>NC_141697.1:210947698-212171865 GCF_964263255.1 Lissotriton vulgaris
ACGCCACCAAGAAAACTGCATTCAAGGATCGACTGGACAACAACGCCCACAACAGCAAGGAACTCTTCAACATTGTTAAAGAGCTCTCCAACCCCAACGCCGGAAACAACGACATCACCCCTTCACAAGACCTCTGCAACTCCCTCGCCTCCTACTCCCACAACAAGATCGCCGACATACACAACAGCTTCAGCACTCAACCAACGCACGCCACGACTGAACCACTGCCCCCCGGCACCACCCTCCGCGCCTGGACCACGATCAGCACCGAAGACACCGTCCGCACGATGAACTCCATCCACTCCGGATCTCCGACCGACCCCTGCCCCCACCACGTCTTCAACAAGGCAGACGCTGTCATCGCACCCCACCTGCGGGACATCATCAACACCTCCTTCGACACCGCTACCTTCCCAGAGAGCTGGAAGCACGCCAAACTCAGCGCTCTACTAAGGAAGCCATCAGCCGACCCCACCGACCTCAAGAACTACCGCCCCATCTCGCTGCTTCCGTTTTCTGCAAAAGTCATCGAGAAGACCATCAACAAGCAGCTGTCCACCTTCCTCGAGACAAACGGATCCCTCGACCTCTCGCAGTCTGGCTTCCGGGCCAACCACAGCACAGAGACCGCCCGGATCGCAGCCACCGATGACATCCGAGCCCTGCTCGACAGCGGAGAAACAGCGGCCCTCATCCTCCTAGACCTCTCCGCGACCTTCAACACTGTCTGCCACCACACCCTAGTGCAACGCCTCAGCAACGTCGGAATCCAGGAGAAGGCACTGGAATGGATCATCTCATTCCTCGCCGGAAGGACACAGAGGGTCCGCCTCCCCCCGTTCAGATCTGAAGCCACCGAAGTCATCTGCGGCGTTCCTCAAGGCTCCTCGCTCAGCCAAACCCTCTTCAACGTCTACATGAGCCCCCTCGCAGCCATCGCACGCCAACACAACCTCAACATCATCTCCTACGCCGACGACACCCAGCTGATCCTCTCCCTCACCAACGACCCCGCCACCGCCAGAGCCAACCTACACGAAGGGATGACAAACGTAGCCAAGTGGATAATGAACAGCCGCCTGAAACTGAACTCGGACAAGACGGAAGTCCTCATACTGGGATCTTCACCCTCCGCCTGGAACGACTCCTGGTGGCCCCCCGCCCTGGGCAGCGCACCCAAACCAACAGACCACGCACGCAACCTGTGCTTCATCCTGGACTCCTCCCTCTCCATGACCAGACAAGTCAACGCCGTCTCCTCGTCGTGCTTCAACATCCTGTGCATGCTACGTAAGATCTTCCGGTGGATCCCCACTGAGACCAGGAAGACGGTCACCCAGGCCCTCATCACCAGCCGTCTGGACTACGGCAACTCCCTCTACGCCGGAACCACCGCCAAACTCCAGAAGAGACTCCAGCGGATTCAGAACGCCTCAGCCCGACTCATCCTGGACATCCCCCGTCGCAGCCACATCTCCGGACACCTGAGAGATCTGCACTAGCTCCCGGTCAACAAGAGAATCACCTTCCGTCTCCTCACCCATGCACACTAAGCCCTACACAACCAAGGCCCAGGATACCTCAACAGCTGCCTCAACTTCTACGCTCCCACACACCAGCTTCGATCGACTGGCCACGCCCTCGCCGCCGTCCCCCGCATCCGAAGAGCAACCACAGGAGGAAGGTCCTTCTCCTACCTGGCCGCAAAGACTTGGCACTCCCTCCCGACCCACCTCCACCTGACCCAGGACCACCTTGCCTTCAGGAAGCAGCTCAAGACCTGGCTGTTCGAATAGTAGCGGACCCCCCCTCCCCCAGCGCCTTGAGACCCTCCGGGTGAGTAGTGCGCTATATAAATGCTTTGATTGATTGATTGATTGATTGATCCCTCCTGTCTATGTGGTTTAGTCAGCTTGAGTCGCTTGCCTCTTACCCCTCTGCTCTCTATTGTACAGGTTCCTTTCCCTGTCCTCTGCCTTTTGTTTTCCATGGTCTGTTGGGCTGCACAGTCATCCTACTTTCCCTGTTCAGTGTATTGTGCTGCTGGAACTCCTGACGTCTGCCCTTTAAGGTCAGTTTGGTGCATCTGCCCACATCCCTCATTCCCTCTCTTATCCAAGTCCATGCCCCTACCCCATTCCTCCTGCCCTCTGTTATCCTTACTTGCCAAAACTTGGAACATAGTAGGAGGGAGACTTTGAAAAAAAACCTGGGTAATTGATTTTCCCAAATTTTATTTAAAAAGTGGTGATGTTAGGCAGAAGACAGATAAAAACAAAGCCATTTTTGGGCATCTCCTGCCTGAATTTGGTCTTTTAGCCTGTATGGTTGTATTGCCACTGCCTCTTCCTTGTGCCCTCAGTGGTCTTTTGTGCTGCCACTGCCCCTCCCACCTGCATAGCATGGTAAACGTGTTGCCTCTGCACCCTCCTCCATGATAGGCTGTTGTTCCCATAGACATTATGATTAGTGCTCTAGTCTAAACAATTAAAATGAGGACATCTTTTCTGAGTAATCAAATAGAGACAACGCACTTTTGAATAATTTGCTATCTTTAAATTTAATTATCCAGTTGATCATTTGATTATATGTTATACCTAAGGGAGAGGATGTGGTGTCTGGGGATTCAGTTTCTCGTTTTAGCATCAGCTCGACATCCTGTGATTCTGGGAAAATTACTTAATCTCCTCATGTCTAAAACCAAAATTAATGTGTCCTTGTGTAATTTAACTGGTGCTCATTTAAAGCAATCCTATACATTTGAGTCAAGTATGTGCTATATAAAACTGCAAAAAAAAAGCAAAAACGATTTAAGTGTTTCGCATACTTTTGTCATTGGGCTATACCTGGGCTACATTTGAAAGATATGTGTGCTATATGTGGGCTCATTTTCCTCAGGTGGCCATCTTGTGAGACTTATTTGGTATGAAGCTCCCTAATTTCCTCATTTTCTGTAGTATCCTCAGTAGAAAATGCTTTCAATTTCTACTTCGATTCCATCAAGATGGCATTCAGATGTGTTACTCTTCTGGCATAAATTCAAAATGTTAGCACTGTATTTGCTCATTAGAAAACTGTAGTAAAGCTGCTAATCACCAGGGAGTTAACTGGCTGTCTGCATCAGAATGTTTTAAAGAAATGGAAGAGGAAAATATTTGAGAACTCACTTAAAATGTGTCCTAATTGTTCTTTTTATATCTATGACAAACTCAACCCATTCATTTTGTTCCTTTCTAAATTAAACATTTTAAGTTTCATCAGCTTGAATCAATCAACATGGCATGTCAAAAGTAACATTGTTAACACTCTAGATGTTCCTTAGAGCACTCTGGGAGGCTGCAGTAGAACACAAGGGAATCAACTGACAGGCTGCTCCTGCTAGAAACACATGATTTACTGAGAATGTCAGACTTCATTTTCATATGGCTGAGAAAGACAGAGGGAATTTACAGAAAATATGCTCTCATTTTAGCTTCTGGAGCACCTTACATTACATCTCTGGGAAAACTATGAGGAAACAGTTTTCTCAAACATGATTCATGATAATTCCCAAGAGGATTGTTTTTGTGCAGGAAGCTGTCTCATCCTACACAAAAACAATTATGTCTGCAATGCAGGTCCCCTTGCACCACTGCACAAGGGTGACTGCATTGGCGCCAGACAGTTCATTGTGCAATTAGCTGCCTTGTGTTACTTTTCAACACAGGGGCGTTTCATATGTGGTGCAGGAGCGTTCCCATACAACCACCCATGGGTTTTGATTCAAATCACCCAGTACAAAGAATTGTAAACAGAGATGTATGCAAAAATCCTGTACCTCCCTGAGGCTGGCATAATTAGGAGAAATGTTTTCATTACGGCTTACCTTCTTCACTTTGCATGTGTGCTTTATTCTGAAGCACTTAAACAACGAGAAGAATGCCCTTAAATATAGCTTTTGTGCAAGAAGAGACCACTTGCTGCACAAAAACTATGCTTAGTACAATGCAGACACCCTTGCATTAAGGCGCAAGAGCGACTGTGTTGCCGCATGGCAGCCACAGGTGTGCCAGCACAGAGACAGAGCAGAACTAAGTCGCTTTTAAATAGATATGGCGTAGTTCTGCTCTCTCCTGTTCAAACACCGCAGAAAGCAGCTTTACGAGATTCTCTGCGTTGCGTAACTTATTTTTAAATAGGAAAGGGCGACTCATCTTTTTAGGTGTTTTACGTTTTGCAAAGTGAACATCTTTTGATATTGTTTGTTTATTGTATGCTCTCCGTGGGACGATTTTTAATTGTAAGGTGCAATGTTGATTTTCCCATATTATTTATTCCTTTTTTTTGTATTTATTTTGCTTCTTTCATTAATTTTACACTTTACTAGCTGTGTTAAAAGAAAAAGACGTACTTATACATTACTTGAAAGAAGTGTGTTAAAGAGTTCCTGGAAAAAGACACCAATTAACAAATGTACGTCAGTGGTACAAGAGGTGTTTTCCCTTTTCATTTCACATGGCTTGCAGCTATTTCATTATGCCGTTTTCGAAACAGTCCAATCAAATTAGCTGATTATTGTCGAAGTGTTCTACATCTCTATAATGTACAGTGTTAGACCTACAATATAAATATAGAAAAACATGACACCAGTCTGAACTTGTTTCTTGAGTATCTTGACTGTAATTCGTATTTATTTTCTATTACACAATCAATGCATGCTCAAAATATTTTCGCTTATTCATAGGTTCGAAGTCCTTTTTTTTGTATGACAGCCTTGTTCTAAGAATACTTTTCCAAGTTGTTTACATTCCTCAACTCTGGAGATACGTTTGAATCTAAAGTTTAAAATGTAACCCTTATTCTACTAGCTCGCTATGCTGAGCCATTGTTATTCATATGTTTTCCTGAAATACAATAATTGTTTTCAACTGATAAGTAAAAATAGCTTGTGTCTGTGATGACTAGAATGTCAATTATACAAGTTAAATTAGTGGCCTCCTATTACTGCAATATATATACCCAAAATCAGTTTTGCCTTTGCTGTCTCTGAGGTACACATGCACACACACTGCAGTGTTGATTAATGGTTTCCTGAGACCCCTTTTTAAAGTTCAGAATATGTTTGAATAACATTTTATTATTATACAGCTTAAAGAGCATTTGCATTGATGTTTGCGGAACGATACCTCGATGATTTGAATCTATTTATTATGTTACATGATTACATTTTAATATTTCCGGCACATTGTTTGCATACATTTCCATTGTGACACATGCAAAGGGCAGTGTTGCGAGCCAAGCCTAAAAAATCTCCTTGTGCAAAATGGGCAATTATTTATTTATGATCATTGATTCTTAAAGTAATACGGTAAGATGTCCTCAGAGTGCAGTTATTCTCTTTCAAAATGTTAGTTTCAGTGCAGAAATTCCTGTTTTTTTCTGTCATGGCTGACTCACACAGATAACGTTACATTCAGTTTTAACGTTATTCCTCATCTGTAAACTCACTCAACTGTGCATTCGACACGCTGCTCCCAATGACTTCACACTTGGACTCATTGACCAAAAAAGCTTACTCCCAAATAGTTTCTCCAGAATGGCAAATTTTAAATTGATGCCCAGTCTGATAGCTTGCAGGAGCCTCCAAAACCTACACGTTTACTGACAAGATGTGTCTGGTCCTGCTATTTCTTGAACATTTTGGCCTGGTGCCAAATACCCAAGAGTTCCTACCCACCAGCATCAGCATAGCTACGTAAAGGACGGACATGTAATACTGTCATCACTTCAAGTAGTGAACAACACAAAAATGACTAGCTCAGTTCCATCAGAAGCAGGCCTTTTTGAAATATACAACTGTAACACATCGAGCACGTTTTCAGCCTATTGATAAGTGTGGTGCTCCACTGAATAGTGGCAAGTATATTTGACTTTCTTCGTTGAATTTAAACATTTTTGTTCCTGTAATATTTCCTTAGTCACTAGCTACTTCAGTTTTACAACTATTGCTAATTGATCCTTTATGCCAGACTCATTCCAGATCAGCATTGACCACAAATCTTGTAACCATAGGCAGGCTACCACAATGAAGCCCATCCTTGAGGGCTCTTGCTATATTGTATATATGTTTTACATGGTACATATGCACCTTGTGGGCTAGAGGAAAAGGCAAGCAAGTGTCAACATCAAATAACTTTAAGCATTTATTACAGAGAGCATTTGGCGATGTAGTGCGTGCTACGAAGTTTGTTTTATTTATTTATTTGTATACTTACTTCCGTTAGGCCATAATCCGGAGTTTACTACCCCCACCCTGCCCCTCCCCCACCCGGCAGCACTCCCTCTAGGAGCCACTACTGTTGCTAGACTTCCAGGGCCTCCTTTATCAAAAGTGACGCATCGCTGCGTGAAAACAGCGATGCGTCACTTTTCATTGCACCCTCGATGCGACCTGCTGGATGCGTCATGTTTACAGTATGATGCATCGATACGTCAGAATTTCTGACATATCTGTGGGCGCAAAAATGACAACATTGCTACAGTGTGTCATAAAAAGTGACGCAACTCCATCAATGGGTCATTTCACATGGGCAAGTCCCATGTGAAATGTGCCTGCGTCAGTAGTACACCTGCTGTGAGGCAGGCGTAAGATTTTGACGCATTTGGGTCCTAGAAGTGGCGCAGTGAAACCTTATAAATTTCACTGCCTCACTTCTACGAGGCTTACTTGCGTCAGAACGCCCACCCTGCATAAATTATACATGGCGCAGGTAAAATTTGGAGCAGGGGTTTACAAGGTGGCGCATCTTCCTAGATGTGTCACTTTGTAAAGATGATGCAACATGGTGCATTTTTTACGCCGCTGGTGCGTCACAAAAAGTGATGCATCAGCGGCGCAGAAGTGAAACAATGGCTCTTAAATAAGCGCTCCAGTCGATAAGTATAACTTTGATGGCAATGGTGAGTAATAGGTCAAGTAGGGTGAGATCTGCGTCGGGAAGATCTATTGAGGGATCTGTCAGGTATGGTCCTAGTACAATAAGTGGAAAGGACAGTGGGGTATTCGTTTTGAATAGTTTTTTGCAATTGTATGGTGATGTATTGCCAGTACTAGTGTCGTTGAGGACAGAAATATTATGTGTTCTTCATCATCCAGGGGATGAGTCGCATGCCCAGCAGGTGTTGGCATCCTTAAGTTTTAGGTGGAATAGATTTGCAAGGGTCAAGTAAAGGAAGTGTGCAGCCAAGAACTTGGGGGCTAATAATGGCCAAAGGACTGCTGCCCAGTAGTCTGTGGCCTGCAATATACTTGGAGATGATACTGTGGCACCGCCAAGCATGTTACGAGTTTCCTCACCGCCATCATTTTCATGGCAGTGAGCCTGTCATGAAAAGTGTGGCGATGAGGAAACAAAGGGGGCCTTACAGGGCACCCTGTTGCCTAGGGCCAGGGGATGAATGCAGGTGGGGCACATGGTTTGCCACCCTGTATGCATACACCTCCCAGTTCCAGCATGGCATGGACTTCACAATCCATGCCATTCTGGGAAGTGCTGTGGCAATCCCATGGCACTGCCATTCGAAGGTTGCCATACAAGCCTTTAAAATGCACCACCCTTTGGACCGCCAACCGCAGGACCGCCAGACCATTAGAAAAAGCCTAATCTGGAGAGTGGGCAGTGAAGAGCTTTGGCTGTCTTGCAGTGGGGCACTGGTGTGACAGCCTGCTGGGGGGCCGCTAAAGTCGTAATCAGGGTCTTGGTCTGGGTTAAGGAAGGGACCAGTTTGTGTTGTAGTAAACATGATTCCATCTCACTCAGAGTGCCAGTGTTAAGCGGAACCATGTTCTTAGATGGAAAGTAGAAGGCCCATTTATGTATTAGCAGAGTGTGGCGTGGGATTTTTGAGGTGATGAGGATATTGTATAAGTGTTAGGCAGTATGTGCATTGAATTGTTTTTGATGGAGTTTCATAATAAGGTAGAATTACGCTTAGCGCCCAGTTTGGAGATTTTTGCTTTGATACTAAGAAAATCGTAGAAGTCCATATTGAAAATACTGTGTTTATGTTGGAGGAAGGCAAAGGAGAGCAGATATGTATTATTGTAGAGGTCATTTATTGTTGTAATGTTATGAACCAGTTGGCCAAACAGCTAGGGCGGTCCACCTCAAATCTGGGGAACCCTGGTTGATGTCTCGGTAATGATGCTGAACATCTTGTGATTCTGGGCAAATCACTTAATCTCCTAGAGCCTAACAAAACATTTTTTAATAGTCCTCAAGTAATGCAACAAGTTCTATGGAAAGCGCTCTGATACCCAATACCGGGCCAAGTTTGCGCTATACAAAACTCTGTAAAAAAAACGAATGCACTCCAATATAGGCTTAGGTAGCAACACAAACTTCTACCTACATTGGTCCTACCTTGTTCTGCATAGAGGCTCTGGCACTGACCTTCTACCTAGAAATAAGCTGAATAAAATTGATCAGTTTTCTCGGAAATTGGCCTAATTTGTTATGCATGAGGATTCCTAGTATCATATCCTAATCCCCTGCCAATGACGCACACAGCAGGATTACCATACTTTGTATAATAACTGGACAAAATTCACTGCTAACGTCATCCTTGGATGACAGGTCCACTATATATAATGGCAAGCCATTACATATCCAGGTAGAACCCCTGAGGGGACTTGCTGGGTATAAAAGAACCACATCTTCGCCTGGGTATCCGGAGGAGAAGCTTCCATGATGACCCTAGACGCTGAGGTGCCTACCTTTAGAAGCTCCAGCACACAGTGGTCTGACATCCCTTGCACGGTTTTCAACTTGAGACCAGGAGAGGGTCCTTTGTACTCTCCCATCAGGTAATGGGGTTGCTTTTTTCTACGGGATTCTTGGCTTTCCTACCCACTTACATGCTAGGCACACTTAGATAGGGTTTGCATCATAGCAGTACACATGATTACTGCCATGTATCGATATGCCTGCGTATATTCACTGGTTTAGCACCATGGTAGAATTCTACCTTTTATTTACTCTGTTGGTGCTTGTAATCTTATATATCTATTTCTGTCTAATGATTGTCACAGCAAACATGTTTTATAGTAGAATGACTGGTTCAAAAAATGCTTTTTGAAAACGTCCCCATTGTTTATTTTGTGTATCTCTCTGGGAATAAGTGAGCACGATTCATTGAGTGAAAGGTACAGCACTATTTCCACGATCCCTGAAGGATCAAGGGTTGTCATGTTCGATAGTTGCCAGAAACTATTCCCTACTTGGTAAGGTTAGGCAGCTTGTGGTGGCTAGCTGGTCTAACCCCAAGCATATCCTTTGGGGAAGGATCTATGACAGAATTTCGACAGACAGAATTTCGACTTACACATATATCGACGCAATTATATCGATGGCAAGATTATCGACGCCCTATCTATGGATCTACCAAAATATCGAAAAAATAATATCGATGTTAAAAATATCATTGTTAAATATATAGGTTTTTTTTCTGTTTAAAAAAAATTGTGAAATAATGTAAATAATACTTATAAATCAATTAAACATATTTAAACATATTTAATACTGTTAAAAATAAATAAATAATACATATTTAATAAAAACATAAGTACAAATTAACAAAACATATATAATATATACTTACTTATCAATATTTTTTGTTAATTATTTCCATTATTTATAATTTTAAAAATAATAATATAAATTACTAATGGATTTACATACATAAATTAATATAATATATACAAAAATATATATTTAAAACATAATAATTAAATAATTCTATATTTTTAAAGTTAATTAAATACAACATTATCTAAATTACTACAAAATATATAAAATACATAAATAAATAAAACTACTATTTAAAGTATAAAAATAACTACAGTAATAAAAACATAAGATAGCGTAGATTGTAACATTTCTATTCCCAATTAAGAAAATTAAATAGTAGTGAAAACGTTAAATAGTGTTAGGGTCAAAATTACTATTCCCACTCCAGTGAGTGCAACAGTAGGGAAAGCGTTGGATAGGGGGTGGGTAAAAATTACTATTCCCACTCCAGAGGGTGCAACAGTAGAGAAAGCGTTGGATAGCGAGGGGTTAAAAATTACTATTCTCACTCCAGAGGGTGCAACAGTAGGGAAAGTGTTGGATAGCGTAGGGGTAAAAATTACTATTCCCACTCCAGAGGGTGCAACAGTAGGGAAAGCGTAGGATAGCGTAGGGGTAAAAATTACTATTCCCACTCCAGAGGGTGCAACAGTAGGGAAAGCGTTGGATAGCGGGTGGGTAAAAATTACTATTCTCACTCCAGAGGGTGCAACAGTAGGGAAAGTGTTGGATAGCGTAGGGGTAAAAATTACTATTCCCACTCCAGAGGGTGCAACAGTAGGGAAAGCGTTGGATTGCAAGTGGGTAAAAATTACTATTCTCACTCCAGAGGGTGCAACAGTAGGGAAAGTGTTGGATAGCATAGGGATAAAAATTACTATTCCAACTCCAGAGGGTGCAACAGTAGGGAAAGTGTAGGATAGCGTAGGGGTAAAAATTACTATTCCCACTCCAGAGGGTGCAACAGTAGGGAAAGCGTTGGATAGCGGGTGGGTAAAAATTACTATTCTCACTCCAGAGGGTGCAACAGTAGGGAAAGTGTTGGATAGCATAGGGGTAAAAATTACTATTCCAACTCCAGAGGGTGCAACAGTAGGGAAAGTGTAGGATAGCGTAGGGGTAAAAATTACTATTCCCACTCCAGAGGGTGAAACAGTAGGGAAAGTGTTGGATAGCGTAGGGGTAAAAATTACTATTCCCACTCCAGAGGGTGCAACTGTAGGGAAAGTGTTGGATAGCGCAAGGGTAAAAATTACTATTCCCACCCATTCCCCTATAAACACACAACCCGCTCCAGTACTAACACATAACATTTAATTGAAAATTAATTATCAAATAAATAATTACTTTATAAATTAAAATAATTAATTGTCAATAATTTTTTTATTAAAAATTAATATATACATAAAAATATAATAAATTATTTGTAATTAAATCAGTTCCCACCCTATTCCCCTATAAACCCACAACCCGCTCCAGTAGTAACACATAACATTGAATTAAAAATTACATTAATTACCAATTAAAGAATTAATTTATCAATTAAAAATATTAATTACCAATTAATATTTAATTACAAAATTTTAAATTAATTACAATTAAATTACTTCCCACCCTATTCCCCTATAAACCCACAACCCGCTCCAGTAGTAAAACATATAATTTACTTATAAATATACATTAATCATCAATTAAATAATTAATTATTCAATTAAAATAATTAATTGCCAATTAATATTTAATTACAAAATACATTATACTTTAAAAAATATTTATTTAATTACTATTAAATTACTTCCCACCCTATTCCCCTAAAAACCCACAACCCGCTCTGGTAGTAAAACATATAATTTACTTATAAATATACATTAATTATCTATTAAATAATTAATTATTCAATTAAAATAATTCATTGCCAATTAATATTTAATTACAAAATAAATGATACAATAAAAATTATTTAATTAATTACAATTAAATTACTTCCCACCCTATTCCCCTAAAAACACACAACCCGCTCTGGTAGTAAAACATATAATTTGCTTTTACATATATTTATTTATATAAAAAAATTAAACACATATTATAACAATTAATTTAAATACTTAACAAAAATTTATAACATATTAGTAAATCGAAATTACTTACATCGATATATATGCTATCGATATAAGTAATTTCGATATTACTTACATCGATATATATGCTATCGATATAAGTAATTTCGATATTACTTACCTTAGGGTCGATATTCTGTCCAACGATATTCTGGACATCGATATTCTGTCCCTTCGATATTAGCAACTCGATATAAGTATAGGCCGAAATTAAAGATTCGATATTTTGACTGTGTACCTTTGGGGAAGTCTGGAATCGGTCTGGACACAAATCAATTAGTTTATGTTATTTTATTTTTTATTTTATTTTATTTGAAATGTTTTATATAGTGCCAGCTAGACCCAGGGGTATCAGAGCGCTTTACATGAGCAGAAGCAGTCAAGATAAACAGTTATTCAGTGTTAACAAAAACAAGCAAGTACTTCTCACATTATGATAAAAAGGGGCAACACACACTTTACATGAGTAGAGGCAATCAAGAAGAGCAATTTTTCAGGGTAACACAAACATGCAGGTACAACTCACAATTAGCTTAGGGGGGCAAACATTTAGGGCAGCAAAGAGAGAAAGAATAAAAAGTAGAGATAGAGGGTAATGGAAGGAGAAGGGGGTGGGGATCAAAAGAGGGTAGGGTCAGAGTAAACATGGTGAATATGTAAAAAGCGGGGCGAGAACCAGGAAAAACAGAAAGATATCCAATGCAGGGGAAACAGAAAGCAAGGTCAAAGGAGTGATTATGAATCCCAATATGTGTTGAAAAGGTGAAGTTTTACGTCTTTTTTAAAGCTGAGGTAGGAGGGGTTACAGGGCAGGTCCATCGGGATGGCATTTCAGATGTACTGTGCGTTACCAGAGAAGGAAGGAGATTGGGTTGTTAACTTTTTTAACAGCTGGGGGGGGGGGCAAAGAGGAGCGCATTGGTGCTTCTCATTGGTCTGGAGCAGCCTGCTTTATTGAGTTTGGTTAGGTACAACGGGGTTTGTTGGTGAAGAGCTTTGTGTATGATGCATGCAGTCTTTTAAAAGCATCTTTTGAGGGCGGAGAGATGTGGTCAAATAGTTTACAGTCAGTGATGAGCATCGCTGCCAAGTTGAGCACAGATCTAAGGTGGGCTAGGTGTACTTTAGGGGTTCGGCTGAGGATAGCGTTGCCTTAGTCAAGTTTAGAGAGGATTAGTGATTGGACAACTCATTGAAATTATATGAAGGGTTTGATGTTCTTACGGTGTCGGAGAGTGAAAATGGCTCCTTTAGCCAATTTTTTTATGTGGTCTTTAAGAGCCAGGTTTTTGTCAAGAGTGAAACCAAGGGATTTTGCCGAGGCAGATAAGGAGAGCGAACGGTTGAGGGCATTAAAGTCCTTGATCCAGCCTTGGATGGGGAGTCTGTTGTTTTTTGTAGAGAAGAGAATAATTTGAGTTTCTTTAGGGTTCAGTTTAAGATGGTTTGAGTAGAACCAGGATTGGATCTCACTCGTATTGTTTAAATGAAGTACATCAGAGTGGGATTTAATTGTATAGTAGAGTTGGGGGTCATCAGCATAGAGGTGATCATTGATTCCAGCTTGTTTCAAAATAAGGGTAAGGGGTTCCATAAAGAGGTTGAAGAGAGAGAGGGTGAGAATAGAGCACTGGGGGACGCCCAGGGAGACAGGTGTAGGATTAGAGAGGCAGGCATTGATTTTGATTTGTTGTGTTCTGTTTTGGAGGAAAGAAAAGAACCATTTGAGGACCAAACGATTTATGCCAAAGCGAGCTTTAAGCGAATTCATTTAGGAATAATGGTTAACTGAATCGAAAGCTGCAGAGCGGTCAAAGAGTATAAGAAGGCAAGCCTCATCATTGTCTAGGGACTGTGGATGTCATTCACAATCATCAGCATGGTGGTTTCTTTACTGCAGCCTTTCCTGAAACCGGATTGAAAGGAGTCAAGTAAGTTGAAATTGCCTAGGTGGTTGTCCAATTGAGGCAATGCACATCTTTCAAGGGCTTTAGCAAGAAGTGTTAGATTAGAGATAGGGCAGAGATTGTTAGGATCATTGGGGTCAGCAGTGAGGTTTTTAATAATGCAAGTGATTTGTCCGAGTTGGAGGGAGTCGGGGACACATCCAGTGGCAAGGGAGGTTCTGATGATATTAGTCCAATAAGGGGCAATAATGTGGTTAAGATTGTGAACTAGGTTAGAAGGGACCAGGTCTTTGGTTTCCAAGGTCGGCTTTCATTTAGCAATGATATTAAGGACTTCAGGCTCAGTCATAGGAATAAAATTATGGCAGGAGGTGCTATTTTTCAGTTGTACGTTGGAAAGGATGTCATCGGGCGAAGTTGGAATGGGTAGATGAGTGGTAGGATTAGATGGTAGGGGTGGTACCGACCAAGGAGGTATATCTTTGGCAAGGTCTAAGGAAATTTAGAGGCTGGGCAGGACCTGAATTAGAGTGAAGGATTGGTCAATTTTGGCAATTTTGGCCGAAAGGAAGTTGGCAATTTCCTCACCTCTGTCAATTGAAGTCGTCAGCTCTGGAGGGGCAGATGATATTTGTTTTCTAACAATGCTAAACAGTTCTCTTGGCCTGTTTTTGGCATGATCGAGTTGAGCTTGAAAGAAGGATGCCTTGTCATTGAAAATGTGCTTCCTATGAGTTGATCTAGCAGATCTGAGAAGGGCAAGATGGGAGGGTGAGTAGTGTTGTCTCCATGTTCTTTCTGCCAGTGTAAGTTGTCCTCTTTCGTATTGAGTTCAGGATCAAATCAAGATTTTAATTGAATTTTTCTTGGTAGATTTAGTTCAAGAGAGGCAACTTGGTCTAGGACATCACTAATGGTCTTCTTAAAATGTTCAGTGAACTTGTTAGCATTTTGGGAGAGAGGGGTAAGATGAAGTTGAGCTTGGTGTTTAGACTCAATTTCAGCGGGGGAGTTTATTTAAGGTTTTTGGTCTAGTTCATGGGTATGTTATTTGTTGTAGGAGGGAGTAGGGCACTGGTTGCGATCTTAAACATAATGAGGTGATGGTCAGACTTGTCAATGTAGATAATGTTGGAAAGGGAGGCCAAGTCAGTGTTGGAGATGATAGCGTTGAGTGTAGCCCGTTTGATATGAGTTGGATTATGGCATAGTTGCTTAAGGTCATTCATCTCTAGAAGGTTGATGAGGCGCATGACAGTGGGATCCACTAAATTATTCCAGTGGATGTTGAAGTCTCCTAAAAAGAGATTTTTTGAGTCAGAAAAGGAGGAGTCTGTGAGAAGGTCGGATAATTCATCAGCAAAGAAGAGAGGTTCACCCTGGTAGATGTTATGTAGTCTGATCCGAGAAGAGCCCTGGACAGTGAGTTCAAAGCCAAGGTATTCAAATGTTAAGTGATCCGTGTTCTTTAAAAGGGTGAGTTGAAATTAATTTTTATAGATTATAGCTAGTCCACCCCCTTTTCTGTCAGGTCTGTTTTGCCTAATGATGGCTTAGCCGGGGGAGTGAATAAGTCAAGAATAGCAGTCGAGTGGTCATTGAGCCAGGTTTCTGTAAGGAAGGCAATGTCAATAGCCTCGCTGAGGAGGATTACTGATGTTTCAGTCGCATGTCTGACTGCCAATATGCAGTTAACAAGAATGCAAGAAAGGGGATTTGGGTTGTCTTTACCAGGCCTAATAGAGAGGATGGTGGTAAGTTGTGCTAGAGGCCTAGGAGAGATGGTGTGGAAGGGGCTCTGTTAATGCCCACAATAACTGGGATGCTGTAGTAAGGGAGGGGTTATCAATTATCATAGGCTTAGGTTGGTAGGAGTTAGATAGTTTGATTAGTTCAGAAGTGGAAAGGTAGATAACAGCATGGAGTAGCCTATGTGTTCGACTGCAAAGGGGTGCAGTTCACCATCAGGGGTGTTGGGAAAAGTTGTGGGAGCAAGAGCAAAAGGTATCAGTGTGATTGGGGTAGGACCTGGAGTTGAGGGAGTTGGAATCCCCTCTGAGTCATATTAGTTCAGTCATTCTAGCTGAAAGCTTGCATTCTATATTGATTAGTGTCTGTGCTATAAGATTTAGGGTGAAAGAGCTGAAAAGGAGCAGGAGGAGGGGGATGAGGTGGTGTCGGTGTTGACAGGGGAAGGCAGTTCAATGAGCGACGGGGGAGTGAGGTTGGGGAAGGGAGTCTGAAGATCATTCATACTATTGTACAAAGGATTCTGCATAGAAAGTCAGTAATAGAATCAGTAATAGGTTAGTCATAGAATCAGGAAATGTGGTGGGAGAGAACTAGAGAGAGAGAGTGTTACAGGGATCAACCACTTCAGATTGATTGGGAAGAATGCTCCTAGGAGAGGGAGAGTTAGATGTAGGGGAGAGTACAGTGGGAAATCACAGGGGCGGGGCCAGTAAGTAGAAGTAGGGTTAGAGGCCGAGAAAGACAAAGAGAAAGGGAAAGGAAGGAAAATAGGGGCTGAAGGGGATCGGTTGATAGAAAGAGTAAGAAAAGAGCATTAGATCTAGAGTCCTGTACAGGGCAAATTCCAATTGGAGGTTTGTGAATTGGGAAAGAGTTTGTGAGAGATTCTGGGAATGTGGAAGGGTCAGTGGGGGGATGGTCGAAGGTAAGATGAGAGGTTGGAGTATAAGACATAGCGGAGAGTCCAGAGGACGTCCCCAGAGGCGGCAAAGCAGTAGGTAGAGACTTAAGGGGAGAGTCAGGGAAGGTGGAGGGGCAGGAGGGGAAAGATCAATGTTAGAGGTAGGAGGAGGAGACAAAGAATTAGACAAGGAGGAGAGTACCGGAAGAGTCCAGGGAAGGTGTAAGTGAGTAGGGGAAGAGTTAGAGGAAGATAAAGGGAAGAAGGTAGGGGCAGGAGAGTAGCAATCAATGGTATGAGTAGGGAAGAGATCCAAAGTTCTTGGGGGAGTGGGAGGTTCCTACGTGGAGGATTGGGGCCTCCTCAAAGATGGTGAGTGAGGTTGCGATATGTAGGGGAGGGAGGGCCTGAACCGGGGTCACGGGAGACAACATATGGGAGTCAGGCAATTGGAATAATTAAGTGTTAAGAACTAGTTGGGAGAGTTGATAGGACAAGGAACTGAAATGATTATCAAAAATGTTGAGGTGGTATTCAGAAGCTTGAATAAGAATGTTACCAGTTTCGAATATGAAAATGTCAATTTCACTGAGAAAGGCTGGGGATGGGTTGTTGACAGTTTGAATCCATACAGTATTTTGCTTGATTTAGTGTTTGTAGGGTGCAGAAGGAACATGTTTTTCCATTTATTGGGGCCGTTTGAGTAGAAAATAAAGTTTGTTTTTATAGAAGAGGACAGGCTGTGCTAGGTATGAACTATTAGATTCGAATAAGGAGTTAGGTCCTACAGGGAGTGGGCTGGACTCTTTTTAACCAGCATAAACACACACATTGCCCGCCTCCCACTTTTTATCAATAATTATTTCAGAGACAAAACCAAAAAAAATAGTTTTAGTTTGTCTGGGTATCTTTATTTATACCCTTCCAGTTTTGCATTTCTTTTTATGAACTTTTTTTCAAATTTTACGAATGGAAAAGACACATATATTCAATACTATTTATAATACATATACATCATACAATACATAAGTCTTGAAAAGAGAAAACAATATACACAACTCTGACTGAAAAAAACAATATGACATAAACAACCTACATACACAACAGGTACTGCATCTCAATATAAAAATTAATGAATAACAATCAATATTCAAAAGAATAGCCTTCAGACAAAGTCAAAAAGAAGGAGATAATTGCACCAAAAGGTGTCCAAATTTGTTGTATCCAGCCTGCGCTGGTTTACTTAATCACTAGGAATTTTTTCACTCCTTAGGTTTTGCCGACGCATTTGAAATCCAAGCAAGCAAGTTCTTGGATTCTCATCAGGGCTCTGTGACTTATCTGTAATAGGTGTAAACAACAATAACGTTTTGTTTATTGATGCATTTCACCCTCTCTTATTATCAAACACATTGTTATTGTTATTGTTAACTACGGCTTATATAGCGCCAAATCACCGCCAGGTCTCGAGGCGCTTATGACAGAAGAGGACGATATTTAGCAGAGTGGGTAAAAGGAGAAAAATCTGTGGGGCCGTGGCACTAAGCGGTGCTTAAGGCTTCCCTAAACAGGAATGTTTTTAGAGACTTCCTGAAATGCAACAGATCTGATTCCTTACGAAGAGACTCTGGAAGTTTTGTCCAGATCTGTAGAACCATCACTGAAAAGGATCTGCCACCCTTCATTGCTAATTTATAGCGGGGACAAGACAGCAGTTGAGTGTTTGAAGATCTTAATGAACGTGGGGTTATAAACCCCAAGGCGTTCTTTAATGTAGGCAGGTGCATGGCCATAGACTGCCTTATGGGCAATGCATAAGCTTTTGAACTCCACCCATTGTTTTATGGGGAGCCAATGTAGCTTACACAGTAATGGAGATGCATGAGTCCGTCTAGGTAGCCTAAGGATCAGCCTAGCTGCGTCGTTCAGGACTACCTGCAGCCTGTTAATCAATGTTTTGGGCAGAACCAGATACAGGGCATTCCCATAATCTAATCTTGAAATGATTGTGGCGGAGACAATTGTACGAAGCGTGGAAGAAGAAAGAAGAGGGACTACCTTACGTAGCTGTCTAATTAGATTTGTGCAGGTCCCAACAACGGAGGAAATCTGTCTGGCCATTGACAGCTCATGCTCGATTTTTATGCCTAGACTTTTTACATTAGAGCATGGTTTCCGGGTGGGGCCAAGATCTTGAGACCAAAACAAGTCACCCCAGGGGTCTGAATTGATCTTCAGCGAATTCGCTGTCATCCAGCTCACCGTATGTCTAAGAATTTTTTGGGCATGGGTCTGTGCAGATGCCGTGTTGTCAATACTAAGTAACAACTGAGTGTCGTCGGCATAGTTAAAAGTTTTACAGCCCATGCTTACCAAGGAGTCGATTAAGGGCTGCAGATAAAGGTTGAAAAGGAGTGGGGACAAAGCAGATCCCTGAGGGTCTCCGCACTTCAGGGTACCCAAATCTGATACACAGTCCCCCAATTGAATCCTTTGAGTTCTCCCGGAAAGAAAGAATTTCAGCCATTTATAGGCTATGTCTTGAATCTCGAAAGCGGCCAGTCTGTCCAAGAGCAGGGTGTGGCTGACAGTATCAAATGCCGCTGACAGGTCTAATAGTATCCGGGCACTCGGCTTCTTACTGTCAGCCATACCTCTGAGCTCATCCAGCACTGAAAGCATTACCAATTCAGTGCTGTGGTGTGCCCGAAATCCTGCTTGATGCTCCTGGAGTAGATGGTGTGACTCCAGGAATGATGAGAGAGATATCAAGACATGTTGTTCCAAAATCTTGGACAGAAAAGGTAGCTGGGATATAGGCCTTTAATTTTTTGGTTAGTGGGATCGGCCCCCAGCTTTTTTATTAGGGGCCTAACTCGAGCTTCTTTAAAACTGGAAGGAAGTTGGCCAATATCTAATGTATTGTTAATAGGGAGACAATATGACTCTCTACAGTGGGGAGCGCCAGGCGAAAAATGCTGGGGGGACATGGGTCTGCTGGTGAGCCTGACAAAGTTCGATTCATAAGCTGTCCTAAGACTGTAGAGTCAATCAAAGGGAACTTAGAAATGGTGTAAACTGGGGGGGGGGGTTTGAAGGTGGGAAATGGAAGAGTGACTGATGGAGGTATTCTTGATGTCAGAGAGAATAGTTTTTACCTTATCAAGACAGTAGTGTTGAAAGGTGTTACAATCTATCGGAGATTCTGATTTTCTACTTTCTTACTCAGCTCTGTTAGGATCTTAAAGGTTTCTTTCTGAATATTCTCTGCGTTGTTAATTCGGAACTCATAATACTCAGCTCAGATCTCCATGCGTATCATGTAGCTGTATATGTAAGGAGGGTGTCCGTCAGAGTTTCTGAGTCAATTTTCCTCCATTGACGAACTTTTTTTGTTTTTGGGGGTAGTGGTTGAGACAGGTACCCATCTAGTGGGATGTCGCAATTTATCAGGTAGTGGTCTGACCAAATACAGAGTATACCTGTTAGAGCTACATCCAGATCTGAGGTCCAGATTAAATCGAGGGTATGGCCTTTATCATGTGTGGGTACCTCTACTAATTGCTCTTGTCACGAACCCCCCTCTGACAGCCGATTAAAACGCTGCCACCAGCGAGTGTTTGTTCGTCCTCCTGCCGCCATTGACAAGGACATACGGCACGCCCACCTGGCTAGGCCACGCCCCCTTCCTCTCCACCAGGTATATAGAGCGCGCTGACTACAAGCACTGCCTGTATTAACTGTGGAACCTCCTGAGGCTCAGCCGGGAGTAGCGAGAATTGTGTTTTTAACCTTATAATTCTCTTGTGTGATTTGAAATTACTTGCACTCACCGCCCCTTGAGCACCAAAGCCTCTTGTCACGAACCCCCCTCTGACAGCTGATTAAAACGCTGCCACCGGCGAGTGTTTGTTCGTCCTCCTGCCGCCATTGTTAAGGACATATGGCACGCCCACCTGGCTAGGCCACGCCCCCTTCCTCTGCTCTTGCCTCCTATAAAACATGTGTCTATACAGGAAGCGCAGCAGACGAGCGCAGCGGGCGCGAAGAATGCGCGCCGAAGGCATGCATAAGGCAAGCTCGTCTGCGTTCGTCCGCGCCGAGACCGGGCCAGAGGGCACATCCCCTATATCTCAGGCCAAACAGACTATACTTTACAGCTCGGACGTCCTTCATAGCATAAGGTCCTTGGGACCCGACTGTGATATGCATTGCTATGGTGCAATGTCTCTTCCAGCCATTTGCCCAAAATGTAACCTCTCCCTCAACCCATGGCAGACCAAAACCTTGAAGCAGGAATACTGTATGTTCTTATTGAACTGCAGATCCCTGCCAAAACATAGGGTGGAAATTTCTCTCCTATTGGAGGAGCGTATGCCGGACGCAGTGTTTCTTACCGAAACATGGCTGGCGACCGACTCCGCCCCTGCCGTAGTAACATCCCTCCCCTCTGGCTTCCAACTCATCCGGCAAGACCGCCCGGAGGGAAGAGGAGGTGGGTTAGCAGTTATATTCAAAGAACAATTTCACTGCAGACTTACCCCGGAAACCATCCCAGATTGTGAGAGCCTAGCTTTCTCGCTGGAGTTCTCCCCCAACCACTGTTTTTCGGGTACACTGATATATCGCCCACCTGGCCCCCCTAAACAATTTCACAATCTCCTACCAGCAAATGTGGCGGCACATATTAGTGTTGCCGCCAACTATACTGTGCTAGGCGATCTCAATTTACACTTTGATTCTCTGCTGGATCCCACGGCTATTACACTAGCCGATGACCTGGCCGCGCTACAACTTACCCAACGAGTAAAGACATCGACTCATGTGAAAGGACATCTTTTAGATCCGGTGTTCAGTAACTGTGTGGACTTTGTGGTTGGACTTCCGATCCGCCTCCCATGGACTGACCACTCTCTGGTGCCCTTCACTTGGTCTACCCAGAAACCCATTGCGGTAAAACCCATGATAAGACATGCCAGATCCTGGGCACGGATAACAGTGGATGAATGGGAAAATAAACGTATTAAAGAACTTCCCCCTAATAATGAGGATCCATGTCTGGCGAACCAGGCCTACGAGAACTGGATCACGCACTCCTTGGAAACCATCCTCCCTCTTAAGAAATTAACGGTAAAACGTCCCCAAAAAACAGCACCTTGGTATTTGGAGGCCCTTAGGAACAAAAAGCGCCAATGCCGGAAAATTGAAAGAAAATGGCGTATAGACTACTCCATGGAGGAAAAAACTCAATATCGAGAGGAAATAAAAGCTTACAAAAAGGAAGTAAAAGCTGCTCAAGCTGCATACTTTTCTGACAAGATCTTAGCAGCAAAATCTAAACCTAGGGAAATCTTTCAAACTTTGCAAAAACTTACAAAACTCCCCCCCCCCCAGTGTATATGAGGAAAAGTCTGTTTCCCAATGTAATGACCTGGCGGAATTTTTCTCATCTAAAGTAAATAAAATATACGCATCCTTCCCCTGCACAACCACTCCTCTTGCAGCTCAGGAAAAAACCAGGGTGACAGACACTGTTCCAGTATCTCCACCCACACTTGATCATTTTCCCTGCCTGGATCTCGAAGTCTTAGAGTCCATGGCTCGCAAAGTAAAATCTGGGTCCCCAACTGACCCAGCACCCCCAGATGTCATGTTGCTAGCATCTCAGTCTACCTTAACAATCATCAAGAACCTCCTGAACGCATCTATCACTTCTGGCATTGTCCCTCCTGCCTGGAAACGGGCTATGGTCCGAGCGCTGATAAAGAAGCCAAACTTGGATCCATTGGACTTTGGCAACTATCGGCCTATTTCCCTGCTCCCCTGGGTGAGTAAAATCGTGGAGAGGTACGTCAATCTCCAGCTGGTTAGCTTTCTTGAAGATAACCAGCTGTTAGACGCCACCCAGACAGGGTTTAGACCTAAGCACGGAACAGAGTCCGCCCTCCTAATGGTCATCGAGGAGTCCAGGAAAATTTTTGATCAGGGAGGATCAGTGGCAGTGATCCTCCTTGATCTCAGCGTGGCATTCGACACGGTCAGTCACAACACCTTACTGAACCGTCTCTCGGATGTCGGCATAGTGGACAAGGCCTGGCTCTGGTTAAAATCTTTTTTGAGCAACAGGTCGTTCCAAGTGTTTGATGGACAGACAGTGTCTTCCAGCATGCCCCTGAAGTGCGGAGTCCCCCAGGGCTCCTCTTTAAGCACCGCGCTTTTTAATATCTACATGAGGCCACTGACTGAGGTAGTTCGTCCGTATGGAGTTAAGATCATATCCTATGCGGACGACACCCAGTTGGTGGTTTCATTAGCACAGGAGGCTAATCAGCCACTTTCAGGTGGACTAACAAAATGCTTGGAGGAGGTGAAGGCCTGGATGACCCTGTCATCGTTAAAACTCAATGGTGACAAAACGGAGCTCATGCTCCTGGGCCCTGCAGATCCTACTTTCTTCAACTCACTGTGGCCCACCTGTCTAGGCCCCCCCCCCCGGCTCCGAAGGATAACATCAAAAGCCTTGGGGAATGGCTGGACAGGAGTCTTTCACTCAACACCCAGGCCACAAAGCTCTCAGCTACCTGCTTTGGACTGCTCAGGATACTGAAGAAAGTTCTTTCTTTGCTCCCCTTGGAGGCAAAGCAGGTAGCCATACAGGGTCTGATACAGTCACGCCTAGACTCCAATAACGCCCTCTATCTGGGTGCACCAGAGTACACCCTAAAGAGACTGCAGCTGGTACAAAACTGCGCTGCCCGCACTCTGCTGCAGATCCCACGCAGACTGTCAGTCAAAGCGGGAATGACCAGCCTGCATTGGCTCCCAGTGCGTAAGAGAGTCACTTTTAAGGCAATGTGTATTGCTCACCAGGCCTTCTGGGACTCAGGACCTCTAATTACTCGTAGTCTAGTAAGTCAGTACCGTCCAGGTAGAGATCTTCGATCTAGCCAGGCTTTTATGGCAACAGTCCCAAGAATCAAAAAGACAAGGTCGGGTGGAAGGATGTTTGCCTACAATGCCGCCAAGATCTGGAATTCCCTCCCTGTTCACCTGAGATCCAACCCTAACCTCTCCTCCTTTCGTAAACAATTAAAAACACACCTGTTCAATTTTTCTCAATAAAATTCAGTTCTCCTTCCTTTTTTCTTGGTCTGCAACCTCACTCACCTAAACCAACAGGTTCCTCTAGCGCTTGGACGCCTCAGGGCTGAAATCGCGCTGTTATAAATCCACTTTCATTCATTCATTCAGGGAGGGCACCTATTACTGGTATAAAGTGGTAGCTGTTCTGTCCTCCCCTTAGACTGTATCCTGGGCAATGACCTCCCAAAAGTTGGTCTTATCCCAAGTGGAGCCGTTGCCCAGGGCGCCACCCAACCGAAAGGTCCTAGATAGCCAGTCCCTACAATTAGGAGACTTGGGTCCCAAAAGAAAGGGATAAAGAAGAGGAAAGGTAAGCGGCTCTTAAAGAGACTTCCAGTGAGTCAAGGGTCTTCTGTCCCAGTAAGGGAGCAACCCAAAGTTGGCACTGGTGTGGCTTCACATGACCACAGGGAAGTCATGAACAGTCAGGCAACTGTGAAAGAGCAGGGTGCCCCCCCTGAACTGTCATAAGGGAGACTGAAAGAAGGGTGTCCTCCACAGGATGTGGCAACAACCCACTCTACACAGCAAGAAAGTTTCCCGCTTTAAGTAGCCTTTAATGCAGTTCAGCAATGTGTTAGTGGAGAGCTTAGGGTGTGGTTCTGAATTCTGACAGCTGTTAGTAGCCTCTGCTGGGTGCTGGCCTTCATGGCAGCACAGTACGTGGCATGGGTAGCCAACCACATAGCCAAACGTAAGTCACGCCCCCAACCCTGTTTATCATGGTGGTGTTGCTCAAGTGTTGGGTCACCTCTCTGGGTAATCTAGGTATTGTTCTAGCAAAGTTAGGGTTGAGGAGGCTTGCACCTCCCCACCCAAACTAAAGAGGGAGGAAGAAAATTAAACAACTGCAATGAAATTTCAGTATAAAATGGGTCCTGTTACTATAGAGATGGGTCAACTTTCCAAAGAAAGTGACCTTGGCAGGAGGATTTAAGGCAGAGTAGGCCCTGCAATTGAACAGCCTGATTTCGTTTTCATTTTTCATCACCAGATGAAAATCTCCCAGGATTTTGCTGGATCTCCTGGGCGCTAGACTAGGGTAGGTGTTGTATTAGAATACAGGGTTTTTTGCTCTCTGTCTTCCAGACAAATGCGAAGTGACTGGTTACCTCTGAATGTCACCCTATACTGCTCTGGAGTCAGACCAAACTTCTTGACTAAGCATTGCCTCATGTCAGAATAGGATTCTGCCTCATCCCCCTGCAGGGCCAGCAGCCTATCCCTCCCAGCTACTGGAATCAGTTCCCACAAGAGTGCACCCAATGCCTGGTGTGAAACCCCTTAATTTCTAGGGCCCTTTCAAATGCAGTCAGCCATTTGCCAATGTCATCCCCCTCTGTGTCCCTGGGTAATATAGCCTTGGGAAGCTTGTGGTGAAACCCACCACCGCTGGATATCTCAATCTCCTCATCATTTTCACTGCAACCATTGCTTCTTGTGGCCTCCTCCTTCTCCTTCCTCTACTTAGCTAATTCCAGTTTCTTCTGCTCTGAAGCTATTAAAGATAATTGGACCTCACACTGCCTCTCTGCTAGGGACAGTGGTGATTCCTGTGTTCCTGAGTTCCTGGGTCCCCTTCCCAACGTTTCGATTATGTACCTATTACTGGAAGCAATGAAGAAGCATTATGCTCACCCTCCTCCTTGGTGATACTGGGTGGGGGCGTCAACCTTCCCCCCTTCTGTCTCTTAAGCTGCCTCAGCACAGGCCTTCCAGGACTCATCAACCCTGCCTTCCTAGTATTCTTGGATGCAGGTACCCCTCCAAGCTTAAACTGTATCCTAAGCTCAACCATCTTGAGTTCATTAAGGTTAGCTAGGTCCAGCTCCATGGTATCCCAAGTTTTGGGTCACTACAACTAGCAATCAGACTTAGAACATTTTTGGAAAAATCTAAACAATGGATTAAAAACCAGCTTAGTCCAAGTTCAAAAATGAAAAACTCTAAAATTCTGTTCTATGACAATTTCACTGAAAGGTGTACTTTTAAACACAAGTCCTCATTATTAGTAGTGGTAAATATCCATCTGCCAAAAGCCAAACACACAGTCTAGGGCTCAGTATAGCTCTCAATAAATTATTCCCATGCTCAACCCTGGGTAGCTTGGCTTCAAGCAGGCAGGTTTCACTTAGGAAACAGGTATGTAATGCATTTAAAAACACCAATAGAGTAAATAATTACGACAAAACACCAATTTTTAAAAATAGGGAATATTTCATTAAAAAATATATATATATATATAGATTTGGTATAGAGTACACTCACATGCAAAACAGAAAAACATTAAGCACATTGGCACGACTTTAACAGTTGATTTTCTTCTACAGCTTATTTCAAGGTGTTATAACATTTGCATCTTCATCCCATCCATTAGTTTATCATGCAGTTGATTCCTGGCTCGCCCCATCTTCTGCTTATGTGTCAGCCTATGACTGTTGGTGTTGGACCAATTGACCCCAAACGTCTTTTGGCTGTGAGGCAGCAGGTAAATCCTTGCAGTTGTTTCTTGCAGTATACCATGTCAGTTATCCAATATTTTATTTTCAGAGCTCGTTTGCTACCCCATGTCAAGAAAATGTCTCTTTTAGCCAATAAAAGGGTGACAGCTACTAATCTGCAGTCGGATGGTCTCTGGGTTTTCACCAGATCTGTGAGGTGTTAGGGATCAGTTCTGAAAGCATAGCTCCCAGAGTGCTCGTCTCTTCCTCCCTTTATTGTCATACCAGAGGACATGCCAATCCTACATGCAAAATGTCCGCCTGCAAGACTCTACATCATATACATTTGGCATTTCCCCGTAATCCACATTTATGTAGTTGAACTGGTGTATAGTATATTTGCTGTCGGAATTCAAAATAAATAATGCATACATTACATTTACATCTTTGTAAGTGTGCAACAGATACCCCAATCGTCTGTGAGCAGAGGTGTGTCAAGCAAAGCATTCCATCTCTTTAACACCTGTTCAGAATTCCTATATTGTGCGTGTTCAGCCGCATTACAGAGTTTGTCTATGAGATGTATGCATGAGGGTGCTGTCAGCAGGATCTGTAGTGAATGACGTGTTGGGTGTTCCTGAGGGAAGGATGGATAAAGGTTTTTGATTGCTAGTCATAGGTGTACGGATGTAAAGAGCATTAGTGGGGTGTGAGAGGTATTGGGGAAAATGTCTGAGGAGTTATCAAATGATCCTTCTCTGAACATAATGCCAATGGTGTGCAGGCCTATTGTGGCCAGCATTTCCTGTGCCTTCTGATCTTGTGTAACAGATATGTCTAGGTGGTGTGACAGTGGGAGGGCAGGAGCGTAGAGTGGGAGTTTGTGAGCATGTTGCCCCATTTTGCACCATGCTATATTGGTAGTTTGGTTTGGTTTTATTGCAGAGCAGGGGATACCTGGTCTCTTCTGTGGTCTAAGGGCAGACATTGGGATCAGATGTGCTTCATATGATTCTATAACGACGTGCTGAAGAGGGTTCTAAGGGTGTAGCCAGTAATGCGCAAAATGCGCTTGAGCTCAGAGGTAATAGAGATGGAGATCTGGGGCTCCAAAGCCTCTTTGAGCATGGGAACGTATGAGCCCCACCAGTCAACTCTTGACTGTCGGCACACCCATGTGAGAGTACTCAAATAAGAGTGCAATTTCAGGAAAAAATGCTGCGTCAGTGGAATAGCTATGTTGAGGAATAGATGCAAGAAGCTTGGCAGTACTATCATCTTCTGAATCGCTATGCGGTCTGCCGGAGACAGTGACAACAGGACCCAATGGGCCACCTGATCTTCCAGTTTGGACAGTGCTCTCCCATAGTTCTTGCAAACCACCAGTTCCGGATCTGGGTGCACCCAGATCTCCAAGTATTTAAACAGGTCTGTTTGCCAGAGCAGGGGAATGTCCAAGGAGAAGTGTTGCGTGCAGGGTGTTAGTGGGATATCTACTGATTTAGACAAATTTATACTCAAACCGGATTATTATTCAAAACAAATGTAGTCCCTTATCAGTGGTGTTAGATTATCTGCCGGGTTGCAAACATAGAGAACTATAACATCTGCTTATAGGGAGATACATAATGGCCGCTATCGGAATGGGTTGTACTATGTTACAACGCTGGGAAATATATTGCATGCATTTACCACACACATGTTTACCACACATATGCTTTTACAAAGAATGCCTTTACCATACATTATTTTTATATCTAAAAACAATGTATTTGTGGGGGGAGACTCCAAACTTACCTCAAATGCGTGGTAAAGGCATGCACGTGGTAAAAATATGCGTGCTCAAAACTGCGTGGTGAACTCAAACCAAGGTAAAAACTGCATTTTAAAGGCTGTTTACCCCAGAAACACAGTGCTGTATTCATGTGCTGTTGGCGTATTTTGCATGTCAGGCGCTCCAGGGCCAAAGTGAACAGCAGTGGATATATGGGGCAGCTCTGCCGTGTCCTTCTATAAATGCGCAATGGGGCCACTGTGTTACCAGTTATATGAATTCTGGCAGCCAGTTCATTATTTAATAGTTGGATCCAGAGAAGGAAGGTGCGGTGGAACACCATCTTGGGCAGGACAACAAACATGAATCCTCACTCCAAAGAGTTGAATGCTTTGGCAGCATCTAATAATGCATCCACTGCAGGCAAATCAGGGTCCAGTTGATGAAGCAGAGCAGATATTATGTGCAAGTTTTGTGTTGTTGTGTGAGCAGGAATGAATCCTGATTGATCAGGTAAAACTATGTTTGCTTTAGGGGTTGTAGTCTAGTGGCTAGTATTTTTCCTAACGATTTAGCATCAGTGTTGAGAAGTGAGAGAGGTGTGTAAAAATTACTATGAATTGGATTCTTATCTGTTTTGAGTAATGTTACTAACAGAGTGCTCTTCTGCAACAGGACACCAGGGCACTTACCAGCAAGCATCCATCGACGCTGTGAGGGGAACGGCTTTGGGAGTCCAGCTGCCCACCTGCCCTCATCGTCCCTTGCTCGCTACAGCACCCGAAGCCCCCACAACTACATCCCCCAGGGTGCTGCGCGAGGTGAGGTGAGGTGAACTCTGCTGTCGTCATCGGAGGGCGCCGGCGGCAGTGAAAACCGGCTCGGCCCTCCCGCAGTGCGGGACGCGCTCTTCTGCAACAGGACACCAGGGCACTTACCAGCATCCATCAATGCCATGAGGGGAACGGCTTTGGGAGTCCAGCTGCCCACCTGCCCTCATCGTCCCTTGCTTGCTACAGCACCCGCAGACCCCACAACTACATCCCCCAGGGAGCTGCACGAGGTGAGGCGAGGCGAACTCTGCTGTCGTCATCGGAGGGTGCCGGTGGCTGTGAAAACCGGCTCGGCCCTCCCGCAGTGCGGGACGCGCTCTTCTGCGGGGGACACAGGGGCACTTGCCAGCATCCATCGACGCCGTGAGGGGTTTGGGACTCCAGCTGCCAACCTGCCCTCATCGTCCCTTGCTCGCTATGGCACCTGCAGCCCCCACAACTACATCCCCCAGGGGTCTGCGCGAGGTCAGGCGAGGCGAACTCTCCTGTCGTCATCGGAGGGCGCCGGTGGCAGTGAGGGCCGGCTCGGCCCTCCCGCAGAGCGGGACGCGCGCAGGCGTGCCTGGACGCTGCTTGGGTGAAGCCCCGGCCAAGGGCGGGCCCGTCAGTGACTGGAGGAGACAGGGCAGGGCCAACCCACAAACGCCTGGCCCCAGAAACTTTTACAATCTGTCCTAAGTATGCTTATGGACATAAAAGGTACTGTGGGGTATCTAAAGGGGGAGGATAGTGAAGGACCCTGTAGCGGTGTCTCCCTGTTGACTTGAATTTAGTGACTGCTCCACCGCAAACACTTTATACAGAGTGACCCCAACTTACTGGCTATCTGACCTATTACATAATGGGCAAACGAAAGTCTATGAAAGTGGGGGTCCAGCAGTCACAATCGAAGAAATCAAAAAAAGGGAAAAAGTCCAAAAAATCACCCTCCCCGGTTCTAATTGCACCCTGACGTGAATAGAAAATATCGTGAGGGAAATTGATGAGATCTTAATAGAAAGTCCCTCACAACAGGAGACGAATTCTGATCCCAATGTAGAAGGAGTTGGCCAGTATCGAGGAAGAGTGATCCCTGCTATGTTTAGCAAAAAAAACCAGCAAACCCTTCCCATTTGTATAGTGCACAACCAACCAGAAGACACCCCAGATTTATCCATAACCATAGGCTCTATAAAGGATGATACAACAAATGATATAGGTGAAAACACCAGCCATGGGTTCACACAGACGAGTTTAGGCGAGGTAAATTTTCCTTGTGCTAATACATTTGCGGTATTAGAAGGGGAATCAGGGGATGCTGCCGATGTGATTGTGCAGGTTGCTAAGAGGGGCTCTAGTGCAAAGGGTGCATGTGCAGAAACACATACGGAGTGTCCAAAATGTGTTATTTCCAACAGGGCCATTCTTAAGAAATTAGAGAAACTAGAAAAGGATATGATTGCCATTAAAAAAATTGCAGGAGGTATTACCACAGAAAGGAAATAGCAACACGGAAGATAAAATCCTGCAATCATAGAAAGTTGAAAGTTGAAAGCATTTGTAAAGCGCACTGTGGCCAAACGGCTTCCTGGCGCTGGATGGTTGGGCGGTAGCAGATGGAGAGGGCACCAGGAGATTACTGAGAAGAAAAGGCTTGAGCAAAGAGGTGAGTTTTGAGCGCCTTACGGAAATGCAGATAGTCAGTAATAGACCTAATAGAGAATGGGAAACTGTTCCAGAAGCGCGGGGCAAGGGTAGAGAACCTTGTGCCGCCTGTTCTGGACTTACGGAGGTGGGGGACATTGAGAAGTGCCTGACTGGAGGAACTGAGATCGCGGCAGGGGAGATGGTGGGTGATCATAGAATTGATGAAAGTAGGAGCCGTGCGGGCGCGGGCCATGAAGACTATGCATCCCAACTTGAAGAGGGCTCTCTGCAGGATGGGAAGCCAATGGAGGGACTTGAGTAAGAGGGTGGTATGATGAGACCTAGGAAACCGGTGGATGAGACGAGCGGCCTGATTTTGGATGGTCTGGAGGCGGCGCTGCTCGTAGGCAGGGATGCCCACATACAGGCAGTTCCCGTAGTTCAATCTCGAGAGGATCATAGTCAAAACGATTACCTTAAGGGCATCAGATGAGAAAAAATGAGATATCTTACAAATAATCCTGAGGGACAGAAAGCAAGATGACACAACAGAGCTGACCTGCGTGCGCATGGAGAGGTCCTGGTTGATTTTGATTCCCAAAGTTCTGACTGAGGCAGAGGGAACCGGGGGAGGGCCGTGGATGGAAGGCCAGAAGGCAGAAGTCCAAGGGCTAGTAGGACCGCCAGTCAGGACCAACTCCATTTTGTCCGGGTTAAGCTTGAGGTGGTTTTGGTTCATCCAATCAGAAATGAAAATAAGTGTAGTTTGAAATTTAAGAAGGGAATCAGGAGAGGGAGAAAGATCGAAAACAAGCTGAAGGTCGTCAGCGTATTTGTATACGGAGACCCCCATGTTAAGCAGTGAAATAATAAGGGGATAGATGTAGAGATTAAAAATAGGAGGGGAGAGGGAAGAACCTTGAGGAACCCACCTTGAGGAACCTTGAGGACACCAGAAGGGAAGGGGCGGAGAAGCCAGAGAGACGAAAAGCTTGCGTCCGGCCTTTAAGGAAAGAAGCGAGCCAGGAAAGAGCGGTGCCCTGGATGCCCGCTGCCCTGACAAACCAAGCGCATCTGCAACAACAATTCACCATCCAACAAGACCCCCAGTTCCGAGGGCACTGCATGATGATGGGCTACCAAGGAACCTGCCCACGGTTCGAAGTACTGACTCCGCCTCATATGCAGAAACTATAAAACTAAGGGGCTCCGATACGGGTAATAAGCGTGCTCCCCCAAACGCTCCACTTCTTAAAGACATTTGGTTGGAAAAAAAGGGAGAGTTTAAGATGGGAACAAACCATACACCCCAAATAAATGCTACAAGAAACCATAATACTATAGTCTATATGACATAATAAATCTGAACCTGGGTTATGAATCTAGGGAATCTATCCACAATAAAGCTATTCCTGGGCTTAGACATGTCAGGGGCTGTAGATCTCTCATTAGGGAGGACCTGATCAGTGACAAGAGACTAGCCCTGTTTAGCTCTAAAACTGACTGCATTGAAATCCAACTAAGCAACAAAACAATGGCAGATAACTTAGTGAACTTAGAGTTCCGGACCTCCCCCCCTAAACACTCTAATATTCAGACCAGATGTCTCCCTATTTGGTCAACAGGTCTGACTAATAACGATTCGGATCTTAATAGAATAGACTGACTATTCAGTGATGATGGTAGCATTCAACAGGAAGCTGGTCTGGTCCTGGGACACACCCCATGGTACATACCCTTAATTGATCGAATGATTCCCTTACTCTCCCCAGTTTGGCTCTCCTGAACCAGAGTAGACGTTATGCAAATAGGGAAAGGGAGGGCACCCCAGGAACATTCCGTATACTCTCCTGGAGCAGTGCAGGCCTTAAAAAGAAACTGGATATCCCAGACTGGAATGAATTTATCGATAATTATGAGGTTTGCATGTTCCAGGAGACCTGGAGCACGATATCACTGCATAAGACTGGCTACTCCACTTTTTTCGTCCCTGCTGTAAGCCAAGGAATAGGCTGCCCATCGGGGGGGCTTCATATATGGGTTAAGGTAATGTTGAATTTGGATATCACCGTTCATAATGTAAATTCAGAAGATATCCTTCACCTATCCTTTAAAGGACCCCTGAATTGCAATAGAGTCGACCTGCTTAATGTATATGCTAGAGGAAGTCCAACCAATCGAAATTCAGCCACATTATCATCCTTGGATTTAGCCCTAGCAGGCATCCCACCACAATTTAATATTATTCTTGGAGGAGACCTGAATTGCACGTATGAACCCCTAAGTGAGGAAGACATACTAGGGACTAGCGAGGAAGACATGAAACAATCCATCCCTCTATTAAATTTGAGACCCATTAAGAGATAGACAGTCAGGGCATTACAGATTAATGCCCTGACACTGGAATACAATCTACATGCACTAAATGGGAGAACAACCTCTTACCCCAATGGGGCCATGACCTTTAATAGGTTGAATGGCCCCTCACAAATTGATTACATCATGCTAGACACAAGATTATGGGGGAATGTGGTAGATATGGAGGTAAAACAGATGCCTGATAGCGACCATAATACACTTTGTGCTGTTATTAGATGGGAGAAAAAGAGGAAGATTCTTAATGGCCACCTCTCCTCAAAAGAAGTTGTGCCATCTAATTGCAACCGTAGGTTAAAATGGCCCAAGGTGGTATGTAAGGAGGATATGCTGATCAGTATAGGTCTCCAGGTGGCATCCAAGAGCGTGGAACTTTCTTTGTTTAACTCTGCGCTGGACGATATGACCAGACAAGATCTTAGTGAATCTTACAGGGATTTTATAGATAACATAGGCTCCCATTTTAGGATTGAGGGGACCAGAGGGGGGAAAAACCAACCACATAAATGTGGCAATCCCTGGTTCACAGCAGATTGGAGGGAAAAAAGAAAAGCCATTTCTGTAGCCCTCCGTAAAAAAGATCCTATAGCCGTAAGGTTAGCGAGAAGGGAATATAAAAACATCACAGAATCGGCAAAACGGGCATGGGAGGAGGATCACTGGCAGGAACTTAGGAGGGTGGCCTCTCTAAAAGATTCAACTCTCTTCTGGGACTTAATAACCAAACTGACTAGAAGGGGTGTAGACTCTCTTCCAAGCCATATTACTGAACAACAATGGTACTCTCATTTTTAAACCTTTACTGCTGTGAGATTGGCCCGGAGCAAATATTGGCAGTCCAACCAGAACTAGAACTAGCAATTATGAATCTTGAACCCCCTGACCGTTTTACATTGCATGAGGTTCAAGATGCCATCAAAAACATAACCCCTGGAAAGGTCGCCGGGCCGGATGGCTTACCGGGCGATTTAATTCTTTACGATCCTATCCCATGGGCCAATCTTGTCCTTCACTTGATAAACCTTTTGTTACAGGGCCATTCAGTCCCAGATTCCTGGAAAGGAGCAGAGGTAGTTACAATACACAAGAAGGGTGCAAGAGAGAGGACCCTGCCAATTACAGACCAATAAGTTTAATTGATGTAATTCAGAAGGTGGTTGGCAGGGTTCTTATTTCTAGAATGGTTGTCTGGCTGGAGGAGGGAGATATCCTAACACACCTACAAGCGGGGTTCAGGCAGAAGATAGGTACAATGGACCAAGTATTTAGATTCACAACTACATATTGGAAGATTGTGTCCATCGGCAAAGGTTCATTATATCTGGCCTTTATAGACCTTAAAACCGCCTTCGACCTTGTACCCTGCGCAAAATTGTGGCAGGTGTTACACGACACGGGCTTACCGCGATACCTCCTAGAGTTAATTAAAATACTCCATGATGGCACTTATGCTAGAATTAGATGGGGGAGTGAGGGACAATTGACTGAGAAAATACCAGGGCAAGGTTGCATGATGGCCCCCACTCTGTTCTCCCTCTTTGTAAATGGGGTGGCAGACCATTTGAAGGAGGAACCAGTGGATGCCCCCACCCTGGCGGGCAAAACAATTCTGACCCTCCTCTTCGCAGATGACACCCTCCTGATGTCTAAAACCCCCTCTGGCCTCCAGAAACTCATGGATAGGTTTGGTGTCTTCTGCGAGGAGCTTGGGCTCACAATCAACACCACCAAACAAAAACTGATGGTATTATCCCGAAGTAAGAAACTCAGGAAGATCAACGTTACCCTCAATGGTTCACCCCTAGAGGAAGTGGATGCATTTGACTTCCTGGGAGTAAGGGTAAACCACAAGATGAATGGTACTCACATGTAGCCAAAATGCTCTTGAATCTTAAAAGAGTGTCCGGAGCAATTTCAAGAGACCATCATGCTACCTCCAGTAGACCCATATCCCCTGCTCTAGCCGTCTACGATGGAAAGGCATTGGCTGCTGCAATCTATGGGTCAGAACTGTGGGGGTTTGATAGTGTCTCTGAGCTAGTCAAAACTGAGAACAAGTTTGTGAGAGAGCTAGTGGGTCTCCCGGTTTCCACCCCCTTAAAACCATTACTCCACGATATGGGTCGCCGCCCTCTTAAAGATATAGTTGGCCTGCTTCCATTACTCTACTGGGTGCGTTTCAGAAGGACGCCGGAGCTGGTACACTATGCTGCAATCCTAGATGAACTTATTACCCTAAACAGCCCATTGATTGTTTTGGTTGACTAAATTAAGGTCACTGATGATTAACTTGGGGCTAAGAAAAGAATGGTTGTCACAGTCACCCCCTCCAAGAGAAACTATTAAGAAAATTAATTGGGAGTGGAATCAAGCTAGGGACCTTGAAAGTTTAAAATGGGGTGCTTTAACTGATCAGTTTCTGGACCACAAGCCAGTGAGGAAGCTAGAACCCTTTCTGGATTTTATCAGAACACCGAGAGACAGAACCTTGTTCCTAAAATTAAGGTATGGGACTCTTCCCCTGAATGTTTTTACCAGACGCTGGAGAGATTCTTCGCACCATCAATCCACCTGTCCGGGGTGTGCAAACCCCACTGAGTCCCTAGCTCATTTCATGTTTGCCTGTAGGGCCTATAGTGGGCCTAGGAGAAGATGGTTAAAGCCAGTCTGTAGAGCTTTGGGAACAAGGCTTTACACAGTGGCCCTCCGCATCTTGACAACGGACACTACATCTATGATGGTTATCCGTGGTATAGCGAAATATCTGGGGAAAGCATGGCAGATACGTTCAAAGCTTGGACAACCGAGAGTGGGGTAGGGAATTTAGCTGCTCAACTTTTATCATTTCAGCAACTAGCATTTAACATTTGTAGAACAAAATGGATTGGATCTGCTTTTTAACGTGATTGTGTATTTTTACCCTCATTTTTAACTTGTCCTTTGTCTTTTGAACTTTGAACCCAGTTTTTAACAACATTTTACCCTATAAATGATGAAATGTACTTACTTTTATGATACTTTGCTATTGAATAAAGTATTACAACACACTAACAGAGCCTACTGGAGAGTTGGTGGGACTAACAAGTCGCTGACCTCCTTGGAAGATGTGCCTGGCAACCGATTCATCTCGGGGGCCTTGCCATTTGGGAGGGAACTTATTGCATCCCCAGCCTCATTCGCTGTGATGGGCTGCATAAAGTATTTCCTCTGCCTGTCAGAGAGCCAGGACAGGTAATTGTCTTCTAAATAGGCTGCAATCTCACTGCCGGATGATGTCAGGCATGTGGAGTATAATTATGAATATTAATCTGTGAACACTCATATTATAGACAGCGTGTTGTACCATTCACCACCCAGAGCTTTTATTATCCGCACAATTTGTGTGGGGGTCCATGTTGCCTGCAGTTTGGTTACAAGCGTGTGGCCAGGGCAGCCGCCCACGCCATACATCCATGCTGTTTGTATATGCAACTTCACATTCTGCCATTTCCTGATATGAGGACATTTTTTCTGTGATCATGGCTAGTAGTGTGGCATCTAATGTTTGTTCATGTTCCCTCTCTAATGCCTGGATAGTGTTTTCGAACATAGTGAGCTGCTAGAGAATGTCATGTAGAACAGCTGTTTGTTTACTGATTCAAACTCCACGCAGTCTTATTTTAAAGGCCTCCCATAACATTTGCATATTTGCCACCGTACCCGTATTATACTCAAAGTATTTGATGATGGCAAATCGTATTTCAGCCCTGAACACCTGGTCCTACATTGCTGCTGTCAGGAAGCGCCATGTGTATTGTTGTAGCGTGTAGGTGGGCAGCTCCAATACCAAGAAGACGGAGGCATGATCGGATAGAGTATTCAGCACCTGTTCTATTGTCTCCATCCAGGTACTAACCTCACATGTAGCTAACCAGTGAGCTATCTCAGAGCAAGAGTTATGTGTGGATGAGGAATAAGGGCCCTCTCACCTGTCTGAGTGTTGCAGCTTCCGAAATATCAATTAGATTTTGCTCCTTCCTACCATCTCTGAGTACCCTGGCTACTTGTTTGCCATAGCCGTCAGTATGGGTCGATCTATCCACTGCTGTATCAATGCAGATATGCATTACACACCCTTTGCCAGTGACATTTTGTGCAGTCATGCCCAGATCTGTGTTTAAAAAGCAAGGTCATCAGTGTTTTGTCCTTAAGCGTTAACTAATGTCAGGATGGTATCACTAAAGGTCCCCTGCACAATAATATAATGGTCTTGTATGTCGATAGTCGTGTGTAATACCGTAAATCGGGTCCCTTTTTTTACCAGGTAAAAGTAACCCGCAGGCATGTGTCAAGAAAGAGGCGTCTATGCGTATCAACGCCTTTCCAGCCCCCACATGTATTTATGTGTTGAGTGAGGTGTGTTTCCTGTAGAAACACGACTTGCACACTGAAGCGGTCCAAATATGCCAAAACCTGTCTGGTGTTACCTGGGTTGTTCAGTCCTCTAATGTTCCATGAAAGTAGGGTCAAAGGTCTAGATGCCTGCACTATATTTCATCCTGAAATAGCATCAGGACAGGATGAAATATGCAATATCAAGCAGTGCAACTGTCATGTCAATTATATAAATGCCACTGAAAACTAGTTTTGACTCCAACATGTAAACTCCAGCATCCCAGTCATGTTGGTGCCACTACCTTTCTCTAGACAAGCTCATCCAAAGAACCCCTCCCCCTTTCAAACAACTTAACTTATAGAAAGAGTGTGGTTCACACATGGGAGCAGAAACGGCTCTCCGGATACCTCCGCAGTGAGATGCTGGTTGAAGGGGGCTGCCCAGTAGTGATAATCAGTGTGCCATGTGAAAGCCATAACTTGCTTCTCTTTTTCAATGAGGTTCCCAGTAATGTTCCTGGCCTATTTCAACAAGGGAGGCACTGTGCAGAAATATCAGGTGTCAGCAGCCACTTCGCTGTCCTACACAACAATCTGTGGGTAGTCTATGGGTTGTAAGCAGAGTCGTAGTATAGTATGGGACCATGCTACAAAAGTAGTGTTAGCGTCCAAAACACAATCCAATGGTCTAGAATCTCTAAGAAAACCTTACAAATCGACTGGACACACTTCAGGTAAGGGGTTCTTGGTGGTGATGGCTCTGTTACCCTGTAGCTTGCAGGGAGTCCACTCTGTATTCCTCTTTAAGCAAGGTATATCCACAGGGCTGTATTTCTAGATACTGCAGCAGGCACCAGAATACATGGCCTGATGGTGCAAATTAAGTTTCCAGCTTGGCAATCTTTCTTCTCTTTGTTTCAAGCAGCTGATCTGAGAAGCTCTGCTCCTCTCACATATGTATGCAGTGTTCTCTGGGGTCAAGCAGGAGAGCACTCCTGTTCAATGAGGTACAAGGCAACATCCAGGAGCATGACCACTTCCTTCAAAGTGTGGCATAATATTTTCCCAGAAAGCATTATTCCTCTGAAAATTCAATATGGCTGTAATCCCACCAGAAGAGTACGAACTAGTTAAAGCAACCTAGCGTATTACTCATTTCCACAACTCTCCTCCCTCTCACAACTGCAGAGTTCCAAAGCCAGCTATTTGACTGGGTCAGAGGGGATGGGGTAGATGGACCTGGAATTCCCTGGTTGTCCTATTCCGCCTTTAAATCTTCATGCTTTATGACCTCTGCCCCTGCTCTGACATTCTTATGTAGCAGAGTTCTCTCCAACAGATAGCCTCTCCCTGGGTGAGACACTTACCACTTCATCATAACAGCCTGGCTAATCCTCTTAACTCTGACCAATCAGGGAAGACCACAGGAAGGCTGAAGTTTGGTTACAGGCAAGAAAGTATTATAATGTAATTTCTTTATACTTTAGGATAAATCCAACAATGACACATTGTTGGATTTATCAATACAATTCTTCTAAGTCCTTAAATAGTATTTGCATTTAGTTCCTAGCAATATTTATCCACTCATAAACTATTGCCATGTTATTCTATGGGGCTATGCATCTACAATGGGAAACTTAAAAGTGTAATTTCTCCATCATCAGGGCATATAAAATATATTTTATAAGGACCCCAGTTAAAGTTACAGCTCCCACGCCTGGTACACCTAGGGGAGACCTTAGGGGTCCAGAATATGCACAAATATTGTAGATCCTCATACCACAGAGCTTCTAGCATCAAAGTCAATTTTGGGAGTCGCATTATTACAATGGGAAAAATGAAATATGCACTTTTTCGATTCACAGGACAAATAAAACACCTTTCTTTTTAAGTGCCCTCCTTATAATTTCATGAACCCCACACCTGGGGCAAATAGGGGAGACCGTTGGGGTGCCTCTAATATGCTACATAATTGTATTTTATCACTTTTTAAATGTTTTGACCTACCAGCTGAATTTGGGCCTACTTTACATTTAAAAGTAATGCTGCAACACAAGGCTGCTTTTAAATTAAAATGACCTCAGGCTCCAAGCAGTGCACACGTGGAAGTGGATCAAAGGCTGCTAGCCTCAGAATTGCCATGCCCTATTATATACTAGGGACTTATAGGGTAGGTCATTCCAATCATAGATGTACTCTAACACATAGTGTAACCTAATGCATGTGTGTATTTTCACTGTGTGTTCAACATAGCAGTAGGCGTTTTCAACATAGCGCTGGTCCTGCCAGAGCAGATACCAGGGCACTTTCAGAGTTTGGAAACCAGCATCCAGGAGTCTCAAATGGAACAAAAAGTTGGGGGGCACTGCAAACAAGTCCTGATTTCCAACACATACTTATGCAAATGATGGCACGGTTACATTGCTTGGCTGTCCTGCATTAGAGCGAAAAGGGCAGGAATGCACCATATTCATCAAATACGGTGCTTTCCTGTCCTTTGCCCTTTTGCTGGTGCCATTTCAGCAGCCTAGTGTCAATGCAGGGGCTGGGGTGCCTGTGTTGCAAAAGCAATCCTTAGAATTGCTTCTCCTTTCTGTCTGTGCTGCAGAATGCAGCAACATAGAAAGAGGAAAAAGCAAGGAGAAATAAACATATTTGTCTTTGATACGCCTCACCTCGGGAGGCGAAAACTTTTGGTGCATTCACAGCTTTGTTAAATCTGACAATGTGCCAAAAACCTTGGGATTTCCGTGGGAACACCCATCGCAAAACCCATGGAATGCCTGTCGCGTAGAGTTATACAATACAGCGATTTGCGCTGCGTTGCATTACTCCATATTTATGAAGCCTTTCAAAGTCATGCACTGTGGCTTCACTTAGCTTCACAAATATAACTCGGATTTTGGAGTTGTGCAGGTACCACGTTGCATAGTGCAAGTATGATGCAAGGCCCTCCAAATATACCACTTAAATCCAGATAGTGGCCCGCAAAGTGACTGTTGGCATTAGAGTCCTTTGTTCCTTCCCGCACTACCAATATCTGGCCTGTACATGTGTTTTGTCAGCTTTCTGCTATGCTATAAATGTGTGCTGTCTCTGCTACTCCAGGGAACACTGGGGTAGAGAATATTTGCTCTCTTAGCTCTCTCCAACCACCCAGTTATGAAACCTGAGCTAGATGGGGAATTGCAGTTTCTGCGTTCCTGCCGTTGCCAAATTCATCAAGGGATACATTTTAATATATTACAATAAAGGTAATTTCCTGTTTTCAAATGATTTAATCTTAGTTGAAACAAAGTCTGTTGGAATGAATGAAATTATTATGGTTCTTGTTTGTCAGTTTACAAGTCATCTTATAATGCATCTCTGTTTTTTTCTACCCTATTGTCCAGTATGATGTCTGTTTACTCCCAGGCTCACTGCAGCCCTGTCCATTTTCTGTTTAGTCAGATGTATCACCTTTCTTTACACTGTTATATTTTCTCTCTGCCAGTGTCGAGGTGTTTTCTGCTATCTGTTTTATCCTCCAAATTGTGACTCTTGTGCAGTCACTTGCCTAGCCGCAACCATTGCACATATGCCTTGATCGGCACATTTTTGAACCACAGAAATAATGCTTGGCTCTTATATGGTGACTAAAAGATAGATGAAAAACAAACAGGTGATGGATAATATAGAAACATTTATGTCAGCCTTTGATAATTACTTTGGGTTGTGCTCCAAGCAATGGCTTTTTGTTCGATGTGCCACTACTGACAAGAAACAAGCACATGCATATTAGTCTTAGTCTGTCTAAAGCTGCTAGGCCACATCTCTGAGTGGGATCATAAGCACTTCCATATGAGTTTCAGCCTCCTCAAAGAGGTGAAGCTTGAGTCCTCTGGTAGCAGCAGATACAACCCTTGTGTTTTGGTATACTCAACGCATCCGGGGGGATTTTAATAAACCCCTTGCTCCACCGTTGAATCACTTTTTCTCGGGTGACACACACTACAAAATCATATTTGAGGTCATGCAAAGCAATTTTGCAAGACTTTGAATGGACTAATAAATATGGAGAGAGGCCGGGAAGCACTGCATTGCATTACTCTGTGCTAGGGAGGCCTTCCATTGGTACTGTAGTAGGTGTGGATGTATGACGTAACAACGCATACTTTTACTCCGCATACCATTACAACGCGGTATTCACAACGCATACCATTACAACGCATAGCGCTTTGGGGTGCTGGATAGTGGTAAGTATAATTTACTATTCTAACTCCAGTCCCCGTGGACCCTAGGGAAGGTGTTGGATAGTAAATTAAACTTACCTCTTATCCTAGAGCGCCGCCCAGCGCAATGCGTTGTAATGGTATGCGTTGTAATGCCTGCGTTGTAGTGGTAGTGCGTTGTAAAAAATGCGTTGTAACAGGTGCATACCAGTAGGGGTTCCTACTCAACACCCATGGATTCTGTTTCTTTTCCAGATTTACAAAACCATGTAAATCTGGGAATGTGTCAAAATGCTATGCATCCCCAGGGGAGGCATAACAAGGAAAATACTCATTATTTCTCTTCTTCTTTCCTCTTTATGTGTGCTGCATTCTAAGGTACAAGTAGAAAGAGGAAAAAGCCTTCTTGAAATGTTTTTGTGGCGGAAGGTGCCCCTTCCTGCACACAAACAATACTGCCGACAACACAGACACCCTTGCACCATGGTGCAAGGGTGCTTGCATTGGAGCTAGACTACCTAAATAGCATCAGAACAGGGGTAATGGACTGGAATTCACTTAATCAGATAACTACTGTGCATTACTGGCCTTTCACTTTGACGCAAGGCAGCACAGCAAGGTGGCCTGCTGCACTGTCCTATGCCAAATCCCCATAAATGAGGCCCCATGTGTCGTAATTTGACAATGATCGGGTTACCGTTTAGCTCAGCTACACAAATTTCTTCTTATCTTGACTACGTTTTCGGCAGCCATTTTGTATTTGATGGCCTCCATTTACATGTCTCTAATAAAAGAGATAGGGACCCCAAGACCAAAGAGATAGGGTTCCACAGTTGACACAAGTCAAAAATGAATTCCCTTTGAGCGAATTAACATAAATACATAAGTTCTTACAGACAAACAATAAACTCACCAATATCAAAAAGTAACAAGGAACCTATGAAAATAGTGAGAAATTCAATACACGTGAAAACACTATGGTAAAATTAAGTCTTTGGACAATTTATTAACATGCATTATATTTTGTTAAAAATTGGGAAACACATACAGGACAAAACAATAATAAATAAAATCAACATTCCAATAAAAAGGAGCTACAGGAAAAAGGACTAAACTCAAACAAAACAGTTATTTTGAATTTTCCTTATTTTCTTATTCCAAATTCGCTCCTTGAGCATCAACGCGTTTCGGCGGTATAGTTAGTATATAACCACCTTCATCAGGACAATTGTACAAATGTTTCCCAATACTTCTGAAAATTTAAATAAAATCAGTCTTAGTTGCGCATAATAATCACAACAAATCATATTTAAAAAAGACATATTTAAAAAAACATAATGTATACATCCTACTCCATCTCTAAACATACATTAACATTGCTTCCAGATTACAGAAAAACAATCAACAATTACATATAATAGCAACCACACATAGGTATAAATAGTGAACAATACATTTCAATTCATTTAGTCACATGGATACATTGCTCATGTTGACTCTGTTTCATGAGACCTATATTATAATCACATAAGAAAGGCCAAAAACACATAGCCAGAGTTCTAATCTCCATGGGTAAATGCAATAGCAAGCCATAATACCAAAAGACCCATTTTTAGATACGGAGGTGGCAATAAGGAAAATCATGGTATATCACCTACCTTGGACACAAAAAGAGTCTTTCAGTGTATCATAAGGGGTATATTGCCTCCTTATCCTTTGCAGGAGATATTCGTCCAGCGAATTATCTTCTTAGCATGTACAGTATTCCTATATATGATATAGATAAACACCTCATTTAACATTCACGGAGACCAACGTTTTCTATTAGGTAAAGGTCATTAACTCATATCCTGACCAAATACCACACGTGTTACATCTGATAGAATATAATTTAGATGTAATTATATCAGATTTCACACTAACCTGAGTATTGATTTATCTATAGCAAAGGGGTCAGGACTCCTAGTTTTCATAGCCTGCCCCTACCTATTACGAGTATCCAACATGCCTTTCAGGTTGCTCAGAGATAACTTGTTATCCTCAAATAATTATACCAAAAAATGCACGCGATGCAAGTGCGCTATCATAAATAGTAACAGGGTTCACATCTATACCTTCAGACTATTGCTGGCCTGACCACAAATTCGATGTTTTCCAAGGAGCAATAAGTGAATAGATAAAAGACACTCTTCGCCTCCTACTTACTGAATTAAAAGAATGGCGAAATCATATCATAGTTTCAAATTCAGCAAAGCATCTAGCATGGTGGCTGAGATCTACGGGTAAAGAAAGTGCTATTAGAGACTACCCGAAATTCAAATATAAACAGCTAATCCTAGATTTTATCTCTGAGTATACTTACAAAAAATAGAAAGTAATATGGACCCAGCACGCGGTAAAATAGTGGAAATATGCACAAGATATCGATTCCCAGGTAGACTAAGGGAAAAGAAAAAGGAAAAGAGCATTTCTTAAATAGTTACTTAATCAGCATTGATATAAAAGCTGGAAACTCTCCTCACCACAAAGGAAGAAATGCTTACTTCAAAGCGTTAAAACGTTATGTGGTCCCAGGATACGGGAAACACCAAGAACACGAGATTCTATTCTTCGTGCCTATCCTGCAAGCCAAGCAAACAGACACGAATCGTGTCAAAAGGGTACTTCAATAGTTACGTCGCGTTTCAATAAACAAACCGAGGACCGTTCCTTGCCTTATTATTTAAGCTAAAAAGCGTCCCGCGTGGTACACTCTGGTCCTTCTATCGGCAAGCAGCAACTAAATGGCCACCTTCGATTTAAATACTCTTTCAGGTTATACACGTTCGCCATAATGTTGGTGACGAATGCGGAAGTAATAGATACAAATGACGGGCTATCAAAATGCCTGTAGTGTTACCTGATGTCATAGACATAGATGACAGCTTAGCGACACGGGACCACTAGTGGAATCTTAATTTCCTCCTAGTGATTAGAACATTGTATTGTTTCACGTTGTAAATCACATTAAAAAAATAAAAATAGACGGCGGATACGCGAGAACGGTGACCAGTATCCAGCTTCTCCAAAACACAACTAGGCACATATATCCTATTCCTAATCCAATAGTCTATAATTGCAGGACATGCAATAATTGATTTATTTGGTTGAATATACATTTCCATGATAGTAATAAGCTCAAGACAGATGTTTTCCTTTTAAATCCGGGCATGTATCAGTGTCATATTTGAACCATGATATCTTATACAGTTCTTACAACTAATATGGTCACTGATATATATTAAGATGGTGTATTCCAATTGGAGTAATCAGTGACTCCACTTATCAGTCTACTTATAACAAATAAATCTATACAATATAAAGCCTGAGTCATCCCAGTATATATATAGACTCAAGTGCTAATTGAAAATATTAACAAATATCGCAGTCTAGTCTGCATTGTTAATTGTAGGAAAAGATAATTCAGACCAACGAAGGTACATCATCATTTTAGATGCACTGATATATGGCTTATAACACAGACATCCTTGATATTCAGTTAAGAATTTGTATGTGTAGTCTATCTGGGATGCTGTGTCCTGTGCTCCCAGGACAAGACAGACCAAAAAGAGTCAGCGGATAAGATCATATAAGTTATCAGCTTGTCAGTAACGAAATCTATCAGGTAGACAAGTAAAAACAAGAATGGGTTAAACTGCTCCAATAATACGATCTCATTCTTCTCTTGAATTTAGACCCCTTCTGACCATATCGAGGTAGGAGATATACCACTGTTCCCTCTCCTTTCTTCTGGAGACAATATTGCCACCTCTTTTACCTATCTTATTTTTTTCCAAGATAAACCAGCCAAATTCAGATTCTTTGTGTCCCTTCTCTAAGAAATGGAGACTGCTTAGTGGAGGGAGGTGATGACCAGGAGCTGGTAAAAGATCGTAGGGGCAATGTGCCATATCTCCATTGGAGAAACAGCTTCCTGGCCAGCACGGGGGAGATGGCATCTAAAACCCTCTCCAACCTGTACGAGTCCTTACTTTGCACAAATACAGAAGTTAGTGACCCTTCACCCTGGCTGTCTAGGGCCATGGCTAGTTTTTGTTCGTGGTAGGCGATGGCCAGAGCTCTCTTTGAGATGTTTAATGAGGCATTAGCAGGGTTGGACCAAAGGTCAGGAAGCCCCAGGATCATACAGGATTTTTGGATATATTTTATCCAGGGGATCAGTAGCGCTTTCGGGTGGGTTAATAGCTCCATCAGTTCCGCCCTATAGGCAAAGAGTTCATCGCTACTCCATAGCCTTCGCCAGAAGGCTATGGGTCTCAAACCTAGTTCGTCAGCTATTGGTCGCAGACTCAGATCTAACCTCAGGGGGAGGAGCGGGGTGCTGGGCGAAAGTGCAACTATCTGTCTGATGAAATTATTCTCAGTTAGGGACAGACTGTGGCAAGATGTATGTCCCCACAAGTCCGCCCCATACATAGTAGCACCCCTGGCCTGTGCCTTATAGATCTGGATGAGCGGCCCCAGCGGACGATATGTGGAGCCATTCATCATCCGCGCGATACCCCCTGTAGTCTGTACCAATTTGAGGTTGGCCCTGCTCTGGTGTGATCCCCAAGACATAGTTTCATTGAGAGTTACACCAAGATATTCAAAGGTGGAGACTCTCTCGAGCCGTGAGGCTCCCAATAGTGGATTCGGCCGCGATTTTTGACTTGGGTTCAGGACCATAAACTTGGTTTTAGCCGCATTAATTTCTAAGCCCCTATCAGTGCAAAAGGCCACGAATGAATCAAGGATCCTCTGTATCCCCATTGGGGTTTTGGACAGCAGCAGGGTGTCGTCTGCAAACATGATTGCAGGCACCCTGCTGCCGTTCAATTTGGGGGCGTCAGTGTATTCAGTGGCATTTAGGTGGGCGATTACCCCGTTGACAAAGAGGCAGAACAGGGTTGGCGCCAGCACACAACCCTGTCTAACCCCTCGATCAACGGGGAATCTATCCGTCAGTGCTCCGGACCTCCCGCACCTCACTCGAGCATAGTTGTTGTGATGTAATCTCTGCAAGATTATCAGGATATTTGGGGGAACGCCCATCTCAGCTAGAACGCTCCAAAGTTTCCCTCTGGGCACCAGGTCGAAGGCGGCCCGCAGATCCACAAAAATTGTGTAAAGGCTGCCACCTTCGAATATAGCTGCCCTCCAATAGATAATATTCAATCGAAAGACCTGGTCCACTGTGGAGAATCCCTTTCTAAATCCCGCCTGGTACGGGCTAAGAACACCCAACTCTTCTGCCCAATCCTGGAGCCGGTTCAACAATACCCTACCAAACAGCTTCTGCGACACATCGATTAGACTGATTGGTCTGTAGTTGGCTGGGAGAAGAGGCGAACCCTTCTTGAATATGGGAACCACCTGCGCCCCCAGCCAAGTACTGGGGATTTCCATGCCGCTGAGAACTCCATTAAACAGAGCGGCAAGGTAGGGGGCCCAGACATTGGGCTCCTGCTTGAACAGGTCCCCGGGTAGACCGTCCAATCCTGGCACCTTTCCCGAGGTGAGTCCTGCTATTTCAACCTTGACCTCGTCCAATGTTATTGGATCCCCCTCGTAATCAGGCCAGCCAACGCCGGTGTCGTTAGTAGGTTCTCCCGGCTCAGAGCTATAAAGGGATTGAAAGTGTGCCTGCCACACCCCTGGTGCAATGTTTGGCTCAATTGCCGAATGGAGATTCCCCTACCCCCCGCTCACTATTCTTCAGAACATTCGGTGATCTTTTATCGCTAGGGACTTAGTGAGCTCTTCCCATTGATTCTCCTCCCATTCGGTTTTAGCGTGGGCAATAAGTTTTTTGTATGCCCGTCTGCTTTCTCTTAACTGCTCCCCACCTAGACCCTCCTTGATGGATCTAAGGAGTTCCCTCTTTGCCCTTCTGCAGGCTGTGTTATACCATGAGGATTTATATGGCTGCCCCCTCCTTGGATTCTGTACATTACTGAAGAGGTTGGAGGCCGCAGCCTTTATGAGGTCCTCATGGGCCTGATATAATTTGGCCTGTGAATCTTTATTGCCCTCCCCGGTGGCTAAATCTCCCACAGTTTCCAGAATGGGGATTAACCCTGCGTAGAGCCTCGGGAGTTTCTCCTTGCTTGAGGCCAGTTGTTCCCACCTGATTCTTCTCCTGTTGTTTTCCAGTAGAAGTTCAGGTTTGCTCCCCTCCCCAGACGTTATGCAAGTTTGAAGGCCGGGGTAAATGAGGTCAAGTTCAAGGGCATTGTGATCGCTGTCTAGCCTTTCCGTAACCCTAAAATCCCGAATGGCTGGCCAGTTCGCTATCTGTACCAGGACATAATCCAAGCGAGATTCTCTTCCCACTCTATTATAGGTCGTTCTGCTAGGTATGTCAGATCTAATACGCCCGTTACAGGCTCTAATTCCAAACTTTAGGGTAAGAGCTGTGATCTGCAATGCTACAGGAGTCCATGCCTTCGGGGGGGGGGGCTTCTACCAAAGTCACTGACCACCTGACCGCTTCTTCCATTGGAAAACCCTCTAGAAGGCCTGGCAATGGCTCAAAATGGGAGTTTAGATCCCCTCCCACTACATAGGGTAGATCTCTTGGTATTTCGGATTGATAATCCGAAAGTTCGTCTATGGTGGGCGATTCCCTGGCAATTCCAACTGGCCTAGAGTAGATGTTTATTAAGGCGAGTTTCGCTTGATTTGGCCAGGACAGTAGAACCACAAGAATATCGTCGGAGGGGATCGATAACCGTGTGGCCTCGCAACCTAGGTGGGAAGCCACCCAAGTTGTGAGCCCGCCTGAAGGGCGTCCTTTGCCCTCCCACCTGGCCGGGATGGAAAATGACTGATAACCTTGGTGCCCATAGTCTTCCCTTGCCCAGGTCTCCTGGAACATGCAAACGTCCCCAGTCTCAATGTAAGTTCCCCAGTCTTGAGCAGCCAGCTTATTAGCTAGTCCGGCCACATTCCACCAGATTAGTCTCAAATGTTCAATGATGGGAGTTGCCGGGATGGAGGAGTGGGGGCAGACAATTCCGGGTGTTACACTAGTTGTTGCATCGGGAACATTATCAACGGTGAATCCAGATGGCTCAGGGGGATCACAGGAACCACTGTCCAAGGTCGCAAGATTGTTGGAGGGCAGTCAATCAACCCCATCAAGCCCGCTCAAGCAGTTAAAGCGGTTGAAGTGGAAATAGGGTGTTTCAGGTGGCTGGTAATTTGGACGTCGGACGTATTCTTTGTGTCTAGGTCTCCATTCCACCCTTGTCCAATTGCCTTGCGGCGGGTCATAATGCATGCGGATGGGTGGAAAAAAGAAGGAGACTGGCAAGGTCTGTATGGTGGAATCCAATGATCTGTTTGACCCTGCGCTAATATGTAAAACAGTACCAGGGTCCCTGAAGGTCACCATTATACAGTCCCCTATTATTATTTTCCTCGTCTTCCCCAACCATGGCACCCTTCTGACCATAATGATCTCATTATTAAAGTGTGGTGGTAGGGGTCTGTTCCAATTCAGCCATTTAATGACTTTCTTCTTGAGAGATTGGAAATCTTCGTTTTCACCCCTTTGTAAAGAGGGGGCACCCGCTAAAACCACCATAAGGCTGTTGGCCTCCGGCGGCAGATCTGGTCTCCGTGGTCTTTGAGCGGGCTGGCCAGGAGGGGGAGAGGAATTACTAACAATGGGGGGGAACCCAGGATTTATGCCTGGCTCTAGACTGTGGGGGGCAGGGTCTATTATCTGAGGAGGCATGATATTAAAAATGCTTCGTGGGGTCGGAACAGGGATAGCCATAAGTGGCTGCAAAGGGGGGGCAGTGGCGGCGCCCTGTGAAGCTCCTACATTAGCACCCGTGAGTCTCCTGTATTAGGGGGAGGATTTTGTTTGTTAGGGAAGGTTCCTATAGGTGGATTGGGCCCCGTAGTTCTAGTCTACTAACCGAGGTGTTCAGGGTAGTTAGAGTTGCCTCTAGGATAGTAAGCCTAATCGCGACTTTTTTCAAGCTTTCGCTAATGGGCAGCAAGAGTGAACGGAGTAGGAATTCTATACTCCCTAGAGATGTGAGGGGGGGAGCTATGTTGGACGGGTTGACCCCTGGATCACTGTTAGTAACAACAGTGATAGCACTTGTGTCCTTAGGGGAAGTGACGGTATGCACATTCTCTCTGACCCTGACCGGAGTGAGTGCAGGCTTGTGTTTTTTGCCAAAGTCTAAGTAGGATATTTTGGTTTTCCCCTGTCCCCCCTCGTCTTCCTTCTGCGCTTGTTGGAAGTGAAGTAGTGTGGCTCACTGGTTAGAGGTGGCAGACCCGAGAGCAGAGGACGGCCCGGGACCAGGGTTCGATTCCCGGCGCGGCAGGTTTCTGGACCAGGGTCAGCGGACTCGATAATTCTCTCGCCTCGGTGCCCACTCTGATCAGCGATCACACTCGGTAACTCTGGGCATTAGCTTGCCTCATCTTCACTAACGGCCCCACCAGACCGCCGGGGATGCCTGGTCTCACCCTGGAGATACCCATTAAGGGACCATCTCTCAGGGAAGCCAGGAAGGGTTTCGCAGCGGTTGAAGCGCCTTGGGACCCTACGGGTAAGTAGTGCGCTATATAAATGCCTATACATTTGCATTTACAGTTGGGTGGGGGGCCATGCAGTTCCGCCACAACAATTTGCTTAGGCTTATTTTTCTTGATTTTGTCTGGCGGGGGGGTTTGGGTGACCAAATCAACAGCCATATTGGTAGAGATTGAGGGTGGGATGGCCTCCGTGATCTGTTCGGACAATGTACCAGGGATGGTAATGCTATCCCGTAATAGCAAGGGGACGCCATCTTGGGTTGATGGATCCTGGCTATCATTGAGGGTGCCTTCCTCTTGAGAGATGGGATAAGGAATTATCTCGCTAATGGGTCTGCTTTTCATAATTTCAATGGAGCGGCGGCGCTCTGCCCTGCGCCTCTCTAAGGAGCTTTCTTTTCCCCCTTCTCCCTTAGCGGATTTAAAATAGTTGTCCAGAGTCCCGGTGTTGCTTCCCCCCACCCTTGATGGAGTTTCACATGGTGCCGGTGAGGGCATGACCGTGACCTATTCCTGGGTTCGGCTAGTATCAAGAAGGTGCGGGCGAAAGAAAGTGGGCCCGGCCCAGCCTCCTTCAGCCCCTGACGGCCACAGACGGTCCCGCCCTTGTCCCGGGCTTCTCCCGGACGCGCTCCCGCGCAGCGGGGTCGTGATCCACTTAAATAGTTATTGGGATGATTAGGATTGGGACTTTCAATCCCCCGGTGCTCAGGGGGGCGGGGCTAGCAGGGAGAGCGGGCCAGGTGTGTTCGATCGGCCAGCAGGGACCCTTGGAACATCGAGTCCCTGCGCGCTCGCAGCCCTGCTCCGCCCTTTCTACACCCTGGTGAGTCCTTGCCCAATCTCACTGTCTTAGTAACGAAGCGGGTCCCGGGGAGCGGGAACCGCGAGGAGTTGACAGGAATCCGGGGTTTGTAGGTATCCGGGGTTAGTGGAGCAAAGCGGACAAAGCAGCCTCTGGTAGAGCAAACAGCACAAAGAGCAGGAGGTCCCACAGTACAGGCAATGGATTGGGACTTTCAATCCCCCGGTGCTCAGGGGGGCGGGGCTAGCAGGGAGAGCGGGCCAGGTGTGTTCGATTGGCCAGCAGGGACTCCGGGAACATCGAGTCCCTGCGCGCTCGCAGCCCTGCTCCGCCCTTTCTACACCCTGGTGAGACCTTGCCCGATCTCACTGTCTTAGTAACGAAGCGGGTCCCGCGGAGCGGGAACCGCGAGGAGTTGACAGGAATCCGGGGTTTGTAGGAATCCGGGGTTAGTGGAGCAAAGCGGACAAAGCAGCCTCTGGTGGAGCAAACAGCACGAAGAGCAGGAGGTCCCACAGTACAGGCAATGGATTGGGACTTTCAATCCCCCGGTGCTCAGGGGGGCGGGGCTAGCAGGGAGAGCGGGCCAGGTGTGTTCGATCCGCCAGCAGGGACTCCTGGAACATCGAGTCCCTGCGCGCTCGCAGCCCTGCTCCGCCCTTTCTACACCCTGGTGAGTTCTTGCCCAATCTCACTGTCTTAGTAACGAAGCGGGTCCCGCGGAGCGGGAACCGCGAGGAGTTGACAGGAATCCGGGGTTTGTAGGAATCCGGGGTTAGTGGAGCAAAGCGGACAAAGCAGCCTCTGGTGGAGCAAACAGCACGAAGAGCAGGAGGTCCCACAGTACAGGCAATGGATTGGGACTTTCAATCCCCCGGTGCTCAGGGGGGCGGGGCTAGCAGGGAGAGCGGGCCAGGTGTGTTCGATCCGCCAGCAGGGACTCCTGGAACATCGAGTCCCTGCGCGCTCGCAGCCCTGCTCCGCCCTTTCTACACCCTGGTGAGTCCTTGCCCAATCTCACTGTCCTAGTAACGAAGCGGGTCCCGCGGAGCGGGTCCCGCGGAGCGGAAACCGCGAGGAGTTGACAGGAATCCGGGGTTTGTAGGAATCCGGGGTTAGTGGAGCAAAGCGGACAAAGCAGCCTCTGGTAGAGCAAACAGCACGAAGAGCAGGAGGTCCCACAGTACAGGCAATGGATTGGGACTTTCAATCCCCCGGTGCTCAGGGGGGCGGGGAAAGCAGGGAGAGCGGGCCAGGTGTGTTCGATCGGCCAGCAGGGACTCCTGGAACATCGAGTCCCTGCGCGCTCGCAGCCCTGCTCCGCCCTTTCTACACCCTGGTGAGTTCTTGCCCAATCTCACTGTCTTAGTAACGAAGCGGGTCCCGCGGAGCGGGAACCGCGAGGAGTTGACAGGAATCCGGGGTTTGTAGGAATCCGGGGTTAGTGGAGCAAAGCGGACAAAGCAGCCTCTGGTAGAGCAAACAGCACGAAGAGCATGATGTACCTTCGTTGGTCTGAATTATCTTTTCCTACAATTAACAATGCAGACTAGACTGCGATATTTGTTAATATTTTTAATTAGCACTTGAGTCTATATATGTACTGGGATGACTCAGGCTTTATATTGTATAGATTTATTCGTTATAAGTAGACTGATAAGTGGAGTCCCTGATTACTCCAATTGGAATACACCATCTTAATATATATCAGTGACCATATTAGTTGTAAGAACCATATAAGATATCATGGTTCAAATATGACACTGATACATGCCCGGATTTAAAAGGAAAACATCTGTCTTGAGCTTATTACTATCATGGAAATTTCAAAAAAAAAATTTGGGGTATATTCAATGTAATAAATCAATTATTGCATGTCCTGCAATTATAGACTATTAGATTAGGAATAGGATATATGTGCCTAGTTGTGTTTTGGAGAAGCTGGATACTGGTCACCCTTCTCGCGTATCAGCCGTCTATTTTTATTTTTTTAATGTGATTTACAACGTGAAACAATACAATGTTCTAATCACTAGGAGGAAATTAAGATTCCACTAGTGGTCCCGTGTCGCTAACCTGTCATCTATGTCTATGACATCCGGTAACACTATAGGCATTTTGATAGCCCGTCATTTGTATCTATTACTTCCGCATTCGTCACCAACATTACGGCGAACGTGTATAACCTGAAAGAGTATTTAAATCGAAGGTGGCCATTTAGTTGCTGCTTGCCGATAGAAGGACCAGAGTGTACCACGCGGGACGCTTTTTAGCTTAAATAATAAGGTAAGGAACGGTCCTCGGTTTGTTTATTGAAACGCGGCGTAACTATTGAAGTACCCTTTTGACACGATTCGTGTCTGTTTGCTTGGCTTGCAGGATAGGCACGAAGACTAGAATCTCGTGTTCTTGGTGTTTCCCGTATCCTGGGACCACATAACGTTTTAACGCTTTGAAGTAAGCATTTCTTCCTTTGTTGTGAGGAGAGTTTCCAGCTTTTATATCAATGCTGATTAAGTAACTATTTAAGAAATGCTCTTTTCCTTTTTCTTTTCCCTTAGTCTACCTGGGAATCGATATCTTGTGCATATTTCCACTATTTTACCGCGTGCTGGGTCCATATTACTTTCTATTTTTTGTAAGTATACTCAGAGATAAAATCTAGGATTAGCTGTTTATATTTGAATTTCGGGTAGTCTCTAATAGCACTTTCTTTACCCATAGATCTCAGCCACCATGCTAGATGCTTTGCTGAATTTGAAACTATGATATGATTTCGCCATTCTTTTAATTCAGTAAGTAGGAGGCGAAGAGTGTCTTTTATCTATTCACTTATTGCTCCTTGGCAAACATCGAATTTGTGGTCAGGCCAGCAATAGTCTGAAGGTATAGATGTGAACCCTGTTACTATTTATGATAAGGCACTTGCTTCGCGTGCATCTTTTGGTATAATTATTTGAGGATAACAAGTTATCTCTGAGCAACCTGAAAGGCATGTTGGATACTCGTAATAGGTAGGGGCAGGCTATGAAAACTAGGAGTCTTGACCCCTTTGCTATAGATAAGTCAATACTCAGGTTAGTCTGATATAATTACATCTAAATTATATTCTATCAGATGTAACACGTGTGGTATTTGGTCAGGATATGAGTTAATGACCTTTACCTAATAGAAGACGTTGGTCTCCGTGAATGTTAAATGAGGTGTTTATCTATATCATATATAGGAATACTGTACATGCTAAGAAGATAATTCGCTGGCCGAATATCTCCTGCAAAGGATAAGGAGGCAATATACCCCTTATGATACACTGAAAGACTCTTTTTGTGTCCAAGGTAGGTGATATACCATGGTTTTCCTTATTGCCACCTCCGTATCTAAAAATGGGTCTTTTGGTATTATGGCTTGCCATTGCATTTACCCATGGAAATTAGAACTCTGGCTATGTGATTTTGGCCTTTCTTATGTGATTATAATATAGGTCTCATGAAACAGAGTCAACATGAGCAATGTATCCATGTGACTAAATGAATTGAAATGTATTGTTCACTATTTAGACTTATGTGTGGTTGCTATTATATGTAATTGTTGATTGTTTTTCTGTAATCTGGAAGCAATGTTAATGTATGTTTAGAGATGGAGTAGGATGTATACATTATGTTTTTTTAAATATGTCTTTTTTAAATATGATTTGTTGTGATTATTATGTGCAACTAAGACTGATTTTATTTAAATTTTCAGAAGTATTGGGAAACATTTGTACAATTGTCCTGATGAAGGCGGTTATATACTAACTATACCGCCGAAACGCGTTGATGCTCAAGGAGCGAATTTGGAATAAGAAACTAAGGAAAATTCAAAATAACTGTTTTGTTTGAGTTTAGTCCTTTTTCCTGTAGCTCCTTTTTATTGGAATGTTGATTTTATTTATTATTGTTTCGTCCTGTATGTGTTTCCCAATTTTTAACAAAATATAATGTATGTTAATAAATTGTCCAAAGACTTAATTTTACCATAGTGTTTTCACGTGTATTGAATTTCTCACTATTCTCATTGCTTCCTTGTTACTTTTTGATATTGATGAGTTTATTGTTTGTCTGTAAGAACTTATGTATTTATGTTAATTCGCCCAAAGGGAATTAATTTTTGACTCCATTTACATGAACATGCTGCCTCGTGGTCAGCATGCCTTTTTGTCCTTCCTCTGTACCAATGACCATCTAACTTGCCCAGCAACAGGCTATTTTTAGTACTGGTCAAGCTTACACATGCGTAGTCAAACCCTCTGCATTAGTGGATCGTCATCGCTTAGGAATGTTGCCCCAAACTGACCGTTGGTAATGAAACTCCTCGCATGAGTTGTCTGTGTTCCAGAAATGTCCTTATATGTACCTAAACTGGGCAAATGTGTTCCGCCTACCTTTTTATTACTGTAAAACTGTATAAAAGAGGTCACGCACCGATGTTCGGGGTGATACTTCTTGCATTACCGAAGGGTGCTGTAGGAGTGTACCACCACCCCATGGGGTCTTAATAAACTTGTCTTTTGCATTTCCAGTTTCTGTGCCAATCTCTATATTACAAAGATATAGAGTTTTTGCAGAGTATGTAGACCTAAGGAAACCCAATACCACAAATTGGTGACCACGAAGGGACTCCTCGGCGACTCGGATGCCCGAAGGAGAGGTCGTGACAAAGGATTGGAAACTCGCCATGGACGCTTACGCTGCCACTGAGTGACCCGAGTCTTGTCACCCACGGTGTTTTCTTCCTTTCCTTCTGATCTGACCTTCCAGGTGGTGCCGGACCTCGACTGAGATCCTGATCGGTTGGGTTGTCGTACAGTGCCTGTTTGGCTGATTTGATTAAAGAACTTAGCAGTTGGAATCTGGATACTTGAGAATTTTGGTAAGCTTGTGATTGGTAAGGTAGTCTACGGACGCTTACTGTGGCTTTTTGAATTTGTTTTAAGTTAGCTAACATTTGGTTCTATGATTTGAGTTATATGTGGAGTGCACCTCACATAGGCAGGCAATGTAGAGATATTTCTCTGACTTGGTATTTGTTTGAACGGCACACCATGTGTAAAACATATTAAGTGCCATTTTATGTAATATCGCATTTTCGTGATATTTTGACATGCCTGTTTTAAGCACACTTCAAGGAATGTGCTGTCTTGGAATCGATTAAATGAATCTCAGCCGGCTCCCCCAGAGGGGACACCTAATCGCGAAATGTATGTTAAATTTGGCCTTCCCCCTATTATGTATAGTACATTGTGGCATAAATATACCAAATCTGATCATGAATTACAATGGCCGCTACATGGGTCGTTTGATTTACGAAAGGTTCAGTATGTAGAGCAATGTTTGTTTCAGCGCAGGTCTAGACAGGATATGTTTGATTGTGTACGTATGTGGGAGAAAGCAGTGCATGGGCGAATGAAGCATGAACAAGCCTTGGCGGACAAAGAGCAGCAAAAGGCTGCTTGTGATAAAGCTTTACAGCAGGAGGAAAAAGAGTTGCAGGAAAAGAAAGAGAGGGAGGCACGAGAACGTAATTTGCAAATTAATGGTCAATTTCCTATTCAACATCCTCTTTATCCTGTCCTTACTAATGAATCTGATGATTTTTCATTATTAGACCGTTGCCCGCCTCCGTACGTTCCACCTACGGCCCCTACTGAGGATTTGGAAGAAGACGATCAAGGGGGTAGTCGTACCAGGCTAAGTGTTGATCGAGCTGCGGAATTGCGTGGGTTTGCATGAAAACTTAATCTTAAGTCGATAACTATTTCAGAGATTGATGACAATATGCGTAAGTGGTCTGACCGAGAGCGGTTGTATTTCTTGAGTCATTTTGGAGACGAAGTTGTAGAACGGTTAAGAAAATATTCAACTGAGTTGGAGCCTAAGGATGTATCAGTTGGTCGTGAGAACTTGCGTAAAGGTCTTTTTGTCCTTACAGATGCGGATCTGTTTTTCCAACGGTTGGTCCAGTTAAGATTGCGGGAGGCGAAAAAGGCATCAGACGCGCCGGCGCCTAGATCGACAGAGATATCCAAAGAGTGTCCTATCTTTGGAGCAGATAAGAGTTCTAAAGTTCATATTATGCCTATGCGTGAAGCTGCACCTTTATATGTCCCTCCTAAAGGGCAAGGTACAGACGATGATAAAATGTCTGTGAACGCAAAGGGTTATTTTATATATAATTGGGTTTATCCGCCGTGGAATAGAACAGATGTTATGGCGCTTAAGACTGCTTTGCCTGACCCCCGTAAAAATCCAGCAGCTTTCTATGAAGGAGTGGAAGGGGCCATTTCTTCGTTTGTTATGACATTAGTCGATATTGAACTTTCTTTGGGTTAATATTGCCTCCTGATATGAGGAGGGCGATTCGTAAGTTTGACGATCGAGCAATTCTGGGTGCAGATTGGAAAGAGTTAGCTCGAGCTGATCTGGAAAGGGAGCCCGCGTGCAAGCCATGCCAATTAATATTAGATCTTCCGGGGGCTATTTTGAATAAATTAAAAATGCTTGTTCCTCCCAAAAAGATTGATTGGACTATGTTAGCTTCTTGCAAGCAGAAAGCGGATGAATCAGTTTCCTGACTTCTTTTCGCGTTTTGAGGAAGCATTCCATGACTACAGTGGGCAATTATTAACATAGGATAAGGGCAGGCATTTATTCGTTGACAAGTATGTAGCTAATCTCCTACCGGAGATTGCAAAACGTTTAAAGACTAGTGAAAGTTCCTGGACCACGGCGACCCCTGCCTCTTTATAGACTATATATTAAACAAAACTAGAGCCAACACTGGGGTGTCAAATTTTAGGTGACTGATTACTATGTGGCGACAGCTGCTTCGATTGAAACCAAAAACAACCTATTTTCCTTTAACCACAGATACATTTATTTTCTTTATAAATTCAATTTCTGTCTTTTACTGTGATTTATTGTTATTTAAGCACACTTATTCGTCGTGCATGGAAGATACGAAATGAACAAAACAATGAATTATATATACAAAGTGTACAAAAAGATAAATATACAATTTCAGACACACTTGGCCAAACATTCATACAGCATGCATTCACACCAACAAACAATATATAGAGAAACACTGCGTCCAAGCAACGGTCAAGTAGTTCAATGTAGAGAATTGCATTCAATGTTTAAATGATCTGTTTGTTATTGTCACAGTCTATCTACTAGGACCAAATAAATCGAACAACTGTTCCAACAGAAATTGGTGACCAGATGCGGGACAAGAAGATGGTCGACGCGTTTCGAACCCCTTTTAGTTAAAAGGGGGTTCTCCTCAGGACCGGAATGGTTCTTAATCCGAAGGTGTTAAGAACGCAATCAATGGCAGGCAGGAAAAAATCCAAGGTAAACAAGTATTTCCCAATAAGCGTGATCAAAAGTCGCCTTTCTTGACTTGCTTCGTATTCGCTGTTCTGACAGCCGGTGTCTAGGCGCCCGCTCCTCAGCGATGCGGGAGCGAGGCGTGAGATCTACTCCTTCCGCGGTGTCTGTGGTTCACACTCGTATCTTCCATGCACGACGAATAAGTGTGCTTAAATAACAATAAATCACAGTAAAAGACAGAAATTGAATTTATAAAGAAAATAAATTTATCTGTGGTTAAAGGAAAATAGGTTGTTTTTGGTTTCAATCGAAGCAGCTGTCGCCACATAGTAATCAGTCACCTAAAATTTGACACCCCAGTGTTGGCTCTAGTTTTGTTTAATATATCAGTTGGACTCAGCCATCCTGAGTAATGAGTCAAGACCCTTCTTGATTCTCCTTCTTTATAGACTATGGCTCAGTATTATGAACGACAGGAATGGGAGGCTCAAGAAAGTAGTGATAAGAAAGCGAAGGAGTTAAAGACGAAGGTGATGATGGCTCAGGTTTACGCTGCACAACCGAGAGGGAACAATAGGGGTAGACGTGGATTGTATGGTACGTCTTCCGTTCGTTCTGATATTTCTGAGGACCAGTGTGCATACTGTAAACAGTTTGGACATTGGGCTTCAGACTGTCCGGTGCTTCGAGAGCAGCGTAATCAGCGTGGTTGAGGAGGTGGAAGGACACGGAATAGTTATTCAGGGTCGAGGGGAGGAGCGAACGATCGTGGTAGGTTTGAAGCGAGGGGTTGTGGTCAGGCTGATCATTATACTTTTGATCGACGGAATCAGTATCAGATAGCTGAAGGTGAGTTTGCAGAGTCCCAGGATTATGTACACGCATAGGATTGCGTAGGATGGGGTGTGGAATCGGTTGCAGTACCAGTAGATCAGAGGGGTCCATATGTATCAGCACATGTTTTGGGTTCTACTGATCAGTTTCTGGTCCATACAGGAGCTACTCGTAGTGCTCTGTCCAAACACTTGGTTCCTAGGGCTCCCCTGTCTGGCGAAACAATCACATCAATAGGGTTTGATGGAACACCCTCTCTTAGCCCATTGTCACAACCCCTTACATTTCACATTGACAAATTTCTTGCCACGTGTCCGTTTTTGTTGTCACCAAACACTCCAGATAATATCATGGGGTGGATATGCTTAAATATTTTCGAGCAACTATCAGCTGCGCACCTGAAGGAGTGCGGGTTATTTTGAATGAGAATTACCCAGATGTAGAGAGATTGTGCCTCATGCAGGAGATTGAGGCGTTAGCCTCTCTTCCAAAAACGTTATGGGCTACTTCGGACACGGATGTGGGACAGATGATTATCCCTCCCATACGCATCACTGTAAAGGAGGGAGCGTCTCTGCCTCATGTACCACAGTATAAAATTTCCAGGGAAGGTGAAATTGCTTTAATGCATATTGTACATGACTTGATTATTGCAGGTGTGGTGGAAGAAGTCCCCTAGAATGTCTGTAACAGCCCTATTCTTCCGATTTTAAAGAAAGATATAGACACTAAACTCTACCGTTTTATTATTGATTTGAGGGAAATTAATAAGATAGTAGTGCCGCAGTATCCAGTGGTGTCTGATATTACCACCTTACTTACTTTGATTCCACCCACAGCCACTACTTTTACTGTTATCGACTTGAAGAACGCTTTCTTCTCGATCCCTATCCATCCTGATAGCAGATACTTGTTTGGTTTCACATTAAATAATAAATCATATAGATTTTGTCGAGTTCCTCAGGGTTACACTGAAAGTCGTAGCATCTATGGCCAGGCTTTAAAAAGGCAGCTTGATTCTTTTGATTTACAGTCTGGAGTGGCTCTCATTCAATACGTTGATGACATCTTACTTGCTGCAGACACGCAGGAACAATGTGAAGAGAGTAGTCTTTCCCTGCTTTCTTTTCTTGCTCAGAATAATCACAAAGTTTCTAAGAAAAAGCTACAATATTGTAGACCAAAGGTGACCTACCTCGGTCATCTTTTGTCTAAGGAGGGACGTGCATTGACATCTGATCGAATTCAAGCAATCTTAGATACACCAGTCCCTCGCACTCAGAAAGATGTTCGGGCATTCATAGGTTTGACGTCTTTTTGCAGGCAGTGGATAATGGGGTTCTCACACATTATAAAACCTTTGTTAGCATTGTTGTCCAAAACTACACTGATTCCCCTTGAAAGGACAGATGAATGTCAGAATGCCTTCGAACAATTGAGACAGGCCCTTTGTTCTGCACCAGTGCTAGGTACACCAGATTATACAAAAATCTTTACAATATATGTACACGAGAAAGATGGGTGTGCATTGTCAGTCTTAGTGCAGAGACAAGGAGACAAACAGAGGCCTTGTGCGTACTTCTCAGCAGTACTTGATCCTGTAGCACGAGGATTACCTGGGTGTTTTCGAGCAGTTGCAGCAACAGCAGTGGCTATACGACAGAGTGAGGGAATAGTTTTGTCACACAAATTGTTGGTGTTAGTTTCCCATGCGGTAGACACTCTGTTAAACCAAACAAAAACTGAGTACTTAACTAGTGCACGTTTAACAGGATATGAGCTAACACTGTTGGCGCCACATATTACACTGAAGAGATGTGCTACTTTGAACCCTGCTACTTTATTGCCGTATCCAGTTGGTGAGACCCAGGAGGAAGAACACCATGATTGTGTTTTCCTGACTGAAGAACAAACAAAGGGTCGTATCGACTTACAGGATACGCCACTTCCAGATGTAGATGGGGAACTGTGGGTTGATGGATCGTGTCTAAGGCTGCCAGATGGTACAACTTCTGCAGCGTATGCGATCACGACGCTTAAGACACTGGTAGAAACAGCACGAATACCGCAAAAATCGACCCAAGCAGCTGAATTGATAGCTTTAACAAAAGCATGTGAATTAAGTGCTGGTTTATGTGTGAATATCTACACTGATAGCCGGTACGCCTTTGGAGTAGTGCATGATTTTGGCCTACTCTGGAGGGAACGTGCATTTTTGACTTCACACGGAGTGCACATTATGCATGGAGAATTAGTACGTGATCTCCTGAATGCGCTACTATGTCCAAAGAAAGTGGCGATAATTAAATGCAGTGCACATAAGAAAGTGACAGACAAAGTAGGACAGGGAAATGCTTTTGAAGATCGTATAGCAAGGGAAACTGCTATGTTACAAAATGCCTCGCCTATGTACATGGTGAAATCGCAGGCTGAGCGATGGCATGATGCTAGAGAGGAGATCTTAGACATTCAGAAATTAGCGTCTGAAGCAGAACTCACAACCTGGGCAACAGAGGGAGTGTTGGATGATGAGGGTTGCTGGAGAAGCAAAGATATGGAGAGATGGAAATTGCCTGCAGCTTACTTGCAAGCAATGGTCCAAATGACACATGGATTGGCACATGTTGGAGCTCTCGCAATTACTAAATTGCTTACACGAGTTTGGGAGCATCCTGAGATTGCCAATACGGCCAAAAGAGTAGTGCAGACCTGTCTGATATGCTTGCAGCACAATCCTGCTAAAGGGACTTATACTCCGAAGGGAGGGTTTGTCCCGCCTACTGCACCATTCGAAGTACTACAAATGGATTACATCCAGCTTGAGCGTTGCAATAATCTTAAGTATGTCTTAGTGGTGGTGTGTGCTTTCAGTAACTGGATTGAGGCCTTCCCCACGAAGGATAATACAGCGTTAACAACAGCTAAGGTCCTGCTCAAAGAGTACTTCCCACGCTATGGTGTTTGTAAATTTTTGTGGAGTGATAATGGTCCTCATTTTGTCGGGAAAGTAGTGGAATACGTCATGAAAGTATTGGGGATTCAGCAAAAGTTCCACGCTGTATTCCACCCGCAGTCAGCAGGTCTGGTAGAAAGGTATAATGCTACTCTGAAGTTGAAGTTAGCAAAGATCGTGGCATCTTCATCTTTGAAATGGCCAGATGCCCTGCCTCTAGCACTGTTATCTATTAGATCAGTGCCACATTCCCGCACTGGCCTCACACCTTATGAAGTGGTGTTTGAAAGGCCTATGAATATATGGGGAGTTCCTAAGCCTCGTCTGTTACATGATGTGCCTTGTATAATGATGAACGATTATTTGGCACGATTAACAAATGATTTACTTTCTATTCATCAACAGGTTCGAGAAGCGCTCCCCGACAATTCCATTGGAGAGGCTCACAATCTTCGTCCTGGGGATCATGTGATGATCCGATCATTTGAGAGATCCAGCAGCTTGGAACCGAGGTGGCGTGGCCCTGAGCAAGTGCTGCTGGCGACTCGAACGGCTGTGCGAGTCACGAATAAGAAGCGGTGGGTGCATTCTACTCATTGTCGTCGTGTCTCTCCGGATCTGGTGAATCCTGCTGTGCTGTCTGATTATCGAGACATCTTGGATGCAGAGAAGAGCCCAGCTACTACGTCTACTGAATCGGAGGGAGCCTTCCCGGACCACACTGTTTCTGGTGGAGAAAGATACAATCTACGGCCAAGGAAAGCAGCTGTTTTGTGCGAGACTGGTTGAGTTACCGCTCTGAGGTTTGTGAAAACGGAAGCCGAGAATATCAAGGGGGGGGGGTCAGTTCTGCCAAGTGTAGCGACACCCGTCTTGAATCTCGGAGAAGAAACCAGCGGCTACCTCGGAGCTCAGCACTCATATTTTTATTTTTTAGTTGTTTTATTTTGAGACATTTGTGTTTTGAACTATGGCACCTACTACGATAAGAAATAAGAGAATTCTTGGTGCAGTGCTTTTTGTTACGACCATAGTAGCAATAGCCATAATAGCTTGGGTTGTAGAACGAGTTGTCCCGGCAAGATATTATTTGTTACCTACTACCCCAATCCCATCTGAAAATTTTCATTTCACTTTGCCATATCATGAAGAAAGAAATAGATAGACTTATTTGAATAACAGTTTCATTCAGATTCTGCATCACACCCATAATATGACGAACACTTCGAACTGTTGGGTATGTGAAATGTTGCCTGGACACAAGAAGAAAGGAGGCACTCCGCTTATCCTCTTCCGTTCTCCCATAATGGTTCCTGTAACGCTTGGTACACTCTTCTGTTTACTTTGAGATGGTCGACAAAAGGTGGACTGCTTTTTCGACTCAATAAAGTTTGCTATAATGACAGAGATGGTTACCCGCAAGCAGAAGGAACCAAATTTGAGTGGGAAGAATATCGACCAGATAATGTGTCATTGCCCCGTGTTTATACAAACTATAAGCGTACGAATATGTCAAGTTTACATGTAATTACCAATTCCAATTCCAAAAATTCTTTATTTCGGCCACACGGGCCATAAAAGATGCAATAAAATACAATACATATATTACACAATAAAATGCAGTATAAATAATACACAGTATTTATATTTAAAAAGACTGGAGGGACTGCATGGGGTAAGGAGTGCACAGTTGTGCCAGTTCAGGGGGACATTTTCTTCCTTATTATCCAAGCTGCCATTAGGAATTTTGAAACAGCAAAGACAATATGTCCCAGGGTATTAGTTTTCATGACCCTGTAGGCTTGTTGATACTCCCGAAAACCCAGGTTTCGGCACATCGGTACTATCCAGCGCTTCCTGGGTCTCTGGTACGCGTGGCAGACAAACATTATGTGCAAATCATCTTCATCCTTGATTTTACAGCAAGGACAGAGTTTGTCACCCCCTATGGTCCATTTATGGGTAAATACTTTAGTGGGGAGTGTGCCAAACCTCCATTGCAGAAACAGTTTCCTCGCCAAAAGAGGAAAGATAAAATCCATAAAAGGTTCAAAAAGGTAAGAATTTTTGGATTCGATAAAACGTCCCGTCAAGGTGCCGCTGATATGGGCATTATCCATGTCAGCCAGGTTTTTGTTTCTGTAGAGCTGGGCAAGAGTTTTACGCGTGATCCTTTGGCAACCCTGAGCTGGATCATCCCAAAGGTCTGGCAAGTTCAAACTGAGCAATTCTGATTTAATATAGGCCAGCCAGGGAATATTGTTGCTACCATTCAGCCTCAGTACATGGGTAAGGTCCTGCCTGTAATGATACAGTTCCTCGGTAGACCATATCCGGTGCCAAAACTTCACGGGTTTCGATAGGAGATCTTCAGCAATGGAGTGTATCCCCAAATCCAATCTTAGGGGGAGGAGTGGCGTACCTTGCGGGAGAGCTAATAGGCGTCTCTAAAAACTATTTTCCACCGCTGCCAATGCCTTCCCCGCTTTGTGACCCCACAACTCGCTGCCATACATGGCTGCTGCCTTCGCTTGGGATCTGTATGTTTCAAGGGCCGGGCTTACAGGCTTAAAGGTGGACTTATTTACCACCTTCAGGAGTGCGCCTGCTAGCTGGGATAGTTTCAGCCTTGATCTCGCTATCTGGCAGTCCCAAGCTAAGTTTTCTTGTAGCGTTACCCCCAGATATATGAAGGTCGAGACCCTCTCAAGACTTACTTCCCCCAGTTTTGGGTTGGGTCTGGTTCTGGCAGGGGGATTGAAGATCATAAACTTAGTTTTATCTGTGTTGACCTCCAACCCATGTTGATGACAAAAAAGGCCAAAACCATTCACAACCCTCTGGATCCCCATGGGGGATTTGGAAAGCAGGAGGGTATCGTCAGCAAACATGATTGCCGGAACCCTCCTGCCTGCCAAAACCGGGGCATCATTGTCCTCAACAGTGTCAAGATGTTGAATGACACTGTTGATGAAAAGGCAGAACAGGGTCGGCGCCAAGACACAGCCCTGTCTGACTCCTCGGCGGACCGGAAATTTGCCCGAGAGCTTACCATCCCTCCCACACCTCACTTGTGCATAGTTGTTCTCGTGCAGCCTGATGATAATGCTGAGGAGGTGGGGGGGCACTCCTAGCTTCTGCAGAACCTCCCAAAGTTTCCCTCTGGGAACTAGGTCAAAGGCTGACCTCAGATCCACGAAGACCATGTACAGTCTTCCTCCCTCTATAGTTACAGTCTTCCAATATAGGAGAAGAAGGCGGAAGATCTGGTCCATGGTCGACGTGTTCTTTCTGAAGCCAGCCTGGAGGGGGCTCATGATGTCATTGTCCTCCACCCAGTCCAGGAGGTGATTAAGGATGAGGCGCGCAAAGAGCTTTTGGGGTACATCTATTAGGCTAATAGGCCTGTAGTTGGCGGGGAGCAGAGTAGATCCCTTCTTGTGGATCGGGACAATCTCTGCCCCGAGCCACGACCCAGGGATTGACATACCTCCTAAAATGGCATTGAAAAGAATAAGGAGGTATGGGCCCCAGATGTCCATGTGATGCCTAAAGAGATCCCCAGGCAGCCTATCCAGACCTGGCGCCTTCCCCGATGATAAGTGCTTCAGGGCTGCCTCCACTTCCCCCAGGGATAGTTCCATTTCACAATCCTGTGTGCCACAGGGCGCAGGCAGGGCTGTGTCAGGGCAGGGGTTGGTGTCTTGATAGAGCTCCCCAAAATGGGCCTCCCAAACCTCGGGGGCAATATTGGGTTCCACTGCTTTTTTGAGTTCCCCTATGCCATTATTAACAAGGGCCCAGAATTTACGGGAATCCCTGACTTTTAGGGCATCATGAAGATCATGCCAGTGATTCCAGTCCCACTCGGTCCTGGCAGTCGCTAACACAGCTTTATAGTACTTCCTAAGGTCACGTACCTTGGCCTTATTTGTCCCCTCTTTTATTGCAGCAATGAGCTCAGTCTTTGCTGCCCTACAAGAGGAGGTATACCAGGTGGGAACATGGGTCTTTTTCTTGCTCTTGGGCACCACCGGGTAGAATACCTCAGCCAAGTCTCTTACAAGATCCTGGTGGATATCACCCAGTTTCTCATTGTATCCCGGAGATCTTGGTGCGTTTAGAAGTGCATCAAGCTCCTTAAACCTTGGGAGTGCCAACTCGTATAACTTGCTAATGGTCTCTTCTGAGCTCACAAGCTTTCCCCACTTAACCCTGCGCCTATTGGTTGTAAGGACCAATTCCCCCGTGTCTCCCCCCGGGTTTTCTACCACTTTGCCCGCTAAATGGATGGGCCACTGAATATTTAAACAGAGGGCATTATGGTCGCTATCTGACCTATGTATTACCCTAAAGTCAAGGACTTTGGGCCAGAGTGTAATGTCTAACATGATGTAATCTATCCTCGACTCGTGACCCCTCCTATTAAAAGTACACACTGAGGGAGTGTCGGAAGGGGTGCGACCATTACAAGCCCTCAGTGCGTAGTTCAGGGTTAGGGACATAAGTTGTATTGCAAGGGGGGACCATGCTTTGGGATGGGGGGAAGACGAGGGTGGGACCCCCCAGTAATCATCCTTGGCCGTGAGGGCACCCTCCGACATGCCCTCCAAAGGTTCAAAGTGGCAGTTGAAGTCTCCTCCAAGCACCACCCTGAGATCTCCCGGGAGTTGCCCCAGGAAGGAAGACAGGTCGTTTAGGGTTGGAGATTTGTTTGGTGCGGCAACCGGTCGCGAGTAGACGTTCACAATAGCCCATGGTGGTTTACCAGGCCATGTGAGCCGAACACACTGGATGTCCTGCGAGAACGTGTGCACCTGTTCCGCCTGGCACCCAGCGTGGCTCGCGATCCAGATTGCTAGACCACCCGACGGCCTCCCCCTCCCACCCCATTTGGCAGGGATTTCAAATACTTCAAACCCGCTCCTAGTTGCAGTGTCCCTCGCCCACGTTTCCTGGAGAAGGAGGATGTCGCTACTGCCCACTAAATGGTCCCACTCCGGTGTGCCTTCCTTATTTGCAATGCCCGCTACATTCCATGAAACAATTCTCAAGCCCTGATCTGTTGGTAGAGGGCCTTGACCTACAGTAGGGGGTTGCCCAGGGGCTGTGGGTGGCTGAATCCCTGGCAAGGCAGTAGTGCACTCCGTGATGGCGGATGGACCAGCCAACTCCGCCCCCCCGAGTTGCAGGATACAGTCAGTCCCGATGTTGTGATAAGACCCCTGTAAGCCCAGACTTTCACCACTGCTAAGTGGTCGAACTTTGGCGTTATCCTGCGGACCGTGTTCAGTCGCAGGAGCTGCAGCCATTCCCACCTCATTTTGCACCTCAACTTTAGCAGTATCCTGCAGGCCCGGTTCAGTTACAGGGGCTATACTCTCTCCCACCCGACTTTGAGCGTCATCCACCCTCTTCCCAGGGCTGGGAGAGGTCTCCCTGGTTTGTGGTCAGTCGACCTGGTCTAGGCAGGAAAATCTATTATGATGTATGAGGTTTGCCTGGGCATGTGGTGGGTGATGCCTTGGTCTATAGCGTGAGCCATCCACAGCAAAACCTACTCTAGTCCACCCCTTCTCCCCCCCTGCCTCACTGCTTACATTTGGGTAAAAGTATGAGAGGGGGACAAGTTCAATATTGGACTTGTCAGGCCTTACAAGCCAGTTGGAGATGTAGTTAGCTACATGGGGGCTTTTAAAGCTTATGATAATGCAGTCCCCTGCCCTATTCTTTGGGGTATGACCGATCCAAGGGATCCTCCTGACCATCAGGACCTCGCCTTTCAGGTTAGGAGGCAGCGGCCTGTTGATACTAAGCCAGCTTATCGCCTTATTTCGTAACGAGTCTTGGGGCTCCCTCATGTCACCAGTTAACTCAGGTACTCCCACCATGATTACCGTGTATGGGACTGCTTCTGGGGGCAGATTCACCACCCTGCGCCTGTCAAAATGGGGAGCGGGACCATCAGTGGGGCCATTAGTAGGGTTCGCTACTCCCCCTATCTGTGGCGCAAGAATTTGCTTTGATCTCCTTGGGGCCGGGACAGGGGGCCTAGGTGCCGATGGTAACAGAGGGTGCGTCTGGGGAACAAGCGCACCGTCTGTACCTGGCAGCACCCTGTTGGTGCCCTGAGACGGTGCAACGGGCAGCAGACTATTCCCCGAGGGAGCCCGGGAGACTAGAGGGACATTTGTCACACTTGTGGCTGACCCAGGGCTTTTCCTTAGGTGACTACTTTCCAGTGCCTTCAGTCTGGACTCTATGGCGTCCAGTTTAGCTGCAATGGGGTTTAGCAAATTCTTCATGATGTCTGTGAGTGATTTGACTAGTGAGTCAGTGCTAGTGGAAGTTGCCCCACCGAAAACAAAAGGGCCCGGGTGCAGGGATAGGGAGGCGGGAGCTGGAGAGCCCATGTGATTTGACCTGGACCTTGATAAATTGAGATCAGGAGAGGCAGAAATGTCTATACTGTCAGTCTGGTTTGGCTCTATTGTATCGACTTTGGCCCTCTTTGCCTTCTTTGCTTTCCTGGACCTTTTTCTTTTGGGAGGCTGTTCCACTCTACTGCCTACAGAATCTGTAAGCAGGTCGACCTGGCCTGCATCTTGCAAGACTGATCCCCTGCTTTCCGGAATGGCAGGATGGTCAGAGATCCCAGAAAGCCGGGAGGAGTTCCTGTCCCTCTGCGTCAAGGGAGTCCTTAACTGCTGAAGGACCGACTCGATCGTCTGGTCAATACTGTCCATTAGTGACATATGGGTAACATCCAGTGGGATCGGTGTACTAGCGTCTGTGGAAAGGGTATCCCCCTGGTCCAAAAACACACTTTCCGGACCCATCTCAAGGAGCGCCTCTGGGATTGACGAGCATTTACTAGCTAAGTTACTCGCCTTGGGGAAAAAGTTTTCCAGAGTGCTTGTACCTTGTTGGGCGGACTTGCTTCGTGAAGTTCTGGTCGCCATTATGGAGTATGTGGGGGAAGCTACAGGGCCGGGAGCGTCAGAGGGGTGGCCCGGTCCGGTCTCAACCGGCCTCTAACGGCCTAGAACGGCCCGCTCTTTGCCCGGTCTTCGCCCCGGTGGCCGCCCCGCGCGCGTCCCGCGATGCGCGTGAGCGGGTTCTCCTAAGTATGACAAGGGGGCGTGGCACTGGGAGGGGGCGCGGCGCAGCGGGAAGAGGAACCAGCTGGTGATGGCAGATGGGCTGCTGGTCCTCGCAGTCCCGCTCGCCTGCGCCTCTCACCTCCGCTGCGGCCGGCTTTTGGGGACAGCTTCTTACTCCAAAAACGAGCGTCAGCTCCCAACCACTCCTGTGGCGAGCAAATGGACAACAGACTCCTTGGAACCTCTGCACGAGCGGCACCCGCGAAGCGGGGGCCACGAGGAATAAAGTACTCCCCAGGCGGGGGGGCGTGGCACTGGGAGGGGGCGCGGCGCGGCGGGAAGAGGAACCAGCTGGTGATGGCAGATGGGCTGCTGGTCCTCGCAGTCCCGCTCGCCTGCGCCTCTCACCTCCGCTGCGGCCGGCTTTTGGGGACAGCTTCTTACTCCAAAAACGAGCGTCAGCTCCCAACCACTCCTGTGGCGAGCAAATGGACAACAGACTCCTTGGAACCTCTGCACGAGCGGCACCCGCGAAGCGGGGGCCGCGAGGAATAAAGTACTCCCCAGGCGGGGGGGGCGTGGCACTGGGAGGGGGCGCGGCGCGGCGGGAAGAGGAACCAGCTGGTGATGGCAGATGGGCTGCTGGTCCTCGCAGTCCCGCTCGCCTGCGCCTCTCACCTCCGCTGCGGCCGGCTTTTGGGGACAGCTTCTTACTCCAAAAACGAGCGTCAGCTCCCAACCACTCCTGTGGCGAGCAAATGGACAACAGACTCCTTGGAACCTCTGCACGAGCGGCTCCCGCGAAGCGGGGGCCGCGAGGAATAAAGTACTCCCCAGGCGGGGGGGCGTGGCACTGGGAGGGGGCGCGGCGCGGCGGGAAGAGGAACCAGCTGGTGATGGCAGATGGGCTGCTGGTCCTCGCAGTCCCGCTCGCCTGCGCCTCTCACCTCCGCTGCGGCCGGCTTTTGGGGACAGCTTCTTACTCCAAAAACGAGCGTCAGCTCCCAACCACTCCTGTGGCGAGCAAATGGACAACAGACTCCTTGGAACCTCTGCACGAGCGGCACCCGCGAAGCGGGGGCCGCGAGGAATAAAGTACTCCCCAGGCGAGGGGGCGTGGCACTGGGAGGGGGCGCGGCGCGGCGGGAAGAGGAACCAGCTGGTGATGGCAGATGGGCTGCTGGTCCTCGCAGTCCCGCTCGCCTGCGCCTCTCACCTCCGCTGCGGCCGGCTTTTGGGGACAGCTTCTTACTCCAAAAACGAGCGTCAGCTCCCAACCACTCCTGTGGCGAGCAAATGGACAACAGACTCCTTGGAACCTCTGCACGAGCGGCACCCGCGAAGCGGGGGCCGCGAGGAATAAAGTACTCCCCAGGCGGGGGGGCGTGGCACTGGGAGGGGGCGCGGCGCGGCGGGAAGAGGAACCAGCTGGTGATGGCAGATGGGCTGCTGGTCCTCGCAGTCCCGCTCGCCTGCGCCTCTCACCTCCGCTGCGGCCGGCTTTTGGGGACAGCTTCTTACTCCAAAAACGAGCGTCAGCTCCCAACCACTCCTGTGGCGAGCAAATGGACAACAGACTCCTTGGAACCTCTGCACGAGCGGCACCCGCGAAGCGGGGGCCGCGAGGAATAAAGTACTCCCCAGGCGGGGGGGCGTGGCACTGGGAGGGGGCGCGGCGCGGCGGGAAGAGGAACCAGCTGGTGATGGCAGATGGGCTGCTGGTCCTCGCAGTCCCGCTCGCCTGCGCCTCTCACCTCCGCTGCGGCCGGCTTTTGGGGACAGCTTCTTACTCCAAAAACGAGCGTCAGCTCCCAACCACTCCTGTGGCGAGCAAATGGACAACAGACTCCTTGGAACCTCTGCACGAGCGGCACCCGCGAAGCGGGGGCCACGAGGAATAAAGTACTCCCCAGGCGGGGGGGGCGTGGCACTGGGAGGGGGCGCGGCGCGGCGGGAAGAGGAACCAGCTGGTGATGGCAGATGGGCTGCTGGTCCTCGCAGTCCCGCTCGCCTGCGCCTCTCACCTCCGCTGCGGCCGGCTTTTGGGGACAGCTTCTTACTCCAAAAACGAGCGTCAGCTCCCAACCACTCCTGTGGCGAGCAAATGGACAACAGACTCCTTGGAACCTCTGCACGAGCGGCATGTAATTACAGTTATTGACACTAAAGCTGATCTATGAGTTCGAAATAAAGGTACTATCCCAGTAGGGAGAAGTGAATGTAATACTACCGTCACCTTTGACACACCAAATGGTATTGCCTTTGCAGCCTCACGAAATACTTATTTTATTTGTGGAAATAAAGGTTATCACCGTCTTCCTATTGGATGGTTAGGAACATGTTACATATCCTTTGTATTACCACCTGTATTTATTGCTCCACCTATGTATCATAATGATTTTGTATTATATCATGATTTTATACTAAATAGAGTAAAAAGATCATTGGCAATTGACGAGATTGTCCAAACTGGCACCTCCTTGCAGCAATATGTTGATTTTAATTTAGGTCTCTTTTCATTTGTTGGTGCTGCCCTGAATAATAGGAAAATAAGACGGTTGTGGAAGCTGTTGCTAATGAAACAGTTTTTGCCTTAGGAAATCTGACTGAGGAACTTCAAATTACTAGAATTGTAAGGCTCCAGAACCGTATGGTTCTAGATGTAGTGTTAGCTGATTGTGGGGGTACATGCCGTCTTATCGGAAGTAGTTGTTGCGTATATGTTCCTGACAATTCACCTTCTGCATATGATGCTATTTCTAAATTGCATAAAATAGCTGCTGAAATACACCCTGGAAATGGTACATGGACATTTTCAAACTGGTTTTGGACTTTGCTCAGCACCTGGGGTTGGAAACTATTGACTATCTTGTGTATAATAATTGGAGTACTCTTTTCCCTTTGTCTATGCATTCAATGTGGCCCCATGTTATGTTCTATCTGTCTTACTGCTTGCATTCCATCCAAATGAGCCATTGCTAAAAATGAGCAAATGATTAATCGAGAAATAACGAATATTATGTTAATTAATACTGACGATGAGTATCCTTATTATGTCCATTATGAGGTAGCTTCAGCTAAACGCTAAAAGGTTCGTCTTTCGTAATTTGACAAAGATCGGGTTAGCGTTTAGCTCAGCTACACGAATTTCTTCTTATCTTGACTACTTTTTCGGCGGCCATTTTGTATTTGATGGCCTCCATTTACATGAACATGCTGCCTCGTGGTCAGCATGCCTTTTTGTCCTTCCTCTGTACCAATGACCATTTAACTTGCCCAGCAACAGCCCCCTAAAAGACGCACCCTTGGTTACCAAGGAGTTAGGACTGGGTGCGTCTTTTAGGGGGCGCACACCACCCACTTCCTTGTTTTGGTCCTGAGGAATACCGGGGATTTCCCCAATTGGTAGAAACATGTCGACCAACACATAAACTGAGATATGTAGGCCGTAACTTCCCTACTACTATCTCACCCACATTTTTAATATTGTCCAGTTACTTTTTAATTAAAAATTGTATAAAAGCATTAACCAGGACAATTTTAACACTCACACTTTTTGTTCACATCCCACACTTCACTACCTGCTCCACTGTAACCCAGGTGTTGAAGCACACCCAAGTGACGCTAGGCCACTTGGGTGGGCCCCGATGATGAAGCAAGTCACCACCAGGTGGTGAGTGAGGGGTTTACTAACAAAGGAACAGTGTTTCCTTAGTTTGGACAAAAGCCTTCATTACCCTCATCGGGTAATACTCCTCCATTTGTTCTTTTGTATACCTTGACCAGGGAATCAGGAGTATTCCCCGTCCGGCTACCACAGACGCAACTCCTTTCTCTCTCTTTGTTTCCAAGAGTGAGGCATTAGCCATTATGGCATAACACTTCACTCCCCCACTTCAGAAACGCAAGCCTGCACCATATTTACAAGATTATGGTGCAGCCTTGCGTTTCCCCCTGCCTAGCGCCAATGCAGGCACCTTTGCACCTTAGTGCAAGGGGGTCTGCATGCAGGGGAGGATTGTTTATTTACAGGAAGATGTCACTTCCTGCACATAAACCATCTTTAAATGCCGCTTTGTCACTTCCATGTGTGCTACTTAATGCAGCACACATGGAATTTACAAAATGTCTTTTTTTTTTAAATTGTTTATGTGCAGGAAGTGTGACCTTCGTGAACATAAACAATCTAAAGCGTTTTGCTTTTTAAATGTGTGCTGCACAAGGCAGGAACGTCAGAAATAGTGGCATCTCCCTTGTCGATAGGGGTTTGTACATATGCCCCTATATTGGCTGAGCCCCCGACAACTAGGACTACTGGAGGGAGATCATTATTTTAACAACGACTAGTAAAAAAAAAAATGAAATAAATACAACAAATGGTTCCCCCTCAGGCTGCAATACATCACACAGTTTTAAGCAAAAATGCAGGTTTTCTGCGACATTATGAAATGAAGGTGATTATGTAACAATGTTTGTGAGACTATGCTTCCATAATGTTACCATATTGAGGTCGCATCCATTGTTAAATTATAAATGCTGGAAATAGAATTATGGTTAATATAGGGCGTTAGAAAGCACACGATTTCTGGATTGCAGCTCGAAAGTTGTATACGTTAATAGCTCAGAAATAAAATGTCCTTGATGGGAGTTAAACTAATGTAGTCTCTTGATAAAATCAGGTTTAATATTTTTTATGGTAATCGTTTAACATTTTTTTGTCATACAGAACATTTGAGATGTTCTAAAAACGTATATTTACGTATTGAAAAATACCAAAATATATGCTCTAACGTTATAGCAACATTTACATATTCATTTTTATGTTCATGCGTCTAGCACTGCAGCAATGAAACACGGACCAATGTGTAATATATTTTAAAAGAAACATTGCTTGGAGGTTTATGTAAAAAAGAAGGGCTGTCATCTCGCTATCTGCTGAGAATATTTCATGTCACGACCAAAGAAAATAAAGCAAAGAAACACTGCAGTAGGCATATATTTCAGAAGGTAATTTTTTCTGGTGCAGCAGAAAATAACAGTATTTCATATTATTTTAAAGTTGCGATCGAACTGCATGATATGAAAATATTGTCAAGAGTAGTGCATCTTGATTGTCAAAACCATTCTTCAAGTATTATTACAGTGGAATTCACAAACTCAGTCTAACATTTAGTTTTTCTTTCTATGCTTGATAACGCTTGTCAAATGAGTATGTGAACGATAGAATCTTTTCCTTTTTGCATATACATATATAGTTATATATATATTCACTGAAAAAAACAAAGGTTACAGGGACGTTATAGGCAGGCTCAGATTTCACTTGTACAAAGCCTTGAAATTCAGCAGTTGTTACCTGAGCTAACTATAACTTATGCCCCGCAATGCACTGCTATTACCTCATATATTACATCACTCATTATATATATTCAGTGACAACTCTGTTGACATCTCAAATGACATCACTGATGATATCACTAATGACATCATCCATAGAACGACTTACATACCCACTCGCACCCTCATGCAACATCTCATTCATCCACTCACACACTAACACGACATCTCATATACCCATTCACAAACCCATACAAGTACTCATACACCCACTCACTCAAGCATAAAGCCACTCACTCAAACACCCACTCAATCATACAGGCACCCAAAAAAACAGTCACTTGCCCAAACAGAACCTTACGAACTCACTCACTTACTCATAGGGATACTGACACGTACACAGTCACCTAAACAGTCACTGGAATAATCACGTAGTCTCCCATATAACCTCTCTCACACTTACTCACCCATACAGTCACCCAGACACCAAACCCTTGCTCATTCATTCACTCACACATCCACTCACTCACCCATATACCCACTTACACACACGTTTATGTACCCATTCAGTGATTCATGAACCCTCACAGCCCAACATACAGACACTCATGCACCTGCTTATTCAGCCATACAGCCACTCATGCACTCTCTCATTCACCATGTAAGCCTCTCACACACCTGATCCCTCATTTATACAGCCACTCATTCACCTTCTTATTTACCACTTATGTACTCACTCACCCCATACAAACACTCACACAGCCAATCACTTACTCATACAGCCACTGACACAGCCACTCATTCACCTGTACAAAATCACACAACCACTCACTCCTCTATACAGTCTCTCACAAACCCACTAACTCATCGAAACACCACTTACACAGCGACTTACTCACCCATGCAGCTACTCCGACAACCACTAATTCATCCATATATCCACACACACACCACCTCAGACACAGATGCACTGTTATACAGACACTTGCATAATCTATGTTTTAAAATAGATTCACTCATTGGTAGTACACAAAGTAAACCCATTTAACTTTTGTGATACCTTAGTATATATGTTTAACACTCAGAATATTTTAGAAAACACTCACAATCTCTTTTGAGATTTCATCAGTGGTGTCACTGACCATGGAATAAGTGATGTTGTCAAGACCTCCGTGGCAATCACATGAACTGAAGTTTCAAAAATAAAGAAAACCCCTGTGATCAAAGAAAAACCTAAATATTCACGCTGGAAAAGATTTCATGTCATTTCCACGCTTTTCCTACGTCAATGCCTTAAGGTGTTAAGAAATGGTAAGACAGAAGATGTCGGAATGCTGGAGACGCGGCAGAGAAGAGGTTGCCGGTCCAGTGTTTCCAGGCGTGTGAGCGATGGTGGCAACGAGGTGCGCATTCCACAGGTGAACTGCGCACTTCAACTGTAGTTTTACCGAGTGAAGCAGTGTCTCCACTATGCTCCTGAGAATTCGGCTGAAGAGAATTATTCTTGTCCTGTTCAGTGAGTTTGGCCAAAAACGCATGCGCAACATGGGATTCTAAGTAAGAGACTTTGTTATATTCAAAGAAAATAGAATTTTCAGACCTGTTGTCACTTATATCGTCGGAAGGTTGGTGACGCATCCGCAGTGGTGTTACATCGAACTGTTTAACAGCAGCCTGAGAAATATAGAATATACTGATTAGTGAAGCAACTGCCAGAACTTTTGACAATTAGATAGATACTCATAGTTAGGATAGTTTTAGGGTGCTAGGAGATTCGGAACACGCTTCCTTCATCATTTTCAGAGCACATCAGTTGAAGCATTTAAAACTGAAGTTAAGTTGGTGTCAGGTAATTAGATAATGAAGAGGTCAATGTAAGCTAAATAACAAATAATAATAGTGCTGTGTTTTATGCAGGTACAGTCACCAGACAAAAACATTCTTTAATAACAAACCAAGAGAGAAGCTATGGCCAAGGTTTTGTGGGTAAGGGTATTTCCATAGTTACCTTCGTTTTTAGAAATTGAATAGAGTTGTGTATTATAAATGCATTTCTCCACAGGCCTAGCATACCAGAGCTCCAGACGAACAAACTGGGGAGAGTGAACAAGTCTCCTGCACAGCGGCTGTCTCTCTTTCTCTTCCACTTCCCCTTTCCCCTCCATTTTAGACGTTACCTTGAAGGTTCTTCGGGTGATGTTTGAGCTGGGTCTAGCGTCTACTTCTGTGGATTACTAGGGCACCTTGACAGATGTAATATGTGAGGTCATAAGCAGTGCATTGCAGGGGCAAAGTTATAGGTAGATCAGGTAAGTATAACTGCTGAATTTCAACGGCTTTGTACGAGTTAAATGTAAGCCTGACTTTAACATCCCTGTAACCTTTGTTTTTTTACACAGATTCTCTAAGGTATTTAGAATTCTGTTACCTAACTATAACGTCCCTGTAACCTTTGTTTTTTAGTTTTATTCCTAATGTTTTTTGATTTTTATTTCCTAAATGGAGCCACTAACCTTTGACAGTGAGTCTGTGAGTGAGTGCATGAGTGTTTCAGTAAGTCTGTCAGAGAGTGTTAGCGTGTCTAAATGGGTCTGTCAGTGAGTGTGTGAATGTCTGAGTAAGTCTGTGAGTGGGTGCATGATTGTCTAAGTGGGTCTGTGAGTGGGTGTTTGAGTGGGTCTGTGAGTGAGTACATGAGACTCTGAGCGGGTCTGTATGTGAGTGCATAAGTCTCTGAGTGGGTCTGTGCCTGGAAGTGTGAGTGTCTGAGTGGGTCTATTAGTGGGCGCATGAGTATATGTGTGGGTCTGTGAGTTGGTGCATGAGTCACTTACTGGGTCTGTGAGTGGGTGCATGAGTGACTTTGAAGGTCAGTGAGTGGATAGATGAGTCTCTGAGTGGATGAGTGAGAAGGTGCATGAGTGGCTGAGTGAGTCTGTGAGTAGTTGTGTAAGAATCTGAATGGGTTTGTGAGTGAGTGAGCTTCTGAGTGTGCCAGTCAGTGGGTGCATGACTCTCTAAGTGGATCTTTGAGTTAGTGCATGCATCACTGAGTGGGTGAGTAGTTAGATGAGTGTCAGAATGGGTCTTTGAGAGTATGCAAGAGTCTCTTAGTGGGTCTGTGAATGGGTGCGTGAGTGTGTGAGTGGATGCGTGAGTGAGTCTCTGAGTCCGACTGTGAGTAGGTGTATGAGCATGTGAGTGGGTCTATCAGTCAGTCCATGATTAGAAAATGAGGGTGACACATGGGAGCAGGGCCTTGTGCCAGCTCCCACTGTGATGCTCCTCCTATCCAGCTTGCCTTCAGTCCACTATCCTCTGCTGCATTCAGTTTTGTACCTCCTCCACTTGTTTTCTGCTCATTTTTTGACCTCTTATCTCTTAGCTCCTGCCCTCTATTTTGCCTCTCTCTCCTTATTTTGCCCGTTATTTTGCCTCTTTCTGCTCGCTCCTGACCTTTGTTCTGCCTCTTTCCGCTTGCACCTGACCTTTATTTTGCCTCTTTTTTGCGAATTTTTCTCCTTTATTCTGCCTCTCGCTCCTGGTTTCTGAACACTATTCCGCCTCTTTTTGTTTCCTTCTGACCTTTATTCTGCCTCTTTCTGCTACCTTCTTATCTTTATTCTGCCTGTTTCTGACCTTTATTTGACATATTCTGCTCATTGCTGAGTGTTATTTCTGTTGGTTGCTGACCTTTATTTTGATTCTTTCTGCTTGTTTCTCACCCTTATTTTACTTAATTCTGCCTCTTGCTGTTCATGCCTGACCTTTATTCTGCTTCTTTCTGCTTATTTTACTCCTTTATTTTGCATGCTTTCCATGTTGCTGATTTTTATTTTGCCTCTTTCTGCTCTTTGCTGCCCTTTATTGTGCCTCTTTTTGCTAGTTTATAACCTTTATTTTGCTTCTCTCTTCTATTTTCCCCGGGACCACAGGGGAGCCTCTAGGGCACCGTGATCCCAGCCGGCTCCCCACCTCCTGTGGGATTAGGCACTGCAGCTGCACAGAGGCAGCTACTAGAAAAACAGATAATACTGTGCAGGACCAATCATTTCATCTCATTCACTGGCCGCATATCTGCGGGCTTGGAAGTAAATGAAACCTGATCTTCCAGAGGGTGATTGCACACTGACAGCTCTCGCCTGCTGGAGGCAGAGTGTTTGTTTTAGCTTAGCAGGAACTGTGAGCTGCCACCAAGCTAACGCAAATAGATATGTCCTGAGGTGGGCCCCCCAGGACATTGGTGATGCCGGCCCAGGGGGGTGGTGGTCCCCAGCAACATCTATTGCTCCAGTGGGTGAACCACGCTGCCCCCCTCCTTTGATTTTCAAGGGCATGTCCCTGTGAGGGAATTTGTCCTCAGGGCAGAGAATGGCTTGGGGGGCCCCTCCTTGTAAAAAAGAGAAAGCCATATTGAGATGTTGGTCCCCTGGGCACCGGGTCTGTGTTGCCCCCACTCCATATTTATCTTAGCCTCAGGGAGATGGTGATTCCTGCAGCTCAGAGGGTCTGCATGGCCTCCCAATTTCTTTGTATTAAGGCCTGGGGCGGTTGTGGTCCCGGAGCTCAGGGGGGTCCAAGCATTGTTGAACCCAAGGAGACCGGGCCTGTGTGCCCTCCTCTTTAAAAAAAAAAGCCCACATGCCCCCGGACCTGGTCCACCCAGAGGCTATAATGTCAAAAATCGTGTTTTTTTGTTTTGCTGTGGATTTGCTGCTCTGTTGTGTTCCCACAGCAAATTTGAAAAAGATTAATACTTTTTAATTCTTTCAGGGTCCCCATGACTGCATTGAGGGGGTCAGGCTATTTCTACTCTGCCCCTACTTCTCTTCATGAAATGTTTTATGTGGTACATCTCTGAAGCTGACTCCCAAAATGCCTTTGCTCTTCCTGCTTGTTGCCGACCTTTCTATAACCTTTTTTAGCTAATTTCTGACCTTTATTTTGCTTCGTTGTGCTCATTTCTCATCCATATTTTCCCTATTGCTGCTTATTTCTGGCCTTTATTCTGTCTATTTCTGCTCATTGTTCATGTTTATTTTGACTCTTTCTGCTCATTGCTGACATTTATACTGCCTCTTTCTGCTGGTTGCTGACCTTTATTTTGCCACTTTCTGCCCGATTCTAAGCTTTATTTTGCCTCCTGCTTTGGCTTTCTATTTTCCCTCTTTTTGCTTGTTTTGTACCTCTATTTTCCCTCTTTCTACACTTTGCTCACCTTTATTTTGCCTCTTGCTGTTCGTTTGTAACCTTTATTCTGCCTCTTTCTGTTCATTTTTCACCTCTTTATTGCCTCTTTCTGCTTGTTGCTAACTGTTATTATGCCTCTTTCTGCAAATTTTTCACCTTAATTTTGCCTCTTGCTGCTCATTTCTTACCTTGTTTCTGATCTGTATTTTGCCTCTTTGTGCTCATTGCTGAAAGTTATTCTGCCTCTTTCTGCTTTTTGTTGGCCTTTATTCTGCCTCTTTCTGCTTGATATTCTCACTTTTATTTTGATTCTTTCTTCTATTTCCCAGGACTGTGGGGGGAGCCTCAAGACCCCCGTGATCCCAGCCGGCTCCCTGTCTCCTTCGGGAGCAGGCATTGCTTTTGCATGAAGAGAACCACTGGAAAATCAGCTCCCTCCGTGCTGGAGCAATCGTTTAATCTCTTTCCCTACCTGCATGTCTGAGGACAGGGAAATAATTAAAATCTCCACGTCCTGCGGGTGGGAGCACCTTGACAGCTCTGGGCCATTGGAAGAAGAGTGTTTGCTTTAGCTTGGTAGGAATTGTGAGCTCCTGCCAAGAGAAAGCAAACAGCTATGTCCTGGCGTGGGCACCCCAGGACATAGCAGGAGCCGGCCCTGGGGGCTGGTGGACCCAAGATCAGTTGTTGGTCCAGGAGGTGGGCCACACAGCCCTCCTCAGGGCTGAGAAGTGCTCCGAATAGGGGCATGCAGCCCTACTACTTACAAAAAAAAGAAAGCCCCAGGGAGAGGGCCAGCCTAGAGGCTCGGGGGTCATTTTCATTTCATAAAGCTTTATTCGGAGCATTTAAAAAAAAACATGTCCATAAAAGCACATATAATACAGACAATTCATACATAATTCATTAACGAAAACACATAATGTAAAATATACAATTCTTAATAACAAACAATACATTAAATAATACATATCTCCAAGAAATACCACATGATACAAAATATCCAGAGGGGGATGGAATAAATATTTAAAAATGTACATATATTTAAAAACACATACTTTTCCTGGCGCTAATAGCTTTAAGCAGAAAAGAAGCGGTAAAAAAGCAAATGTCCGGGTGATTCAAATTAAAAAGCAGTCTCATAGCATCCGAAGTGTATCTCACTCCATATCTATTAAATAATGGCTTCAAGTAGAATTTCCGTAACTCCCTATACAGTTCGCATGTTAATAAAAAGTGCTTAGTGCTTTGTTCAGTTTTATTATCACATTCACAGGGGCCAATAGGGCGCATTTTAATGTTTGGGCATGCAACCAGGCTCGGGGGTCAATGTGGCCCAACTCCATATTTAACTTAGCCTCAGGGAGGTGGTAGTCCCACAGGTGAAGGTGGTCTCCCAAGACCTCCCCATTTCTTTGTCTTTAGCCCTGTGGAGGTGGTTTCCCTGGGGCTCAGGTGGGTCTGAATGCCCCCCGCTTTATAAAAATTAAGACCACAGCACGGGCTCAGGAAAATGCCTAACCTTCCCCCATTTCTTTTTAAAACAAAAAGTTGTGGGACTGAAGCAGTCTCCAAAGATGGCAGCCAATCAAGTTTGAGCATGGGAACTGTTGGATTCTAGGAGCATCCACAGCCCTATATATATATATGCAAAACTACTGACCAGGGTCCTTGCTGCGAAATTGTGTGTAATCTCAATTCAGTAGATGTGTCTAAAATGAAATCCCTATGGGAATTCCATAGGGGAAAACAAGTTGGCATCAAAGGATTCACGAGGATTCATCAAATGGCGCCAAAGTTGTTTCAAAAGAAAAATTCTCTTCCTGTGGAAACAGGGTCTCGTTTATGCTTGCCTCTTTCTGCTCATCGCTGACAATTGTTTTGCCCCATTCTGGCTGTTTCTTTACTTTATTCTGCCTCTTTCAGGATCATATCTGACTTTTATTTTGTCTCTTTCTTCTCTTATCACCCAGGACACCAGGGGGAGTCTTAAGGCCCCAGAATTCCCAGCCAGCTCTCGGCTTGCTGCGGGAGCCAGCATTGCTCTTGCACAAATGTATGCAAGAGCAATCTGTTTCATCTCTTTTACAGCCTACATGTCTGTGGGCATGGAAAGAGATAAAACCTCAGCTTCCAGTGAGCAGGAGCACTTTGACAGCTCCCTCCCACTGGATCCAGAGTGTTTGCTTTAGCTACCTGGGAACTGTGAGCTCATGTCAAAATAAAGTAAACAAGTATTCCCCAGGGGTGGGTACCCCAGGACATATCAGGAGCCAGGCCTGTGGGTGGATGTCCCAATGGCCATATATGGCTCCAAGAAGGGGACCATGCAGTTCCTCTCCTTTGATCTGCACAGCCCGGCCCCGGGAATGTGATTGTCCCCAGGGCTATATATGGCCCGTAAGGGGGACTTCCTGGCCCCTCTCATTTTTTATTATAATATAGGCCAAGGGAGGTGGTGGACCATGGTGCCCCATTACTTTTAATTTAGCCCCAGCAGAAGGTGGTCCCCGGAGCTTGAGCTCACCATAGTAGGGGTCCATGTTGCCCCCTCTAAACCAAAAATAACGCCCCAGGAGGAAGTGGTCCTGTGGCTCTAAAGCGCCCATGGAGGGGTGTCAGCATAGCCCATTCCATTATCCCAAGGGAGTTGGTGGTCTCCTTGGTTTAAAAGACCCTCAGCAGTAGGTGCCTGTGTTCGCCCTTCCTTTTTTCAATCCTGCATGCCCCCAGGGCCTGGCGCCCCTGGGGGGATAAACATTAGAGAGCGCTGGAACCCACAGTTGTTTTTTTTTTAATCTTTCAGTGGGAAAAGTGTATCCAGCGTAACACCCCCCACCTTTTTTATTGTAAGTGTTTTTTTGCTCTCTGGGATCCCAGGGGAAACATAGGACGAGAGTTAGTGGTCAGGGTATTACTACCCTTCCCCTTTTCTTTAAAAAAAAAATTCAGGGACACAATTGAAGCCATTTCCCAAGATGGCTGCCACTACTTTCGGGTCAGATATCAGGACGAGATCAGGAGTATTCACAGAACCTTTGTGTCCCTAGATGTACAAGTTTGGATTTACCTTAATATCTTAAAAAACTACTAAGCAAAAACAAACTGACACTAATTCACTAAAAGGGCCACTCTCTGAACCAATAGCTACCTTTTTTTCCAAATTTGGTGTAATTACGTTCAGGCTGTAGTCGTATCTAAAATCCCTATGTGAATTTGTGTAGCGAAAACGTGTTTTAGGACCCCCCTTTTCCTTGGCACCTGACTTCACAGAACACTCCAAAACTCTCAAGACAACAGCTGAAGTGAGTGGTGTGCTAATTTAGAAAATTATGTGAGAATTCATCAAACGGCACCAAAAAAATGTTTTTCCTATAGATACAAGCTCCTAACTATAGTTACCTACTGGCCACCTCGGTCGCCAGTAGGTAGTTATAGTAAGGACCTAGTTAACCTAGGAAATCCGCAACATTCTAATTGGAATAACTATGGCGCCGGTTAACGAATCTTTGCGAAATTCTCCAAGAAGATGGGGCGCTCTGCTCCGCTCCTATCCTGAAAGTTTCGGGGTGATTTGTCAAGCGGGGCAGAGAAAAAAGGGGGTCCCAAAAAGTGTTTTCCCATTGGAATGTTTATTAGGGACCTTTATGTGAGGCTACAGCCCCAACTGCTGAACGGAAATACAGCAAATTTGGCAAAAAGGTAGAGTTTGATTCTCAGATTACGATTTTTGTTAAATGGTGTAAATCCGTGCAGTAGTTCATGAGAAAATCAAAAGTAAAATCATAGATATATCTATGGACAAAGTACGGTACGCGTACCTTCCGAGGACTATACGTGTACCATTACGAGGCCGAGCTGCATGCTAATTGGCTGTCAACTGTCTGTCAACACTCCAAACCAGGAAGTGTTGGCAGCCATCTTGTGTCTCGGTAGAACCGAGGCACAAGAAAACTGAAAAATAAGTGCACAAAAGGCGCAAAGGGGGCAGGGTAGAAACACCCTGACCCCCTAGGCCTGCTCAGGGGGTCCCACAAGGACCGCCAAGGCCCAAAAAAATACATCTTTTTATTAAATCGCAAGATATGCGTAGGGTACGCGTATCCCGCAAAAAAAACCCGAAGCCTGATAAATTGGTAATTAGCCCCCGGGGGCCCAAATCCCAGGGGCAATGTGGATAATTACAATGTGGGCCCTGAGGGGCCCCCTAGCCCCAGGGACTGCCACACCCTGGCCCTTTTACATTACGTATGCTGGGGGCTCACGGCCCACCGCAGCCAAGGGGACCAGCAGCTCCCCGGGGCACTACATTTTTAAATTGGGTGGTCAGTGATTGACCCCTCAGCCCCGGGGACCACCACCCCCGGGACTTTTAAATGTTGGGAGTGGGGCTGTGCGACCCCCCCTCCTGGAGACTTGTGATGGCCCTGGGGACAGCCACTCCCCAGGGACGGCTGCTGCAGTGTCCCGGGGTGCCGACCCCCGGGACACTGTAGTTTGCTATGGTAGGGTGGGAGCCTCGCAGCTCTAAAGCCTGTCGAGCTGAGAGGTGCAGCTGGGTGTGCCTTTCGATGACAGAAAATTAACCATGACTGGGTGGATACAGACGATCATTGAGGACCCTGAGGATTGGCTAAAGTGAAGAGCTTCCTCATACAAGACCCGGGGTACTCGCTACGCTGCCTCTCACAGAGATACAGCAACGCAGTAAGCATCCCCCGGAACTGGGCCCACATTCCACGCATTGAGCTTTCACACTGCCTGGGGAGCATACTGTGTGATCCCGCCGCGTTGGGCAATATAGCTAATGTGCAGAAGAAGACACGCCAGCTGATATTGGCCAGAGGTCCTACATGCCAACCTTAGTGCGCCACTGTCCACTACTACTAGAACCCTCTGTCCTGTTTTGGCCTAATTAACGTGTCACCATTTTACTTACTCCTTGTCTCAAAGTCAATACTCATCCAGAACACACTGAGAACAACAGGACAGTACAATATTATTGCCCGGGACATTGCCAACACCCCCTTTGGCTTACCCACAGAGACGGGCTAGCTCTGAGCTTAGTGGAAAATTTACATCATGGGAAGGGTCCAAGCGAAGATGCCGGAGGCACAACAAGGAACTGACCCCTCTTCCACTATGACGGAACACACTAGCTGGCCCTCCTCACCTGGAGCAGCTTCTACTTTGCACACCAATAGGACACCCGATAAACTAGACCTCATTTTCAAGGGGATCCAAGACTCTAGAGCGGTGCTCGAGTTACAGATGAGTACTCTCACCACAGGACTAACGCTACTCAGGTCGGACCATGGTAAGCTGGCTGACACGGTCAAGGACCATGGCCAATCTATTACAGACCTCGCCCCCAGAGTTGCGGAATGCTCGTCTACCTTGCAACAACTGCAGCACCAGATGACAACACTTATGGACCGATTGGAAGATGCGGAGAGCAGTAACAGACGCAATAATATACACGTTATTGGCCTGCCGGCACGCAGCGGAGGGACGAAGGTGGCAGACTTTATGGAGACATGGTTCTGAGACCAAGTGGCACCTGAAGGGCTCTCCCCATACTTTTGCGTCGATGGGGCCCACAGAGTTCCGACCGGACAACCCAGACCTGGCGCACCGCCCCGCCCTCTGATAGTGAAAATACTCAATCATAGGGACTGCAACGTCTTACTACAGAAAGCGAGAGAAAATTCACTAATCAAGTTTAGTGAAAACCTTCTCCAACCACAACCCCCTAGAGCTCACACTCGGCTAGGGTACGGTGCCCACCCCAGTGCCTGCCTGGAAATGACATCCTCAACTACTAGAAGACGCCCCATTCTGCACATTCCTCTCCAACACTATTACTAATTATTTGGCCAAAAGTGGAACACAGCCTCCTCCAACTTAATTGACTGGGATGCCATGAAAGTGGTGGTAAGAGGGGCGTTGATCGGACAGTTAGTGGGGGCCAGACAGGAGACACACCAATGATTAAAGAGCATTATTATTATTATTATTATTATTATTATTATTATTATGAGTTTTGTATAGCGCCTGATTACCAATAGGCATCCCAGCGCTTATCAGAACATAACACTACTAAATGAAAGCAGGGATTAAACGGAGAACAAAAAAGTTTTTAAAAGTTTACGGAACCTGAGAAGACTGGCTTCGGAGCGCAGTTGTAGGGGCAATGAGTTCCACAAGGAGGCCACATTAATTGAAAACCTTCTGCCACCAGTTCTAGCCTTTTTCACCCTGCCTACCTGAAGGAGATGTTGGTGGTCAGAGCGAAGGGAACGAGAGGCCTTGTAGGGCTGGACCATCTCCTCCAGAATAGGTGGACCTACCCCGTGCAGAACTCTGTGGGCGATGCAAAGTGACTTGAATTTCACCCTGCCCCTCACAGGGAGCCAGTGCAGTGCCCTCAACGCCGGGCGGGCTGATTGACGCCTAGGGAGACCCGTCAAAAGCCTGGCAGCCGCGTTCTGCACTTGCTGCAGTCTGTTCAGGGTAGATTCGGGTGCGCCCAGGAATAGCGCATTGCTGAAATCCAGCCGCGAGATGATAAGTCCCTGGATGAGAAGCCTTCGAGTGGCCACTGGGAGCAAGGGCAGAATCTTCTGGGCTGAACGGAGCAGGCCAAAGCACACGCCAGCAGTCTTTTTGGCGTGGGTTTTAAACGATAGGTCCTGCTCCAGCCATACCCCCAAGCTCTTGATCTCCTGCTTGGGGGGGGGGCATCGGTCCCAGACAGTCTGGCCAGCTGCTGGGGGACAAAGATGGAGAGGAGTTCCCCAGCAGCATCAGTTCCGTTTTGGAGCCATTTAACTTTAGGGCTGAGCTGCACATCAACGTGTAGATCTTTTCAAGACACGTGTGCAGCCGGTCGGGATGGTACGCCGACTGGGAAAGGCCTACCACCAGCTGAGTATCATCAGCGTAATTGATGATTTTAATACCCAGCGGCCGTACCACATTCTCCAGGGGGGGCCATGTAAACGTTGAATAAGGTAGGGCTCAATGAAGAGCCCTGTGGCACACCGCACTGGAGAGGGGTAGAGGATGATTTTTCCTGGCCTTCCCACACCTCAAATGTACGACCTTCCAGGAAGGAGGCGAACCATTTGAGGGCCAAACCCGTGACCCCCACCCCCGACAGCCGTTGGAGAAGCACCTGATGGTCCATTAAACAACGATTGGGTATCTGACCCAGACAAACGAGGGGCATTGCAGTCTACCCACATAGACCATGCAGAAACATTAGAGACACTGCAAACAATAGATCATAGAGCATTTCTTCAATGGAAACACACAGAAGCAGACACGTCAGGTGCATTGCTTGCCCGCATAGTTAGGGATAGACCAGATCCGCCAATCATAACTAGAATCCGTACACTTACAGGTCACATAGTCCACACACAAAAAGAAATAAACAAAGCCTTTTATGATCATCTTGAAGTGCTTAACGCACCCGCTACTCCTGTGTAAGGCCCCTCCATAAAAGAGTTTCTGCAAGATCTTCCCTTTCCGGTAGTTCCCGACAACGTAAAAAAAGACGTAGATTGCCCCATAACTCAACATAAAATGCGCGCTGCAATTAAGGGTCTGAATCGTGACAAAGCGCCTGTGATTGATGGACTCCCAGTCGAGTTTTACCATACCTACTCAGAGACCATGGTACCCACACTGGAATCCATGTACAAGGTGGCGTTTGAGACTGGTTGCCTACCAGATTCCACCATGCAAGCACTGGTCACATTGATACCCAAAGCAGGACGAGATGGCTTAGAGCAGTCTAACTATGGGCCCCTCTCCTTGCTGTCCACTGAATATAAAATTCTAAGTAAAGCCCTTGCTAATCGCATACAGCCATACCTTAATACACTAATCCACGGTGACCCATGCGGATTCCTACCGAATCGCAGTACTTCCCTAAACACCAGAATGTTACACTATGTAATGAAGGCCACCCCACAAGATTGCCAATATGCACTGTGCATAGCACTGAACCTTAGTCAGGCCTTTGACTTCCTCTCTTGGGACTTTATGTTTGCGACACTGCGACAGTTTGGGTTCCCGGACACATATATTAAATGGGTTCATTTATTATATACATCCCCCACGGCCAGAGCACGCACAAGCCAGTACATCTCGGATCAATGTAATATTCACAAGGGCACAAGGCAGGGATGCCCACTATCCCCCCTTGTTGTTTGTGCTCGCACTAGAGCGCCTAGTTATAGCCATTAGAGGCTCAGCAGACCAGCTTGGCATTCCCATTGATGGGCTACATCAGATGACATACTTTTGTACTTATGGGATCTGACAGCTGACAATGCCCCTCTCCCCAATATATTCACCACTTTTGAATGCCTGTCGGACCTGGCTATAAACCCTGAGAAATCAACAACGTACTTCTTTCGGGAAACGTCAAACCCAACCCACCTACAGTTTGACACCTACACCTTACCAATGACTCCCACCACCTTTAAATATTTAGGCATTCAAGTCTACAGAATGCAGCCGGATCAGATTGAGGGCAACATAGTATGAGCGATAACTGCCCTCTGTGCTAGTGTGGTCTTCCGGTCCTCTCTGCCACTATCGGTGATGGGGAGAATTGCCATTTCAAAAATGGTGATGCTGCCTCGTCTATTATACTATAACAGTGGTTCTTCCACAATCCATTTTTAACACATTGAATGCTATATTAGTTAATCTCATTTGGGGTACTGGCAGCAGACAAATAAGCCTTCGGAAACTCCAACTGGAGACACAAAGTGGCGGCCTGGTAGTTCCTGATTTTCGAAGCTACTCCTACTCGAGTCATCTCCAGTGTTTTTTGTATTGGACTGCGGGGACAAATTTGCAGGAGATTGGGTTCACTCCACAGAGGTGGGATCGGGCGTCTTACTTTCCTTGGTATTGCAGAGGGCTAAGATTCCTCCCGATTGCCCTCCCCTACTAAAGACCATCCTACAATGCTGGAGGAAGGCCCTATTGTACACAGCCTCAGCGACCCCTTACGCCACGAACATCCCGATCTTGGGTATTCCCACACCCAAGGGAAGACTCACGAGTGCCAGGATACAGGACTGGGCAGATAATGGGGGAGAGGACGTTGGTGCATTCTTCAGCGATGGCACCATACTCGATCATGACTCCTTTTTAAAGGCCAAGGGTGCACCAACACGATTATACTTGTTACACGCTACAGTGACACATTAAATTAGGAATACCTGGGCCCCACAGTGGAATGAACCCCCACAGCATAGCCTGGTACATCTCTTATACTACATGGGACCTGGAGGACACCTGGTATGGTGGTTATACACAGGCGTCCGGGCACATGCAACAATCGCACTCACCTCCCTTAGAGCACACTGGTCCGAGGACTCTAGCTTTTGAAATTACTGACAAGGCATGGAAATGTATGCTAGAACACCGCAAAAATGTATTTCGTAATACGAAACTAAAATGTATCCAGTCGATGGTCCTTCATAGATTGTATCTTACCCCCAAGAGGATCTATTGCATGTTTCCGGACACCTCCCATTGCTGCCCCCGTTGTAGGGGAGAAGAGGCGGACTTTCTTATATATGCTATGGTCTTGACCTTGCCTCCGGGATTACTGGGGGGAGGTTGCCACTCGCTGAATGCAGTTACGAAACTCCCTGTCCCGGATGAAGCTCTAAATTGACTCATAGGCCTCGACAAGTGCTCAGGGGTTCAAAAGGTACGGTTAAAGTTTTTAGATCTGGCACTCATCTTAGCAGTAAGAGCCCTCACCATGAGGTGTAAGTTCCCCAGATGTCCGGCGGTATCCACTTGGCAGGCTGGCATGCTTCAATGGGGGAGGGCAGAGGGTGCAGCTCTTCGTAGGAAGGATGAGAGGGGGCTGAGGAAACAACCCATCTCGATGGTCTGGGAGGCTTTGCTGCTTGGACTGGAATCACTTGATTTGTCACCCCCACAGAATACCCCAACCCCATAATACACAATGTTGCCATGCGACTCCTCATCCCTAGGTCCTGAGACCCAGACTAACACATTCTAACCCTGAGATACTATAGTCCTTGGAGTAATACGCCTATGGTGATTTACCTTAATTGCCATGAAAACTGAAGTAGGATTGACCAGGAGTCGGGGTGGGAGGGTTATGGAGGGGGTACGTGATTGAACAGGTTCCTTTTTGTTAATTGTAAATGTACATTGCTTTATATTGACAATGCTTATGCTGAAAATCTACTGTTTTATTACCAACAATGTCGTGGGCGATAATGATCCTCGATTTCTGTGTCACCTGAGTAAAATACACAGAATCTGTATATGGCACATATACTGTATTTAATGTAAAGAAAAAAGACTGTCTCTGTTGACTATCTCTTACATTATATGATGTGGCAAAGTCATCAATAAAGTTTGTTTAAGAAAAATAAAATAGAATGAGACACGCATTGCTAGACTTACTGGGCGATGATCTTCAGGAACCAGCAGAGGTCTTAGTGCTCTCTAATGGTATTGGATCTCCCTTCCCTTCTAAACTGGTCTCCAGCATTTACAGTCTGTTGCAAGATCACAGACACACATCACTGTGAAGGCCCATCTAGACTGGCAAAAGGTTTTAGGGCACATAATAGATGATGATGGGTGGAACTACTGCTGCAAGATGATTAGGCATTTGTCACTGAATGGCAGATACCTCCTAATCCATTTCAAATATTTGAATAGGGTATATTACACACCAGACAGACTATTTAGATATAGTTTAAGAGATTCTGCATTCTGTGCTCTTTGTGCAGAGCCAGAGATGAGGTTTCTGCAGGTTGCCTGGTCCTGCCCCAAAATTCCAGAGTTTCGGAGTAATGTATTCCAAACCCTCCACAACATAACTGGACTTCCATTGGACCCTGACCGGTTAATTGCATTGTTGGGGTATGATAAATGAATTGCCAAATGTTTGCGGCAACTGGTCACGATTGTCCTGCGGCTGGCCTAGAGACGGGTGGCCATGTGGTGCGCTTAAGGCCCTCCTACAAGAATAGAGAATTGGTCAGCGTATATGTTGTATTGTAAGACTCAATCTTAGGTCTACAGTGAATTACTACAGCATTATCTAATTGGCAAAGAGACAGGAGAGCCTGAGGAGGCGGCCTCTGCCGAAGGAGGCAGCTTCCTCGTTGGTCCAAATTTGGGGAGTCCCATTTCGGTATAATTGAATGTGCGATATTAGGTTGAATCAGTACCTTATCAACATATGTACACAATAACATATCTACAAGTGGTGTTCCAGCAAGAGAAATGTATATGGATATGTCTTTAATTTTCCAATGTACCCTATAATTGTGTTAACAAGCCTTGCACGATGTACTTGACTGGACTGTGAGCGTAAGGTTTTTTGTGTTCTGTATTTCAAAATGCAATAAATAAAATGATTTTTTTTTTTAAATTAAAAGAATTATGTGAAAACCTACTTAACTACTGCTATCACATTTGCAATATGACTTGGCTTAGGAGAAATTGGCAATTCAGTAAATTAATGAATTATCTGTCCATCACAACTAATTTATTTGAATATAAAACATGCTATGCCCCGTTTTCTCATCAATAATTTCACTGCAAATGATGCATTTATATTAATAATGATGTAATTGAAGATGTCATGAGTGATGTAATATGTGGAGTTATTAGTAGTGCATAGTGAGGGCATACGTTATAGTAACCTTATCGCAAGTGTTATAGTTACTTGAGATAACTATAATTGCTGAATTTCTATGGTTTTGTGTGTGGAAAATCTGTATTTACCTATAAGGTTCTGTAAACTTTTTATTTTTTTGTGAATTTATAAGGTCTTTTTAATTCTATATTCGAACTATAAAGTCCCTGTCTCCCTTGTTTTTTTTCCATGAATTTCCATGTTTTTTAATGCTATGTCCTAACTGCAATGTCCTTGCACATTTACCAGTAGGAGACTCCATAGTCGAGGTGCAGATTTCCCCTATAGTAAGGTATAGTGCCAATTTTAAACGTTTATAAACTTTGTATTGACTTAGTAAAAATATGTTTCTTTTCACTAATGTTGTAAATTCATTTTATATGTCATTATGGATGTCAAGATATTGAAGTACATGTGCTACCTAAGACTCTTCACAACAGTTAACGCTGGTGTTGTTGGTAATATCCATCATGGTCAGTTCTTCACATTTCCCCCAGTTGATTTAATAACTCAAGAAATATGAGAAGGATTGCATCAGTGAGAGTACCCCTGGAAGAGATAAGTCAGAACTAATGAGTGTAAGCATAATTCCATTGGCACTCAAAGCCCCTTAACCTATTCAATCTAAAATAACCAAGTTTATAGCTAAGAAGGAGTGGGATGAACAACAATGGTAGGACCTGCTCCAAGCAAGTAAAGAAAAAAGAATGCAAAAATGTTGGCAGATAGTAAAATGGGGCAGTGGTATTCTTCGACGAACTCCTACTAACTATGTAGCCCCTGAGCAGTATGTCTCTCACTTTGAGGCTCAATTTGCTGTCACATGCAATAGAACTGATAATTTACAACTTTCTAAGCCTGATATTGCTGTGTTTTTTAATAGAGGAGAGGTTGATTCTGCCCTGAACGTGGTTCCGAGAGGAAGAGCCCCTGTCCCCAATTGCATCCCAGCAGATTTGTTTATAAACGACAAAGAAAATTGGTTAGTGTATATTCAACTACTTGCCAATGCGATAGCCAGTGGAGCCCCCATTTCAGAATCATGGCGTGGTGCAGAAATACTTCCGATTTACAAAAAGGGGACCGTTCCTGCCCCAGTAATTGCAGGCCAATTAGCCTAATAGACTCCATACAAAAGATTATGGCCAGGTTAGTTTTGACTAGAATCCAGACATGGACAACAGATCATGACATCTTATCACCTTTACAGGCTGGCTTTCGCCAACACATAAGCAAATTAGACCAGGTCTTTAGGTTTATATTGATCTACTGGCATTTCGTTAGGATCAGGGAAGGAACAATCTATGCAGCTTTTATTGATCTTAAATCCGCATTTGATCTGATCCCTTGAAATAAGCTAGGGGGTGTAGAACAAATCTAGGGACGCCTTTAGAATTACTTTCATTGGTAGTCAAGCTGTATGAGTCAAATTTTGCACAGTTTTGTTGGGGCGCGCAGGGAAATGTTACAGACAGGTTTCCAGTTTCTAAAGGGGTTTGCCAAGGGTGCATCTTGGCCCCAACCCTATTTTTGGGTCATGATGTAATATTGTTAACACAAATGTGTCTTTTATGATTGGAATGATCAACATAAAGACTATTTTGACTTGACTAGTCAGTCTAATTGGTAATTCCCAACATTTCAGTAGGGCAAGTTGAAGCATATAGAGGTTCATGAGCCAGTAGAAATAGGCAAGGAGATAGGGTGCAACCCTGTCTTGAACCCTTAATCATCTTAATCAATCATATCTTATTTGTCTGCCCAGCGTACAAGCTCCCCAGGGACAAATGATTAAAGCCAATTTGCTCTAACATGGGCACTAGATCTTGTGCTACAGCTCTCCGAATACTGAAGACCAACACATTAGAGCCCATAGTAATAGCCACAGCTAAATATCTGAGCTGGATGTGGGGTATACGTGCAAGAAATTTAAAGAATTAATAACTAACAAATGGTAACCCTACCCACAGAGAAATGTGATTATTTTGCTGTACTTAATTATTTGTATTACTGGGCCATGTGTGACAGTTATTTAGAATGCACTCCCCTTTACTCAGTGGCACGTTCGGGTACAATGGGGAAACAAAAGTATGTACTTGAATAATAGTTAAGCCAAGTAGATAGAGTGACATGCCCACTGTACCTCTTACATGTATGTTTTACATCTCAATTCAACTTAAATGAAAACCTTCTCTGCATTCAAAGACAGGGCTGTTGCCTCAAACCACAGATCATTGGTATGTGTCCCGATACAATGTCTACCTATGATGTGTGGACCAATGTTGAGATTAATCTGCCTAACCTATTTGCCATTATCTTTCCCAGGATCTTAAAATCTACATTTTTCAGTGAAATAGGATGACAGCTATTATGCTGTAGAGTAGTGTTCTTCAAATATTTCAATGCCCCTCCCCAGTTAATAACAAAAATCATCCCCCTCATAATTTTTCACAATTATTCTTTTTCATTAACAATATTTAAATAGGTCTGGACTTACTTAAACATTTTAGTTAATTCTGGTACCATTTTAAATGTAATCAAGTACCTGATTGCTAAACACACTATTCTGGTTGGGTAGGCCTTACGAATGTGTAGAAGTAGTAAAAGTGTGATTATTTGAAATGGGTTTTGGGGTTTTTTAAGACAATTTGGAGTCCCATCCCTTTCGACACATACTTACAGGAAGGATATGAATGGCAAAAGCTGTTAGTGATGGTCCATTACAGAGACACTTACTTTTTAGCTTAAAACAAAACACTTTTATCAGCATAATGCTCCTTTTGGTCTGAGACTAGTGCCCCCCCCCCCTTGGGATCACTTAAGGTCATCCCTAGGTGGGCCTACCTCCCAGCTTCAAGACCCCTGCTCAAGAGGAACTGTCCTCTCTAGAAAGAAGCATAATAATTACCTTGTTGAAATTAGGCACTAGCGATCCAGAAGATTCAAGCTCTTCAAATTCAATGCGTAATATAGGCTCATGTACAAATCTCCTGTGAGGAAATCTGTTCTACCTGTAGATGGAGAAGGAGGCAAATTATTAACAATCGACTGAATCTCCTTGAGGGCAATCTCAGCATCAAAAAGTGACTTGTCCTCCGAGGTCAGACTGGCAGGCATAGTGGTCTTAGGCAGTCCTCCTAATACCATGAAGTGTTTTAGATATTAGAGCTGCAGAGTTCTGTGCATTATGTGGCAAAGACTTAAGTTTTGTTGATGCCTTGGGTGATAGGCTTATATCCACTGCCACTCTATGAATTTATAGATAATTCTCTCTGTTGCAGCTGCATTGCTTGTAGCCTATCTGTCTTCACTCCAATTTCATAGTTCCTTTGTTGGAGATTGACAAGAGAATATTTCTTTTCAGTCGTAATGATAGAATTAAGGGTGGATGATCCAATTTCTAGGTACTAACATAAGCAGCTGAGGGAGTTGCTTTATATCATTCAGTAAATTACCAGGCAGACCTTTCCAGCTAGTTCGCTTCAGGTTTGGACTTGCATATTTAGGCTGGACATTTGTTAACGGAAGAACAATGTCAATGATCATGGACAATGGGATGCTTCATCCTGCTGAACAGTAGATCCCTAACTAAACATAAACATGAAATTCATGATGTACTGGAGGAAATAAAAACTGATGATCATGTTTTTGACTGAAACCTGGCTCAGTGGCAGCTCTACCCCTGATATGTAGATGCCTTACCGGAAGTCTACGGGATAGCAAACCAGGACTGGGTTGGACAAAAGGGGGGGGGAGATTGCTATACTCTATAAATCAATGACAAAATTCGACATTAAAGACCTTGATAAATGTGAGGGTATCTTTTTCACGCTTTCTACTACAGGTAACAATACCACAGCTTTTTGTTTTGATTTACCGTCCTCCATGGCCAGAAACACAATTCATAACCAGCTTAGGTGATGAAATCATACACACAGCCATACGTCACAGCAAACTCTTCGTTCTAGGGGAGCTTAATATACACTTTGATGAAACTACTAGACCAGAGGCAGAAACAGTGCGTAAAGACCTCATGAACTTCAACCTTGCCCAAAAAGTTCACACACCTATACATCAAGCAGGACACATTTTAGATCATATTTTCACTAACTGACTTGGAAGTGGGAGCATCTTGGTCAATCCCATGGTCCCATCACCACATAATCCTGTTTCAGATCCCGCACACAAACCCAAGAGTCAGCTTATCCAAAAAGTCAGTTACACGTAGGAAGTGGGAGAAGTTTAATCCTGACTCGTTCACTTAGGCGCTAAGAAGAAATGAGCCAGAGCTGGAAAAGGATATTAACCTAGCCAATAGACAAGTGTGATGATGGATAACCGAAGCGCTGAATGAAATAGCGCCCTGGACGACCAAAAATAGAATAAGGGGGAGCATCTCAGCTACATGGTTCAATGAAACCTTAATGAAGGCCAAACAAAAGTGCAAACAGTTGGAACGCAGGTGGTGTAAGAACTACTGGACAAACATTAAAGGAGAATATAAACAACAACAAAAAACGTACTATGCTCTGATAAAGAAAACTTGTTGCAAGTTCTACACTGGGAAAATTGAAATGGCCAATAGCTCCTCAAAAGAGATGTTTCCCATATTAAAATCCCTACAATCAACAGATAGACTAACAGAACCCCCCTCCACATTGGAGGAATCCTGCAATAGAAAGGGTCAAAAATATATGATACTTTCCCTAAAGAAGCAACCCAGGCCACTAGCTCCAAAGACACTACATCAACAGTAGTCAAAGTTGTAACCCTAGAGGAAATCATAATGCCAGAGCCATATATAATAGGGAATCCAGCAAACAGAATCAAATCAGGTTCACCTAGGGACCCAGCCCATCCCGAAATCCTATTACAAGGAGCAAAATGTATTGTACCTTTCATATCAGAACTTATCTCCCGCTCCTTCCAATCGGGAGAAGTTCCCTATGAATGGTAGCAAGCTATGGTCCCCCTATTAGGGAAAAAAACACGAATAGATTGTGAAGTACTAGATAATCTACGCCCCATCTCGCTCCTACCTTTCTTTGCTAAAATCGCAGAAATAATTGTTAACACTTAGCTCACAAATCACAACGATAGTAATGACCTACTACACTGCTCACAATCAGGTTTCCGTGCCGAACACTGCACTGAAACCGCCTTGCTCCTGGCCACTGAAACTCTAAGAGAACGGGCCATTGAAGGACACACAGCTGCACTGATCATGTTGGACCTCGGTGCAGCATTCAATCAATCAATCAATCATAACACTTGTATAGCGCGCTACTCACCCGAAGGGTCTCATGGCGCTTTGGGGAGGGGGTCCGCTACTGCTCGAACAGCCAGGTCTTGAGTTGTCTCCTGAAGGCGAGGTGGTCCTGGGTCAGCCGAAGGTGGATGGGGAGGGAGTTCCATGTCTTGGCCGCCAGGTAGGAGAAGGATCTGCCTCCGGCGGTTGCTCTTCGGATGCGTGGTACAGCGGCGAGGGCGAGGCTAGTAGACTGTAGCTGGCGGGTGGGCGTGTAGAAGGTCAGACAGTCGTTGAGGTACTTGGGGCCCAGGTTGTGGAGAGACTTGTGTGCGTGGGTGAGGAGCCTGAACGTGATCCTCTTGTTGATGGGGAGCCAGTGCAGGTCCCTCAGGTGGCTGGAGATGTGCCTGCGTCGGGGGATGTCCAGGATGAGTCGGGCGGAGACGTTCTGGATGCGTTGGAGTCTTTTCTGTAGCTTGGCTGTGGTTCCGGCATAGAGGGTGTTTCCGTAGTCCAATCGGCTGGTGACGAGGGCCTGGGTGACCGTCTTCCTGGTTTCGGTTGAGATCCATCGGAAGATCTTGTGAAGCATGCGTAGGGTGTGAAAGCATGATGAGGAGACAGCGTTGATACAGTCTCCCATAGCCTCCTCCTCCAGAGATTAGAATCTTGTGATATTAGGGGGATGGCTCTGAGCTGGATGAAATCCTTCCTGGCGGAAAGGGGTTTCCAGGTTACACAAAACACATTCACTTCCACGAGATCTCCCCTATTACAATGAGTTCCCCAGGGGTCAATACTGATCCCCACATTGTTCAACCTATATATGGGACCCCTTGCTAATATAGTGGAAGGCCACAAAGTGTCTGTTGTATCTAACGCTGACGATACTCAGCTCATCGTCACACTATCGTAAAACCCAGAACATAATGCACATCAATTTTCCAAATGTATGGAGGAATTAACAGCATGGATGGCAAACCACTGCTTAAAACTTAATGGCAGTAAAACAGAAGGGACAGCAAAGGGAAGAGTGCCTTCTATCTGGACATCAGCTTGATGGCCGGAAGCACTTGGCCAGCTTCCAACCTCTAAAACCAAAGTCAAGAACCTTGGAGTATGGCTTGACCCCAACCTGGCATATGAAAGTCAAATCCGAAAAATAACAGGCAAATGTTTTGGAACGCTGAAAACCCTACGGAAAGTCATTGACCTGCTACCGGTTCAAGACAGAAAAAGTATAATACATGCAGTGGTCACCTCTCAAATTGACTACAGCAATGTTCTATACCTAGGTGTAGCAGAAAAAGGCTGATGAAGCTACAATCAGTCCAAAACGCAGCTGCCTGGCTAGTGCTGAATCTACCTAGAAGATATTCCAACACAAATGCCCTGGCCAAATTGCATTGGTTGCCTGTGGGCAACAGGGCAAGAGGATTCTGTTCAAGGCAATGTGCTTCTGCCATTGTATCCTAGCAATTAAAGGCCCACGTTATCTACAAGACATGATTACACCCTACACCCCCAATAGAAGCCTAAGATCTGAAGGAAAGTTTGTGGTAAAAGTACCTACATTTAGGAAGGCCAGGCTAGGAGGCTGCTCTTTCAAATACCTGGCAGCAAAACATTGGAATTCATTACCAATGGATTTGAGGAAAGAGCCATGTGAAGCTACCTTTAGGAAAAAGGCTGAAACGTTTTTCTCCCACCTATAAACCAGAATAGACCTGTAAACATGACAGCTAGGGTTCTCCTACCTATCTTGTGTCATTTCTGAGTTTCTGATCAGCGCGGGGACACACCGTTGGTGTAACCAGGTGTTCTACAAATGCTGATGATGATGATGCTTGAAAAGATGGGAACTGATGATATGAGAGTTCCCTTGAAAGAGCTCCTAATGTGTCTGCTTGTCATGGCTTTTACTCCAACATTTGAGCTGCAGAGGGCCCATAAAATCCAGGCCTAAGGTTCTACCAACAGAGACATGGGCAGGCCTTGACCGACCATTGCTTATTTTCTGAGACAAGAGTAAGTTGATGATCACAAAATTCAGATCACTGCAAACATTTTGATGGAAATTAATGTCACAAAAAACGCCTTCTTGTGTCTAGAACCCAAGTTCTGGAAGTGGGACATTATTGGCTGCCTCCTGGATATAGCAACTATGTGTGTGACCACAAAAGGGAAGCTCTAGGGACTATTAGGAACTTAACAATGTGAAAATGTGCTAGCCAACTTTATAGATCTCAACACGGATACAGCAAACCCACCCTTGAAATAAGACAGATGCTTATTGTAACGAGAGAGCAATCACACTATTTTGTTTGATTATAAGAGTACCTTTTGAAGAAAACATCAGAGAGAGAAAAATGCTTAAGTCCATTGAAGAACGCACTCAAGATAACTCCAAAAATGAATCTAGATCACCTTAGAAAGTGACACAGATATGGGAGGGGAAAGCCCGTACATGTTCTATATTCCCTACCAACAAAGACAAATAAGATTATAATGGACAATATAATGCTTGAACTTCTGCACTGAAAAACTAATGATCAAGAATTATTCTGTTGTCACATGATTGAACTACACTTGCACTAGGGTTAATGAATAGAAAGGTTGTTTTAGAATATGCTGACATACTAGATTTTATGATTAAAGTTGTAGGCTGCCTCTCCATTAAACCTGGCAAATAGTTGTCTACAGTCCCCTGGTATTGGCTCATATCCTATTCTTATTATTATCCATGCTTTCAGCCTTCAACCAACATCCATGGTACATACTTTCGCTTGCTGTCTCTATATCCACCAGGGAACCTCTTCCTACCTCCCACTTCCACCTTCATCCATACCTCCCATCTCCCCCAAGGCATGGCACATGTATGTATTTGCTACATAGGCTAGTCATAAGAATATGGAATAACCTAAGAAGACCTCACAGTAGAGACCATGTTTGAGCTTTTTATGATTGTAAAGACACTCCTTTACTCTTCTCTTTATTTGAACATGTAGAGATACTATCATGACATCCCTGTCTTTGATCATTGCCTTGATTAATGTTAATAGCCTGACAAATTGTGTTAAAATAAAGAAAATACTATCCAGTGTGGCCTCCAAACAAACAGAAATTGAACTCCTGCAATGACGCAGTCAGAGATGGAAAACCCTAAGAGAGATAGGATGTGTAGGGTCCTTTAGAGTTGTAAAGCACATCAGCTTGTTATTGATGCCTCTGAGAACAGCTCAAGGCGATGTGGGGTGACAATTCTAGTGAAGAAATTGATTAAATGAACTATGAAACAGCTTTATGCAGATGAAGAGTGGAGGCATGTTTTTGCTAAGCTATGTTTTGGTACAAGAATGGTCAGTGTGGGCTCAATAGATGCCCAAATAGGAGGCACATTGTTTTCTCATCCTCAATTTACAAGTGGTTGCTGAATTGGGGATGACCCACATAATCTTTTGGGGGACTGGATTCTAGCCCCTGCTGTGGTTCTTCACAGGACAGGACCACAAGATATAGCCAGTCACAAAAACAGAGTGGTAATGAGAGACATTATGGAGCAGATTTTTGGTGCCTTTTACACCATTCCAATTGGGAATATGCTCATCCTTTAAAATTGCATTGAACCCAATTAAAGATGAGTTACTATTTGAGCTCCCAAACAGTTTGGCAGGTGGTGTTGGAATGTGATATCCTATAGGTCTATCTAAAAGAACACACTCTTGTCCACTTATATATCCACTGGAGCATGGGTAAACCAATATATTGCACTACAAAATGCTAAGTGAAAAAGCCCAATTGAAATCACCTTTTGCAATATACTTGAAGGATAATAAGGGATAGATACAATCAAAGAAAAAACTGCTTGGGCCACAATAAGGAAAAAGGTCACAACAGTCTCTGCAATGGTCAATAAGCATGGAGTTGAAAACAGATGGTTCTGGAATGGGATATCAAATTATTGACATGTACAGAAGGGCACAGATTGATCTTAATGATGTATAGAACTCAAAGGTGGAGCATATACTGTATAGGCCGAAAGCACAGTGATATGTGCAAGGTGAAAAAGTGGTAGATGATGGGAAGCACAACTAAGACACATGAAAGCAATAAAAGCCATTCCTGCAAAATGTTAGGGAAGACACTGCAAAGTCTGGGAAATATAAGACATTGTATTGGTGTTTGCTGGATATATAGGTCTTTACATTTCTGAACTGGTAGAAGACAGATATCAGGAGGATACATTTTTTAGAATAAACAGAGGAGTCCCTGTACAATACGATAATCAAGTGGCTAGCACATCAAATTCTAATACTAGACTGTATAGGATCAAACCTCTCCCTAAACATAGTGCCTCTTAAACTTCAAATATAATGAACTAATAGTGCATAGAAAAAACATTAAGTAACACGACTGTCAACATAAATGGTAGAGGAAGTTCGTAAAAATTTATTATATTAATACATTTTGTTATTTTTCAAATATGTCAGATATACACAATGTGTTGTCACAATAAAAAATCAATACCCAACAATAAAAAATTCAATTAGAGTTAGGCTAAAAACAAGTGTCGACGCAGCGTTTCAGTTAACTTGAAGATAAAAACACCTTCTTCAGGACAATTCTGTAGCTTAAAAACAAGTGCAGTAAGCGTGTGGTCTCTTAATCACGAATTTCTGAATCACTGTATACCAGCTCGAGCTATATGGCTCTTGGGTTGTGTTGATGCTTTCTATCAACCTTCAAACATGGCTAGTAGCTTTCACCATTATTTAAGGGGATTATCCACTACTTGATTCAGGATATTTGTCCTCGAACCTAGGAAGCAGGCGGCTTACGTAAAACCCCTCAATCTTGATCGTAATCCAGATTGAGGGGTTTGACGTAAGAAGCCACCAGATGAATCTTCGATCGTAGCAGGAAGGTTCTACTCAATTGAGACAGATTGCCATCGCAGAAGCTTACGAATTTGGGAGGACATCCCCCATATATATGTGGTGTGCGACACAAGCAAGATTGAAACGCTTAAAGGATATATTGACTTGCTTGTCCTGTCGCCTGCTTCCTAGGTTCGAGGACAAATATCCCGAATTCTCCAAGTATGTATATATACCTTAAATCAGCCCCAATCCAATCTTTATTAAGACCTGAAATCCACACTCACATGTGGGGGTGTCCACTCACATTTGTTAAAGATGTTATATTTGAGTGGTATTGTCATTATATACATTTATCGGCAGACTTAACCTGCCTAATGCCATTGCTGCGCTTCTGCACTCTTTCTCCATATGTCCAATTATTGATGGATCTATACAGTATTCATAAAGCACGCAGATTTTCTATATCTTCAAGATGAAAGTTTGTATATGAATTAACACATATCTTTGCATTATTGTGCGCATCTTCACCAACGCAAAAGAACATTTACATCAGACCAACAGGTGCTACCTGGATATCAATGCAATTTGTTCCATTCCAGGAGTTCATTTAACCCTCTCTGCTCACTTTTCTCCTGATAGATCCATCTTGCCTCTTTCGTGGCAAGTAATCTATCTACCGTTTGAGAGCCCCCTGTCACTTTCTCTTACTCCACCCATGTAAATGTGTGTTTGCTCGTGTGACAATGTTGGACCAACTTTGTTGTGATTTTGCCTACTCTATAGTGCTGAGGTGTTCTTGGATCCTTAGTTTCATCTTGCGCGTTGTAAGGCCAATATATTGAAGGCCACACTCACGCTGTAGTCTATACACCACATTAGTGGTGTTACAATTGCTGAATTGTCCCAGAAACCATTTTTTTCCAGACTGTAAAGTTACAGTAGATGTTTTTGTGGTTAACGGACAAACATAGCAACCTCCACATGGAAAATGGCCTTTGGGGATGGTGTTGTTTCTCAGATCCTTAGCTGGCTTTACCCTCGTATGTACCAACTTATCTTTTAAATTACATGATCTTCTAAAGGCAAAACGAGGGGGTGGCATCTTGAAATCATTACTTGACAACACAGACCAATGCTTCCAGAACAGATGAGGAAGAAGATTGGGAAGTAAGATATGCTTATGATTTAAGAAATATTCTGATGTTGTCTCTTTGCAGTTAAAAATACGAAGGGGAAGACAGATACCTCACAGAAGGAGTTAGTCTATATGTGTTTTTAGTACCTCTTGCCGGTATGAGAGAAAGCTGCCGTTAGAGGGTAAATATCGAAAAACAGCAGTACAGAGTGTTTCTGCGCAGCAGTGTGTAGTTGCATACCCACATGGCAGGGTATTAAACCTGAATTTGGATTATTTTTTTATGTTTTGATAGTTGTGAAGCCCCGGTGTCCAAAGCAGTGGCTTAAAAAAACTGTATGCCCTGAAGAAATTGCCAGACGAACACTATGGCAATGAAACATGTCGGCAAGTAGTATATGGCTGCATAAGTAGTAGCCAGATTCACTTTTTCAATCTATGCAATCAGCACGAAAGAACAGGAATAAAGTTTGTGTGTCCATGCTGTATACGTATGTTTTATGTGTGTGACACTATTTTGTGTGTTTTGTTTTTTCCACTGCACTTGCTCTCGCAATCACATATTTGTTTTCACTTGGACACTTTTCTTTGAGCTTGATGGCACCAATGATGATAACAGGGCTATCCTGGTGAGTACCTGCCAGGTGCCCCATTGGTGGTGCGCCCGTGAGGTGCCATCTCGCTTCCTCACACTTTTTTTCACAGTGTTATTTGGTTTTACATCTGTCTGTTTTAAAGGGACGGGCATTTTTAAGTTGGGCACGAGATTGATATACCCCCTACCCCATAATAATTAAAAGAGGGGAGGTAGTTGTAATTGATTGCAACGTGAGGGATATCATTTCTAAACAGTTTATGAGAAGATTGCCTGTGACCTAGGTTATAATTGGTATTGTGACTTGATGAGTGGAGGGCGACCTAGGTCCTGAATTCCCTCTTTGCTCCTTGTTGTTGTTGGTAGATATATTCTTTTGCTGCTTGTCAAATATGAGAGATTTATAATTGCTGACGTCGATAGTTCGACATAAAAGTTGTATATAATCATTTATGTAGCTCTAAAACTTTTTTCAAAATATATTTATAAGTGTCTACTATGTATATTTTTTTATATTTTATAGGTTAATACATGGCTGCTCCTGAAGGAGGCGCTGGTCGCCGAATTGCACGTCGACAATATTACGCCACTGTGTTGTTGTTTTTTATTGAAAAATAGTCCTTTTTTAACAAAATATTGTTTGTATAAATTCATAATCTTTGTTGTGGATGTACTGTACTTTTGTCACTGAACTATACATCTTTTTAAATAATATGTTATTATGTATAAACTTTCGACTGAATTAATAAAAAGCAGTTTTTTAATATGGCAATAGTGTTTTCTCCCGATCTACCGGTATATTTGACAAGCAAATAGGAAATTGCCTAGGTTATTATCTCACATGTTGTTTGACAACATTCTACATTGAAAACTAGGGTGCAAGTTTCTATTTTTTAAAATCATGATTTTTATTGGTTAACAAAATCTGATTGAAAGGAACATTACATAGGATAAACTGATATGTTGAAAAGTCAAGCACACTTGCTGTTTTGATTAGCAACATTGTGTGATGAACTTTTGACCTGTGTGCTCAGTTTAGTGTTCCATGAATTGTTTCTATGGTAACAGGCAGAAGGCAGATTGGGGGTAGTGTTCAACTGTATGTCCATTGGAAAGTGTTCAAATGTGTAACCAATTGAAATGTGTGTTTGCTTTTTAATTAATGTGGGAATCAATGTGATTTGATGTTGAGGTGTATATGTGTTCAAAATGAGAGGGACAATTTGCCAATCTTTGGTTCTGGTGAGAGGTGCACAGAACAGAGATTCTGTATAAGACAATCTGGTGTGTGACTGACATACTTCTTATTCTACAAAACAATTTGAAAGGTGAGTTATTAATGTGTGAGGGGATGTATGTGGTGCATTTTCATTTTAACCAGACTAATGTGTTTCTCCTGCTAAAGTGCACGGAATAAATTTTTTCTATAGAATTTTATTGTGAGTGTGTGTGTGCATTTAGAAACCATTCTGAGATAAGCATGTGTATTTCATGTGTTTGCAGACAGATAACTCTACTGTTCTCATGTTTTGGTAGAATTAGAAGCCAGTCATTGTATATGTATTTGCAAAATGAGTCAAGTTTCTACATTAAAATGCAGTACTTCTTCTAGACTATGAAATGTGTTTTGGTAAAATGCAAGGGATAGTGTTATTTGTCTAGAATCACAGAGTGTGCATTTAGGAATCATTCTGATAGAAGCACTCTATACTAATGTGCAGTAGAAAATGTTGTGCAATGTTTACAGTCACCTAAAGTCTTGTAGACTAGTAAATGTGTTTTGTTAAAATGCAAGGGATAGAATTGCGTGTCTAGAATCACACAGTGAGTCTGTGTGCATTTAGGAATCACTATGAGAGAAGCATTCTCATACTTCATGTGTTTCCTGACATCTAATTGATTAAAAACATATTGTGTTCTCACATTTTGGTAGAATTAGAAAATAGTCATTGGTTATGTATTTTCAAAATGAGTTTAGCTTCAATAGTAAAATGCAGTTATGAAATATGTGGAATGGATGCTTGATGTGTTTGCAGACAAATAAGTACATGTACTGTTGCAGTGAGACAGACTTTAGGGCATGCAGTACTTCAAACTCCTATGCACTATTCAAGTAGTAGTCTAACCACCTTCGCACTTGTGTTTCAGGCCTACATTTCCCCAGTCAGGATCTGTACACTCCATTTATTAGACATATTGTTATTTGCCTAGAATCACACTGCGAGTCAAGGTCCATTTGGGAAAATTGAGAGAGAATGATTTAGTTGGTTGATGTGTTTGGAGACATCTAAGTACATGTACTCTTGCAGTGACACTATCCCAGCACGATTTCCTTCACTACACAAACACCACTGCACTACCGTAAACCCTCAATTAACCTCCAGCACGACCACCTACTCTACCCATTCACCAATGCTCTACCCTAAACCTAAAAACACTACCCCAGCACGATTCCCTACACTACTCAAACACCATTGCACTACCCTAAACCTTAAATCTACCCCAGCGCGACCGCCTACCCTACCCAAGCAACACTGTACTATCCTAGAACACAACCCCAGCACGAATCCCTACACTACCCAAACACCATTGCACTACCTTAAACCTTAAATCTACCACATCACAACCTCTTACACTACCCAAACACCACTGTACTACCCTAGAACACTATGCCAGTACGACCTCCTACACTATCCAAACACCATTGCTCTACCCTAAACCTTCAACCTACCCCAGCACGATCCCTTACACTACCCAAACACCACTGTACTACCCTACTACTCCATTTATAAGAAATATTGTTATTTGTCTAGAATCACACTGTGAGTCAGTGTCCATTTGGGAACATTCAGAGAGAATGATTGTATTGCTTGCTGTGTTTTCAGACATATAAGTACATGTACTCTCCCCGGCCTGGTCTGCAACCTGGTGGCCCCCAGCTTTTGGCACCCCCCGATTTCCTACCTCTAAGGTCAGGAACCTGGGAGTAACCTTCGACGACCAGCTCATTTCATGGCAAATGCAAATAAGGTAGCGGCCTCTGCCCACTATAAACTCAGAATGATAAGAAAAATCATTCCTTTTCTGCCGGACGCGGCCGCCAAGACCCTAGTTACTTCTTTGGTTTTAACATCTTTAGACTATTGTAATGGACTCTTTCTTAACGCACAAGCTCGAGTCACAATAAAGCTGCAGACTATACAGAACGCGGCGGCACGCTTGTTGTCCAGAACACCTAAATTCGCTCCCATCTCAGACACCTTGAGGACTTACCACTGGTTGACCATCCAAAACAGGATTAAGTTTAAATCTCTGTGCACAGTTTATAAAGTACTGCAGGACCAAGGACCTCGCTTTCTCAAGGACCAGCTTATTCTTTATAACCCGGTTAGACAGCTCCGATCTACATCCCTTAATCAACTAGTGGTCCCACATTCCAGAATAGTCTCCTGGGGTGATCGCCGCTTTTTAGTTGCGGCTCCTAAGATCTGGAATGCTCTGCCACACCACATAAAAACCAGTCCTTCACTCCTGCAGTTTCGAAAAAGACTGAAGACGTGGCTATTCAACCAATAACATGGCATATCAATCTGCATGAGCTTTCAATCATTGGGGAGGGACATTACTGTAGTCTAGCACCGAGACGCCTACGGGTATTCGTTCGCGCTCTATAAATGTCAGTAAATAAATAAATAAATAAAATAAATGTACTGTTGCAGTGAGCCAGGGTTTAGGGCATGCAGTGCTTGAAACCCGTCTGCACTGTGCATGTAGTAGTCTAACCACCTTCACACATATGTTTAAGGCCTACATTTCCCCAGTCAGTATCTGTACACTAAATTTATACACTGTGAGTCAGTGTCCATTTGGGAACATTGAGAGACAATGATTTGGTTGATTGATGTGTTTGCAGACATATAAGTACATGTACTCTTGCAGTGAGCCAGGCTTTAGGACATGCAGTGCTTGAAACTGCTATGTACTATGCAAGTAGTCGTCTAAGCATTTTTACACTTGTCTTTCAGGCCTACATTTCCCCAGTCAGTATCTGTACACTCCATTCATAAGACAAACTGTTATTTGTCTAGAATCACACTGTGAGTCAGTGTCCATTTGGGAAAATTCAGACAGAATAATTTGTTTGGTTGATCTGTTTGCAGATATATAATTACATGTACTCTTGCAGTGACACTACTTCCAGCATGACCCCTTACACTACCCAAATACCACTGCACTACCCTAAACCCTAAAATACTATCCCAGCACAACCCCCTACACTACCCAAATACAACTGCACTACCCTAAACCTTACAACACTACCCCAGTACGACCCCCTACACTACCCAAATACTATTGCACTACCCTACACCTTAAACCTACCCTAGCATGACCCTTACACTACCCAATCACCAATGTACTACCCTAAAAGAGTACCTCAGTACGACCCCCTACACTACACAAACACCAGTGGATTACCCTAAACTCTAAATATACCTCCAGTGTGACCCCCTACACTACATAAACACCACTACACTACCCTAAACCCTAAATCTACCCCCAGCACGACCCCCTACACTACCTATTCACCACTGCAATACCCTAAACGTAAAACACTACTTCAGCACGACCACCTATACTTCCCAAACACCATTGCAGTTCTCTAAACCTTAAATCTACTCCAGCACTACCTCCTACTCTTAACAAACTGCACTGCACTATCATAAACTCTAAATCTACTCCCAGCACGACCCCCTACACTACCCATAAACCCTAAAACGCTACCCGAGCAAGACCCCTACACTACCCAAACACCATTGCACTACCCTAAACCTTAAATCTACCCCAGAATGACCCCCTACACTCCCGAAAAACTACTGCACTACCCTAAAACACTACCACAGCATGACCTTCCACACTACACAAACACCCGTGCACTACTCTAAACTCTGAATATACCCTTAGTATGACCTCCTAAACTACCCAAAAACCACTGTACTACCCTAAAAGAGTAATTGATTACGGTACCCTATACTACATAAACACCACTGCACAACCCTAAACCCTAAATCTACCCCCAGCACAACCCCCTACACTACCCAAACACCATTGCAGTACTCTAAACCTTACATCTACTCCAGCATGACCTCCTACTCTACACAAAGTGCACTGCACAATCCTAAACTCTAAATGTACTCCCAGCACCACCCCCTACACTACCCATTCACAATTGCACTACCCTAAACCCTAAAACACTACCCCAGCACGACCCCTACACTACCCGAACACCATTGCACTACCCTAAACCTTCAATCTACCCCAGTACGACCTCCTACACTACCCAAACACCACTGCACTACCTTAGAACACTATCCCAGCATGACCCTCTACACTGGATAAACACCACTGCACTACTCTAATCTCTAAATCTGTACTGTTGCAAAACCATAGTATTTAACAACAAGGGGTGGTGATGGACAGAGTTTCTGAATTAAGCAGAATACTCTCACCCAGTCAAGAGATCAGGGCTAGATCCAACACCGTTATTTAGCTCACTGCACCATCCCAGCTCAGAACCTGGCTATATGCAAATTAGTCTGTTCCTGTCCCAGTGCATGATGGGAACAGGGCAAACCAAACTACCAAGCCAATTCTTACACTGGGAAGGAAACACGCTTCCGGCTTCATCACCACCCCCCTTTTCTGAATCGTTTTTGGCCACTATAGGTGTGGCAGGGTATACTCAGACATGAGTCCCTTGCTCACTGCACCATCAGGATTCAAGCAAGCCGGGCCGACGACGGCCGAAACGCCAGAAACCGGTCCCCGGAAGCTTGTCTCCTTTCTGGTGAGGAATTGGCTTGGTAGTTTAGTCTGCCCTGTTCCCATGATGCACTGGGCCAGGGACAGACTGATTTGCATATAGCCAGGTTCTGAGCTGGGATGGTGCATTGAGCTAAATAACGGTGATGGATAAAGCCCTCATCTTTGGACTGGGTAAGAGTGGTCTGCTTAATTCAGACACTCTGTTCATCACCACCCCCCTTTTCTGAATCGCAAAACCATAGTGACTGTTTTTGTACCATGTAGTAATCTATTTACTAAAGTAAAAGTGAACCAATTATGAATTCTCTCAGTTTCTCTACTTATAGTATTGTGATCATTTAGTTAATATGCATGTACAAATACAGTGCTTCAGGTTTTAGTGTTATGGGGTGCTTCAAACTGCTATGAACTATGTATGTAGTGCTCTTACCACCTTCACAGTTGTGCTTCAGGCCTACTATTTCTTAGTCAGAATTTATATGAAATGTGTTTGTATAGTAATAAAAAAGTATAATTTATAAAGTTATCAATAAATACTTATTTATGATTATTTTTTACAGATACTTTTTATCATGAAATTAAATAAAGTTATCATGCCGGAGAAAGAAAGAAGAAAAAAAGGTCAGAAAAAGGATACTTACTTGAAAAAAAACTCAACCACAAGGTTTGGAAGACCAACATAATGTGGCTAAAAAGAGAAAGAATTCTGGTAAGACTACAAAGGAGTTTATTAAAAATATTACTAGATTCAGAAAAAAAAACTGAAATGTTCAAAGCACTGAAAATGTTCAAAGCACAAAAAAAGTGCAAAAAATAGGAAAGGAAAAAAAGCCAATGTACATACAAAGGATACAACTTATAATAAAAGAAGAGAAAATCAATATAAAGAAATCTGCAAAAAAATATTTTACAACAGAGTAGTCCATAATTAGATGAAACAAACAAATAAATATAGAAAGAGAACACAATGTTATAAAAGAAGAAGCATATCAAATCCATTGTTGAAAAGGCTTTTGAAGTCAACTTGTTTTTCACAATTTCAGGATGTTGGCAGTACATCATACTCAAATGCAGAAGTTAGTGAGAAGATTGTATTATGCGAAAAGTCCAGCATTAAAGTTAAATGAGTTGACCAGTGCTCTTTTGCGTGGGTCAGTATCAGTTGAAAATGAAATTACAAAGTTTAAGGTGATTTTAGGTGAAAGGCCAAATTTTTCTTGTATTTGTTGTCGGCGAACTCACTATAAAAATCAGACTAGGAGTGTTGATCTGTATTTAAAAAGTGAAAAAGAAAATAATGATAAGTGGAAGGAATTTGCAACTTATTTGTTGGTAGAGAATTGTTTTGATTTGTGTTCTGATCAGCGTATTTGTAAATATTGTTATAACAATTTAGATGAGAATAAAATGCCCGCTGGAGCTGTCCATAATAATTTAGAGTTAGGTGCTATTCCTCCAGAATTGATAGCTTTAAACACCTATGAGCCTATTCTCATTCAATGTGTGCACCCGATTCAGGCTATTGTTCGAATGGAGCCTAAAGCAGGTAAATTGCCTCCTTCAGATCTACAAAGAGGATTAAAAGGAAGAGTTGTTTATTTACCGTTAGATTTAAAGAAAAATATTGAAATTATTGGTGTAGAGAGTGTAGAAAGTGAACCACTAGTTATTCTTGTTAATGGTGTGCCGACTAAGAATAAGAAAATCTGCCAGGATGTAATGGATGTTAGGAAAGTGCAAAAGGCAACATTGTATTTGATAAAAAATAATACATACTATAAAAATATTTATATGGGAGAAGAAAATGTTTTAGCAGAAGATACTGAAACGTCAAGTGGACAAATTGGAAAAGTGCATATGTTAAGATGTCAAGAAATCTATGAACATTACAGTGTGCGTCCACTTCATTCAAAAGAAGTGATGGTTATCACTATTGCGTTCTTCCAAACGAAAAAAGCAAAAGGAACTCCCATGAGTGTATGGGAAGAGATCTTGGAAGCTCGTTGTTTTCCACAGTTGTTCCCAACTGGAAAAGGAGGACGATATGAAGAACGTCCGATGCAGAATCCTGCATCTGAATATCGGACAACAAGATTATATGCAGACGATCCTAGATTTTGACAATGTATCCCTTATATATTTCATCTTTTGTTAGAAAGTGACTTGTCTGGACTTTCATATGCAGTAAATCACATTTTAAAAACGTGAATACATCTGCAAAATGTATCTGCAATAGATTTAATGGATAAAGTGCACCAGAGATTCATCTAGAATCTCAGCTCATTAATCTGATGGTATGTCAGCGTGAGACTAATAAAAACTGGTGCCGTCGTCATGGAGAACTGAAATGTATGTTACAGAACGTAGGAACTCCAACATGGTACCTTACCCTAAGCTGTGCTGAGTACGCTTGGGATGATTTGTTAGAATTTCTCAGAGAGGCAAATTCTAATATAAAAAATATTGAATACAAGACACCTGGAGAATTATGCTCTTTGGATCCTGTTAATGTTTGCAGGTATTTCAATCATAGATTTGAGCCTGTGATATTTGTTATCTGCAATAAAAAAATCCTCCTCTTGGAGAAGTTGTGGATTTCTTTTGGAGAAAGGAGTATCAAGCAAGAGGTGCTCCTCATATACATATGCTGTTATGGATTAAGGACACTCCCAAATTTGGAACAGATGCAGATGATATTGTTTTGTCTTTTATTGAACAATATGCAACATGTGCTGTACACAAAAGCACAGACGAAAACAACTTTTGAGCACAAGTCTTACGATTCCAAAGCCACAGATGTGGAAAATACTGTTGATGAAAGTACAAATCTAAGGACAAGTTTTACCCCAAATGTTGTTTTGCATTTCCACGTCCTGTAATATCCAAAGGAAGAGTGAACAGTTTTATGTAATCTTAGCGACATACTATCACAAGAAAGTCTCCAAAAAATACCTACAACTTAATAAGAAATGGGGAGTCAAAATACATAAATGACTACAGCCCAGTTAGTTTGTCCATGTGGAATGCTAACATGGATATTCAGTATTTTGCGGACAATTCTATTGCTGTTGCTCGATATGTAACATCCTATATTACAAAATTAGCAAAGACGGAATTGAAAGAAATGTGTGAAGAGAGTTCTCACGAGAAGACTCTAAGTAAGAAATTATATAGTTTCAGTTTGAAGATGTTATCCCATCGAGAAATCGGAGCATATGAATGCTCATATCAGTTATCATCTGAGAGTCTATACTCTAAATCTAGAAGAATCATTTGAGTGAGTCTAGGTCTTGCAGCAATGCAAAATCGAGTACTCAAATCTGTACAAGAAATTGAATATTTAGCAGAAAAAGATCCAGAAAGTACAGATATTTTGAAAACGAATATGTTGGGCATATATTACCAAAACAGAAGTCATCATTTTTAGAACATGTGTCACTATGAAGTGCTGCAAAACTACACTTTTAAACGGAATAAAACAGAGAACATCAATGATGGAAAATATGGAGTCATAGATCCTGAAGGATGTTAGGAAATTTGATTAATCACAGGAAGCTGAGTTGCGACACTGCTGATGAAAGGGAATTTTACTATCTAGCCCTTTTACAACTATTCAAGCCATGGCGTTCAGAACTAGAATTACTTGGAGATTTCCAGAGCTATGAAGATTCCTTTAATGCTTGTAAAGATAGCGTACAATGCAGTGCTTTTGTAAATTATGTGAAAATGTTGAACGATTAAATTGATCAAGAAGCTATAATTGCAGCTCAGATTGCTAGAGACAGTTCTCAAAGCAGTCAAAGTTCTGCTGCGCTGAGTCAAGATCCACTAGGACAACCAATTTTTGAAAATGAAGAAGCAATCGCCATGAATGAGGTGGAAACAACAATGAATCCAAGAAGATGTAATAAACTTAGCAAACGTGGAAGAACAACTAAATGTTGAACAAAACAAATATATGAGCAAGTAAGACAAAAGAGTGACCATGGATTACTTCATGATAAGAAAGAGTGCTCATGCATGTCATTTCCACCTATCCAAATGTACATGAGTGGAGAAGCTGGAACAGGAAAAACGTTTTTCATTAAAGTAATTACAAGTTATCTACAGAAAACAACTGAGTCGCATTTTTCTTGTGTTGTCACTGCTCCAACTGGGTTGGCAGCACAAAACATTAAAGGAATTACTTTACATCGTTTACTAATGCGACCAGTAGAGCATGAAAACAAATTGGAATACTACAAGCTATCTGGAGAAACTTGTTTATGAGTTTCAAGAGTCTTGAAGAAAATGAAACTTCTCATTATGGATGAGGTAAGCATGGTATCAAACTTAATGCTTGCCTTTTTGCATTTAAGAATGCAGCAAATTCTTAAAACAGAGTACAACATGTTATTTGTAGGAAAACACGTCATAGTTTTTGGAGATCTACTGCAACTGACTCCTGTAAAAGGGCAACCAGTATTTAAAACACTTGTGCATGAAGACACGAGAAAGTCTCTGGGTAGTGTTGGAAACATGAACATTTGGTCATATTTTGGATACAAAGAACTCATTACAAATATTCAACAGGCAAATGATGTTGATTATGGAACTATTCTCCAAGATATACGAATTGGACTACTGACTGAACATGGCAAACTAGCTTTGCAGACTCGATTACTTTCCAATTTGTTTCCAAATGAAAATGCAGTTCCCGAGAAAATATACATGAAAATTTCAGAAAACAAATCTGTAATCTGCGTAAAGCCAACACTGCGTGAGTGTTGTATATTCAACAAACAACTTTTTAAACGAAACTGGAAAATGAAGAAATAATTAAAATGGCAGCCATCGATAAAATAGAGCATGAAGGAATCTTTATTACTTTGACAGAAAAATTGAAGACAAAATAGGATTCTTTGGAAAAATCAATATCTAAAGCTGTTGGTTTAGAAAAGAATCTATATGCATGTAGAAACTGTCGGATAATTTTAAGGCGTACTTTGGACGTAGAAAAAGGTTTAGTTAATGGAGCAACAGGCAAAGTTGTTGATTTTGGTAATTATCAAAATAAAGATGGTATTGAATTCTTAAAAATTAAATTTGATCAGATTGAAGAAGTTAAACAAATTGGTTGTTGTTCAGTTCATTTTTTGCTTGTTAAAGAGTTATATGTCCGTAGAAAACAGTTTCCACTTTCGCTGGCATATGCAGTGACTATTCATAAATCTCAAGTGTTGACAGGGCTTTGGTGAACATTGGAAATACTGTGTTAAAAAAGGGTATGGCATATGTTGCTTTTTCGCGAGTCAGAACATGTTTGTTTTTGATTGATTTTGATGACACAAAGGTTACTGCAGATGCAAACTGTGTCAAAGAGTATAATAGGTTGAGAAGAACATATGGTCCCAATTTAGGTCAATATCCTGTATTGGAAAGCATGTTGTTGGTCGAAAAAGAAGGTATGAGAATATCTGTACTGAAGGTGTAGAGAAGGGAAAAAAACAAGATAATTTTCTGATAGTAAGCAAAAAGAAAAAGGACACTTTTGATGAGATTGTTGGTTATCAGTTTGAAAATAGTTCTGATGTTAACTGCTATCCTAATGTGGTGTTCAATGTTGGTTTTTTTCATGAAGAAATGCAACAGTAAATTATGGAGAATCAAGAAAAAACATTTTGTACTTTGTTGCATTCTGTTTATGAAAAATTGAGAACTGATGCAAGTAAAATACAAACCTTTTCTGATGTTTGTAATCTTTTGGATGTATTTTCTGGTTCTACACAATTTACACAACATATCAAACAAGATGCTCAGGAATTTATAATGTATATGCTTCCCGTTTTGGAAAATAACGGTGTAGAAATAGAACATATTTTTGGCCTTTGTTATAAATGGGAACATTATTGTGAAAATTGTATGTATACATGTAGCACTAATGTAGACACAGAAAGATTTCTATATTTGACATTACCGGACTGTAAATCAGTGTCTTTCAATAAATTAGTTAAAGCTGCAAATCAAAACATGGAGTGTAGCCTATGCAAATCAGAAATGTTATCAACAATATTTTTACAACGATATGGACAATACATAATTTTAATGATGCAAAGTTGTACATCTGACAGAAGAAAATTGGACACTTTAATAAAGTATTTTGTAGCTACTCAACTATCAATAATTTTCCATGATGGTCCTTCCACAACATCTGGACATTACACTGTCTATCTAAAATGTGACAAAGGGTGGAAACTATGTAATGATGCTCAGTTGGTTTTTAAACCATGTTTGCCTAGCGAATTACCAAATTCCCACTTACTATTTTTGAAGCCAAAGTTTGAAGAAGATAATTCAGCCTCTGATTATTTTATTATTACGATTTAATAGAATTACCATTGGACAATTTACATAAAAAGGAGAGCAAATATACTATTTGGCCTCAAGAAAAAGTGTATCTTTGAATTATGGACTTTTTGTAGAACATTGTCTATTTTTAAACGACAACATTTACAGTGTTTATAACTTTGAGTTATAACATTTTCTTAGCAATAACCATTTTATATATGTGTGATTTGTATTATCAGCTATTTTACTGCGGATGGATTGTTTTTTTTTTTTAAACAATCTAATTGGTTGTTTTGTTTTTGCCTGATTGGTTTTTTTTTTGCCCGCTGTTATGTGATGAGTACGATTAAAATCACTGTTTCTAGTGAAATTCAAAATATTCTGAGAACAGCAAAAAAGGCAAAGAAATTACTTTGTAAAATCTTAAAATTATGTTGTGCTGTTAAAAGTGTGTTATAACTTGTTATAACTATTTTTTCTTTTCTTTTACAGATCCTAATTTTAAAATATGGAATTTACTATATTTTATATTTTAAAAAACAAGCAAATAAAATGTGTAGCGTTTTTTAGATGTATTACTGCTGAGGTAAGTTTAAGTAAGTGTTAAAATGCTCAATGGACTGTGTTTCCACGCAGTTGAAAATAAGGAAGATGGATATACTAGATTTGTGCCACAGAATTCTAATGCTGACAGCTATCAAATAGGAGACAGCTTCAGAGCACCTGTCTGCAAGATACATATTATAGTACACAATAGAGTCATATGGTGGTCTTGTAGGTCCTGGTAATTTTAGAATTATAAGAAATACAACTATTTAACTCAAAGCACATCACTAAGGGGCCGATTTACAAGCCCCCTGTGCCACCAACACGCCACTTTTCGTGACGTACTGGTGGCGCAGGGGTCTCCTCCATATTTACAAGGAGAGGAAATGCTCCTATAAATATAAATACAAGGAGGGTTCCTGCACCAGTGCATGGCTGCAGTTTAAGCAGCTGTACAGAGGGAGGCACAGACCTGCAACATATTTATATACATATGTTGCATCCCTGTGCTTCGGAAGTACCACAGCATGCTGTAGTTAAACAGTATACAGTGTCATGATGCAGCACTTCCTTAGATCAATCAATCAATCAGTGACACTTATAAAGCGCGCTACATACCCGTGGGGTCTCAAGGCGCTGGGGGGGGGGGGAGCCGCTACTGCTCGAACAGCCAGGTCTTCAGCTTCTTCCTGAAGGAGAGGTGGTCTTGGGTCAGGCGCAGGTCGGTCGGGAGGGAGTTCCAGGTCTTGGCGGCCAGGTGGGAGAAGGACCTTCCTCCTGTAGTCGCTCTTCGGATGCGGGGGACGGCGGCGAGGGCGTGGTTGGCTGATCGGAGGTGGCGTTTGGGAGCGTAGAAGTTGACTCGGCTGTTGAGGTAGCTCGGGCCTTGGTCGTGTAGGGCTTTGTGTGCGTGGGTGAGGAGGCGGAAGGTGATTCTTTTGTTGACGGGGAGCCAGTGAAGGTCTCGCAGATGTCCGGAGATGTGGCTGGTTCGTGGGATGTCGAGGATGAGTCTGGCTGAGGCGTTCTGGATCCGCTGGAGTCTCTTCTGGAGCTTGGCGGTGGTCCCGGCGTAGAGGGCGTTGCCGTAGTCCAGTCGGCTGGTGACGAGGGCCTGGGTGACGGTCTTCCTGGTCTCGGTGGGGATCCACCAGAAGATCTTCCGTAGCATGCGTAGGATGTTGAAGCATGCCGAGGAGACGTTGTTGACTTGCCTGGTCATGGAGAGGGAGGAGTCCAGGATGAAGCCCAGGTTGCGTGCATGGTCTGTCGGTTTGGGTGCGGTGCCCAGGGCGGGAGGCCACCAGGAGTCGTCCCAGGCGGAGGGAGAGGAGCCCAGGATGAGGACCTCCATCTTGTCCGAGTTCAGTTTCAGGCGGCTGGTCGTCATCCACTCGGCTACCTCTTTCATCCCTTCGTGCAGGTTGGCTCTGGCGGCGGCGGGGTCGTTGGTCAGGGAGAGGATCAGCTGGGTGTCGTCGGCGTAGGAGATTATGCTGAGGTTGTGTTTGCGTACGATGGCCGCGAGGGGGCTCATGTAGACGTTGAAGAGGGTGGGGCTCAGAGATGATCCTTGGGGGACGCCGCAGATGACTTCGGTGGCCTCTGACTTGTACGGTGGTAGGCGGACTCTCTGTGTTCTCCCGTCGAGGAAGGAGGTGATCCACTCCAGCGCCTTGTCCTGGATTCCGACGTTGCTGAGGCGCCGTACTAGGGTGCGGTGGCAGACCGTGTCGAATGCCGCGGAGAGGTCTAGGAGGATGAGGGCCGCTGTTTCTCCATTGTCCATCAGGGCTCGGATGTCGTCGGTGGCGGCGATGAGGGCGGTCTCGGTGCTGTGGTTGGCTCGGAAGCCGGACTGTGAGGGGTCGAGGGATCCGTTCGTCTCGAGGAAAGCGGCCATCTGCTTGTTGACGGTCTTCTCGATGACTTTGGCTGGAAACGGGAGGAGCGAGATGGGGCGGTAATTCTTGAGGTCGGTGGGGTCCGCTGTTGGTTTCTTGAGTAGGGCGCTGAGTTCGGCGTGTTTCCAGCTCTCGGGGAAGATGGTGGTGTCGAGGGATGTGTTGATGATGTCTTGCAGGTGGGGTGCGATGACAGCGTCGGCTTTGTTGAAGACGTGGTGAGGGCAGGGGTCGGTCGGTGATCCGGAGTGGATGGAGTTCATCGTGCGGATGGTGTCTTCGGTGCTGATCGGGGTCCAGGCGTGGAGGGTGGTGGTGGGGGGTGGTTGTTCGGTCATGGTGTGCGTTGGTTGGTTGTTGAAGCTGTTGTGTATGTCCGCGATCTTGTTGTGGAAGTATGAAGCCAGGGAGTTGCAGAGGTCTTGCGATGGGGTGATGTCGTTGTTTCCTGCGCTGGGGTTGGAAAGCTCTTTGACGATGTTGAAGAGTTCCTTGCAGTTGTGTGCGTTGTTGTCCAACCGGTCCTTGAATGCTGTTTTCTTGGCGGCGCGGATCAGCTGGTGGTGTTTCCGGGTGGCAAGTTTGAAGGAGGTCCTGTTGTCCGGTGTCGGTTCCCTTCTCCAGACTTTCTCGAGGGCTCGGCAGTTCTTCTTGGAGCTCTTGAGTTCGTCGGTGAACCATGGGGCTTTCTTGCTGCCGGGTCTGCTGGGCGGGGTCCTCAGTGGGGCGAGTTCGTCCGCGCAGTTGCTGATCCACTTCGTGAGGTTGTCGGCGGCCTGGCTGGGGTTCGCTGAGCTGGCAGGAGGGTGCTGGCTCAGGGAGGTGGCGAGCTGGTCTGCTGTGATCTTGTTCCAGCTTCTGCGGGCGGTCTGTTGCTGGTGGTGGTGGGTCGTTGTTTTCTTGAAGGTGAAGTGGACGCAGCTGTGGTCCGTCCATTGAAGCTCTGTGGTGTGGCTGAAGTTGATGTCCTTGCTGGATGAGAAGACAGCGTCGAGTGTGTGTCCGGCGAGGTGGGTGGGGGTGGACACCAGTTGCTTGAGTCCCAGGTTGGTGAGGTTGTCGAGCAGGGTGCTGGTGTTGCGGTCGTTGTTGTTCTCCAGATGGAAGTTGAGGTCTCCCAGGAGGATGTAGTCAGCGGAGGGGAGGGCGGAGGGGAGGGGAGTGCTGCACTTATGCATTGACCTCACATCACAAATGCATTCTTTCAGTCAATTATGCACAACACATACATTCATCTAAACTTTCACACACTAGCATACAAGTTTAGCTCTTTTTTTAACCAGAGTAGGTAGTTCTGACAAGAACTTTTTTTTTGTTTTGTAGTTTTGTATTTTTTTGTGTTTTTTTAAAATGATTTTTCAGATTTTCTTTTAGGGATGGGCGTAGTACTCAGTTCCACCCATGGAGTGTGCGTAGTGTTGCCTACTTTGCTATTCGCAAAGTAGGCGTAGTAGGCAACACTACGCACACGCCATGGCAGAGCAAAGTTGACTGACACCCGCCTCCATACCGCCCTCCTCTAAATGCCCTCAATATATTTTAAAACATTCTAAAACTAAAAATAGACTTACCTGCGATGCGGCGCCCCGGGCTCTTCTTCCTGGTATCTCTGCTGACTTCCTCTTCATGAATGCGCATGCAAAGGCGCCCGTGCATGCGCATTTGTGAGGAAGAAATCGGCAGAGATACCAGGAAGAAGGAGCCCCGAGATGCCGCATCGCAGTAAGTCTTTTTTTTTAGTTTTAGAATGTTTTAAAATATATTAAGGGCATTTAGAGGAGGGCGGGAGAGAGGCGGGCGGTGCATAGTGGGGCTATGCAAAGTGGGCGGTGAGTGTAGATCCCTCCCACTTTTTTGGTGCTTCGCATAGCCCCACTACGCCCACTATGCCCATGGTTAATTTTTTGGGTTTTTTTAAACAGGGAAAAAGAATGAACAGAACCAAAAACAACGAGGAGAAAAAAAACTAACAATGTTCGATAGCTCGACAAACAAGGTCCACTGATTGCTCACCATCAGCAATGAGACGTCCGCATTTCACACAATTCAACCTGACACGTGCAAATTGGGGACATATATCCGGTGGTGAGCTAGAAGTTTATGGTGCTGTCCCAGATGTGCTTAGTACAGCTGGTGGTGCAGGAGCATTTTGATGTAGTCTTCTCATCTCCTCTAGTGCTAAATTGACTGGATGGCGTGTCTGCAAATGGTTTTTCATACTCACAGTCCCACACAAGTATTTTTTGTTAGGATTTCCTCTAGAGAGGACCGCTTTGCAGATTTTGCATGTTACTTTGGTTCCATCGACCTTTTTAAGCCCAGCGGGGAATGTGAAAAACTTCCACACAATAGATGAATACCTCTCTGAAGGGGGAGGATATGGAATACATTCCTGAGAGGTGGACTCTTCAGAATCAGATGAATAAGATGGATTAGTTGCCATTTTGAAAATTATATGGTGAATGAGGTCTGCAATGAGCAAAAAACAGGAGTTCTTCTCACCTGGTCTTTCCCTAAGTAAAGGTCTAAGAAGAGTGATTGAAATGGATGGAGTCCTTCAATACTTTGAATAGGAAGTCTAATGAACCAATCAAATCTCTTTGTTTGTGGTCACATGGGGTACGCATACGGTGCGCGTACACAGCTTGCACCCAGCACGCACCCAGCAGGCACCAGCTTGCACCCAGAGTGATTTTGTGAAATTTCATAAAAAAATTATGTAAATTTTTTGAAAGTTAAAGAATATTATTTTTATAGTTACCTCAGATAATGTCTTGTCTTACTATTTATATTAAATATATATATAAGTTTTTGAACATTAAAAAAATGTGCGGGAGTCGCGCAGCCACCGTGCCCGATGTGCATATGACGTCACGCACGTCCGTCACGTTGAGTAATACGTACATCTCTTGTATGTGCCAAAAGTCGCGTACAAGTCGCATAGCGTCAGCGTTGGAAAAGTCGTACTCATCGCACACCCTACGCGGATTCTATACAGCAATCCTAAAATGGCGGACATGTTACGCACAGTGAACGAGGAGGGTACGCTTTGGGTAAGCGACTCCAAAAAAAAAGGAAAGACAATTATAAAAAAATATGTATTTTAAACAATATAAAATATTTTAAAAAAAAATATATATATACATACATTTTAAATAAAAATATGTGTAATGTAATTTAAAAAATAACATATGCAAAAATAACAAGATTAAAAGAATGTAGTTAAAAAATATTAAAAAAATAACAATAAATATATTTAAAAATTACCATTTTAAAAACCTTTGCAATTGACTGAAAAAAACATAGGTTACAGGCCTGTTATAGTTAGGAATTATCATTTAAAAAACCTTTGAAATTCACTGAACAAAACATAGGTTTCAGACATGTTATAGTTAGGAAATAGCATTTTAAAAAACCTTAGAAATGCACTGAAAAAACCATAGTTTTTTAGGGGTGTTACAGTTAGCTGGACATTTCACTCGTACAAAACCATTGAAATTCCTCCATTATATTTAGTTGTACTAACTATAACTTGCGTGCCCACAATCCACTGCTGATGATGTCACATATTACATCATTCATGACATGGTCAGTGATATCACTGATGACAAAATAATCTAGGCAAAAAAATAAAGGTGTTATTGCTAAGTTTGGTTTTGTAAAATGAATTATTTTTCTAATTTACTGTAAGAATTGATATTTTTTTCATTTTTAATATTTTTGTATGATTTAATGTCGCTTTTCTTTCTTCATATAAAAATGAACAGGAGGCTCTGCTATGTAGCCAAACATTATTTCACTCTGAAAGGGTGGAACAGTTACAAATAAGCTATCACCAGCACTATGAGTGATTCAATGTGATAGAAATCAAGTTACCGTTGGCTAGGGTATCCACCTAAGCCAGGCAGAACCCACAACTCTAGCAGGAGCGGCTCCTCTGCTTTCTCAAAGAAGCTTGGCCTCACTTCTTTTAAGCAGTGCACTGCAAAGGAAATATAAAATGATAATAACTTTAAGTTATTATCATTTTATGTTTACTGTTGCTTTGCGGGCGAGTGGGTGGAAAGGGCTGCTCTGCTCTTGGAGCAGGGCAGGGAAGTAGTTGTATGCCCACTCCTTTGTTCCCAATGACTGTTTGGTCAACCCTCTCAGGCCGCACAAACCAGTCATGAACACTTTCCCTGTTCTCCATTCAGGCTGCATTGCAGCCTGCTTGGAGAACAAGGCCAGTCCCCCATTCCCTGGTTAAGCATCCAACCAATCAGCAGCGTCGTGATTGGTCAGGGGAGCCTTTCCTGTGCTTCCTGTGTCTTCCAGGATGAAGGACTGGTGCAGCAAAGTAAGTGTTTCTTTCTTTATTATTATCTGTTTTGCGTCACACCACCCTGCAACCCCCCCGAGTGCCCCATCCTCCCCACCACCCAAATATGCCGGCTGCCACTGCACTCTAGTCATGGTAAGTCAGATGCACACATAAGATACCAGGTGCTCACCCTCTGTTAGCTTCACATAGAGCAGGCAGGCTTATCAAAGAGACAATGTGTAAAGTATTTCTGCAATGCAATCATTACAGTAACACAGTGAAAACACCACAAAAAGACTACACCCAAATTTAGAAAAACTTTAAAGATGTATCCGTAGAAAATGAGGCCCAAATGACAAAAATCGAATCAGTATTTCTCAAATTAATGAGTATAAGAATGGGTAATAGTTACTCCTTTCTTGGATTCTATCAAATCTTAGTGCTAGCAGGACTAGTGCAGGTCACATGTGCAAACAGGACAGATCCTCGATGACTCCTTAACATGAGTAACACATTGTTAGTGATAAAAGTACATTGTGCCTCATGCTAGCAGTGCAAGTGAGTGTCCAAATCAGCGAACTGATGTGAATTCAAACAATTCCTCACAGAAGAAGTAGGTCGTCAGCCTATGCACTGGAGCCTGGATTTACTGCGGTGCACTCAAGATTGGGGACTCAAGAACCAAACCCAGTCCTTCCTTTTCTGGCTTCAGACACACCACATGGAGTATGCAGCTCTTTGCCTGGGGACAGCTACAGCCCTATTCAGGTGAAAGTGTTAGCTTCTCCCTGCTAATCTTACGCAGGAAGGCTCATCAGCTTGGTGATGGGCCATCAGGATACAAATGTCACACCCCAACTCCATTTGTGTGACAGTCTAGAGGCAGTGAATGATTAAAGTAAGAAAATGCCAACTTTCTAAAAGTAAAAGACACACAATTGATAGAAGGAATGCAGAACAAATCAAAATATGCACCCAGAGTCAAGAGATCTAGATTAAAGCCATCATTCTTTCGCCCACTATGCCACCCCAGTTTAGACCTGGCCATGTGCAAATCAGTCTTGATGGGAACAGTCCACCCCGAACTGCCAAGCCATGACCGGAAACAAGCATCCTGGGTTTTGGGGGCTCCACCCCTCCTCAGACAGAGGTGATGGAGTATATGGATCTGGCATTCCCTGCCTGTCCTATACCTCCTTCCTTGAAGCTTCATGCTTACGACCCCTCGCTCCTGCTCTGGCATTCCTGTGTAGCAGATCTCTCTCCACCAGATTGCCTCTTCCTGGGCGACCCACTTATCACTTCATCAAAGCAGCCTGGCTAATCCTGTTAACATGACATATTGTTGGATTTATTAATACCATTCCCCTAAGTCCTTGAATGGTAATTATTCCATTATTAGCAATATTTATGTGTTCATAAACTATTGTCATGTTATCCTAGGCATTTACAATTGGGAAACTGCAATGTGCACATTTTCAATCATTAGGGCATATAAAACATTATAAGGGCCCTGCGTCTACATATATGACCCCCCCCGCCCCTGGGACATCTAGGGGAGACCCTGGGGGTACCTTGTATGCTAAAATATTGTAGGTTATCACTTTTTAGGTGCCCCTGCCAACACAGTCGAGTTTTCAGTGAATTTACTTTTAAAAGCAGTGCTGCAACACAAGGCTGCTTCTAAAATGACCCCAGGTGCTCAGCAGTGCACCCATGTAAGTGCAGAAAGGTCTGCTGGTGTGTAAACAGCCATGCCCTTTTATATGCTAGGGACCTATAGGTAGTTTTGATCCACCTGACCCATTATCTACAAGGGACTTATAGTATGGATCATGCCAATTGTAGGTGTTTTCACTGGTGTTTTCAACATAACACTGGCCCTGGGCCTGGTTAGATAGAGCCGAGGGACAGCCAGAGTCAGTTAACACCAGTGCCAATCAGAAAAAAATATGGTTGAACAAGGCACAAAGGGTTACTCTGGAACAATATGAGATTAAGTAAATTTGTCGCATAGTTTGATGACACGAGAAAATCTAAAAACTTTGTAACAGATTAAAAAAATTCTAAATAAGTGCCCTTAGAGTTCAAGTAATGCACAACTTGACAAAACTTGTGGCATGCCGAAATTGTAGTGCCTTTTGGAAAATAAACTACACACATGAGCATGACTTAAATGTCAGTGTCTTGTTGGAATATGCAAGAGTTTGTCAAATACAATGCGTTTCTCTCCTTGTTTTGTCATTTGAATGAACCTGTGAAAAGTGAAGGTGAGAAGAAAAGCACAAGGGAGTTTGTATGATCGAGCAGTTTTGTTTAGTGCTTCCAACACAACGGGCCGCAGTCTATAAATAATCAGATTACTCAATTTTCGTATGCAAGCATGCTTTTGTTACCTAGCCTGAGCATGATTAAAGAATGTGATGTCCCCTGCCCCAGAGACATGTTGCAAATTAAGTTGGGCTTATGGGCCTTGTCAGAATAGAATGTTAGATGAATTAACATGAGGTAACAGAACACAGTAGTGTAGGAAAAAAGTCACAGGACATGAAGGGATTTATTTTAAAGCATGCACGTAAACAACATGTAGAGCATCTGTTTGACAAGGAGTGAAAGGCCAGTGATTTCTGTTGGCGCAGTTTCAGAATTCTGTATTTGTGGGCGTTTCAGTAAGTCAGGACACTTAGGGCCCCATTAGGATAATGGGCAGATCACCACCGCCCGTATGGCGGTGGTGATCGGCCCGCCAAAAACCTCCGTTCACTCTGCATTTCCCCCCGCCACATTATCATGGCAGGGGGACCCCTGGCAGATGGGAAGACAGTCCACTGGTTTTTCACCGGTAGGCAATCCGCCCGATTGCCTACCGGGCGGTAAAGCAGTTTATATAGTGTTGGTGTCTGGTAGATACCGCCATCCATATTGCCATGCAGGCGGGGGACCTGCCTCGTTGCCGCCACGGAAAGGCAGGCGTTTTCTGACATTGGGGGCCCGTAGCGGGCCCCCAGGGATTGTGGGGGCTGGGCTTGTACATGGGGGTAGCTATGGTACCCCCCTGCAGTTCCATGCACAACTTGGCAGGCACCGTGCGGTGCCTGCATGTTGGGCATGGAAGGACACAACATGCCTTCCTGGCATTGTCACGGGCGGTGCTGAGTGCACCGCCCGCCACAATCTTGGGAATGCAGGATGCGCCCGCCACTGTGACGGGCGAATCCTAATGAGATATACAGGACCTCCGCATCCTTAGTGGGCGGCCCCATTTCCCACAGGTATGCCCGCCATACTAATGTGCCCCTTAACATTCTGTGCAGAAGTGATGAGTAGTGTCCTCTAACAAAAAATGATGAAGATTTTGAGGGGCGTTACATCGATGGTATATGCACATTCCTCTGTCACCCTACAGGCTTTTTGGTTCAAAACCCTATCTACTAAGAATAGTGGATAGAATTTTGCACCACAAAATAATGCCACTTTAAAACAGGCATTCAAAGAAGAAATACTTTTATTTCTCCCTTCTTTTTCGACTTTACATATGTACTGCACTGTACAACACACATGCAAAGCAGAAAAAGATTTACAGTTTGTCTAGGCATAGTAGTTTTTTACTGGAAGGGTACCCCTTCAGCAGCAAACTAATGCTGAACTCAAGCAGACACCCTTGCATTATGGTGCAAAGGTGTGTGGTGGCGCCTGGCTGCCTGATTGTGCATCGACGATGGGGAGAGGGGAGAAGAGTGCCATACCTCTCTAGAAAGGGCACTTTCCTGCTCTCTCCCTGTCATACAGTCCAGCAACTTTAGGTTCTATGATGCAGGGTGTAACAGGGTTGTAAATTACCTAAATTTGATTTTGAGTTGAGATTTTTTAAAGTGCATGAATGCTCTTGGGGGTCTTGGCGCTAGCATTATCCTGCAACCATGCCTAATGTTATAAAATGAGGGGACCATAGAAGCCTACAGGGAAAGTGAGAACCGACAACATTTTAGTTGCTTGCGGAAGCTGAGAAAATTAAACTGTCTTTTGAGGTTCATGGTCAGTCTGTTCCAGAGTTTGCAGGTAGAATAGGCAACACTAGAAGGGCCCCAAGAAGCTTTCTTGATTGCAGAAATGATTAATGAACTAAAGATGGCAGATCACAGCAATCTTTCTGGGGAGTAGCACCTAAATTTACTTTGAGGGACTCCGGTCCAGTTGAATGGAGAGCTTTATGAGCCAGACAGAGCCTTAAAGGTGATTCTTTTCCTGACTGTGAACCAGCCAAGCTACGCCAGGGTGCCTGACACAAACTTAAACTTCTGTATTTTCTTACGTAAGCAGCAGGTTCCATTCTGTAGCATCTGGAACTTGTTTAATGACCTCTGTTTGATGCCTACATAAAGGTCTTCACAATAATCAAGCCGAGATAGGACTAGAGTGATGACGAGTGTTTTTTGTAGATTAAAGGTAATAAATAGCAATACCTTCTCAGAATGAAAAAAACAAGACAAGGGCAGTTGTTTATCTGATCCATAAAAGACAACCTAGTATCAAAGCACACAGAAGGATACAAAGTTCCCCGGGGAAGAGAGTATTACAGTGTGGAGAGGGAATAAGACGTGCAGAGTCAAGGAACTAGGGAGGTTCCTTTGTCGGAACTAGAGAGCCTCACACACCCAGAGCGTTAGGTGTGAAACACACCCTGACTGTAAGATGTCCAGTTTCATCATCGGCTCACTGCTCCTCGTCAGACCGGCGCTGCAATGTCTGACGGAGTGCCGAAAGGCACCCTTTTAGCGGAGTTCTTTTGTTCCTTGCCGATGGTGTGTGTGAGTGAAAAAGAGAGGAAGTGTAGTCGGTGCAGAGTGAGTGAATATTAAAACAGGGTAAGCAGTCCACAATGGGTTTTATTGACGTGGCTGATTCCCTGATTAAAAGGGGTGAGAGGGGAGCTAGAGACTGTGTAGGGGTACAGAAAACTAACTCAACCCCCTGGTGTGGTCAACATGTTTCTCGCCAACCGGCGATTCGTCAGGACCAAAACAGGGTACTACACGTGAAGAAAGGTGATACAATGCTCATTCAAAAAGTAAAACGCAAATACAACCTCACTGGGTCGGGTACAAAGAGGGCCAGGGGGTCCTGCACTAGTTAGGCGACCCTAAGGGAGAGTGACACGGGCCTCGCAGTATGCTCCCGTGAGGCCAGCCCCTCACGCTCGTGGCACCTGGTCAGGGTGCGGACCCTGACCAGGTGCCGCGAGCGTGAGGGGTAGGTGTCTCGGCCGTCCCAGCGTCTGCACAGAGGTACACCCACCAGACAGCGCTGGCCTCACGGGAGCATACTGCATGCTGGACTCAAGCAGACACCCTTGCATTATGGTGCAAAGGTGTGTGGTGGCACCTGGCATCCTGATTGTGCATCGACGCTGGGGAGAGGGGAGGAGAGTGCCATACCTCTCTAGAAAGGACACTTTCCTGCTCTCTCCCTGTCATACAGTCCAGCAACTTTGGGTTCTATGCTGCAGGGTGTAACCAGGTTGTAAATTGCCTAAATTTGATTTTGAGTTGAGATTTTCTAAAGCGCATGAATGCTCTTGGGCGTCTTGGTGCTAGCATTATCCTGCATCCAACCCTAATGTCATAAAATGGGGGGGCAATAGAAGCCTATAGAGAAAGTGAAACCGAAAACATTGTAGGTGCTTGCAGAAGCTGAGAGAATTAAACTGTCTTTTGAGGTTCATGGTCAGTCTGTTCCAGAGTTTGCAGGTAGAATAAGCAACACTACAAGCGCCCCAAGAAGCTTTCTTGTTTCCAGGAATGATTAATGAACTAGAGATGGCATATCACAGCAATCTTTTTGGGGAGTACCACCTAAATTCATTTTGAGGAACTCTGGTCCAATTGCATTCAGAGCTTTATGAGCCAGAGAGAGCCTTAAAGGCGATTCTTTTCCTGACTGGGAACTAGTTAAGCTACGCCAGGGTGCCTGATACACTCTGTATTTTCTTAAGTAAGCAGCACGTTGCATTCTGTAGGATCTGGAACTTATTTAATGATCTCTGTTTAATGCCCATGTAAAAGTCTTCACAATAATCAAGCCTAGATAGGACTAGAGTGATGACAAGTGGTTTTTATAGATTAAAGGGAATAAATAGCAACACCTTCACGGAAAGAAAAAAAACAAGACAAGGGCAGTTGTTTATCTGATCCACAAAAGACAACCTAGTATCAAAGCAAACAGAAGGATACAAAGTTCCCCGGGGAAGAGAGTGAAATGAGTGAATCAGGCCCAAAATTTCAAATCTGACCCAAAGTCTCAAATGGAACTTATTGCAGTTGTGGGAAGCAACAGGACATAACCTTTGAGCTTAGTTTTTCTACAGGAAGTGACATCATACAGTCAATGAATATCTAAAAAATATAACACCTTTCGAGTATATACAAAAACTTGCAATATGTGTAAAATAAATAAGAGTACTTTAACATGCCAGTAACACACATTAATGGTTATGTTAGTTATCCACTGTTTGGTAAACCAGTTAAAAAGCCTTATTTACAAAGGTAAATTTACACCTATAGATTTTCCAACTTACAAATCTTCTACTGTACTTAGGTGTAGATCTCTAAATTTTATGCAATTTAACCTTTTCGAGTGTATATTTACACTCATAAGTAGACGTGTGTGTGTTCATCCTGGAAAGGGCGAGAAAAAACAAGAGTGCAATGGCAAACCTATACAAGGTTATGCTGATAATTTCACATTGTGTCTCAGGGTTATTGATGACTTGCTCATTATTTCTATAGGAGACACGTGTGCAGACAGAATGACGAGTTTTTTATATCGACTGGCAGAAATTTCGAGTCATAAATATCGTGAGTGAGAAATGTCAACGGTAAGAATATCTTGGTCAAGAATATTATCTTAAAGTAAGTAATATCAATTTTACAAATATTGAAGTGTTTAATATCGTTTGCAAGAATATGGTTGTTAAAAATATTGATTTTTTAATTAATGTTATTTAGTATAGTATATGTTTTAAATGTATGTGAATAAGGGTGGGCATAGTTCGCGAAGCAGCGCTACGCGAAGCTACGCGAAGTGCACTTCGCACTACGCAAACTTCACGTAGCACTATGCGAGCTGCGTAGTAGCATGTTCGCACTGTGCAAGAAGTGTTTTCAATGATTGTACAGTGTGGACAAGCATCCGGCACTATGCAATCATTGAAAACGGCATCTTGCACAGTGCGAGCTGTAGTTTTGTGCTGCTCGAGTAGATTATTACTCGAGCTGCAGCTTTCTCAACGCGAACTGATAGTTTCTCATTGAGAGCGGTCGCGAGCATGCGCAACCACTCACAATGAGAAACCTTACCTCCCCGCGTTGAGAATCTCGCTGGGATGTCATTTTGCTTGCTCGCAGTCGCGAACATGACGTTCAGGACCGTGAACAAGCAAAAAATGAGCTCTGCACTACGCTACGCTGCACTACGCGTGTTCGCACTGTGCTACGTGCAGCTCGTGTAGTGCGAAGTTGGGCAAACTTCGCAAACTCCGCGAGCGTATAGTAGTGCTTTGCCCAGGCCTATATGTGATACTTTATTTGGTATAAGTATTGTTTATATTTTCTAATATATGTTTTACATTTTTAGCAGTTATAAAATAAAATTTGAATTTAATTATATTAAGTGAATTATTAGTTTTTTTAGTTAGTTTATTAGTAATATTTATTTAATTGAGATGATATAGTGTTAAATGTGTAAAGCAATATATGATCGATTAATTAATAATGAGTTGTTAATTAATATTAATAATTGTAATTAAATATGGTAATTGTGTAATTAATTTCGGATGTGCGTTTTGGTGTTTATTGGTGTAAAGGGTCGGAAGAATGTTTTTTATTGATGAATTAGTCATTTGTTGTTAATTAATATGAATTAGTTAATTTGTAATTAATTATCTTAATTCTCTGATTAATTTTTGGTGTGTGTTTTGGAGTTAATAGGGGGTAAAGGGTGGCAAGTAATTTTATTTATTATGAATTATTGGTTAATTTAGTTTAATTAGTGTAATTAAAAATAATTATGGTAATTGTGTATTTCATTTTAGGTGTGTGTTGTGGTGTTTATAGGGGTAAATGGTGGAAAGTACTTAGGGGTCCATTAGGATGTCGGGCGGTGGCACCACCGCGGTGCTGGCGGGGCGGAAAAACGCATTTTTCCGCCCGCGAGCAGCGGAACTCACGTCTGCCATATTAGTATAGCAAAACATAGGTCATTTCCCGTCTGCCGGGGAGAGATGTGCACTGCCATCAAAGTGCGCGGGCCACCCCGGCAGTGGTAGCCAATGGAGACTGACCACCGAACGGATTGACATCCGCCCCGCTCCACAAATTAGGATGGCCCAAACAGGCAGATGCACCGCAGCGGAGACACCGCCCAACCAGAGACGGCGGAAACTTGATAGCGGAGCGCCATAGCACAGAGCCTGTCATCACCACCCGGTCATGAACGCCAAGGACCCAGCCCTACATATGCATACAGTCATGTACCTGCTACTGCACTACCATCAACTGGGCCGCCGTGGACGACGCCGCAGGTACGCAAATACACAAATACAACACACAACACATGGGCTGACACAGGGTCCAAGTCCACCACAGACACTTTGCTGGGGGTCACAACACATCCACAAGGGCGCCCCTACATCACCCACCTGCAAACAAATCCCCCCTCTGCATCCGGGACACACATCAACCAAGAAACTAGCAGCAACGTCCCGCTCCCGGTCACTTCACTGCAGCGGTCAACACATGCGCACAATGCAGAAGGCAGGGCCACTACAAAACATGGGCAGGGCACAGAGACCACAGGGACACACCACCCCCAACAACACATCAAAACACACCAGCAAGTCACAGGCCAAGTGCCCATCCTGTGCACACCAACAAGCACAGCAACAAGCAAGCACAATACACACCCGGCACCACACAACAGACAACCAGGGATACAGCCACTGCATGAGTGGCTGACAAGGAACACACAACACCAGTGCCACACACACTCAAGGCTGACAATACTTCCCAGCAAACACACACTCCCCGGGTGTATCCAAAAACAGAAAACACACACAGGGTAGCCTAAATAGATGCCTTACCAATACTACACACAAACCCCACAGGAATACCCCCCCCAACAGAAGCAGACATACCCTGCCAGCCCAACTGTGGAAAGGCAATGTGAGTACAAACACAACATGAGTGCACAACATCATCACTCACGAAATAAACACACACACAACATAACACAAATCACACAAAATTGCACCTGCACAGAACTACACTGCCAGATCAAACAAACCACACATGCACATGAAAGCACAAATCAACAAACACCACAGGACATCAGGGGATGCACATCAGGCAATGCCAAGCCCACATACTCACAGCACTGTATGTACAACAAGCATTGTGTGCACCACAAGCACAACAGCTACACACAGACATGACTGACACAACCTCAACACACACACCACAAGTCAGCACAGCGCAACAGCACACCCAGGAAGTGAAGCTACACCGCAGCCAACACACAGACATGCAACACAACAACAACAGGATGCACCACTCTGGGATACAAGAGCACAATCAGCCACACCAGAGCACTGGGCAGCATGCACAGCTTAAGTGCACAAGGGCAATCCACACTGATGAATAGCACAAGAACATCACACATAAACCAATGTGGCCATGTCCAGAGTGGAACAGCACTCTTGGCCCAAATACTGCACCACAATGCACAGTCTCACAAATGAAGGGATGGGGAGGCACATACACATGTAAACAAAGGGGACAGCTGACATCAAAATCAACTGACTTGCATGTCAGTAGTAGACATGTGAGGTGTGTACCATACACAAATAGAGGGAATGTAGACCCACAATGGCTAGGCACAAGTGGTACATATAGGGGATGGCAGAACACCACACACCATGCCATACAGGAGGAGAAAAGGCACCATGTGCCTGCAGTGCAAGAGAAATTCACACACAATGCCAGTGAGGAGCCGCAGGGACACACAGTCCATACAAACACACACAACATACATTGATGATCAAACAAACACAACACTGATGTGTAAGTCACACACACATACTTTGCACACTCATAAGTGACCAAAACAGCAAGGCATGGACACACCAACACAATGCACAGTGCACAACAGACAAATCACACAAGTGCATACAATCATTTACACAGGGCAGGACAATCCAAACAACAGGCACCCAACTCCTGGCTGACACATGTGTGGCTATCACAATCCAGGGGCACACACACATCCACACTCACTACAAAGTCATACCCTTCACACCGCACACCTCCTCGCCACCCAAGAGCACACATCTCATGTAGGCCAGGGGACCAGGACTAAGGGCCAACACAGGATGACCATACACATACACAGCTGCGCACATATACAGGAATAACACACATACATCATGACAGTACCCAGCTGTATGCAAACCTGTGCACAGCATCACACCCTGTGCTGGCAGTGCACCCCAACCTGACATGGCAACAACGTAGCCAACAATAGGAAACCACTACAAATAGAACTGCATGACAGGTAAAAGAGCCAATAAGGAAAACACAAGTATCAGTGTCTGAATGGACTGAAGACCCTGTCACCCCTGTTTAAAAATGTGATGCGGCCAAAGAGCTTGGTAATGTTGAAGTGACGCATAAAGCATGGGGCACAGGCAACCAAATGCACACACAAATAGAACTTTAATCAGCAAGGACACTGACAAAACACACAACAGGAGTAACTGTCTTCATTCACATATTGCACAGATGTGACAGTAGAACAACTGTACACAAGAGCAATGTACAAAATGCTGATCAAATGCAAAATATCCTGCAGAAGCAAACTACAAACAGGAAGGCCAGTGTCCATGGAACAGGGGAGACTCCAACACAGAAGATGAACAGGGCCAGTGCCCAGGGCAGGTGGGACAGCAAGTACATGAGAGACTGCATAGGTGAGATGGAAAATACAGCAGACAAACAATGCCAGTGGGCATGGAACAGGGGAGACTCCAACACAGCAGAGGAACAGGGCCAGTGTCCATGGCACAGTTGAGAGTACAAAACAGCAGAGGAAAAGGCCAGTCTCCAGGGCAGGTGGCATAGCAGGTACATAATAGGCTACACAGGTGAGACTAAAAAAACAGCAGAGCAACAGGACCAGTGGGCATGGCACAGGGGAGACTCCAATGCAGCAGAGGAAAAGGGCCAGTGGCACAGTTGAGAGTACAACACAGCAGAGCAACACAGCCAGTGGGCATGGCAAAGTGCAGAGTCAGAACATGAGAAGCTGCACAGGCAGTGAACGACAAGGCCAGTGGCCAGGGAGAAGTGCAGAGTCAGGACATGAGAAGCTGCACAGTGAGTGTGTTTGATTGTAACCTTCCATGGCCAACAACACACCCAGGTGGCAAACAATGGTCAGGACTAGCACACCTGTATGAGAGACAGGTGTATGAGGGGGACTGCCACTCACATTTGGCTGTCAGGTGGACTTGGAGCTGTCTGTGTGTCGGGGTCAGCATGAACACTTGAAGCCGATGATGTAGGGCTATCAGTCGTTTGGCAAGCTGGAGGGCTGTTTGGACCAGGTGGTATAGTGGCACGTGAAGGTGGAGTCATGCAGACCTCTGACACAGTGTGGGTGGGAGAGGTTGGAGGGGTGCCCTTCCACTTTTTGGCAATATGAAATGTCTTCCCTGTCTTGGGGTTAATGGGAACTGGTGATGACACAACAGGTACACACACCAACTGTCCCGTATCAGGTTCACACACTGGCACTCCCTCTGGTGATGTGCTGGATCCTGCGGAACACTTTGTCTGGATAAGCCTCTGGGCCACCTTCTCCTGCTTGCCAGGTGTCCCACCTACAGTGCCCTCCTTTGCCTCTTTGCCAGGGGTGGTCCCTACAGTGCCTCCTTTGCCTGTTTGCCAGGTGTCCAACCTACAGTGCCCTCCTTTGCCACGTTGCCTGGGGTGGCCCCTACAGTGCCCTCCTCCACCTGCTTCGCTGGGCTTGGAATTGGAGTTGATGTGGTGGGTTGATGTGGGCCTGTGCCCTTCCTAGGTGTACCCTTGCTATACAACACCTCCTCAGTGGGCACAGACACTACACCCCTAGCTCTGTGTGTAGTTTTAGGGACTTTTGATGCCTCAGAGGTTTGTGAGACTGATGTCAGCCTCATTGCATTTTCGGCCTTGCTCTTCCCTGATGGGCTATTGTCTTTGCATTCTGGGCTGGCTCTGCTCTTCTGTGTGGATGGTGTCTGTGGGCGGGACCGCTTGGGTTGTGTCTGCTTTATGTTCCTTGTGCTGTATCGTGTCTGTGACACATGCGAACTGTGGTCACTGTCCTCTGATGTGGCCACTGACTGGGGGGTGGACAAAGGCACCTGAGCAGGAATGGGAGCATGTGCTTGTTGAAGGGCAGACGTTACTGCGGATGACAAAGCTTGGACTGTACGGGGGAGCCCACCCACGTCAGAGTATATGCCCTCCATGTAGGCAACCACCTGCCCTAATTTATTGTCATGGTCTCTGAAGGCATTGAGTAGGGCGGTCTGGCCCACAAAAAGCTGGCGCAGGAGCTCTACAGACTCAGCACTGAGTGCAGCAGGGGGGACAGGTGCAGGGTCAGCGGTGCCAGGTGTGAATGTAGCTCGTCCCCTCTTACTGACACGGACACGGACACGGCCAGCACAAGAGGAAGTGGATGGGAGGCTGGGCACTGGCTGTTGAGCGGTAGATGATGTAGCAGACTCCCCATCCCCTGTGCCTGACAACATGGATGCATTACCATTCGCATCAGATGATGTAATACTCAGTGTCTCAGGCACAGATTCCTCCTGCATACTCCTGTCCCCTTCAGATGCACTGGCGAGCTCCGTGTCACTGGCGTCCGGTGCAGCTGTAGTGCTACTCTCGCCACCACCGGTTTCTGGCTCCCGTTCCTCCGGGGCCCACTTGCAGTTCAGCATTAGAGAGAGATGCAGGGTTGTAAAAATGATATCATCAGGACAAAGCAAAACAAACAATGCATACAGGGGATGCCCACATCAACATGCTGACCACCACACCCTGCATAAACATTGCAGCAACACACTACATACACCACAACAGTGCCTTCAACACTGAATAGCTGCGATGACAGAGCCATGTTGAGACCACACAGTACTACATCTTGCCCGTGGATGAAGTGTACCACACACAACTTGCCATGCCCACACCTACCATGTCCCAACACTTGTTGCCACTGACAGGCCTTCAGGGAACCTGAGGGGAGAACACACACACCTATTAGGAAATTACAGTCCACAATGCCAAGTAGGCCATACCAATTACCATGTGCTACTCTGGGGCACCTTGTTATCAGATGTGTGACCCTCAAAAATCATGGTGCATGCAAAGTAGGAATACATGAACTCACACTCAGATAGTGGACCCTTCTGTTCATCCCTAATAGATTTCCCACACCATCCCAATGCATAATGACCATGTGGATCCAAACATATGTGGCTATGATAAAGCACAGCAGGGATGATCAGCCTTGTAAGGGCTGTTTGGCACAATGACTGACACTAGCACACATCCGTGCAGTCACTCACATGACACATCACAGCACCACTCCACGAACAAACATCACATGGCTCACCGCTGCCACAGGCTCAGTACACATGCACCCGCTCCCAGGCAAAATCACTGTGCCCAAATACTCACCCCTGCCTTGCTGGCCATGTTCCTTAAGACGTGCATCCAACTCCGGATTAGTCAATGCCAATATGCGGACCATCAGTGGTGTTAAGTTGCACCATGCCAGACGACAAGTGCTTGGTTGCAGCCCCAAGGTCATCTCGGCCACGTTCTTTGCCAGCCGGCTGATGTCGTCCCACCTCCTGTGGCTGTGGGTGCGTCGTCTGTTGGATACCCCCAGGGCTCGTACCTTTGCAGCAATGGCTCACCACACGGCCTTACGCTGGTGTACCTTGAGCTGCAGGTATGGGAAAAAAGTAGGGTAAATGACCAGTTGCACAGTGTCATGTACCAACATCTATCACAACAGTAGCAATACACAGACTCAGGACCAATTGTAATCCCCCTAATTCCCAAACTGGGGGACACCTCACAAGGGCACTCTGCATAGCCCAAATTGATATCATAGCATGCAGACATGAGGGTGTAGAGGCTACAGGCTAATCACACACACATGCAGCATGATTGCACTGAACCCCCTCAGTGGGTCGCACACATCACCAGTCCCTTGCATGTCTGACACCACCCTCAATGTTAACTTACCACTACATTGGGGCAACTGTACAGCCTCGGGTACTGTGCCAGTACCTCGTCCACTAGCACCTCCAGCTCCTCACTTTTGAATGGACTTGCACAGATCTTCTCAGTTCTTGCCATCCCTATAGACATGTAACACCTGTTCTTGAAGTGAGTGGTGAAGAGTCCCAGGCAGCAGGCACTTCAGGCAGCAGCAGGAGAGGGTCCCAGGCAGCAGACACTTCAGGCAGCAACAGGAGAGGGTCCCAGGCAGCAGGCACTTCAGGCAGCAGCAGGAGAGAGTCCCAGCAGCAGCAGGAGAGGGTCCCAGGCAGCAGGCACCTCAGGCAGCAGTAGGAGAGGGTCCCAGGCAGCAGGCAATGTGAGCAGTGGAAATGTGGGTCTCACTCCCACAGATGTATAGCCCCCTGGGCTCGTTTGTGAGGTGCAAAGCTGCAGTAATTGGTTGTGCAGGACTGCCTCATTGAAAAGCATCCAATAATCGGCTCTGCTGTGGCGGAGCACGCCTTCCTCGATTTTCAAACCTGCATCATGCCACCTCAAACATCGCTCCCATTGGCTGTAGGCAATGTTTCATGGTGGTGATGCACCGCAGGGGCCCGGGGTGCGGTACCGCGATGGTGCATTGTTAAAAAGCATCCAATGACCTACTCCGCAGTGGCTTAGCACGCCATCCGCGATTTTCAAACCAGCATCATGCCACCGCAAACATCGCTCCCATTGACTGTAGGCACTGCTCCATGGAGGTGTCGCAACGCAGGGGTCAGACGGTAGCAAACGCCATTTGTGTGGCGCAGCATGCTCACCTCCAGCAACCCATGCCTCCACATGCCAATGTCTACCCCACTTGTGTAGGGGGTGGTGCTTGTCTCACACCGCCGTGGAAAGCGGTAGCAACCACCATTTATGTGGCACAGCATGCCCACCGCCCGTAAACCATGCCAAAATCTACTGCAATTGTGAAGGGGGTGGTGCTTGTGTCACACCGCCGTCAATAGGCGGTAACAACCGCCATTTGTGTGGCGCAGCATGCCCACCGCCAGCAAACCATGCCATTGTCTACCGCACTTGTGTAGGGGGTGGTGCTTGTGTCACACCACCGTGGACAGGCGGTAGCTACCGCAAATTTGGTCACATGCAATGCCAAATTCCATCGTGAACTCTGCATCAGTACACAGCAGGAAAATATTTAATGGCACATCATTGTGCACACAATGCCATTAATTGATTCAATGCACAGGTGCTCGCACGATATGTGTGACGCACATTGGTCTGTTGTCCCTGCAATGTCACTGATGCATTTGATGGTTGTGACAAATCGATCTGTCGTGGGTCAGTGCTGACGTTGGCAAGGCTTGTCTCACTGTATGGTGTTGTTTCATACTTGTGCTACCATATCAGCCCATGCACACAATTTTACCATCTACTGTGATAATTGGGCTCTTGATGTGTGCCAGCTTCACATGATGCATTGAGGTGTGACAGATACAGCAGATGTGTGTGAGGCATTCATGGTCATCTTACGCACTTTTGTTGATGATACGGTATGAGGTGTGCACATGTGGAATGTGGTGTTCAGAAACTGTGCATTTCTATTTACATTCTGTTTTGTTTGCGGCACCTGTGTATTTTAAATGGATTGGTGTGTCCTCTGTGTGCCTCAAATTTAAACACATGTGACCTTATGTGCCACGCATCTCTCATGGAATTTTAAGGTTTTGCATGACATGCTTAACGGTATGTGCTGATTCCACCTCATGATGGTTGTCATTGACATGTGCCCATGTACATCTCACCTAGGAGGAGACCAAATACCATATGTCACCTGACAGTTCTGGAGGACAGGGAGGATATAGCGATCATACGAAAATTCCGCCTCAACACAGAGACCATGAAAACCCTTTGTGATCTGTTGGAGCCCCACCTGCAGCCTTGTCACCACTACCCAAAAGCCTTCACATCCACATACAAAGTGATGGCAGCCCTCCACTTTTTTGCAACTGGTTCCTTCCAGGAGACCATGGCCGGCGCTGCAGGGATGTCGCAACCCATGTTCAGCATGGTGCTGAGGGATGTTCTTGCAGCCATGATGAGATATAAGGATCAATACATACATTTCCCCAGGGGAGCAGAATTGCCCGGTGTGAAGGGTGACTTCTATGCCCTTGGGCACATCCCCCATGTTGTAGGTGCCATCGATTGCACCTATGTCGGCCTTGTGCCACCACTGGCCAATGAGCACATTTTTAGGAATCACAAACATTATTATTCAATAAATGTGCAGGTGGTGTGCCTTGTGGACATGACTATTTCACATGTGTGTGCAAGATTCCCCATTTCAGCCCATGATTCATATGTCATGAGAAACAGCATGGTACCCTGGATGATGGCTAACTTGCATCCCGATCGTGCTTGAATTGTGGGTGAGTATGCCTAGTGATATGGCGTGATGTGTGTTTGTGACCTGCTGCCCTCTGCCTGTGCAACATTGCAATGTGTGTTTGTCATTCCTAGGTGACTCTGCATATCCGAGTCGTCCATGGCTGCTAAGACACTAAGGAATCCCTGGACCCCGGCTGACGTCAGGTACAATGAGGCCCATGGCATAACCCGGCGTGTCATTGAGTGGACTTTTGGCCTACTCAAGTTAAGATTCCGCTGCCTTGACAGGACTTGAGGTGCACTGGCATACTCGCCTGGGAAGGTGTGCAAGATCGTTGTGGCATGCTATATGCTGCACAACATGGCCATTCACAAGGGGATTCCCCTGCTTCTGGATGACGGAGAGGAACCAAGGCCCCCGCCCGCCCAAGGACCTGAGTCTAGTAATGAGGACAGTGGAGAGGAAGGAGTTGACATACGTCAACAGCTCATCAACCGCTACTTCACTTGAAGGTGTGTGAAGATGTACGACTTGAACATCGTCTGTTGTGGTTGTTGTTGTTGTAAAGGGCTATGGGCAGATGGTACAGACAGGCACATGTTGAGTCACCTGTGTGTAGGAACGGTGGCATTGACATTGCATATGTGGAAGTATGCAGGACTCTATTGGTTGACACCTGCTGCACATTGTCTTGTATGCCTGTAGACTCATGTGTATGTTTTGTGTAGTGTTATGTCTGTGATGCCACAATGTCACCATTGACTGTTGTTCTGTTGAGTCTCCCTAGGTGCTTCAAAATAACCCAGCCCTACATACTGTACATCATTTGGACACATCATAGACATTTTCTAAATTATAAAAATTGCACTAAAAACAATACAGCACAAAATCTGGTTCATCAGGTATTTTATTTGCAAAGTAGTCATGTGAGGGGTGCGGGAATACTTACACGAAGGTGGCGAAGGAGCAGTGATTTGACAGTCATGGTAGATGAGATGCAAGAGTAGACGCCACATGGATGTGGTGACCCAGTCCAACAGACAAGTGCCCTTGCCAAGGCAGTGTGGGGAAGGACAGTCCAAACAGTCAATGCATTGGGGAAGAGGGTTGCCATCAGTGCTGGCTCCGTGACTGGCATTAGGCTGGTGCTTTGCCTCTGGAGACTCCCAGGCTCTTCTTTGGACGCTCCTTGATCTTTTTGCAGGGGGCGCCTGCTGAATGGCCAGCAGCGTCTGAGGACTCACCCCTCTCTGTTGGTGTTGGGGAGGATAGTGCACTGTCATCCTGGAGCACAACAGAAAAGGGCGGAGGTGTTGATTGTGACACAGGCCTGTCCCTCAGCAACGCCAATTGCTGGGCCATGATGTCCAACATTTGACCAATGCGTGCGTCGATGGACCTCATCAGCAGGATGAGCTCATGTAATAGTTCATCCGACCAGCCACTTTGTCCCTGCACCTATTCAAATGTACCGATGACTCTGGTGAAGTGGTCCAGGGATGGTGTGCCAACCTCCTGAGGTCAGGGGGGACCCTGGCCCTCCCACCTGCCCCGCTGCCACGGACCTGTTGCCTCGTCATGGTGGGTACTCACACACTCTCACTGCCCTCCACAGTTGGTGGTGTGTCCTGGTCATCCCCTGGCACAGGGAGGATGCTGGTGGTGGTGGTGGCCGAGGTGGCAGCGGTGGAGGCACAGGCCGTGACTGCAGGGGTCTGCTGTACAGTTGTTTGTGCAGCAGACGTGGTGGTGGGGAGGATGCGGTCCTGGGACCGGTTGAGTCTTGGCACACCAGATGGGCCGGCCCGGAGCTCATTGTCCAAACTGTCCTGGGAGTCAACATCCCAGAGTCCATGTACCGTGGGTGGAGACTGGCTCTGCTGGTCGTTGTTGTCCTCAGCAGCAAGATCTTCATCACCTGTGGATTAGATGGGGAATGGTCAGTGTTGTGTAATGTGCAAGTATTCTGTTAGCTGCATGTCATCTGCTGTCTGACACTACACAATTGAGACAACTTTAGTATTATTGTTAAATGCATACTGGCTGTTATTACATGGTGAAGGGAAACATCAAATAATCATACATGTCCTGTATCAATGCATTGCATTCAATTGGTGCTGTGTGGTGGAGTGTTGTAGGTCTCACAACCACAAACAGCCAGACCTGTGACAATGGCTACCTACCTGTTAGGTGAGGGTGAACAGTGCAATGGCTGACACATGCTCCTGGGTGGGGGAGGCCTCCATGCTGCTGGGGTATGGGACAAGGTGCATGGTGGGAGTCGTGGTACAGCCCTCCAACAACCAAACAGCCAGTACAGGGAAGATGGCTAACTACCTGTTAGGTGAGGGTGAACAATGCAATGGCTGAAAAATGCTCCTGGGTGAGGAAGGCCTCCATGCTGCTGGGGTGTGGGACAAGGTGCACAGTGAGAGTCGTAGTACAGCCCACCCACAACCAAACACCAGTACAGGGAAGATGGCTACCTACATGTTAGGTGAGGGTGAACAATGCAATGGCTGACCCATGCTCCCGGGTGGGGGAGGCCTCCATCCTGCTCAGGTGTGGGACAGGGGGCATGGTGGGAGTTAGATTGCAGTCCTCCCACCCTCAAACAATCCTCCAATACCAGATGGCTGCCTACCTGTTAGGTGAGGGTAAACAGTGCAATAACAGGCACATGCTCCTGGGTGGGAGAGGCCTCCATGCTGCTCAGGTGTTGGACAGGGGGCATGTTGGGAGTGACAGTGCAGGCCTCCCACCCCCAAATAAGCCTCCCAGTAAAGGTGGCTGCCTTCCTCTTAGGTGAGGGTGAACAGTGCAATGGTGTTTGGGTTGTGAAAGGAAGTACATATCAGTGTGTTGGTTGCCATTTGTTTGTACTTACCAGCCTCCGTTCCCCCGGCTTCTCCTGGGAGACTCTCAGGAGGCAGTATGGCAAGCACCTTCTCCTCCCATGGTGTGAATGTTTTCTATGGGATTGGAGGGCCACTGCAAGTCCGGTTCGCCAGCTCCCAGTTCTTGCTCCTCTTCTCCTTGACAACCCTCTTGAGATCATGGCACCGCTTCATGAGCTCCTTCTTGGATCACGGGGTGGTTCCTAATGCATTGACCCTTTGGACTATCCTTTCCCCCATTTGAGTCCTTGTGGCTAATGGTGTCTGTTGGACCAGGCTACCAAACAGTTGTGGTTCCACTCTCACTATCTCATTGACCGTGACTGTCAACTCACCCTCTGGGAATTTTAGCATTTTATGTGCTGTCATGGTGGTTGGTGGTTGGAGTGTTTGTGGGTGCAGGGGTGTGTGTGTGGTGTTGAGGTGTGAGGTGTGTTGTGTGCTGGGGGATTGTTGGTGCTGGTGTGATGGTGGTAGTGATGGTGGTGGTGGTGGTGTTGGTGGGGTTTGTGTTGTATTGTTTTGCCTCTCCTGTCAGATGTGGTGTTTTCCCTTCTCTTCTGGAGTGTTGCAAGGGATTATGGTCAGTAAAAGGGCTGTTTCTATACTCAGATGTGTGGGTGTGTCCAAATGGGCTTTTGCTGTGAGGTGTATTGTGGGTGTTGCCCTGGGAATTGTATTTTTTTTTGCATTAGTTTTATCATTGGTATGTGTTTTGTGTATTTGTGGGGCATTGCTATTTTGATTTGTGCTCAGTTAGGCATCGTTGCGGTGTTTTGGCTTTGTCTGCCATGTTTTTCATGTACCGTCTGCTGCAGTGGCTATGCTGCAGCTCTTCCGCTGGCTCTCCCATTCACTGCAGTGTGCGACCGCGGCGGTCAGAAACAGTGATTCGTACCACGGCATCAACGGGGAAATCCTAATTTCCCGTGTGGTGTCTCCGCTTTGCTTGCGGCGGGGTGTAGCTTTTCCCCTGCGTTTCTGACCGCAGCGGTCAGTTTTAGGACGTCACCGCCTGTGTCGGGCAGTTTTTGTTAGCCCGCTACCGCTGATGTCGGTCTTTTTTGGCGGTTGATCTTAATTCGACCGCTGGTTTATCCGCGGTCCTGGCAGACGGTTGATTCCGCCTCCATGGCGGTCTGGGTGATTTTCAGCCCGCTATCCTAATGGGGCCCTAAGTGTTTAATTATTCAATATATAATTGTTTATTGATGTTAATTATTTGATATTTATTTTGTGTAATTGTTTACTTTTTGATGTGTTGTTTTAACTTTTAAAGTGGTTAAGGGTGGGTATTAAATACATTTTACTTACTTCATAATTAGTTGTTTAATAGTAATAGTTTTTAATTTAAAAATAAGTTTCATTGTGTAATTTAGTCAAGTCAAGAGATTTATATAGCGCGCTACATACCCGCTACATACCCTCAAGGCGCTTGAGGAAGGGTGGGGAATTACTTGTCGAATATCCAAGTTTTAAGTTGCTTTCTGAATGCTAGGTGGTTATGAGTAAGGCGAAGGTGAGTGGGAAGAGAGTTCCAAGTTTTAGCTGCCAAATAGGAGAAGGATCTACCTCCCAAGGTGGTTTTGTTGATGCGAGGTACAGTGGCAAGAGCTTGGTTGGAGGATCGTAGCTGACGGGGGGGTGTAGAAGGACAGTCGTGTGTTGAGGCATTCGGGTCCAAGTCCGTAAAGTGCTTTGTGTACGTGGGTTAGGAGGCGGAAAGTAATCCTCTTATTTACGGGGAGCCAGTGGAGGTTTTTCAGGTGACCAGAGATGTGTTCTTTACGCAGGATGTCTAGTATGAGCCTGGCTGAAGCGTTCTGGATGCGTTGGAGTTTTTTCTGGAGTTTTGCGGTGGTACCGGCGTATAGGGTGTTTCCGTAGTCTAGGCGGCTCGTGACCAGTGCATGGGTGACCGTTTTTCTGGTTTCGGTGGGGATCCAGCGAAATGTTTTTTTGAGCATGCGAAGAATGTTGAAGCAAGATGATGAAACGGCGTTGACTTGTCTGGTCATCGAGAGTGAGGAGTCCAGGATGACGCCCAGGTTCCGTGCGTGGTCCGTCGGGATGGGTGCTTTTCCAAGGGCCTCTGGCCACCAAGAGTCATCCCAAGCGGAGGGGGAGGTGCCTAAGATGAGGACTTCTGTTTTGTCTGAGTTCAGTTTCAGACGGCTGTGCATCATCCACTCGGCTACTTCTTTCATTCCTTCATGTAGGTTGGTTTTGGCGGTGTTAGGGTCTTTGGTGAGTGAGAGGATCAGTTGAGTGTCGTCAGCGTAGGAGATGATGTTGAGGTTGTGTTGGTGAGCGATGGCCGCGAGGGGGCTCATGTATACGTTGAAGAGGGTGGGGCTGAGTGACGATCCTTGTGGCACGCTGCAGATGACTTCAGAGGCCTCTGACTTGAATGGTGGGAGGCGGACTCTCTGGGTTCTTCCGGTGAGGAACAAGGTGATCCAATCCAGTGCTTTTCCTTGGATTCCGACGTTTTTGAGGCGCTGTAGAAGGGTGCTATGACAGACTGTGTCGAAGGCAGTGGAGAGGTCGAGGAGGATGAGGGCGACTGTGTCTCTGTTGTCCAGTAGAGTTCGAATGTCATCTGTTGCTGCGATGAGTGCGGTCTCAGTGCTATGTTTGGCTCGGAAGCCGGACTGTGATGAGTCAAGGGATTTGTTGGTTTCGAGGAAGGCGGCGAGCTGGTTGTTGACAGCTTTCTCGATGACTTTGGCCGGGAATGGAAGAAGCGAGATGGGGCGGTAGTTTTTGAGTTCGGTGGGGTCAGCTGTGGGTTTTTTCAGAAGGGCGCTGAGTCTTATTTTACAGTTTAAGTTAGGTCTGTGTTGTGGGGACTATAGGGTTAAAGTGAGGGTGGTTAAGTAATTTTTATTATTTTTGTTTATTAATATCATTTTTTAATTGATAAGTAATTATGTTAATTATGGTAGTATATTTTTGTAAATTAAAAGTGTGTTGTGATTTGTGTGGTGTTATAGGGTAGGAAATAACATAAATAAATGTATTTTATAAATAATGACTGTAAATATTTTCCAGTTTAAAATATTTTTGGGGGAATTTTTTTATTTGATATAATATTTGTAGGTGTTTGTTATTTGTAATTATTATTATAATATGTTTGAATATATATATATATATATATATATATATATATATATATATATATATATATATATATATTATATTTATATATTTTTTAATTATTTACTTTTGAACTGACAAGTGTGAATAGCACATTTTGTCCCTCCACTATCCAACACTTTCCCTACTGCAGTCACTGAAGTGGGAAGAGTCATTTTTACCCCTTCGCTATCCAACATTTTCCCTACTGTTGCACTCACGGGAGTGGGAATAGTAATATTTACTCCTCCACTATCTATCACTTTCCCTACAATTGCAGTTATTGAAGTGTGAAAAGTAATTTTTACCCCTCCGCTATTCAACATTTTCCCTACTTTTGCCCTTGATGGTGTGGGAATAGTAGTTTTCACCCCTTCACTAACAAGCACTTTCCCTACTGTCTTACTTATTGGAATGGGAATAGTAATATTTACTCATCCACTATCCATCACTTTCTCTACTATTGCAGATATTGGAGTGTGAATATTAATTTTTACCCCTTCGTTATTCAACATTTTCCCTACTGTTGTACTCATTGGAGTGGGTATAGTAAATTTTAGCCCTCCACTATCCAACACTTTCCCTACTGTTGCACTCACTGGAGTGGGAATAGTAATGTTTACCCCTCCGCTATCCAAAACTTTCTCTACTGTTGCAGTCACTGGAGTGGGAATAGTTATTTTTACCCCTCTGCTATCCAACACTTTCTCTACTGTTGCACTGACTGGATTTGGAATAGTAAATGTAATCCCTCCTCTATCCAACACTTTCCCTACTGTTGTACTCATTGAAGTTTGAATAGTAATATTTACTCCCGGCACCCTTGAGTTTCACAGGTCGTTAACGGCCATTTGCATATTTACATACCTTTTGAAAACTGGTCACTGAGGCTTAGTTTTTTTTGTTATAGTTCCAGTACCCCCTTTGCCCCAACTCAGCCTTTCCCTTACATTTGGATTTTAAATCTACTGCAATAGTGTGAGAATGTATTTTATGAAAAGAAATAATAAAAAGTAGAGCTGCCAGAAGAAAAAAATACCAGCCATTTTTCAACACACTGTTTGCTACCTCTCACATTTTGTTTGCTTTATATACTTGCACAAGTGCCACCATTGCCTACGTAACGTTTGTTCTTGTGTTTGAGTGTGCCATTTATTGCAGTATTATACCTGTACTTTTACTTTGTACGCTTTTGTAACCTGCACACATCACTTTTTCCTCCTGTAATGTACCGTTTGCCACCTCTTGTAATTTGGTTGCTCGCTATTGTCACTTTTGCCTCATGTAACTGAACGTTTGCTTTTGTACTTAGTTCACTTGTAATTTTCTCCTCATGTAACATTACTGTTCCTATTGTGAAGCGCTCTGACACCTTCGGGTATTCGTAATGTGACTTTTCGGTCTTTGTTCCCTTTATCAGTCATGGATCATTGAGGCAGCCCTAGAACACAATTAAAAGTGCTTTCTATTTATATTTGCTGTTCCAAGTATGCACAGATGAGTGCTGAAATATACAGCTTTACGTGACTGCTTATTTTTGTACCGTCTGGGACATCAAAATATTGAGCAGGCAACCCTAATCATAGGACTGGAAGTATGTTGCAAGATCAGAATATTTATTTCCTCCACCCTCGATCCCTGATTAATGTCATAATAGCAATAGTTTAACCTATATCTTAAACCCTACGCCGCAGTCAATAATATGTTGAGTTACTTCAAGTGTCTGGAAATACACCCTGCATTCAGAGAACTCACTTCTCATTCTAGCACTTCACTTTCATGCTCACCCTGCATTCACAGCGATCACAATGCACTCACACTGATCACCATGCACTCACATCATTCACCCTCTCACCCTGCACTCGCAGTGATCACTCTGCAATCACAATGCACTTGCGTTGTTCTCCCTGTACCTCAACCTGAAGTCACGCTACTCATCTGCACTCATCCTGCACTCATGTGACACCTCATTCACCTGCCCCCTCACTGCTCAATTTGCAACTCACTCAAACAAGCCCATCATTAACCATGCATTCTTTCATCCCACTCTGCACTTATATCCACACTCAAATTCATATGGCCACCTCACTCATCCTGCAGTCACTCCTCTTTCCCTACTCTCATACTGTTGCATCGCTCACCGTGCACTCACATGGGCACTCTTCTCATCCACAGAGGGCAGGGTTTTAGGGACCCCTGCTGCTCCCGGACAGGGCCAGGTGAGCTTCTAATGTGGCAGCACGTATTCCTGCGGAGTGGAAGGCCCATCACAAAGGTTGACTAGACATCTTTCTGATGTTAATTGCTGTATTTTGGTTGTAAACTGGTACCGTTTTATTGTGAGCAAAAAAATGTCAAAATAATGAAGCAATTCTATCCCAAAATAACGTGGCATCACATAACATCTACATTTTCCTCTCACACAATTTAGTCAAGCCTTCTGTGTAATTTGGTCCTCACCTGCCTCGTAATTCCAGAAGCCCTGCCTACAGGTTTAGAAATGTTTGTCAGGAGGGGGTCCTTATGTCTGAAAATGTTGACAGGGGGGTCTCGGCACCCAAAAGTTTGAAGACCTCTGCCCTATACTGTCCAATACTTACCTTAAATTGAATGTAATTGTATGTGTTGTAATGGTATACGTTGTAAAGGTAGTATGCAATGCAATAGAATGTGTTGTAAAAGTAGTTTTTTAAAATGCGAGGTAGTGTAATGCAATGTAATGGAATGCGTTGTAGTGGATGTTGCGATGTAAAAAATGTGTTGTAAGTGCATGTGTTGTAAATGTATGTGTTGTAACATCATACATTGCCACCTGAGCTACCTAAGAAACCGAAAACCCTTCCTTGAGGGTTCTGACCTCAAAACGGCAATCCAGGCTCTAGTAATTTCCAGACTAGAATATGGATGCTCCACTCTTGCAGGGCTACCCAAGAACTCCCTGGCCCCACTGAAAGCCTGCCTCAACACCGTTGCCAGACTCTTAACTGGCTTAAAGAAATTCAACCACATTTCTCCCCACCTCAAAACTTTGAAGTGGCTTCCCCTAAAGGCCAGCATCCAATTTAAACTGGCCTGCATTACTCACAAAGCTCTCAACTCCAATTCCCCTGCTTTTCCCGCCCACAAACTTGTGATATCAGTAGGAGCCAGAAACCCCCAATCTGCCATAGACTTATTGCTGCAACCAGCCTGCTTCTGGAAGAAAAAACCTACAATCAGGCCTTCTCTGGGGCCACTCCAAGGGTCTGGAACTCCCACCCGCCATCAGAAGACTTCCATCCTTGGCACATTTCAAAAAGGAGACAAAACCTTCTTAATGGGCAAATACCTGGTTTTATGATTACATCTCAATCATTGTAGCAACATGTTTCAACCCTCCACCTTGACATCATTCACGGCTATTTGGAGGATACCTATTACTGCACTCCGGAGCATCCCACCCAAGGGTTGAGACTGTGTGCCTTCTTTTATAAGTGTCTACCTATTTTTACCTTTTTTAACTTTTTATCCCTCTTGTACCTGGGATCTTAGACTGCGTGCTTTTTCTCGTATAATGTTTAATGTTTGCCCCATCTTACCCAATTGTTCCCTCCCTTCCTAACGCTTTGTATACCACTCTTAAACCTGTAAAGTGCTCTGATACCCTCACGGATCTGGTTCGCGCTCTATAAAACTTTAAAATACATAAATAAATACAATTAAGTTTAAAAAATATATATTTTGCAGGTATGACGGTATTCCTGCAGTACCAGTGATTTAGCTTCACCCTAGTGGTACTGCGGTCTGTGCATCTACCATGGAAGCACATCATGGAAATGATGTGCACACTGTAACAGTTCAAGTTTACGTTTTTATCTCTCTTTAGAAAGTTTGACATTTTTAGATACACACAGAAATATTGTCATCTTTTCTGTTTAATAACTAGGCTGACATATTTTTTTTTTGTGTGGTTTATGGATGCTGCCAGGACATCATGGATGCTCACCGTATTAGCTAAGATGTTTTTATTGTTTTTACTTATGGGGCATACATTAAGCATGTGATTCAAGATGACATAGTTATCATAATCTTTGTTTAGTCTTGTTGATGCTTTAGTGTCTGCAAGTGTGTTTTGTTTATAAACAAAAGATAAAGTTGGTGATCAGATACTGTAAAAACTTCGATATCTGACCATGAGATTAAGGGCCCGATGTAGGTAATCCTAGATTACCGATTCTTAAATACCGAATCATACCGATTCGGTATTTAAGAACTGGCAATCCGGATTTAGGTAATTTTACCGAATTCATTACAGAATCGGTAAGATTCGGTAATTACCGAATCGGTATTTACCGATTCGGTAATTGCCATTCATTCCTATGGGCCTGGAGGCCCATAGGAATGAATGTCAAATACCGAATCGGTAAATACCGATTCGGTAATTGGGGGAACATTGAAGGGTGGCAGGGTGGCACTTTGACACCCTGTTGCACCCCTCAATTGTGCATGGGTGCACATGTTGCAGACATACATGCCCTTAGGGGATGTATGTCTGCAACATGGCACCGTTTTAAAAGCAAAAAAAATGCTTTTGAAAGGATTTTCATTATTTACCACCAACTTATAGTTGGTGGTAAATAACGACTTCTTAAACCCCTGTAGCACTGATTTAAGTGCTACCTACATGTCAAAATACAGAATCGGTAATTTTACCGATTCGGTATTTTACAGAATCGGTAAAATTACCAATTCTGTATTTTAACATGCCCCTACATCTCCATCTTCAAATACCGGTCGGTAACGGCCGAAATCGGCCGTTACCGACCGGTATTTGGCTACCTACATCGGGCCCATAGTGACTTCACACTAGAACTATTAAGCCAAAGTCACGCCTGTTACAGCGTCACCCAACCTAGGTCAGAAGTAGCTTTCAACCTGGCACTGTTTTTCATTCCTGGGCAAAAATAGCTGAGTTGTTATTTTTCTAACAAAAACAAGTAAGCTGTGTGATCCATCTTAAGTAACCTGAACAATAAGCTTGCCATTTACTACTTCAGCTAAATAGCGACTGGAAACAGTTTTAGGATGTTAGGAAGCAAAGAACTAGCTAAATATGTTAGAAATGTTCTTGCTACTTTTTCTGACCATGCATTCTGAGGGCCTCATTTATGAAAAGTGATGCATTGCTGCGTGAAAACAGCGATTCGTCACTTTTCATTGCGCCCTCCTTGCGACACCAATGATGCGCCATATTTACAGCATGACGCATCATTGCGCAAGGAGTTACAGATACGTCAGTATTTTTTATGTATCTGCTTGGCACAAAAGTGACGCATTGCTGGAGCTGTGTCACAAAAGTGACACAGCTCCAGCAATGTGTCCTTTCACATGGGGCAAGCCCCATGTGAAAGGGCCTGCGTCAGTCTTACGCCTGCTGTGAGGCAGGCGTAAAAAAGTTACGCATTGCAACCTAGAAGTGGCGCAGTGAAATCTTATAGATTTCACTGCAACACTTCTATGACCTTTTTGTGAGTCAGAACGTCCCCTTGCATACATTATACCTGGCGCAGGTATAATGTAGCACAGGGGTTTACAAAGTGGCGCATCTACCTAGATGCGTCACTTTGTAAATATGGTGCATCAAGGCTCATTTTTACGATGCTGATGCGTCACAAAAAGTGACGCACCGGTGGCGTATAAGTGAAGCACGGCCTCATTAATGAAGCCCTTAGTGTTTACTTGACACATTTTATGCACTAGACTAGGATTTTAATATAAACATTTTACTTTCCCCCTACTGTTTCTGAGTTCTAATTTGAGTGTGTAATTTATTGATGATACAGGGTTTGGTCTTCCACTAAGTTCCTGAATTAATCTTATGGTATTGATTTTTTGCAGAATCACTTCCCATGAAATATTACTAAGCAGACTTTATCTATGATGCAGCCCAGTCTGATTTCGAATTTGTATTCATACATTGACTGAGCCATTGCACCAGAGACTTCGAAATCCTACCCCTGTGAGTTTGGAGGGGGCTCCCAAATCGCATCAGGAGGGCCTCGCTGTGTCACGCAGGAACTTGGTAGTAACCCATAAAAACGTTTTTTCCTTTTGTCTCCATAATTCTTTCTGGGTCCTCCCCATGTTCCCTGAGTCATTTTATCCCTATCTTGCCCCCTTATACTATTTAAATATTACAATTTCAGAACACTGGGACTGGCCCCAAAGCCCAGTAATGGCAGCATGACTATTTCTTTCAAATTGCAGATGGCCCATGAGATTGCACGATCCCACAAGACCAGTACGGTCCTACAGTACTGAAAAGCCTGAAGGTAGAAAATATCCCTTGGCCAATCTGTGGGCATTTTTTTTAATTCGCAATCCTGCATGACTCATGTGGGACTATCAAAATATACCTATTTTCGTAACCCCTTTATTACCACCTCAAACATCTCTTTAAATGCAAATTTCTCTGAAATGGTTGAATGAAACAAATAACAAAAAGCACACTTTCTGAGTAACGTTCTAACTGTTTGCTACAGTTGATGTAATGCTGTTCAAACATTTTGTTTGGTACCTGTAATTAACATGAGAAATTAATGTTTTGGGCTTCCCCACTTTCCAGAAGGAACCTGAGTTGTATCTTCCCAAAATGTTCATCCACCTGGAAATTTTCAGGGTGATCCATCAAGAAGGGGCTAAGAAAAATGGTGGCGAGTCCCAAAATGTTGATTTCCCATGTTAATTTAATTCTCTTAGGAAAGTTTGGAAAGGGATCAGAAAATATAGCTGAATGGAATTACATTGAATTTGGCAGAAAGTTTGAACTTCAATCTGAAATGATACTTTTCATAATGTGGTTTAAATCCATTCAGATGTTTTATAAAAAATAGACCCCAACGAGGGCTCAGGTAGGTGTAAAGGGGTCATGAAGTTAGGCATGTCTAAACAGTTGGTGTCCAGATGTCCTCAAAGTGGCCACCTTGCACTTCCAACAACTGCAGCAGTTAATTACCTTGTAATCTACTGCAGAGTCATCAGAGAATTCTAATGAACAACTAGCGCACTGACATTCTGTATTCAAGACAAGTTCAAGTTCAAGTTTTACATTTGTATAGCGCACTACTCACCCAGAGGGTCTCAAGGCGCTTGAGGGAGGGGGGTACTTTACTTATCGAATATCCAAGTTTTTAGTTGTTTTCTGAAGGAGAGGTGGTTCTGTGTAAGGCGGAGGTAGGTGGGGAGGGAATTCCTGGTCTTGGCTGCTAACTCCTAAACAATATATTGTTGGAATGGGAGCTGTTAAATTTAAAGCATTCCCTGAAGAGAAGACTGGAGTAAATGAGCCCGGAGGTGGAAACGAAGGTATGTAGCCAGAGGGGCAAAAAAGTGAGGGGAGGTGTTGGTTGTTAGTAATTCGATACTGAGAAGAAGTTCCCTTGAATGAGATATTCAATAAAACAACTTAATTAACAAATCAATTAGGACAATAAAGTTAAGAAAATTGTACACAATTTATTAATATTACAAAATATATTAAGAAACACAAGTGGGCAAAAGCGCCACTGTACACAAATAAAAACAAATAAATTAGATGAAAAATTGTTAAAACGGTTTTTTGACATACATGGAGATCAAAATCGACCAGCAATATTGATACCAGGAAGGGGGAACAGACAACAGTACGACATCCAATTGTTACAGTACTAGGTGTACATTCAAACTCAATGTGATACCCATGTGCTGTGCACAGTTTTTATATTGTATCAACACAGGTATCCAAGTCTAGGAATTGTACTTGAAAGTGCGTCGACGCATTTCGGTGGTTGAAATAGTTTTGGACCACCTTTATCAAGACTCTATCTTTTGTCTGTCGTGTATCTGGGGTCAAGAACGATCACCCTTTAAATTCTTGTTTGGATAAACTCCCTGTACGTCCAGTTGTGGAAATGTGCGCTTAAGGATAAGTGGGTTGACATCAGTTTTCCTTCACACTTTTATGTGACTGACTTCAGTTTATCGGTTTAAAAATCTTGCAGATAAACGTGATGCGCTTGGCAATACTGCTCGTTAAAGAGCGTCTTTTTCTGTTTAAAAGAAGTGGAAACCAGGGGCGCTTTCGTCTTGTCCTCCCGGCGAAAACAATTGTTTCCCTATTCGGCCGAAGAGAACTGCCTGCTTCTCTGGTTTCAGTCCGGTTACTGGAGACTACTGAAGGGTCCACTGAAGGGTCTTTTTCTGTTTAAAAGAAGTGGAAACCAGGGGCGCTTTCGTCTTGTCCTCCCGGCGGGAAAATATTTTTTGTTTCCCTATTCAGCCGAGAAGAGAACTGCCTGCTTCTCTGGTTTCAGTCCCAGTAATAATAATAAGTAGTAGTAATTCGAAACATAATGCAATAGTAAAGATAGAGATATCTGCCTAGGTAGAGCATCTTCTTTCCACCACATCTGTTTACTTAGCATAACCTTTTTCTCAGTCGCTTCACTGCTTTCTACTTTTAAAAAGGTTATACTTTACTATGATGCTATGATGATTCTTGCAGTAACATGCTTTTGGATGAACAGATTAGGAAGGCTCTTGCCTTTAAATGTTATGCTGCAAACAAGTTTGGGACCCGATACCTGCTGTACTCCAATGAAGAGCAAAACACATGCCGGGGCTCAAAAAATGAAAGATTTGAAGAAATTAATAGCTATAAAGCTACACAATTGAAACATTAGCTATCAAGCTCTGCTTCACAGGATGAAATTACCTTTTGCAAGTGATGGACCACATTGACTAGAATGCACTAGGAGGGCTACTCTGCTGTGCTTCACTTGAAGCTCACAGGTGAAGGCTAATGGTGAGTGCCAGTCCTCTTTTGAGTGCTGCTAAATGGATGCTTTTGCGTAGGGCCATTGACAGAGTACCAGCGAGAGATGACCCTTGCAGTATCATGCTGTTATATGAATAGTTAAAAAGGTACTAGTCTTTAAATGCTATGCTTCCAAAATGTGTGGCACACTGAGTTGTGTTTTACTTGAAGCCCACAGTTGATGGCTTATGGGGAGAGCCAGTCTTGTGTAGAGTGATACCAAATGGAGATTTCTTCTTTTTGCATATATTACACAATGGTGGTCACCACTGGGTAGTTATAGATAGGATTGTGTTTCCATAGGAACTACCTTTTTTGTGTTCCTAATAATTGTGGTGAGGTTTCATGAATCAGCTCAAAACATTCCTAAAAAAGTATTACTTTTTGACTACTTTGAACATGGATCCATCAAGTGGGGGCAGAGAAAATGGAGATCCCTAGAGTTATTTTCCCATTAATTTTTCCATAAGAACTTTAGACTAAGGGTGGGCTTTGTTCGCGAAGTAGCGCTACGCGAAGCTACGCGAAGTGCACTTCGCACTACGCGAACTTCACGTAGCACTACGCGAGCTGCGTAGTAGCATGTTCGCACTGTGCAAGATGTGTTTTCAATGATTGCACAGTGCGGACAAGCATCCGGCACTGTGCAATCATTGAAAACTGCATCTTGCACAGTGCGAGCTGTAGTTTTCTGCTGCTCGAGTAGATTATTACTCGAGCTGCAGCTTTCTCAACGCAAACTGGTAGTCTCTCATTGAGAGCGGTCGCGAGCATGCGCAACCACTCACAATGAGAAACCTTACCTCCCCGCGTTGAGAATATCACCGGGATGTCATTTTGCTTGCTCGCGAAAGCGAACATGACGTTCAGGAACGCGAACAAGCAAAAAATGAGCGCTGCACTACGTGTGTTCGCACTGTGCTACGTGCAGCTTGCGTAGTGCGAAGTTGCGCAAATTTCGCAAACTCCGCGAGCGTAGCGTAGTGCTTCGCCCAGGGTTACTTTAGACACAGATGCAGCCCAAACCACTGAGCATATTTTACCAAATTTTGTATAAAGCTAGATCTTGGCCCAGAAAGTGTGTCTTTTGTGAATTGACATCAATCCGTTCAGTAGTTTTTGAGTGATGAGTCCTCACAGAAAATTGTATATCTAGGGACGCTGAGCCTCCGTGGAACTGGCAGATCTCAAGCTGAGATCTGATTGTCTGCCACCACATCAAACAGGAAGTGGCAGCAGCCATCTTAGGGCTCAGGATTCAGTCCTGTGTCCTAATAATAAAAATGTATTAAAAGACATAGGGGGCAAGGTAGGGATACCCTAAACCCCTAGACCTGCTGGTGGGGTCCCAAAAGGGCCCAATATGAGGCCAAAAAGTTTTTTTAAGACATTCTGCAACTTAAAGGAGAATCCATTAAATGCGCAGTAAAAAAGCAAGTGCAGGCTTATACATTTCTTTTTAAAACCACTCACTGTGGGCCAAGGCCTGCGGGGTGCAAAGGTAGGTTATGTTTTTTATCAGGGGACAAATAGCCCACTTCTCGAGCCTCTGAGAGGACATGAGGACCTCACCCCACAGTAAAAAAAAAAAAAAAATGTGGTACGGAGCCCCCCTTCTGGAGCAAACATAGGCCCAGGGGCACCATGTCCCGGGGCCAAAATATAAATGAAAGGGGAGGGATCTCTGACCCTGAGCCATAAAAAGACCCTGGGATCCCATCCCCAAGGCAGTCACTTTATTTAAAATGGAGGGGGGCAGACTTATGAGGGCCCTGGCAACCTCATCTCCCAGGGCTGGCTCATTGACTGTGTCTCCGGGAGTCCACATCCGGGACACAGTAGTTTCCTTGCCTGCACTAGTGTAGGCTGGAAAATGTGCTTGCTCCCTTCTGGTAGGAGCATTTTCAAGTCACCTGCCACACAAGAGCAGGCATCTAAGTCTTCTCCCAGTCAGCATGACACTACAATTTTTTCCCACAGATGGGAGCTGAATTTTGCTCTGTTTCCCCGACCACACTGATGCAGGCAGGGAAACAGAACACATATGGCTCTCGCCTGTGGGGATCATGCATAAATTACTGCTCCCTCCGTGCATGTGCAGTGTCAGATCCTGCACCATGTGGTGAGCTGGCTAGGACAGTGGTGGCCTTGGTACTCCCCTGTGGCCCTCAAATCATGAATACCTCAGGGGATAGGGCCCCTGGAGCCAGATTAAGCTCTGGGAGGGGGCTGTGTGGCCCCTCCCATTTTAAAAAAACAGATGCCCCCAGGGAATCAGGCCCTCAAGTCTACTAAGGCTCAGGGAGAGGGCCGCTAGCCCCTCTGCATATAAGTCAGCCCCGGTGGAAGGGGTCCTCGAGCCTATTAAGGCTTGCAGAGGGGGGTCACATGACCCCCCTTTTCTATTATATATGCACCCAGAATGCGGTCCCTGGGGCCTGATGAGGCTTGGGGAGGGGGTCTGCATGCCTGCCCTCCTTAGAATTTAGCTCCCAGGGAAAGGGTCCCCATGGCCTAATAAGCCTTGGGAAGGAGGGCATTTTTTTTAAATGAATTTGGGCCCAGGGGATGAAATCACAATGGATTAGGAGGCTTGGGGAGAGGGGTACCGGGCCCCTCCCTTGAGGATGGGGTTTCTGGTGCTTATTGAGGCTCATAACATGCACCTCTCCCCTTATAATTTGCCCCAGGGGGTTGGTGCCATGAGGCCTAAGAAGGATCAGGAAAGGTGTTGCATGACCCATGCAATGGTTAATTGTATGTGCCCCCGGGGAATAGGGTCCCCAGAGCCTTTTAAGGCTTGGGGACATGTGGGGCATACCCCATCCCCTTAATGTATATGTTTTGTCCCTGACAGATGTGGTCTCTGGGTCCCGAAGGCCAACCCTACACAACAAACGCCAAAGGCTCTGCACGGCGTGGTGTTGGCAGCGTGCTGGGGTGTTGGCCACAAGGCCTGGTGGCTAGCCAAGCCCTGTGGCCAACCCTCTACTGCACATGACAAAAGGCAATTTGCAGCAGGGGGTAGTTTTACACAAAATAAAACAATTCATCAGCGTATCACTGTAGTGATAAACCCTGACTGATCTCGGGAGTTCTCCCCGGCTTAATGTCAATGGACATGTAAATGGTTTTATTATTTTGTTTACATTGGTTCTGCATTTTTCAAGAAATTTGCAATTAAAAAGGTGCTCCGGGCAGTTGGACAAGCTGGAGTCCTGCAGGATCATGTTTTAAAAATGTGGCCTTCTGACTGGCTTAGGGAGCTTGTTTTCTTTTGGATCTTTTTTGGTACTGCCTGACCAGGACCAAACCACTGATACCAAAAAATCAGATTGGCTGGCTGCAGCTAAAAACAAAATGCTGCAGCATTTATTACTAAATACAAAAAGGAGGGGTTGGCCCAATGGACAGGACCCAGATAGGGCCTTATACTTACTAAAAAAAGAAATATATTACAGCACTTGGAGAGTTGGTCCACAACCCTTTCAAATTTGTTTCAAAAGCCCATAAGTGGGTAGGTTGGGCACACCCTACCTCCAGGGCGATGTGTAGGTGCCAAAAGATTTTAAAAAAGAATTCAGGAGGTGGGTACTGCTTTATGAAACAGCTAATACCATAGTACCCAGTGTGGCCCACTACGTACCATAGTACCAGCTGTATGTTTCCACATTCTGCAACTCTTTTACATTTCTATTTTTTCAAATATCGCTCTGGCCATGCAGTAAGCTTACTACAGATATCTGCCTGGAGGGGTAAGGGCAACACAACAGATGATAAAGAGTAGGAAGGAGGGTTAGGGGAAGCACAATTACCATGGGGCACACTCAGGGGCCTGGGCAATACAACGGACTGCAGAGTGCAGTATTGAGGGATCAGGAGCACACATAAAGAGTGTAGGAGGCAGTGGCAGGGACGACAAGCCGACCATAGAGGAAGGCGGAAGAGACAGTTGCATCAACCATGCATAATAATCATCATTATGTCATATGCCAATGGCACCCAGCTCATACTCACCCTCGCAGAAAATATCTCAAACACCCAAGTGAACTTCACCAGTTGCATGTCTAAGGTCACAACTGGATGAACAAAAAAACAGCTAAAAACTCAACTGAGATAAAACAGAAATGATCCTTTTTGGAAGAGACACCTCTCTCCAGGCCTAGACCTCAGGATCTACACAGCTAGGAACATTTCCACACCCATCCAGCTCAGACACGAGCCCAGGAATCATGATTTGCAACAAAATCTCAAAGACCAACCAAGACACCATGGTCGCATCCACCTGCTTCTACTCTCTTTAGGCAACTCAAGAAAGTCTTAGGATGGCTCCTGCTTGATATCAAAAGGTTAGTCATGCAAGGTCTTATAATAAGAAGGCATGACTACGGCAGCACCCTCTACATCGACATTACCTCTTAACTCACCAAGAGGCTACAGTTAATACAGATCACAGCAGCAAGAATATTGTGCAAACTGAAACTACCACACCACATGCATGTTTCCAAATGCCTCATGGCCTTCCACTTGCTCCCTATCCACAGACACCCTCTCTTCAATCTCTGACACACACCTGCAAAACACTACACAATAAAGCGTACCTCAATAACTGCATCCAGTTCTACCACACACACAACCAGACACCTCTGCTTGGCCAATTTCTCAACACACATACCCCCGCATCTGCCAAATCAGAGACCTTGCCGTACCCAAAGTCTATAAAATCTCCCCTATCGCATCAGAGCCACCAGCATCATCCTAGGGTTCCATAATAAACTGAAAACCTGACTTTTCCAATAGGCCCCAGACAGATTTGCACCCCTCCTTCTCAGGTGCAGGATACCCTCCGAGGTGAGATGTGCACCATACAAATAGGTATATAAATACCTTGTGCTGCCACTGCTCTCCAACCTGCCCCCCAGTGTCTACTTTCTGCCCCTGTCCCCATCCCTCTGCCCTCGGTTCTCTATGTATATACACCTTCCTTCTCCATCTGGAACTATGTGGTCTGTTGTGCCACCACTGTCCCTGCTGCCTGGCCTTCCTGGTGAGCAAGCAGCCCCTATCACTGCCCTAGCACCCCTCCCTCTGTCTTTCCTTCTCCTTGTATGTATCCCTGCCCTCTGAGGTCAGTTGTGGTGCCACTGCACCTCCTGGCTGCCCTTTATGATCAGCTTACTGACCATGTGTCTGCACCCTCCACCTGGACCTCTGTTCTTAGTGTGAATGTCTTTGCCCAATCCATACTGCCCTCCTGTTGCCACTGTACCTCCCCGTTGCCCTCTCCCTGGTCAACTTACATGTCTTTGCCTGTATCATTTTGCCTTCATTGATCAAAATGCATGATTTTAGATACATTTGCAATGATGACATTTTTTTTTCTTCTGTTTGGACACTGATAGTTTAGGTCAAACTCTTGGCATTTCCCATATTGGGCCACTATAATTCTCAAGGCTGCCCTAGCTCCTTCACTAGCACTTTCATTTGCACTGGGGTCAAACTCTGGAGTCAATATGCTCAAACCTCTGTTTCTGTTAATGAAACCCCTTTGTATGTTGCATGGACATCTTGGAAAAATGAGGCTTGCCTCTTACAAAGGGAAAAGAAAGGGGGAGGTTAATATATCTTGGGAGCTGGATGTGTGGAATGCACTTGCTCATTTTAATTCTAGCCTTTGAACCTGATATTTATTGTTATGCTTTAGATGATTTTGGTTTCTTGGTGAGAAGCATCTTTTGGTATTTGTAACATGTTTCTTGCTGCTAAGTGGTTAGCTGGTTTATCACGGGTTGACTACTGGCAGCAGAAAATCGATGTAGTTGTCCCTGGATTCACAAGGTAGCCTTTCTTTGTGATTCCACTATGACTAGTAAATACATATATATATATATATATTTACAAAACCTTGAAAATTCACTGAAAAAACCATAGGTTATAGACCATATATAGTTAGGAATTAGCATTTACAAAACCTTATTTTACTCACACAAAACCATTGAAATTCGCATATATAGTTAGTTGCACTAACTATATATCGCGCACCCGCAATCCACTGCTGATGATGTCACATATTACATCATTCATGACATGGTCAGTGACATCACTGATGACATCACTGATGACATCTCAAATGACATCACTGATGACATCTCAAATGACATCACTGATGACATCACTGATGACATCTCATTTGACATTACTGATCACATCACTGATGACATCATTCATGTGATAATACGATGAACCTCTTCAGACTCTAATATAACCTTAGATACAATCAGTGTAAACAGACACTCACAGACTGTCACTCATCCATGGAGTTACTCACACACCTAGTCAGTCATGCAAAGAATCAATCACACCTCCATTTCCTCAACTATACAGTTATACAAACTTTACTTATTCAAACATATACTAACACATATTTACTCTCTTATACAATCCCTGATACAAGTTTACAATGATCCATACAGCCACTCACACATTCACTGGCTCTTATGCACAGTTATTTATATATGTCAACTCTCACATGTACTGTGTTTTACATATGTACTTACTTTGACATGTAGCACTGAGATATCCATGCACTCACCAATACACTCATGCACACAGTCAACCGCCCATACAGCTGTTTCCACATGCACTTTTGAAACCATACATCTAGTGAATCAACTGCTCACACATCTATGCACAGAGTCATACACCTCCCAGCCCCCCACACACACACTCAGTCTCCCATACAAATACTTGGGCAACCAATCAATAACCCATATAGTTACTCATATAGCTACTGATCAACACATGCAGCAGTTTACAGAACAACAGACATAATGATGCCCAAATTAAGACAGTTTAGTCACTAACCCATGCACTCAGTGAGACACATTTAATCACTCACTCATACAGTCAGTCATGCACCTACTAAATCCTTCATCCAGACACTTATACATCCACTCATTCTTCAATATGTAAGACATATTTTAACTTTACAGAAACATACAGTCACTGGATGTTGTCATCAGTGATGTCATTTGAGATGTCATCAGTGATGTCATTAGTGATGTCACTGACCATGTCATGAATGATGTATTATGTGACATCATCAGCAGTGGATTGCGGGTGCGCGATATATAGTTAGTGCAACTAACTATATATGCGAATTTCAATGGTTTTGTGTGAGTAAAATAAGATTTTGTAAATGCTAATTCCTAACTATATATGGTCTATAACCTATGGTTTTTTCAGTGAATTTTCAAGGTTTTGTAAATGCTAATTCCTAACTATATATGGTCTATAACCTATGGTTTTTTCAGTGAATTTTCAAGGTTTTGTAAATGCTAATTCCTAACTATATATGGTCTATAGCCTATGGTTTTTTCAGTGAATATATATATATATACATACATATATAAACATATATCATCTGTATATCTATATAAATACAAACATAAATGCATGCATACATATACTTATATGCATACAGATGCATGTTATTTACATGAAAGTTGAAAAAACACTAATAAAAGCAAAGCTAAAAAGCCACCTCATTACAAACAGAATGGCTTTAACTTAAACGAGGGCGAGATCTATTGCATTTTCAATGCTTGTTTACTTTGGTTCCATCAAGAAGGCATTCAGATGTGTCACACATTTGCCATAAATTCTGAATGTTAGCACTCTAGTTGCACATTAGATCACTGTAGTAAAGCTACTGCTCACCAGGGACGTCTGCTGCTGGTATTCAAAGTGCATGTTTCAGTCTGCATGTCAGAATGTTTTTAATGAAATAGAAGAGGATTTGAGAAGTCACTCAAAATGATCCCTAATTTTTCTTTCTGAAGCACTAATCATACTTTCTATGGCAAAATTAACCCCCTCATGTTGTTCCTTTTTAAATTGAGTGTTTTCAGACTTACCACTTCATTCCAATCAAGATGGCTTCTGGTGTGCCATACTTTTGTCATAAGTAAGACTGTTAGCGCTCTAGTTGTTCTTTAGAACACTCTGGGACATTCTGTCATTGGGCTATAGTTGGGGTACATCTGGGTGATATTTGGGCTACATTTAGGCTCTTTTGTCTCTGGTGGCCATCTTGGGAGACTGTATGTCAGAATTTTTTAATGAAATTGAAGAGGGTTTGAGAAGTCACTCAAAATGTGCCCTAATTTTTCTTTCTGCAGCACTAATCATAATTCATATGGCAAAATATACCCTCTCATTTTGTTCCTTTTTAAATTAAATGTTTTAAGAGTTACCACTTTATTCCAATTAAGATGGCTTCAGGTGTGCCATACCTTTGTAATAAGTAGGACTGTTAGCGCTCTAGTTGTTCTTTAGAACACTCTGGGACATTCTGTCATTGGGCTATACTTGGGCTACATCTGGGTGATATTTGGGCTACATTTGGGCTCTTTTGTCTCTGGTGGCCATTTTGGGAGACTGCATGTCAGAATTTTTTTATGAAATAGAAGAGGATTTGAAAAGTCACTCAAAATGTGCCCTAATTTTTCTTTCTGCAGCACTAATAATACCTTCTATTGCATAATATACCCCCTCATTTTGTTCTTTTTTAAATTAAATGTTTTAAGAGTTACCACTTTATTCCTATCACGATGGCTCCAGGTGTGCTATACCTTTGTAATAAGTAGGACTGTTAGCGCTCTAGTTGTTCTTTAGAACACTCTGGGACATTCTGTCATTGGGCTATACTTGGGCTACATCTGGGTGATATTTGGGCTCTTTTGTCTCTGGTGGCCATTTTGGGAGACTGCATGTCAGAATGTTTTAATGAAATAGAAAAGGATTTGAGAAGTCACTCAAAATGTGCCCTAATTTTTCATTCTGCAGCACTAATCATACTTTCTATGGCAAAATATACCCCCTCATGTTGTTTCTTTTTAAATTAAATGTATTAAGAGTTACCACTTTATTCCAATCAAGATGGCTTCAGGTGTGCCATACCTTTGTAATAAGTAGGACTGTTAGCGCTCTAGTTGTTCTTTAGAACACTCTGGGACATTCTGTCATTGGGCTATACTTGGGCTACATCTGGGTGATATTTGGGCTACATTTGGGCTCTTTTGTCTCTGGTGGCCATTTTGGGAGACTGCATGTCAGAATGTTTTAATGAAATAGAAAAGGATTTGAGAAGTCACTCAAAATGTGCCCTAATTTTTCATTCTGCAGCACTAATCATACTTTCTATGGCAAAATATACCGCCTCATGTTGTTTCATTTTAAATTAAATGTTTTAAGAGTTACCACTTTATTCCAATCAAGATGGCTTCAGGTGTGCCATACCTTTGTAATAAGTAGGACTGTTAGCGCTCTAGTTGTTCTTTAGAACACTCTAGGAGGCTGCAGTAGAACACAAAGGAATCAACTGACAGTCTCTGTCCTTGTTGGATGTACATGTTTTACTGAGAATGTCAGACTTCATTTTCACATGACTGAGAAAGATAATGTGAATTTACAGAAAATATGCTTTCAGTTTAGCTTATAGATCCCCTTCCAAACCACTGTGGGAAAATCATGAGATATTAGTGTTCTTTCAAACAATATTCATGATATCACAGCAGAAGGTTTTTTCACATGGTAAAATCACCTTAGAACCCACCACAATTCCTAAAACGAGTATGGTACCATCAACAAATGATTTATAATGTAACTAAAGTCCTAAAACCCTCTATTAACTACAATGCTTTTTAATGAGGTACTATCATGTATATTGGTCCCAAGATGGCTGCCAACACTTCTTGGATGAAGTGCTGACAGCCAATCAGATCAGATGTGTGGTTAGGCTCCGCCCAGATATATATCTTTTTTTTAACCTAAATTACTCAAAATCCACTGGAGCACATATATTGAGACCTAGCAAAGGCACATCGGGCTAACAGTCCCTACAATTTTGCCAAGTTTCGTGCAAATCCATTCAGCCGTTCGAGCTAAAAGTGAGGCCAACCGCCCTATGGAAATTAACATGGGAAAAACGCGTTTTGGGACCCCCTTTTTTCTCGGCCCCCCCTTGACGAAACCCCCCCAAATTGTCAGGGGCTGCTCAGAAACAAAATGTGCCATTTTCCTGAAAATTTCAGCCGATTCCGTCTACAAACGCCAAAGTTATTAGACATAGAATTTTGTGCGAATAGTCCCAAGGCAGCACAACGTGCTGAGTTCTGGAGGGCACCTAGGTGATGTTACCTGGGTGCCGCACTGGTTTTTGGTATCCTAAAATGCAGCTCCGAAAAACGGCGATGGGCGTCCCGGGGGGTGCGCGGGGAGGCCTCGTCAGTAGCGGTCTGTTGTGCGAATAGTCCCAAGGCAGCAGAACGCGCTGAGATGTGGATGGCACCCAGGTGATGTCCAGTAAGTTGTCGCACTGGTTTTGGCATCCTACAATGCTGCTCCGAAAAACGGCGTGGGGCGCCCCGGGGGGGGGGGGGGGAGGCGGCGTGAACGGGTCTCCCCAGGTGGAGGCTCGTCGGCTGTACTGGGGCGCCCCTTTACCGTTTCAGTTGACATTCCGCCCGCTTTTGCTACACTGTGCCTCATCCGCCATTCAGCTGTTTATTGCCCGCTCTTGCGGCTACAGCGTCTCGCTCATCATGTAGTTGAGTTGCGCCCACTCTTGCGGTGCAGCGATAGGCGGCTGCCACAGGACTCTTAAAATGGCGGACGGCTCTTCGGATTTGGGCCTGGTCCACTAACATGGCCCTGGGACACCTTGGAACTCAGACCCCTGAGCCTTGAAGATTTTTACAAAAGTCTTGGGGGCTCCCAACTCCTGCAGGCTTCCGGTGGGGAGCGGCTGCCATGATTGCTCGCGGAATGACCACGACAGAGCCACGAGATGGTGGTGCTCCCAGGCTGACATCAGCTTTAGTCTGAAACATCTAGATACAAGGTGGGGCTTTCATCATTTGGGAAAAAAAAATGTTTTAATCCAATGAAAAGTGATATTTTTAGGTCATATGATCAAGCCTTCCATCATTAGGAAACCAAAAGTAAAATGAACCAATGAAAAGTTTTATAAAGAAGTCACATGACCTGTTATGCTTACGTTACGCGCTGCTATAAAAAGCGTAGAAAATCCGTTGGCACGTGAGGCGGCGTCAGTAGCGGACCGATGTGCGAATAGGCCGAAGGCAGCACAACGCGCCGAGATCCGGATGGCACCGAGGTGGTGTCCAGCAAGTTGTACTGGTGTGGCCATCCTACAATGCTGCGCCGAAAGTCGGCGTGGGGTGCCTGGGGGGGGGGGTGGCGCAAACTGGCCTCTCTCGTCTCCCCAGGTGGAGGCACCTGATGTGCAGTGCGCGCCCCTTATCTTTTCACTCGCCGTCCAGCAAAGTTGCGCCCGCACTTGCTGCTACAGTAGGCCGAAGGCAGCACAACGCGCCAAGATCCGGATGGCACCGAGGTGGTGTCCAGCAAATTGCTGCACTGGTGTGGCCATCCTACAATGCTGCGCCAAAATTAGGCGTGGGGCGCTCCGTTGGCCTGTGAGGTCGCGTCAGTCAGTGGGGGCTTTTTGAGAAAGCAATGTGATGCTGTGCGTCGCCCCCAAGATGGAGGCTCCTCGGCTGCAGTGGGGCGCCCCTTGGTGTTTCACTCGCTATCCAGCTGAGTTCGTCCACACTTGCGGCTACAGTAGGCCGAAGGAAGCACAACGCGCCGAGATCTGGATGGCACCGAGGTGGTGTCTAGCAAGTTGCCGCACTGGTGTGGCCATCCTACAATGCTGCGCCGAAAGTTCCATGGTCCGGCGGAACTTTTTTCCTTTTCCTTTCTGCATCTTGTCCCACAATCCGTTTAACCTTTAGACACGACCAGGTCCCTGAATGTGTGCAGGGGGACGCTATTGATTGAATCAAAATGGCGGCTTCACACAAACTGACTCAAGCGTTGCTGGTGATGCTATACAGACAAAAAATGGTTTTCAGTTTGTACATTCTTCAGGATATTTCCATCCAAGTCTGCTTGAGAGTTTGTAGAACAATGGCTTTAGATCTTGCCCTCCATTCTTTTGACTGTTGGCCTTGTTGCCTATGTTTTCTGTTGTCATTTAACTGAACCTTTTTTGACTGCCGAAAGGGGTTCTGGTCCGACCGCTGGTTGGTGGAGATATTTTGACTATATCCTGGACCTGCCCGGCCTCGCCCAAAATGGCGCCGGTATAAATGCGACTCGTACCTCCTTGTTGTGTACTGGTTGCACAACCTTGATATCACGAGATACGTATGCAGTTTTGAAGCACATGGCGGGCGGGAATGAGAATTGATTGAATATTTCGACATCCCTATTGATATTAAGTTCTGATGTGTTATTGATTACTGTACTATTGAAAGTTCGAATTAACGTCACCCATGGTACTTGCCCGCAAATGTATATCTAGATAATTTTATTGTAAGTGGCCCTGTCGTATTTTAATTACAAAATGTACGTCCACCGATTCCGCAACTGTTAGACACCTTAGTTCTTGCAACCTAATGGCCCGCTCATTGCGTTCCTCTACAGTGTAAATGTCTCCTCATCATATACGATTCCAGTTTGCTCCGTGGCCGGCCCACGTGGTTATAGGCCCATATTTGTATACTGACATTTTCACAATAAAGGTTTTTAAAACAAAACATGGTAGTAGTATTTACATTGGTAAAGTTTTTAATTTTAGTCACTGTTTTCGAATCAGTAAAAGGCAAGTGAAATAAAGCAGTCCAATTACATGACGGATAAAAGGTATAATACGCAGGAGCGCAGTAAAGATAAATGGTCAAGGGCTGTTGTGTTTTTTACTCCTGCAACATAAAGTGATCGATAAGAATCTGATATTCGGGCGTATCGGCGACTAAGACAGCAGGCCGAGCATCTTTTGCTCAACGGCTCCGTCATGGGATGAAGAAACGCCCTTTTGCTAGAAAAAGGAATATATTTTACTTGCAGGACAGTTGTAAACTTTCCGGGAAAATACATTATCCTGGAACATTATAACATATATGTTTAAGAAAAAATAATGTTCGAAAGCAATAAAAAGCGTAATTTTTAGGTCATATGACCAAGCCTTTCATCATTAGTATAACAAAAGTAAAATGAACCAATGAAAAGTTTTATTAACAAGTCACATGACCTGTTATGCTTACGTTACGCGCTGCGCGCCGCGCCCCGGATCCCTTCCGGGAAGCTGCGCTTCGCGCACTGGAGTACTTCCGAATGCGCTAACGCGGCGTGTTATATAATGCATTACGCGACAACGTAGGTCCAGAATATAGTCAGAATGTCTCCACCAACCAGCGGTCGGAACACAACCCCTTTCAGCAGTCTAAAAAGTTCTGTTAAATGACAACAGAAGGGACAGGCAACAAGAACCATCAGTCAAAGAGGGGAGGGCAAGTTCTTCCCTACCGGGTCACGTTGGGGCGCTACCGGAACTCATCGAATTGGTAGTCTACAGTGTTTCTGGATGTTTCAGACTGAAGCTGGCGTTAGCATGAGAGCACCACCATCTCGTATCTCAGTCGTGGCCATTCCACGAGCAATCATGGCAGCCGCTCCCCACCAAAAGCCTGCGGGAGTCGGGGGCCCCCAAGACTTTTGTAGAATCTTCAAGGCTCAGTGGACGCTTTTGAGAATGGGGCCCAAGCCCTAGCAGACAAGCGTCCAAGTTCCAAGGTGTCCCATGGCCATTTTAGTGGACCACGCCCAAATCTGAAGAGGCGGCCGCCATTTTGAGAGTCCTGTGGCAGCCACCTATAGTTGCATCGCAAGAGCGGGAGCAACTCAACTACATGGTGAGCGAGACGCTGTAGTCGCAAGAGCGGGCAGTAAACAGCTGAATGGCGGAAGAGGCACAGTGTAGCAAAAGCGGGCGGAATGGCAACTGAAACGGTAAAGGGGCGCCCCACTACAGCGTGTCTTCAGGTCAAACGGATTGTGGGATAAGGTCCAGAATGGAAGAGTCATCAAAAGGCAAAAGGTTCCGCCGGACCCCGGGAGCCGGCCGCCTATGTCGGGGGCGATCTTAGGCCACGCCAGGGCAACACGACTTGGGGAGGGGGCAGAAGTCAAGCGCTCCCTCCCAGTTCGCGCCACCACACCGTATGTTGAAAATCTGAAGCCATCGTTCTACAAACTCTCAACCAGCCTTGGATGAAAAATCTTGAAGAATGTACAAACTGAAAACCAGTTTTTGTTTGCATAGCATCAGCAGCAACGCTTGCTATCAGAATGCATGAGTTTCATGCTCGATCGATTGAGCTAGCCGGATCAGGCAACAAAAAGTATAAAATAGTTATGTAAATAGTTATTTAATAAAATGTTTTACCCTGTTACTTTGCTGGTGTGTTGTATATATTTATAATATTTGCATATAGTTTATCGTTATTTTGGGCGGGGTGGGTGGCGGAGCCGAGCTGTCTTGCAGCCAGCATGGTGTGGAGCTCAGTTCATCTCACTAGTTTCGTATTTCTCATGAAGGGTTGTTCCTAATGTTTCTATTTTAGCGAGGTCAAAAAGAGATCCCATTAGTGGCCTACTGATTTTGCTCGAATATTTTTTTTTTTAACACGATTTTTCACTATCTGCAAAGACTAAACAGAGTATTGCGGCTTTGTGCTTGTTAGTAAATAGAGAATGAACCAAAGAGAATAAATTCTAAAATAGTAAATGCTTGGATAACAATCAATCAAATGGAGAGACAAGCAGGCACGACGGATTACAATGGGGGCAAAGGCCTGCGTTAACTACCCTTCACTATCTGCAAAGAGAGAGTACTTCTAAGAGAAAAGAGGGGGGGCAGCGTTTAAAGCACATCAGCGTGCATAAACACGAAAATGTTTTTACCTATCACGTACTTGACATTTGACAGCTTTTGATATTTGTTATTAAAAATCCATTGAAATTCAATGAAAAAACCATAGGTTTTAGCCCATATATAGTTAGGGATTAGCATTTTCAAAACCTTATTTTACTCGCATAAAACCATTGAAATTCGCATATATAGTTAGATGCGCTAACTATATATCGCGCACCCGCAATCCACTGCTGATGATGTCACATATTACATCATTCATGACATGCTCAGTGACATCACTGATGACATCACTGATGACATCACTGATGACATCACTGATGACATCTCAAATGACATCACTGATGACAACATCCAGTGACTGTATGTTTCTGTAAAGTTAAAATATGTCTTACATATTGAAGAATGAGTGGATGTATAAGTGTCTGGATGAAGGATTTAGTAGGTGCATGACTGACTGTATGAGTGAGTGATTAAATGTGTCTCACTGAGTGAATGGGTTAGTGACTATCTGGATCACCTACTGATGTAGCTCCACCAACCATCCTCAATCTTGTCTCAGACACAGTGGCCCCTGTGATACAGGATGTGATTAATACACCCTTGGCCACTGGGGTAGTCCCACCTATGTGGAAACAAGCTAGAGTAAGAGCGTTACTAAAAAAGCCCAACCTCAACCCTGACGATTGCTCCAACTATCGTCCTATCTCCTTGTTGCCAACTGTTAGCAAGATTGCCGAAAAACATGTCAACTCTCTTCTATCTACCTTCATTGAAGCTAATAATCTGCTACATTATACCCAGACTGGGTTTAGATGCAAACAGGGTACGGAAACGGCCCTTGTGGCAGTAGTTGAGGAAACTAGGAAGATTCTGGACGAAGGGAAATGTGCGGCCATATTATTATTAGACCTCAGTGCGGCCTTTGATACCGTTAATCACACGATTCTCATTCAGAGATTGAGTGATGTAGGTATCACTGGGACCGCACTGAACTGGCTTAGCTCTTTCCTGTCCAATCGGACCTTTTCAGTGTTTGAGGATGATATAGTTTCAGCTCCAATACAGCTTCAATGTGGTGTTCCCCAGGGGTCATCCCTCAGCCCTACTCTATTTAATATTTACATGAGACCTTTGGCTGAGGTGGTGCAACCTTGGGCAGTACAATTAGTAACATATGCTGATGATACTCAGCTTATCATCTCCCTGTCCGGGCAGGAGGCGACTTATAACAACCTATCCTCTTGTCTTAGCAAAGTCCAGGAGTGGATGAATGACTCTTTTTTGAAGCTTAACGGAGCTAAAACAGAGGTCATGATGCTAGGACATAAACCACCTACCTCTGTGGATACGTGGTGGCCGGACTCCTTGGGGCAGCCTCCGACCCCTAAAGAGCAAATCAAAAGCCTGGGAGTGTGGCTGGACCCAGCCCTTAACTTTCAGGTCCAAGCCCGGAAGGTAGCAGGGACTGGTTATGCCCTCATGAGAGCACTCAGAAAGATCTTAGGACTACTTCCCTTTGAGGCCAGAAGGATCCTAGTACAATCTCTCATCCTATCACGATTAGACTATTCCAACGCAGTCTATCTAGGGGCTCCTAAAGGGACAATCAAGATCCTTCAGACCATCCAAAATTGTGCTGCCCGAATGCTACTAAATATCCCACGCAGAACCTCTGCCAAACCAGCATTGAAGCAACTACACTGGTTGCCTGTACAACAACGAATCGAATTTAAAGCAATGACTATTGCTCACAAAGCCCTGCATAACTCCGGACCAGACATTCTTGCACCTTTGTTTAGTCCTTATCAAACATGCAGAACCCTGAGATCCAGTGATAAGAATCTACTGGTAATCCCCATTATCAGGAGATTGCGCACCGGGGGCAGGCGGTTTTCACTACAGGCTGCAAAGCTTTGGAACAATCTTCCAGACGCTATCTGCTTGGAGGAGAACCATCTCAGGTTTAGAAAAATGCTGAAAACCTTCTTATTCTGCTAAAGTTAATGGAGATGACTGGACCACTTAAGCGCTGGGATGCCTCATGGTAACCATGCGCTATAGAAATGTGTAATCATTCATTCATTCATTCACTAATCTGTCTTAATTTGTGCATCATTATGTCTGTTGTTCTGTAAACTGCTGCATGTGTTGATCAGTAGCTATATGAGTAACTATATGGGTTATTGATTGGTTGCCCAAGTATTTGTATGGGAGACTGAGTGTGTGTGGGTGACTGGGAGGTGTATGACTTTGTGCATCGATGTGTGAGCAGTTGATTCACTAGATGTATGGGTTAAAAGTGCATGTGGAAACAGCTGTATGGGCGGTTGACTGTGTGCATGAGTGTATTGGTGAGTGAATGGATATCTCAGTGCTACATGTCAAAGTAAGTACATATGTAAAACACAGTACATGTGAGAGTTGACATATATAAATAACTGTGCATAAGAGCCAGTGAATGTGTGAGTGGCTGTATGGATCATTGTGAACTTGTATCAGGGATTGTATAAGAGAGTAAATATGTGTTAGTATATGTTTGAATAAGTAAGGTGTGTATAACTGTATAGTAGAGGAAATGGAGGTGTGATTGATTCTTTGCATGACTGACTAGGTGTGTGAGTAACTCCATGGATGAGTGACAGTCTGTGAGTTTTTGTTTACACTGAGTGTATCTAAGGTTATATTAGAGTCTGAAGAGGTTCATCGTATTATCACATGAATGATGTCATTAGTGATGTGCTCAGTAATGTCAAATGAGATGTCAAATGAGATGTCATCAGTGATGTCACTGAGCATGTCATGAATGATGTAATATGTGATATCATCAGCAGTGGATTGCGGGTGCGCGATATATAGTTAGCGCATCTAACTATATATGCGAATTTCAATAGTTTTATGCGAGTAAAATAAGGTTTTGAAAATGCTAATCCCTAACTATATATGGGCTAAAACCTATGGTTTTTTCATTGAATATATATATATATATATATATATATATATATATATATATATATATATATATATACATACATACATACATACATACATACATACATACATACATACATACATATATATATATATATATATATATATATATATATATAAAGTAGTTGTGTAACTTAGGATGCTACCTTCTGCAACCCTGATGCTCATTATGGCCATCCGCAGATTGACAATCTAATCACTTTCCCTTACTCTTCAAGTAAATAATAAAAGATCCCGGAAAGCTTTGGTTACACATTGCTCCATCTCTAGGGAAGTTGGCAATCTCTGAAGTGACTGCTATATGAGATGAGTGTCTCTTAGGGAATATGTTGTATCTCCCTCTAATTTTACTTAAATAGTGATGGTATTCATAGCTTGTTTTTAGGGCAATTTTAATGTCTTCAAGACAGTAAAAATTCCTGGGCTGATTCTCTTGCTTTCCGTTTGCTGACTTCACTTTTTCGTTTGTTGGCTAGAATTCAGAATTGGGATTTTCAGACGATCTATATTATTAGTGTCTATCACTTTCTGATTGGGAAAGGATGAGATCCCAGAGAACAAAACTTCACTAACTCATAAGAAAAGTCATAAGAAAATAATTGTTCAAATTTAGATTGTTAGGTTTCAATTTAATTTTTTGGCTGCTCTCATATAAAATAACAGACAAAAATATGAAAAGTATCATAAGCAACAACAGAGCAAGCAAAAAGTAGCACAAGAATTTGCTCGACCATATATACACTACAAGGCATGTGCACCATTGTTTATCAAGCCTTGTCACTAGTAACATCCTTCATCTGTCTCTGACCTCACTGGGCTGCTTGTGTACAGCATCTCTTTTAGAACATGATCGTCCTCATTCCCCATCCCTACTTCATCTCTATTTCTCATCCAGCAACCCGTACTTCTCAACCATTTTTCCTACTTTACATCCCTCATCCCTGCTTCTCATCCCTACTTCTGATCCATCATCTTCACTTCTCATCCATCATCCCTACTTCTCACCCCTCATCTCTACTTTTCCTCCATTGTTCCTAATTCTCATGCCTCATCCCTCTTTATCACCTCCACTTCTCATCCATTATACCTACTTCGCATCAATCATACCTACTTTTATCGCTTATTAATACCTCCCATCCCTACTTATTTTCCATCATCCCTACTTCTCATCCCTACTTCTGATCCAGCATCTCTACTTTTCTTCCACCATCCCTACTTCTAATCCGTCATCCACACTTCTCATCCATCATCTCTACTTCTCATCCATCCTCTCTACTTCTCCTCCATCATTCCTAATTTCCATTGCTCATCCTTGTGTCTTATCCCCACTTCTCATCTATTATCCCTATTTCCCATTCATCAGCCTTCCTTTGTATCCATCATTCCTACTTCTCCTCCCTACTTTTTCTATCATCTCCACTTCTCATCTACCATAACTCTATCTCATTTACCATCCTGCTTCTCATGCATCATCCCTGCTTGTCTTCAATCAATCCCACTTCTCATCTCTCATCCCTGCCTCTCATCCCTACTTCTCATTCATCATCCTTACTTCTCATCGATCATCCTTCTCACCTATCAGCCTTACTTCTCATCCATACTTCCCATCCATCACCTCTCCTCCCCATCCCTGCTACCCATCCCTCATCCCTACTTGGCACACCTGCTTCTCATTTATCATCACTACTGCTCATATCTTCTTCTCATCCATCATCCTTACTTCTCATTGCTCATTCCTTAAACACAACAACACACTATCAATGTTGTGAAATAACCCTTCAGACTGATTGGCTGACAACATTCATTCTACGGGTCTAGCCTTTGAAAAAAAAACTTTTTCAATGCACATGCTTGTTGAGGACGAAGGAGGGGAAATACAACTGGCATTTGCTTTCAATGAATCCAGGGATGTACAGCATTATTAGTTGTATTTAAGTAAGTGATTTTCAGTTTTCACAGGCCTCTGTGGAAAGTTCTGATGGTTTGGGGAAGACAAGGGCCACCCACCTGGGCCATAAATCAACACTTGGAGTGAAGGCTCTACAGTTCAGCCAGAAAATATGTTTCATTTCATATTTAACAACTCTGTCCAGGCCTGTTCTTCCTACTTTCCTACACAACTGAAGTGCAGCCCTTGGAATCTGCAAATTGCAAGTAAAGAAAAAAGACAGTTCTCAGAGCAAAAAGCAGCCTCAGACTAAAACATTAACACACTGAAAATATAAAAGTGCCTGATGAACTGTATTAAATAGTCTCCAAAAGTTGATTTTAAACATGTTCCTTGTTACAATATTAAACTGAAACCAGCCAAGGTTTCTGATGACCCGTATACCAGTCTCCAAGTGTTGATTTATCACTCAATCAATCAATCAATCAATCAATCAGGGGTTTTTAAAGCGCAGCTACTCACCCGTGAGGGTCACAAGGCACTGGAGGATGGTGGCTACATTGGGCTCTGGGGTCATCTGAAGAGCCAGGCTTGATGTCCTTCTTAAACTGTAGTAGTGTAGAGCTTTGTCAGAGGTAGAGGGAGAGGTTGTTCCAGGTCTTGTAGAAGCACAGGATGGTGGTCAGAAAGAGGCTGGCTGATTGAAGGTGTCTCTTGGGTGTGTGGAAGGAGAAGCGGTTGTTTAGGTATTTAGGTCCAATGTTGTGTATGGTTATTCTTCCGATGGGGAGCCAGTGGAGATCGCTGAGTTGTTGAGTGATGTGTTTGTGAGGGAGATGTCTAGGATCAGTCTGGCTGCAGCATTCTGGATAGTCTAGAGCTTGCAAAGGAGTTTTTTGTTGATTCCGGCATGGAGGGTGTTGCCGTAGTCCAGTTTGCTAGTGATGAGTGCATGCATGACTGTTTTTTTGGATTTGGAGGAGAACCCTGTGAACGTTTTTCAGAGTTTGCAGAGGGTATTGGAGCAGGCCGATAATACAGCTTTGATCTTGCAGTTCATATTGAGTGATGCGTCCAGTGTGATGCTGAGGTTTCGTGTATAAAAGGGGGTGGTGATGGACGGAGCCTCTGAATCAATCAAACACTCACACCCAGTCAAGAGATCTGGGTTTAATCCATCACCGTTCTTTAGCCCACTCTGCCACCCCAGTTCAGACATGGCTATAGGCAAATCAGTCTGACCCTGTGCCTCATGGGAACAGTCCAGACCGAACTGCCAAGCCATGTCTTCCCTGGACCGGAAACAAGCTTCCGAGGACCGGTTTCTGGCATTCCAGCCGTCTTCAGCCCGGCATGCTTGAATCCAGTGGCAAAGTGAGCAAGGGACTCACGTCTGAGCATACCCTGCCACACGTATGGCGGCCAAAAGCGGTACAAAAGGGGGTGGTGATGGACGGAGCATCTGAATCAATCAAACACTCACACCCAGTCAAGAGATCTGGGTTTAATCCATCACCGTTCTTTAGCCCACTCTGCCACCCCAGTTCAGACATGGCTATATGCAAATCAGTCTGACCCTGTGCCTCATGGGAACAGTCCAGCCCAAACTGCCAAGCCATGTCATCCCTGGACCGGAAACAAGCTTCCAAGGACCGGATCAGTTGACTGGGGGTGAGTGTTTGATTGGCTCAAACGCTCCGTCCATCATCCCCTTTTGTATCGCAAGGTGTCTTGTGTGGTCTGCCAGGTATGGTGGGTTCCGAGGGAGGGGGCCACCATGTGTCGTCCCATGTTGAGGGGCTGGAGCCAAGGATGGGACTTCTGAATTCTCTGAATTGAGTTTCAGGCAGCTATTCTTCATCCACGTGGCGACATCTTTAATCCCTTCTTTGAAGTTGTGCCTTGTGATGTTGGGTTCCTTGGTGAGGGAGAGGTTGAGCTGGGTGTCGTCATTGTAGGAGACAATGTTGATCCCATGATTTCTGACGATGGTTGTGAGGGGGTACTCCACATCTGGTCTCTGTTGGTTCTAAAAAGTAGGGTAGGAGTCTGACTTGCTGAATTTTGCCTGTGAGAAATTAGCTCATCCAGTTGAGGGCCTTTCCTCGGATGCTGGCATCATGGAGTCTGGTAGTAGACGGTGTTGAAGGCAGCATAGAGGTCCAGGAGGATGAGGTCATATCCAAGTGGAGGACCCTTGTCTTCCCTAAACCATTAGAGCTCTTCACAGTTGGTCTTTATAAATAGTAAAACACCTAAATAAAATGAAATGCTGTACAGCCTTGGATTCACTGAAAGCAAACTGCATTGTGCAATTAGAAGGCTGTTTGTTCAGTAGCAGATCCTATAGAATGCAGCCCTCTCTCTTAACTTTGATTGTCTGTTGCAAACCAATCAATGTGAATGTATGTTTCACAGCATTGGAAACATGTTAGTATTAAGGAGGGATGAGGAATTAGAAGTATGGGCTGAGACAAAGGGATGATGGAGGAGAAGTAGGGATTATGTATGATGGATGACAAGTAGGGATGATAGATGAGAAGTATGATTTATGGATAAGAAGTACGGGTGATGGATAAGAAGTGGGAGTAAAAAGTAGGGGTTATGGATGAGAAGCAGGGATGAGAAGTAAGGATGATGGGTAAGAAGGGATGAGAGATAGGAGTGATGGATGAGAAGTAGGGGTGAAAAATAGGGATGAGGGATGAGCAGTAGGGATGATGGATGAAAAGTAGGGGTGATGGATGAGAACTAGGTATGAGAGGTTTGGGTGAGAAGTATGGATGATAGATGAGAAGTAGGGATGATAAATGAGAAACAGGGATGAGAAGCAGGGATGGGATGTAGGGATGATGGAAGAGAAGTAAGAATGAGAAGAAGGGAAAATTGATGAGAAGTAGGGATGATGGATGAAAAGTAGTGATGAGCAGCACGGTTGAGGGATGAGAAGTAAGGATGATGGAAGAGAAGTAGGGATGATGGATACGAATTACGAATGATGAATGATCTATCAGAAGTATTGATCATGGATGAGAAGTAAGGAAGATGTATGAGAAGTAGGGATGAGAAGTAGGGATGAGGAGTGAGGAATATGGAATGAAGATGTCCTAAAATGGATGTTATACTAGGGGCATGTTTACAAACATTTCTCTCACACAATGTAGGGAAACAAGCAAAGTTGCTGCACTGCATTGTGCGAAACTGAGAGAGCAAAAATGCACCATATCTAATATGATATGGTGCATTTTTGATCCCTCCTTGTGCTGATCCACTTGAGGCTGCCTAGCATCAGTGCAGGCACCCACAAGGGTGCCTGCATTATAAGCAGGATTGTTTTTTTGCAGGTGACATACATTCCTGCACAAAAACAATGCTTAAAGGCTTTTTTTCCCTAATTGTGATACACAATGCATCACACATACAGAAAGGAAGAAACAAGAAGAAATATATATTATTTTCCTTGTTATGCACAGGTGTGGAAGGCGCATTATTTTTGTGCAATCCCAGCTTTACTGCCCTTAGTAATTCTGGGATTTTATCATAAGCCATAGGTGGCCTCCTGGTCAGTGTCACTGCTCTCCCCTGTGCAGCTCGCTCTGTTATGATCTTTCTCTTGTTGCTATTTCTGTTTACCCTTCTCTTTTGCCCTTTCTTTTTGGCATTTGCTCTTTTTTTGATTCCATCTCTTGCCCACATTTCCCTTTTTGCTCGCTCTGTTTTGCCCTTCTCTTTTGATCCTTTCCCTGCACTCACGCTGCTACTAACCCCGCGCCCCCTCTCCCCAGCATGCTGCTCCCACTTCTGCCTCCTAGCTTACCACCCTCCCTGACCCCTACTTAATGGTGGTCGCTGGTGTGCCAAAGTTGCGTCAAAGGCAAGCATGTCTGCACCAGTCTGTGACCCGACCTTGACCAAGTCGAGGAAGCCTGGTCCCTCGACCCGCCGCTGGTATGACCCCAGCACCCTCTGCGCTCTCTACCCCGGATGCAGTAACAACTGCCAGCTCTCAATACCAAGAAACACCCATGGCCTGATCTCCTGCTGACACTGCTGCTGCACCTTTACCCACCACTGGACCCCAGCTTTAGCCCCCAGCCCACTGGACACAAGCACACACAAAACACTGGACTGAATCCTCCTCAATGTGTGCTCCCTGCACTGACACACCATAGAAATTTAGGACCTCCTCAACACTAACACGCCTGAGTTCACTTTACTCACAGAGACCTGGACCAATGCCAACTACACACCCAACATTGCAATCGCCATCCCTGATGGATACAAGATCCTGAGGAAAGGCTGTGCCACCCACTCTGGTGGAGGCATCACCATCATCAACAAAATCTCACTCTACATGACAACCACCGACCCGGACGATATCTTACCCTCCATGGAACATCTCTGCTTCCAGATCCGGACCAACCCCAAAACAACGCTCCGCAGAATCCTTGCCTACAGATCACCTGGCCTCTGTGCTCCATTCACCAACACCATCGCTGACTTCATCGCACCCCACACCCTTGCCTCCACTGACATACTACTCAGAGACCTAAACTTCCACCTGGACAACCATGACCCCAATATTACCATCCTCCAAGAGAATCTCACCAACATAGGGCTGAAGCAACTTGTCTCCACCCCAACTCACACAGGTAGACAAACACTTGATCCCATCTTCGCAGGAGGAAACAGCACTCTGGACTGACCACCTCTGCATCCATGTGCTGCCTCCCAAACAGAAGCTGGAACAAAACCACTGAAGAACACCTTACATCCACCCTCACCAGCACTCCACCCCCACCATGCCAGACACCAACATCGTGGCAAGCAACCTCCACCTATGGATCACCAACTGTGCCAACACACTCACCCCCCTACAGATGAAGGCTACATGGTGACGCAACAAGAAAGCAAGCTGGTTCACCACAGCACTTCAAGAATCCAAGCACTCCTGCTGACAACTTGAAAAGATGTGGAGAAGCTGTAAAACCCTGGAATCACGCACCGCCTATAGAACAGCCCCTACAGCACACCACCAATTCATGAAACGTCTCTGCTTCCATGCCTTGAGGAGAAACCTCTGTTTAGCCAACCTCTCCCTGGCCACCATCACACGCTTCTACATGAACAGAGGAGGTGGAAAGTCCTTCTCCTACCTCACAGCCAAGACCTGGAATGACCTTCCTCTCCACCTCTGGCAAAGCCCTAAGCTGCACCAGTTCAGGAGAGGCCTCAATACCTGGCTCTTCAGATGGCCCCAACGTAACTGCGCCCCCGCCAGCACCTTGAGACCATAACTGGTGAGTAATGCACTTTACAAATCCATGATTGATTGATTGATTGATAGGTGGATGCTTGGAAATAATGATGCTCCACCCATGGAATGACTCATTGGCAATAAAGTAATGCCATGCAGTGCACGGTGTTACTTTGCATTCACTAAATCACACAAGTGGCTTTGTGTGGCTTAGTAAATCCCAGAAAAGGACTTGCATTACCTTATAATGAGTTGCATCATACTTAGACTGTTATGTGGGAATCTAGGACCCTAGTGTAATTTTTCCCGGTTCATGCCCATATATAGGTATAAACCATCCAGTCCTTATATAGGCATAAAGAATCATTGCCTTATTTAGTTATAGCTGGCGCAGCCCTAATACGGCATGGCTACTTCAACTAAACTCCAAGAATCCACATTGATTTTGTGGTAAAACCAGCCCTCCGCAGTCAGGCCCCTCTCCCTGCTTGAATACTGATTTATCCAAGAAATAGAGGAGTTTTTAAGGAAGTAAGGCAGTAATGACGATATTATGTCCAATCTTAAGTCAGACTCAGCACCTTCAGGGGCATAAATATGCCTACATTTGCCCAGTCAAACACACGGTGGTTCCGGAGCAGATCGACTAACTACTTGCCCGACGCCCTGCTGATGCAAGTGCTGAAGGAAGCCGACCCTCCAACTGACGCACTGAGAGGACTCTGTCTTTTCTCCTGCCGAGAAATCCAGCTCCATTGTTTCCAGGCTACCCTTGTGAGTTGCTGGGAGATCGAGTCCCGAGAGAGAGATACAAGACCTCTATCATTCTAAATGATGTACGGAGCTGATTAGATCCCTAGAAAATTCTTGAACAGATTCTTTGCAGAGAAATACTAAAACTTAATCTACTCCTCACTTACTCCTCCCTCGTACTAGGCTTAGGTTAAGTACACTGGGGTAGGCGTACGTTAGAAGCACCAGTTGAGTACTTTTAGCCATCATTTTATCACTGTATGTATTTTATGCATTTTATGTATTCTATGTTTATGGCTTAGAAACCAAATTATGCTTTTACAGTACTATTTTATAATACTATTCGTATTATATGCCTCATACTTCTTAACTAGCATTTCAATTGTATCAGTGCATTTCTTATGCTTAAGAAATAAGACTGTTCAATAAATACTTTTATTGAAAACGCCTGTCTCTCTATTTTTAAAGCAACTCTGGTGAAATGAAGCATGCACGGTTGACTGAGTGAAATGGCCGTCTTTTGATTCTGCGACTCTAGAGATACGTTTCATTATGGGGAAACAAAGTTGTCATGTTATATGGTTGTCAGAAGCTAAACCCTTCTTGTATATTTGAGAAAGTTTCTAGTGACCTCTGAACTAGCTGGTACTCACAATTAAGTCTAATATATTCGGCAGAGACCTAGTCGACTTCAGTCCTACGTCTAAACTGCAGGGTATATTATTCCAATGCGCAGAGCCTATTGGGAATATAGTAACTACACTACATGGCGCCCAACGTTTGGGAAGGCGATAATTTAACGCTAGATACTAGAGTAACTCAGTTGTGCTTTTCACACAGACCCCTTTTTCCCGTAAAATACTCCAATAGACGTCTAGAGTGGGTAAAAGGTTAATATCCGCCAAAACTGAGTAGCACGAAAATCCTATGTATTAGTTTTTGGTTAATTCAACGTTGAAGGATATAGTGTTCCAAAATATTGTGCACCTAATCTTTGTTTCCTTGAAACTTTGCTCTGAAAAAACTTTCAGTCGACAAAATGTCAGAGAGTGACGACGAAAGGGAGAGAGCAAGAGCAGCAGCTCAAGCAGTCTTAGATGACACAAATCTCCAACAAAATGACGCGGATGCAATAATCATCCCGGTAAATGTAAGAAAAACCATAACTATAAAACTTATAGAAAATGGCGTATCATCAAGAGGTGGTAAAGTAATCTTTGTTATAAAGGCACATGAATATCGGCAGACAGATGTATTCTATTGTTGGATTGTATTTCCTGCAGGAAATGCAGTAACACACGAGTTCCACTACTACAAAGTAGAGGAACCTCCATTGGAATACATTCCTTTCGAGGACGTTGAAATGCCATCAACTTACCAGGAGCATCAGCTCTGGTTTAAAGGCACACTAAAACATGAAAATAACACTACCAGGCTCGGTCCACTAGGTAGACCAGGAGCTACATGGCCGGTACTAGCCAGCTATACACCTCATCCAGACATTGAAAGGATGTCAGATGTAGAATCATTAGCTCAGCTAAAACAATGAATTGAAATACATAGACATTTGGTTCAATATGTCATGCGGACATTAACAGTCCAACCAGCTGTAGGAATTCAACAGCACACCCCTCACCAGGGGAACACAAATAAAATCACACCACAGACTATACAGTCAGTCATTGGTAAACCACAAGCGAAACGAGAACAGATTCCGTTCTGGTTAGCACAAAAAATTGCTCAAATAGAGGCAGTATTTCCTGATAGTACACCACATGAAAAACACAGGATTCTGACAATCTGTTTACCTATGGGGATTGCACCACACGTAGAGGATTGTGACACTTGGGGTACAGTCCTTGCTTCAATCTACACTAAAACACATGGTGTTCCGTCCATGGCGGTAATACCAGAAGTTCTAAGACAGATTCAAAATTATTACGATCCAGAACCGGCCTTAAATTTAGGTATGAAATTACTGAAAGATTTCAAACAGGTCTTGGCTATACTATTGGCCAACATTAGAGGAGAAGCAGCATCACCGGCAATCCGCCAGAAATTTAAAGAAACAGACATTACTGAGCACCCTTATGAGCTTGCCGGAATTATTGAAAAACCCGTTGAAGAACTAGGTATAGATAGTTTGGGTGAGAAACCAGTAAAACCTGAAATAACAGAAAATCCTGAAAAGGTGTTTAGTAAAAATAATCTCACTACTCCTAAAAAGAAGTGGGAAAATACTAAACAGACACCTCCTGGAGAGAAAAGTTCTCAGTCCAGAGGAAGATCTCCCCAAAGGGGAGGTAGGTCTCCCCAACGTGAACCCCTTGAAAAACGTTACAACCTTAGAAATAGGGATACTTTAAGAAAACCTGATAGATATCAAGATAATGACACACATCCCTCTCGATCTTTTCAGACTTTCTCGCAGAAATCGGAAAGAAGAGGACGATCAGAACACAAAGAAGAACGCTTCAAGTCCAAAGACAAAGAACCCATTCACCAAAGTAAAAAAGCTCAATTTTCGAAAGAGAAGGTAGCAAGCATAAAGGTCAGACATGCCGAGGATTCTGAGGACACAACTCAAGAACGGGGAATGGGCTCAGACAATGCTAGACAGCGCAGCAGAAGTAACCAAAGTTTGCAGGATCCTGAAGGATCATCTGGAGACAGTGGACTTGAATGAAAACATTCAGGTTGAAACTGCGGACACCAGGGTTAATGTACCCCACAAGTTATATGAAGTAACACTCCGGATGGAGGGGGACATAACTAGAAAAATAAAAGCTTTCTTCTGGGACAAGCTTTCCAAGGGTTATGACATACTTCTAGCTGAAAATGACTGGCCACCTGCAGTTTGTTAGGGAGTGCCCACACCGCGAAGAGATAATTATGCCATCCTTCTCAAATCAAATTCCAATTCATAAAAAATATACATATGCCAGGAAATTGGCAGTGGCCCAAGCCCCATCCTTATATAAAAATCATGTAGGATGGGATGAGGACTCTCCTCATCACAAAATCCAGTTAAAAAATCAACCTACTGATCAAAGGTAGTATCCAGTCGAGCAAGAAGCTAAAAAACAAGTCAGGGAGATCTTAGATCAACTTGAATATCAAGGGGTGATTGAAACATGCACCTCATCTATGAACAATCCTTTGTTTCCTGTCTCCAAACCAGACAATACATATCGTCTAGTTTTGAATGACAGACACCTGAACTCTTGTTGCAAAACTTTTGCAGTACAACATTCACACAGTACAGCACTGATGAATAACATTGTGCGCAAAAAATATAAAACCACATTAGATATTTCAAATGGTTTTTTTTGTCAAAACATTGCACCAGAAAGCAGGCATTTGACCGCTTTCTCAATCTTGGGGTCACAGTGGCAATTTTGCCGTCTCCCCCAGGGATTTAAGAATAGTCCGGGGTTATTTTCAGCCAGAGTAGAATAAATACTACAAATGTATGATGATGAGGCATTATCATATGTCGATAACATCTATCTTACAGCTGATGATTTGGACAGGTACTTGAAAAGAGTAAACACCATAATACTTGGGTTTGCTTCTGAAGGGTATGAATTCAATTTTAAGAAATCACGAATTGCCCACCTCAATGTCCTATTCTTAGGATATGAGTTATCAAGTGAAGGCAAAAGCCTGGCAGCAAAACTTCCTTCAAGAAATGTGCGCTGCTCCATCCTCCAAAAACGCTGAAAAACTTACTGTCAATTCTAGGTTTACTGAATTTTGGAAGAACTTATGTTCTAAACTATGCAGAAAGGGTTAAACCTCTCTACGAACTAATCAAACCTGATTTCAAACAAACTATCTGGACTCAAATACATACAAAAATTTTATGTTCAGTAAACGCGGGAGCACTGAATATCAAGACTATGCATGATGCATCTGAGGGTTGCGTGTGAGTATGTGGTGGAGAAATTTAAGTGAGTGAGTTGTTTAAAAAGTGCCTAGCTTGTGGGGATATTCAATTAAATTTTAATGAACCCCCCGGGCTGGTACCATCCTTCTGCCCCGGAGCCGCGCTCGGAGGCCGGCGGAGATTCCTGACACCACTAGTCGAGTCATTGGGCCAGACAAGTCCATGGGTGCCTCCAATGCCAGAAGAGCCTCAGGAAGGGAGAAATAAGAGATCAAACAATCATCAATGTTAGACCTGGCATCGTTGGTGTGGGTTTCCCCTGTATATTTGCCTTTGCCTCCTGTGTTTTTGCTGTGTGTTGGACTTCGTTTTGCTGGTGAAGATGCTTTGGGCACTTTGCCACTGATATTCAGTGCTGAAGTGCAAGTGCTCCCTTTGTAAATTAGTGCTATGGATTGGTGATTCCATGATTAGCATTTTTGATTTACTAGTCAGTCCCTAGTACAGTGCACTGTGTGTGCCCAGAGCCTATAAATCAAATGCTGCTAGTGGGCTGCAGCACTGATTGTTCCACCCACATAAGCAACCTGTAAATGTAACTACGGCCTGCCATTGCAGAGCCTGTGTGCAGCCTGCTACTGTCATGTCGATCTGGCAAGTGCACCCACTTGCCAGGCCCTAACCTTCCCTTTTCTTACATGTTAGTCACCCTTAAGGGAGGCCAAAGGTACCCCTGTGGGCAGGGTGCAGTGTATGTGAAAGGTAGGACATGCCCTGGTGTGTGTGGCATGTCCTGATATTGAAAGACGGATAATTTTGTTTTTCACTATTGCATCCCATAGGATAGAATGGGGAGTTTGCTTATAACATCTTATAAACATAACTACCCCTGGGAACAAGGTAGGAAAATAAAGTTTAGTATGCCTGAGTTCAGAATGTTAAAATGTATCTTTTAGTGAGGGTGAAGTTTACATTCTGTGTTTGAAAATACCACTTTTAGAAAGTAGGTATTTTCTTGGTTAGCCATTTAGTGTGCCTCTGCTAGGATCACCCTGCAATGCAAGCATTGATCTCACCGACTTCGTCACCGAGCCGCTGACTGCACCAAGCCATGAGGACACCCCACACTGCAACGCTTCAAACTCACACCGCAACCGCATCGGTTGCTCCTGACCGGATTGTGCCATCACGTCAGCCGCAACAAGAAACGTACTGTCTCTGAGTCTGTATAAGCTTTAGCTAACCCGTACTGATGTGGTGGGATGGAATTGTTAGACTCTGTTGTGTTCAGTATCGGGGTAGCCCCCAAGAAGCTACCGATTCGGAGGAACATTGTTTTCTCTTTATTCCTGCAATTTAAAGGTTATTTTGCCCAGTAACTATTTTTACAAGTATTGTATGTTGGATTTTGGTCGCTTTTAGTCTTGTGTGGTTTAGATAAAGTTTTACTTATTTTTCTAACTGGAGTGGTGTCCATTTGTAGTGTTACTGAATGCATGCACAAATGCTTTGCCCACTGCCTCTGAGATAAGCATGTCGGCTCCTGCCAAGCTACTAAGGGGTTGTGCAGGGGTTATTTTTAGAGTGTATCCCACCTTCTCCTGACTTGGAAGAAGAGTCCCTACATGGACAAATGCACCTACCTCTGCTAACTAGAGACCCCATTTCTAACATTGGTGGGCATCATTGAGGATCTGGACTTGCATTTGTGCCCTACATACAGTGATTGGTGTACACTACTAGCATTGTGCTGACCATTACGCAACCACATACTATTACTAAGCCTTTCCTTTTGGACTTTTGGATTTTCCGCAACTTAAAGAACTGTTTTAGCAGTGTATCCCCTTTCCCCAGACTGCTAAGAAGGGTTCCTACTTGGACAAAGTTACCTACCTAAGCGAACTAGAGACCCCCTGTAGGAGAGTAGGGTCTGCTATCCTATGGTCACCTCAAATGTTTGCGTGGTTTCATGCGAGATGGTGCTCTAGCAGGAGCTGAGCCTGTCTGCAGCTGTCGGGAACAACTCCCTTAGCTGTTCCGGGATATTGCCATACCATATACTCTTAAGGGCATTATAATCCTCGCGGTTATTTGCTAACTTTGGTATGGCTTTATCAAAGCATGTCGAGTAAGGTGTCATACGATTTGGAATAGTATCCCCTCAACAGTTCTGTCGACGGGGATAGCATTTCACCCTTCTAGAGGGACACGACATGTACATAACCTGAACCCCGGTTAAAGTTAACCAGAGCCTCAGCATCACAAAATGGATGCTGCCACCACAGACACAAGTCTGACCTCTTGCTGCTGGGAGTCCTTCCAGCGAGGGAGGCTTGGACAAAGGGTTTCCTGCCTTGGGAGGTGCAAGCACCACCCCAGACAGGATTTTGTGTATTGGGTAGGACAGGGCTGAATAGAATCAGACATGCCCGGGGCACACAAGGTGTCCTCGTGCATAAGCCAGTCCAAACCGGTACTGGGGCTTTCCAGCCCCAGTCCTAGCGCGGAGCTGGACAAAGGAAAGGGGGTGTAACCACCCCCCTTCCTGGTCCCACCCAGAGAAGGGACCTAGCAGGTGATCCACCCCTCAGATTGGGAATAAGAGTGGGAGCAGTGCCATAGCACCTCAGATCATCCTGAATCAACTTGAAACTAAGAAGATGACTGGACTTCGACATTATGCTGCACAGAAGACTGAAGAGCATCTCCCTTGTGGCCTAGGAGTGGCCACCCTGTAACACAGGCACCATCCAGCAACTCAACATCTGCTTTGCCACCGCCTCCGGCCGGAGCCCGAGCCCAGAGCCTGATGAGACCCAAACTCCCAGACTTCTCACATCCCGATCCACAGTCCCTGCAAAGAAGGGACCCGTGGAGGCACCAAGAGACGTGGGACCGGACATCTTGAAATACCCCCGAGAAGCCGACTGCGCAGCACCCGAGGCACCCTTGACTCTGTGCTTGGGGTTTGAGAAGCCTCACAACTGAGCAGCCCTTGCACCGAAGATCAGCCCCCCAGCATCTCCAGGATCTGCGTGGGGCCCTTTTGCATCGTGCCACTCGATGCGCCATCCTGGCCACTTTCCACTTGGTCAGCGGCCATCTTGGCAACAAAACCTACAATTTACACTGGGGGTCTGGTTGCTCCAGACTTGCCCTCGCTCCTGTGAAAAGGAACACCCGCTCTGACCTTGCTGGTCCAAGTGATAAGCTTTTTCCACTTCCTGCGTGGCTTGCATTAGCCAAGGTTTGTTTGTTCCAATCAAGTTGCCGACACCTCCATCAGCTAGAACATTTGTGGGCCAGCTCGTGATTGACTCCTGGATGTCCTCGATCTCTATGTGTCCACGTGGCTGAGGAGACAAGCTGCACCTCATCGCCTGTTTGCACCCGACATCGCCTGGTTCCATCCTGGTTCCACGGTAGTCACTGGCTAGTGACTTTGAACATTGTCTCCTTTGCTTTCAGGTCTTCACCACTTCAGATCCACCCTTGGATCCACCGGAACTCTTCTCGTCTCGACGCCTGCAGCATCTTCAGCTCCAAGCACCATCGACCTGCGTGACGAAACCCAACACTACTTCACACCTGTGCACCCGCTTCCTCTGGGTGAGGTAACTCAGCAACGCCGGTGTTCCTACACTGGTACACACCTCTAGTGCCTAGGTCTAAAGTTTTGTCCTTCTAGGTCAGCCAGAAGAATCCTTAAACACTAACTTTGTAACTTTTACGCACCATTGACATTACATTGGTATATGTGTGCACTTTCCGCACTGCACTGCACCCGAGTCCCGCGGCCCTTTCCCGACTTCTTTACTGTTAGTCCCGAACAGCTCCAACGATTCCCAAGGCCCTAGGCCTACTTTCTTTCAGCTAGGGGGTTCTTATACCACTATTTTAGTATATGGTTTAGGTGGCCCCTAGGGCTCATCCATATTGTGCAACTTTTGTGTGTTTAAACTGTGTTTTGTTTTAACGCATTTGCTTCTGTGCTCATAAAGAGTATAGGGGATATTTGTAGTAAATAAATATATATATATTTTCAATATATATCTGTGTGGTGTCCTTTCATTTGGTATTCAAGGGGATTGTGCATGGTAAAACAGCTTGCTTCACATGCCTTTACAGAGTTTAGCCTAAGACTGCTTTGTCCATGCTACTAGGATAGCTGGTCTATAAGGTTGACTTACAACCAATCATCATAAGGGTTGCTTGGCATGGTACAAGGTGATCACTAGAACTAGTGAGCATCATATACCAGGCCAACTTCTCACATTGGTGAGCAGCGGTTGGGATTTGTGCTTGCTGTTGTTTTACCATTACAATCTTTGAGAGTATCATTTGAAAGATCATACAGGTACCTGCTAGGTACATATAAAACAAGACTAGTATACTGAAGTTCTACTGAACTTAGTTGTTGTAGAGGATAGGGAGGAGCACACCCTGACTACAACTACTAGATAGGTTTAGTAGGTAAACACCAGTGTAGGTAGATTGCACCATATCCACCCACACTAGAGCAATGTCTGGAGCAGAGGGGTCCACTGGGACTGTCTCTGTTGAGAGTGACCCTCCAAGGGCACCATCCAAATTTGCTATGCTTAATTTTAAGGAATTGAGGCAGCTTTGTGCCTCAAGAGGTCTCAAGACAGGGCCAATCTCTACTACAGACCACCTTAGAGAGCTTTTAGACCAGTCTGAAGCTCTAAAGACCTCTAAAGCAGACCCCACAGGGAATGCTGAAGGAGGCTCTCCCACTAAAGATGACAATACTGACACCCCTGTCCCTGTAGTCCAGATAGATGAGGATGACCAAGTCACTGGAGAAGACAGAAATCTAGACAGTCCCTGTTGGATTCAATCAAGTGGATAGTAATATCCACTGTATGTAACCATAGCTCAAGAAATCCTACCATATAGGCCCACTTTGATAAGTTGTATACACAAATATGAAAACAATTTTAGTAAAAATACAAAGCAATTTATTAAAAATATACACAATTTTATACATCAATTACTGTGCCACAATGTACAATATAAAAAAACAGTGCAAGTCACTGGAGATACTCCACCTGATGAGGAGGACGAAGAGGAGACAGAAGGGGGAGCAGTGACTCTGATGATGGTAGAAATAGTCAGGTGCCATCCAGCAGGCTTACCCAGGCTAACTTAAGTGTATTTGGGACTGAGCTAAGGATGACCTTACCCAGACCCCCAAGTGGACTTAACCAGGAGCATAGGAGGAGGAGGAATCACTCAGGTGAATCCAATACCTCCCAGGCTTCTAGAGGCTCTCATGGTCACTCCAGAAGGGGGATGATTAGCCCTCAGAGAAGGGAACATGAGGCCAACATGAGAGAGGCTGAGCTTAGGATCCAGAAGAGGGACCTAGAGGTTACCCTTGCCCAAGAGAAACTTGCTAGAGCAAGACAGCCTAGAGAGAGTGGGTTAGAACCCACTGGTGGGAGCATTATCCCAAAGGATAAAGACAGGTCTTTTGATAACAGAAACTTGAGTAAGATTGTGCCCCCCTACAAAGCTGGGGATGATATCCACAAATGGATGACTGCACTTGAGAGAGCCTGCAAAGTACAGCAGATCCCTCAGGAGCAGTGGGCAGCAATCGTGTGGCTCTCCTTTGAAGGTAGAGGCCGAGACAGACTCCTCACAGTTAGTGATGGGGATTCTAGAAACTACCTGGTCCTGAAGAGTGCTCTGATTGATGGGTTAGGCTTAACCACTGAACAGTACAGGTTAATGTTCAGAGAGACCCAGAAGACCCAGACTCTGGACTGGTATGAATTTGTTGAATGTGCACTAAGGCTCTGGAAGGATGGTTGCTGGGAAGTAAGGTTACAGACTATGAAGGATTGTACAATTTGCTTATGAGAGAACAAATTTTAAATAATTGTCAGGACCAGCATTTGCATCAACATTTGGTCGACTCAGATCTGACCTCTCCCCAACAATTGGGAAAGAGGGCAGACAAATGGGTTAGAACCAGAGTTAAGCAAAAGAACCAGAACCAGAACCAGGGTGGTGACCAAAAGAAAACAGACCAGAAGGGTGGGGAGCAGAAAGCTAAAGACCAGAAGTCTTCAACGGGGCCCCAAACTAATACTGAGGGTGGGTCCCAAACTTCCAAGAAGAAGAAGAAAGAAGGTCAAAGAAAACCCTGGTGTAGTACATGTAAAAACACCTCTCACTGGACAAGTGAGTGTAAAAAGGGTAGAGCCCCCAACACTGCAGCCCCTAAGGCACCTGCACCCACTAATACAGTCAGCAGTGTTGGTCCACAAACTAAGGGGGTAGTGGGTATCACCTTGGGAACTGAGGGAGATGCTGGCTTAGTCAGAACCCCTACAATGCCAGCAATGTCACCACTACACATAGTGTGGCAATTGTTAACTTTTCCTGGGGAGGGGTAACTGGCCTAAAAAGAGTTGTGGTTAGTGCTGATCTCCCAGTTAAATGTTTGTTGGGCAATGACCTGGAGAACTCTCTATGGTCAGAAGTTGAGTACAGGACTCCTGCAGAGATGTTAGGGATATCATCACATGTCCTTGCTGTGACCAGGTCACAGGCCAAAAAGTGCCTCTCTGAACCTCAGGTCTTGGATCCTGGACAATGGACCAAGCACCTTCCAAGAAGAAGAACAGGAGGGTAAAGGCTATGCCTTCCCAACTGCCTACAAGTGAGGATCAGCCTTCACAGGAAGATGATCTTGAGACCCCTGAAGGAACTGTTCCTGAAGAACTTGAACCTGATCAGGTTGAGTTTCTGGGGACAGGGGGACCTTCTAGGGCAGACTTGGGGCAGGCTCAGTTAACCTGTCCTTCTCTTGAACCCCTAGGACAGCAGGCTGCTGCTGAGGCTGCTGGGAATGCTCAAGGTACCCATAAAGTATATTGGGATGATGGGCTCCTTTATTCAGAGGCTCCTTTATAACAACCAGGAGGTTGGTTATACCTCTGCAATTTAGGGGCTTCCTTCTTACCTTGGCCCATGATATTCCGTTAGCAGGACACCTAGGCCAGAATAAGACTTGGGACAGGCTTGTCCCTCACTTTCATTGGCCTCACATGTCTGAAGACACCAAGGAGTTTTGTCGCTCCTGTGTAACCTGCCAAACCAGTGGTAAAGCAGGTGGCACAACAAAGGCCCCCCTGATACCACTACCTGTGGTGGGGGTTCCATTTGAAAGAGTGGGAATTTATATTGTAGGTCCAATGGATCCCCCTACAGCATATGGACACAGATTCATACTGGTGGTGGTGGACCATGCCACCAGGTACCCAGAGGCAATTCCACTTAGGACCACAACAGCTCCTGTTGTGGCCAGGGCCTTACTTGGAGTTTTCTCCAGAGTGGGGTTTCCTAAGGAGGTAGTATCTGATAGAGGTGCCAACTTCATGTCAGGATACTTGACAGCTATGTGGAAGGAATGTGGTGTCAACTACAAGTTCACCACTCCTTATCATCCACAGTGTAATGGGCTTGTTGAAAGATTTAACAAGACCCTAAAGGGTATAATCAAAGGATTACCTGAAAAGCTCAGGCGAAGATGGGACATCCTTCTACCCTGCCTTCTGTTTGCTTACAGAGAGGTCCAACAAAAGGGGGTTGGCTTTAGCACCTTTGAATTGTTGTTTGGGCACCCTATAAGAGGACCCCTATGTCTAGTGAGGGAAGGATGGGAGTTACCTCTCAAAAAGCCTAAACAAGACATAGTGGACTATGTACTTGGTCTCCGCTCCAGGATGGCTGAGTATATGGAGAGGGCATCCAAAAACCTTGAGGCTAGCCAAGAATTACAGAAAGCTTGGCATGACCAAAAAGCTGTTTTGACTGAGTATCAGGCTGGACAGAAGGTATGGGTGTTGGAGCCAGTGGCCCCAAGAGCACTCCAAGACAAATGGTCTTTACCCCATACAATTGTTGAGAAAAAGGGAGAGGTTACCTACTTGGTGGACCTAGGAACTCCCAGGAGCCCCCACAGGGTGCTCCATGTCAACAGACTGAAGGCATATGTTGACAGGGCAGACATGGGCTTGCTCATGGCTACAGATGAGGGACAGGAGGAAGAAAGTGACCCTTTCCCAGACCTGCTAACTCAGAACTCTGAAGATGGCTCAGTTGATGGTGTGGCCTTAGATGGCAGCCTCACTGAACATCAGCAACATGATTGTAGACAAGTTTTGCAGTCATACAGACATATGTTCTCCTTGACACCCAGTCAGACTAACTGGTGTACCCATGAGGTGGACACTGGTGACAGTCTTCCTGTAAAAAGCAAGATTTACAGACAACCTGACCACATCAGGGACTGTATAAAGACTGAGGTGCAAAAGATGCTGGAATTAGGTGTTATTGAGCCTTCAGAGAGACCCTGGGCTAGCCCAGTGCTTCTGATCCCCAAACCTCACACCAAATATGGCAAGAGAGAGATGAGGTTCTGTGTGGATTACAGAGGACTCAATGTTGTCACTAGGACAGATGCACACCCTATTCCAAGGGCAGATGAGCTCATTGACAAGTTGGCTTCTGCCAAATATTTGAGCACATTTGATTTGACAGCTGGCTATTGGCAAATCAGATTATCTGAGGACTCAAAAGCCAATACAGCATTTTCTACCCCAGGAGGACATTACCAATTTGTGGTGATGCCCTTTGGTTTAAAAAAATGCACCTGCCACCTTCCAAAGGTTGGTGAATCAAGTCCTTAATGGGTTGGATGACTTTTGCGCAGCATATCTCGATGATATTGCGGTCTTCAGCTCCACCTGGGGGGATCACCTGGTGCACCTGAAGGAAGTGATAGAGGCTCTGCAAAAGGCAGGCCTCACTATCAAGGCCACAAAGTGCCAGATAGGGCAGAGTGAGGTTGTGTACTTGGGCCACCTTGTAGGTGGAGGCCAAGTTCAGCCACTGGAGAGTAAGATCCAGACCATAAAGGACTGGTCCCCTCCAACTACCCAGACTCAGGTCAGAGCTTTCTTGTGCCTGACTGGGTACTACAGGAAGTTTGTTAAGAACTATGGGTCCATTGTGACTCCTCTTAATGATCTGACATCCAAGAAGATGCCCAAAAAGGTTCAGTGGACAGAAAACTGTCAAAAGGCATTTGATGACCTGAAGAAGGCCATGTGCTCTGCACCTATCCTGAAGAGTCCTGACTACTCAAGAGAGTTCATTGTCCAAACAGATGCTTATGAGTTGGGAGTGGGAGCTGTGCTTTCACAACTTAATGTAGATGGTCAAGACCAGCCCATTGCTTTTATTAGCAGAAGGATGACCCCCAGAGAGAATCGTTGGACAGCCATTGAGAGGGAGGTCTTTGCTGTGGTGTTGGCCCTGAAGAAGTTGAGACCATACATGTTTGGCACTCACTTCAAGATTCAGACCGACCATAAGCCCCTCTTATGGCTTAATCAGATGAAGGGTGAAAACCCCAAACTACTCAGGTGGTCCATTTCCCTACAGGGGATGGACTTTACAGTGGAGCACCGCCCAGGGACTGGCCATGGCAACAGAGATGGTCTCTCCAGGTACTTTCACTTAGAACATGAAGACACAACTGGTCAAGGTTAGTCTAATGCCCCTGCGTTTGGGGGGGGGGGGGTTGTGTAGGAGAGTAGGGTCTGCTATCCTGTGGTCACCCCAAATTCTTGCTGTTTGCTTCATTGGTTTATGACTTAATGTGGCTGTGGGCCTGCTAATCAGACCCACAGCCTGCTGTTCTCTCTCTAAATTACTGCCAATGCACTCTAGGTGCATTACAAATTGGAACAGGTTCACCTTATAGGCCCCTGTAACAGTGTACCATGGGTACCCAGGGCATAGGTGTAGCCAAGGCCTACCAGGGGCTGCAGCATGTATTGTGCCACCCCTGGCCTGGCCTCCATATTTGACACAACTGGCTAATCACACAGCTGGGGTAAGCTGGTGTAATAACCTCTTACTTAGATATACTATCCCTATATCTAACCTTAACTGGACACAGGTTAACCTATAGACCACTCCTGTAGAAGGCCTCTGCAATCCTGGAGGCAGAGTGCGTGGTTTCATGTGAGATGGTGCTCTAGCATGAGCTGAGCCTGTCTGCAGCTGTCGGGAAGAACTCCCTTAGCTGTTCCGGGATATTGCCGTACCATATACTCTTAAGTGCATTATAATCCTTGTGGTTATATGCTAACTTTGGTTTGGCTTTATCAAAACATGTCGAGTAAGGAGTCATACAATTTGGAATACTATCCCCTCGACAGTTCTGTCGACTGGGATAGCATTCCACCCTTCTAGAGGGACACGACATGTACATAACCTGAACCCCGGTTAAAGTTAACCAGAGCCTCAGCATCACAAAATGGATGCTGCCACCACAGACACAAGTCTGACCTCCTGCTGCTGGGAGTCCTTCCAGCGAGGGAGGCTTGGACAAGGGTTTCCTGCCTTGGGAGGTGCGAGCACCACCTCAGACAGGATTTTGTGTATTGGGTAGGACAGGGCTGAATAGAATCAGACATGCTGGGGGCACACAAGGTGTCCTCGTGCATAAGCCAGTCCAAACCGGTACTGGGGCTTTCCAGCCCCAGTCCTGGCACGGAGATGGACAAAGGAAAGGGGGTGTAACCACCCCCCTTCCTGGTCCCACCCAGAGGAGGGACCTAGCAGGTGATCCACCCCTCAGATTGGGAATAAGAGTGGGAGCAGTGCCATAGCACCTCAGATCATCCTGAATCAACTTGAAACTAAGAAGACGACTGGACTTCGACATTCTGCTGCACAGAAGACTGAAGAGCATCTCCCTTGTGGCCTAGGAGTGGCCACCCTGTGAACACAGGCACCATCCAGCAACTCGACGTCTGCTTTGCCGCCACCTCCTGCCGGAGCCCGAGCCCGGAGCCTGACGAGACCCAGACTCCCAGACTTCTCCCAGCCCGATCCACAGTCCCTGCAAAGAAGGGACCCGTGGAGGCACCGTGAGACGTGGGACCGGACATCTCGAAAGACCCTGAGAAGCTGACTGCGCAGCACCTGAGGCACCCTCGACGCTGTGCTTTGGGGTTTCAGAAGCCCCACAACCGAGCAGCCCTTGCACCGAAGATCAGCCCCCCAGCATCTCCACAATCTGCGTGGAGACCTTTTGCATCGTGCCACTCGACGCGCCATCCCGGCCACTTGCCACGTGGTCAGTGGCCATCTTGGCAACGAAACCTACAATTTACACTGCGGGTCTAGTTGCTCCAGACTTGCCCTCACTCCTGTGAAAAGGAGCACCCGCTCTGACCTTGCTGGTCTGAGTGATAAGCTTTTTCCACTTCCTGCATGGCTTGCATTAGCCAAGGCCTGTTTGCTCCAATCAAGTTGCCGACAACGCCATCAGCTAGAGCCTCCGTAGGACAGCTCGTGGTCCACTCCTGGACGTCCTCGATCTCTTCGTGTCCACGTGGCTGAGGAGACAAGCTGCACCTCATCGCCTGTTTGCACCCAACATCGCCTGGTTCCATCCTGGTTCCACGGTAGTCACTGGCTAGTGACTTTGAACATTGTCCCCTCTGCTTTCAGGTCTTCACCACTTCAGATCCACCCTTGGATCCACCGGAACTCTTCTCGTCTCGACACCTGCAGCATCTTTAGCTCCAAGCACCATCGACCTGCGTGACGAAACCCGACACTACTTCGCACCTGTGCAGCCGCTTCCTGTGGGTGAGGTAACTCACCAACGCTGGTCTTCCTACACTGGTACACACCTCTAGTGCCTAGGTCTAATGTTTTGTCCTTCTAGGTCAGCCGGAAGGTTCCTTAAACACTAACTTTGTAACTTTTACGCACCATTGACATTACATTGGTATATGCGTGCACTTTCCGCACTGCACCCGAGTCCTGTGGGCCTTTCCCGACTTCTTCACTGTTAGTCCCGAACAGCTCCAATGATTCCCAAGGCCCTAGGCCTACTTCCTTTCAGCTGGGTGGTTCTTATACCACTATTTTAGTATATGGTTTAGGTGGCCCCTAGGGCTCATCCATATTGTGCAACTTTTGTGTCTTTAAGCTGTGTTTTGTTTTAACGCATTTGCTTCTGTGCTCATAAAGAGTATAGGGGATATTTGTAGTAAATAAATATATATATATTTTCAATATATATCTGTGTGGTGTCCTTTCATTTGGTATTCAAGGGGATTGTGTATGGTAAAACAGCTTGCTTCACATGCCTTTACAGAGTTTAGCCTAAGACTGCTTTGTCCACGCTACTAGGATAGCTGGTCTATAAGGTTGACTTACAACCAATCATCATAAGGGTTGCTTGGCATGGTACAAGGTGATCACTAGAACTAGTGAGCATCATATACCAGGCCAACTTCTCACACCCCCATTTCTAACAATCACTATATGGAAACACAGAGAAAACCCAAAGATGCTAAATCCTCACAGCAGGAGCCAATACCTTGCTAATTGTCCGGGGAGCTGCAGACAGGCAAAAAGGCAACACCTAAAACTGGAAATGGACCTCGTCCACTGCAAACCCCAGGTACTGTTGGCTTCCATGATGGACACAGACATGCAAATAGGCATCTTCTAAGCCCAGGAAAGCCAGAAAATCACACTGTAAAATGAGAGGAATGATGGACTACAAGGTGGTCATCGGAAAGCAATCCAGCCGCACCAACCTGTTCAGAGCCTTGAAATTCTGAATCGGAAGTTAAGAACCATCTGGATTAGGGACCAAGAAGAGCATGGACTAGAAGCCCAGGCCTGTTCTGCCTCTGAAACCAAGAGGACAGCACATTTTGCCTGCACTATAACCAATCCATACAACATAGCAGCCCCCTTCACAAGGTCATTTGACGATGGGGTAACCCGATAGCACGTTTGAGGCAGAGGGCCTTGGGATGGAATCTGATACCCCTGACCAATGACCAACAGGTCCCACTGGTCAGAAATTAGACTTCACCACTGATCCAGGAACAAACAGAGTTGAGCTCCCACACTGGCATAATCACTTCTGCCCAGCACCCTGTGGCTGTTGCAGCTGAGACCGGGTCTTCTTATGGTATGCAGTCCCCCCATCCACCGGCCCATCCATGAAAGGTTTGAGAAGAGGAGCGAACACCCTGAAAGTTCTGCTCATAGGAAAATGACGTCTTCTTCTGGTCACACTGAAATGGTTTCAACAACTTCTTCTTCTCCACAGAACACTGCACCATCATGTTCAATTTGTCTCCAAAAGGTCAGGGACCCTCAAGAGGCAGTTTATAAATTAAGGGCATCTGAGCAGCCTCAAGATGCCAATGCTTTGTTCGCAGGGACCGTATATAAGACAACACTGCCCCGGCAGCTGAGGAGAAGGCCCAGAGAGTATCAAAAGTGACATCACACATAAACTGCGCCAAGATCTCCATCTGTACCAAAATAGGAGTGGTATTCCCCTGATCCGGTAGACAATCAAATAATGTCTCAAAGTCCTTGATAAGGACCTGGGAGTCATAGACGGAGTTAATGCTAACTCGAATTCCAAAATGAGACACAGCGTAGAAACATTTCCAGGCCATCTCCACCAACTGTTCAACCGTATCAGAAAGGGAAGCCTCCTCAGAAGACAAAGAAGAGGAAGAAGCCCTTAAGGACAAAACGGAATTGACCTTAGGAACCTGAGGAAACTGGACATCAAACTCGGCCAAGTGATACCTCTTGCGCAGAAAGCCAGGAATCCCCTTCTTGTCGTCCTCAAGCCATTCCTTAGCCAGAATATCCTTAAAGACATCATGCAAGGACAAATCATCCAAACCTGAGGTACTATATAGGGAGTAAAAACCATCATCCACCATTGACTTAGGATCAAATCCCAGGACCTCACGAATATGGCCAACATGACTGAAACGACTTTACCCTGGATATATTTCCCTTTTGGGTAACTGCACAATGTCCTCATCTTCATCCGCTTTAGATTTTTTGGCAGAAGGTCCAATCAGCACTTCCTGAACTACAGAAATAATCAAATCCTCCAAATCCAGCCTGGTGTCTAAACCTAGGAAACTTTGATTGCCAAAAGACAGGCCTGCCTCCTCCCTCACAGCCACATACAAACTAGGCATGGCCGCGGGAGCCAGGTGTTGCTGAAAGCCCTCAGCACCTGAATGGCCTGCCCCCCGACCACAGAGAAAGCTCCCCGCCCCAGCCAAGCACATGCATCGGGAACACATCGGGAGCAGAGCAGGGACGCCACCCACCGGGAGACTGGCAATGCCAGTGCAGGAGGCACAGAGATAAAGCATCAAACACACACAGTCAGAGAAATACAAAATAAAGTGACAAACACTCACAGTACGGCAGGCTGACATGGAGGAACAAACCTAGCACTCCAACGGAACGTCTGTCGGGCAGGAAATTAACTATGCATAGCTGTGGGTGGGAGGGGTTTATATAATAAACATTAAAAAAATACTAGAGATGCGATAACCTGTTGGGACTGGAGGCAGGATTGTCTCACTTGTGTAATGACTAGGACGAGGAGGACAGCACCTTTTGCCTGCATACAACCACTCCATACAACATAGCAGCCCCCTTCAAAAGGTCATTTGAAATTAACTATGCATATCTGTGGGTGGGAGGGGTTTATATAATAAACATTAAAAAAATACTAGCGATGTGATAACCTGTTGGGACTGGAGGCAGGACTGCCTCACTTGTGTAAGGACTAGGACAAGGAGGACATCTGAGGGGGTAAAGCTGGCTGTGTACGGGTTTTGTTTTTTCATTCCTATGAAAAACTGGAGCCAGAGGTTGTTCAATACACAATTGTTATCACATCACCAGGGCACACTGCCACAGTCTGGGTCCAGCACACACACCAGGGGGCAAAATTAGAGAATCGCAATTAAGGAATTTTAAGAAATCAGTATTTTTATAGCGATTTCTTGATGCCTTGTAATTTCAATTCCTTAATTGTGATTCCTTATTTTGCGCAATTAAGGAATCGCAAAATGCAATATTGATGCATGTGCCCCCAGGGATTGTAACACAGGCCCCTGCTGCCCCCGCGGCAGTGTGCTCCACATGGAATGTGCCCTTTGATGTACCTGAGAAAGCGCAATTAATTCTTCTCACCTCTGAGGCGCCATTGTTTAAACCTTTGCAAACTGTCTGTGCGCCCAAATTAGAATTTACTCAAGAGTGCTAATGACTCAGTTAATATAATAAGCAAGAGAAGGTCAGCATGTTTACAGAACTGCTGCAGAATTCAATAAAGAAAGGGTATTCTGCTAGGCCCTTTTTAAAGGATTAAGCAATTGAAAACAAAATGCCAAGAGTTTCTCAGCAAACATATGGTGCTAAGTACACTCGCAAGAGCTCGCCACTTGTAAGCATTCCTCTTGGTTTTAAACCCAGTGTAATTTGTACGTTCTAATACTCACTGGCATTAACCGTGATGATCCCAGACTCTTCAATCCAGGTGCCAAACAGCTTCAGATCTGTTCAACATCCGCAGTGAAATAATTATTCCCTCAGAGGCCCTAATCGCCGTCATCAAGACGCGCATCCAAAACTAGTGAGAAATGCATTTAATTCTATTTTCATCTGCTTGAAAAAATGTGACAAGATAGGCATTCCTGCGGAGACGCAACATGCCTGCTCTAAGACGATTGTACTTTTTGCACCCGCTGCAAATAAATCTTGGATTATGAGACAGGGATGGAATTAGCCTAATTATTCGTTTTCCTCAAATACTTACGGTCTGTTTACAGAATACAGTTGTGTTAATTCAATTATTTTATGTGTTTAGTCATTCAATACATATATTGTTCTACATAGGTTACATCGAACATAAAGAGAAGGATAATGTAAATTACATTATTATTGTTCAATAATTATGTGCTCTTGAAATAGTTTTCCAGAAAGAAAAAAGGAATAAAGGTGAAATTCAAATTGCTATTTTAGGTCCACATTCCAAGTCGGTATACTGGGCGTCGAGAAAGAAATGGAGGTAGGGGATTTTGCCCCACCCAGATCCAAGACTACCAGGTACAGGAATAAACCTGGTGAGAATAAATGTGTTTACAGTAGTAGGAAAATGTGGCTTGAAGTGAACCTGGGCCATGGAAAATCATGTAGAATAGTACACTGCAATTTCAAGTTCGGGACTGTATTGATCACTCCAAATGGCTAGTTTTTGGAGCTGAGATACCATCCAGTTTTAGCATCTCTGGTCCTGGTTATCACCATTCCCAATTACAAGGTGCTTCAAATGGAGGCACTAAGAAGCCTATTTACGAGATGGTTTGTATTGCTGTTGCACCGCGCAAAGTCAGATTTATGAAACCATGCAGGTCATTTTGCGTGGTCCCGGATGGCTCCATAAATCTGGAGCAGGGCAACACAGCGCAAATTGCTGCATTGCCGTACTCTGCCCTGGGAAGGAGTACCATGGGTGTTGCGTGGGTCTTCCTACGCAACTCCCACCGAAAAACAATCCTGAATGTAGCGCAGACACCCGTGCACCATGGGCCCTGTATAGAACAGGACACTGCGCTGTACTTCATGACAATTTCATTTCATATTAAACCCTTAGGGCCAGATGTAGGTGGCCCAATACCGGTCGGTAACGGCCGAAAATACCGATTCTCGGCCGTTACCAACCGGTATTGAGCCATCGGGATGTAGGAGTCCGAAATCCGTCCGAATCGGTAAATTTACCGAATCGGTAAAGTTACCGAATCGGTAAAATACCGAGTCGGAAAAAAACACAATCGGTAAATGTACCGAATCGGTAATATACCGATTCGGTAAATATACCGATTTGGTATATTTACCGAATCGGAAGAGTTACCGAATCGGTAAAATACCGAATCGGAAAATAAGAAGTGGTAAAAACGTTGATTGAGATGTAGGGAAGCACAGAATACCGAATTAGCCTCAAAATCGGTATTTAAGAGTCGGTATTTACCATGGATTGGAATTAGGTGGTAACCAACCGCAACCCATAAAAAAGGACCCAAAATGCAATTCAACTTGCAGAATGGCGGCATTTTATGTCATTGCAAGACGGCTACAGCTACAGCAGGAAGGAGAGAGGGCATGGCAGAGAGAGGAGCAGGTCTACAGACAGAGGATCACCCTGTTCATGCTCACAGAGGCAGAGATCCTCCAGAAGAACAGGCTGGACTCAGACACCATTTTGGACCTCATCAGGGACCTCCAACCACTGTTGGAGCACACCACCCCAAGGGCACACGCTATCCCACCGCACATGAGGTGCTATGCAGCCTACACCTGCTTGCGTCTGGCAGCTATCAGAGTGTGGTTGCTGCGGTAGGTGGGGTGACCCAGAGCAGCCTGTCAAGGTTTTTCCACAAATTGCTTGATGCCATGTTACAGAGGATGGACCAATACATTTCTTTTCCTGCAACCCATACGGAACTGGTACAAACAAAAGCAGACTTCTACCAGATGGCACGATTCCCCCATATCATTTGCTGCATTGATGGCACGCACATTCCCATTTGCCCCCCTGCTGACACAGAATACATATACCGGAATCGGAAGTCAAGGCACACCATCAATGTGCAGGTGATTTGCAATGCAAAGTGCGCCATCACTGACCTGGTGGCAAAATTCCCTGGGAGTACCCACGACTCCTACATATTTCAAAACAGCGGCATCTATGCAGGGGAATTTGGTGAAGGATACCTCCTAGGTGAGACATTGTCAGACCCCTATAATAACAATAGCAGTATGAAGTACATGTATGCATGTGAGTAATGTTACCCCTTATCCTTCTAGGAGACAGTGCATATGCCCTCCGCTCATTCATACTGACCCCCTACCTCAACCCCTCAACACCCAGCCAGAGGAGGTATAACCGGGCCCACAAAAGCACAAGGAATGTAGTAGAACGGACCTTTGGCATATGGAAAAGCAGATTCAGATGCTTGCACAAGAGTGGAGGTGCAAGGCAGTATGCCCCCATCACCTGCTGTAAGATCATTGCTGCCTGTGCCATGTTGCACAACCTTGCGGTAAAGAAGGGCACTGAGGTGGAGTTGTCAGACTACGAGGATCATGATGACAACATTGTTGTGCCAGAAACCCCACCTGCTGGAGTGTCAACACCAAGTGATTGCAGATACAGACGTGAGGAGATTACAGACAACTATTTCTGAGTGAGTAAGATACACAGACATGTTGTGAATGTGAAAAACAAAATTGAATGTTGCCAGAATGTTCATGCACTGATGTGTATCAAACAAAAGAAATTATTTAAAGGGGGGGACTGTTAATGCCCCGGGTTTCCTCACGCACACTGTCAATGTCATTTTCAGCTGTGCTTCCCAGAGCCACTGGGATGTTGCTCACTCCCTTCAGCATGGCCTGCATGCTCTGCTGAGCGCCTGGTGCTCCTGCGTGGCTCTACAACAGCGCTAGCCCGGCTGCTGCGGCTACTGCTGTCGTCTGCCTCAGCCGCGTCCAGGGCAGGATTGACAGCAGTATGAGAGATGATCATGGCCTCCAGGGCACTGGTGATCCTGGCCATGCCCCTGGTTACCTCAGCGGTGTTTTGAGTGAGGCTCTCCTGCATGTTCATGTCTCTGCGGCATAGCTGGGAAGTTGCCGTGGCCAGCCAGTTCACAGCCCTGTTGTGCACACGTGCATCCCTGCGCCTTGTGTGCTTGATGGTTTCCATTTTTGCACACAGCTGGTTGATGGCGGTGGTCATGCGTAGCATTCCTGATGCAATATCACTGTTGGTCTTTGCAACCTCCCTGTTGCTTTCCACTAACTCACTAATGCCCTTGCCCATGTCTCCAATTTGCAGATTTAGGGTCCGGAATTGGCGGTGGCAGGCCTGAATACATTTTCCCTGCATGCGCTGGATGCGCACCATGCTCCCCTCAAGGCCACGGAACACAGTGCCCTCTCCAGGTGGACTTGCACTGCTGGGACTGCGTTGGTGGCGGCGAGTGGTGCTGGGCTGATGGGTGGACTGCTGTGCAGCAGGAGTGACTTGTGTGGGTGCTGGAGCCTCACCCTAAGCTCAAGCCATGACTCTCAGTGGGGCCACAATTCTCCTCCTGGCTGGTGAGGTAGCAGGTGCTGGCAGGGACCGTGACGGGGAGTTCTCAGGTGAGAACACCAATGGGGGGGATTGAGATCAATTAATCAATCAATCAAAGACATTTATAGAGCGCACTACTTACCCGTAGGGTCTCAAGGCGCTGGGGGGAGGGGGTGCCGTTACTGCTCGAACAGCCAGGTCTTCAGCTTCTTCCTGAAGGAGAGGTGGTCTTGGGTCAGGCGCAGGTCGGTCGGGAGGGAGGTCCAGGTCTTGGCGGCCAGGTAGGAGAAGGACCTTCCTCCTGTTGTCGCTCTTCGGATGCGGGGGACGGCGGCGAGGGCGTGGTTGGCTGATCGGAGGTGGCGTTTGGGAGCGTAGAAGTTTATTCTGTTGTTGAGGTAGCTCGGGCCTTGGTCGTGTAGGGCTTTGTGTGCGTGGGTGAGGAGGCGGAAGGTGATTCTTTTGTTGACGGGGAGCCAATGCAGGTCTCTCAGATTTCCGGAGATGTAGCTGGTTCGTGGGATGTCGAGGATGAGTCTGGCTGAGGCGTTCTGGATCCGCTGGAGTCTCTTCTGGAGCTTAGTGGTGGTACCGGCGTAGAGGGCGTTGCCGTAGTCCAGTCGGCTGGTGACGAGGGCCTGGGTGACGGTCTTCCTGGTCTCGGTGGGGATCCACCAGAAGATCTTCCGTAGCATGCGTAGGATGTTGAAGCATGCCGAGGAGACGTTGTTGACTTGCCTGGTCATGGAGCGGGAGGAGTCCAGGATGAAGCCCAGGTTGCGTGCGTGGTCTGTCGGTTTGGGTGCGGTGCCCAGGGCTGGAGGCCACCAGGAGTCGTCCCAGGCGGAGGGGGAAGAGCCCAGGATGAGGACCTCCGTCTTGTCTGAGTTCAGTTTCAGGCGGCTGGTCGTCATCCACTCGGCTACCTCTTTCATCCCTTCATGCAGGTTGGCTCTGGCGGCGGCGGGGTCGTTGGTCAGGGAGAGGATCAGCTGGGTGTCGTCGGCGTAGGAGATTATGTTGAGGTTGTGTTGGCATGCGATGGCCGCGAGGGGGCTCATGTATACGTTGAAGAGGGTGGGGCTCAGCGAGGATCCTTGAGGGACGCCGCAGATGACTTCGGTGGCCTCTGACTTGTAAGGTGGTAGGCGGACTCTCTGTGCTCTTCCGTCGAGGAAGGAGATGATCCATTCCAGAGCCTTCTCCTGGATTCCGACGTTGCTGAGGCGCTGTACTAGGGTGCGGTGGCAGACAGTGTCGAATGCCGCGGAGAGGTCTAGGAGGATGAGGGCCGCTGTTTCTCCGTTGTCCATCAGGGCTCGGATGTCATCGGTGGCGGCGATGAGGGCGGTCTCGGTGCTGTGGTTGGCTCGGAAGCCAGACTGTGAGGGGTCGAGGGATCCATTTGTCTCAAGGAAGGCGGCCAGCTGCTTGTTGACGGTCTTCTCGATGACTTTGGCTGGATACGGGAGGAGCGAGATGGGGCGGTAATTCTTGAGTTCGGTGGGGTCCGCTGTGGGTTTCTTGAGTAGAGCGCTGAGTTTGGCGTGCTTCCAGCTCTCAGGGAAGGTGGCGGTGTCGAAGGAGGTGTTAATGATGTCTCGCAGGTGGGGTGCGATGACAGCGTCGGCCTTGTTGAAGACGTGGTGAGGGCAGGGGTCGGTCGGAGATCCGGAGTGGACGGAGTTCATCGTGCGGATGGTGTCTTCGGTGCTGATCGGAGTCCAGGCGCGGAGGGTGGTGGTGGGGGGTGGTGGTACGGTTGTGGTGTGCGATGGTTGGTTGTTGAAGCTGTTGTGTATGTCCGCGATCTTGTTGTGGAAGTATGAGGCGAGGGAGTTGCAGAGGTCTGGCGATGGGGTGATGTCGTTGTTTCCTGCGCTGGGGTTGGATAGCTCTTTCACGATGTTGACGAGTTCCTTGCAGTTGTGGGCGTTGTTGTCCAGCCGGTTCTTTAATGCAGTTTTCTTGGCGGCGCGGATCAGCTGGTGGTGCTTCCGGGTGGCAAGCTTGAAGGTGGTCATGTTGTCCGGTGTTGGTTCCCTTCTCCAGACTTTCTCGAGGGCTCGGCAGTTCTTCTTGGAGCTCTTGAGTTCGTCGGTGAACCATGGGGCTTTCTTGCTGCCGGGTCTGCTGGGCGGGGTCCTCAGCGGGGCGAGCTCGTCCGCGCAGTTGCTGATCCACTTCGTGAGGTTGTCGGCGGCCTGGCTGGGGTTCGCTGAGCTGGCAGGAGGGTGCTGGCTCAGGGAGGTGGCGGGCTGGTCAGCTGTGATCTTGTTCCAGCTTCTGTGGGCAGCCTGTTGCTGGTGGTGGTGGGTCGTCGTTCTTTTGAAGGTGAAGTGGACGCAGCTGTGGTCCGTCCGTTGAAGCTCTGTGGCGTGGCTGAAGGCGATGTCTGTGCTGGATGAGAAGACTGCGTCAAGTGTGTGTCCGGCGAGGTGGGTGGGGGTGGACACCAGCTGCTTGAGTCCAAGATTGGCGAGGTTGTCGAGCAGGGTGCTGGTGTTGCGGTCGTTGTTGTTCTCCAGGTGGAAGTTGAGGTCTCCCAGGAGGATGTAGTCAGCGGAGGGGAGGGCATGCGGGCTGACGAAGTTGGCGATGTCCTGGCTGAATTGGGTGCGTGGTCCCGGAGGTCGGTAGATCAGAGTGCCTCTGAGGGTGGTCTTCGGGTCGGTGTGGATCTGGAAGTGCAGGTGTTCGGCGGTGGTAAGGGTGTTGTCGGTGCTAGTCGTGATACGGATGGTGTTCCTGTGGATGATGGCGATGCCTCCTCCCATCTGGTTGGCGGTGCGGTCCCTCCGGGTGAACTTGTAGCCCTCTGGGATGGCGATGGCGATGTCGGGAGCTGAAGAGGCGTTCATCCAGGTCTCCGTGAGGAAGGCAACGTCAGGGGCTGTGGTGTCGAGGAGGTTCCAGAGTTCGATGGCGTGTCTGTGGACGGAGCGGGTGTTGAGCAGGATGCACTTGAGGTGGGTGCTGCTGGAGTTCGACTTGGTGGGTGCTGGTGCGATGCAGGTGAACTTGCAGGCGTGGCAGCTGAAGGGTCCGTGGGTGCGTCGTGGTGTGGCGTGGTAGCACCCTGGGAGTCGACCGGCGTTGAGTGCGCTGAGGTTGGCGGTGGTGTACGTCAGGCGGGTCGGCCGGGGTCTTCGGGGGCCAGGGGTCCTGGCACTGGGCGCGGTCCAGGCGCGGATGGGCGCAGACGGGCCTCCCTTTGGCGCGCCTTCGGCGCACAATCGGCGCACCCGCTGCGCGTGACCGCTGCGCGTTCGCACGGTCGCCATATATGGTGTGGGGAGTGGGGAAACACGAGGGGATGAACAGGGTCGTCCTCATGGAAGAAGGCAGTGGTGTCTTCCTCCTCCTGCTAGGCATCTATGGTGCTTGGTCCTGCCTCCATACTCTCCTCCCTCGCTGGTGCAGTCCCTTGTAATGCAGATGTTTCACTGCCTGTTGTTGCCCCTAGGTATAAAGAAGCGTATGTAAACTGAGTGCTAATGTGTTACAGTCACTTCAATAAATGCATTGCACATTTCACTTTCATTACTCTCATTTGCTTTCAGTGCCTACCTGATTTATGTGCACTTACATATGGTCCTACATTAGCTGACTACATTTCCCATAATGCATTGCTCATGTATAGTGCTAGCAGTACTGGACTGGGGTTGGCCTGTACACAAAGGCTAAAGGGGAGCTGTTTGCTTGGGGGTGTCATGCTGCGCAAGCCTCTTACCTTTTGTAGTAGCTCTGGCTGAGCTGTCCACATCCCTATTCCCACAACACTGTCCGGCTCGATGGTTGACGCCACCAGTTCCTCCAGGTCAGTCAGGGGGGGCGCTGGGTTCCTGCCTCCACCGGTGACACCAGCCTGCTTGTGGATCTCTGCCATTTTTTTTTGGTGAGGCTCCTGATGTCGTAGAACCTTTTCTTCAGGTCCTCTATGCTCCTGGGGGTCACACCCACAGCATTCACCTTCTCTCCTATGGCAGTCCACAGTTTTCGTTTGGCTGACTCTGGTACAGTGAGGGACTGCCTGCCAAAGAGCTGTTTGTGGACCCTCACCACTTCGTCCACCAGTACCTGCAGCTCCATGCTGCTGAACTTTATTTCTCGTTTTCTTTCAGCCTTCTGGCTCTCAGTGCTGCTTGCCATTATCACAGTCTTTCAATTCAAACAAAACTCTCCCTGCTGCTCTGCCTCTCTTCTCAGCTCTGACTGTCTCTCCAGAACCTTCTAATGAGTTGCAGCTGCCTGGGTAGCCACTCCCTGGTAGGGTGGCGGAGGGTGGTGCCACCTGATTGGCTGTTTTCATTAGTTTCACTTTTACTTGCTTGCCGATTCGGGATTTACCGAATCGGTATTTACCGATTCGGTATTTACTGATTCGGTATTTCCAATGCATTCCTATGGGCCTTTTGGCCCATAGGGTTGTATGGCCATTACCGATTCGGTAATTACCGATTCGGTAAATACCGATTCGGTAACTACTGAAAGTCCGATACTGAATTTTTCCGATTCTGTATTTTTTCCCGAATTTTTTCCTACATCTTATTTACCGATTCTTGAATACCAAATCGTTAAAATTCGGTATTTAAGAATCGGTAAATGACTTTTACCTACATCTGGCCCTTAGTCTTCAAATAAAGTATTAGTAAACACCTTTTTCCGTCAATGGCCAAGAAAAAGAGAACAGATTCATCAGAAAAACTGATAATTATTGTAAAAGGGAAGTATGTGTTTTCAAAAGTGCTCCCACTAATTTTCTGAAACAGGCTTTTAGTGCTAACAAATGGGACCCATAATTTGCTCTATGAGCTGTCAGCAACTCATGGAAGAATGGCTAATACTTTTTTGTTAAAAGGTCCAGGAAGGAAAGATAAAGGCACAGATATTACGGGATACTGACTGCTCTTGGAGTATCTGGTAGGAGCACCATGAATGAGGGAGGACTGATGATCACCATCTGTGGCATTCCTCCAACTGAAGCATAAAAATATCTATCAGAATTGTATAACTTGCATTTCTATATTCTTCTCCTCTGACAAATGCAACTACGATATGTTTTTGTGAGTACATGTTCTCTGGTTCTCATATCAATTTTGGCTATTTCTTAAACTATAACATAACTAGCAGCCCGCCCCAGCGTTGCCTGGGGCAGAAAGGGGCTGGGGGCAGTACACCCGCTCCCGCCCTGACCCCCTCCCGCACCGACTCCCTCCCGCCCCAACTCACTCGCGTCCCCCTCCCGCCACGACTCACTCCCACCCCCCTCCTGCCCCAACTCACTCGCGCCCCCCTCCCGCCCGATTCACTCGCGCCCCCTCCCGCCCGACTCACTCGCGGTCCGACATTTTCATTTACTGCTGCCTCCTTCTTACCTCCCCCTGCATCACACAGTCTCACTTTCCCTTTCCTTACCTGTGCCCCCGCTCCTCACTGCACAGCCGCTCGTCACTGCACCGCCCTCCTCCTTCGTCATCACGCACGTCGCGTAGCGGCCAGCGCTAGGTCCCAGCCGGCGCTACTTTCAGGGGACTACTTTGTTTACAAACGTAATTTTTAATTTTTTTATTTTTTTTATTTATATAGCCTATGTCCATCTACACACCCTGACATTTTCATAGATGTATCGGGTGTGTAGATTGGCACTCTGGTTCCCGAGTTTACCTGGCCAAAAGGTGCAAGTTCTCTCTTTATAATAGTAGTATTGAAGAATCAAAGATAATGTGAGAAATATGCTTACTGTTTGAGGGAGGTGAAACCCTACTCAATGAGCAACCACAATTCTAATCAGGTTGAAACACAAGCAAACCCCAAATAAACCTGTGCTTAACCCTCCTCTAGCTTAGCACAAAGGCAGAGAGGCTTAACTTGGAGACAGTGTGTAAAGTATTTATGTAGCAAACAAACAGTAAATAAATTAAAAACAAACCACAAGACAAGAAAATATCCAATTAGTAGAACCAAAGATAAGTAATTTTAAAGATTTAGGTACAAATAATTAACAAGTTCAGGACGACTGTGATGGCGTGTGGGCCAAATACAGGGGCCAAGTTAGTCCCCCTAAGAAATGTACCTTAGATCCTGGGGAGACGAGAAGCGAGCAGAGCAGGAAAACAGCTTTGGAAAACAGTGAGACAAAAAGTACTGAGGAAGTAGGGCATGGGGCACTGTAACCTAATGGAGAAGTAAGCTGGCTGACTGGACTTGTCTCCGAGTCCAGGAACAGTCTGGCAGTCAGCTGAGGTGAGCAATGCGAGGCCTCCGGGCAGTTATGCGCTATATAAGTGGAATTTTTTCATTTCATTTCATTTCAGGTGGTGACTGGCAGCAAGAGAAGATGGCAAGACCTGCCCACTATGACCGCGCTTGCAGCCTTCATTAAATAGGTCCTGGGAAGGGTAGGGGGCTGGGGAGGCGGGAAGTGGGCAGAGCTGGAAAACGGCATCTCGAAACAGCGGGTGGGAGGGCCTGGGGCACTGTAACCTGATGAATAAGTTTGCTGGCTGAATGGGCTTGCTCCCTGGGGCAGGGGTAGTCTGGCAGTCAGCTGAATGGGAGCAAGGGGAGTAGGCAAGACCAGCTCACTAGGGCCATGATTGATCCTTCATTCAATAGGTCCTGGGAGGGGCACTAGGGAGGCAGGAAACGTGCAGAGCAGGAAAACTACGCAAAGAAAAGGTTGAGGTGGGAGGTAGCAAGTGTGCAGGTCCTGGGGCACTGTAAAATGAAGGAAATGTTGCTGGCTGGCTGGGCTTGCTCCCTAGGGCAGGAGTGGTCTGGCAGTCAGTTGAGGTGGCAACTGGCATCAAGGGGAGCTGGCAAGACCTACTCACAAAGGCTGCTCTGTGGCCTTCATTAAATAGGTCCTGTGCGGGGGAGAGGCACTGGGGAGGTGGGAAGCAGGCAGAGTGGCAAAACAGCATGCAGAAATGGTGAGGTGGGTGGTAGCAAGGGTGCAGGGCCTGGGGCAGTGTAACCTGATGGAGAAGTCTGCTGACTGGCAGGGCTAGCCTCATACAGCAGGAGCAGTATGGCAGTCAGCTGAGGTGGCAATTGGCAGCAATGGGAGCTGGAAAGACCTGCTCACTAGGGTCGCGCAACAGCATTCATTAAATAGGTACTGGGAGGGGACATGGGGGCTGGATAGGTGGGAAGTGGGCAGAGTAAAAAAATGGCACAGAGGAATGGCTAGGCGGGAGGTGGCGAGGGTGCAGGGCCTTAGGCACTGCATTCAATAACAAGAGGAGCTTAGAGGGAAAATTACGGGTATTAATGGGAAAAGCCCTCCACTCAATGAATACAATCCAAAAGAATTCCCAAAACCCGGGACTTATGTTAGTGATTATCTAACAGGCATGCGACTTTGATCCGCCTAGATTCTCAGGGAGTAGAATCTCGGCAAAACACCCGATATTAATTCTATATTGAGGTGTTTGTTGTCTCTAATGCCTTACTGTCCTAAGACAGACGATCTGGTCTGTCAATATTTACTGATTGTGAGGGGTTCAATATATTTTCAAAATATTTCCAACTCGGCGCAACCAAAAAAATGTGTCAGCCCTGCATCGAGCCATACACAGACCCACACATATACCAAAATAATAAATGAAAAAAATGTGTGGCGGAGAGGAAGGCACCTCATGGGCGAACACCCTCGGGGCAATCTGGTCAGATGTTTACCAGAGACTTGGCCCCTTTCTCATCATAGGCGGCCGTTCTTATTCCAGAAAATTGGTGAATAAGTGAGAAGAAAGTAAAGAGAAGGTGCATAGCAAGGAGATTTTGAGCGTGACTCCTTGAACAAACAAAACAGAGTGAAAGATAAAATCAACAGCCACACCACTCGAACTACTTTTATTTATGAAAAAGGTGTGAGAAGTTGAAATAAAAAGGCTGGTAGCTTAAACTTGCATACCACTACCTGTGACCGATATGTTTCACTGCCCAGAAACCTTTATGGCAGATTCATCAGGGTCAATACGCTGTTACTGCACCCACTTCCAACATATTTTAAACAGGAAGCTGCCGAGTTGAAAAAATAAAATGAAACTAAAATCACGACCAATTCATAGTCCAGAACACGTAAATGTTTATATTTTTCATAGCAAAAATTATTCAACATCAATTTATATTTAAATATGAGTTTACCCTTATTCAGCTATGCTCCCTCGTATCAGCTGAACAAAGGGTACTCCGCCAAGAAGTCGGTTGTCACATCAACCTGTAGGGTATTTGTATACAATTAGTATCATAGGTATACATTAGCCTGCTCTTAAAATTGCCCTTGCATGCGTGGGCTGCCACCCCATTTATGCAAATGCGTAAATCCAATGCACATGTACCCCAAAAGAGCATCAACCGAGAATAATGCAACAATCTCTATTTTGCCATATCAATACATATGGTCTGAGCTCATGGTGCCATTCATTGGTGTCTATGCTCAAGGAAAACCAGCTCAATGTTTTTTATAAAAAATATTTCATATGACTAAAGTCAAAACTGGAGCATTCGCATAACATACATATTTCCTCTGGCCCCATATTAGATAATCTGTGTAGGGCAACCTGAGTGCTGTTGCTAGTGAGGTCAATCTGAACCAGCTTATATAAATCAGGGACTGTGCATTCCTAGCGTGAATGTTAAAAGCTAGCAAAACACCCAACCAGCTTGCTATCGGCGTGTCAGTAATATCAACACAAACCGAGGCCGAGTTGTGTACGAAAAAGCACATCCCGGTTTTCGGTTATCTGTCCATTACATGAAACATATATGCAAACGTCGGGCTACTGGCGGCGCCCGGGAGTGTAAAGTAACTTGCAACACACCTAAATCAGCTTGTTAACGGCGTGTAGGTAATATAAACACAAACTAAGTTGTTTAACATAAGACAAATGCCGGTTTTGGGTTATCTGTGCATTACATCAAGCAGATATGTAACAAACGGGCTGCTGTCTGCGCCAGAGACCCGGAGCCCTCTCCTTACCGAACATAAACGTAACTGGGGCGTTGTATCATCCCAGGAACAACAGGCCGAGGCATACGTGCACTATTTAAACCTCTGCTGCCAGACAATCAAGCATCGCGCAACCAGAACACGTGATCGGAGTGGACCCCTAGTCACGTTATGATGCCTGAAAACCGAGCAAGGCTTCACTCTCCAAAACGGGCGCCATTATGAAATTAGTAAATAACCAGCGGGGGTGAAATCGGGTGGATAATTTTAAGGATTAAGAGTGGAATATCGATTCTCTGAGAATTCAATTGAGGATTTAAGAAGAATAGATTAAATAGCCTTCCTCACATATAGCAATCTCTTTACCCTCATATAATTGTTACTCCAATCTGCTTGCATGTTCAATGGAGTACAGGGAAATCAATAAACAATCTGGGCGCCATTATAGAGTGGTGAGGACTGGTAGGCACTGCAACCTGATGGAGAAGTTTGCAGCGTGGCTGAGCTTTCTACCTAGGGCAGGAGCAGTTTGGTGTCAGCTGGGGCAGTAACTATCTGCAAGGGGAGCTGGCAAGACCTTTTCATTAGGGGCACACTGCTGTCTTCATTAAATAGGTCCTTGTAGAGGTGCTGGGGAGGCAGGAGGCAGAAAGTGGACAGAGCAGGAAAATGGCACTGGGAAACTGCAAGGAGCAGGTAGCAAGGGTGTAGGACCTGGGGCGCTCAAATCTGATGGAGAAATCTGCTGGCTGGGCTTGCTCTCAAGGGCAGGAGCAGTCTGGCACTCAGCTGAGGCAGCAAATGGCAGCAAAGGGAGCAGGCAGGATCTGCTCACTAAGGCTGTGCAGTGGCATTCATTAAATAGGTCTTGGGAGGGGCGCTGGGTAGGCACAAAGCTTGTGGTCCAAACAGATGCTTCAGAGCGTGAGGATGGGGCAGTGTTGTCACAGCTAAATTATGAGGTTCAGGATCAACCAATTCCCTTTATCAGCAGGAGACCTCCCCAGAAAGCATTGCTGGTGTGCCAAAGATAGGGAAGTTCTTGCTTTGTTTGGTCACTGACAAAGCTGAAACCCTATCTGTTTGGGACTCTCAGATGGCTCATGTAGATGAGAGGGGAACCCCTAAACAGTTGAGTTTACTCAGTTCCATTGCTTCAGTTTTATGCATATCTTTAAATTCTTAAGGTGCGCAGGATTCTCAAAGGTCAATGTTCTTTCTTTGTACGTCACTTTAAAGAAACAAGGGTGAATGAGGACGTAGCGATCATTCATAGAACGAGGCATGGGTCTGAGGTTCAAAAACTCCTTTTGGCGATTAGCCGTGGCTTTTGAAACATCTTGACTGAAGAAAATGTTGCGACCTAACCAAAGCATTTGTTTATGTTGTTTGGCGGCAGCAAGAGGCTCCATTAGGTCACAATATAAAAGAAAATAGTCAATGATACCTAGAGGTTTGGTTGAGGATTGTGCAATGCGAGGGACAATCCTATGAGCTTGCTGGATATTGAGATCTGTCGACTTTAATAGACCAACAATCTGTGGATTCTGTAGTTTCAGGAAATAGATCGTATCATTATCTTTGGAACCCTCTGGAATACCGTAAATAAACAGATGTTGCATCTATTTCTGTTTTCCAAATCTTCTGTAACTTTCTTCAGCTGAGTTTCTTCTTTAGATAAGGCATTAACTGTATCAGCCACTGTGGAAGAGGTGTGGCGCTGCGGCCAGGGTGACTGACGCTGGACGCTAGGGATCACGGTTCGATCCCTGGGTCCGGTGGCAGGGGTCTGCCCAGCACCATGCGACTCTGGGCATTAGCTTTCTTAATCTTTGCAACGGCCCCCAGTGCCGAGATACCCCTTTGGGGGTGATTTGTGTGCTATACCAGTACTGGATTTGCATTTATTTACATCTTGTGCATCACTAATTCATTTCTCGACATCGGTTAACCTTAAGTCTAAGCCTGTCCATTTTTCATCTATTCTGTGGAGTGTCGCAGTGGTCTCTTCCATGAACGTACGGATATTCCGTAACTCTTCCATAATGTCTTCCAGTGTTAAAGGTAGTGGAGATTTAGACAGAGAGGCAGGGTCATTTTTTGCCCTTTTATTAACATTACTTGCAATTTCTTTACGGTTGGCATTGCTGGAACCAGAGGAGTCATGTGATTTATTTGAGCTAGCTGAATCCATTGTGAAGATATGCTTAAGGAGCAGAGACTTCGGAGTAACTTGTAAAGTGAAACAAAAGGCGGCTAAAAATAGTTCCTTCCAGAAGGTTGAGGCAAAAAACAACTACTGCCACTGTTAATGTGAAAAACTGGAACTATCAATAACACTCATAATTCTTTTTATATATCAGCACAATGATATCAAAAATGTGCGTCAAACAATATTGTGGTCAACAAAAACCATTACAAATCCTCCGTGATGCAATACGCTCAAAGGAGTCACATGTTGAAAAATATATTGCTGTGTGACTATAATTACAGCAAGGAAAGGGACGCGGAATTACTACATTTCAAAGAGAAGGGAGTGCGCAAGCTCGGCAAGTGTTAAAGTTTTGAAAAAAAGGAAAAAATATGAGAAGAAAAATCAGGAGCTCTTCCTCCAAAATGGTGACCCGGACGCGAAGCAACCCAGGAGTGTATTTGTCTTTGTATTTATTTATTAAGCGCTGCATTCATCCCGAGGGATATCAAGGCGCTGGTAGCGAGTATTCTGGTTCGGCTGCGGGAGTGGGACTTAATATTTGGGGAACTAGTGAGTTTTTAGTTTTTTCCAGAACAGCACGTAATTGGAAGTGAGCCGAAGGTCCAGAGTAGGAGAGTATATCTAGAAAGCTAGACCAAATTTAGGTCTAAAAACGTGCCTCTCCACTCCTGGGTGCCTCCCACATCCATTCCCGAGTCCAGCTATCAGTGTGTGCGCATTTAAGCGCCCCGTCACTTCCAAGGATCACCTGGTGCTGTGGAGATAATCACGGAGTGGCCATCTTGTTTTGCTGCCGCAGGCGTGTCTTAAATGGTTGTCTTAATGGTTTTAAAATGTCCCAGCAATGCATAAGATTGTCTCTACATTTTACCTTCTGTGTCTTTTTAATTTCAATAACAACCACATATTCGGGTAGTTGATGAGAAATTAAAGTTTCAGAAAGCATCATTAAACAGAGCATTGACGTCCCTAAATCATAGTTTCAATGGGTGAAAGAGACCGGAGAAGGAATATAAGAAGTTCATCAAACAGAAAAAAAACCCAAAAAAACAGGCACATCCCAAAGCCTGCGATGTAGTAAAATGAGGGACCAGAATAAGAATAGAAAATCTTTTTGAGAAATTGTTTCCCGGGATGTTCAGGTAGGTCAAATTGCCTTGAGCTGGGTATGGCTGCTAACAAATAAGTGAAGCATTATAATCAGCTTTTTTCACCCTGTGATGTCACAGCTGCCCCCTTTAGTGGTTTGCCATGTAGCAAAGTGAAAGAATTAGCTAAACTATTCCAGAAACAAAGAGTTAGCTAAACCAGCCCTTCACGTGGAAGTGGCAATTGTTAGCAAAACCACAGGAAGGCTGTCGTAATTTGACAATGGCCGAGTTAGCGCTTAGCTGTGCTACACGTTTTCCCGGTTAACTTGGCTATACTCGGAAACGCCATTTTGTGTGTTACGGCGGCCATCTTAGATCATAAGTGGCCAGCGTGCCCTTTAGTCCGTTGTCCGTGCCACTGACCACTCGAGTTTGCCCAGCAACAGGCTATTTTTAGTACTGGTCAAGCCTGTACATGCGCAGTCCCCACTGACCAGTCACCCCTCAGGAATGTGCCGCCAAACTGACCAGCGGAGTTGTAACCCCTCCAATGAGTTGGCTGTGTTCCAAAAATGACCATATATGTACATAACGCTCTGTAACTTTGTACCGCCTATCTTTTTATTACCTGTAAATGATATAAAAGAACGGGTCACACCGATGTTCGGTGTGATACTTCTTGCATTACCGAAGGGTGCTGTAGGAATGTACCACCACCCCATGGGGTCTTAATAAACTTGTTCTTTGAATTTTTCAGTTTCCGTGCCAACAGTTCTTGAATGTAAGTGGGTTATCTTCGGAGCATGTAGGCCTTGGGAACCCGATACTACAAGGCTACAGACTCAGACATGGTCACCCTTCAGTATTAGTAGATACTATAAGTATCTGGGCCCTGCTACTAATATTAATCTTTAATTCCATTCAATGAATTGATATTGTTCCAACATCCAGCGATAATTCATGAATACATCCCTTTAAAACTAAGGCCTACAGTCTGATGTCTCAAACTACTAGCCAAATTCCTTGATTGGGGGGGGGGCTGGCATTAGTGATTAGCTGGCATTAGTGATGAAATGAAGTCGTTAAATGGGGTACAGTGTTGGTACCCTACTCCTACATTTGTACATTGTACATGCTGAGCTCAGAGAACTGTCACTTTCAGTACAAAGACAAAGACGTGGTTGCTGAGTTTTGGCTGCTGGAGAGTTAAATTGATTTACATATGAGCATCCTGCATGCTTTTAGTTAGTATTAACTACTCACCAATGTTTGTGGACTGGGTCAGGGGAATGATGATTTTATAATGTTATATACCTGGCGCTGTCGCAATTTTCCATTTTTTGGATACTCTTGTTCGGCATTTCTGATATTTATAGAAAAAATATACAAATTATATGAACATTGTTTATGTTGTCTAGACAGTAATAGGTGTGCTTTATATGTATTTTTGTTTTTTTGCTCCACACCATTATTAATGTAACATGTAGCACTTATGACAATGTTGAGGCAGTGTAGTCATGGGTTGTGGCTGATCGGAGTTTTGTTTGTGATTATTATCAAAGTAAACTTTAAAAAAAATACCTTTCTATATGTGATTTATGGATTTTAAATTCACCTTTGATTGTATGAATTGGTATTTGCTTTGCCTAGATCCATAGCAGCAGGGGATACCTGAATGAATTGTGATAGCAGCAAATGTTACAAATGGCAGTATATGCAAGTGCCCAGAAGAATTCAAGATAACTAGAGTACAAAAAAGCTGTGTGATGTCCCACTATTTGGATTATTCAGTGATGATAATAACTGTGATGTTTGATAATACAATTCTGCATATGTTCTGTACTAAAATGACTTGTCTAAATGCCTCTAATAGTACTGGCTCTGCTGTATTTTGTGAGTGCTCATTATTGAGAAAGGATGAGGGGGAAAATTATGCTGTTGTCTTCGTTAAGTGTTGTCTGTTCAATCGTAACGTGTCTCCCTTCTAGGTACGTTTGGGAGGGCTTCAGAGGATCCCTATCACGTTTCCCTGCTCCAAACAATAAGTTGATAGACCTGCACCGAATGGGTGGGGGTAAGGGAAATGTACTGAGAAACTTCCCTGAAGGTCAGGACCATTGATTTTTTCTATCTTCTAAAAAAAACTCAGACTTCTGGAGTTTAGTTTTGGGAAACAAAAATGGTTTACTGAGCAGCTGAAAATGGCACACACTCTGGAAACTCTCGAGTCCTCAGTGCATCTGACTCTGTATAATAATAATTCTCGGATTTGTAGAGCATGGCTAATCACTTCTGAAGGCATCCAGGCACTGTCCATAGGCATGCGGAGATCAAGCGATTTGCCCAGAATCACACGATGTTGAGCTGGTGCAAAGACTCGAATCAGGATTCATGGTTCCACAGTTAGCAGATCTGGCCTTTACTCCACATTCTCTCCATCTTCATCATCAATTTTTATAATAATATTGATAAATGAAATAACAGCATTTATATCAATACAGCTGAAACTAATAATATTGATGTATTTTTGGAACCATATTTGTCAAGTAGATGTGTCACACTTGCACCACACAACAGGGTGCAAGTGCAACACAACTACTAAGTGTGACTTATCAAGACACGTTGGGCCACCTTGCGTGTCCCTGAGTGGCTGGATTATTCTTGAGTAACATAACGCAGAGCAAGTAGCTGTGTCTTGTTACTCTGCCCCGGAGAGGCGCTCCTTGGGTGGTGTGTGGGTGTTCCCAGCCAACACCTATGGATTTGGACTCATTCCCAGATAAAACCTGTGAATGTGCCAAAACTCCTACACCTCCTCAGGTGAGGCGTAACGAGGGGAAATATGTTTATCACTCTAGTTTTCTTTTCTTTCGTTGTGTGCTGCATTCTGCTGCACACATAGAAAGAGTAATATTCCTCACTGGATTGTTTTTGTGCAGGAAGGTCTTCCAATGCAGGCAACCTTGCACCATGGTGCAAGAGTGCACCATGTAAATGTTAAAAATGCACATTCCTGTCCTCTCCCAGTCATGAGCGCAGCAAGATGGCTTGCTGCCGTGCATTACAGTTTGATAAATATGGCCTGGCCCCTGAGTGCATCAGTTTGTGACGCACAGCTGCGCTTTCTAAGTACTGTAAACACCGAAGGTTACTATCACCCCATGTATAGTGATCATTACATCCTAGTATGATAGCATTTTAATTGCCATCCTTAAATATCTGAAACCTCTCACTTACAGATTCAGTGGTCCAACATTTATACTTGTAACTTTACAAGGCAAATAAGTAAAATATTGTGTTACAAATATCTACTTAGAAAACATGAAATGCGGTGTCTTGGATCCTATTAGATTTGAATAGTAAACATTGTGTCAAACAGAGGCAGGTCACTAAGAAAGGAGGGTTATTCTCCTGCCTGGGGCCATATGGAGTTATTAAGCATGCACTGTATATGATTTCTAAATGCACTTCATCAAACCAGAGCATTAATAATGAGGGGGGCTCGCCTGGTGTGCATATCTTACTTGGTAAGTCCGATAGTCACAGTGATCTTCTGGGAAAAAGGACAAGAGATTTATCGTTCTGCAAAATATAATAGGCAGAGGGATTAGAGCCGGCTCTGTAAAACGTACAGCTGTAATCCACAATCACAAACTAATTGCCAAGAGGCAATTCACTTTGCCGTGCACGCTGTATAAATGATCCTGCTCGCCCATTCATAATGAAAGGCTTAATGGCGAGGTTAGTAATCCTGATCTTAATTTCACGTCCACATGGAAAAGAAGGGGGTGAATGGCATATTCGAATTTTGCGCTCATGCATATTTAAAGGGAGGCTTTCAGTTTATTGTGCCCTATTTCGGAGGACAGACATGTTCTAATGCACTCCACCTTTGACATATATCTGTACATACATCATTCTTAACTTTCACAGTATGTTTATTTATTTTTGGATTAAGTAAATTGCTCTGCTAAAGAGAAGAAAATCATGCTTTCTGTTACACTCCACTAGTGGTGAACTAATATATAACCTGAAACAAAAATGTAGAGCATGTGCTTATCAATGTATCCGTTTATTTATACATCACAATATAGCAAGTGTAAGTGCCGCAGAGGGTATCTTTAAACTCCTGAAGGAAATCCAATCCGCATGGAAAAAGGGGTTTCTCATCTTTGACCGAGTACATTGTTAAAAGGAGAATATAGGCTGGTGTTCTGTCAGTAGTATTTAATAGAGTATATTTTAATGTACTCGCTTGCCTGCTGACGTTAAATCCATGTTGATTAAGTTAGACCGGCCCACCTCAAGGACATGCTCAATTCACTGTTAGGACCTAGTCCCTCATTTACAGGGAGTTGGCATAGGGCAGCCCAGAAAGTCAGCTTGCTGTGCGGCCCTACGCCAAAGTGAAAGGGCAGGAATGCAACATATTTATGCAATAGGGTGCATTTCTGTTCTGTTCTGGTCATGCACAGAAACATTGAATACACTCAGCAGTTATGGCAGTGGAATAAACAGAACAACCAGCACCTCTGCTTTGTTTGCAAAAAAGTCTATATGCAACTCTCTATTTCGAGGCGTGCTCTATGTCTTCTAACCATGACACCCACAGTATCACCTAATATATACCGGATCACTCCGAATATATGAATCAATTTATAAAATATAGACAGAGCACAACTCTGGGTTAAGTAGACAGCTGATTGAGCCCAGCCACCAACATTGTTTTAATACAAAAAACATATAGTAGGTTCTGTTCAGCATACAGTCTTCATAAAGGAAGTTCTGTGGTGACAACATTAATACAGCCACAGCCGACACGTGTTTCTTGGCCATTTGCGAATTTTTCAAGGCTGTCAACAAAATCATACAAAATATTACTTTGTAGTCTCTTAAACACACATGTGGAGAGATTTAAAACATTTTAGTTGTCTATTTCCTAGGGAGATTTCCTAGAGCTCTGTCTGCCACCTGTAACATAGGAATGGTCTAATAGATTATATGGCAAATTATTTGTTCTGATCTCTTAGAATCAATAATTCCCAAAGAGATCTTACCTGATTTAACAACCGGCCTGTGATGTCTCAATATCGCAGTAATAACTGTGTTACTCTTTTTAAAGTTTTTAGAATCTTCTTGGACTGATATTCACAGTGAGCCAATCTACAGTAATAAAAATTATCTTTTTAAATAATCGCCCTAAAATCAGCATATATTAAGAAATATTTGCCTAAGCTCTGTAAGGATCTAAATTTCCTAGTTCTTAGACCGGAGGTAGAGCCATTAGATCATATTTCCACTTGTTAACAAGGAGCATGGTATTATGTAAGCTTTCTACCTATTTGCACGAGGTCCCTAATATTCTAACATGAACAACATAGATATTGATTTATGTTTCACCAAAACGTACGTAGGCCAGTGACACGCATCTGAGAGCCCTACTCAAGAATCAAGCCAAAGGAAGAACTAGTCAATATTAAATTGATGGATTTATTTCTTCTCTCGCATTGTGGAATTTCTTGACAAAGGACAAACGGAAATAAGGTGTAGGACTCTTGCTCAGATGTGTTTTTATTGTGATTTTGTTTGTGTGGTATGTTAGTTGGTATGTAAGAGTAGAATGAAAGGTGAGAATGGAAGAATGATGGAGATAATTTGGGGGTTGTTCAAATACAAATCACTGTTTAGAAAAGCTCAAAGATGTCTTTTTCTAACTGAAAGAATAGTGTGAATTTGTTTTCTGTATTAAAATGTTTGTCAATAATAATAAAAAAAGATGTGAAAATAAAAAAAGAAATTTTATAAAAAAATATTTTTGATAAATAAACAAAACTCAAAAAAAAGAAAAAAATGTTGTGCTTAGATTCTACGCTGTAAGGTAAATGCTTTGATTAGAGTCACTACCATTTTAGAAATAAGATAGGCCGGATAAGAGGTTTTCTTTTTGTATTTATTCCTTTCCCCCTCCTCTTAGGTCTCAAAGAAATAGGGGGTCACCTTTGTGCTTAAGTGGTATGGTGGCTGTCATAACCACTGTGCCCAGGGCCTTTGAGGCAGTGTGATGCTCTTCTGGATGGTAGGGCGCCTTGACCACATTTGTCAACGACAATGATTGTGTGTACCTCAGCAGCATGTTTGAGGTGGTGAAAAGTTTTGCGAGAGGTCCAGAGAAGGTAGCAATGGAGAAGCTGCTGTTTGAATGAGCCTCTTTTTTAGTGGAAATATTCCACATATCAAGTTTTTCTCCATATATAGCTTTCATCCTCTAAAGTCCTAGAGTATGTACAAGGCTGTAATTTTTTTCACACTTTCAGCCTGTGCCCAAAATCTGTAGTGTACCAAAGGGGACTGCTACTTGATGCAGCTGTCTCCATAACAACATGCTGTGGGATGCCTGGAACATGTATTAGTGTACTGGAAGTGTGAGCTCCCCCTCTTGGTTAAAGCAGTAAAAATAGGAAGAGGGGGCGTACACAGTTTGGTGACAGGAACGATTGAACTCTTTTTTAAAGACTTTTTAACAGCCAAACAATTAAAAAAAGAATAAGGAAACCACTGTTCTAGATATTTGCAACCCTCTCGCTGAGAGGCAAGCTAAGTATGCCCCATTACGTCATAAGACAACACTATGTTCATCAATTCCTAACGAAAATCAAGTATGAAATCTTCCTCAACTGTAAAGGGACATTACGGCTCTGGGCACCATGGTGGACGACTTAGATAAGACTATCTATTGTTTGTGGGTAGGATGTATTTACTGAAGTTCAAGTAAGACAAGAGGATCTCATAAGTCGGTCTTCCTAGAAATATTGTTCATATAACTGACCTGCCTCCGGAAGCAGTGAGACAAGACACACAGATATAAGTATGTTGCTGCATTTTATCACAGATACACCACAGAGGATTGACTGACTAGACTCAAGTAGTTGTTGGAGTAAAGCTACTAACGTAGCGATATCGTCTCTAGAGAAACATTATCATTCAGTCCAGACTAATCCCTGCACCACAAACTCAATTTTCCATGAAGGTAGGAATTCGCCTCTCCACCCTCCCAACACTGCGTGTAGTGCAAATAGTGTGAACCCTCATATAGTGACACCCCATTTTATGGTGATTTTCTTGTATGACCAGACTCATCCCTGCTACACAGCTCAAATGGTGGGAAATCATCATTCAAACACGAAAATATACATGGGTCTGAAAATTGTGATTGAAAGATTAAGGGATCTGCTGATAATCAATGTTTCTAACTGATGTAAAAAGAGGAAAGAATTTCCTTAAGGACTAGAGCCCTCACCCACCCTGAGGTGGCATGCTTCATCATAGGATCCCTCCTCACACCACAACATCAGTTGTGGTGTGGGCTACAACTCCTAAAACAGGAGGAGCTCTTGGATGTTTTTTGACCTACCCTATGTGAGTTAAAATTATGGGTAAGCTGTTCACAGTGTTTCAAAGAGTGGTGAGGCTGTAACTGTTGCCTCATCAGATCCTAAACTGTATTCATGTCTACAAGGGTCAGGAATAAAAAGAATAGAGTGAAGCAGGAAAAAAGAATATTCCTGAATATGTCTTGTGGTTGCACATGCTTCTGCCTTAAAATAACATTAAAGAAGGTATAAGTAGCATTCATTGGGACCTAACTCAAAATCACTAAGCTGTGAATTGTAACAGTGAAATAGTATGAAAGGAATTAAAACTCTGGTACAAATGGTGGTCACCAGGGAGTAAAATCCACCTCATTGGTACCTGTAGGGAAAATGGTCGTTCTTCAGAACATCATACAGAAAGCACAATCTAAAGGTGTGCCAAACCTGTACCGTAGCAGTGTACACTCATTAGCAATGCACCCCACAAACACAGTGAAAAGGCATGCTGATCCATTGTGTATGATGACCCCTGGAAAGTATCAAGACATGTAGAACCTAAGTGTAAGCACATACACAAAATAAAATCTTACCCGCTATTGTTGTGTTTTACTACCTCCTCTTGTGAGTAACCTGGCAAGTGCCTCAAGGCTGTGGCTTAAAAACACACACAACCACTATTATTATCAAATGCTAAATTAGCTCAAAGAGATTCCTAAATTGTAATTTCTCATATGATATTTGTAGGTGGACTATCTAGTTGTCATACAACCTTGGTATCAGTTTTAGGTACCAAAGTATCAAAGGCCATATTCAAGTACATAGCTCCTTCTATGTGTTTTAATTATGGTCATCACAACATAAACATTATCTCCCTGTAAACCCATGAAAAGTGCAAACAGATCACCAGCTAATATCTGGGGCTGGTGTTTGCTCAGAATCACTCATCCAGAAATTCTACATAATGATACAAATGCAGCCCAGATGGTTAGCAGAACAAAAACTGGACTATGGAACAAAAAGATTCGTATTACTTTCATTGTTTCATTGATTTCAATGGTTAAAACTGCCAAAGTGACTGATCAGATAAATCTTTCACTATGGGACTTAGGAAGAACAGTGTCTAAGGTTGTAAAAATGAGGGAGTAAAGTGCAATGTGCCAGGAGCAAACTTATAGGTCTTCCTCCTGTGTGGGCATGAGCTGCACACAACCAATCACCTCAAGATGTTTTGTGCTTAGCTAATAAAGATTCTATTCCCTCAGTGGCTGTGGATCACCTGAGAAGGATGAAATTCCAGGTTGGCAATTACCAGAAAACATGGCGTCTTGACCTTGTACAGCGCCGCACATATCCTATGAGGTTGCCAATGTTGGTTAGTAGATCTCCTAATTGATGATGCTGAGTGCCATACCTGTGGTATGTGGCCAGGCTCTGTTGTCATCACTTTACTAAGAGAGAGGCAAATAAGGGTTGTAAATGCCCCCATTCTTGCTAGGGTGCTTGGCGTGTTTTCAGGGAAGAACAGTTCTGAGGTCTCCCTGCTGTGCTTGATGCCTTTAAACCAAAACAAAGAAAGAAGAAGGCGGTGTCATTCCTCTGCCAGTTTAGAACAGCAGCACAGTAAATCGAGCTAAGATTCTTTATGATAATTGCAAAGCGTGCATAAGATTGCTTCCTCATGATACGCCCAGGCAAGATTGGCAAAGGGATAAGCCTCGTATACAGAATTTTCTTGTGAGCCAGGGTTGAGAGAGCTAGTTGAAAATAGAACTGTGCCTTCCCTGGGATGTAAGATACATCCAGCACCTCTGTCAGAGGGCTGGGACGAAAACTCCCAATGTCCCGATCAAAAGAGGTTAAAAGCACTATTCTTTACTTTGTTCCAGGCTTGGAATGGAATTTCTTGTTTATGCAGAATTTCGATCTTGATCTTTATAGAGCTTCTTGAAGTGCTAGCTGTGATTGTCGGGGGGGACCCTGCTCCATCAATGATTCATCTCAGACGGTGTTTGACCGAGGACTCCAGTGCCTTCAGGACCCTAAGATACATCTTTATTAAATCCCCCTGTCCCATGAGGTCAGGTCTCCTGAGGCCCAGCTCCAGCCTTAGCCTCAGCCTCAGCCTCGATCTTATCACTTGTGGGGGCGAGTAGAGTTTTCTTGTACGCCTTGATCTGGGAGTTTCTGAAGAACTATTGAAGGCACCAGGAAACGCCTGGTGACCATAATTAAGGGCCGGGATCAGTTTTGCTCTCAAAACTGTAGGTATAGGCTCAGCTGTTGGACTTGGAGGTGGTTGCTAAGGTGCTTCAGTAGTTGGATGACAGTGGTAGCCTTTGTTTTAGGATGCCTTAGATGAGCAGCCGCTTTCTCACTTTCCAAGAGCCACACTCCAAGATAGTTATAGGCTGGGATTGTAGTAATTCGTTGGTCACACAGCTGCCATTGAGATTGTTTTTTGTGCTGTTTTCTTGTGCAGGTATTTACCTAATACAATAACCTTGGTTCTGCCCTGGTTCATATGCACGTTGTTTACTTGATTAAAGCGATGGGAGTGTTGAGGGATCTCTGCATACAAACTCTGGTATGGTCCATGATGGCGGTATCGTCTGCATGCTACAAGATTGAGAGATGCAGCCTTCCCAGTCTGAGTATGACTAACTGGCTTCTTCCAGGGCTGCTCCCATTTATGCTGTGTAGAGATTGAAAAGAGGGCGGCCACCATGCAGCCCAGCAATTACTGTGTCTTCTGTGATTGGCGTGCTTTGTTGGACCCCAGGATCTGGAGTTCAGCAAGTTGGCAAGGGTGCTGCTAACTTCACTTGGTAAGTTGTGTATAGCTGTTCCACTTGACCAATCCAGGTGTCAAACCTTAAGCCTGGATAGAGGAAAGAAAGTCAGCTATCAAACCATCCTGCCTAAAAAGAGCACCAGAGTACTGGAAGGATCTTGTAGCAGATCTTCTGCAGGCTTTGGGCAATGGCCAATTGAAATCTCCGAATCACACTTTTCCAACACAGACCCCCCGCCATATCAAGGAGCTAATGGCATGCAAACACACCCTCTGCAGGGCCCAAGCTGCCAGGAGAAGAGGCAGTAAACCCGGAGACTGCCAAATTATCAGTCAGCTTCGGGCAATCAATATGCAGAAAGTACTGCAGCACAAAAAGGAGCTAAACGAAGCATAGTGACTCAGAATTGTAACGCTACTTAAAGATAAAAGTCACTCCCGACTATGGAGGTACATAATTCATCTTGGCAATTCAGGCCTTACCAAAGAGAGTGGTGTGGCTGGAAAGGAATGATCAAAGAAATGTCATAATTGAGCTTACATATATGACTTCTCATTCTGACACCTATCATTGTTCTTTTAAGAATAATACATTGTATCACGTTCTGAGTGTTCACTGGTATGGTGAGCTTGTCCAAAACAGTCCATGTGAGGTCGTCTGTGGTATGCCCAGTTTATAGATAGTGCGCTGTCAGCTTAATAGGCTTGTTTGAAAGTAATGGTACTGCAATTATCTGTAATGTGCACACTAATCTTCCTTGTTGTCGTACCTACATAGGGGAGACCACAAGGGCATTCAGTCATGCAAATGAGCTTGGCACTGACAAAACTACCATGTTGTCATAACGCCCAAGGGGTAGTCAATTCTAACTCAAGATGTGTACTGTGAGTGGTTTAACAAACACACTCCACATCCCGAGGGATGCGCCAGTTAACATGCGCCACAGTGCGCCACAGCTACGCCACCCATGGTGCGCCGCATTTATGATGCGGCGCACCATGGGGCAAAAACGGCACAGATGCGTCACGCATCTGTGCCGGAAATGTGGCGCATTGCTGGAGTTGCGTCGCAAGCGCGACGCAGCTCCAGCAATGCTCTGGGGGGGCCTATTCTTTCAATGCTGCCTCAAGCCTTACGCCTGCTTCAAGCAGGCGCAGGGTTTTGACGCAGCATTGCCCTGAAAGTGACTGAGTGAAATCTCATAGATTTCACTCAGCCACTTTCAAGAGGCGTTCCATCGCAGGAACGCCCCCCCCCTGCGCAGGAACGCCTCCTCATGGCGCAGTGCTGTACAACGTGACGCATCTCCTAGATGCGTCACGTTGTAAATAGGGCGCAGGGATGCGCCACGTTTCCGCGCCGTTAAGTCACGCAACGGCGGCGTAAACGTGGCGCAAGCCCTTCATAAATCTGCCCCTCTCTATCTGGGTTGGACTTTTAAGTAAACCATGGCGCATATTATCAAATTATCATGCAGCACGGTGCAGCAAACCACCTTGCTGCACAGCATGATCAGGAAAGGGCTGGAATGCGCCATATTTAATATAATGTAATGCATTCCTGTTTTGTCCTAGTGCTGGCGCACAATTGAATTCCATAGAAATCGCTATTTAGGAATTGCAAAATATGTACAAAATGAGTAATTTCCTATTGGCGATTGCTACAGAGTAGGAATCACTATTTGGAAATTGTAAATAGGAAATGCTCCTGCATTCCCACCTATGGGCTAAATAGGGAATGGTTTGCATTTCCAAATGTGCTTCCTTATAGGAAATTGCAATTTAGGAAATCCAAACCCACATGTAGGTGCACATATGTCCTAGGGGCATTTGTACACTTCATTTCACATTTTTAAACTCATTTCTTTTATTTTGGACATGGTTGCCATTGACTTTGAGTCCATGGTAATAACATTTCCTAAATACTCAATTTTCATTTAGGTAATGCTTTGTTCATGAGCTTTAGGAATCGCAAATTGGTAAATTCTATTTGTGATTTCAAAAATCACAGTCACAATTTGCGATTTCTACCAGGTACACATTGCAAATTGCCACCAAGATTTGACCCATGTGCATATCAAAAGGCCACTTAGCATTTCTTAACTTAACAGCCTGAAAAAGCGATTTGGACTGTTAAGAAATGCCAAATTGCTTTGTCTATATGGCCCTTAACACCATCGATGCTAGTGTTATTTTCCTCCTGTGCTGCAGATCATTTATTCCCATTGTTCATGACGAGCTCAGCTCGTCATGAGTGTATGGAGGTGTACATCATGACGAGCTGAGCTCGTCGTGAGCGTCCAAGGGGTTAATCTGTAATTCTGAAAATAGCGCTTTAAAACTTTTGCATTTTCATGTCTTAGCCATTTGGTGCCTGCAGCCTGTCTCTGGTCAAATCAGTGGGCGTAGCTGACAGTTGGACTTTTATATTTCTCCCAGACAGCAAAACACATTGGGAGATTAGGAGAGAGTCAATGAGCTATCACTAGCAGGGTGGGCGAGAGGAGCTGGGCCTAGTCTCACACCTAAATTGGCCGTGTCTTGTTCTAACCCAATGGGCTGCATACGCCCTGCAGTTAGTCTGGAGGCAGGGCAGGCAGGACATCTGTGTACTTCAAAGGAAAGTATTTTGAAGCCCCCTACATTTCAAACAAAAACAAAACAGATGCCATTACTGATATGATTCTGAAAACCTACTCAGAGTGCGCTACGCCAAAAGCTAAACACTGTTGCCACATGGAAATAAATTCCATTCCTTATTCGGGAATTTCTTTATTATATTTTTAAATCATTATCTTATGGAGCATTTATCAACATTTAAGAAATTAGAAACACAGTATTAACAACAGATTTTAGAGTACATATTCACAATATTTACAATACGCTTCTCACCCAGCCACAGAAAACATCAAGACAAATTGAAAGACATACACTCTACAAAGACAGATGACTTCAAAAGACACAACATAAACCCAAACTACCCTTTGCAAAATGAGGAATATTCCACGGGAAACCAAACTGTTAAATAGTTTGTATTAAGCGACCTTTGTGGTAGCCAAAATATTATTATTATTTTTACAAGTCTTGGATCAAAATGCACAGAGGTACTTTTTTTTGAGAAAACATGTTTGGCAAAACCTAAGGTTGACGCATTTTGAACCCCACTCTAAGTCATGGGGTTCACATCAGTACCAACATGTTTAATGCACTTGTTGAGATCTGCCGATCTCTCTTAGGTTCATTCGCTCAAGACACCTATTTAGTCCGAGGAGTCTTTAGAAGAAGTGATCTGGTTTATTTGTCTCCACTACCCCAATATCTTTATTTCTCGGGGCCAAAAATTACTGTTCAGTTCTTCTCTTTTACATTGTGGATCGAACTCTTACTTGAATCAAAGTGTCTCAACTTCTCTCTTTCTTTCCCTGCTTTTCCAAAGGACCCTTTGGACTCTTTGGAAATGCACAGGAATAAAGAGAGAAGTTAGGATACTTTGATTCAAGAAAGTGTTCGATCCCTGACGTAAAAGGGCACATAAAGACTTTGGGGTCTGCATTTGGTACATTTAAACATAATTAGTGTTATGAAGAAATTACTCCATAACCTTGTTTTTATCCACATTTTGTCCCAAGGATATACTTCCCAAGCCACCACTGCCATTATGTTTTTATGAATACAGAAAGATACACCTCTTCTCAGGTCACCACATTTCATTCAATCAGTTGTTCTCATCGTAGCAATATCTTATTTGAGAAAACCACAGACATCAGCAGTGTTAGTGGGGCGATCCCAGGGGAGGATAGACTTGGCACCTGACCACCCTGTGACCAACCTCTCCTAGGAACACAGCCGAGCACTGGCGGGAGACCCTCAGGGAGAGGATCCAGGATCAAGAATCGTACACGATGCGCTAGCACCACTTAACAAAGAGAACGTATTCTTTATATCTTCACGTAAAGATGGATCTTTATGATCCGCAGTTTCTTATGCACAGGCGAGCAAGGGCTCAAAAAGTCTCGATAGGGATAGGGTAGCGGGATAGTCTCAAGGCTCAAAGAATCCGGCGCACACCTCTCAATTCTTGAGCTGGGGGATAAGGGGTGATCTTGGGTCCAGCCGGACCAGAATAGTCTCTGAGCTGCGATCGAATCAGCAGGGCTCGAGTAAGGATATTGCAGTTCTTACTGTCTTCGGGAGCCACGATCAGAAGAGCAGGGCTCAAGGGTTCTCAAGGTTGCAGGGGAGCCGCGACAGCGTCAGCAGGGCTCGGTGATCTCTTTGGGTGCAAGGGAGCCGCAACAGCGTCAGCAGGGCTCAGATAGTTCTTCAGATTGTAGGAGAGCCGCGACTAAGTCAGCAGGGCTCGGTGGTCTCTTCGGTTGCAAAGGAGCCGCGACAGCGTCAGCAGGGCTCATGTAGTCCAGGATACAACTGGTTTGATCGTCCCAGAGCCACCCTTGATATAGGACTCCCTTCCTTTGATGTCCGGAGTCCTCACAGGCGGAGGTCTTAGCACCTGGGGGCTGGTTGTTGGCGGTTCCGCCTCGGCGGCTCCTTTCATCCTTTCAAGTTTGGTCTGTAGGGATCCCAGACACTCAGCAGGCCTGGAGCCAGCCCTCAGGGAGGCTGGATGGGTGATCGAAACTCATCTCTCGAGGGGAGGTGGAAGGTGTGATCTAGCTACTCCTCCCTCTCTCGCTCACAGGGAGTGCTCTACTCCCTGGCTGGTTATGGCGCCGAAGGCCAAGGTCGGGCTGGGGCCGGGGGTGCCATCTTAGGTGCAGAGACATGGGCCTCGGCCTCCTTAATATAGCATGCTTAACCAGGTGCACAATTGTCCAGATTTGTGCCAATAAAGATCTAGCATTATCCTATGCAAGAAACTCATTATCTTCATGTGTCAAAAACAGTAAATATGAGGCAGATTAAAGTCACTAGTCACTATCTAAAACCTAGATAGAGCTGATAGTTCCTGCATTAGAGAAAGCAATCTACATTGTCGGTGTTTCAGCTGTATATTGTTCCAAAATTGTAACCTCATAATAATCCAATCCGTTTTCACAGTTGTCCATCTAGCATTCCTGTCAAACTTCCAAACTATTCTGAAGTGAGATGGCAACACAACAGCCAGAGGGATAGCATAATGAGCTGAATGTTTGCAACTGGGATGAAGCAGTGATCAGCAGGCCATGAGTTGAAATCCTGGAAGAGCCAACTTAATCTCCTATCCTCTCAAATGTTGTAAATTGAGTGGGAAACAGCTATTATTTAAAGCTTTTTGAAAGGGTACATATGCAGTACGTAGTGCTACATAAAACAGGGTATTATCATTACTGGTGTAAGCAGACTGTCTCCCCATGCTAGGGACTTTCGGATTATTATGAGCATCATCAAATGCATTTCTTGAACCAAATGTTATCTCATAATGATATTGTAATTGTATATACTGTAAATTCTTCTTTTCTTCCTAGGATTTCTAAGGATAATTACATTGCAAGTTGCTGTGCTGACTGTAATTGACTATGTAGAAGAATAACCTAAAGCAGAGCTTCACTGTCCTAACACTATAAGATATATTTATTTCTAACATTAAAATGTGTTGACCAACATTTAAATAAGTATCAATATGGTACCTTAAATATTTCAGCTATTACCACTCTCTTACCCTTGTCCTATGAATAACCCCTTTCCCTCCCGATCCTACCGAGGAGCAGTTTAGACTTCAATTGGCATCTCCACCAACTGTCCCTGCAAAATGAAGAACTGCCCTGCACATACTACTAACCACAGGAGATCACAGTGCTAAAGTCACTATTTCATATTCTGAGGCATCCAAAGAGCTGTCTATAGAGAGATTCTTCCACAATTTTAATAAGTTCTGTAAGGGTCTTTAAACAAAATATTACATAAAAAAGAACATGATACAAATTTTTGTGTTAGGAATATAAAAATGTCAAAAACATAATTGATAGGAATATTGCAGATAAGAATACCATTTTAAGTGTTATTTTTATTATTGTATGCAATATCCATTTAAAAGGTACTGTGGCATAAAATATCATTTGTAGGTATTTTATTGTAGTTTGGTTAATTTTCTATGTTTAATATTTTTTATTTGTGTGTTTAGTAAGATAATATATTATTTATTACAATTTTTACATTTGTATTTCTAGTTGCATTAATGTGTAAAAAAAAATATATGTAATTTTCTTTAGTAGCGGTATGTTGCGTTTTTAGGAGATAAGGTTGGAGAGATTTATAATAAAGGAATACGTTAATTCTAATTTATTGTACTATTTATTAAAATAAGTGGTATGTAAATGAAAATTGTAAATTTAAAACTGCATTTGTTACAATAATAGCTTTTCTAAATAAGAGTTTATAATTATTTATATTATAATTATTTATATTATAATCTATAAGCTATGAGGTAATATAAATTTTATGGTCATGTTGTGTTCCCTAGCGAGTACCCCACCGACTCCATGTACGAGTTAAAAGTGCATGTAACTTCCCTCCTGTACCAGCTATGAAGACGCAAATACATTTGCGTCCAACGTTAACTTGTCCTCTTTCAGACCCACCATGAATGGGTTTGATGGTCCGTTCCTAAGTATGCTATGCCAACGTCTTTTTGAAGTGTACTCCTACGTTTTCCAGCCTGGCTGAAAGTAGGCCCTGAATCTCTGCCATCGAGCCTCTTTTCTGGCTTCTGACTGCGAGGGCCTCTGCCCAAGCAGCCCCCGTCCCCGTGAACTCTGACTTACTTCTAGCGCGGCCCTCCGTGCTCAGCTCAGCCTGCTGCTTGCCAAGATTGACTATAACCTTCGAGTTATCTGTTTTCCTCCCCGAAGATACATTCCAGCCTGCTAGCTTCAGTAAACATCCTTCCTCTGCTACAGGGCTAAAGGGCCGACCTGTCTTTATGCAAGTAATTCATAGCCTCTGTTGCCATGCTTCCATGGAAGGCCCCATGCCCCACGCTTCTCATACAGACACTCAGGCGCTTATACACGCACTCCCAGCAAGTATAGAATAGCTTCTGCTCTAGAGACCTTTCTGCCCAGATAGCTCAGTCCCTAAACATCAGATACCAGATATGATAGAAGCACAAGTTGATCTGACATGCCAGACTTCTGTCTCTTTCCGTCAGTGTAAATGTCAAGTCCCCTGCACCCCGTCTATCACACGTCATGCAGCTGCGCGCGCATCCAAGCCTCCGATTTCTGCTGACATTGCAACATTCTGTTAGCACCACCCCTTGGTGCCACCCACTTGCGTCACCTATCAGTGACGTTTCTAGCACACACCCTAGTTACGCCTAGTTTACGCCTCTTGATGATGTACTAGCACCACGTGTATACTGTTATCTTGTCTTCTCTCAGCTGTTACGCCTCTTACATTGAACGTTATGATGTAAATCAAGTATATAAGCTATGTATTGTCAATAAACGTTAGCGCGCTCATCTATCCCTTCTGACACCCTGTGTGGTGGTCAGAACATGATATCCTGATTCCTTTATGAGGAATAAAACCCTTAGAAACTCTTACACCACGGACTCTGTTTTCCTTCATTTCGATTGAGTTATTATTGATTAAGTACTTACCTGCATAGAAATTAAGAGAGTAAATTAATTATTTACATCATTTTGGCGCCCGAATAGGGACCCCTCCCCCACCTCACGCGCCGGAAGGTGCGTTGCAATCCGTGTCCCCTGCCATCAGTTAGACGGACAACACGTGTACTGGCAGGATTTCCTGCATCCCCCTCTGACACACGGAGGTGACGAAGACTGCGATCAGTGCCCAGACGAGGCGGTGAGGAGTGCGGAGGATCCCGACCAGAGCCCAGCCGAAGGAAGCAAGGTCCGAGGTGTGAAGAGGCCCACCAGTTTTCCGAAGTTTTCCGAAGTTTTCCGAAGTTTTCCGAAGTTTTCCGAAGTTCCGAGTCGAGTCCAGTCGAGTTTCCGAGGCCTTCTGTTTTCCATGCTTCCCGGTGAGTACCATTGCTGGGTCGTATCTAGACGGGTTTGGGTACGCAAGTCCGGTCTGCACTGTTTTTAGGCAGTGTATCTGTACTGTTTAGCAGTATATAAAGTATTCCGAATTTCTGCACTGTTACAGCAGTGTATCTGTATCGTTGAGCGGTACATTCAGAGTAAGGGGAAGTTAGCTATGTCTTTAAATGTTTCATGTGATTAATGTCGTGGTATGAATGTGATTGTTTTTGTGCATTATTGTGTCTTTTTGTATAAATAGTTACAGTTGACATTAAGTATCAAGGATCAAGAATTGCAGTATCAAGTAGGCACAATGCCGTTTTCCAACAAATTAAAGCAGATAGGAACTAGGAAAGGGATGTTAGAGGAAGAGATTCCAATCCCCCCTAGGGATACTCCAGGTAATTTTATGTACAATAAACATGGCATAGACGCCATCCTGTATCTCGAGTTATGGACCGATTATACCAAGCACCTAGAAGAAAGATACCGATGGCCAGTTAACGGAACATGGGATGCCGAGTGCATCATAAAGGTAGAAGAAATATTACGGAAAAAGAAAGCTAGACAATCTCAGAAAGACGCCATAGAATTTTGGCGTAAGGAATCACGTAAGCGTGCTGATAGAGCACTCCGTAGAGAAGACAGGCTTAAAGAATCAGAAAAGGCCCAAGAAAACGAATTAGTTACTGAGGGAATTCGAGTAAAAATAGAACAAATAGATCGTATCCAAAATGGCAAAGTGAACAACATGTATCTTTTGGCCGATGGTACCCCTGACGCCATTTCAGAAATACCGAAAAATTTGCCGTCACCATTAGTTCCAACTAAAGTAATGCATAAGACTACTAAAGACATATTCCTAAATTCATATCTCGAAGATGTAGCGCCAGCTTACACCAATCTGCCTGTTCGTGCCCTGCCTACTGACAGGGCCGGGGGTGGTACTGCCCCCCAAGATCACTCTCAGCCGACACCGAAAAAGACTAGTTCCGTTCCGCCAGCCCCGCCACTTCCCTCACCTAAAACTGATTTGCCGAAACCACTTCAATCAGATCCTACTAAAAGACAAATTCAGATACTGACTACACACAGAGATAATGCCCAAGCTTCCGCTTCAGGAGGTGCGATCGCGGGTCTCCAGACCCCGCCACCGACTCACAGATTAAATCTCAGAGGCATGCAGAGTCCTCTTACGCACAGATCCCCCCGTTCTTCTAATTCATCCCGCCTTGATGCCTTAAAAGAAAATATGTCAGTTTGTAGATATGATCCAGAACCCGGACAGGACGACTTAATGATATTAGCGTCTTTACGGTTAAGATCTGCTACTGATAGTTTGTTATGTTATGCAGGAATGAAGGAACGTCTAGATAGAATATATGAGTTCGTTCAAACGGGAAAGGACCCCGACAGTATTAAGGATGCCCTGGAGAAACAGAAAGTTAACATGCAAGCACTGATACTACGATTTTTCATAAATTGTCTAATAAGAGAACGAGACAGGCCCGGAACAGAGCAGAGTGAATTAGATGCATTGAACAAGTGGGGTCAAAATATAGCCGATGGAAAACATGACAGACAAAATTGCATAGAGGCCATGTATAAAAAGATTAAGAAAGCAGTGATAGCAGTACACGAGAAAGAGAAAGAAAAGGCCCCCTCCGAGGAGGAAGAAGAATCTGAAGAACCAGAACCGACTACAAGCACTATAGCATATGTAGGTAAGGGAACTTATCTTAGGAAGGGTATCCGTCCAGAAAGCAAGAGAGTTTTCTTCTCTGCCTTAACGAATCCGAATTCTGCTGAGCATCAGTTCCAGGAAACTGATAAACGGCTTCGAGATCGAGTTGGGTACCATGTACTCAATTCTATGGATGAACAAGAATTAGCCCGATCAGCGGTATCATGGGCCGAAAATGCAGACATATATAATGATGACACCGTAGCACAGACATTTCTGAACCTCTCCCCCGACGAACAGAAATTAGCAGGTGTATACATGATCCAGCACCTTCTCATCAAATACAGAAAACATTATTCCGATCCAGGTCCCTTACACGAGACACTGGAAGCATTACTGATGGATAGATGGAGAGGTCTAAGCACTAAATTAGTCCAAATAATTCTAGAACAACGACGCAGATATGACACCTTTGTAAGCTCTGAATATGTCCCCGCCCCACCTCCAGAAAGAAAAATGTACCATATGCAGTGCGGGGGTATTGAAAGCCAGAACCCCTTACGAGAAGTGCACCCTGTTATGGGTGAGGATAAAACCTTGAAACGCGTGTATGTACACACGCCTCTGACTAAATTAGAACTGTTAGAAATGAAGAAATTAGTACCGTGCCATGATAAAGACCCTGCAGGTTTTCATAGAGAGCTCAAAGACATGTTACTGATGGGGGACTACACATATGATGATATCATGAAAATGTTGAAAGTATTATTGCCTACGGGTATATTCGAGAAATTAAAGGAAAAGGACTGGGAGGTGGGAGACGCAAAGATTGCCTGGGCAGAAATAGAAGACGAAGAGAAAAAACGGGTTCCAGGGTTAGGCCTTGGGGACAAAACTAAAGCATTACCAGGTTTAATAGTACAGGTCCTGCCCAGATTATTGACAACTAGAAAGGAGGATTGGGATGCAATCTCGTCCTGTAAACAGAAACATGATGAAGATACTAGCGACTTTTATTCAAGATTCGAGAAATGTTTTATTATCAATAGTGGCCTCCAGCCAAGTAGCGAGTCGTACCCACATCTTTTCGTATCAAAGTTAGTCGAGAATTCCCTACCGTTAGTTAAAAATAGAGTGTATAAAGTCGAGAGTACATGGCAAGCAAATACGCCATCCCAGATGTTACAAATGTTACAATATCACCAGAATAGAATTAGGGAAGAACAAGATCAGGAACAGAAGCGCATGAAAGACACGAAAATGAAAATGTTAGTAGCCCAGACGGTTCCATCCGACAGTCACAGAAAAGGTACGACCCAGACAAGTCACACTGCAGCTCCTGTTAAAGGGACATGCAATTATTGCAAGCAGCCAGGTCACTACGTACACGAATGTGCAGTTCTGAAACATAACATAGCGACAGGTAAAACTAAAGAGAGACCGCATCCACCTAGACAAGACCATAACCAGCATCAGTCTACACAGAATACACAGCCCATGCATGCATCTGCACAGACAGCACAGACCGTAGCAGTACCACAGCCACAGCCCATTGCTGCAACTCAGCAAGTCTCACAACAGATGTACCAGTATGCCCAGTCTGCTTACCCCGAATATTCCCGATATACATGAAACAGCCTAGAGAGGGAAGGTGGCTTGCCTCTTATCGAGATTCCTGTAGATCAAGAAGGTCCTTATGTACACAGTCAGGTATTGGGGAAAGATAGAAAGTTTTTAATTGACACAGGGGCAAGTCGCACTACAATAAGTCATGACGAAGTTCCAGGGGCACCCCTCTCAGGCTCACAAAATGTTTCCCTTGGGTTTTCAGGACAGCCTATTGTAAATGAAGTATCAGAACCAGTTCCCCTGGCTGTGGGTCCATTATCACGCGTTACAGACCTATTACTAACAAAATCATGTCCGGAGAATCTGTTAGGAATTAAAACACTGAAGGCTCTAGGAGCTATAATATGTTGCTCCCCGGAGGGGGTTAGACTCTTTTTGCGGGATTTCAAGGGTCATTACGTCCTTCGTGAGTTCGACGTCAGATTGAAAAATGTACCTGATTACTTGTGGGCAAAAGGCCCAACTGATGTAGGATGTATGCACATTACACCATACCGCGTTACCCTCAAGGCAGGTGTTGTATTACCCAGAATCAGACAATACAAGTTACCACCCGATGCTGTAGCGGCTTTACTGAAAATCAGTGAAGAGCTCATTGCCCAAGGAGTGGTCGTCGAAACCGACTCCAATATCTGTAATTCACCCATAATTCCGATTCTTAAACGTACTGATCCCAATGCACCGCCAGTATATCGGCTGGTGATTGATCTTCGAGAATTGAATAAATGCATTATCCCACAGTATCCTGTGGTCCCCGATATATCATCTCTATTGACTGCTATTGATTCAGAAGCAACGTTCTTTACTGTAATTGATCTCAAGAACGCCTTCTTCAGCGTGCCTATTGATCCCGAGAGCCAATATCTCTTCGGATTCTGTTTAAATGGACGCAGTTTCAAATTTTCGCGCGCACCTCAAGGATTTACAGAAAGCCCCAGCATCTATAGTCAAGCACTGAAAAGACAACTAGATTGTATTCAAATGCCAGTTAACACCGCTTTACTACAATACGTCGATGATCTGCTGATCACCGCACGAAGTGAGCCCGAATGTGAAAAAGCATCACTGACAGTTTTACATTTCCTGGCTGACAAGGGACACAAGGTGTCTCCTTCGAAGCTACAATTCTGTGCTCAGCAAGTTGTGTACTTGGGTCACTTACTGTCCAAAGTGGGGAGACAGCTCACTCCCGATCGCATTCAGTTAATTGTGAACATGCCGCAACCCAAGACACAAAAGGAAGTGCGGGCCTTCATAGGCCTCACCTCGTACTGCAGACAATGGATTCCCCAGTATGCATTTTTAGCTAAACCACTCATCCAGTTAACGACACAGGAGGCAGCAACTTCGACTGTCCTCCCTTGGACTCAGGAACACACACAAGCTTTTGAAGAATTAAAGAAAGTTCTATGCCAAGCACCAGTTTTAGCGACACCATGTTACAGCAAACCGTTTACACTTTTTGTTACAGAACGTGATGGCACAGCGTTGTCTGTCCTCACTCAAGACCAAGCAGGTTCACATAAGCCTTGTGCTTATTTTTCTAGTACATTGGATTCAGTAGCTCAAGCACTCCCTGCGTGTTTAAAGTCAGTAGCAGCGACAGCGTTAGCAATAAGACAAAGTGATTCAATTGTTTTAGGTCATCAGTTAACAGTTCAAGTACCACATTCTGTAGAGGTTTTGTTAAACAGAACCCAGACTCAACACTTAACTATAGCACGACTGACAGGTTATGAATTAACACTATTCCAGCCACACATAGAAATCAGACGTTGCAGCATCCTGAACCCAGCAACACTGTTACCTACAGTTATGACAGATCCAGCTCCGCATGATTGTATAGAAATAATTAATGCAGTAACTAAGCCAAGACGAGACTTAACAGATGTCCCATTGACAAATCCAGACCTGACGCTTTATGTGGACGGTTCATGCATGAGAACAAGTACAGGAGAATTAGTGGCCGCGTACGCCGTGACCACTGAAACTGAAATTAAAGAAACACATCGTATTGACACCCTGTCTGCTCAAGCAGCAGAGCTCATCGCTCTGACCCGAGCTTGTATTCTAGCCAAGAACAGAAATGTTAACATATACACAGATTCCCGCTATGCCTTCGGAGTTGTACACGACTTCGGAGTCCTCTGGCAAGAACGAGGTTTTCTGACTTCTCATGGGGCCAAGATACAACATGGCCCCCTCATTCAAGCACTGTTAGAAGCAATACATTTGCCCTCGGGCATATCAGTCATGAAGTGTAAGGCACATACCAAAGTCACAGATTCTGTTTCCCAGGGTAACGACCTGGCAGACCAGACAGCAAAACATACAGCACTGACTCACACCCAGACTACTGATGTGACAAAGACAATAGTCCAGACCCAGTGTATGACAGTTAGAGATCCCGCCCTAGACGTAATTGACATCCAGACACATGCTACTCCAGAGGAGATAAAGAAATGGACTGAACTAGGAGGGATTCAGACAGATCAAGGTTGGGTGACGAAGGGAAAATCTATATGGTTTCTCCCCGACTCAATGGTTCAAGTCATGATAAATACAGCACATAGTCCTGCCCATCTTGGAGAGAAAGCCATGTTAGACAGTTTACAGAATCTCTGGTACAACAAACATTTACGAGCAGCAGCAAAACAGAAAGTGCGTACTTGCATGATCTGTTGTCAGTTCAATCCAGGTAAAAGCGTCCCTGTTGAGCAAGGTGGATTCCATCCTCCCGATCACCCTTTTGAAGTCCTCCAGATGGATTATATCCAGATGAATAGCTGTAGAGGATTTAAGTATGTCCTTGTAATTGTTTGTGCTCTGTCCCGCTGGACCGAAGCATACCCAGTCCCAGACTACACTGCTCCGACCACTGCCAGACAGTTGGTTCGTGAATTCTTCCCACGGTACGGTTTGCCCCGTGTCGTGTACTCAGATAACGGACAGCCGTTCTCGTCCGAGTTGATGAAACAAGTTTCCCTCTTGCTAGGATATCAGTGGAGGTTCCACTGTGTCCGACATCCCGAAGCAGCTGGCCTTGTAGAAAGGCATAATCAGACACTAAAAATCCGTCTTGCCAAGATCTGTCAGGAAAAAGGGGTCGACTGGATAGTCGCCCTGCCCGTGGCACTATTCTACATGAGAATGGTCGCCCACTCAAGATCAGGGCTATCCCCGTATGAAGTGGTCTTCGGCAGACCGCCGAATATGTGGGGGACGCCCGTTCCGAAAAAGATCACTGATGTTGATTGTAACATGTTGACAGATTACCTTGCCTCCTTGATGTCTGCACTCCAATCATGTCGTTCACAGGTTGCCGCAGCCTTCCCTGACAACACCGATGTAAAGGCGCATGAGGTCCGTCCAGGGGACCTGGTACTCGTCAGGAACTTCGACCGGAAAAGTCCGCTGGAGCCCCGCTGGAAGTCTCCGAAGACCGTTCTGCTTACCACCAGGACCGCCGTGAAAATCGAGGGGAGAAAGGGGTGGGTCCACACGAGTCACATCAAGCTATGCAATGAACTAAAAAACGGACTGAAACAGGACTCTGACTCGTCCACCCCCACCAAAGACTGTGTTGAAGCACAAGACGTTACTGTGCCTAAAAGAGAAAAGACTCCTCAAGAACTTTACCGTATGAAGCTTCGATCTAGCAAGTCAGACAGTTTAATTGTTTAAGTCCTCCCCTAGGTGAATCGGTTAAATAGTTTCTGACATATATCCCCTAGATCGAGTTAGAGAGAGAGAGGAAAAGAGAAGAACATATTGCAAATCACTTCGTAGTCACTGCATAGTGACACTAATAATCATGTTTATTCTGAGTATTCTAATTATTATTGCCAGCATTCTGCTTCCTATGTACTGGCCTATTTTCAGGCGTGAACAATCTGCTTACAATGTCTCTGCTGAACACACTTTTAGTGAACTTCCTGCACATGAACTCTCCTACAGACTTGCGCTGCGCAACAATACATTCATTAGTATGTTACACCATTCCCATCAGACAAATAATGCTACAGACTGTTGGATATGTGGCCGACTCCCTCCCTACCAGAATTACAAGGGAGCTCTGCCTCTCTTTCCGTACCCATTCACTCACAATGGCTCCTGTGGAGCATGGTTTAAAATAATTAATTCTTTAGATCCTGATATTGCTGTTTTCGATGGGGGCTGGGTTTGGGGAAACTTGAACTTAGTCCTGCTCAACGTCTGTTATCCTGATAAAGAGGGACTTCCCACTCGAATAGGAACTGATCTAGAAAATGAAGTATATGGATTAGGTAATTACACGATTAGCCTTATGATCCTCACTGTTGAATCTGAAACTGCTCCAGTTTTGCCCCATATGTTAGTATTACCAGTTACAGGTGAATTATGTGTTAGCAAGAAAGGTTCAGTACACATAGGTCATAGTAAATGCACTACTGTGGTCGAGTTCAGTGACCATGGTAAATCGTCCTTTAAAGCTATCAGTCATTCCTACTTCGTTTGTGGTCATACCGCATACATACGTTTGCCTCCAGATTGGGATGGTACCTGTTACATTGCATTCCTTCTGCCACCTGTTTTTCTAGCTCCCCCTGATTATCATAGAAATACGAATCTAGCACCGAATAGACCCAAAAGAGATATTCCCCTTGTCGACTACACAGAAACGGCATGGGAACAGTACACTGATTTTAATAAAGGATTCTTTTTCTTCCTAGGGCCTGTCCAAAACAGTAAATTAATACGCAGATTAACGAGAACACTCGAAGCAGTAGTGAACGAAACTGCCTCCGCTCTAGGTAACTTAACAGAGGAGCAGTCCGCTATACGGACTGTTGTCCTTCAAAATCGTCTTGTGATTGACGTCATCTTGGCAGATAGAGGTGGAGCCTGTAAGGTCATCGGGTCAAGTTGCTGTGTTTTCATTCCACAAAATGCACCATCTGTCTATCAAGCTATCACCCGTTTACATAAAATTGCAAATCAGATACATCAGAATCCAGGCACCTGGACTTGGTCCGGTTGGTTCTGGACTACGTTAACAGCTTGGGGATGGAAGATCTTATCCTTCCTAGGCATTGGCCTTGTTATAGTATTCAGTTGTTGCCTGTGCCTGCAGTGTGGGCCAGCGATATGTGGACTGTGTGCCACATCCTGCATTGAGCATTCCAGTTGCCTCTCAAATAGTCAAAGAAAGAAAGACGAACATATAATGTTACAAGAACAAACCGATCGATTTATGAGGATCGATATATCATGAAGGGTCCGTAGGGAACAAGGAGGGAATGAGGTAATATAAATTTTATGGTCATGTTGTGTTCCCTAGCGAGTACCCCACCGACTCCATGTACGAGTTAAAAGTGCATGTAACTTCCCTCCTGTACCAGCTATGAAGACGCAAATACATTTGCGTCCAACGTTAACTTGTCCTCTTTCAGACCCACCATGAATGGGTTTGATGGTCCGTTCCTAAGTATGCTATGCCAACGTCTTTTTGAAGTGTACTCCTACGTTTTCCAGCCTGGCTGAAAGTAGGCCCTGAATCTCTGCCATCGAGCCTCTTTTCTGGCTTCTGACTGCGAGGGCCTCTGCCCAAGCAGCCCCCGTCCCCGTGAACTCTGACTTACTTCTAGCGCGGCCCTCCGTGCTCAGCTCAGCCTGCTGCTTGCCAAGATTGACTATAACCTTCGAGTTATCTGTTTTCCTCCCCGAAGATACATTCCAGCCTGCTAGCTTCAGTAAACATCCTTCCTCTGCTACAGGGCTAAAGGGCCGACCTGTCTTTATGCAAGTAATTCATAGCCTCTGTTGCCATGCTTCCATGGAAGGCCCCATGCCCCACGCTTCTCATACAGACACTCAGGCGCTTATACACGCACTCCCAGCAAGTATAGAATAGCTTCTGCTCTAGAGACCTTTCTGCCCAGATAGCTCAGTCCCTAAACATCAGATACCAGATATGATAGAAGCACAAGTTGATCTGACATGCCAGACTTCTGTCTCTTTCCGTCAGTGTAAATGTCAAGTCCCCTGCACCCCGTCTATCACACGTCATGCAGCTGCGCGCGCATCCAAGCCTCCGATTTCTGCTGACATTGCAACATTCTGTTAGCACCACCCCTTGGTGCCACCCACTTGCGTCACCTATCAGTGACGTTTCTAGCACACACCCTAGTTACGCCTAGTTTACGCCTCTTGATGATGTACTAGCACCACGTGTATACTGTTATCTTGTCTTCTCTCAGCTGTTACGCCTCTTACATTGAACGTTATGATGTAAATCAAGTATATAAGCTATGTATTGTCAATAAACGTTAGCGCGCTCATCTATCCCTTCTGACACCCTGTGTGGTGGTCAGAACATGATATCCTGATTCCTTTATGAGGAATAAAACCCTTAGAAACTCTTACACCACGGACTCTGTTTTCCTTCATTTCGATTGAGTTATTATTGATTAAGTACTTACCTGCATAGAAATTAAGAGAGTAAATTAATTATTTACATCAGCTATATTGAATTAAAAAAAATTTATTTCAAATATTCAAATGAGTATTTAAATGATAGTTGATTTGTCACAAATTTAAATACATATAAAAAATAATAATGTAAAATATTTGTTAATTTATTTTTATGAAACAAATAATATTGGGAATATTTTAAAATAGGATGTTTAGATATAAAGGTACAGTTGGACATGAACCAAATATCATAAAAAGAAAAGCCATGTAATGGAGAACTTTAAAAATTAATCTAGCTAGGTATTGGAACATCATGGTATTGTCTGTTAAGTGCATATGCTTGTCTGAGTAAAAAAGCAGTGTGATACAATTCAAAATCGGGAAATCGTAAACCACCTTCATGTTTTAGATTTGATTAATTTAGTTAAAGCAATATGGGCAGGTTTGTTATTCCATAGAAATTTTTCTACAAATGGAATGGATTTGATTAACATAGTAATTAGGAAATTTAAAGGGCAACATAGTGAGTAAAATAGAATAAGTAGTACAATCATTGTTTTAATGGTATCCAATCTGTCCCACGAAGATAGATGGAGCGGTGAACACATAGAGAGAGAGTTTGGAATTAGAATTTTCTGAGTATTAAAGTTAAGGGTAAAGACAAGACCCTTAATTTTAGACGGGCTCCATTTAAAATTAGTATGAGAAAACATGAATAGGAGGCATATTGAGTTTAAGGGTAAGATTTCAGTTTTAGAAATGTTTTATTTATAACCTGATATTGTAGATTATAAATCAATTTCCTGCAGGAGGGGAGGTAAGGAAATTAATTGTTTTGAGAGGCACATCAGGATATCATCTGCATAAGCAGATAATTTAAATTTGTGGGATTTGTGGCGGAAACCAGAAATAGAAGGAATAGGATAGGAGAGAGGGGAGAACCTTGCCGTGTTCCTGTGTGAAGGTTGAAATAAGGGGATAAGGACCCATTGACAGATATACATGCACAGGGATCAGAATACAATAGTTTAATTAATGCAATAAATTTGGAGCCAAATCCAAACCACTGAAGAGTTTTAAACATGAATAGCCAAATAATGCGGTCAAGGTTTTTCAGCATCAAGGGACAATGCAGCTAGAGTATCAGGATAAGTTTTTTCCCAGAGTGAGAATATTAGAAAACATTCTAGCATTATCTGAGGAAAATAAGCATGGGCGGAATTTGCGATTTCTCAATATGCGAATTTGCGTTAATTCGTAATCGCGATTCGCAAAAATCCGCCACATTCCGCGAGCTTGTGAATTTATTTTTTGCGAGTTCGTGAGATTTTTTTACCGGTTCCGGAACAAGAACTTGCACATGCGGTCGCAACGGTCGAAAACATGTTGTTTCCACTTAACCAGCCTGCTCGCGATGCCTTTTTCATGTTTCGGATCACAATGAAGTGTTCCCGTTCGCAATTTCCTGTTTTGGGTCGCAATGACGTGTTCGAGATTGCGGCATCGCTCGGCCAGCTACCAAAATCTTGCAGCACACGCAAACAGGGAGGAAAACTCATCAGCGAACGAAGAATCATGGTTAGTCAATGACGCGCACACAAGATTGTATTTTTGAAGCACAAACAAGAAAAAAAATCTGCCAACTCGCAAATTGCGGATTTTTGGGCAATTTCGCACGATTTGCGGGATTCGCGAATCGTAAAATTGCCAAAAATTTGCTGAAACTGCAAGCGGATCGAATTTTCCGCCCATACTCACAGGAAAGTCTACCTTTATTATAGCCAGACTGATCTGGTTTAATAAGTAGGGGAGTAGCCCCTTCTAAGGTAGAATTTTTGTGAAAATATTGCAATCATAATTAATTCATTACATAGAGTGATAATTATGGGAAAGGGAAAGATCTTTATCAGGTTTACGGAGAATAACAATAAGAGCGCCTAGAAAGGAACCTTCAGGCTTAGAATGTGAGAGGAGGTAAAGAGCTCAAATAAGTGTGGAACAAAACTGGATGAAAAAGAGGATATAAGTCCAATGGAGAAGCGATCAGGGACAGGGGCTTTAGCTCTCTTTAAGGATTTAATTGCGTCTGAGATCTCCTGAATAGTTATATCTTTTTCCAGGAGAACCATGGCATCCGGAATAAAGCATGAAGAGGAAAGACCATCAAAAAAATGATTAAATATCTGTATCAGTGGGATGAGTGTCATCTTGAATGGTAATAAGTCTGAAATGCCTTAACGATGTCTGAATCAGAATGTAGAAGGGTATTGGTTAACCCTGGGCATAGTAGGCGTAGCGGGGTTACGCGAAGCTACGTTAAGTGGGCGAGAAACTACGCCCACCTACGCACTTCGCGTAGCCCCACTACGCGCCACCCGCCTCCCTCCCTAAATACTTAAATTACCTTTTTAAAATGAATAAAAACCACTTACCTTGTACGCTGCATTCCCCGGGGCTCCCTCTTGTAATCACGACGCCGTCTTGGATACTAATGGGCATGCGCGGCCGCCCGTGCATGCGCATTTCTTGCGAGAAATGCATATACGCGGCGGCAGCGCATGCGCATTAGTATCCGAGACGGCAGCGCGATTACAAGAGAGAGCCCCGGAGATGCAGCGGATAAGGTAAGTGGCTTTTAAAGGTTAATTTAAGTATTTAGGGAGGGCGGGAGGGAGGCGGGTGGCGGGCAACTTCGCTACGCCCACAGAGTGGGCGTAGTTTTCCCTGCTACACCTACTTAGCAAAGGGCGAAGAAGGCAACACTACGCCCACTCTGTGGGCGTAGCGAAGTACTTAGTCCAGGGTTAGTATTGGTAAGTATATTGCGAATGGTGCTGATGTATTTCTTTTCTGATTTGACTTTTAAATAAATAGCCAACATTTTGCCAGCTTTGTTTTGTCCCCCGCGGTATGTAGATTTTTTTCTGAGTAGAATGTTACAGATATCAATTGTAGCCAATGTGTTTTGTTTAAATCAGATTTTGCTTTGATTAAATCACAAAGGTGGACAGAGGATTTAGAAGTATAGTAAGCGGTTTCAAGGGTCTTATTATGACTGAGGGAGGAGCTATTTTATTTTAGCAGTATATGCGATGGCAAAAGCTCTAAGCGAGGTTTGACTGCATCCCAGTTGTTATGCATAGAAGTGTCACTTGATTTATTAAAATGAAAAAAATCTTGAATAAAAGAAGTAGCATTTAGAATTTAAGTCTAATTGGATAATAACAAGTTATTAAATATCCATCTAGCCTAGTTGGAAGTGGCAAGGGACAAATCAAGCAAAACTTAGAGTGGGGCGTGGTCATAAATAAAAATGGAGCCAATCACAGAGGATTGGAGCGAGGTAGTAAAGGTTTTGATATAAAAATATAATCAATGCACAACATAGTATGATGAACATTAGAATAGAACGTAAATGCATAATTATCAGGAGTACTAGTTTTCCTAGCATCATGTAGTGGATGAGAGGCATTAGCAGATTGGAACGCTTTATGAGATGTTTCTAGTTTAAACTTACAATCAGATTTCCTATCAGAAAAGTGGTTGAGACAAATATTAAAATCTCCAGCAAGAATAATATTGGGATTAGAAATTGAAGATCATTTTAGTTGGATATTGTGCCAAAAATCTGGGTCAGATTTAACCAGCCCTTAGATATTAAAGAAGGTAACACGTTTATTATAAATCATGGTGTGAGGTATTACACATCGTTTACTCACATCATTTTCAGTTGATATAATTTGCAATTTCAAAGATTCATGACAGAGGATGGCAACATCATCTTTATGATTAACAGCAGGGGAAAAACATCTTGGCCCACCCATTGACGTTTAAGTTTGACAGATTCAACATCATTACAATGGGTTTCCTGCAAAAAAGCAATCTGACAATCAATATTTTGTGAGAACGTACCTTTTGACACTTAACGGGGTAAACCAGACCACAAATGTTCCACGTTACAGGGGGACAATCACAATGATGACGAACTTCAAAAAACAACAATGAAGACAAAAGACGTTAGTCATGATAGTGAGACAACATGATAAAACTAATAAGAGCATACGGTAACAAATAAAATACATAATCAACATATATAATGAGGAAGAAGAAGAACATAATTAATAAGGGGGAAATGAAAAAGAGGATACAGTATAAGTGGAAAAGGAAAGAGAGTAAAAGAAGAAAAGAAGAAAACGGATTAAGGACAAAAAGCCAGATCTGTAATGTACAGAAGAAGAGACACAAATCGGGCATTTCAGCACAGAAGGACAAGAGCTACAAAGAAGGATCTGTAATGTACAGAAGAAGAGACACAAATCGGGCATTTCAGCACAGAAGGACAAGAGTTACAAAGGTAGAAAGAATAGAAACAGAAGACGATGAGAGACATAAAGAGAATTAGTTGATGTAGGAAATAGAGAGAGTAAGATAGTATACGTTTAGATAGTTAAACCACATAAAACATCATAAAAATATAAAGTACAACAAAGACCTTGACAGAGAAAGATAATGAGTTATGAAGAATTAACAATATAATAATTTAAGAAACATTGAACATTTTAAGAACACACAGCATTTGTGTCCTTTGGTACACTGGCAATAGAGTGCAAAAACTGTTTTAGTTTGAGAGAATCTTCAAAAGAATAAGATACACCTTCATAAGTAATTTTACAAAGACAAGGATGTAAGCTGCCATAACGAATCTTTATAGACCTCAGTTGCAGACGGAGAACTAGGAATTCCCTGCGTCTAGCAGTGGTAGCATTAGAAAGGTCTTGTGAGATGAAGATATGATGGCCAGACCAGACGGCGTTTTTCCGTGGCAATTTTTAATACATGCATCATGTGGTAGCATTAGAAAGGTCTTGTGAGATGAAGATATTATGGCCAGACCAGATGACGTTTTTCCCTGGCAACTTTTAATACATGCATCAAGTCGGTGAAATCAAAAAAGAGCATAATAAAGTCACACAGTTTGTTAGAATGAGGTTGAAGACAACCAAGACTATGTGCTTTTTGGATGTAGAGAGGAGTGGAAGATTGAAGGTTGAGAAGGTCAGACAAAGATTTCTTCAAGAAAGAAAGGCGATCCGGACCCTCAACATTTCCAGGTAGTCCATACAGTCTAAGGTTGTTCCATCTGTTGTGATTTTCTAAATCCTATGTATGGAGCTTGAGCTTATGATTTTCTTGTTCCAGTAAGGGTACTGGTAGATATATCTTAAAGATTCATATACGCTATTCCATTTAAGACATTTCACCTTCCATGTTGATCCAACAATCCTCAATCAATTGCAGTTTTTCATTGGTGGCATTCATGAATGGTTTTAACGCACACAGTTCATCTAAAATGTAATCCAGGACAGGATCAGAAGATGACTGGACCAGAGATACAGGGTTATTTTTGGCTCTTTTTGGTTTGGCTCCAGATGAAGATGGTTTCTTAAGAGAAAGTGAATCCTTAGCCATCTTGACCAAATTACTTGTCGACAAGGATGATTTGTAAAAGAAGAGCTTCGTCCCATGAAAGGGAAGTTCAGTGTTATATGGCACGAGGATATGACGATGAGTCAGACACAATATTGATGGAAGACGCAGCTGGAACCCAGAAGATGGAAACTTATAGTATAAAGCAAGCTCACAGTAAATGAGTGATCATTTATGAGTGATCATTTACATTTACTCAGGTTCAAATCATACTTTGAAAGGAACAATCATATGCAGTCTCAGTGGCAAACAGAGTAGTTGAAGAGAAGGCAATATACAAAAAGGTTAACAATACCATCCTTAAGGGAATGCTGCACCATTAGACATAAGCAGAGCAAAGGAATTACAGTGGTGATAACATCCTATGTTCCTTCACACTTTAAGCCTTATGACCACTTGCAAAAGGAACATCAAATATATACAAGGCGGCTTGTTGAGTCACAAATGATCATTGAGGATAAACAGGATACAGAGGAGACAAACTAGGCGCAAAAAATATTGACAGCTATTGGGTCTAAATAGGTGAGTAGCCAGTAGACATCCTTAGACTAGAAAAGTATGTGAAGCAGGATTGAGACTTGGCCAAGAAGAATGCAAAGTTACCCTCTTGATTTTATTCCAGGCCGCCGCTAGATCTTTCAGCACTCTTAATCTAATCTTTTTAAAGTACTTTGGATCAGCAAATTTATACAGAAAGCCATGCTGCTTGACATTCTCCATTCTGAGCAGCGCAGACAACAGTTTCCCTATAACTGAACTCCCCGGAGTACCCATCAAAAATCTACAATTCTTCAACAAAAAAGCCCATGATAAATCTGAAAGTCTGGGGCCGCCAGCCCTCCCTTCAAAAGTTTTCTCCTAATCTTCTTCCATGACAAGCGGGACCCTCTTGAAGCCCAAATAAATGAACCTATCTTGCTCTGAAGTCTTGCCTTTCTCAAATAAAAGTGGCAGTGAATCAAACAAAAAAGTTATCTGAGGTAGGACCATCATCTTCAACAAATTGACAGTGGCCATACAGCGTTAGCGGGAGATGAGCCTACCCTCGCAGAGCAGCAGAGATCTCCTTCCTGACTCTAACAAAGTTAACTTTGGTAAGCTCTCGTAAGTCTTGTGTTATCCTCACTCCTAGATAATGCATCTCCAATTTGCAGGCTATACACTCTGTATTTAAATTCCAAGACATAACATCTGTCTTGTCCACATCTATAAGGTATCCAGAGACAGCCCCAAACTCCTTCGTTAGTTCAACTAAACAGCCCATCGACTGCTGCAGCTTAGAAGTTAGGATAACTTTATCATGGGCATATAGCCCGATCTTCCTTGACCATCCCTCAAATTCAAACGGGGGATCCTCTCTGCTTCTCTAATCCTACAGGCTATGGGTTCAATGTAAAGGGCAAATAAAAAGGGTGAAAGGAGACACCCTTGTCTGGTACCTCTCATTATTTGTATTGGCTGAGTTAATGTCCCGTTCACTAATACCCTGGATGTGGGGGAGTGATATAATAGTGCCAAAACCGAACTGAAATCTACATCCAACTTTAGATGCTTTATCAAGGCCTGTAAGTAAGCCCAGTTCACCCGATCAAACGCCAGTGCGATGACTGCCAGGGGAAGGTTATGAGCAGAAGCCACATCTATACTCTCAATAAGGGAGAAAGTTAGTTCCTTCAGGTACCTGCCCTTGATAAAACCTTTCTGGTCTTCATGTACTAGCTGGGGGAAAACTTTACTGAGCCTGTCCGCCATGGTCTTTGAAAAAAGCTTGTAATCACAGTGCAATAGTGAAATTGGCCTATATGAATCCATGTACTTTGCCGGCTTTCCAGGTTTAGGCAGTAGTATAATATTCGCCTCATTCCATGAGGGCGGGAGAGAGGCCTTCCCCAAAAAAACCTCATAAAATAACTGCGTTAAAAAAGGCGCTAGTATACCTATTAGCACCTTATAAACCTCCGCTGGAAGCCCGCCAGACCCTGGTGCCTTCCCTTTCTTCACCTGTTTAATCACGCCTTCCACTTCTACCTTACAATGTCTCCTGATTCAGAGTTTCCTGAAGATCCTCCAACAGTGGTTTCATCGCCTCTAACCAATGCCCTACTACCTGTGCATCAGGATTAAGATCTTCATTGTAAACTTCCTCAAAATATCTATAAAATGCTTCCGCTATGCCTTTGTATCCATAACCACTCGCCCAGACTCCCCCACTATCACTCCTTGATCAGATTCCATACCCGATCCTTTCTCGCCTTCCAGGCTAGCAATTTACTACTCCCCTCTCCATACTCAAAATGCGCCAATTGACTGGCGTCCCATTTCTCCTTAGCCCTTTGATTTAGAACAGCCACCAGCTCTGCTTTTAACTCAACCAACTCCTGCACAATCCTTTGCTCCACCTCAAAGCCACCAAGACTTATTACCTCTGCCTCACGCTGATGGACTTTCTTTTCCTATTCAGCTGCTCTGTTAAAATATATTCTCCTTTTATTAGCTCCCAAAGCACCTAGCCTAGCTAGAAGAAAAGCCCTGCATGTCTCCCAAACGATCTCAATTTTTGCTGACCCCACATACTTATCTAGAAAACTTCAGTCTCCTCACACAAACTAACCAGGACTTCCTGATCATAAAGGACTGTACGATCCAACCTCCAGGTTGAACCAAATGTACCGCTCTCGACCTTTAAAGACAAAATGACAGCTGAGTGATCCAAGAGGTGAACCCCTACATGGGAAGCCTGTGTCACGCAATCCATCAATCTAAAGTCTATCAAAAAATAATCAATTTGTGATCTGTGGCTATACTTATTATTATAAAAAAGTGTAACCTAGTAGCTGACCAGACCTCTGTCTCCAAACATCACATGATCCTGACTGGACCATCAATCCCTTCACTCTATTTGACATTTTCATATGCGCCAGAGCCCTACTATTAGATGATTGATCTAGCTAATGGTCCAGGACTGTGTTAAAATCACCTGCCAAAATAATTCTACCCGAAAAACATAATGATTCAATGGCCAGCTCATCTAAAGGCCCTAAATCATCTTGATTTGGACCATAATACCCAATATTAGTATACAACTGACCTATTATCTTAAGACTCACAATCAGCCATCTACCCCTGGTGTCTGCCACTTCACCCTCTACTAAGTAATCTACCCCTTGTCTAATCATCATCATCATCATCTTCATCATCATCATCATCGTTTTATTGTGTGATTAATTAAAATCCTTTCAATATTTACAAGAAATAAAAATAGTGCAACAGCAAGTACAAAAGGCTAATATAAATGAAGTAAAGTCAGAATAATCTGTCTCAGAAAATGTCCTCTCTGTGGTCATATATCTTGGAATAAAACATACTAAGTCTGTCCATATCAGTTCTTTCTCTAGATGGCCTTTATCACCTAGTGATCAGTCCCTGATCTCCTTTTTTGGGGCCGCAAATGCCTTATATCTTTTCCTTGTCTTGTAACAGCTTTGTTACCTTCGCCATGAATTTGATTCCCCGACATGAAAGGATAGGTGAAACACCACTTAGCCAGCATATCACCACCTGCCTGCAGGTACGGATCTTCATCATGTTGAAAATTGCCCGGAGATATCTTCTTCTTAAGACTTGCAGCGCTGGGCATACACATAGTAAGTGTGTCACTGTTTCATTCTTGTATCCGCATAATCTGCAGTTAGTGATTTCAAGTTGTTGTTTCCAAGAAGGCCTTAGATCTTTTGAATAGTGCGTGCCCAGACAAAACGCTATCAGAGATTTTTTTAAGGTGTTGGCAGTAGTGTAAGGCTAGGTAGTCTTGCGGCTTTTGGGTGGTGCATGAATTGACTACTGTCCAAGCGTGTCGCCGTTTAGTTAAGGTTCTTTTGTCTTTAAGCAAGGAAATCCTTTTTGCTGATCCATTTGCTATTTTGCAGAACTGCTTGTGGTCGATATTTTTTTCCACACTTTGTGTAGGCCCAATGTTGTCAAACACTGGCTGAGAAATTTACCCCATTGGGTAGTGTTGGGCTTGGCTACCTGAAAGTTTATTTCCTCCCAGCATAGATTGTCCATTGACTCACTAGGGGCGGATCAAAGCTTATGGCAGAATTTTGCAAATGTGGACTTCGACCTGATTTCTTGGTTTTGCAAGCCGAATTCTAAACAAAATTGGGCTGGCGCAGCTGTGCATGGCAACCAAAACACAACTTTATATATTTTGTTTTGTAAGTTGTTTAGTATCATTGATTCGCCTCCGAGCCATTGATTCGCCTCCGAGCCATCCATACCCCTTGTCTAATCAAAACTGCGATTCCTTTGGTGACTGCCAGTTGCGGAGTTTAAAAATCATGAGCCAGCCAATGCTGTGACGAAAAAAGTTGTTTACTCTCCGCCCCAGTTTAGTGAGTCTCTTGCAAAATCATAATGTGAGCTAGGGAATCCCTCAAAAATTTCAAAATTAGATCCCTCCTTCACTTTACATGTAAACCATTTACATTCCATGACAGGAGTGCTAACTCTGTCAAACTACCCCCTTTCATAATACACCCAGTGACCAATCTCAAACCGCCTAGCGGAGAGAAAGCTTCTAAGGACATTTTCACATCTTCACCCGCATACCCACCACCCCACCACCCCCACCCCCTACCCTACTGCTCCCCTGCAACCCACCCTGGAAAACCCACACAAATTTCCCATGGCCCTTCCTTGGCCCTTCGGGTACCTGCGACGGATGGTGGACGGTCCCTTTTAACTATAATCACAACTACGAAAAATATACTTCTGCGCTGCATACATTCTACTAATTTAACACATTTACCCAGTGGGCCAAGCTGTGGCACAGCAAGATCCTGAGGAAGTGCCTGCCACCCACAGGGGTGTAAGTCTGAAAACACCACACATCCACCCAGAGAGATGGAAGACTAAGCACCAAACATCCATGACATCTCACCTCCATATCCCTAGCTCACAGGAAGCCCATCAAGGCCCCATTAGCTCCTGTATACACAGGCTGTCTGGATCTGACTTGCAGAACCCTTGCAGGTGCTCAGCAGTGGGTAGAGAGCCGTGCAAAGGACAGAGCTCCTGTCTGGAGTCCAGTGCAACCAGACCTGACCCTCTAAAACAGAGCATCAATGCAATGCACTTGCAGGAATGCAGGCTCGCGGTCCTAATATTACATCATAATGTAATGTCTCGCAACCGCTGCACTCTTAGTACAGCAGCAGCCTTGGCCCTACCACAGAGAACAAGATGTGATTCATTTTGATATTATATATAATATTTATACAATCTATGATTTTTAGGTGAGCCGCACCAATACTTCATAGAAAAAAGTGGCAGTTGAGCTCTTTTTGAAATTTCTGTCCATATTTATTTTCCTGCTTAATAAGGTCCTCTAAGTTGTTTATAGCCACGCAATGTACGGTTTTGTTTAGTATTACTCCATATGGACATAATCAAAACATGCCAGTCTCCTCTAACATTCCAAGCTTCAAATCGGGTAAACTGTGAGAAAAAGTGAGGATGAATGTTCAAGGCAACAGCAAACCAACTCTCTCCCCTCCAGCCTCCTGAGAAATTCCCAAGTTAAGCAGCTACAAATTACTTCAAACAGAAACAGTTCTAATTCATCCCTTTGCCGAACGATAAAGTGGCCAGGCAGCCAGAAAACTGTGGGTGCGCTAGTGTAAATTACGCGAAAGGGGCACAAATTGTGTGTGAAAAATGTGTGTGCGAGAGTGATAATTGTATTTTTCTATTGGGCCAAAACACAAATAATATAGCGTGCATTGTTTGCAGTTTCAAGCTCAAAAGAACAATTTTTCAATCTGAAACTACCTCTTGTTTTTGGAAAAAGTTAATCTCATTTTAACTCAATCAGGAGCCATGGAGCCTGGATGTTCTCCAAGCAGCTAGCATGAAGAGTGTAGTATTCATTTGATGTTGCCTTTTGTTGGTAGGGAAGCAGTGCAGATGGAAACTGCCACATGAAACATGGCACAGTCCGGGCCTTTGAGACAAATCCGCAAATTGAAAATATCTGTCAGTGTTCATACACAAGGCCTGTCTGATAATCATTCAACTGTGTGATTTACATCTAAGGTTACTACAAGAATGGTGATGCTACAGCCAGGGGTCCTACAGTGGACCAATTTGCGCTAGAAACACAAACATAGATAACCTGCAGGAACTTCTGTCCATACGTGTGTCACTGGGTTCTGCCTAAAATGTGTAGTGTAGCTGCAGACAAGTGCTGTAACCTGCCCTTTTTCATTTGCAGAGTCTGCAACAAGAAAAACATACTAGTTTACATATGCGGAACAGCACTGGCACTGACAATTTACTCTGGTAACCAATAAATTGGGAGGTCAGGTGTGGCAGAGGAAAGGGGCCGTTGAGTCACGAGGTGCTGCGCTTTAAAAAGCAGAGTTGACAGTTAACTTATACATTTATTTGCTGCAAAGAAATTGGTGAAGAGGAAACACAATAATAGTAAATCTGTTCCAGATTAATTAATAGCGACTTGTTGTAGTACTATCTACTAATCTCTTACCTGTGACCTGCAATCTCCTTGGCACTGGCTCCATGAGATCGCTGGCAAATAATGTGCTTTGGTGGGTTCCCGGCCCAGACCAAGAGCATCAGCATGCAATGCAAAGGATAAGTAAAAAGGAATAATTTATGACCTGCTTCTGCTGGGTTTTCATTTCAGTGCATACAGTTTGTTAACAGAAAGCAGGTACGCGCTTTTTATTACTTCAACAATGTCGTATTAAGGTTATTGCCGAGACCGGAACTTTCCAGGACCCAGTCTCCGTGCCAGCAGCTCATCCATCAGCCCGCCCTCATCTGTAATAATTAACCAATGCGAAAGAAAATGCTCCTTTAAAGGGAGGCGTGCACTACTGACATCACTAACATGATGCAGTCATCATCCTGGACCTGGGTGGGCCATCCTGCAGGAAGGAGGACGACACAGGACAAAAGACAGGTAGGTACATTTCTTTTTTAATAAATATTGGGCTCATCTCACTAGGGAGAAGAATTCAATAGCCCAGGCCCCGTTAAAAAAGTGCCGGTGCTTAGCACCTGAAAGCTCCTGCACAAATTAAGTACTGCATTTACCTGCCTAAACTATATACACTCGCTTTGACACTGCTCCAAAAAACCATCTACATCCTCTACAAACTGGAAAGTATGCATTTTATTCTTCCACATAACTTTTAAAAAATCAGGAATTTCAATTGCACGGTACCTCCCAAGCTCTTTAAAGGCTCGATCCGTTTCCTAACTCCCACTGCCTGCTTGCAGTTACAATTGACAGGTCTGACCTGACCTCCACGTTCCCTCCATCTACCATTATAGCTTTCTTTTTCAGAGCAGCAGCCAAGATTTTCTCACGATGTATCCTCTGAATATCCGTTGCGATCTGATCCTCTGTTTCTTCTAGCTCCAACTCTGTTTTTAGCAGCTGTACCACATACCTTTTTATATCAGATCCTTCTTTGCCCTCCGGCAGCTTCAACATTTTTAAATTGTTTCTTCGTTGCATATTTTCTAATCTTTCTAGCTGATCCTCATGCTCCCTGTCCCTAAACCTGACATTTTCTAATTCTTTGCTATTCTCCAACACTTTCTCCTGGATCTCTTTAACCTCCAGCTCCAACGCCACCGTACGCAAGCTCAACCCATCGAATTTGGCTTCCAGTAAGCTACAGGCCCCTCTAATCCCTTCCTGGTTTACTTTGGACTCATCAAAACCCGTATGCATGTCTATATTCAGCTTCTTTAGAAGAGTAATAACCGAAACATCCAGATCTTCCTGCACTGGGGGACCCTTAGTCACATCCTCTTCACTGATTGATGCACACACACTTCTCTATGGTCCGGGGAGTTGGGAGGTTTCATCACCCAAAATCAAATGCTCTGTGCTCCCTTCTATACTTCCCCCCAAATCCGCTGTATTCAAAATGGTTTGGTTCTCCCCCTCCATATCTGTCTCCAGAACCTGGTACCTATTAGGACTCAAATGTTTTGACCAATCTAACAAGTTAATTTCCACCGGGGCACCCAGCTGAACGCAATAACCCCCCACTTCGGCCTGAACTGTCTGAACAGTCTTGTCACCCTTCGATGTTTCTAAAGGAACTGGATTGGCAGGTAATTATCCTCTCTGCAATATCAAAGTTTTGGGGAGGGGTTTATAAAAGGAAGAAAGGGTGGGGGTAATTTTTACCTTCTGCTCTAGTATGCCTACCTTGCCAGACTTGTTACAACTATTGCCTGGCTTAATATATTTTTTAATGGTATTCTTAGGCTTAGTTCCTGTACTACCTTTAACCTGTACCTTGGTACTCAAAGCGCCCGCTTCTTTAATTTGTAAATGTATTCCTAAATGTACTCCTCCCGCCTCCATCCCTGCACTCCTTAAGCTGTACCTGGCACCCTCTTTTTTAGTTGTGTTTTTACTGCACTTATTGGCAGCCAAACAATCTGCACCTCCTCTGCCCTCCTTACCACTCCTGCTGCTGTCCGAAAATTGAGCCCCTGCAGAGTGCTGGTTGCAAACTTCCTTAAAAACTTCCGCCTCCCTGGCTTTGCCCCTGCCCCTGCCGGGAGCCCCCACACCACAAAACAAAATCCTTGAGGCAGCTCGCCTGCCTCTCCCATCCTCAGCTGCATGCTCTGCTCCAGAGCTCGCTCCCCACCGCTTACTCCGCCTCCACCTCCTCCAGACTCGGCTAGCGCTCCCCGATCCAAGCCGCCATACACTGCCTGCAATCACCGCTGAACCGCAACACAGCCGCGGTACCAATCTGCTCCAAAAATGTCTAAAAGGAGGGAAAATCAGGTAAAACCTGCCCACCTGCACTTTTCCCGCAATTCTAGCCGCGCAGAAGGTTCACATCGCCTAATATGCCACCTCTGTCTCAGACACCCGCGACCAGCCAACTAGCTGGCAGTCATGTTTTCCTTTTTCCATATTACAGCTTTATGGCTCCGATCTGGGATATGCCAGGATCCCCTCCATGGTCTAAGGATGTGTTGGCAAAAGTAATGAGAGTGGATGGACCACAGAGGTGGGAAGATCTATTTCCGGAGGGCACCCTGGCTCCATGTGGGTATTGTGATCAGAGTGGGGTCAGAAATTTTCCAGGTTTAAATACCTGCAGATTCAAAGCTGGGCGGCAGGTAAGGAAAACCTAATCGGTCATCATAACGATTTTGAAGAGAAGTTGGGGTCAGAATTGCAGATCAAAAAAGAAGTTGCGCTGTGGTATTGGCCAATACTGGAGATGGAGGATGGTACTTTTATGCTGCCGGAGACCCTGTGGGGAGAGTGCTTGCGAGAGATTGCTTCAGAAGACCAATGGCAACTAACAATGTTGATACTATATAAAGTTGTTAGTTCTGCAAATTTAAGGAGAAATCACTTGTTTACGCTCCATAGGGCATATTGGTCTCCCAGAAAACTTGCGAAGTTTAATTCTGGCGGAATGGTGGTGTGTCCTAAGTGTAAGAGTCCTAACGAGGATGATCTATATATGTTTGTTACCTGCCCAGTGATAAAATAATTTTGGGAGGCTGTAAGTACGTGTCTATCATCAGCTCTGGGCTGGCAGATCAAGGTAAGCCCTGAACTTGTTATGTCGGGAAGATTGGACTTACAAGGTAAGGGCATAGATGACAATGTAAAACATGTGTTTTACGCTATATTACTGGCTTGGAGAGAGATTTGTAAAAAGTGGGTTTCTGCAGACTCCCCAACAGAACTGAATTGGATAGGATCTATGAGAGCTATTGCTAAGCTGGATATTGTGGAACTCCCTTTTTGTCTTGTTTTGGGTGAAGGGTTAGGTGGTAGAGAAATAGGTGTGATAAGTCCTGTGATTAAGCTTTTCTCCGATCTCGGTTGGCTTCTAGCCTTAAGGAAGGCTGGTTAAGATTGCAAACTTCCTTACAATGAGCAGAGCAAATATATAAGATGAGTAGCCCAAGGGCGCTATCGTGACACTCGGGGTAGAGAGAAGGCGAATGAGGACAAATATAAATAAATAAATACATTTGAAAAAAAAGAAGAATGCAAAGTATGAGTTAATTCACAATACTTTGCTATCAATGTGGCATTACTGCAGGATGGCCATAAATAGAACAGTGATGTGCCACATACTGTCATAAAGCCCGTTTTTCACAAAAATTGTGTTTCTCTCACAAGACGCTGCGGTGCTCATACAAAATGGCTTGCGACAGGAAAACAAAAATGCGTTATACGGAGCCAAGGAGCAAGATAAAAAACTCACCCTCCTCATAAAACTTGAGCCACCATCTAGAGAGGATGTAGTCCAGACAAAAGGAAGCAGCACAAGATCTGAAAGTGGACAAAATCTTCACCTTGTGCTCAGTGAAGTGAAGGTGCTCAGCCACGAGCCGCCATCTTGCCCAGCGCGTATGCCACGCCTCCCCAATGCTGAAAATTATAATGTCATCATAATAAAGTGTTAGATTTTCTAATTTTTACATTCATATTTATTTTAAAACCTTTTAAAATATTGTCAAATTAAGTTATGAAAATAGAATAAATATGTATACATTTATATTTTGTTGACAAGTTATATTTTGTAGTTTTAATTTCAAAAAAATGTATTGAACAATTATATATATATTTTTTTTTGGGAGAGGTAGGGGGAACATGACGGCCGAAAGCTAACGGCCGTGACGGAGCTCCTCCCACTTTGTGCATGGCGTTCTACTGTGTCAGGGCGCTCGCGGCTTAGCGAGCTCTGAAGCTCTACCGTTGTCGAGTTACCTGGAAACCTGGAAACCCGGAGCTGGTGTATCAAAACTGTGGCGGGTAATCCTTTCGCTCCAGTATCGTTCGACAATCCGATGTAGGGAATGGGGCGGTGATCGTGTCAGAGCGTCAGCTCCTCAGATGAGGGGCTGAGCCTCGTGGAAGCTTTACCTGCCCGAGGTATTCAAACGCTCTTTTCTCTAATCTGAAGAAAGGATTTGCTCGTTGTCGACGGAGCGGGGGGTATGCTTGTATGGCGGGGGTCTCTTCCCTCCTTCTTTTTTTTGATTTTTAAATCTGTGCAGCCCCCGACAGCCTCTATTGGATAGTTGATATCGGCAGCTGATTTTGTGGCCATAAAGCTGGAAGAAAGTTTTGGGCGGTATTCGGAGCCTCTAGTGGTGTTTTTCCAGATACAAGCGCAAGTTCTCTTTTGGACAGCATTTCTCATGTGGTGCCTGCAAGCAAAAAAAAGGGTCCTTGTAGGGTAGGGTGAGAATAGGTTACCATTGATATTGGATATTGGATACTGGATATTGGATAGTGGAAGATACCATAGGCGGATGGTGACGAGAGGGGGCAGTGTGCCCTTAGAGCCTGCCTGGTTCCGGGAATTGGGTGCTGTTAGATCCTGGAGGTGTAATCTGGGGGGGCCATATCAAAAAACAGGCAGGAGGATAACTTACTCATTGGGGACAGCAAGCCCACCCCCTGGCAAAATACATGTTAATGGATGCTTTTTAAGGAGCGGGGGCTGTCACTATGATTCCATAACCTTCATTTTGGGAGTTTCTGCACTGTTTAGTGACACCGCTCTTAGCCCGGAGGGTAAATCGGGAGTAGGAGACATCTGTTGGGGCACCTTAGATACTGCGCCCTACGTCCCTACAGTGTTTATTTACCACTCAGGGATTTATAACAGTGGTGGAGGGGGAGAGCACTGTATGGAGATAAACAATCAGCACAGTACTCGCCTACACCCCGGCCTCTCCCCAGATAAGTTAGATAAGTCAGGGTCTGTGGTTTCTAGGACTCTCCCTCCAGTTGGCGGGTATACCTCCGTAACAGGGCCTCTAACTTAATGCCAGGCATCTCTAGACCATCAATCCCCCCAGTAACCCTTATTAAAGCCATAGCACAGAAAAGGAAGGTGAAGGGGAAGGGAGATCACAGCGGATCAGACACACCGCCAAGGAAAGGAAAGAGCAAGAAAAAGACAAAATGCGGGCCACCAGCTGTAGTGAAAGTAACTCCATCACTAAAATCTTATGATGAGGTTCTCTCTGCTAGTACATCAAGCGGAAAAAAAGAGATGGCAGTGGCGAAGGGTACAACGAGCACAATAAATGAAGATGCAGAAGTTAATAGGGAAGAGGCTCCCATAGAGGAGATAGTTAATGTGAATCCCTCATCTTCATCTACATCTACATCCACGCCTACTCAGTCTTGTCCAACCCCGCAACCGTCTCTACCTTCTGCAGCCAATATGCTTGAAATAGTGCATTCTGCTGTGGAACTCACTAATGGCTTTTCGGCTTTGGATATCCAAGATGTAGAGCATCCGGAGGAAATATTTGGACACAAAGAGGATGTCTCTAACAGTACCTCCCTGGACATTACAACATCTGCACCAACGGTTCAGCAAACTCTGGCAGATATTTTATTGTTTCTAAGAGATGATATTGGGAGACGGTTTACCACATCAGAGGCTAATCAGACGGCTATCCAGGCCTCTTGTGAGGCACTTGCCCAAAAAGTGGAAGTGCCCAAGATCAAAGAAGCCCTTACTACATCTGTAGTTAACATCGATAAATTGGTTCAGCAAAATCGGGAAATGAGAGAAGATCTCGAAAGACTTGAAAATCATTTGAGGAAAAATAATTTAAAATTCCTGAATATTCCTGAGGACCTTAAAGGGAAGGACATTAAGGCATTCATTGTTGCAGTGCTTAAAATGACAGTATTAAAAGACTCTCCTGACTCAGATCAAGAACTACTGAATGACATCCAGAGAGTCCACCGTGATCATTTTAGGCGAAATGCAGGGAAAGAACGTCCAAGAAAAATCTTGGTCAACAAGAATAATATTGGGATTAGAGATTGAAGATCATTTAGTTGGATTGGATATTGTGCCAAAAATCTGGGTCAGATTTAACCAGCCCTTAGATATTAAAGAAGGTAACAAGTTTATTATAAATCATGGTGTGAGGTATTACCCATCGTTCACTCACATCATTTTAAGTTGATATAATTTGCAATTTCAAAGATTCATGACAGAGGATGCTAACATCATCTTTATGATTAACAGCAGGGGAAAAACATCTTGGCCCACCCATTGACGTTTAAGTTTGACAGATTCAACATCATTACAATGGGTTTCCTGCAAAAAAGCAATCTGACAATCAATCTTTGATAAGTGAGAACGTACCTTTTGACACTTAACGGGGTAAACCAGACCACAAATGTTCCACGTTACAGGGGGACAATCACAATGATGACGAACTGCAAAAAACAACAATGAAGACAAAAGACGTTAGTCATGATAGTGAGACAACATGATAAAACTAATAAGAGCATACGGTAACAAATAAAATACATAATCAACATATATAATGAGGAAGAAGAAGAACATAATTAATAAGGGGGAAATGAACAAGAGGATACAGTATAAGTGGAAAAGGAAAGAGAGTAAAAGAAGAAAAGAAGAAAACGGATTAAGGACAAAAAGCCAGATCTGTAATGTACAGAAGAAGAGACACAAATCGGGCATTTCAGCACAGAAGGACAAGAGCTACAAAGGAGAAAGAATAGAAACAGAAGACGATGAGAGACATAAAGAGAATAAGTTGATGTAGGAAATAGGGAGAGTAAGATAGTATACGTTCAGATAGTTAAACCACATAAAACATCATAAAAATATAAAGTACAACAAAGACCTTGACAGAGAAAGATAATGAGTTATGAAGAATTAACAATATAATAATTTAAGAAACATTGAACATTTTAAGAACACACAGCATTTGTGTCCTTTGGTACACTGGCAATAGAGTGCAAAAACTGTTTTAGTTTGAGAGAATCTTCAAAAGAATAAGATACGCCTTCATAAGTAATTTTACAAAGACAAGGATGTAAGCTGCCATAACGAATCTTTATAGACCTCAGTTGCAGACGGAGAACTAGGAATTCCCTGCGTCTAGCAGTGGTAGCATTAGAAAGGTCTTGTGAGATGAAGATATAATGGCCAAACCAGACAGCGTTTTTCCTGGCAACTTTTAATACATGCATCATGTGGTAGCATTAGAAAGGTCTTGTGAGATGAAGATATTATGGCCAGACCGGATGACGTTTTTCCCTGGCAACTTTTAATACATGCATCAAGTCGGTGAAATCATAAAAGAGCATAATAAAGCCACACAGTTTGTTAGAATGAGGTTGAAGACAACCAAGACTATGTGCTTTTTGGATGTAGAGAGGAGTGGAAGATTGAAGGTTGAGAAGGTCAGACAAAGATTTCTTCAAGAAAGAAAGACGATCCGGACCCTCAACATTTCCAGGTAGTCCATACAGTCTAAGGTTGTTCCATCTGTTGTGATTTTCTAAATCCTATGTATGGAGCTTGAGCTTATGATTTTCTTGTTCCAGTAAGGGTAACAGTAGATATATCTTAAAGATTCATATACGCTATTCCATTTAAGACATTTTACCTTCCATGTTGATCCAACAATCCTCATTCAATTGCAGTTTTTTATTGGTGGCATTCATGAATGGTTTTAACGCACACAGTTCATCTAAAATGAAATCCAGGACAGGATCAGAAGATGACTGGACCAGAGATACAGGGTTATTTTTCGCTCTTTTTGGTTTGGCTCCAGATGAAGATGGTTTCTTAAGAGAAAGTGAATCCTTAGCCATCTTGACCAAATGTACTTGTCGACAAGGATGATTTGTAAAAGAAGAGCTTTGTCCCATGAAAGGGAAGTTCAGTGTTATATGGCACGAGGATATGACGATGAGTCAGACACAATATTGATGGAAGACGCAGCTGGAACCCAGAAGATGGAAACTTATAGTATAAAGCAAGCTCACAGTAAATGAGTGATCATTTATGAGTGATCATTTACATTTACTCAGGTTCAAATCATATTTTGAAAGGAACAATCATATGCAGTCTCAGTAGCAAACAGAGTAGTTGAAGAGAAGGCAATATACAAAAAGGTTAACAATACCATCCTTGAGGGAATGCTGCACCATTAGACATAAGCGGAGCAAAGGAATTACAGTGGTGATAACATCCTATGTTCCTTCACACTTTAAGCCTTATGACCACTTGCAAAAGGACCATCAAATATATACAAGGCGGCTTGTTGAGTCACAAATGATCATTGAGGATGAACAGGATACAGAGGAGACAAACTAGGCGCAAAAAATATTGACAGCTATTGGGTCTAAAATAGGTGAGTAGCCAGTAGACATCCTTAGACTAGAGCAGTATGTGAAGCAGGATTGAGACTTGGCCAAGAAGAATGCAAAGTTACCCTCCTGATTTTAAACCAGGCCGCCGCTAGATCTTTCAGCACTCTTAATCTAATCTTTTTAAAGTACTTTAGATCAGCAAATTTATACAGAAAGCCATGCTGCTTGACATTCTCCATTCTGAGCAGCGCAGACAACAGTTTCCCTATCACTGAACTCCCCGGAGTACCCAACAAAAATCTACAATTCTTCAACAAAAAAGACCATGAATAAATCTGAAAGTCTGGGGCCGCCAGCCCTCCCTTCAAAAGTTTTCTCCTAATCTTCTTCCATGACAAGCGGGACCCTCTGGAGGCCCAAATAAATGAACCTATCTTGCTCTGAAGTCTTGCCTTTCTCAAATAAAAGTGGCAGTGAATCAAAAAAAAAAGTTATCTGAGGTAGGACCATCATCTTCAACAAATTGACAGTGGCCATACAGCGTTAGTGGGAGATGAGCCTACCCTCGCAGAGCAACAGAGATCTCCTTCCTGACTGTAACAAAGTTAACTTTGGTAAGCTCTCGTAAGTCTTGTGTTATCCTCACTCCTAGATAATGCATCTCCAATTTGCAGGCTATACCCTCTGCATTTAAATTCCAAGACATAACCTCTGTCTTGTCCACATCTATAAGGTATCCAGAGACAGCCCCAAACTCCTTCGTTAGTTCAACTAAACAGCCCATCGACTGCTGCAGCTTAGAAGTTAAGATAACTTTATCATCGGCATATAGCCCGATCTTCCTTGACCATCCCTCAAATTCAAACGGGGGATCCTCTCTGATTCTCTAATCCTACAGGCTATGGGTTCAATGTAAAGGGCAAATAAAAAGGGAGAAAGGAGACACCCTTGTCTGGTACCTCTCATTATTTGTATTGGCTGAGTTAATGTCCCGTTCACTAATTCCCTGGATGTGGGGGAGTGATATATTAGAGCCAAAACCGAACTGAAATCTACATCCAACTTTAGATGCTTTATCAAGGCCTGTAAGTAAGCCCAGTTCACCCGATCAAACGCCTTGGCGGCATCCAGTGCGATGACCGCCAAGGGAAGGTTATGAGCAGAAGCCACATCTATACTTTCAATAAGGGAGAAAGTTAGTTCCTTCAGGTACCTGCCCTTGATAAAACCTTTCTGGTCTTCATGTACTGGCTGGAGGAAAACTTTACTGAGCCTGTCCGCCATGGTCTTTGAAAAAAGCTTGTAATCACAGTGCAATAGTGAAATTGGCCTATATGAATCCATGTACTTTGCCAGCTTTCCAGGTTTAGGCAGTAGTATAATATTCGCCTCATTCCATGAGGGCGGGAGAAAGGGCTTCCCCAGAAAAACCTCATAAAATAACTGCGTTAAAAAAGGTGCTAGGATACCTATCAGCACCTTATAAACCTCCGCTGGAAGCCCGCCAGACCCTGGTGCCGTCCCTTTCTTCACCTGTTTAATCACGCCTTCCACTTCTACCTTACAATATCTCCTGATTCAGAGTTTCCTGGAGATCCTCCAACAGTGGTTTCATCGCCTCTAACCAATGCCCTACTACCTGTGCATCAGGATTAAGATCTTCATTGTAAACTTCCTCAAAATATCTATAAAATGCTTTCGCTATGCCTTTGTATCCATAACCACTCGCCCAGACTCCCCCTCTATCACTTCCTTGATCAGATTCTATACCCGATCCTTTCTCGCCTTCCAGGCTAGCAATTTACTACTCCCCTCTCCATACTCAAAATGCGCCAATTGACTGGCGTCCCATTTCTCCTTAACCCTTTGATTTAGAACAGTCACCAGCTCTGCTTTTAACTCAACCAACACCTGCACAATCCTTTCCTCCACCTCAAAGCCACCAAGACTTATTACCTCGGCCTCACGCTGATGGACTTTCTTTTCCTATTCAGCTGCTCTGTTAAAATATATTCTCCTTTTATTAGCTCCCAAAGCACCTAGCCTAGCTAGAAGAAAAGCCCTGCATGTCTCCCAAACGATCTCAATTTTTGCTGACCCCACATACTTATCTAGAAAACTTCAGTCTCCTGACACAAACTAACCAGGACTTCCTGATCATAAAGGACTGTACGATCCAACCTCCAGGTTGAACCAAATGTACCGCGCTCGACCTTTAAAGACAAAATGACAGCTGAGTGATCCAAGAGGTGAACCCTTACATGGGAAGCCTGTGTCACGCAATCCATCAATCTAAAGTCTATCAAAAATAATCAATTTGTGATCTGTGGCTATACTTCTTATTATAAAAAGTGTAACCTAGTAGCTGACCAGACCTCTGTCTCCAAACATCACATGATCCTGACTGGACCATCAATCCCTTCACTCTATTTGACATTTTCATGTGCGCCAGAGCCCTACTATTAGATGATTGATCTAGCTAATGGTCCAGGACTGTGTTAAAATCACCTGCCAAAATAATTCTACCCGAAAAACATAATGATTCACTGGCCAGCTCATCTAAAGGCCCTACATCATCTTGATTTGGACCATAATACCTAATATTAGTATACAACTGACCTATTATCTTAAGACTCACAATCAGCCATCTACCCCTGGTGTCTGCCACTTCACCCTCTACTAAGTAATCTACCCCTTGTCTAATCATCATCATCTTCATCATCATCATCATCGTTTTATTGTGTGATTAATTAAAATCCTTTCAATATTTACAAGAAATAAAAATAGTGCAACAGCAAGTACAAAAGGCTAATATAAATGAAGTAAAGTCAGAATAATCTGTCTTAGAAAATGTCCTCTCTGTGGTCATATATCTTGGAATAAAACATACTAAGTCTGTCCATATCAGTTCTTTCACTAGATGGCCTTTATCACCTAGTGATCAGTCCCTGATCTCCTTTTTTGGGGCGGCAAATGCCTTATATCTTTTCCTTGTCTTGTAACAGCTTTGTTACCTTCGCCATGAATTTGATTCCCCGACATGAAAGGATAGGTGAAACACCACTTAGCCAGCATATCACCACCTGCCTGCAGGTACGGATCTTCATTATGTTGAAAATTGCCCGGAGATATCTTCTTCTTAAGACTTGCAGCGCTGGGCATACACATAGTAAGTGTGTCACTGTTTCATTCTTGTATCCGCATAATCTGCAGTTAGTGGTTTCAAGTTGTTGTTTCCAAGAAGGCCTTAGATCTTTTGAATAGTGCGTGCCCAGACGATACACTATCAGAGATTTTTTTGAGGTGTTGGCAGTAGTGTAAGGCTAGGTAGTCTTGCGGCTTTTGGGTGGTGCATGAATTGACTACTATCCAAGCGTGTCACCGTTTAGTTAAGGTTCTTTTGTCTTTAAGCAAGGAAATCCTTTTTGCTGATCCGTTTGCTATTTTACAGAACTGCTTGTGGTCGATATTTTTTTCCACACTTTGTGTAGGCCCAATGTTGTCAAACACTGGCTGAGAAATTTACCCCATTGGGTAGTGTTGGGCTTGGCTACCTGAAAGTTTATTTCCTCCCAGCATAGATTGTCCAGTGACTCACTAGGGGCGGATCAAATCTTATGGCAGAATTTAGCAAATGTGGACTTCGACCTGATTTCTTGGTTTTGCAAGCCGAATTCTAAACAAAATTGGGCTGGCGCAGCTGTGCATGGCAACCCAAACACAACTTTATATATTTTGTTTTGTAAGTTGTTTAGTATCGTTGATTCGCCTCCGAGCCATTGATTCGCCTCCGAGCCATCCATACCCCTTGTCTAATCAAAACTGCGATTCCTTTGGTGACTGCCAGTTGCGGAGTTTAAAAATCATGAGCCAGCCAATGCTGCGACGAAAAAAGTTGTTTACTCTCCGCCCCAGTTTAGTGAGTCTCTTGCAAAATCATAATGTGAGCTAGGGAATCCCTCAAAAATTTCAAAATTAGATCCCTCCTTCACTTTACATGTAAACCATTTACATTCCATGACTGGAGTGCTAACTCTGTCAAACTACCCCCTTTCATAATACACCCAGTGACCAATCTCAAACCGCCTAGCGGAGAGAAAGCTTCTAAGGACATTTTCACATCTTCACCCGCATACCCACCCCCCCACCACCCTCACCTCCTACCCTACTGCTCCCCTGCAACCCACCCCCCACCCTGGAAAACCCACACAAATTTCCCATGGCCCTTCCTTGGCCCTTCGGGTACCTGCGACGGATGGTGGACGGTCCCTTTTAACTATAATCACAACTACGAAAAATATACTTCTGCGCGGCATACATTCTACTAATTTAACACATTTACCCAGTGCTTAATTTGTAAAATATTAAGGGCAGGTGCTCAGATTTTTTAAGGAGACCACACCCACACACCCCTGGCTCCACCCACTCACCCCACCCACTTCCTCTATTGGCTCCACCCACCCACACCCAGAACTAGTATTGCTGAACATGCCATAACAAGGGTTAGACCAAAATCTAGAAGTTGAAAGATCAGGAAATGAGCCATGTGCATCGCCATAAGGATGCACTACAGGACAGTCTTATACCCTGTACTGTGCCCCTGTGGCTGAGGGTCAGTCACTAGCCACGTGTCATTGAAGCACAGATGTGCCAAGCTGTGGCACAGCAAGATCCTGAGGAAGTGCCTGTCACCCACAGGGGTGTAAGTCTGAAAACACCACACATCCACCCAGAGAGATGGAAGACTAAGCACCAAACATCCATGACATCTCACCTCCATATCCCTAGCTCACAGGAAGCCCATCAAGGCCCCATTAGCTCCTGTATACACAGGCTGTCGGGATCTGACTTGCAGAACCCTTGCAGGTGCTCAGCAGTGGGTAGAGAGCCTTGCGAAGGACAGAGCTCCTGTCTGGAGTCCAGTGCAACCAGACCTGACCCTCTAAAACAGAGCATCAATGCAATGCACTTGCAGGAACGCAGGCTCGCGGTCCTAATATTACATCATAATGTAATGTCTCGCAACCGCTGCACTCTTAATACAGCAGCAGCCTTGGCCCTACCATAGAGAACAAGATGTGATTCATTTTGATATTATATATAATATTTATACAATCTATGATTTTTAGGTGAGCCGCACCAATACTTCATAGAAAAAAGTGGCAGTTGAGCTCTTTTTGAAATTTCGGTCCATATCTATTTTCCTGCTTATTAAGGTCCTCTAAGTTGTTTATAGCCACGCAATGTCCGGTTTTGTTGAGCATTACTCCATATGGACATAAACAAAACATTCCCGTCTCCTCTAACATTCCAAGCTTCAAATCGAGTAAACTGTGAGAAAAAGTGGGGATGAATGTTCAAGGCAACAGCAAACCAACCCTCTCCCCTTCAGCCTCCTACAAATTACTTCAAACAGAAACAGTTCTAATTCATCCCTTTGCCGAACGATAAAGTGGCCAGGCAGCCAGAAAACTGTGGGTGCGCTAGTGTAAATTACGTGAAAGGGGCACAAAATGTGTGTGAAAAATGTGTGTGCGAGAGTGATAGTTGTATTTTTCTATTGGGCCAAAACACAAATAATATAGCGTGCATTGTTTGCAGTTTCAAGCTCAAAAGAACAATTTTTCAATCTGAAACTACCTCTTGGTTTTGGAAAAAGTTAATCTCATTTTAACTCCATCAGGAACCATGGAGCCTGGAGGTTCTCTAAGCAGCTAGCCTGAAGAGTGTAGTATTCATTTGATGTTGCCTTTTGTTGGTAGGGAAGCAGTGCAGATGGAAACTGCCACATGAAACATGGCACAGTCCGGGCCTTTGAGACAAATGCGCAAATTTAAAATATCTGTCAGTGTTCATACACAAGGCCTGTCTGATAATCATTCAACTGTGTGATTTACATCTAAGGTTACTACAAGAATGGAGATGCTACAGCCAGGGGTCCTACAGTGGACCAATTTACGCTAGAAACACAAACATAGATAACCTGCAGGAACTTCTGTCCATTCGTGTGTCACTGGGTTCTGCCTAAAATGTGTAGTGCAGCTGCAGACAAGTGCTGTAACCTGCTGTAACCTGCCCTTTTTCATTTGCAGATTCTGCAAAAAGAAAAACATACTAGTTTACATATGCGGAACAGCACTGGCACTGACAATTTACTCTGGTAACCAATAAATTGGGAGGTCAGGTGTGGCAGAGGAAAGGGGCCGTTGAGTCACGAGGTGCTGCGCTTTAAAAAGCAGAGTTGACAGTTAACTTATACATTTATTTGCTGCAAAGAAATTGGTGAAGAGGAAACACAATAATAGTAAATCTGTTCCAGATTAATTAATAGCGACTTGTTGTAGTACTATCTACTAATCTCTTACCTGTGACCTGCAATCTCCTTAGCACTGGCTCCATGAGATCGCTGGCAAATAATGTGCTTTGGTGGGTACCCGTCCCAGACCAAGAGCATCAGCATGCAATGCAAAGGATGAGTAAAAAAGAATAATTTATGACCTGCTTCTGCTGGGTTTTCATTTCAGTGCATACAATTTGTTAACAGAAAGCAGGTAGGCGCTTTTTATTACTTCAACAATGTCGTATTAAGGTTATTGCCGAGACCGGAACTTTCCAGGACCCAGTCTCCGTGCCTGCAGCGCATCCATCAGCCCGCCCTCATCTGTAATAATTAACCAATGCAAAAGAAAATGCTCCTTTAAAGGCAGGCGTGCACTACTGACATCACTAACATGATGCAGTCATCAGCCTGGACCTGGGTGGGCCATCCTGCAGGAAGGAGGACGACACAGGACAAAAGACAGGTAGGTACATTTCTTTTTTAATAAATATTGGGCTCATCTCACTAGGGAGAAGAATTCAATAGCCCAGGCCCTGTTAAAAAAGTGCCGGTGCTTAGCACCTGAAAGCTCCTGCACAAATTAAGTACTGCATTTACCTGCCTAAACTATATACACTCGCTTTGACACTGCTCCAAAAAACCATCTACATCCTCTACAAACTGGAAAGTATGCATTTTATTCTTCCACTTAACTTTTAAAAAACTCAGGAATTTCAATTGCACGGTAGCTCCCAAGCTCCTTAAAGGCTCGATCCGTTTGCCTAACTCCCAGTGCCTGCTTGCAGTTACAATTGACAGGTCTGACCTGACCTCCACTTTCCCTCCATCTACCATTATAGCTTTCTTTTTCAGAGCAGCAGCCAAGATTTTCTCGCAATGTATCCTCTGAATATCCGTTGCGATCTGATCCTCTGTTTCTTCTAGCTCCAACTCTGTTTTTAACAGCTGTACCACATACCTTTTTATATCAGATCCTTCTTTGCCCTCCGGCAGCTTCAACATTTTTAAATTGTTTCTTCGTTGCATATTTTTTAATCTTTCTAGCTGATCCTCATGCTACCTGTCCCTAAACCTGACATTTTCTAATTCTTTGCTATTCTCCAACACTTTCTCCTGGATCTCTTTAACCTCCAGCTCCAATGCCACCGTACGCAAGCTCAACCCATCGAATTTGGCTTCCAGTAAAATACAGGCCCCTCTAATCCCTTCCTGGTTTACTTTGGACTCCTCAAAGCCCGTATGCATGTCTATATCCAGCTTCTTTAGAAGAGTAATAACCGAAACATCCAGATCTTCCTGCACTGGGGGACCCTTAGTCTCATCCTCTTCACTGCCTGATGCACACATACTTCTCTATGGTCCGGGGAGTTGGGAGGTTTCATCACCCGAAATCAAATGCTCTGTGCTCCCTTCTATACTTCCCCCCAAATCCGCTGTATTCAAAATGGTTTGGTTCTCCCCCTCCATATCTGTGTCCAGAACCTGGTACCTATTAGGACTCAAATGTTTTGACCAATCTAACAAGTTAATTTCCACCGGGGCACCCAGCTGAACGCAATAACCCCCCACTTCTGCCTGAACTGTCTGAACAGTCTTGTCACCCTTCGATGTTTCTAAAGGAACTGGAATGGCGGGAAATTTTCCTCTCTGCAATATCAAAGTTTTGGGGAGGGGTTTAAAAAAGGAAGAAAGGGTGGGGGTAATTTTTACCTTCTGCTCTAGTATGCCTACCTTGCCAGACTTGTTACAACTATTGCCTGGCTTAATATATATTTTTAATGGTATTCTTAGGCTTAGTTCCTGAGCCCAAAACAATAATCAAGAACTTGGGAGTTAGATTGGAGCCGGAGTTGACCATGAAGCAAAATGTCAATACTACTGTGGGATCCTGCTTCCATGTGATAGGTCTCCTCCGTAGAATTTTTCCTTTCCTCCCTTACTCCCATAGGAAAACATTAGTTCAGGCTTTGGTTATCAGCCGCCTTGATTATTGTAACGGTCTTTTGGCAGGTGCAAATGAGGAGGTTTTGGATCGTCTGCAGGTGGTGCAGAATACAGCAGCTAGGTTGGTGCTTAATGCACCCCCCAGATCCCCCTCCAAACCGTTACTTCACAAACTTCACTGGTTACCAATACGTCAACGAGTGAAGTTTAAGACCTGCTGCATCATTCATAAGGGCCTCAATCAATTGGGACCAGAGTATTTGGCCAGTAAATGTGTTCCTTATGTCCCTACCCGTGCCCTTAGATCCAGTGACCAGTTGTTACATAGTGTTCCTAAGATAACTAAATCTAGGCTGGGTGGCAGGGCTCTGTCCGTGGTAGGTCCCAACCTCTGGAACTCACTCCCGCTCTCATTGAGGCAATGCCATAACCATCTTCATTTCAGAAAATACCTGAAAACTTTTCTGTTTAGTTCATTCTAACTAGCGCCCTTGTTGGTTTAAAGGAGCTTCATAGCACTTTTTTAACTTCATTGCTTCCTTTATCAGTTTCTTTACCGGTTGTCATCAGCGCGGAGATACTCCTACGGGAGTCTATTCACAGCGCTATATAAACACGCAAATAAATAAATAAATACTACCTTTAACCTGTACCTTGGTACTCAAAGCGCCCGCTTCTTTCATTTGTAAATGTATTCCTAAATGTACTCCTCCCGCCCCCCTCCCTGCACTCCTTAAGCTGTACCTGGCACCCTCTTTTTTAGTTGTGATTTTACTGCACTTATTGGCAGCCAAACAATCTGCACCTCCTCTGCCCTCCTTACCACTCCTGCTGCTGTCCGAAAATTGAGCCCCTGCAGAGTGCTGGTTGCAGACTTCCTTAAAAACTTCCGCCTCCCTGGCTTTGCCCCTGCCCCTGCCGGGAGCCCCCACACCACAAAACAAAATCCTTGAGGCAGCTTGCCTGCCTCTCCCATCCTCAGCTGCTGCTCTGATCCAGAGCTCGCTCCCCACCGCTTACTCCGCCTCCACCTCCTCCAGACTCGGCTAGCGCTCCCCGATCCAAGCCGCCATACACTGCCTGCAATCACCGCTGAACCGCAACACAGCTGCTGTACCAATCTGCTCCAAAAATGTCTAAAAGGAGGGAAAATCAGGTAAAACCTGCCCACCTGCACTTTTCCCGCAATTCTAGCCGCGCAAAAGGTTCACATCGCATAATACGCCACCTCTGTCTCAGACACCCGCAACCAGCCAACTAGCTGGCAGTCATGTTTTCCTTTTTCCGTATTACAGCTTTATGGCTCCGATCTGGGATATGCCAGGATCCCCTCCATGGTCTAAGGATGCGTTGGCAAAAGTAATGAGAGTGGATGGACCACAGAGGTGGGAAGATCTATTTCCGGAGGGCACCCTAGCTCCATGTGGGTATTGTGATCAGAGTGGGGTCAGAAATTTTCCAGGTTTAAATACCTGCAGATTCAAAGCTGGGCGGCAGGTAAGGAAAACCTAATCGGTCATTATAACGATTTTGAAGAGAAGTTGGGGTCAGAATTGCAGATCAAAAAAGAAATTGTGCTGTGGTATTGGCCAATACTGGAGATGGAGGACGGTACTTTTATGCTGCCAGAGACCCTGTGGGGAGAGTGCTTGCGAGAGATTGCTTCAGAAGACCAATGGCAACTAACAATGTTGATACTATATAAAGTTGTTAGACCTGCAAATTTAAGGAGAAATCACTTGTTTACGCTCCACAGGGCATATTGGTCTCCCAGAAAACTTGCGAAGTTTAAGTCTGGCGGAATAGTGGTGTGTCCTAAGTGTAAGAGTCCTAACGAGGATGATCTATATATGTTTGTTACCTGCCCAGTGATAAAATAATTTTGGGAGGCTGTAAGTACGTGTCTATCATCAGCTCTGGGCTGGCAGATCAAGGTAAGCCCTGAACTTGTTATGTCGGAAAGATTGGACTTACAAGGTAAGGGCATAGATGACAATGTAAAACATGTGTTTTACGCTATATTACTGGCTTGGAGAGAGATTTGTAAAAAGTGGGTTTCTGCAGACTCCCCACCAGAACTGAATTGGATAGGATCTATGAGAGCTATTGCTAAGCTGGATATTGTGGAGCGGCATAAAAAAAGATGTAGATTTTGGACTTCCTTTTTGTCATGTTTTGGGTGAAGGGTTAGGTGGTAGAGAAATAGGTGTGATAAGTCCTGTGATTAAGCTTTTCTCCGATCTCGGTGGCTTCTAGCCTTAAGGAAGCTTGGTTAAGATTGCAAACTTCCTTACAAAGAGCAGAGCAAATATATAGGATGAGTAGCCCAAGGGCGATATCGTGACACTCGGGGTAGAGAGAAGGCGAATGAGGACAAAAATAAATAAATACATTTGAAAAAAAAGAAGAATGCAAAGTATGAGTTAATTCACAATACTTTGCTATCAATGTGGCATTACTGCAGGATGGCCATAAAAAGAACAGTGATTTGCCACATACTGTCATACAGCCCGTTTTTCACAAAAATTGTGTTTCTCTCACAAGATGCTGCGGTGCTCATACAAAATGGCTCGCGTCAGGAAATCAAAAATGCGGTATACGGACCCAAAGGAGCAAGATAAAAAACTCACCCTCCTCATAAAACTTGAGCCACCATCTAGAGAGGATGTAGTCCAGACAAAAGGAAGCAGCACAAGATCTGAAAGTGGACAAAATCTTCACCTTGTGCTCCATGAAGTGAAGGCCCTCAGCCACGAGCCGCCATCTTGCCCAGCGCGTATGCCACGCCTCCCCAATGCTGAAAATTATAATGTCATCATAATAAAGTGTTAGATTTTCTAATTTTTATATTCATATTTATTTTAAAACCTTTTAAAATATTGTCAAATTAAGTTATGAAAATAGAATAAATATGTATACATTTATATTTTGTTCACAAGTTATATTTTATAGTTTTAATTTCGAAAAATGTATTGAACAACTATATATATATTTTTTTTTTTGGGAGAGGTAGGGGGAACATGACGGCCGGAAGCTAACGGCCGTGACGGAGCTCATCCAACTTTGTGCATGGCGTTCTACTGTGTCAGGGTGCTCGCGGCTTAGCGAGCTCTGAAGCTCTACCGTTGTCGAGTTACCTGGAAACCTGGAAACCCGGAGCTGGTGTATCAAAACTGTGGCGGGTAATCCTTTCACTCCAGTATCGTTCGACAATCCGAAGTAGGGAATGCGACGGTGATCGTGTCAAAGTGTCAGCTCCTCAGACGAGGGGCTGAGCCTCACGGAAGCTTTACCTGCCCGAGGTATTCAAACGCTCTTTTCTCTTATCTGAAGAAAGGATTTGCTCGTTGTCGACGGAGCGGGGGGGGTATGCTTGTATGGCGGGGGTCTCTTCCCTCCTTTTTTTTTTTTTGATTTTTAAATCTTTGCAGCCCCCGACAGCCTCTATTGAATAGTTGATATCGGCAGCTGATTTTGTGGCCATAAAGCTAGAAGAAAGTGTTGGGCGGTACTCGGAGCCTCTAGTGGTGTTTTTCCAGATACAAGCGCAAGTTCTCTTTTGGACAGCATTTCTCATGTGGTGCCTGCAAGCAAAAAAAAGGGTCCTTGTAGGGTAGGGTGAGAATAGGTTACCATTGATATTGGATACTGGATACTGGATATTGGATAGTGGAAGATACCATAGGCGGATGGTGATGAGAGGGGGCAGTGTGCCCTTAGAGCCTGCCTGGTTCCGGGAATTGGGTGCTGTTAGATCCTGGAGGTGTAATCTGGGGAGGCCGTATCAAAAAACAGGCAGGAGGATAACTTACTCATTGGGGACAGCAAGCCCACCCCCTGGCAAAATACATGTTAATGGATGCTTTTTAATGAGCGGGGGCTGTCACTATGATTCCATAACCCTAATTTTGGGAGTTTCTGCACTGTTTAGTGACACCGCTCTTAGCCCGGAGGGTAAATCGGGAGTAGGAGACATCTGTTGGGGCACCTTAGATACTGCGCCCTACGTCCCTACAGTGTTTATTTACCACTCAGGGATTTATAACAGTGGTGGAGGGGGAGAGCACTGTATGAGATAAACAATCAGCACAGTACTCGCCTACACCCCGGCCTCTCCCCAGATAAGTTAGATAAGTCAGGGTCTGTTGGTTCTAGGACTCTCCCTCCAGTTGGCGGGTATACCCTCCGTAACAGGGCCTCTAACTTAATGCCAGGCATCTCTAGACCATCAATCCCCCCAGTAACCCTTATTAAAGCCATAGCACAGAAAAGGAAGGTGAAGGGGAAGGGAGATCACAGCGGATCAGACACACCGCCAAGGAAAGGAAAGAGCAAGAAAAAGACAAAAGGCGGGCCACCAGCTGTAGTGAAAGTAACTCCATCACTAAAATCTTATGATGAGGTTCTCTCTGCTAGTACATCAAGCGGAACAAAAGAGATGGCAGTGGCGAAGGGTACAACGAGCACAATAAATGAAGGTGCAGAAGTTAATAGGGAAGAGGCTCCCATAGAGGAGATAGTTAATGTGAATCCCTCATCTTCATCTACTTCTACATCCACGCCTACTCAGTCTTGTCCAACCCCGCAACCGTCTCTACCTTCTGCAGCAAATATGCTTGAAATAGTGCATTCTGCTGTGGAACTCTCTAATAGCTTTTCGGCTTTGGATATCCAAGATGTAGAGCATCCGGAGGAAATATTTGGACACAAAGAGGATGTCTCTAACAGTACCTCCATGGACATTACAACATCTGCAACAACGGTCCAGCAAACTCTGGCAGATATTTTATTGTTTCTAAGAGATGATATAGGGAGACGGTTTACCACATCAGAGGCTAATCAGACGGCTATCCAGGCCTCTTGTGAGGCACTTGCCCAAAAAGTGGAAGTGCCCAAGATCAAAGAAGCCCTTACTACATCTGTAGTTAACATCGATAAATTGGTTCAGCAAAATCGGGAAATGAGAGAAGATCTCGAAAGACTTGAAAATCATTCGAGGAAAAATAATTTAAAATTCCTGAATATTCCTGAGGACCTTAAAGGGAAGGACATTAAGGCATTCATTGTTGCAGTGCTTAAAATGACAGTATTAAAAGACTCTCCTTACTCAGATCAAGAACTACTGAATGACATCCAGAGAGTCCACCGTGATCATTTTAGGCGAAATGCAGGGAAAGAACGTCCAAGAAAAATCTTGGTCAACTTTCTCACATACGCCATCAAGGAGAGGATTTTGTCGTCGGCCCTCAAAGCAGGCTCTATAAAATCAGTTTCCTTTTCTACACCATTTTCCTTTACAATCCGCTCCGATGTATCACATATTACAGCATCAAGGCAATGGGAATTGGGTAAGAGAATGGCAATATTTAATTCCCTGGGGGCACGCGCTCAACTGAAATTTCCTGCTTCACACCGGGTGATGTGGAATAACCACATGCATATCATCCGACATGTGGAGGAAGCTGACAGCCTGGTTGAAAAAATAAGAACAGATAAGAAAGGGTCAAGTGGAGAAGAGAGGCAGGTAGTTGGGACCGTAGGAAAGTGGTGAAAGACATAACTACAGAAACATGGGATAGAATTTAGTCGAGCAACTAATTGCTATATTTGAAGTGCGCTACACGCCTATTCCAGGTAACAGTCGATATGGAAAATTTGATTATATATAATTTGTTTTTACACATTTTTTCATAAATATGTACGGGAGGGGGGGAGGATCCGTCTAAGAGCGGAATGCTCAGGAAAGAAAGGAGGGTTCCCATGGGAGGTAGAGAGGGTTCAGGGTGGCAAAATGAGGGGGTGGGGGGAGGGTGCAGGGGAAAAAAAGAACAAAAATATGTCCTCACTTTACAGACACTCACAAAGACCCCAAATTAAACAACATTGCGTAGAAGATCATATCGCTAATAAGGTAGGAGGGAGGAGATGTGGATTTTTCTATGACTCATAATAGTATGCATTTTATATCCTGGAATGTTAACAGTCTTCACTTTATAAGGAGATGCAGGCTGATTTTAAAGTATCTTGAGCAATCTACTGCGAAAATAGTCTTACTTCAGGAAACTCACCTGAGCTCTCATGAGAGTAAAGAGGTCTTTGGGAAACTTAAATGGATTGGAGCCTTTTGTTGTTCTGAGAGTCAACATTAAATATGGGCGTAGCAATTTTAATCAAGGCTGGCTTTGGAGGCGTTATAAGGTCATTTGCATCAGACCAGTCAGGAAGATGGGTTCAAGGGCAAGTCGACGTAAGTGGAAATGCCATGACTGTTGTCTCTTATTATGGGCCAAATATAGACGACCCAGCTAGCCTGCAGAAGGTACAGTTCAATCTGGCCAAAGCGCGCTCCCCGATGATTATCGGGGGTGATTTTAATAGACTTCTGCAAGACCGTTCTAATTATCATTGGGCAGTTACCACTCTGAGATCTCGCCGTGCCATGATGATTGTGATACACGATCTTGGCCTAATTGATACCTGGAGAGCCAAGAAAGGCTTGTAGTCAGTCTTTACATACTTTAGTAAAAAAACATGGGCATGCATCAAGACTGGATTATATCTTGATGGATAGAGTATGTCTAGAGGCCTTGCTAGATATTAAAATTTTACCCAGTAATCTGTCTGATCATGCCCCCATCTCCTTTTCAATCAATATGGGAAAGGCTAGGATCTCAACTAGTCGTAGATGGACCCTAAAAAGGGAAGCTTTGAATGACCAGGATATAGTCACAGCGATTGGCATCTCCTCCACTAATAATTTTTTGGATAACACAGGTTCTGCTCCGCTTGAATATTTCTGGCTATAAGGCTTATATTCGAGGTCAGCTTCTCAGCCTATCCATCCTTAATAATAAAAAGAGGCAGTTAGATTTAGGACAATAGAAGAGAAAATGTCATCTTTGGAAGCGCGGAGATTAGATGCCCAAGAGGATGTCTTGGCACAAGTCTTGGCTGAAAAAGAATGTTTACGCCTAGAATACCGAGGTTTATTAGATCAAAAAGTCAAGGCTCAGTGGGCTGCATATTCAATGGAAAACTATGAGTTTGGTGAGAGGGCCGGTGCAGTATTGGCAGGAAGATAAGAGCAGTTAGAAATAACGTCAATAGGGTAATAATTGATGGCCAGGGAACTATATCTTATAATCAGAAAGATATGGAAAAAGGTTTTTTTCCCTCTTTTCGGAATTATATCAAGAAGAGGCCTCTCCAGATTCTACTACGACTCTACAGTGGTTGGAAAGTAAGGCTCTCCCAGTTTTAGCAGAGGATGGCTGCAATATGCTTAATAGCCGCTTCACAGAGGAAGAAATAAAACTATGTATAAAAAAAATCAAAAACAATAAAGCAGCAGGGCCTGACGATCTTCCTGGCGAAATCTAAAAAACGCTCCAGGATCTTTTGGTACCAAAACCCTGTGAGCTATTTAATTATTTTAAATATAGCCCTCAGGGTAGAATTCTGCCGTCTGGGAAAGAATCTACCATTGTGTTAATTTTAAAACCAGGGAAGGACCCCCTTAGGGCAGACTCCTACAGACCAATCTCCCTGCTGAACGCAGATTACATGATCTTCACTAGTATTTTGGCAGGGAGATTGGCCAAACTGGTCCTGTTTTTGATCAACCCGGAACAGATGGGTTTCATCCCGGGGAGATACATCCACGAATTAACCTTACAGCTGATCGTAATATTGATCTTGCCATGGCACGGTCGGAGCCTATAGTGGTGGCAGCCTTTGACGCAGCGAAGGCTTTCGACCGTGTCAACTGGGGTTTTCTCTGGTATGTTCTTACTATTATGGGGTTCAGAGAGACCTTTATCCAAACTATAAGAGGATGCTATGAGGGTGCCTCTGCAGCAATTTTATTGAATGGCTCTTTGTCATCACGCTTTAATGTCAGGAGGGGAACAAGCAGGGGTGTCCCATCTCACCCCTCTTGTTCGATCTCTATATTGAGCCTTTGGCACAAGCATTGAGGCTAGATGATCAATTTACACCTTTTAGAATACAGAAATACTGCTGCCAGCTGGCATTATACGCAGATGACCTGCTGGTTTCTACCAGCAACCCGGTAGAGGTTTTTCCCAGAGTCGAGGAGATCATGGCAGACTATGGTAGATACTCCGGGTATCTAATCAACAATACAAAAACAGAAATAATGTGCTGGGGTGATGACCAGTGGGAGAGAGCAACAAGCAGCCAGTTTAGATATCTAGGCATATTAATCACATCTGACCTTAACAACATAGTGAATATAAATTTGAAAAAGGTGCCTAAAGATATCGACCATTTTTTTTCGAGATGGCAAAACCTTCTGTTAACAATATATGGCTGTGTTAACCTCTATTCAACGCGATACCCTTAACATTCCATGATAAAATCCTAAAAAAGATCCAGGGTAAGATAGGCAGTTTTATCTGGGCAAATAAGAACGCTCGGATGTCCTGGAAAAAACTGAAAAGAAGACTGATAAAGTGGGGGTTGGCATTTCCGGATATTGTGTGGTATGCCTTTGCTTTCCAGCTAAAAAATGTCCGCACCCTTTTAAGTAGCCCAGACAATTCTCATTGGGGGCAGATTTTGAATACATTGTTAGATCAGGAAGGGGGTGGCCCTGAATTTTTGTATAAATTTGGTGCGCCAAGATTTTACAAAAAGGTTCACCTAAAGGTATTGAAATCTGCCTTGATTCTTTGGAACAGAGCTAAGGGGTATTGGGGTATAAAATAATATTCAGATTTTGCCCCTATATGGGACTTCCCAGGTACTCCGCTATGTCTCCAGGATAGCCTATCTCTATCGGTCAGGAGAGCGGGAATAACAATCTGGTCAGATTTAGTATCATCGGAGGGGGTACTTCCTTGGGAGGTTTTGAGGTCTAGGATTGGGGACTCCCTTTCAAGATTTAAATATATCCAACTCTGTTCGTGGTATTCCACTGAGAAAAACAACATCGGGGGAAATTGGGACATCGAGTTGGCGCTTCTGGCCCAACTCACAGGAAGAAAGAAGTGGGATTTCTGTATAGGGAATTGATTGAGGTGAATGAAATTCTATCTCCACCGTGATATCATGTATGGAGACTTTCTGTCCTGGAGGTCCCTTCAGCTGATCTGTATAATCTCTCTCTTCAATATCTATATAGATTTGTTAAATCTGCTTCCCTTAAAAAGAATCACTACTATGTTATAAATAGGCTTTATTACACCCCTAAAAAAATTCCCACCTCTTGTATGCCCCAGATGTGATATGCCAGAGGCCGATGATATCCATGTCTTCTATGATTGCCCTATGATCGGCCCCTTTTGGGCCACCATTGATAGGACATTGGAGAGTGTTTTTAAAATGAAACTTAGTTTCAATGTTGTAAGGGTCTTTTTTGGTTTGGACACTGATCTCACAAATGGGTTAAAGGAGATACAGGTGGCTTTATTTTTTACTCAAATTCTTATTGCACATAGGGAAATAAGGAAAGTTTGGAAGGATGTCACCCCTCCCCTCCATGAAAAATGGCTTCAATCAGCACTTAGAATTGCACGTTTAGACACTAGTACACCACATAATAGGAATAGCACAGTATGGCAACCTCTGATGGAATGGGCTAAGGAAATAAGGCTGGTAAGAAACCTTGAATTTGTCCAATGATTACACCTGGCCCCAAACTAAAGGGGTAGCCAGGTCGGCTCTGGGTACAGCAAGAACTTCATCCCATTTAATCTCCAACACATTCCCCAAATTGTGAAAAATAGGAGTCGGAATAGTAAATGTCACCCCTTTAGTGTGCAATACATTCCCCAAATTAATTTATATTGGAGTGGGAATAGTAAATGTCATATTATTAGTGTTCAAAACATTACCAAAATTGGTTTAGATTTGAGTGGGAATAGTAAATGTCACCCCTTTAGTGTCCAACACAGCCCCAAAATTTGGAGTGGGAAGAGGTAATATCACACTTTTAGTGTCCATCACCTTCTCCAATATTATTTAGATTAGAGTATGAATAGTAATAGTCAACCCTTTAGTGTCAAACACTTTCTTCAAAATGGTTTACATTTAGTGTGATTATTTAATTTAACTATTTTAGTGTGAACTATGGGGCTGATTACGATGGTGGGCAGACTTAAGTCCATCCACCATCGTCCCAGGGATTGGGACCGCCCGCCTATATGGCAGTGGTCCTGCACCTCAAATGACAATGCAACCCCCACCACGGAGGCCGCAAAACACAGTTTTAACATTGTGGCAGTTGCCACTGGTGCAGCACCCGCCGCAATGTTAAAAATGCAGGTTTTGCTTTGCCTTACACTACGTGGCAGGCACCAAGCGGTGCAAAATGAAAGTGCTCCTGCACAGGGGAGAATTGGACGGGCCCCCAAAGTCAAACCCTGCCAGCCTTTCCATGACAGTGGAACTGGGATGCAACATCCTAATGCAGCGGACGGTGCCTGCTAGGCACCTCCACCATTCTAAGAATGCGGGTGGGTCCGACAGGCAATTGTAATGATTGCCTTTGTTGGATCCGTGGAGGACGGGCTTTCCGCCTGGCAGCACACCGCCCGCTTTGCTTATCTGGTGGGCGAGGAATGGCCTTATGATGTCGGTGAACCTGCCACCGGCAGCCTGCCGGTGCTGGGTTCACCACCATCGCAATCAGGCCCTATGTTTTTGAAATGCCATTTGTATGTAGTAGGAGTAGATTTTTTCATTTGATTTATATTGCTGGTGTTTAGATAATAAAAAAGTATTTAGTTGTATATGTGTAATACATAACATTATTATTAACATATTTCTTATGGAATACAAACATAAGAAACTTTTCAATTTTCATTTCTTTAAGTTTATATAATGTATATATTTTTTCTTTTGTAAACATATATATCTAGTTAAAAAAGAAATATATGTATATATTGATATATAAAACCATTTTTAATACATGCTCTTATTAAATAAACAATGTAAAGCTTATTTAAATCATTTTATGTGAGTACATTTCCAGCCTTTTCCGATTGTTTAACATTTGTTAACATTCCTGAAATAGTTTCACATACGTATTTTACCATAATTTTAACAAAAAGGGGCTTATTACTATGTTTTTTGGAGTGAGGAAATAGAAATTTTATGTGGTCAGTGTGTCCCCCCACTCGCACCCTATCTATGTACCTATGCCCCATGTATGCCCATGTTATCATGTAATTCACTTCCCGTGCCTGTAATAATAATGTCCCTGCATTTCCGTCTAATATTAACATGTCAGTTATTAGGCCTTCCATGAATGAGACGTTAATTCTGCACTGAGGCCTACGTTGCTAATGCATTTACATGGTACACGTTTAGAGGTCGAGAAGCACACGTTTTTGTGGCCCAGCCGAGCCAGGCCCTGAATTCAGGCTCCGAGCCTCTTCTGACTCTAAAAGCTGCAGTTTAGGTATGCATCCCTGACCTCTCCCTTACTCCCTGCTCAGCCGAGAGGTGCCCGGCCTGGCCTGCCTGCCAAGACGGTATTTTGCCTACAGTTATCTGTTCAGCTCCGCAAAAACACATTCCAGTCTAGTGAAAGGGGTAAACATATTCCGCCTGCAGAGCATAGGGCCTAGCCTTCCTGTCTCCATGCAAGTGATTTACTGAACCCGTTGCCAAAGAAGGCCCATGGCCCCACGCAATGCACGAAGAAATATATGCACACACTAGCATTTAGTGATGAACAGCTTTTGCTCGAGAGACCTTTACTTCAGACAATACATCCTCCAAACACAAGATATCAGATATGCCAAAGGTGCAGGTCGTTCTGACATCCCAGACTCCTCTACTAGTGCTAAAGTCAGCTCCCCCCAGCTCTCCCCAGTTACACGTCAATTTCACGTCATGACCAGTTTTGCGCGCACATGTAGGGTAAAGGTTTCTGCTGACCCTGCAGACCTCCTTTATGCATCCACCCACCTATGACACACCTATGACTCATCAAGTGAACACCCACATGTACGCCTCTTACACTCCTTCTTTCACGCCCATGTGTTCTTATCTCTCTCTCTTTCACTTGCTCCGCCTGGAGCGTTCCGCCTTCTCTATTCATTGCAATTGTATGGCTTTACTATATATATTGTGTTATGTGAATAAAACATTAGATGACGACCCTTCCTGAACCTTAGTGGTGATGGAACCCGATTCTCCAGTGACTCGAGTCATTGTATTAAAGCCCTTTTGACTCGGACACCACGGACTCTGCCTTTCATTTTATGAGCTATCCTTATTCCTTATTAATGTATAGAAATTATGTCCGGGTAATGTTTTATTTACCACATTAATTTGGCGCCCGAATAGGGACCAGTCCCCTTCCCCACGCGCCGGCGATGTAAGCGCAGCCCCCTGACCCCTTCTATAGCCGTGACGGATTTCAAGTGTACACATCAGCGGGATTTCCTGCTAACTCCCTCAGGCCCACGGAGGAGACGGAGACTGCGACCAGGCATCCACACGAGGCGGTGAGGATTGCGGACCATCCCAACCAGAGCCCAAGCCGAGAGAGCAAGGTCCGAGGTATCCCGAGGCCCACCTGTTCCGAGGCGCATGCGCAGTAAGCAGCAAGTAGCAGTACCAGAAGCTGTAGCAGTCCAGTCCAGTATTGAGTTTCTGAGGCCTTCAGTTTTGCTTCCCGGTGAGTACCGTTGTTGGGAACGCATAGAGACGGGTTCATTTATTTGAGCCCGGTCAAGACGGGTCTGGGTACACAGATCCGGTAAAGACGTGTCCATTTAGGTGGATACGGTAAAGACGTGTCTCTTCATGAGACCGGTATGACTGTACTGTTCTAGCAGTGCATACAGTAAATGAGGTTATTTTTGGATTGTGTTTTTCTATGTACTAGTTAGTATCTGTTTTTCAATGTTTTAATGTCGTGGTATGAATGATTGTTTTCAGTCTATTATTGTGCTTATTGTGTTTTTGTTCAAACATGCCGCTGTTTCCGAAATTACGTCAGATAGGGACCAGGAAAGGGATACTCGAAGAGGCAGTTCCCGTCCCGCCTAGGGACACTCCTGGACATTTTATGTACCAGAAGCATGGCCTAGATGCCATACTGTACTTAGATTTATGGGTAGATTACACGAAGGATCTGGAAGAGAAATATAGATGGCCTGTCTCAGGGACATGGGATGCTGATTGCATCATGAGAGTAGAGGAAGCACTGTGGAAAAAGAAAGCTAGACAATCCCAGAAAGATGCCATAGAGTTGTGGCGTAAAGAAGCGCATAGAAGAACAGAGAAAGAAATCCACAAAGCAGAGAGAAGTAGAGAAGCATCAGAAAAAGCCAAAGAAAAAGAGCTAAAAGAAGAAGGTGAACGGGTTAAGGCAGAACAAATTGAGAGACAAAGAAATGCCCTTATTAAAGGCATGTATCCCATCCTCGCCGAGGGCCTACCTAAAGTGACCCCGGAAGTACCCAGTAACTTGCCGCCACCACTGATCCCGACTAAACTCCGTAGTCATAAACAGACAGCAGCGGACATTTTTCTATCCTCCTATTTAGACGACGCTGCCCCAGAGTATGTAAATGAAGATTTTCCTCCTCCTTCCAACCCTACCAATCCTCCTGTCAACATCCCTACCAATCCTTTTCGACAACCACCCGTAGCACAAGATCAACCCGCATTAGCAGCAGCACTGGCAGTGACCGACGACTCAAGCCAAGGCAACTCAAGTCTAGGGGCATCGGGAGGGGAGACCACTAGAGACATACTACACACACCGCACACCCCACCACCGCTATCACGAACACTACGAGACTTAGCACTACAACGCACGCCAACACCAATGACACCAGCATCTCTTAGACAATCACTTTCCGACTGTATATATGATCCAGTACCAGGTGAGGGCGTAATGCTCATATACTCAATACGTTTAAGACGCGGTGCAAACTATTTGATCACTTTACCAGGCATGAAGGAATATTTAGACAGAATATACCATTTCATTAGAACGGGGGAGGGACCAGAAAGTATACACGAGGCCATGGCAAATAGAAAAGTGGAGCTTCAAAGCATGCTTTTACGATTTCTGATTAATTGTTTGATCAGGGAACAAGACCAGCCAGACAAAGAAGTAACTAAAGTTACGATGACTTGGAGTGACAATATAGGTGTTGCTAAACATGATACACAGAACAGAATAGAATGCATGTACAGGAAAATTCGTAAAGAAATTCTGAATATACACAAGAAAGAACAAGCCGAGAAAGAGGACGACGAAGTCTCAGAGGAGGATGATACAGTAACAGAGGAAATAAATAAAATGAATTACGTAGGTAGGGCCAGACTGTTTGACAGACCCATAGGCCTAGATTACAATAAACGTTCCCTCTCTCCAATACCAGAACGATATTCCCTCAAACGCCTATTCCAAGCTACTGAACATGCTCTGAAGAAACGAGTAGGGAGTAGTGAACTTTGTACTATGCATGAACAGGAATTAGCCCGGTCAGCAGTCCAATGGGCTTGTAATTCTAACATATATAAGGATGACATAGTAGCGCAAACATTTTTAAGTCTTCCTCCGGAAGAACAACGTTTAGCTGGTATTTACATGATTCAACATCTCATCACATTGTATGAGAGTCAGCATTCTGATCCAGGTCCCTTGTATAAATTATTGAACGATTTACTGCTAGCAAGGTGGAGAGGCCTAGGTACCGAATTAATTAACGTCATTCTAGATCAACGACATAAGTACTTGACTTTTCTGACCCCGCACTTGATTCCTGCCCCACATCGAGAAAGAAAGACCTTTCACATAGACAGACAGAATCCCCTATGAGAGGTTCATCCCGTTAGACTTGAAGGGGGTGCACTTCAACGAGTATACGTTTAAACACCCTTGACGAAAATGGAATTATTGGAAATGAAAAAATTACTGCCCTGTCATGATAAAGACCCAGGGGGGTTCCACCGTGAATTAAAAGACATGCTCCGCATGGGGGAGTACACATACGCTGATACCATTAAATTATTGAAAGTACTGTTACCAGCAGGCATTTATGAAAAGCTTAAAGAAAAAGATTGGGAGGTGGGAGAGAAAAAGATCAACTGGACAGAATTAGAAGACGAGGATAAACTCCGAGGACCTGGTGTTGGTCTTGGGGACAAAGCTAAAGAACTACCTGAACTATTAATACAGGTTTTGCCGAGATTATTGACTACTAAAAAGGAAGATTGGGATGCTATTTCAGCCTGCAAACAGAAACAAGATGAAGACACTAGTGATTTTTATTCTAGATTCGAAAAATGTTTTCTTATTAACAGTGGCCTGAAGACAAGTAGTGAATCGTACCCACATCTTTTTGTGAGCAAATTAGTAGAAAATTCCTTACCCCAGATCAAAAATAGAGTACTGAAGGTTGAAAGTACCTGGCAAGCAAATAGCCCTTCCCAAATGTTACAAATGTTACAGTTTCACCAGAACCGAATTAGAGAAGAACAAGAACACGAAAAGAGACGCATGAAAGATACGAAAATGAAAGTACTAGTTGCTCAATCAGTTCCAGCTGATGGCCAGAAAAAGGGTGCGGCACCTGTCAAAGGGAACTGTAACTACTGCAAACAGCCAGGTCACTATATAAATGAATGTGCTGTCCTGAAACACAATATAGCTACAGGCAAGACGAAAGAAAGACTGCGTCCTCCTAGACAGGATAACATCCCGCAGAATACACAAACGCCACAGAACTCGCAACAGACAGTAGCTGTACCCCAACCCATTGTGTCACACAACAAATGTACCAGTACGCACAGTCAGACTATCCAGATTATCAACAGTACTCATGAAACAGCCTAGAGAGGGAGGTTGGCTTGCCCCTTATTGAGGTTCCTGTAGATCAAGAGGGTCCCTATGTACATAGTCATGTATTGGGGAAAGACAGAAAAATTCTGATTGACACAGGGGCGAGCAGAACTACCATCAGTCATGACGAGGTTCCAGGGGCACCCCTCTCAGGCTCACAGAATATTTCCCTGGGATTTTCAGGAAAGCCTATTGTTAACAAAGTGTCAAAGCCAGTTTCCCTAGAAGTTGGTCCATTGTCCCGCACTACAGACGTGTTGCTTACTAAATCATGTCCAGAAAACTTGCTTGGTATAAAGACATTGAAAGAACCAGGAGCAGTGATTTGTTGTTAGATTGTTTTTACGTGATTTTAAGGGACATTATGTGTTGAGAGATTTTGATCCCAGACTCCAGAATGTACCACAGCATTTATGGGCGCAAGGTCCGACTGATGTAGGTTACATGCACATTACACCATACAGTGTCACACTCAAGCAAGGAGTTGTACTGCCACGAATCCGACAATACAAGTTACCACCTGATGCTGTCGTTGCATTACTGAAAATTGTTGACGAACTCATTGCACAGGGAGTGGTTGTAGAAACTGACTCCAATGTATGTAATTCTCCTATCATTCCGATTCTTAAACGAACTGACCCAAATGCACCACCGGTTTACAGACTAGTGATTGACCTCCGAGAACTGAACAAATGCATAATACCCCAGTACCCAGTGGTCCCAGACATTTCTTCACTATTGACTGCAATAGATTCCGAAGCGACGTTCTTTACTGTGATTGATCTCAAGAACGCCTTCTTTAGTGTCCCGATCCATCCAGAGAGCCAATACCTCTTCGGATTCTGTTTAAATGGACGAAGCTTCAAATTTACGAGGGCTCCTCAAGGGTTCACAGAAAGTCCTAGTATTTACAGTCAAGCATTGAAAAGACAACTAGACAGTATTCACATGCCTACTGACACTGCATTACTACAGTATGTTGACGATCTTTTGATCACAGCCCGAACAGAACGAGACTGCGAACGTGCCTCACTGACAGTCTTATACTTCCTGGCAGAAGAGGGGCACAAAGTGTCCCCTTCAAAGTTACAATTCTGTGCCCAGCAAGTGGTGTACCTTGGACACTTGCTGTCCAAGAGAGGTAGACAGTTGACACCTGACCGCATCCAGTTAATTGCACACCTCCCACAGCCCAAGACACAAAAGGAAGTATGGGCCTTCATTGGCCTCACTTCTTACTGCAGACAATGGATTACCCAGTACGCATATCTAGCCAAACCACTCATACAGTTGACAACACAGGAGGCAGCAACTTCGACTGTCCTCCTTTGGACTCAGGAACATACACTTGCATTTGATGAATTGAAGATAGCTCTATGTCAAGCACCAGTTTTAGCGACACCATGTTACAGCAAACCTTTTACACTTTTTGTCACTGAACGCGATGGCACAGCATTATCTGTCCTTACACAAGATCAGGCAGGAAAACACAAGCCTTGTGCTTACTTTTCTAGTACATTGGATCCAGTGGCCCAGGCTCTGCCTGCGTGCCTAAAATCAGTTGCAGCAACAGCTCTAGCAATCACACAAAGCGATTCCATAGTGTTGGGACATCCCCTGACAGTACAGGTTCCACACTCAGTGGAAGTTCTCTTGAACAGGACACAGACACAACACCTGACTATAGCAAGACTGACAGAATATGAACTGACACTGTTCCAGCCAAACATAGAGATCAGACGATGCAATACTCTGAACCCTGCTACACTTTTACCCTCGAGCACAGCAGACCCTGCACCACACGACTGTGTGGAAGTAATTAACACAGTGACAAAGCCAAGACAAGACTTGACAGACATTGCACTCCCAGACCCAGACCTGACACTTTATGTGGATGGTTCATGCATGAGAACAAGCACAGGAGAGTTAGTGGCCGCATATGCAGTGACCACTGATACTGAAGTCATAGAGACACATCGTATTGACACCTTGTCTGCCCAAGCAGCAGAGCTCATCGCTCTGACCAAAGCCTGTATACGAGCCAAGAACTTGAAAGTAAATATATACACAGATTCGCAGTATGCATTCAGAGTTGTATACGACTTTGGAGTCCTCTGGCAGGAGAGAGGTTTTCTGACCTCTCATGGGGCCAAAATACAGCATGGTCCCCTCATTCAAGCTCTGTTAGATGCAATACACTTGCCTACAGCCATAGCCATCATGAAGTGCAAAGCACATACTAAAGTCACTGACACCATTTCCCAGGGTAACGACCTGGCAGATCGAACAGCTAAACTTACAGCCCAGACTCAAGCAGACATTCCAACTGACACGACAAAGACAGAAGTACCATCACTGACAAATTGCATGACAGTCAGGGATCCCTCAAAAGATGTTCTCGACATACAGACACATGCCACTCCAGACGAAATCAAGAAATGGACCGAACAAGGAGGGGTCCAGACAGAGCAGGGTTGGATGACGAAAGGCAAAGCTACGTAGTTCCTCCCTGACTCCATGGTTCGAACTATCATTAATACAGCACATAGTCCAGCACACTTAGGAGAAAAAGCCATGTTAGACAGTATACAGAACATCTGGTTCAACAAGCATTTACGTGCAGCAGCGAAACAGAAAGTGCGTACCTGCATGATCTGTTGTCAGTTCAATCCAGGCAAAGGTATTCCCGTGGAACAAGGTGGATTTCATCCTCCTGACCACCCTTTTGAAGTCCTCCAGATGGATTATATTCAGATGGACAGATGTCGAGGATTCAAGTATGTCCTCGTAGTTGTATGTGCCCTATCTAGATAGACAGAAGCGTACCCAGTCCCAGATTACACTGCTGTGACCACTGCCAAGCAGTTGGTCCGAGAATTCTTCCCCTGATACGGCTTGCCCTGTGTCGTGTACTCAGATAATGGGCAGCCATTCTCTTCTGAACTGATGAAACAAGTATCTCTTCTGTTAGGGTGCCAGTGGAAATTCCATTGCGTATGACACCCAGAGGCAGCAGGCCTCGTAGAGAGACACAATCAGACACTCAAAACAAAGTTAGCGAAGGCTTGTGCAGAAAAAGGCGTGGATTGGATGGTAGCCTTGCCGGTTGCCCTCTTTTACATGCGTATGGTAGCTCATTCCAGAACCGGACTATCCCCGTACGAGGTGGTTTTTGGTAGACCGCTGAATATGTGGGGTACGCCTAAGCCAAGAAAAATAACAGATGTCGACAGTACTATGCTGACAGATTACCTGGCTTCCTTGATGTCTGCACTCCTTTCTTGTCGTTCACAGGTTGCCGCTGCCTTTCCCGACAACACCCAGGTGAAGACTCATACAATTGTTCCAGGAGACCTGGTGTTTGTCCACAACTTCGACCGTTCAAGCCCTCTGGAGCCTCCGTTGGCACGCACCCAAGTTGGTCCTGCTGACGACGAGAACCGCCGTCAAGGTCGAAGGGAGGAAGGGCTGGCTCCATGCCCACCACGTGAAACGTTTCCATGGACTTGGTTCAGTAAAAGACTCTGAGGTCTGTCCCGAAAACATTGACTCTAAACTCCCTTTGCTAGAAAAGACTCTGCAACAAGAATATAGACAAAAACTACGGTCTAGTAAGTCAGACAGCTTTTAATTGTTTAAGTCCCCCTCGGGTGAAGCGGTTAGACAGGTTCCTGACATGTATAAGATCGTAGACCCAAATAGCCAGAGAGATAGGCAGAATGAGATGAAAAAGAAGTACTGCAAAACTTTACGCAGTAGATGCATAGTAACTCTGATCATTATGTTTTTTCTAAGTATATCGATTATATGTATAAGCTTGACGCTACATGTTTTCTTTCCTCCTCTTGGTTCACATATACATTCTTCCTTCAATGACACTGTAGAGCACACATTCAGTGACCTGCCACCCCATGAACTGTCATATCGACTAGCACTGCGCAACAACACTTTTATTCGTATGTTACACCATTCTCACCAGACCAGCAATGTAACGAATTGCTGGGTATGTGGCCGTCTCCCACCTTATCAGAAAATGAAGGGAGTTCTGCCCCTCTTTCCTTATCCGTTTTCACACAATGGTTCGTGCGGAGCCTGGTTTGCTTTAATGTCATCAACACAAGACAGACAGTTCACAAATTCCCAGAGTGAATGGATTTGGGGTGACCTGAATATAGTCATGAATAAGGCATGTTTTCCCGATAAAGATGGTTTTCCCCAAAGGAGGGGAACAGATCTAGAAAATGAAGTGTACGAATTAGGGAATGTTTCCCTTAGCCTCATGATTCTGAATGTCCAGTTCGAGACCAATACAGGTTCACCATTTATAACAGTCTTACCAGTAAAAGGTGAATTATGCGTTAGGAAAAATGGTTCAGTGCACTTAGGACACAGTGATTGTAATACTGTGGTCGAATTCAATGATAAAGGAAAGTCTACTTTCAAAGCTTCCCGCCATTCCTATTTCATTTGCGGTTAGACAGCCTATGCACGTCTGCCCTTAGACTGGGGTGGAACGTGTTATATTGCATTCCTACTGCCACCTGTTTTTCTAGCCCCATCCCATTATCATCGAGATTCCCGACTCATACATGTAAGACACAAGAGGGAGACCGAGTCCCCGGTTGTCGATCAGACTGAGACAACGTGGGAGCAATACTCAGATTTCAATAAAGGATTCTTCTTCTTCATAGGTCCTGTCCAAAATAGTAAATTAATACGCAGATTGACAAGAACACTGGAAGCAGTAGTGAATGAGACTACTTCTGCCTTAGGTAACTTCACCGAGGAACAGTCTGCTATGAGACTTGTTGTTCTCCAGAACCGCCTTGTTCTTGACGTCATCCTGGCCGATAGGGGCGGGGCTTGTAGAGTGATCGGCTCCAGTTGTTGTGTGTTTATTCCTAATAACGCACCATCAGTGTATGCAGCAATAACAAGGCTCCATAAGATAGCTCACGAGATACACCAGAATCCAGGCACCTGGACTTGGTCCGGTTGGCTCTGGAGTGTGATATCAGCCTGGGGATGGAAAGTACTGTCATTCCTAGGAATAATACTGCTCATAGTATTTAGTTGCTGTCTCTGTCTGCAATGTGGCCCAGCGATTTGCGGCTTGTGTGTCACTGCCTGTATTCCCTGTCCACGTTCTCGTCCCCGTACACAAATGAAAAAAGACGAGCAAATGATGCTATATGAACAAATAGATGGTCTCATGAATATAGATGTATCCTGAAGGGCACAGTAGAGGATAAGGAGGGAATGAGGAAATAGAAATTTTATGTGGTCAGTGTGTCCCCCCACTCGCACCCTATCCATGTACCTATGCCCCATGTATGTCCATGTTATCATGTAATTCACTTCCAGTGCCTGTAATAATAATGCCCCTGCATTTCCGTCTAATATTACCATGTCAGTTATTAGGCCTTCCATGAATGAGACGTTAATTCTGCACTGAGGCCTACGTTGCCAATGCATTTACATGGTACACGTTTAGAGGTCGAGAAGCACACGTTTTTGTGGCCCAGCCGAGCCAGGCCCTGAATTCAGGCTCCGAGCCTCTTCTGACTCTAAAAGCTGCAGTTTAGGTATGCATCCCTGACCTCTCCCTTACTCCCTGCTCAGCCGAGAGGTGCCCGGCCTGGCCTGCCTGCCAAGACGGAATTTTGCATACAGTTATCTGTTCAGCTCCGCAAAAACACATTCCAGTCTAGTGAAAGGGGTAAACATATTCCGCCTGCAGAGCATAGGGCCTAGCCTTCCTGTCTCCATGCAAGTGATTTACTGAACCCGTTGCCATAGAAGGCCCATGGCCCCACGCAATGCACGAAGAAATATATGCAAACACTAGCATTTAGTGATGAACAGCTTTTGCTCGAGAGACCTTTACTTCAGACAATACATCCTCCAAACACAAGATATCAGATATGCCAAAGGTGCAGGTCGTTCTGACATCCCTGACTCCTCTACTAGTGCTAAAGTCAGCTCCCCCCAGCTCTCCCCAGTTACACGTCAATTTCACGTCATGACCAGTTTTGCACGCACATGTAGGGTAAAGGTTTCTGCTGACCCTGCAGACCTCCTCTATGCATCCACACACCTATAACTCATCAAGTGAACACCCACGTGTACGCCTCTTACACGCCTTCTTTCAAGCCCATGTGTTCTTATCTCTCTCTCTTTCACTTGCTCCGCCTAGAGCGTTCCGCCTTCTCTATTCATTGCAATTGTATGGCTTTACTATATATAATGTGTTATGTGAATAAAACATTAGATGACGACCCTTCCTGAACCTTAGTGGTGATGGAACCCGATTCTCCAGTGACTCGAGTCATTGTATTAAAGCCCTTTTGACTCGGACACCACGGACTCTGCCTCTCATTTTATAAGCTATCCTTATTCCTTATTAATGTATAGAAATTATGTCCGGGTAATGTTTTATTTACCACAGGAGTCGCCTCCGACCTACACCGTTCGGACTTGGAAGTGACTGAAAATGATGCGGCCGACACTGTTCGGTCGCATACTCACGTTTCTCTCTTGATTCACTACTGTAAACCGTCCATAATACCCCATGGTGCCTGTCACACAGTGCATGAATTACAGTACCCCCTCAACCACCAACAGTAGACCGTGGATGCAAGGGAGCCCTGCTAAGGATCCCCCAAAGTCGCTTTCCGATAGCTTTTCTGTGTCAGAAGGCCGCCATGGAAAGGCTGTGGGACACCGACATCTCATCCCGATGGCAGAAATGTTGTCCATAGAGGATTATGGTGTGATTCCGACTGGCTGAAAACCTCTGAAAGCCGGTCTGAGCCGAGTCGGAATTTCCAGCTAGTTTGTGTTCTGACTACCGACATTGTAATCTTGCGATTGGACAGTTTCTGGCTAGTAGTCATTTGATTTATGACCGACTTCATAATTGGCCCCTTATAGTTTTTAGTATATATTATATATCTGTAGATTGTTTTTAATATAAAATTACAATTTGTTTCAAATGTTTAATCATTTTGACAAATGTTAAGACATGTATTCAACATTTTTAACTTATTTTCCCATTCATTTATATGGGGAGATATTCTCTTTTTTAGTTTCATTTGGAAGCCATTTTTTTACCACTACCTTATATTGTTTTGTCAATTTTTATCATTTTTTTGTCTATTTTATGGGATACAGGTCGCAGTAGTGTCTGGGCATATGTCTTCGTCTAAACTGAGTTTACATGATGATCAAAATAACTATGGGTTGGGATGCTACCCCAAGCAATCCTCCCATCACCTTTGGTTGTTTCATATACCCCCTTATGTGTCATGAATATACCCAGTGGTGAGTCCAATGCTTCCTGTGTCACTGGACTCAAGTTGGGCCCTACTGATGAGTCCATAACTAGGACAAAACCAGTCCTGTTTTGCTTGTGCTCCGGTTCAGATAAGACCTTGCTTGGCAGATCAGGCTGGACGGTTTCCATGAGGATCAAGGTGAACACTGATTTGCATATGGCTGGGGCCCAACTTAGGTGGCATGCTACCCTGAGCTAATACCAGCTGTTAGAAAAATTCCAAGCATTCCTCCCATCACATTTTGACACCTTTTGTGAGTTAATGCAATGATATTTGATTAGATTTTTCTGCAATGTGCCATTGGGCAGATCTGATTTTCTGTACTTTTGTTATTTTCAGGAAGTAATCTGTGGTTAAAAAAAATCAACAAAATATGCTCTTCTTAAACTTCTGATGAAGGTTAAAGCTTAATAACATTTGACATATGAAATTCACTGAGATTACAATGAAATTAAACGATGGAATTAGAAGGGAAATTTGAAATAGATCAGAAAGAAAAAGGGTGAAAAAATGTCAGCATTCCATAAATAATAGTTAGAAATACTATCATTGCTTAAACATGACAAACAATTATAAACTAATATATTTTTCTATTACAATACTACATGACATTATTAAGAAGAAATCATGGGTCGTTGGGTACCCCTTTATTTTGGGGTTATGGGGTTATGTGCATGAAGAGTCCAGGAAAGTTGTCACAGGTAGCCAAATAAAATCTCTTTTCATAGCAAAAGCTATTTGATTAACATATACTCTGTCTAACCTGTGATTATAGCAAATACCATACCACCATGCTTGATACAATATATTAGAAGAGTCTTCCCTTAACTTGGAAATCTGCTGAAAGGTGACAGCACGAAGTAAATCCACTACATCAACCTTATTATCATGTTATAGTACTAATTTATTGTATTTTCAGTAGCAGTACTACGGTAGATAGGTGGCAGTGTATAATAGGTGAACACTCTCTGAAACTCCTCCTCTACAAAACACATCTGGTCACTTCAGAGAGCAGTGTACCGCGGTACATAAAATGGTGAATGGGTTACTTTATAGATTTTGTAACTCTAAGTCCATCTATTAACAAAACATTATAGAAACTGATAGAATTTTCTACTTTCTATTTTACATTTGAACCCTTAATTTTTGTAGGTATTTGTTATTCGAGATTCGAATATGACCTTCTCAGTATGTGATTTCTGGCATCTTGGTAGAGGCACTTTTAAGAAATTCAAAACAGACACGATTTAATTATCAATATGTTTTTAACATATAGTGATACTGTAGGTGGCTACGTTATAATTTGTTTCCTATATATTTAATACTTAGGGGCAAATTAGCATGTTGGTACGAAAGTCTCTGACCGCTGGTCGGAGGCTTTCTGACCGAAATCCCTGGTTTGACTTACGACCACCATATCACAATTATGGCAGTCTGCATTCAAACCGGCTGGTCAATCCGGCTGACTTCCAATGGGATGAGTGAGCCTTTGCAAGGGCCACATAATCCTGTGAGGAAGGCATTTACACCTTTGGGATTATGATGCCACTTTCTGAGAGCAAATCCATGTCGGCCTTCCTGGCATGGATTTGCTGTAGGAAAGTGCCTTTGGGGGGACCTTTGCAGGGATCCCTTCCCTCCTGGCTCTGTGTCTGTCATCGCAATCAGGCCCTTAATGTAAAGGTATGTGGGTAAAGGCATGTTTGGTAATGGTATGCGTGGTTAAGTCATTTTTAATAGCCTATGTAATTGGTGGCAAAGACATGAGTTGTTAAGACTGAATGGGAAAGGCAGGCATGGATATGATATGTGTATAAATGTCGTGCAACAGGTTAAGTACAGTATGTGAAGAAAGTGGTGGATTTTTCACCTATGACCCTGCTCGCAGGCAGGTCGCTCCCCGCGCTGCAGCACGGCTCTGCCTGCATTATTTTTGCCTAATCTTGTATTTTTCCCCTGTGCCGGTACTTGTTTTTTTGCCCAGACTTGTTTTTATTCCCCTGTCCCTGTACTTGCTTTCTTGCCTCGACTTGTTTTCATTCCCCTGTGCCTGTACTTGCTTTCTTGCCCAGACTTGTTTTTATTTCCCTGTGCCTGTACTTGCTTTCTTGCCCAGACTTGTTTTTATTCCTCTGTGCCTGTAGTAGTTTTCTTGCCTAAACTTGTTTTTCCCTCCTTTGCCCAGTTCTCCTGTGGCCCTGCCCATTTTTCCCGCAGCTGCGTCCCTGCGGCCCCGCCCACCTGCAATCCCATTCGCTGGCCAGCTCCCGCCTCCCAGCTGCTCCTCCCTCCCACATCCCCTCATATGGGCTCAGCAGGCGTGCCGCTGGGGCGCCGCTGGCGCACCTCAGGCACGCCCGTCTGTGCCCGTTCAAGCCTGGACCGTGCCCAGCGCCAGGAACCCTAGCCACCACGAATGCCACGACACCCGACACCGCTACGATGCCAGAACCCTCCACGCACTCAACACCGGACGATTACACACTAGCATTCTGCCCGCCCGAAGTGCACCCACAGAGCTTTCACCTGCCTGAACAGCAGCTTTACAAGCATCCGCCCCACCATGCTGCCGACCAGGAAAGAACCCAACCACCTTAGATGCATCCTTCTCAACACCCGCTCTACCTGAAAACATGCTGTTGAACTCTGGGACCTACTCGACTCAAACTCCCCAGACATCGCCTTCCTGACGGAGACCTGGCTGAACCCGGCCTCGGTACCCAATATAGCCATAGCCTTCCCGGAAGGCTTCAATTTCACCCGCAAGGACCGCACCAACAGAGCGGGAGGAGGAATCGCCATCGTCCACAGGAACACTCTCAGAGTCTCGACCAGCACCGACGACACCCTCAGCACCGCCGAACAATTGCACTTCCAGATCCACACTGACCCCAACACCACCCTCAGAGGAACCCTCATCTACAGACCACCCGGACCCCGACCACAGTTCAGCGACTCTGTCGCCAACTTCGTCAGCACACACACCCTCACCTCCATGGACTACATCCTCCGCGGGGACCCGAACTTCCACCTCGAGAACAATGAAGACACCAACTCCACTACCCTGATCGACAACCTAGCCAACCTCGGACTCAGACAACTCATCACAACACCCACCCACTTTGCCGGTCACACGCTTGACCCCATCTTCTCCGCAAGCCCCCACGTCTCCTTCAACCATACCACCGAACTCCACTGGACCGACCACCGCTGCATCCACTTCAACTTCAAGAAAGCCACCATGCACCACCGCACCCAACAGATGCCTCATCGCTCCTGGAGCAGAGTCACTAAAGACCAGCTAACCACCACCCTCGCCCAGAGCCCACCCGCCGACCATTCTGACCCCGACACCGCCGCCCGCAACCTCAGACAGTGCATCAACGACTGTGGCAACTCCCTCGCCCGATCAAGAAACCCTCCAACAATCATACCAACAAGAAAGCCAGCTGATTAACTGAAGACCTCCGGGCCTCGAAGCAAACCTGCCAAAAGCTGTAGAAGATCTGGCTCAGTGAACGAACACCGGACAGCCACGCCGCCCACAAGAATGCCACTCGCAGACACCATCACCTCATCAGATCCGCCAAAAGGGCGTCCTTCAAAGACCGCCTAGACAACAACACGCACAACAGCAAAGAGCTCTTCAACATAGGGAAGGAACTCTTCAAACCCAGCTCCAACACCAACGACGTCCCACCTTCGCAAGACCTGTGGGACTCGCTGGCCACCTTCTTCCATCTCAAGATCACAGACATCCACAACAGTTTCAACGCCATGACCGCCCTGACAAACACTGAGACCTCCGCCCCCATGACCACCATCCGCACCATCCGCCTGCTCTACTGGACCAACATCAACAATGATGACACCATCAAAATCATGAACACAATCCACTCCGGATCTCCGTCAGATCCATGCCCACACCACATCTTCAACAAAGCCTGCACATCCATCGCATCCCATCTCCAGCAAGTCATCAACACCTCCTTCGAGAAGCAACCTTCCCAGAGAGCTGGAAGCATGCCGAGATCAACGCCTTACTCAAGAAACCCAAGGCGGACCCCAAGGACCTCAAGAACTTCCGGCCCATGTCCCTGCTCCCATTCCCTTCAAAGGTCATCGAGAAGACTGTCAACGAGCAACTGACCCGCTACCTCAAGGAGAACAACATCCTGGACCCTCCCCCGTCCGGGTTCCGTAGCAACCACAGCACCAACATTGCCCACATAGCAGCCACCGATGACATCAAGTCCCTGCTGGAAAACGGAGAAGCGGCGGCCCTCATCCTCCTGGACCTCTCAGCCACCTTTGACACGGTCTGTCACCACACACTACGAACACGCCTCCACAACACTGGGATCCAAGAGAAGGCCCTGGACTGGACCACCTTCTTCCTCTCCAGCAGAACACAGAGCGTCCGCCTTCCCCCTTCTGCTCCGAAGCCACAGAGATTATCTGCGGTGTACCCCAGGGCTCATCCCTCAGCCCAACTCTGTTTAACATCTACATGGCACCGCTCGCCCACGTCGCCCATAGGCACGCCCTCAACAACCTCTCCTATGCCGATGACACCCAGCTGATACTCTCCCTCACCAAGGACCCCGACACCGCCAAAACCAATCTTCATGAAGGAATGAAGGCCGTTGCTGAATGGATGAGGACCAGCCGACTGAAGCTGAACTCAGACAAGACAGAGGTCCTCATCCTCGGATCCAACCCTTCGGCCTGGGACGACTCCTGGTGGCCGACCGCACTGGGATCCGCTCCATGTGCTGCCCTGCCATGCAGGTGTTGGCAAATAACGATTTACAAAAAGGGGGTGGTGATGAACAGAGTGTCTGAGTTAAACAGACCACTCTTACCCAGTCCAAAGATCAGGGCTTGATCCATCACCGTTATTTATCTCACTGCCCCATCCCAGCTCAGAACCTGGCTATATGCAAATCAGTCTGTCCCTGGCCCAGTGCATCATGGGAACAGGGCAGACTAAACTACCAAGCCAATTCTTCACCAGAAAGGAGACAAGCTACCGGGGACCGGTTTCTGGCATTTCAGCCTTCTTCGGCCCGGCTTGCTTGAATCCTGATGGAGCAGTGAGAAAGGGAATCATGTCTGAGTATACCCTGCCACACCTATAGTGGCCAAAAACGATTTACAAAAAGGGGGTGGTGATGAACAGAGTGTCTGAGTTAAACAGACCACTCTTACCCAGTCCAAAGATCAGGGCTTGATCCATCACCATTATTTATCTCACTGCCCCATCCCAGCTCAGAACCTGGCTATATGCAAATCAGTCTGTCCCTGGCCCAGTGCATCATGGGAACAGGACAGACTAAACTACCAAGCCAATTCTTCACCAGAAAGGAGACAAGCTACCGGGGACCGGTTTCTGGCATTTCAGCCTTCTTCGGCCCGGCTTGCTTGAATCCTGATGGAGCAGTGAGAAAGGGACTCATGTCTGAGTATACCCTGCCACACCTATAGTGGCCAAAAACGATTTACAAAAAGGGAGTGGTGATGAACAGAGTGTCTGAGTTAAACAGACCACTCTTACCCAGTCCAAAGATCAGGGCTTGATCCATCACCGTTATTTATCTCACTGCCCCATCCCAGCTCAGAACCTGGCTATATGCAAATCAGTCTGTCCCTGGCCCAGTGCATCATGGGAACAGGGCAGACTAAACTACCAAGCCAATTCTTCACCAGAAAGGAGACAAGCTACCGGGGACCGGTTTCTGGCATTTCAGCCTTCTTCGGCCCGGCTTGCTTGAATCCTGATGGAGCAGTGAGAAAGGGACTCATGTCTGAGTATACCCTGCCACACCTATAGTGGCCAAAAACGATTTACAAAAAGGGGGTGGTGATGAACAGAGTGTCTGAGTTAAACAGACCACTCTTACCCAGTCCAAAGATCAGGGCTTGATCCATCACCGTTATTTATCTCACTGCCCCATCCCAGCTCAGAACCTGGCTATATGCAAATCAGTCTGTCCCTGGCCCAGTGCATCATGGGAACAGGGCAGACTAAACTACCAAGCCAATACTTCACCAGAAAGGAGACAAGCTACCGGGGACCGGTTTCTGGCATTTCAGCCTTCTTCGGCCCGGCTTGCTTGAATCCTGATGGAGCAGTGAGAAAGGGACTCATGTCTGAGTATACCCTGCCACACCTATAGTGGCCAAAAACGATTTACAAAAAGGGGGTGGTGATGAACAGAGTGTCTGAGTTAAACAGAGCTAAAAAACGGTGTTGGATCTAGCCCTGATCTCTTGACTGGGTGAGAGTACTCTGCTTAATTCAGAGACTCTGTCCATCACCACCCCTTGTTGTAAATAATTTTGTCCACCCTAAGCGTGGAAGGGTATACTCAGATGTGAGTCCCTTGCTCATTGCACCATCAGGATTCAAGCAAGCCGGGCCGAAGACGGCTGTAATGCCAGAAACCGGTCCCCGGAAGCTTGTTTCCTTCCCAGTGTAAGAATTGGCTGTTGTAGTCTGGTCTGCCCTGTTCCCATGATGCACTGGGCCAGGGACAGACTAATTTGCATACAGCCGGGTTCTGAAACTGGGATGGTGCAATGAGCTAAAAAACGGTGTTGGATCTAGCCCTGATCTCTTGACTGGGTGAGAGTACTCTGCTTAATTCAGAGACTCTGTCCATCACCACCCCTTGTTGTAAATAATTTTGTCCACCCTAAGCGTGGAAGGGTATACTCAGATGTGAGTCCCTTGCTCATTGCACCATCAGGATTCAAGCAAGCCGGGCCGAAGACGGCTGTAATGCCAGAAACCGGTCCCCGGAAGCTTGTTTCCTTCCCAGTGTAAGAATTGGCTGTTGTAGTCTGGTCTGCCCTGTTCCCATGATGCACTGGGCCAGGGACAGACTAATTTGCATACAGCCGGGTTCTGAAACTGGGATGGTGCAATGAGCTAAAAAACGGTGTTGGATCTAGCCCTGATCTCTTGACTGGGTGAGAGTACTCTGCTTAATTCAGAGACTCTGTCCATCACCACCCCTTGTTGTAAATAATTTTGTCCACCCTAAGCGTGGAAGGGTATACTCAGATGTGAGTCCCTTGCTCATTGCACCATCAGGATTCAAGCAAGCCGGGCCGAAGACGGCTGTAATGCCAGAAACCGGTCCCCGGAAGCTTGTTTCCTTCCCAGTGTAAGAATTGGCTGTTGTAGTCTGGTCTGCCCTGTTCCCATGATGCACTGGGCCAGGGACAGACTAATTTGCATACAGCCGGGTTCTGAAACTGGGATGGTGCAATGAGCTAAAAAACGGTGTTGGATCTAGCCCTGATCTCTTGACTGGGTGAGAGTACTCTGCTTAATTCAGAGACTCTGTCCATCACCACCCCTTGTTGTAAATAATTTTGTCCACCCTAAGCGTGGAAGGGTATACTCAGATGTGAGTCCCTTGCTCATTGCACCATCAGGATTCAAGCAAGCCGGGCCGAAGACGGCTGTAATGCCAGAAACCGGTCCCCGGAAGCTTGTTTCCTTCCCAGTGTAAGAATTGGCTGTTGTAGTCTGGTCTGCCCTGTTCCCATGATGCACTGGGCCAGGGACAGACTAATTTGCATACAGCCGGGTTCTGAAACTGGGATGGTGCAATGAGCTAAAAAACGGTGTTGGATCTAGCCCTGATCTCTTGACTGGGTGAGAGTACTCTGCTTAATTCAGAGACTCTGTCCATCACCACCCCTTGTTGTAAATAATTTTGTCCACCCTAAGCGTGGAAGGGTATACTCAGATGTGAGTCCCTTGCTCATTGCACCATCAGGATTCAAGCAAGCCGGGCCGAAGACGGCTGTAATGCCAGAAACCGGTCCCCGGAAGCTTGTTTCCTTCCCAGTGTAAGAATTGGCTGTTGTAGTCTGGTCTGCCCTGTTCCCATGATGCACTGGGCCAGGGACAGACTAATTTGCATACAGCCGGGTTCTGAAACTGGGATGGTGCAATGAGCTAAAAAACGGTGTTGGATCTAGCCCTGATCTCTTGACTGGGTGAGAGTACTCTGCTTAATTCAGAGACTCTGTCCATCACCACCCCTTGTTGTAAATAATTTTGTCCACCCTAAGCATGGAAGGGTATACTCAGATGTGAGTCCCTTGCTCATTGCACCATCAGGATTCAAGCAAGCCGGGCCGAAGACGGCTGTAATGCCAGAAACCGGTCCCCGGAAGCTTGTTTCCTTCCCAGTGTAAGAATTGGCTGTTGTAGTCTGGTCTGCCCTGTTCCCATGATGCACTGGGCCAGGGACAGACTAATTTGCATACAGCCGGGTTCTGAAACTGGGATGGTGCAATGAGCTAAAAAACGGTGTTGGATCTAGCCCTGATCTCTTGACTGGGTGAGAGTACTCTGCTTAATTCAGAGACTCTGTCCATCACCACCCCTTGTTGTAAATAATTTTGTCCACCCTAAGCGTGGAAGGGTATACTCAGATGTGAGTCCCTTGCTCATTGCACCATCAGGATTCAAGCAAGCCGGGCCGAAGACGGCTGTAATGCCAGAAACCGGTCCCCGGAAGCTTGTTTCCTTCCCAGTGTAAGAATTGGCTGTTGTAGTCTGGTCTGCCCTGTTCCCATGATGCACTGGGCCAGGGACAGACTAATTTGCATACAGCCGGGTTCTGAAACTGGGATGGTGCAATGAGCTAAAAAACGGTGTTGGATCTAGCCCTGATCTCTTGACTGGGTGAGAGTACTCTGCTTAATTCAGAGACTCTGTCCATCACCACCCCTTGTTGTAAATAATTTTGTCCACCCTAAGCGTGGAAGGGTATACTCAGATGTGAGTCCCTTGCTCATTGCACCATCAGGATTCAAGCAAGCCGGGCCGAAGACGGCTGTAATGCCAGAAACCGGTCCCCGGAAGCTTGTTTCCTTCCCAGTGTAAGAATTGGCTGTTGTAGTCTGGTCTGCCCTGTTCCCATGATGCACTGGGCCAGGGACAGACTAATTTGCATACAGCCGGGTTCTGAAACTGGGATGGTGCAATGAGCTAAAAAACGGTGTTGGATCTAGCCCTGATCTCTTGACTGGGTGAGAGTACTCTGCTTAATTCAGAGACTCTGTCCATCACCACCCCTTGTTGTAAATAATTTTGTCCACCCTAAGCGTGGAAGGGTATACTCAGATGTGAGTCCCTTGCTCATTGCACCATCAGGATTCAAGCAAGCCGGGCCGAAGACGGCTGTAATGCCAGAAACCGGTCCCCGGAAGCTTGTTTCCTTCCCAGTGTAAGAATTGGCTGTTGTAGTCTGGTCTGCCCTGTTCCCATGATGCACTGGGCCAGGGACAGACTAATTTGCATACAGCCGGGTTCTGAAACTGGGATGGTGCAATGAGCTAAAAAACGGTGTTGGATCTAGCCCTGATCTCTTGACTGGGTGAGAGTACTCTGCTTAATTCAGAGACTCTGTCCATCACCACCCCTTGTTGTAAATAATTTTGTCCACCCTAAGCGTGGAAGGGTATACTCAGATGTGAGTCCCTTGCTCATTGCACCATCAGGATTCAAGCAAGCCGGGCCGAAGACGGCTGTAATGCCAGAAACCGGTCCCCGGAAGCTTGTTTCCTTCCCAGTGTAAGAATTGGCTGTTGTAGTCTGGTCTGCCCTGTTCCCATGATGCACTGGGCCAGGGACAGACTAATTTGCATACAGCCGGGTTCTGAAACTGGGATGGTGCAATGAGCTAAAAAACGGTGTTGGATCTAGCCCTGATCTCTTGACTGGGTGAGAGTACTCTGCTTAATTCAGAGACTCTGTCCATCACCACCCCTTGTTGTAAATAAAGGTGTTGGCAAATAAAGCACTTTCATTTACCTCTTAGATAGGATGTGGCGTAATTCAGGAACAAGTTTTTAACACAGCACTCTGTCGTCAAACAGCAGGTACTGTGAAATCGCATTGCATGGTAGTTGCAAATTGTGAGTGCATGACTGTATGAGTCAACCAGTACACATGTTGGTGTGTAAATGACGAGCGTCAAGGTGGACATTTAGGAGACTGACAACTGTACCCTGTATGCAGATAGTCAGTTTCAGCCACTATGAACAGCACTCACCAGGCTCCGACATCCATCCAGTCTCCGTGGACACTCCACAGGGCTCCACGGGAAACAGAACTCTGACGGGAAGGGGGCATGTTGCAGAGGATATGGGATCACTCATCATGCAATGGGGATGCCAATGAAAAATAATTGAATAAACTACTGCATGCATTTTTGGAGGATTTCTCATTGAGAGACAGTGTGCAATGGGCACTGACAACCATGTGGAAAGTTCCTATTTATTGACCGTGGCGGATTGTTGACAATTATATGAAAGTGTACATGGCAGTGGGATCGGGATGGGGTGGTCGGGGTATGCCCTGCTTCAGCTTTTACTATTCCGAGGTTGGGTTTTGCCTTCCTCGGTGCACAAAATAAGACTAGGAAGAGGAATTACATTTTGGTGCCGTTATATATACCCGCATCTTTCTACAAATGGCTAGTGTGTTGCATCTCAGCACTGGCACCCGTGTTTCTCATTGGCAAGCAAGCATGCTTATAATTATTACTTTATTGGTTCAGGAAGTTAGCAAACTTTCCTCATCTATCAAGTTTTATACGATGTATATAACGTATATTGTATATGATTTTGCTTCCTCGTGTTTTATATTGAATAACGCCGCCGCTTTTCCATTTATAACTGTGAGCCCAAGAATATTGAATACATAATCGTGACTTGGGCGGTCCAAGAGACCCATAGTAATTCATCTCTATGAGCACATCTTTAGAGCCATGTTTTTATGTTTTACCATTTATTCCAAGTACGTATTCAAATCAACCAAACGCTCTTTAAATTGCCCTTTCGAACAGAAGCTCAGTGAAGAAAGCATTTGTATCATGAGTGTGCTCGACCAATTCCATGCACCTGAGCACATTTTTTTTCTATTTTCTCTACATTATAGAGCATATATTAATAGATGTAGAAAATGTCTTTGTTAAATACTTTCAAGCTTTTAAACGGGTTCAAGGAGAACCTGTTTAATAATGCATAGCAGGCATTAAAACGGTACCTGCCATTGAAGGGAATGTATTGTGGAAGCAGAAATGATTGGCAGAGCTGTTTCCCTCCACCTACGGGAGTCTGATAACTGGTGTCAAAGACAAGCATTTGAGCACAATATCCCAGCTTTCTTATCACTTTACAAAGCATACCCCTAAAATGGTAAAATATATTTGAACATTATAATTAAATTCTGACTTCAACAGACACAAACTGCATTAATATACGAACAAGTAGCAGCACAAAATATTTTTCCTAACGAAGGGGAGTCTACTTAAAAGCATTATTCAGCTGTTGAGATTTAAGCAGCTAATAAGAAAGCTTAAGGACCATTATTATCCTAATGTTGAAAGAGAGATCAAGATACAAAATAAAAGTACATATATATGTGCCACCAAAAATGTGAAACGCAGATATTTGCATATGTTTGATCCAGCGCTGTGCCAGGCTCTTACCATTGGTTATCTGATGGATCTTTCTAAGCAACTTAGAGGTGATGGGAGTTAGCATTTGGTTAAACACATAATTAACAGTGTAGCTATTTGGCTACATGATCAGGGCCAGGAATCAGTAAATAAAGTCAAGAGGTTTTATTTCAAGTTGGCAGTCATGTTAATGTATATCAATCTTAATACCATGCTGTAAAGGTACAGAATAACAATTGGATAGCCAAACCTCCTGACGAAGTTCGAGTCTTCCAGTATGAGAGAAATACAAAGAAATAACCACAGAATCTGATGCTCAGAAAAGAGTCATATATCTTCTCTCCTAAAAGTTTAATATCTAAAGTCATCTAATCTAGAGTTTAAAGCTCTTTAAGGTACTTTAATTTAAATAGTCTTAAAGGTCAGGGAAATGTGAAAAAGAGAAACATTTTGGATGTTTGCAGGAAGGTGTCAGCCTTTGAGAAGCTTGGTCAAGATTAGTCTGGGATAGGGAAATCAGTGTTAGCCTGAGCCACACTCAGCAAAGAATGAAAGGAGTACACATCAGTGGCGTAATTAAACTTTCGGGGGCTCCCCTGCATGGTATATGGAAGGGCCCCTTCTGTACGCGATCAGGAGCTCTTCTGCCAGGGTACTATGCTGAGGGCACCACCTGAAGCTTGAGCCTGTTGTGTTTATATCTAGGACTCTTATGCAATATTCCCGATTTATGCCCTTGTGAGGTTGTAATCAATAATATCCTGATAAAGGCATAAGAATCAGATCCATATTCAGTAATAGCCCATGCAGTCCAAAGCACAGCACGGCTAATCCCATCGACTCCTAGAAAGCACAACGCGTTCTTTAAACAAACCAAGCCTCCAGCAGCCCGGGAAATTCCCCCCCTGCTTTTGTTTTGATTTGAACAAGAACTCCTGGAGTCCAGCAAGAACTGTTAGGTCTTAGTGACGTCTTATGTCCAACCTTACGTCAAACCTGGCACCTTTCAGGTATAAAATACCAACAGTTGCCTTAAGCAAACACACGGTGGTTTGGTTTCGAGCGGCCATCTACTTGCCCGAGAGCCCACCTGATGCGAGAGACCACGGAAGCCGCCCCTCCCGTTTGACGCACTGAGAGAGACGCTGTCTTTTTCTCCAGCCGAGAAAATCCAGCTCCGGTGTTTCCAGCCTACCCTTGCGGGTTGCTGGGATTTCGAGTCCTGAGGAAAGAGATACCAGACCTCCCACATTCTATTACCAAGGTACGGAGCTGACTAAACCCTTAAGAGAATTCTTGATGCAGATTCTTGGCAAAATAATCTTAACCAACTTAACTTAAGCTGCTACTTACTCATCCCTTCCCAAGTATTAGGCTTAGGTCAGGTACACCGGGGTAGGCTTAGTTAGAAGCACCAGTTGAGTACGTTAGTCAATGTATTTATGAATGTATATATTTTATCCATTTTAAAGTAACATATGGCTAAGAAACCATATCAATGCTTTTACAGTATTATTTCCTAATACTACTTTTACTGTACGCACTTTACTTTACTTTAAGTATTGCAATTGTGGCAATTCATTTCTCTTGCATGAGAAGGAAGACTGCTCAATAAATAACACCTTTTAATTGAAAATGCCTGTCTCTCTATTTCTCTGCATTCTGGTGAAACTAAGTATGCACTGCTGACTGAGTGAAATAGCTGTCTATTGTTTTCACACGACTCTAGAGATATACTCTTATTCTGAGGGAGCAAAGTTGTCATGTTTATGCAGTTGTCGGAAACTGAATCCCTTCTTGTCTGAGCCAGGAGAGCTTGTCCCTCCCTATTCATTCGAGAAAGTTTCCAGTGACCTCCGAGCCAGCTGGCGCAAACCTACATTAACTTTAACATAGTCAGTAGAGACCTAGATGACCTCAGTCCTATGTCTACACTGCTGTTTATGTTATTCCAATGCGCAGAGCCTATTGGGAAAGTAGGAACTACACTACAAGCCCCCTGCACCGTAGCGGCTGCTGTGGCCGGTGTTACACCACTAGTACACACAGAGGTCTGTACCTCTCAAAGTCCAAAGGTAAAGTGCCCAACATCCTCCTGTGCGAACACTAGTTAATACCACAAACATTATCTGGGTAGCACCCAATCAGGAGTTCCATTGTCCTTTTCATTCTCAATATTAGAAAACTCTCAGACCAGTCCTGAGAACAACATTGTCCTTGGTCACCTGCAATACTTTGATACATTACTGCAGTTAACGCTCTGGCTCTTCATGTTCTTTGTAAAGGTCTTCTTCTCGCAATCTCTATCACTAGTACAATGTTACATATATTCTCAAACTAACTAACCAATGTGAACATACCTGCAAAAAAAAGGCAAACAAGTAGAAATGGAAAAACGATATTTTATGCAGAAAGAAATACAGGCCTAGTTGAGTCAAGTTAAGCATCTTATTCAATGGTGCAAATCAATATGTGTTGTTTGTGCACATAAAACTACAATGATGACACATGTAAGTCAATAAATTCAGCTTTAGATTCACATTGCACTTTAAGTAAATGTAAAGTAACCTTGAATGCACAAATACAAGTTTAACTAACAACTCAATCAATAAATCAATTAATCAATCAATCAGGGGTTTATAAAGCGTGCTACTCACCTGTGAGGGTCTCTTCAAGGTGCTGGGGAGGGGGGGGCGGGGGGGTGCAGCTCCAAATCAGTCAAAGACCCAGGTCCTGAAGGTGTGCAGAGTGGGGGGGCAGCGTCTGACCCTGACTGGCTTGTTCCAGGTCTTTGCTGTGATGTAGGAGAAGGCTCTTCCACCTTCTCTGGTTTTGCAGATGCTTTGGGTCTCTGCCAGGGCGAGGTAGGCGGAGCTGAGGGTCCTTTTGGTACACGGAAGGAGACTCTTTGTTGAGGTAATGTGGTCTGATGTAGTAAGGGAAATTTGTAGGCGTGGGTGAGTCGCTTGAAGGTCACTCTCTTCTCGATGGGGAGCCAGTGGAGGTCTTGTTGGTGCTGGGTCATGCGTTCTAGTCGTGGGGTTCCGAGAACAAGTCTGGCTGCGGTGTTCTGGATGGTTTGGAGCTTGTGTAGCAGGGCTTTGTTGATTCCGGCATGGAGGGTGTTGCCGTAGTCAAATCTGCTGGTAATGAATGTGTGGGTGACTCTCTTTCTGCATCCAGGGGGGATCCACTTGAATGTCTTGTGGAGGATGCAGAGGGAGTTGAAGCAGGGGGAGGTGACAGCGTTGATCTGACGGGTCAAGTTGAGGGTCTAGAATGATGCAGAGGTTCTACCTGTGGTCCATAGAGGTAGGTGGGTTTCCGAGGCCAGGAGCCACTAGTAGCTGTCCCACGCAGTGGAGGAGGGTCCAAGGACGAGGACTTTTGTCTTCTCCGACTTAAGTTTTAGGCAGCTGTTGCTCATCCAGGCTGCAACATCTTTCACTCCTGCTTCAAAGCTGAGTCTGGTGTCTTCTACATTATGAATACCAATGTGAAAACATTAGGGCACACATTTTCATAAATCTTTCTTGCTTCTAATGAAAATACATTTTAAAACTATGAGGATGATTTATCAAATATCAAAAAGACTATATTTAATTTTGATACGGTTAAAGCACAGATATATATTGCATATTATATGACTTGTGAAGATGGAGCCAAAATTACCTTACTCCAATCCCCCTCTGATGGTGACTCAAGCCACTAAATTAAGATATAGAGCCCTTATCAGTAAGTAAGTAAATAATCTTTATTGCTTGATTAATTAAAATCTTTGCATTCTGTACAATAAAACACATATATAGCGCAATTTCATGTTTCCTTACAATTAAAAAAAAAAACACTGTATTCTAGAGCCCTTATCAGATGGAACATCTAAATCCCCATGGGTTTCATACATTTCCACCTGGGTTCCTCCAACTGTTTCATGTCAACAAAACATCTGCTTTGTCTGTCTCCTAATGCTGTCTGCTCTTTTTCTCTTGGTTCCCTTCTTCACTTGTGCCCATTTGTATCCCTTAAGGATTGCAAACAGGAATAATCCACAGAGAACAATTATCACAAGGGACTTCCAACTGCTTCCCAAGCACTTGTTACTTCTAACTCCTTCAATTCTCTCTTCACATCAGTGATGTTTTTGATAAACTTTTTCAAGTCTTTAATTTTGTCAGGGATGTAAGTAAAACATTGTTGAACATTTAACATCCAACAGACTCTGTCTTCTTTATGAGAAGGATGTCTAACACAGGACGGTTCTGTAAAACCATGGATCTCACAGCTACAATTTCAGTATCTACAACTAATAAAGCACATGCTGTACTGGTAGACAACTTATCAACAATTGTAGACAATTGTATAATTTTGATGTCATTCAGAATCAAACCTACAGATGTAATAATTGCAATAAAAATAGCCCCTACTACTTCTGCAGCACTAGTTACTCTTTTGGATCTAAACATCTGCTCTCACACAGGAACATCAAAATGTTTCACATGATAAATCTTTTGAAAAATTATGCCTAAATAACCTGTACCACACCATCCTTGTAGTAATCTAAAATATGCATGTTCTCCACCAACATAATAGACTTATGGAATACTAGGGTTTTTTCCTTCTAATAATGACTCCCAGTGTCCGTTAGATTTAAATGTGTGTTCACACTCGCTCTTTCCTACAAATTTAGCGTCAGTTATGGACTTTCCTCTTTATATGCGTAACTTCCCCTTGTGTCTCGAATCTCAACTTAATGCAGCTTGATTGGTTAAGATACAAGTCAAATTGTTACTGTGAGAATAAACATTGTCTAGTGTCATGGTGGGTGCTACCTAAAGGACTCATTTTTAGACTGCTGACCTGGAAGCCATGCTTTTCTTTTGTGTTGCTCTGCTGCCTGCTGCTGAAGGAGAGCGGGACACTGCCTTTTCTCCAAGGGCTTGTTAGCTTGTTTCTTGTTGCTTGAGACTCAGGGATATCAAAGTCTCTTCCCCTGCTCATGTTCCTCATTCACTGGAAGTGGATTCAGATACTTACAACATGGACATCAACGCATCTCCTATCTGCATGTAGCAGAACCAGTGCATCGACCCTGTTGTTGAAGCAGAATTGGCGCATCGCTCTTGGAAAAAAAGCATTGCCTTGAGAGCCCCAATTCCTCAGAATGGTGTATTGCTGCCGCGTCAGCTTCGAAAGACCAATGCATACCCTCGACTGTGTGGAGAAACCGGCACATCACACTTCAGACCAAGCACATCTCAACTCGGAGTCTCGTCTGTGAAAATGATGAATCACAATCACTCTGGGATCGTCATTGACTCATTGCTCTACTGCACTATGCATCCTGCTTTTGCACCCAGAATGAGGTACTTTGTTCACCAGGGCCTGCATGAGTCCTCTATCCAGACTGCGACCCATTGGGGTTGGCCCAAACTATTGACTTTGTCCCGGTCCTGCACAACTTCAAGTAAACCCTAAAGCGCCCTTTGCTTCTAATCCCTATTTTTCACTTATTCTTTAAAAATTCACTTCTCGACATGTAATTATTGAATTGGTGTCATTTTTGTCTTGCATTGTTTGGAATATATGAATCTATTTCTCAAAAACTGTGTGGAGTCTTTTTGTGGTGTGTTCATTGTGTTACTGTTTGAGTGTTTTGCACAAATGCTTTAGACATTGCCTCATTAGATAAGCCTGGCTGCTCTTTGTCAAGCTACCAGAGGGTGAGCACAGTTATCTTTTAGTGTGTATCTAGCTTACCCTGAGTAGAGCGGTGGTTCCTTCTTGGACAAGATGAATGCCTCTGCTAAACAAGAAACCCCACATCTAACATTGAAGTAAACCTGTTATCCAGAGGTGAATGCTGAGCTATACAAATCCATAAGGCATCCACAACTGGAAAATTCATTACATAGGGCTCATGTGTTTCCTAATGTGAGTTGCTATCCATATGAAAGAGGCTACTTGTAAACAGGTATTTGAGTCCAACTGGGAACATAAACACACCGCGACGCTTCCTGATGTTGTTTGCTATAAATAGAGATAAAGATAAAATTTCATATCAGTATAAAATACAAAATAAAATAAAGTGCAAAGTGATTGAGATGATTTCTGCTACACAGGCATTTTACTCTTTCCTTCAGCCATTGCTACATTCTGGGGAAAGCCACAAAACCATGTGCTATTTAAATTAAGCCTGATAGACTTTCTGTAAGCACTACTGACCTACAAGATGAATGCCCACTCACATTATAAGGCCTACACAAGGTCAGCTCCAAAAGCTGAAGGGTCATTTTAGCACAGGCTATCTGTAGGCAGATTACGGTGCTGTGTGAGACAGTATTATGATGTGTGCTCATGTGTGAGAGTTGCCAAACAGAGACCCTCTTACCCTTGCTGAAAACTAGAGGTCTGATCCTAAAAGATGCATTCTGGTTGTTAGCTCTCCCAGTCCATTTACCATGATGGTACGCCGAGTGAGACTCAGTGTGTCAGACTCACGTACAGAAATAGTTAAACAACCAAGTAGTCGGCAGTCGGAACATCCTGGTTGCATCCAAGCCCCTGCAACTCCCCCGCACTCACCCCTTGATCGGCCTTCACAACGTAGAAGACCCATTGGAGATTTCCCACCTGTAGCACCAACTTCTCCAACCATCGCAGGCGACAGTCAAGAACTGAATCCTCTGCCAATGGTGTTCCCCCCACATCCATCAAAAGAGGACTGGACAGTTGCAATGATATAGATGGAGACACACAAACAGGTAAACTACAATCTGCAAGATCAGTCAGCGGTGTTCATGCTGATGTGGGTGCCTTTCCCGTGAGATGATACCTAAATATTTCAGCAGCACACTTCTAAAACCCCAAATGATAGTGTTTATATGTTCATAGACTACGAGGGTCCCTCCTGGTGGCACACTAAGAGCTCTCAGCTCCACACCCTTACCTTGTTCCCTCATATTCCCTCTACATGCCCCCTCGACACTCCCCCCTCCTCCCTACCTCTTCCCTATCCCTGTCTACTGGCTCCTGCTCATATGTCTCTCCCACATCTCTTCCTCCCCACCTGTGCTAACCTTTACCCACTCTCCCTTCCCTCCTGTCTCTGTTGCCCTCCCTCTCATTACCTGCTCTATCCCTCAGAAATGTACAGGCCCCCCATGCCATAGGCATATGCCATCTCACGGCTCCCAATCACATGTGCTGGCATGGGCCTCCTTTCCCCCCAGTCCCCCAAGGGCACACTAGAATGATGGTATGAAACACCCCCACCCCTTGCTTACACCCTCTCTCCTTACCCCTTTGCTCACCCCACTCCAATGTCAAAAGTGCCTTACCTAAACTTGTTGCCGAATGCCCATGCTCTCTTTCCTTGGGGGTTAACGGTCTGCTAACAATTGACGAAGGAAGATGTATAATGTATGGTTGTTATCAGTACTACAAGTATTCCTCCCAACCATCACAAATGTGTACCCTGTTCTGTAATTTACATCTCCTGCGAAGTATTATTATCAATGAAGAATTACAACACAAAAAAAGAAACAAATGGAAAACAAATTCAAGGGGGGTTAAATGGGTAGAACCTTTCAGTATTGTACAGGTGTTTGATGTACTATCCTGTTGTTCACCCCCATATACTATACACCGTATCTCATTAAATCACACTACTGTTAAATACTAATGGTTATCCAGCACACCCATGCATATATTCAGTAATTTCCTGAATGCCGCTTCCTATGCAAATCCTGCTGCTTTATTGTGCTCAGGGGAAGTAACATTGGCTTTGGAGTTTTTTGGGGTTGGCGAGGTGGCGAATGCAAGGTAAGTGGTTTTATTTATTTATTTAATTTTACCTATCCTGTAGTCTGTCTTCTCCCCCCACCCTGCCCTGCCCCACCTCTCCACCAACCTACCAATCTAACCTGTGCTGACCGCCACTGATTATAACACAAAGAAATCATTTTGCTCTGGAGTGAGGGTAAATCTAGAATGCAAGAACTACCATCATAACTATTGTGCCATCATTCATCTTCATCACACTGTCATGCACCTTAAGATATGTAGAACTACAGTAAAACTGGTAAAGCTGGATCCAAATGACTAAATTAAGCATGCAACGGCCCCTGGATATATTAACTGTGGAAGGGAACGGCATCCCCCTTGGCAGTGATAACATTTTTTTTCAAAATAATTAAATATCATTGACACAATGGTAAATACAGTATTATGATGTATTGTGTAAGCGGTAGCAACATATAGTGACTCCTACCAAAGGGACATCCAACTAGCTCAAAATGGGTGATGTTGTACATCCCAGCCAAAACTTGAATGTAGGAAAGTTGGTTTCCGTTGCAGTTACTACCCACTTTTTGCCAGGTTTCTGATGCCCTTTGACTTGATGTGCCCTGGGTCTCTGCCAATCAGGCTCCCAGGGCATTTGTTCTTTCCTGAAACTGTACCTTTGTACCCACAATTGGCACATCTCTGGCCACAGGTAAGCTCATTATAAAAGGTACCATAAGTACCAAGAATACTGTGGCTAGGGAAAGCCTTAAGGGCTGCAGCACCTATTGTGCCACCTTTAGGGGCCCTGCACCTTAACATCCAAACACTGAATTGCAGGCTTCATGTTCTGGTGCAGAAAAAAGTGAAGGGTCGACATGGCACACATCTCTGTATGCCATGTCTGAAACCCACTGCCTGGGGCCTAGATAAGTCACCCCTCTAGCATGGTGCTCTACACCACAGGTGAGGTTACAGTTGCATAAACACCAACTGTAACCCAACAGTGTCTAATTCCATTCTTAGACATTGTAAGTGCAGTAAAGCCTTTAAGAGTATATGGTCTGGGAGTTGGTCATTACAAACGCCACAGCTTCTTTATGGCTTGATGAAACCTGAGATTTGTAGCAAACTTCTCAGAACATTAAAACCACACTGATGCCAGCATGTGATTAATGTAAAATTCACTCAGTTTGCATCTTAGAGATGCCGCCTGAAAAATGACCAGCCCCAGTGAGGTTCCTGAATGGCTACCCACCATCTGCCACCATCAGACAGAGCTCTAGACCCATGGGTAGAGGGTCTCCACTCTTTGGGTCCAGAAACAAAGCTCATCTTGGGCAGAGGTGTCATGCCTCCATTTCCAGGATGGGCTAGGTCAACGAAGGGGAAGCTTCAAAGCCTACCAACTTTGTTAGCAAACCTTGCCTTTTACCACCCCCAACAACTATCTCTCACTGGTTTGACCCCCACTTTGGGTGGAAATATCGGCATGAAAACCAACTTAAAAAGAGAGATGTGCCCACCTTTGTCAACCCCACCTCTTAGGCCTGCAGTTTTAGTAGGGGGCTGGTTATTTTATTGCATTTCATTTTTGTTCTCTTGTGAAGTAAAAATGTTGCACAGTTTGCTACATTTTCTCCATTTTTTTTTAAATAAATGAGCAATATTGTTTTAAATCACTTAGTGGCCTAGTCTGCCAATGGGCTTTCCAGGCAGTAGGCACTGTTGTGTACATCGGTGCATGAAACCACTGTTTTTGTGGTATCTGTGGAATTGAAACATCATTGAGGCCATGGAGGACATTGGATTAAAAGACCTGTTTTTGTTTGTGGTAATTCAAATTTTCTTTCTTCCTGCAAACAGTGTATAGGTGAGGTAATGTCTATGTAGGATGTGTCTTGTTGTAAACAGTTTTAGCCCTGTTTGTTTTCGTTTCTGACATTGCTGAATTAATGCTGTGTTCTCTGTGTCACCATGCATCTTTTGTATGGCCAGTGTGTGTGCGTGTGTATGTCTTCGCCATGGGCCACCATTTCCTTTGTTCTTTCCCATGACATGTGGCCAGGGGTCATTTTGTATAGTCAGTGTCCACCATAGGCTGGCACATGTTCGGTGTTTTCTATGCCTCTTGTGTCATGATTCTGCCACGTCAGTTTTCTGGTGCACCTTGTCTGGCACCTGTTTACTGTTTTCTATTGTTTTTACCATTGCTTGTTGTCACTTTGCCATTTGTCTGTGCCAATGCTTGTTGCAGACTATGATATTACCTTACCAAGGCCTATTGTCCTTTCTTAGCTCCAGTAGTTTACCTGTGAGCCAGTATTTGTAAGCTTCTTCCTGAGCCCTGTTCTCATTGCTAGTTATTGAGAACCATGAGCTTGAGCACCAGCTGGTCCTGTTCTCTGGTTGCTGAAAGAAGATTCTGGTTGCAGCAAAGAGACTTCTGTTTTCTTTTCTCAGGTTGTAGATCCTCTCTTGGCTACAATCAGGTAATATTGTTCCTTTCTTAACCAACAGAATCATGAAAGGTACTAGGTGCTGTTTTTGTTATTTGCTGTTTTTGTTATTTTGCATTTTGAAAGAAAGTTGCATATCCCGCTGAAGCACTCAACGGTCATTTACATGTTTGACGACTTTGGCAATTTGTACATCGCACTGAAGTGCTCTTTAGTCATTTACATGTTTGGTGAAGTTGGCAATGTTGTACATCGCGTTGAAGCGCTCTTTGGTCATTTACATGTTTGATGATTTTGGTAACTTGGCATATCGCACTGAAGCGCTCTTTGGCATTTACATATTGATGGCTCTGGCATTTTGGGCACATCGCGCTGAGGAACGCTTGGGGGGATTTGCATACCTGATGACTTTGACATTGTTTCACATCGTGCTGAAGCGCTCTTTGAACATTTGCATATTTGGACTCAGTGCATCGCCTTGATGCGCTTACTGGACATTTGCATATTTGAACTCTGATACATAGCGATGAAGCGCTCTCTTAGGCATTTGAATCTTAATCTGCCTCATTAGCACATTTAATGTGTTATGTATTGCAAAAAGGTTGTGTGGAAGTACCACTGTGATATTTAAAAGTGGTTGAAGCACATCATTATGGAAAGATTGTGTCTAAAGCCAAGTGGCTCTTTATATAAATGTGTGGTTCGTTTTGAAACTTGGTTGTTTAGCCATAACATTGTATCATTGAGAATTATAGGAACAGAAATTGCCAGTGAAGCCTAGAAGACGTACACAACGACTCTTCTATGCATAACTTGCTTTTCTTTCACAGCTATGTTGTCATTGTTCAACCCATGTTAAATATAGGCAAAGAGTTTACTAAGCACGAAAGGAAAGCTAATCAAGGACAACGTCTCGTTCCATGTCTCCCTCTTTGCACTACCCTTCGAAATTCCCTTCCTCCCCCTGTCTACCCACTTCAATACTCAATGCAATTAAGCTCGAGTCAAGGCTGCTGGAAGGTGGGCTTCTTGAAGGTACTGCTTCTGAGGAACCCAACAGAATTTTACATTTTCTGACATCTTGCTTGTTGTTGTGACCATGTGGCTGTTGGGCATTTTGTGTAGCCAGCCAGTATGCTTTGCTTTCTCTATAGGCATGCATGTCTTCTCTGTTCGTGGCTATGCCACTGAAACGACACGATTTTCAGACCGGATATCACCAGCTCACCAAGACACCACCAATCCAGCCGAAACGTACCCATCTCCCTCCCCAGAGCCTACTTACCACAGTGCCTAGTTACCTTCCTGGGGATGGGGAATTAGCAATATACAAGCTCATATCATCAAAAACACCACTAAATCTATAGGATTACTGGGAATACTCACTAATTACTAAGGAATTCCATGTCACATCCTATGATCTCACCTTATAGTCTTACGACAACTCAGGTCCAGCCTATGCTACCCTCCTCCTTATAGTGAAGGGGGCAGTTCTGATCACTTACCATTACAGACTGACCTCAACCAGTGCTCACACAAGCCACAATCCTGTGGGTATACAAACCGTATCCTCCCGGTGCTCTCTCAAGCTGCAATCCTATGGGTATACACACCGTATCCTCCCGGTGCTCACGCTGCCGCCACAATCAGGTGACAATACACACCGTATCCCCCCGGTGCTCTCAGTAACGCCGCTACACAACGGCGAACACTGTCCTATTGATACCTTCAACTCTCTCTCTGTTGGGAAGTTTCTCTATATGTCTAATATCTACTGAGGGTGTCTCATATACAATTGTTATATTTTATGTGGTAGATAGACAGTTCAATCCTCTTACACAAGAATGGCCAAATCACAATATGCAAAGGTTATTCTCTGATTTAGGTGCTCCCTGTTCCCTTTCTCAGTTACCACTTACCCGGACGGGAAACACATCCGTCCACATAACAGCATCTGACTAGAAGAAAGGTTAGTCTCATCAAGAAATAACACTTGCACAACTGTTCACTAAGAACTGGGGTCCCTTTATTACACAATAGCAAATTATAACATCACAATAACTAGCAATCTAGATATAGCCTGAAAAGTAAAGGGAAATAGGTACATCTAAGGAATACACAGATCTGCAAGGACTCTTTATTAGAATGAAAACAAGAAAGCTTTATTGCTAACACATCCACATATAGCTGACAGGAACTGTAGATGGCTAAAAAGGGAAATAATGGATTATAACAGGACTGCACATCGCTGAAAGAAAAGGGATTAATCAGTGTAACAATACAGTAGGGAATATAGCCTAGGAAATAAAGGAAAGTGAATGATTAAGTGTAAAGCAAACTAGTTTAGAATACCTCACCCTATAAGAAAGGAATGTTTCTCTCTCTCTGGTGGAATCAGGGCTCTCTCCCTCTGTCACCACGGCTTCACTCCACTGGCTCAACTGCTCCAAAAGCTTCAACTGGCAGCTCCAACTCTTCCATCTGACTGGCAACTGCTTCAATACATTCTGACAAACTGGCAGCTCCAGCTGACAGTTCCAACTCCAAGGATCATCTCTGACTGCTCTCTTCAGCTCCAAAGACCAACTGCCTTCTACCATTCCAAGATTCATCTGACCACTCCAAGATCCATCTGAACACTCCAAGATCCATCTGAACACTCTGCCTCTCTGCACTTTGCTAATATGGAATGCTCTCCCCTAGTGGAAAGTTCCAGCCAGTAGCCTCCTCCCACCAAATCCATGTACCAGGCTCCCTGCTCCAGATGCTCTCACAGTGATAAACTGCTTGTTTCGTCCAGAGACTTGAGCCCCAGGGACATTTCTTGATAAGATTCAGCTCCGGCTGGTTCTCTCTAGTTTGCAAAGAGCGAACAACACCTCATAACTAAAACATCACACTTTGACCTCCAAGCATCTCAGTCTGCAGAGGCTTAAAGCAAAATGGAGTCTCTCTGGTTCTGGGCCTTGTAGGCCCAAAAAGGATGAAATAGACGCATAACTCTATCAAAGTACATACACAAACCCTACCAATAGGTAATATAAAGTCAGAACTACAGGATCCACCCTCTACTATAGATCTTCAGGCCTGAGAATGATGAAAGGACACATAATTATGTCAAAGCCAATAGGCAATAGATGGATTAGAGTCAGAAATAAGGGATCTATCATCATATAAAGCGGCTATTCTCTAGTTTATGCTTCTAGGTCTGAAAAGTGGCCTGAAAAGGACCAAAACAAGCTAAGAATAGGGATCTAGGATGGTAGCAAGCTAAAGTCACCATCACTCAGAAATAGAACCAAAAACCCGGTAACTACAGCCACCTTGCTCAGTGTTAGTTGTGTTGACTGCTGGCAGCCATCTTGTGCATCCAGCCAGTGTTGCCCTCTGCCATAGGCTTGCATTGATGGTTGACAATGATAGCAGTTCAATAAATTAATATACTTGGGGATATGTTCACTTATCTTCCATTTTTATTTATTTTTTGAATTTTTATTTTTTAATTGTTACATTTTTTAATATTAGTTTTGTATTATATTTTTCAAATAAAACATGTATTTTAATTTGTGTATGTCACAGTTTTTAGTTTCATTTAAATTTTTTTATTGTAATTTTTTTTAAAGTTTAAAAAAAATCTTTATAAGTGTTTTTTTTAAAGTAACGTTTTTTAATGTAAGCTTTTTTTTTCTTTTGATCCAACTTTTTTTGCCATTTTCCTAACATCTGGCATCCATCCATGACTGAAATGAGTGCACTACACAGCAGCATTAATTGCCTCCTTGATTTCCGCATACCAACGTGATGCACATAAAACAAAAGGTTACATCTGTATTTTGTTGTTACTGCTCTTTCTGAATGTTCCTGAGTGTACTGCAAACAATGAAAGTTTATGTGGGTATGGTTGTACAAATCGATAGACTGTATAATTGCTAAGTCACCACATTAAATGATGTTGGGTCTGATTCACAAAAGTAAACTTAGACCAAAAGTCTAAGTTTAGACGTAAAGTCTAAATTTACTACTAGTAAAGTTAGACTTTTGTTCTAAGTTTGGACTAAAGTCTAACTTAGATCAAAAGTCTAACTTTAGTAGTAGTAAAGTTAAACTTTTGTTCTAAATTAGACTTTAGATCTAAACTTAGACCAAAAGTCTAACTTTAGAAGTAGTAGTAAAGTTAGACTTTTGGTCTAAGATGCTACGTTTCCCTGATGTTCTTCTTGCTTGTTTACTTTTAGGTGCACAAGAGAAGAGACATCACCCACAATACTACCAGACAAAAAGGCCTGTGCACGATGTGACGCGTGACTGACACAGTCATCTCTTCATGTTGTTGTGAAGCTAAGTGGCACTGCCGTCTGACAGCTTCAAGATGGCCCCATAGAAAGGTGCTGCCAAGAAAGTGGCTAGTGGGGAGGAAAAGAAGCAGTTTTTATCCACTGGCAAACTTTTTCAGGAAAGTTGTGCCTGCCGCTTCGGCACTGGCGAGCAAGCTGAGATCAGCACTCCTGCATCAACAGCACCATCCCCCGAACCTAGGCCCAAGACTATATCTGTCATTGAGGAAGCCAGTGCAATCATGTTCACGCCGACGAGCAGTGATGTTGAATTGGCTTTGTCCCTTTCACACAGTTGTGCACAATTGTTGCAGGAAACACATCAAAGTGGACAGCAGTCGCAGCCAGCAATAGCACATCTGTGGAGAAGTGTGGCTCAAGTGGTTGGAGTGGCAGACCGTGATGCAGAGGTCTGGCCCAGACCAGAGTTCAATTCCCCGCCTCGGTGGGTCTTGGGCTCAAATTTCCTTGACAATTCTCTCCTCGGTGCCTATTCCAATCATGGAGTCCCACTCTGCAACTCTGGGCAATAGCTTGCTTAATCTCCACGACGGCCCCTCGCAGTGGGATGCCTGGCTTTCACCTTGGGGATGCCCAGTAATGGGTTATCTCACAGGGGAAAACCAGGACGGGTTCCCAAAGCAAGCGTTTAGAAACCGGTCGGTGATACAGCGCTATATAAATCAACTACATTTGTCTGATGTTGGAGCAGAAAAGAAGGTTGAGCATCCTGCCGAGCAAAATGTTGAACTCTTTTAGAATCATTGACTCCCCGATACTCAGCAAGGAAAAGGAAGGGTACTACTGCACCATATTCTCCAATCACCAGTTCTGATGATGATGTTAGGGACCTGGAGTGGACCCTGACAAACACGAGGAGACAACAGGAGCGGCAAGGGAAAAGTAAAGCTCCAGAAAGACTCAGACTTATTGAATGGGATAAGAAGGAAGATGATGACGAGGTAGTCATGGTGGAATGTGAAACAGAGGAATCTGCCATTGCTGTTTAACCAGCTCCGAGGGATGTGGCACAGGTATCAGTACCACCAGCTGCCATATTTGCAAAGCCCCAGTTAAGACTTCCACCATCCTCTGCCTCAGGAGAAGCAGAGACGTAATCAACCACATGCCCACCTGCCTCCAATTCTTCTTCAGACATTTGCTGTGACACAGTAAGAAAGTACTCCTCTCCAGTTTGGGACTTTTTTTACAGTCAACAAAGAGGGAAAGCACATTGCAATATGCACCATTTGTCATACAAATGTTCGTTGAGGTAAGCCTGGTACACATTATGGTACTGGAGGCAAAGATGACCCATCCGTGAAAGGCCATTAAATCGGTCTTGAATCGGTCATGAAGAGCACCGCCAAGGCAGTGCTCTTCATGGCACAGTATGAAGAAAGGTTTGTGGACATGAATAATCCCTTTAAACATCAAATACTACAGTGGTACAGGTACATAGACGATGTCTGGCTCCTGTGGCAGGGGAGCCAGACCGATTTAATGGCCTTTCACGGATGGCTTAACACTAGGCACAGAGATATAAAATTCTCGATAGAAAATAGCCCTAGCCGGATGACTTTTTTGGATATTGAAATGAGGTGTGTGGACGGTCGGTTGGTTTCATCATTGTTCAGGAAAGACACCGACAGAAACACGATTTTACACCACAGGAGTGCACATCCCCGCAGTCTAAAAACTAACTTACCCTATGGGCAATTATTAAGAATAAGACGGAATTGCTCAGAAATACAAGACTATAAGCTGCATGCCCAAGCATTTTGCTGTGATATGCAAGAGCGTGGTTATCCACGGAAGCTCCTCAAACATTGTCTTAAGAGTGCCAAATATAAGCCTAGAGAATGTTTATTACAAACCAAATAGCGCTCACCTTTGGAGAAACTCGTGTGCGTCACCACCTTCTGCCCGGACACACACAAACTAAGACAGGCTGTATTAAGGAATTGGCATTTGTTGGAGGGGTTGAGCTGCCCGTTCCCCAAACCCATTTTTGCTTACAGAAAAACTCGCAGCATTGGCCAGGAATTCATCCGAGCTGATGTGGTTATTCCTAAGGCCAAGAGCGACTTATTGGCGCAATGGAATCTCAAGCCTATCGAGGGCCACCACAAGTGTGGTAACTGCGTAGCTTGGTCCAGCACAATAGAAGGCGACGAGTTTGTACATCATGCGATCAAGTGGAAGCACAAAGAATTTTCCAATTGCAGAACAAAGAATGTTGTGTACATGATTCTATGTCCGTGCCAACTAATTTACATTGGAAAAACCAGTCAGCAAGTTAACCAAAGAATAAGCCAGCACCAATCGCGAATTAAGAAAAAGGTGATGTCTGCTCCAATGGTGGAGCATTTCTGTGAGAAGTCCCACAATGAACAAGAATTCAAATGGTCTGTTCTGTACACTATGAATTCCAGGTCAAAATGCCATGACGTTGAGCGCGTTCTGTTACAAAAAGAAGCGTATCTGATTTAAAAACTTAACAGTGCACAGACTAGTTTGAACAACCTGTCTGAGATAGCGCATATCTAATTAAATCGGTCCTGATTTGCACCAGTTAGACATCCCTGGTTTGCCTGCTGGTCTTGGTCCTCTATCTCATGAGAATAGGTCCCTGGCCCCGAGAAGCAACCCAAAACGCTAGCACATCCTAGCAGAGTCATTCTTTGCCTTAAAACAAACAATACATCAAATAATTGGGAGTGATGTACCCATTACTTCCAAAGTAGGATAAGTTGTTGACGACAATATGCCCAGCACCCACTCATGATTTTTCTGACATCAACAACATTTTTTTTAAGTAATTGCGATTTATGGAACTACATGCCCCATAATGCATCAGCACAGTTTCTGCATATAACAAACAGGAAACAGCGGCAGCCATCTTTATTGAGAGAAATTGAATCCAGCAGCACAGAGTAGCAGCTCCAGCTACAGGTATTTGCCCCACCTGCACTAACACGCGCTCGCCTAGCGCTGAACTAGCAAGAACATCCCACTAAGATCGCGCTTTGTTTTTCCCTTTAGAACGCTGAAATTAACATCGCCTTTCATGCGCAAACGAGAGATCAAATCAAGGTAGGCAACCTTTTGTTGAATTTCCCAAGCGAGTGTGAATGACCATTTGCACGCCACCAAGCCTCTGAATGTCAATCTCTCCCATATCTCAGAATCCAAATTGATGGTTACGCTGCTCCTAATGGATCCTGCCAGCACTCGGCACTACCCAAAGTAAAAGGTACGCTTTCACTTCCCCAAACTGACTCAGCCACTAGCATAATGAATGAATCAATCATGTAATTAAAAAACATCCTTAAAATCTTTCTAGGATTCTCTGTTCGGCCACGCTATTCATTTAAACGGACCTCCAAAAGACCTCCTCTGAAATTCTACATTGAGCAGCCTTGGTATGTAGCGCACACCGTCATTATAGCTACTTCATGGTAATAAGGAGCCGACACACTAGACTAAGCAAAACATTGCTTTTGTATCCTACAGATACAAGACACATACAGCCCTGATGACAGACCAGTGACTCCTGAGGTTCCGTGACAATTGTAAGTGGTGTTTTCGACTCGTTCGAATATAGACGAGTTTGGTATCTATGAACCGCAAATGACGAGTTTAGTGGGTGTACGCGTTTTCGCTATGCTGACCTAAACCGTTCGTCTGTTTTGTGGGTTTCTTCATCTGAACCCACGGGTTCCATTTTAGATACGCCATCCATTTTGTTTCTTGCCCTCAAGTAGCCAGCGAATGGACATTGTCCGTTTCGTGACCCTGGGATTCCCAAACTCTTGCGGAAGACACGTGTTCCTCTGAGGGTGTCTTTATGATGAGGGGGATGACACTGCAAAGGCAGATGGCCTCGCTCGAGGCTCATCTTGCCGTGCCGGTCTATTGTTTCAGCCGTGCATTCATTAGGCATGTCTCCTTTGATCCTGCAATCGTGTTTCCGATATCACCCCCCTACACTCTTTTGTATCTGTTGACTATCTTTGTCTTCCTCTGCACCTGTTTCTGACTCTTCCTTAATTCGTTTACAGCCGGAATGGAATGTACTAATGGTGGGAAGATGTACTTTTACAGTTGGGAACCGGTGATGTTACTGCAATTATGTTCCGGGACTCTGAATACATGAAAGCGACCCTTTGAATTTTTACTGTGGGAACTATGTTGTAACCTTTTGTTCGCCATGTTGTTTTATGACAGAAATCGATCCACAGTTGCAATTTGAAGCAGTCTCCTAGAACCTACACATGCTGTACTTCTTGTGACTTCTGTGTTCCCTGCAGTAAATAAACCTCGATCTTTGACGCCGAAGGAAGTGTCCCGTGTCTCTGTCATTTGTACGCCGGAACAGGTAACCCACGAAGGTTTCAGGTGTTGTCCCCTGGCTCCGCTGGGTCTTAGCAAAACCCAGTCCTTCAGTTGGCGCCCAACGTGAGGCGACATCAGCGGTACCGGTCCAAAGCCTGACGATCGTGAGGAACTTCTTGTGAAATCTCCGAGGGAAGGTGCACCCCGCTTCATTGATCCTGTTGTCGAGACAAGTGGCCCGAAGGCTTTTCCCGCGAAGATCCCCGCCTCCTGACGGCTGCGATGGACTGATGCCCTGACTGTTGACCTGTTTTGGCGCCTGGCGTAGTCCTTGGTACAGCGAGACGATAGACGGGCCTTCCTGGTGACGCCATTGTTCTTTCAGTTAAGTATTTGTGGGCCGCTCCCAGAGTCCTTAGTTGTTGTTGGTGCTTGGTTGTTTTGCATGGTTCCATTGCATTTGTGGTTCTTAGTATTTGGTTCTTAGTAGTTTTATTTGACGATTGAAATCGCCAAAATCCAAGGGTTTTTGCATTTTTGCAAGGACATCGTAATCCAATAACCCTTGACGTTTGTGAAACTCGGCTAGTGTGCACGATGCCTGGCCGTAGTACTTTGTTTAGCTGCTTTAAAGGTTGTGGTGCGGATTCCCGATTGGAGGACTCATGGCCGATACCTCCAGTTGGAACTCCTGTCTATGAGTTATATAGTCGACATGGAGTGGGTCCTATTGCATATAATGATTGCTGGGTCCGCTACACTAAAGATGACGGTGTCCTTAGTTGGCCACCTCATGGTAGTTTCGAAACCCCAATTTTGGATAATCTTGAAGCTAAATTGTTTAAAAGGAAAGCTAGGCCGGCCATGTTTGATTCCTTTCGATTATGGCGTAAAGAAGCCAAGCAGAAAGAAATCAAACAGCTTAAACGTAATAAGAGGGAAGGTATCGTTACAACAATGAGAAATGCAGAGCAGTTTCAGCGGGACAAAGAAGAGAAGGAAAAGGAAGTTTTTGATAGACTACAACGTATGGCGGTGGATAAGTGTTATCCCGTTTTACCGTCGAGTACTGATACAAAGGGAGAGGAAGCAGTAGAAAACCCTTTGTTGTCCTATCTACTGAAGTCGCCACCTCCATATGCACAGGATGCTACAGCTCCTGTGGTTCCTCCTGTTCCTCAACCTCTTGTTCCGGCAGCTGCTCCTCAGCCTGTCGCTGGTCCTGTTCTTGCGAATCCTCTTGTCCCTATTCCACTACCTGCTACTGTTCCTACTGCTCCACTGCCTATACCTTCTCAGTCTACTGTTCCCGCTACTTCTGCTCTTTTGACTACTCCTACTGCCCTTGCTGCTCCTGTATTTGGTTCTCCTGTTGTTGCACCTTTGCTTCTTTCTTCTTCTCCGTCTGTTCGACGACGTATTCCTAATATTGTCGCTAATTTCTACTCTCCTTTTGGACCGATTCATGGGTCCGATGTTTCTGATGTTCCTCAGCGACGAAGTCAACTTCCTGGTGGTAGGGAGAGCGATACGCTGATAAAAATGGCGCGTAATTGGATTAGATATCCTGTTAAAAACTCCCCGCGCATAATTTTTGACACCTTCTCTCAATTCAATGAGCCCACACAGAGATTTGTGTTTGAGGAAATGTGTAAATGTTTACGTGAGGTGATAGAAAATGATGAGGTAAACAATGTACCGTCCGACTTAACTGAACTTCAGCATCAGTTTTCGAGTGGTATGATTGTGGGTAGTAATGTTCGACGTGCTGTAGAACATCTTCTATCTCTTCGTCCCACTGTAATACCTCGATCATTGTTTAAAGATGAAACTGAGGAGTGGATGGCAACGCCTGGCCGGGATCCCATGCGAGAAGTTCCCCCAGTGTGGATTCCAGGTGATGCCGCCGCTAATCCTGCAATTTTGCCACACTTCCAGAGAGTTTGGATACACCTCCCATGGAAGCGATCGGAAGTTTTGCAGGTAAAACAATCTTTGCCTGACCCCCGTAAAAATCCTGCAGGATACTATAAAGAGTTGTCCCAATTAGTAGATGCCACTATCATGAATCTTGCCGACATCGACATGTTGTTCGGCAACGTAGTACCTCAACCGGTTTGGTCGAAAATTCGTCAAGAAAATCACGCAGCTGAGTTAGGTGGTGATTAGCCTGCGCTTGTAGCGGCTGACGCATTGCAGGTTGGTGGGGCTAAGCCTGAGCAGTTAATTACGGCTTTGCCTCAAAAAATTATTACACTAATGAAGACACTTATGCCAGCAATGAAAGTCAATTGGGATAAACTGTCTGGGTGTAAGCAAAAGAAAGATGATAGTGTCTCTGATTTCTTTACGAGATTTGAGGAGGCATTCATCGATCACAGTGGTCAAGATATGAGCACTGAGGGAGGTCAGAGGTTGTTCGTAGATAAATTTGTATCGAATTTGTTACCTGACCTTAGCAACAAATTAAAGAATTCAGAGAGTTCGTGGGCTGTTTCTACCTCTGCTCAGATATTAGCCACGGCTCAATATTATGAAAATAGGGAGAAGGAGGAAAATGATCGTGCGGATAAGAAAACAAAGGAGCTCAAAACGAAAGTGCTGTTACAGCAAGCGTATCCTCCGCGCTCAAATCAAAATGACTCTCAGCAGCGGAATAGATCGCAGTCGCCATCTACCAGGTCACAGTCGCGAAATGACTCCTCCACACAGAGATCTATGCTCGGATACAATCAATGCGCATATTGTAGAGGTGAGGGCCATTTGAAGTTTGATTGTCCGGTTTTGCGTGACCGAAATAGTGGTGGTTCAGCTAGAGGAGGTCGTAGTGGTCCTCAACAAGCTTCGCGAGGTAGAGGTCGTGGTGTTACCCAAAATCAAAATGAGCGTATTAATAATTCGTCTGAGTCCAATAATTGCTTTGATCAGCGTGGTTCATCATTGGGTAGATCTGCGCAGTATCATGTGGACGATTATTACATCGAGCATGATATTGATGATGGTAACTACTAGGACAGCCACAGACAAAGAGAGGGAGTAGTATCAGTTCCGGTTGATCAGAGAGGGCCTTACGTCGCAGTTGCCACATCGGGCGTAGTTGAGCCTTTTCTGTTGGACACTGGTGCAGCGAAAAGTTACATCATGCATTCGAAACTCCCTGGCGCACCTTTGTCTGGCTTAACGAATGTTTCCGTTGGATTCTCTGGCGCCCCTGTTAGCAATCCGGTTTCTAAACCTGTGCCCATTACAATCGGGCCTAGTGAGCTGAACGCTCCCTTGATTTTGACTACTGGCTGTGGTGAAAATCTTTTGGGCCTGGATTTGCTGAAACGGTTATATGCGACTTTGTACTGTTCTCCCCCGGGGGTGGAGCTTACTTTGGGTCAGAGAGTGATCTCTCCTATGTACTTGTCATCTGATAAGCTCCCACCGGAATTGAGTTCTCTTCCTGCATCTTTGTGGGCAACAGGTCCCAATGACGTGGGCTTGCTTGACATCTCTCCTTATGTTGTTCAACTGAAGTCGAATGTGCGATTGCCACGTATTCCCCAGTATCGTATCTCCCTTGATGGAGAACGAGCGTTGTTAGTGATTATCTATGATTTGATCGATAAAGATGTTATCGAGGAGACATGGGGAAACGTGTGCAATAGTCCTGTGTTACCTATCTTGAAACGCACTGATCCATCCAAGCCTCCTGTTTACCGTTTTGTTATTGATTTACGGGAGGTGAACAAGATTGGGATTCCACAATTTCCTGTGGTGCCTGACATTACGGCTTTACTGTCTCTGATTCCAGCCTCTGCTTCTTGGTTTCAGTGATCGATCTGAAGAATGCTTTCTTTAGCATTCCGATGGCTGAGGAAAGCAGAGATCTATTTGGTTTTTCATTAGGAGGTCGCAGCTTTAGGTTTAAACGCGCTCCTCAGGGCTACTGTGAGAGTCCATCGATATACAGCCAAGCCCTGAAGAGTCAACTTGATGCGTTTGTGTTACCGGCTGCTGCGGCCTTGATCCAATATGTTGATGACTTGTTGGTGGCTGCTGATACAAAAGAGATCTGAAAGACTGCTACGGTGTCTCTGTTACAGCATCTCTGTGACTTACATCACAAGGTGTCACCTTCTAAACTGCAATATTGTTGTCAAGAAGTAACCTATCTAGGTCACTTATTGTCAAAGGAGGGAAGAAGGTTGACCCCAGAGAGAATTGCAGCAATCGCTCGAATGACCGTGCCAACTACTCAGAGAGATGTGCGTGCCTTTCTAGGTATTACGTCATACTGCAGGCAATGGATTCCAAATTTTTCATTGCTAGCGAAACCATTGGTAGCCCTCACGTGCAAGGATGTTCCAACTCCTTTTCCATGGACGGAAGAGTGTCAGAAAAGTTTTTCTGAATTGCGTGATGCGTTGTGTTCGGCTCCTGTGTTAGGTACTCCTGACTACAGCAAGCCGTTTACACTATACGTTCACGAGAGAGAGGGTTGTGCGTTGAGTGTTTTGACGCAGCAATTTGGTGGTAAGCAGCGTTCATGTGCATATTTTTCCTCGACATTGGACCCTGTAGCTAGAGCTTTGCCGAGTTGTCGAAGAGCGACAGCGGCGGCTGCGGTGTCCATCCGACAATCTGCAGGACTGGTCATGGATAATATGCTTACGGTGATGGTTCCGCATGCAGTTGACACTCTCTTAAATCGCACGAAAACTCAACACTTGACGAGCGCAAGGTTGTCTGGTTACGAGTTGACGCTTTTGGCAAGTCATATCCAAATAAAACGCTGTAATGTCCTAAATCTGGCGACGTTGTTGCCAACTAATATGGAATCAGATGAGGTACCACCACATGATTGTTATTTGCGAACTGAGGAAGAAACGAAGGGTTGTGTCGACCTAAAAAACACCCCATTGGCAGATCCCGATGGTACTTTGTATGTTGATGGTTCATGTTTTAAGTTGCCGAATGGTGATGTGACAACTGCATATGCTGTGGTAACGTTGAGTACGGTTGTGGAAACTGCGAGATTGAATCAGAATTCCGCGCAGGCGGCAGAGTTGATTGCATTGACGAGAGCGTGTGATTTGTCGAAGGGAAAGCGAGTGAATGTTTTTACCAATAGCCAATATGCTTTTGGCATTACACATAGTTTTGGTCGATTGTGGCGAGAGAGAGGCTTTATGACATCACATGGCACGAAGATCCAACACAGACAGCTTGTGAATGATCTTTTAGACGCACTTACATTGCCTAAGCAGGTGGCGATTATTAAATGCAGCGTGCACCGAAAAGTGACGGATGATGTTGGTTGTGGTAATGCGTTTGCGGATGAGATTGCTAAAGAGACAGCTAGAAACCTTGCAACCTGAATGTATGTGACGAGTTTGGTAAGGTGGCCTGCAGAAACTGGCATGTGTGAGGACACTGTTGAGAGCGTAAAAGCGATTCAGAATGAGGCCACCGAAACTGAAAAGACTAAGTGGAAGGAGAGCATAGGAAAGTTAGATGCGCACAGATGTTGGATTGATTTGTCGGAAAATCAGAGATGGATTTTGCCGGATGCATATGTGCTAGCCGTTGTGACTATGGCTCACGGCTTGTCACATATTAGCGTGAAAGGTATATGTAAGTTGTTGTCCCCTGTATGGAAGAATGATGGTATTGCTAAGTGTGCTGAGAGAGTGGTTAAGAATTTATGATATGTATGATGTACAATCCTGGCAAGGGCACTCCTACCCCGCCCGGCCACTTTGCTCCTCCTACATGTCCCTTTGAGGTTATCCAACTGGACTTCATCCATATGGAGAGATGTAATAACCTGAAGTACTTTTTAGTTGTGGTTTGCGCATTCTCCAGATGGATCGAAGCCTATCCTCTCAAAGACAATAGTGCCCTGTCCACAGCGAAAGTCCTAATGAAGGAATACTTTCCTCGGTATGGAATGCCACGAATTGTATGGTCTGATAACGGAAGTGAGTTTGTGGGGAGTGTGATGAAGAGTGTGTGTAAGGGCCTTGGAATAACACAAAAATTCCACAGCGCCAATCATCCCCAGTCAGCAGGTTTAGTTGAAGGGTACAATGGTACCCTAAAATTGAAACTCGCAAAGATTCAGGCTACGACTGGTTTGTCGTGGCCTGATGCCTTGCCTCTGGCTCTTTTATCGACCAGGGCGACTGTACACTCTCGAGTTGGACTTAGCCCATATGAGATTGTGTTCGGCCGTCCTGCAAACATTTGGGGGGTCCCTAGACCCAGGTCCTTCGACAGTCTTGAGTATCCAATGTTAATTGATTATCTTCATGGTCTGACTGCTAAACTGAGGTTAATTCATCAACAGGTCTTTGAAGCACTGCCGGCACAGATGGAGGGTCTTGGATATCGGCTCCAACCGGGTGACTAGGTGGTTACCAGGAATTTTGGCCGGAAGCGGAACCTGGAGCCGAGATTTGTGGGACCTTACCAGGTTCTACTCGCCACGAGAACTGCAGTTCGTCTGGAGGGCCGCAAGCATTGGGTGCATGCCACCCACACAAAGAAGGTGCCAATACCTTTACCAGCGGATTCGTGGGTGAGAGCCGGTATTGCCGCATCAGAAACAGAAACTCCGGTGAAATTTGTGCCGTTCAGTGACGCTCAGCCTTTAGGAAACACTTCAGTGCAATCAGATAATTTTGTTGAACCTTTGTCATTGGAAAACTCAAGACTTGAACTATCATCTGACCGACAGGACTCTGTTCCGCAACCTAAACAATTATTTGAAGAACAGACTCGTCCTGAAAGAAGCAGATATTTTCTTCGTTCTCATACCAAAGACTAATAAATATCTTTTTGCTTTTCCCCTTTTTGAAAATTCACGTTACCCCCTTGTTGTCACTTTGAACTGTATGAACAATTACACCTTCCATTGATTTCTAAGTTCTTCCCCACATATGTTTCTTTTTCCACAGCTAAGAGATTTGTATTACAATTAAATGTTTGATTAAAGAACCTCACATCCGGGTTGACCGTAGGGCCGTGCGGGTACTTCCTTCTGTTTAGCAGGTTCCTGACACTAGGTCGGTACTTTTGTCGATTCCTAGGAACTCCTGGGAATTGATAATCGCTACTCAGAACGAAGTGCGTCAAGAACGTTGCGGACGGTTTTTAGAGGATGGAATTCTCAAAGTTGTCGGAAATGGAGAAGACTCTAGCGCAAAGATCAGTACTGCACAGGGTCATACAAACTAAATGCTTTCTGTTTCAGGTGTTCCTGCTGTTCTTGACTGTTTCCATGCTATTGGTGGGTGGAGTATATTTTGGAATACAATCGTTATTGCCTTCTGTTTTACCTACTCCTTCTTCTGAACCAAAATCTACTTCTACTGATTCTCCACATTCCTTTCACCCTCTACCTCAACACGAACAGGTTAGACGTGCGGAATTCATGAATAACTCCTTTGTCCAGCTTCTTCATCAACATCAGTTGGTGATGAATACTACCAACTGTTGGGTGTATGGTTTAATGCCACATACCATGGATAGGGGAATTCCGTACTTGGTCCTTCCTTATAGTTCCCAGGGGTCAGCTCGAGCATTCCAAACTATGTTTCATAGCGCACTAGATTCCTACCCCCATCTAGAGCCACGCACTGCAGATCATGGTCCTGGCCCGTACCACAAGCCTTTGGCAAGAGCGATTGCCGATTTAGATAGAGATATCTTTGACGCATCACTTATTCCAGAGGAAGAGGTGCGAGCATACAGAGATCTGAGTGAGGCTGAGTATAGTATGTCAGTGGGTGATCGGCAGCTTAAAATCTCGTCTCCGATCTGGATTGTACCCCATCTCGGTAACTTCTGTTTGAAAAGTCTTGGCCGAAGCCCGCGAGCTCAGCTTGGGAGGAGTGCCTGTACTGAAACGTATGTTTTACCGACGGCCTCTTCCCCTGTTCTCTTGACTGCCAAGGGTACATACTTTGTATGTTATGACCGCGCATATACATGGTGGCCTCGTGACTTCTCAGGCACCTGTTATATTGCGAATCTGTTGCCGCCGACCTTCACTGTTGGGTCGGATTATCACAAGACCAGAGTTGTGAGAGGCGTGATTAGCAAAGAAGACACTGCCGGTCAAGAAGCAGGAGACTTCTTTAAGGGTTTCTTGCCGTTTTGGGGACCTATGATCAATAGTAGGAACCAGAGACAGTTGACTCGAGTGGTGGAATCGACTGCTAATATCACTGCAAGTGCCCTTGGTAATCTTACAGCAGAGCTTCAGGCGGACAGGCTTATGACGTTGCAAAATCGTATGGTTTTAGATGTTGTTCTTGCAGATAGAGGTGGAGTATGTAAGGTGATCCATTCGAGTTGGTGCATTTTCATCCCTGATCACGCTCCAACTGTCTATCAAGCCATCTCGAAGTTGCATACGATCTCCGAGTCCATACACGTGGACGTAGGTGATTGGATGCTACTAGGATGGTTTTGGGGCCTGATGTCGACGTGGGGTTGGAATATTCTGATGATCATTGGGGTTGTTGTAGCATTTCTGTTCATGTGTTGTCTTTGTGTACAGTGTGGTCCTGCCTTATGTGGCCTCTGTGCCACGACGTGTATAAGACGGCCACCTGTTACCAAGGAAGCACTGATGGATAGAATGATGTTGCAGCAACATCTGGATGGTCTGATGAATATCGAGATCGATTCTGATATCGACTAGTGCTTGCCTACATGAGGGCAAAAGGAGCGTCTGAGGTACTCAGCAAGGAAAAGGAAGGGTACTACTGCACCATATTCTCCAATCTCCAGTTCTGATGATGATGTTATGGACCTGGAGTGGACCCTGACAAACACCAGGGGACAACAGGAGCGGCAAGGGAAAAGTAAAGCTCCAGAAAGACTTTTTTTACAGTCAACAAAGAGGGAAAGCACATTGCAATATGCACCATTTGTCATACAAATGTTCGTTGAGGTAAGCCTGGTACACATTATGGTACTGGAGGCAAAGATGACCCATCCGTGAAAGGCCATTAAATCGGTCTTGAATCGGTCATGAAGAGCACCGCCAAGGCTGCTCTTCAAAGGCAGATGGCCTCGCTCGAGGCTCATCTTGCCGTGCCGGTCTATTGTTTCAGCCGTGCATTCATTAGGCATGTCTCCTTTGATCCTGCAATCGTGTTTCCGATATCACCCCCCTACACTCTTTTTTATCTGTTGACTATCTTTGTCTTCCTCTGCACCTGTTTCTGACTCTTCCTTCATTCGTTTACAGCCGGAATGGAATGTACTAATGTTGGGAAGATGTACTTTTACAGTTGGGAACCGGTGATGTTACTGCAATTATGTTCCGTGACTCTGAATACATGAAAGCGACCCTTTGAATTTTTACTGTGGGAACTATGTTGTAACCTTTTGTTCGCCATGTTGTTTTATGACAGAAATCTGTTTAAAAGAGCGATCCACAGTTGCAATTTGAAGCAGTCTCCTAGAACCTACACATGCTGTACTTCTTGTGACTTCTGTGTTCCCTGCAGTAAATAAACCTCGATCTTTGACGCCGAAGGAAGTGTCCTGTGTCTCTGTCATTTGTACGCCGGAACAGGTAACCCACGAAGGTTTCAGGTGTTGTCCCCTGGCACCGCTGGGTCTTAGCAAAACCCAGTCCTTCACTCCAGTGTGGTCTAGAAACGCATCGGCGGTGTTGTTTGGGAGATACAAAGTATCATTGTTGTACAAAAGATAGGACCGGCTGGTCCAGCATTAAAATATATATAAGTCATTTAATTACTTATATTCTATCCTCCCAACCCCTAGTTTCTCTCATTCAGGGTTTGCAATTTTTTTGTTGTTTGTGATAAAAATGTTTGTATTATTTTTTCAATAATTGTTTTATTTAATGTCTGATGCGAGAATACTTTCTAATGTGTGACATAATGGTTTCTAAATGTGTAAATAGTCTTTGCCTTTAATGTTTGTTAAAGTTTGTTTAGCCTTGTAAATATTTGCAATCAATGTCTTTTTCTGTCATCAATTCTTTGAAAATATAAAAAATACAAAATGATTGACACAAAATATTGGTGTCTAGGGAAGCGACAATAAATTGGTTTCTTACCCTGTATCAAAAAAACGTATTGAGTCACTGTAGTTTGGGTACTTTTTGTTGTTCACTATTGATATTAGGTCTAGCCCTCACCACATAAAAGACCTAACCCCTTTTGTTCCCAATTGCCAGATCTCAGCAGACTGGCAATAAAGTATTTAGCTTGTCCTGTCACTAGGTGTCTGCTGAACATGTATTCAGGACAGCTGGTGTGGTTGTCACAGTGAGAAAGACCAGTTTCTCACCTCAAAACATGGCAAGACTGACAATGATCAAAATTAACCAACGTTTGATACCACACAATTACACCATTCCTGAAACAGCTGCCTAGGAAGAAGAGGGTGATTGGTCTGAAATTGAATCAAATGTGTTAGCTGACCAACTTCTGGGTGAACCACTTGAGTTTAAGGATGAACTCTATCTCCCAGACACAGTGCCCCAATAGAACTTTTTAATATTTTTTCGTTGAACTTAGTTTTTTCTTTGCAAAAAAACAACAAAAAAATTAGCTAGAGGAACATTATTATTTTGTGTCAGATTTATGCTGTTGCACAATTTTTATTAGTCATATATATATTACCGGATTGCAGTTGGGCCAGTGTGCATCGAAGAAGCATCTACAATGCCTTCATGACACTGGGGACAATGCCTGCATGCCCCCCTTGCATGGCTATTGGTTGATGCCTATCTCTTTGTGAATCACTTAGCACTAGAAGGTCTTCCCCATAAAATCATTTACTATTTATAAGACTGCCTGCCAAAACCAAATTCCAATGTGTTGCCAGCATCGAAGACGATTGAATGCCTTATTCTAAAACTACTCTGGCTTGAATTGGAAGAGGTAATTTCAACGATTGCAATGGTGGGGCACTGATTGCTTGAGTGATGGTTTAAGTTGATTGATGATTCATATGGTGGCAGACAGTGAGGTAGGGCATTGAACTGTAATGTGGGGGCTTGCCTGAGATATCAGATTTGCAATTTTTGGTGGGGCCCTGAAGGGTGGGAGATAATTGTTTCCCTGGAAGTGATTGGCCTTTACAAACTTACTTAGCAAAAATTAATTAACGTGTATGGTCCACTCCTATGATCCATCTGTATTTCATCTCTAGGATGGCTGCCCCAGGTAATTGTTTTATTTACAAGACTGCAAAATTCCAATCTGTTGCTTTCATTAATGGGGAGAAAGTGTACCTATAATACTATGCTTGGAGTGGAACAGGTAACCAATGCACCAATAAGTGATCTGACTATCGCGTGATTGTGAGTGATGGTTGATGTGGTGGCGGACTGTGAGGGAGGGTATGTTGAACTGTAATATGGGACATTTATTGAGATGATTATTGATTTGCATTGTCTGGGGCTTGAGTGATGGGCGCTCTTTTTCTTTTCCCTGTAGGAGATCAACCCTTTCACATTGCAGGGTTGTTCTCCTTTTTCTGGTTCTTTGAAGACCAGAACAATCACTTTAGTTAACAACAGAAAACTATGCAAAATATTGCAATTCTGTTTCCCTATTTGTTCTTCCACAGCAGAGCACTTAACGTCTATCTTGATTGGGTCATTATGATTTATAATGAAGATGACTGGTGATGGACGGCGTTACTCGAAGTCAGGAGCAGCATCATGGAAGAACTCATGGTAGGTGCTGCAGACGAACCTCATCAACAGCTAGAAGCAAGAAGGTATTTGATTATAAACGTCAGTCCAAAGGTAAACCAAGAGTCTGAGTCCTAGTACTCAGCAATGTGGACTAGAGAGAGGTGCGTTTGTGAAATGCAGCTCTGTGTGTGTGTTGGACTTGTGGTAAAAGTGAAACTCTGAGTCTCCTTCTTGAATGTTTTGCTCTGACTCTGAGTTTCTCTATACACTCTTCAAGAAGCTTACCTTCCTTCTGTCCTCCTTGACTTTAAAATACAGTTTTTCTTTCCAATCTGCAAGCCTTCTTCTTTTCTCCTTCATGAATGAAAGGCGAAAGCTAGCTGAGCACAACAACACTCCTGCTTACCTACCCGAGCAGTTCAGACAGTCACCAAAGAGCAGACATTCCCAAGGAGAATGCAGCTGCAACACTCAATTTTGCAATACCATATAATTTTTCTTTTAACAATCATTTGACCCATGCCCCCAAGAGTATTTCATGCACTCATGGATATTATAAACCCAATGGTAAACAATCTGAATAACTATTCATTTGAATCCGCTTGTCTACCTGACAGCTGGAAGATTGCAGCGGTAAAACTCCTGCAGAAAAAGACAATTGCAGACCCCACCACTTTATCCAACCTCAGACCCATATCACAATTACCTTGGATGAGTAAAATAGTAGATAAGCTGGCTAATAAGCAATTAAACAATTTCCTCCAAACAGAAGATATCTTACACACCAAACAATCGGGTTTCAGACCAGGATATTCAACAGTCAGTGCTGCTCCATACTACGGAGCATTAAAGTTTGCCCTAGATCAAGGCAGAGATGCAGTACTGATTATGTTGGATTTATCGGCAGCGTTCAACACGGTCTCCCATGATATTTTTAGGGACAGACTCAAGTTGAGTGGTGTTACTAATAAGGCGCTCACTTGGTTCTCATCATTTTTAGACAATAGACAGAATATTGTGACCGTTGGCTGACACAAATCCTCAGAAAAACAGCTCTCAGCAGGCGTGCCGCAGGGTTCTTCCCGGAGCCCGACGTTGTTTAATTTATGCATGACTCCATTGCTTACCTTAATTGACTCCTTCGATGCAGAAGTTATCACATATGCAGACGACACCCAGATTATTCTCACCTTAGATAAAAACTCAACCACCGCAGAAGAGAAATTCCACCACTGCCTAACAGCAGTTATGAACTGGATGAAACTTAACTATCTGAAGTGTGACAGCCAGAAAACAGAAATCATGCTGTTGGAGAAGGCCAATCCCTTCACACCCAGTTAGTGGTGGCCGGCCAACACAGTTCCACCTACAATCACTGCTGTCACAGCATGTAATCTAGGAATCAAGTTTAATCCAACCTTATCTTTTCACAGCCGTGGCTTTTATGTGTTTTCATATCATAAAAATATTGAAATAGTTCTTAGATCTTCTCCCATTGAATGCCAGGAAGACTGTAGCATTACATTACTTAATGATTTCAGAAATAATACTGCTAGCTCCACATTAGAAAAACTTACTAGTAGTGCTATTTGTTCTATTTTAGCACAATCCGGCATTCTCATTGTGTCCTCACACAGCACTCAGGTGATGGCAATTGTTTGTACATTTTTTATAAATATATAGCCCACTAACTCAGTCTATCTACTTCCATTAAGTTGACTACAATGGATAATCAATCAGTCATTCTGACATCCTTGTCAAGGAAACTGCTCTCCCCTCATGCCCCCCAGTGCCTTAAGGTTCCAGGTAGGTGTTCAAGGCCCTCCTCCACCCACAGGCTCCTGCCTGCACCTCATCCCTGGTAGTCCAGTGCAAGTGCCTTCTCTTCTGCTGGTATGCTATGTGTTTGCCAGCATTTTCTGTTCCTTTATGTCTGTTGCCCACTTTTTTTGTCCTTTTCTGTCCTCCTCAATTTTTCTGCCTTTTGGTCCCCTGTTTGCCTTGTTTCTTGCTGTTTCCAACTGCTTCTGCCACCACCGTCCCTCCCCCGCTGCGTGTTACCACTCACGCCTCCCAGCTGCTCTTCCTCCCTGACCCCTACTTAATGGTAGCTGCTGCAGGACAGGATGAGCAAGACCTCTGACGTCCTGGTGAGAGAAACTGATCTATCCTTGTTCAGCCCTGTCGTTGAGGCACTGCCCCCAGTGCTTTTCTGGTTCCAGGTAGTTGTTCGAGGCCCTTCACTATCCGCAAGCTCCTTCCTGCGCCTCATCTCTGGTGATCCAGTGGCGACCCTGCTCTTTTGCTTGTCTGCTTCGAGTTTGCCAGCCTTCTTCTGTTCCTTTTTTTATGTTGCCTATCTTTTGTGTCTTTTTTTGCCTTTCTCTATTTTTTGCCTTTATTCTGCCGTTTATTCTATTCTTTCCCTGTTTGCCTCCATTCTCACTGTTTCCTGCTGCTTCTGCCCCTACGACTACTCCCCCCTGTGTGTTCCCTCTATTGCGTCCACACTGCTCTCCTTCCCCTGACCCCTGCATAATGGTGGCAGCTCTGGGGCTGCATTGCAGGTGCACCGCTGGTGCACTAAAGACAAGCCAGTCTGCCCCTGTCCAAGACCCGACTGCGACCAGCGTCATGGTCCCTGGTCCTCCGCCCCGCCGCTATAAATCCAGCACTCTCCACACACTCAACCACAGATGCAACAACAATTGCCAGCCCTCAACGCTGAGCAACTGCCAAGGCCCAATCTCCTGCGAAAACTGCTGCTTAACCTTCACCCACCTCTGGACCGAGACAGCTACCGCAAATCCACCACCGGATGCCAGAGCACCCAAACCCCTGATCTGCATCCTTCTCAACGTGTGCTCCCTGCACAGACATGCAGTAGAAGTTTGAGACCTCCTCAACCCGCTCACACCTGATGTTGCCTTCCTCACAGAGATCTAGACCAATGCCAGCTTTGCTCCCAACATGGCAACTGCCATCGCTGATGGGTACAAGATCCTGAGGAAAGACCGCCCCATCGGCCCCAGAGGAGGTCTTGCCATCGTCCACAAAAGTGCCTCCCGACTGACAACCTCCATCTCGAATAATTCCTACTCCCATGGAATACATACATTTCCAGATCCAGCCCAACCCCAGAATGACACTCTGCAGACCACTCGCCTACAGACCTCCCGGACCCTGCTACGCATTCACCAACACCATTGCAGACTACATTGTGCCCCACGCCCTCGCCTTAAGAATTACTTACATCTCAGAGACCTGAATTTCCACTTAGACAGCCTCAGCTACCCCAGCTCCACTGACCTTCTAGAGAACCTCACTAACATTGGACTGAAGCAACTCATCTCCACCCCCACCCACACAGTGGGCCACTCTCGATCCCATGTTCGCCAGAGGAAACAACATTTGCTTCAGTCACACCACAGAACCTCTCGCGACGGACCACCCCAGCACCCACTTCTCCTTCTCGAAAGCCACCACACACAAGCCTATGCCACACCTCTCATGCCGAAACTGGAGCAAGATCACTGAAGAGCACCTCACCTCTCCCTCAGCCGCACTCCTTCCCCTACCACAAAAGATACCAACATGGCAGCCGATGACCTCCACCAATGGATCACCGACTGCACCAACATGCTCACTCACCTCCAGAACTCAGAAAGACGACTCAACATGGAACCCACGTGGTTTACCACAGATCCTCAAGAATCCAAGCACTCGAGCTGATGACTGGAGAAAACCTGAAGAAACAGCAAAACCCCAATAGCATGCACCACCTACAAGGCCGCCACAATGGCACACCACCATCTCACCAAATCTACGAAAAACTTGATTCAAGAGAGAATCCTCTCCAAATCCCACAACTCCAAGGAACTCTTCACCTTCATACAAGAACTCACCAGACCTCCCGGTGAAACCACAGACATCACTCCTCCCAGGACCTCTGCAACAAACTCTGCTCCTGCTATCACCACAAGATCAGGACATGCTATGACAACTTATACAACCAACACCAAGGCACCAACCCAACACCATCCACCAGCTACGACACCTAGCCTACCCTGTTCACCTGGACCCTGTCACCACTGAAGACACCACAAAGACTGAGAAGAGCATTCACGCTAGAGCACCCATTGACCTCTGCCCGCCACACATCTTCCACAGGGCCTCCTCCGGCATCACACCAGAACTACAAAAGACACTCAACTGCCCCCTCGAAACAGGCATGTTCCCCGATTATTGGAAATGCGCTGAAGTCAAATCCCTCTCAAAGAAGCCCTCTGTAGACCCGATGAACCTCAAGAACTACAGGCCCATCTCTCTCCTTCCCTTCACCACCAAAGTCATCGAGAAAATTGTCAACACCCAGCTAACGCAATTCAATGAACCTAACAACATCCTCAATTCATCTCAATCCAGATCCTGCAGAAACCACAGTACTGAGACGCCTTCCTATCCGCCACGGATGACATCCGCACCACCTCAATCATGGCCACAGTACAGACTTCATTCTACTAGACCTCTCAACAGCCTTTAACACCGTCTCCCACCACACACTAGCTGCCAGGCTCCATGATCTCAGCATGCAGGTAACTGCTGCAGACTGGATTTGCTCTTTCCTCTCCAGCAGAATAAGACTCCTGCCTTTTCTCTCCGAACCCACAAAGATCAGATACGGAGTACCCCAAGGATCCTCCCTCAGACCCACGCTCTTCAACATCTACATGGCCCCCCTTGCAACCATTGTCAGAAAACAGACTCAGCATAGTATCCCACGTCGACGACACCCAGCTCATTGTCTCCCTTACTAAGGAACCCAACATCAGCAGGCACAGTTTCCAGGAAAGAATGAAGGACGTCGCATCCTGGATGAGCAGCAGCTGCCTGAAGCGCAACTCAGAGAAAACGGAAGTCCTCATCCTAGGATCTACCCCACCATATGGGACGACACCTGGTGGCCCCCTTGCCCTCGGAAACCTTCCCACCCTCACAAATCAAACCCGCAGCCTCAGGATGATACTCGACTCCTCACTCATCATGGACCGACAGATCAATTCCATGTCCTCCACATGCTTCAACACCCTCTGCAAACTCCGAAAGACATTCAAATGGATCCCCCTTGACTCCAGGAAGTCTGTTACCCATGCACTCATCACCAGCAGGCTAGACTACGGAAATGCTCTCTACGCCGGAATCAACAAATCACTCCTTCGCAAACTCAATACCGTCCAGAATGCCGCAACTATACTCGTCCTCAGCATCCCATAACATGACAACATCCCCCAGCACCTCCGCAACCTCCACTGGCTCCCCGTCAAAAAGAGAGTAATGTTGAAGCTGCTCCGTCATGCCGACAAAGCCCTCCACAACACCGAACCCGAAAACCTCAACAAAAGAATCTCCTTCCACACCCCCACGAGAAACCTCTGCTCTGCCGTCTGAGCCCTTGCCGAAATCCCCCGCATCCACAAAGCAAGAACAGTGGGCAGATCCTTCTCCTACATTGCGATCAGGACCTGAGATGAACTCCCTCTCAGCATCAGACGGAGCCCTACAATGCAAGCCTTCAGAAAAGACTTCAAGACCTGGCTCTTCAGATTATCTCGAAGCTGCCTGAATCCCCCCTCCAGTTCCTTTAGACCCTCATGGGTGAGTAGTAAGCTCTATAAATCCCTGGTTGATTGATTGATTGATTGATTTAATCAAATCAGTCCTACAGTTGGAGCTCCCCTGGGTGGAACTGGAATTAGGACCTCACTTGTGAAGTTGTGATGCCTCCCCTGTTATTGCTTCATGGCCATTCAGGCAAGATCAAGTAAAGTAGAAAGGATCCCCGCTCACCCAAAGTAATATCGCACAATATAAAACTGGGTACTCACCAAAATGCATTGAAACCAAATCCAGTTTTTGTGATGTGAACAATGACCCAAGAAGATTGGTGACTGTAAAGACATGTTGTTGTTGTTGTTGTCTTTTGTATTCTACCAGCCTATGCTTATATGTTCTGTGATGCATTGTTTTTTATTGTAAAATAGGACCCCACCCTCCTTTTTGTGAAGGGATGCACAAGGATGGAGTTTTAGTTAGTCTTTTAAATACATATTAATAACTGTGTACTGATATATGATTTATCCACTGGTTTTAGATGAGATTTGGTATATAAACAGAGGGTAAAGAAAATAGTCTCTCTTTTTTTTACACGAACATATATAGGTGTGGTGTTTGTACCTTAATGTCATCTGGGCTATACATGAAGTTTACAATGAAATTGGAATGAGAGCATTGAATGTGCCTGAGTTTGAATTTACAAACCCAACTGGAGTTTTTATCTGACTGTATATTCAAATAAGACAACTAGTATGGATGAAATTGAATTTAGTAAGAAAGTAACTAAGTGTTACTGTTCTTTATCTAAATAGTTGTACACAATATAGGTCATCATAGCAGGATTCCCCATAATATTCAAGATAGTTAGATATGTTTAAATATAGACTCTATAACTAAGTGCTACACTCTCTCCTATGTTACAAGCACATAAACAGGTTGCATAAATCTAGTCGACAGGCAGCAGTGCAAAGTAAAAGGAATAACTTCAGGCATACATTTGGATTAAATAGAATATTTTCCCCTTATTTATTTACAAAGAAACCCACCCTCCACACCCAAACAACATGCCCACATCTCTCCCCAAACAAAACTAACCCAAACCCCAAACTGAAAATGTCCAAGAAAAGGTCTCTCTGGTTGAACTCCCTTAAGCCACAACAAACAACCAATCTCTACCACCAAATTTATAAAAGGGTTAGAAGAGGGCATTATGAATGTCGGTCTGGAGTTGGTCCAGGCTCTGTTTCATCCTGGTGAGCGGACCTTCGATGGTGTCCAGCTGCTGCATGATGTGGCACAGCAATGACCAGTTGTCAGTGTGGTGGGTGTGGCAGCAGGTGGCTGGTGGAGGCACCGGCAGGTCACTCTTTGGAAGTGGGGGACTGTGGCGAGGGCGAAGTCGGAGGTGCGGAGCTGGTGGGTGGGGGTGTAGAAGCTGAGTTGTCTGTTGAGGTTTGTTGGTCCAGTGTAGAGTGCCTAGTGTGCGTGAGTGAGGAGCTTGAAGGTTATCCTCTTGTTGACCGGGAGCCAGTGCAGGTCTCTCATGTGGGGTGTGATGTGGCTGCGGCGAGGGATGTCGAGGATCAGGTGTGCAGAGGCGCTCTGGATGTGTTGAAGCTGTCTCAGGAGTTTGGTCGAGGCTCCTCCGTAAAGGGTGTTTCCGTAGTCCAACCTGCTGCTGACGAGGGCCTGGGTGACCGTTCTTCTCCTTTCAGTGAGGATCCACTTGTAGATCCTGCGGAGCATGCGGAGGGTGTTGAAACAGGAGGAGAAGATGGCGTTGACCTGTTTAGTCATGGAGAGGGTGGAGTCAAGGATGACCCCTAGGTTGCGTGTGTGGTTGGTGGGTGTTAAAGTAGTTCCCAGTGTGGTCGGGCACCAGGTGTCATCCCAGGCCAAAGGGGTGGATCTTGTCCGAGTTCAGCTTCAGTCGGCTGTTCCACATCCATTCAGCGACGGCCTTCATTCCTTCATGAAGGTTGAGTTTGGTGGTGTGGGGGTCCTTGGTGAGGGAGAGGATCAGCTGAGTGTCATCAGCGTAGGAGATGATGTTAAGGTCATTCTTATGGGCAACGTGGGTGAGCGGTGCCATATAGATGTTAAACAGAGTTGGGCCCATGGGTACGCCGCAGATGATCACGGTGGCTTCGGAGCAGAAGGGGAGAAGGCGGACGCTCTGTGTCCTGCCAGAGACAAAGGAGGATGACCCCTAGGTTGAATGCGTGGTCGGCGGGTGTTGGAGTAGTTCCCATTGCAGTCGGCCACCAGGTGTCATCCCAGGCCGAAGGGGTGGATCCGAGGATGAGGACATCTGTCTTGTCCGAGTTCAGCTTCAGTCAGCTGTTCCACATCTATTCAGCGACGGCCTTCATTCCTTCATGAAGGTTAGGTTTGGCGGTGTGGGGGTCCTTGGTGAGGGAGAGGATCAGCTGGGTGTCATCGGCATAGGAGATGATGGTGAGGTTGTGCCGATGGGCAATGTGGGCGAGCGTGCCATGTAGATGTTAAACAGAGTTGGGCCCTGGGGTACGCCGCAGATAATTTTGGTGGCTTCGGAGCGGAAGGGGGGAAGGCGGACGCTCTGTGTCCTGCCAGAGACAAAGGAGGTGGTCCAATCCAGGGCCTTCTCTTGGATCCCAGCGTTGTGGAGGCGTGTTTTTAGTGTGTGGTGGCAGACCGTGTCGAAGGCGGCTGACAGGTCCAGGAGGGTGAGAGCCGCTGTTTCTCCGTTGTCCAGCAGGGGAAGCCATGTTCATTGCTAAGTTGCACTCTGGGTAGTTTGCTACTGTCTCCATCTGTATTTGACAATTATCTTTTTTTACTTCCAATGGCCCTGCTCTTCGCCAAATGCATTTCTCTTTCTACCCTGTCTACACCTTGGAAAATGAAAAATAAAAAAGATACCACATCACACATCTCACATATGAAATGCGTATATTAATATATTATCCTGTCTGCCTTAAGTAGACGTTGAGGAAAATAAATCTAATGGACTGCACTACAGGTAAAGGAACAGGCTATATAGATGTAATTTGTGACATTCGTCACTGTGGATCTCATATGCCAAACTTGACATCAAATCATGCACTTACTCCCACTTTACTCTGTGGCCTTCTCGATCACCATGTGTTTCCAACAAATTCATTTGCTGGGCTGTAATCAAAGAAAGGAAACTTGATTTTCTTTACCGCATGGGGTAGCGTACAGGGATTAGACAGGTAAGGTACAGATTTTTTTAATATATAATAGAGGGGCCAATACGCTGATAACCGATTCATCATCTTTGACTTATTCAGTCATGCTACTAATCAAAAGGGAAAAATCTGAACAAGGGTAAATTAAATCTGTAAACATATTGTGGAATCACTTCACATGTGTATCAAATTAAATGTGACACATGCCAAGAATGGATTTTTTAATTTGCTAGGCAGGGACAGAAGAACTTAGGAAAAAATAAAGGAGTTAAGTACTAAGAGATGACTGAGAAGGCAAAGGGACAACACACCTTGTGTGTCCGGTTTGCAATGCCTTGAACACATTGTAAATGCTTCATTAACTGAAGTAGACACATATCACACAACCAACACTGCAGTCACACATTGATTGACCCATACTGCACTTCAGTCATAGTGGACAAAAAAGCCATGGGTGAGAAGGAGGGATAATGAATGATAGGTAGGATAGATCTGGATCAGATAACATATGCAGCGAGTCGAGGGAGTAGAACAAAGAATTAAAATAAATACCTCCAACTTAGAGGCATAGATTTGAATGATATTGATAACCATACACAAACCAAGTAAGCAAAGTATGTGAGCAGCGTGCTCCTCAGGAGAAGAGTTGCCTTGTTTATTCATCTAAACAATCCAAATATTCATTCATTCTTTCATTCTAATTCACCCACAGCCATCATGATTAAGCTTTACTTGCTCTGGTCCAGTCTTTCACCAAAACTACCAATCCATTTTTCACCCATCCTTTAGCCACCCGTGCACCATTTCACCCACCTACCCTTTCACTCATATGCCATTTCCCTTCTTCTAAGTTACCTTCCATTCTTTCATTTCTCCCTCAAGCCATCGCCGCTAATTATGTGAGATTTTGCTGAGTTGCAGAGAGAAGAGGCTATAATATTAATAACTCAATCAAGGCTGTGGCTGATAAAGCTGGGGGGGGGAGATTCACTGCCATTTTTGATGATGGCGAGTGACGCCATGGCAATAGCTAGTGAGCATAGCAATTCTAAGAAATTATATGACTTACCTGTGCCCGTCCCTACTGCCGCTTCTCTCCCTCCAACTGACCCATCTCCTCCTGCAGTGTCGCTGGAGCTGGAATTACCAATGTTCTGTGTGGTGGGAATAAAATATTACACACAACTGAGATGCCTGATACACAATACCAAATACACATTGCCTCAACGTCGGACTACCCCTGAGGACCAGTTGGAAGGGGCGTCAGGTGGTCCTGATCTTCAGGAATGAACAATGTTTCTTCGGACTTCTTTCGGTGGAGGGCCCTGCAAGTACAATCAGTCACTGACTTATGTTTTTCTTTTCTTTCTAATGCAGCTTTTAAACTTTGGAGGATAACGGGGGGTGATAGGATGTCTCCCTTCTCCTCTGGGGGCTTTTCGTAGATTCGTTTTTTGGGGGCGACAGGCACACTGCTAGTTGGGGGGGCTTCTTAGTCTGATGCAGGGGTGCAGGGTGGGGGGTGTTTGGTTGGAGTGTTTTTCTTATGTTTTTCCTTTTTCCTTTTTCTCGAGGCAAGGATACTATTCTTCTGTTTATTATGTCGCGGTAGCTGTTTTCTGGGGGCGGTGGTTGGGACTGTGCATCTTTGATGATGGGGGTAAGACTTTAAACGTGTTGAGTTGGAATGTGAACGGGCTGGGGGATCGCATTAAACGTGGGGTTGTACTGCAGATGTTTAAACGGTGTGTACCCGATGTTATTCTACTACAGGAGATGCATCTTATTGGCAACACGTGTCACGCACTTAACAGAAAAGGGTTTAAGATGGTGGCTCACTCCGGGTTCTCTTCGGGGTCCCGAGGGGTTGGGATCATGGTGTGCATGTCTCTGCCATTGGAGGTGGAGACTAGGGTGATTGATGATAGAGGCCGCTATGTTGCCGTTGTGGGTAGATGGGAGGGGCGTACCCTGGTTTTGGTTTCTGTTTATGTCCCCCCGGGTTTGCAGACGACTACCTTCCAGGATCTCGGGGGCGCCATTTTGGGCCTCCCGGATGGGGTGCTCATTCTTGGTGGGGATTTTAATGCGGTGGTGTCGGGAACCCTTGACCGTTTTCCATCCAGAGACCTTCGCAGCGCGCAATCATGGCTCCCAAATTTCCAGAGCACTATGGGTCTTGTCGATTGTTGGCGTCTTCTCCATCCCGCTCAGCGGCAGTACTCCTTCCACTCGGGCGTGCATGGCAGCCTCTCCAGGATTGACTATGTCTTGACTCCGGCGGCCCAGGCATCAACCGTTTCTGGAGCCCGTCTGATGGCCAGAGGCATTTTGGACCACTCCCCGGTCTGGGTGTCGTTTGATTTTGGTATTGTGGCAACCTCCAGACTGGTACCGGTCAACCCTTGGTACTTTCGCAATCCAAAAACTCGGGACCTCCTAGCTAAAGCTATCGATCTGTATTTCTCCGAGAATACGGGTTCGGTATCGTCGGCCTTATCATTGTGGGAGGCCTTCAAAACTGTCCTGAGAGGAGAAACCTTCTCCTTGATAGCCGAGGTGCGCAGGCGCAGGGATGAGGAAATGGTGCGGTTGGAGTCGGACATTGAGGGCTTGGATTCTCAATTGGAAATTGACCCGACACCCGAATTGCTTCACGCCCTCTCCCTAAAGCAGTCGGAGTATCGTGCCACTGCCACTGACGCTGCTAAGGCGATGGGCAGGGAACAGCAAGGGAGGATTTATGATGCGGGTGACAAGGCGGGCAAGCTTCTTGCCTGGTTGGATAGGAGAGTGATGGCTTCCCGTGTGGTGCCTTAAGTTCTGGGAGAGGACGGGGTGGTTGTCACTGACCCCAGCGCCATTGCCTCAGCTTTTGACAACTATTTCGAGACGGTTTATGCCTCGGTCTCCACCTTGACTGAGTCGGACTCGGCCTCTTTTCTGGAGGGAGTTGAGCTCCTTTGCCTGTCGGACACCGAGCGTGACGACAGGGACAGGGACATTATGGCTGATGACGTGGCGCTAGCGATACGATCTTTGCGGTCTGGTAAGGCTCCCAGTCCCAATGGTCTTCCGGTGGAACTCTACAAGATTAAGGCCGACACCGTCGCAGTGCCCCTGCGACGTATGTTTTTGGAGGCCCGGGAGGCGGGTGAACTCCCGCTGGACCAGAGTTTGGCCACCATTGTGGTCATTCATAAGGAGGGGAAGCCCAGGGACCTTTGCAGATCGTACCGCCCGATATCCCTGCTGAATGCCGAACCCAAGATTCTGGCTAAGTTATTGGCTAACCGGCTGGTGGGTGTAATCGCTGACTTGGTCCATCCGGACCAGTCGGGCTTTATACCTCACCGCAACACCGCTCTTAATCTTCGGAGGCTTCACGCTGTCATGGCGCGGGTGCACAAACTCTGCGAGCCGACAGTCCTGGCTTCACTGGACGCGACGATGGCGTTTGACTCCCTCGAATGGAACTATCTTTGGGCGGTGTTGTCTAAGTTTGGGTTTGGCCCCGACTTCATTAGTTGGGTTAGGCTTCTTTATACCTCCCCGTTGGCCAATGTAACAGTCAATGGTCGGATATCGGCTTCCTTTGCCTTGCGCAGGGGTACTAGACAGGGTTGCCCGCTGTCGCCGCTCCTTTTCGCTCTAGCGCTCGAGCCGCTCGCTGCCTGGATACGCGCACCCCCTGATATCTGTGGGATCAAGTGGTCACCGGGCTTTGAGGATCGAGTCTCATTGTACGCGGACGATATCCTGCTTTATCTTACTTCCCCCTGTCGGTACTTGATTGTGGCTTTTGACGTGTTGAGCACTTTTGGCGGGTACTCGGGCCTAGTTATTAACTGGTCAAAATACTACCTCTATGTGCTCAGTGGAGAAACCCCACATCTTCCTAGTGGTTGCGCTATACAGGTCTCGCAGCAGGGATTTAAGTACCTGGGTATCTATATATCAACGGATGCCCGGGCACGATATACCAACAACTTGCTTCCCTCTCTTTCGCGCCTCAGACGCGACGTGGAGGGCGGGAAAAGATTGCCGCTGTCCCTGCTGGGCCGAGCGGCATTGTTCAAGATGATGTCCCTGCCGAGATTTTTGTACGCACTCCAGAACACGCAAGACCCAGTTCCTTCCAAATATTTCAAGGAAATTGAAGGTCTACAATGGACCCTTTTGTGGGAGGGCAGGCCGCGTATAGCTGTAGTCAAACTGACTATCCCATGGTACGATGGCGGTATTGCTTTGCCTGACATCCGCCGGTACTACTGGGCCTCCCAATTGGCTGCTCTTAATCACGGCTTTTATGGACCGGCGGAGAGTCCGGGATACGCCATGGACCGTTGGCTCTTGAATGATGGGATGTACTACAGAGCGCTGTATTCTAGATCTCTGGATGGAAAGATGACTGGTCCCACCAAGACCGCTGTGCACATTTGGAGGGCCGTTACGAAAGCATTGGGGTGGAAGGGTAAACTTACTATGGCCACTCCACTTTATGACTCCGACTTGCTGGGTAGGCTGTGGCACTCGAAGGGGTTTGACCGGTGGGACCTCATTGGTATTTCCAAGGTGGCTGATGTGATGGCCAGGGGGGAAATAAAGTCTTTTGAAGCTCTGAAGACTGAATTCCAACTGGGTGCCACGGAGTACTTTAGATACGCACAATTGAGACATGCCCTCACGTCTGCCCTGCCTGTTGATGAGAAGGTCCCCGAATCATCCCCACTGGAAGACAGGGTGCTGGACGGCCATATGCCCGATAGTGCCATTTCCCTGACCTATAAAAAGTTGATAAATGTTCGGACGGACTTGTTGTTGAATGTGAGAGATCAGTGGGTGCGTGATGGGATTGAGTTGGATGATGAGGATTGGCAGTGTGTGGTGTCTTCCCCCAAGGAAGTGGCAATTTCGGCTAGGCTGTGCTTAGTCCAACTGAAGATACTCCACCGAATTTATGTAACTGGCCCCAGATTGATCCACATGGGGCTCTCCGTGGATGGTCTCTGTAGGCGAGGGTGCGGTGCACTGGCCACCTTCATGCATACCATCTGGGAATGTCGGGTCATTGCTTCCTATTGGGAACGGGTGCATGTGGTTATGCGTGAGGTGACTGGTGTGGATTTGACTGCGGAAGCTTGACGCTGCTTGTTGAACGTGTGGGGTCCGACTGACTACACTAATGCTCAAACCCGCTGGGTCACGTTAGGGTACATGGTGGCCAAGCGAGACATTGCTCAGAAATGGGGTGCTACGACTCCCCCCACCGTGGGACTGTGGAAAACTAATATAGACTGGTGCATGCTCCGTGAGAAAACTGTGTACGTAGCTAGGGGTAAGCCCAAGAGGTGGGGGGTTGTCTGGGGTGTGTGGAATGAATACAGAGGTGATATTTGTGTGCCCCCCGATACGGGTCTGTTGGAGGTTCGTCTCTCTCCCTAGCCCTTCCTTCCACCCAACTTTTTCTTTAAACGAAATCCTGGTTCCTTTCCCCCCCACCACTTTTGTATGCTTCTCCAGCGTAGTTAGTGCGGAGTGCTAATCGGTCCTACTCGCCCCCTGGAATCGTGCATTGCCGCTCCAATGTTGTACCTTGCCACTTCCTTTCCCCCTTTTCCCCTTTATTTTTTCTTTCTTGTTCTTTCTTGTTGTTATCTTAGGTTTCTTAGTTATAATAGAAAACTAAACCTGATTTGCTCCTCGAATTGATTTGTGCGCACCTCTTCTCCGCTTTTTATATTGCTGCCTAGCCTCAGGGATGTAAGGCTGAATAGCTGTGTGCTTTGAATTTTCAATAAAGGTTTTCCCAAAAAAAAAACCAATCATAAAATGGCTTAATGGGCTCAGCAGAGCCCTCGGCAGCCGCACTGTTGATTGGCGCTGGCTGACCAGCTTTTCCTAGACCCTTAGAAATGTCCTTCTTCTTGCCCTTGGGTGCTGAGGAAAGAAATTAGAGAGATAAATAAAAATATATTAGTCATTCATTTTAATAATCTCCAGAAAATGTTTTATGAAAAGCAAATACAGCCTCATAATTCGCAAAAACAGATGACCTACTAGTTAAGACATGAGTCCATTGACTGTCGTTAAATCCATATTCAAAATTTCCTGACCAAAAACTACATGTGGAAGTAATGTATTGCAGTGAATGATCTTTGATTATATTCCCATTTCTCAACACCCTCGATGAACCAATTCAGTTCCTGGTCCGGAATGTCCACTCAGCGGTGGGTGAACTGCTGTGTGGTGCCCCAAACCTGGGTGGTGTGGATGACACACCAAGGCACCGTCCACCGGTGCTGCTGATGTTCCCACAGGTGATAGCCACTACCAGGCCTGCCACCTGCTGCTACCATAGAGGGGAGGTGATGCTCACAGAAAAAATAGTCTTGCCACCTCCTCCTCTCCAAAGATTGCCCAGGGCTGTACACCTGGCTGGTGGCGCCACCCCCAAGAAGACGTCACCCTGCCATGGCGCTGGGAGGGGTAGCAATAAAAAGGAAAAGGAAGGGAGATAAAGTAAAGAAGAAAGAAATAAGGAAAGAAGAGGAAATAAATGCAAAATTAACAAAAATACAAAACAAAATTACACAAAAACATACAATACAAAAACACAAAAACACACACTATAAGAAACAAAAAATAGGGGTAGAAGAGTAATAAAGGAAGTAAATTGCAACATTTAAGGGCAGATAGAATTAAGGCCCACCACCATAACAGAGAGTAGAGTAAAAAGATGGTCACACTCATGCGGACTGCGTGAGACTGTTCATATGCGATTTAGAATGCAAGAATACACTTGAGAACTACATAGTGCCATTCACATGTGATTTTGGAGTGTGTGGACACACTCCCCATTCCCAACATGAACGGGCGTGCCAGCAAGCTCCACCTACATGCGGAACTCTGCCTAGCGCAGCATAGTTTTTTTTCTACTTTGCGGAATTCCGCATAGTAGGACTCTGCAAACTCGGCCCTCTACACACTACCACGAATAAAGCTGTTAGTGATTATCTAATTTAGCCTCTGCTATGCCTTTGGGGATCCACTGGACTTTGCGCGCACTATTCGTTACTTTGGTATAGAATATACAGAGCCAGCTTTCCATATTGGTGGATCAGCAGTGGGGTCTGTGACTTTGCATTTATTGAACTACCTTAGTCAACACCTGATCACATGATATGATAACAATCCACAAATTGACTTTAGTATAACTCATTTTTTTAATTGATTATTTTTCACATTTCTAAACCTCTTGATAGGATCTTGGATTAAGTCCCAGTAGTATTTATTTCGAAATTTAAAGACTCACTGAAGTTAAGGGGAAAAGTACTTAAAACTTTTTGTATAGGTCTTCTGAAAAGAAGCCCACTTTAGTAAAAAATTGAGCAACCCAGAGACGATGACTGAGGAGCTCAACCTCACTCCTTACTCCAACCTAGAGGTTAGAGAGAAAAGGCTTCTATCTAAAGCCAAAAAAAATAAGAACTGGGTTCAACCCTACCAGAACACAACTCTTGGAGTTCCTGGTAGGGTATACAAGGGACCATCCCACTGCTGAAGGTGAAGAGCTCTTAAGAAGTGGTAGAAGAGAAAGTAGTAAGGATGATGAGATCTTAGTCCTCCCACCTCAACTATTTAGGGAGGACGGGGACTTTGTACTGCCCCGCCAGACCAAAGAGTAAAGGATCAAGTCCTACAGGTAGGGCAAACTCTGTACAAGGCAGTGAAGACAATTTAATCGAAGAAGAAAACCTTTTATCAAGTTGGTCCAAAAAAGACTAGAGCTAGAGACTGGGCTCCTAGCTCTAGAAAAATAAATAGCGGAGATGGGCCTAGGACCTATCAATGGTGGCAGCAATTTAAACAACAAAGAGAAGGAATTATCTTAAAATCCTAAAATCCCCAAAAGTGAAAGGATTGTCCCTAAATTTGAGGATGGTGGTGGTATCACCAACTTTTTGTTTCAACCGAAGAGGAGGACACGCTGGGCCCTGGATGCCACAAGCAGAGCGAGACTGCTGAAGTCGAAGTCGAAGCTGTTTGCTCCATGTTTGCTCGCTCTGTCCTCTGTTTTCTGCTCCAGCCCAGGAGTTGAGTGAGACTGAGTGTGTCGAGCGAGCGAGGCAAACGGAGGTAAATGGGCCGCAAGCGGGCCACAGGCAGGATGCAGGCAAGACACAGCAATTCCCTACAAGTTGAGGAAAGAACCACTTGGATATTCTCAGCAAAAGCAACCTTTGAAGCATGGGGTATGTCACTATCCTATCCAAAAAGCCCACAATATCCGTACCCACTTATCTGATAAAGTGACCCCACACACATCAGGAAACGAATCACGTCGAACATCTTGCCTAAGGGGGGCTAGAAGTACCACTCCTAAACACACACAGTCACCAAGCAAGATGCCTGAAATATCAAACCAGAGCCCAACAAGTTTAAAACAACAGTTAGTAGAAGTTCACAATTGGTTGTGGGTTCCTCAATTCCTGTGTCAACAATTACCCTGATGTATTTAATGGTCAACAAAGGAAACAGCTAAAAGAGTAGATAAAATAAGAATTCGCTCATGGAACATTCACGGGTTCAGAGAAATGGGCCACGACCAAGAGACACAAGCCTTTTTTCAAAGCTTTGACATAATCTTGTTACAAGAAACGTGGAATTTGACACCAAAACCTATTATTGGATATGTTGAATGTCATGTCATGGCGGAAAGAATTCATAACTGCGGGCACCTAAGCAGTGGGATGTCTACTTATGTTACAGAAAAACTAGTTTGGCAAACTGAAGAACTTGACACTGGAGAAAATTGGCTTCAGGTTGTGAAACTGGAGAGTAACAAGTTTGCAAACATAAAGTCTTGGCAGCTATTGATTTTAAATATATACATCCACCCCAACAAAAAATGGAAAAAGGATAAACTGGTATGCCTGATAAACTTGACAAAGTTCTGCAAATCAGCCATCAAAGTTGTGAGATGATAATCACAGCGACTTTAATTCCAATATAATAGGGAGTAAGGTAACAAGAGAATGAGTCAAAAGGAGTTGGAGGTTAGCGACTTGAAAAACAATTTCTAAGCCTTGGGTCTACTGATTCTGAAGAGAAAAACAAAGGGAGATCAACCAGCTGGTATCACATACTTGAGCGGGAAAAACAATCAATCCTTGACTACACTATGGTCAGCAAAAAAATTCACCACACAGTTGACTCATTTTATATACAATCCCGTCTGGAAAGCGACCCCCTGCTGCAAGTTTAGACTCTAAACGCAAAGCCGTTTCAGAAAAAGAAAACAACAGCTCTAACAGAAATGCCTGTAACATATAATCTGAGGAGACTAAAATGGCGCGGAATAAACATTACACAAATAATGGACGCTGTGCATAAATACATAAGAGATAGTGGGTCGCAGTGTACCCAATTGTTAGAAAACGTTAGGGAGAAATTAGGAAAGTTTCTATTAAACAAATTTCCGGTACCCCCGGGATGTCAAGGTACACAAAGAATAACCTATGATCCACGACCTGAAAAGGGAAATCACAAGGTAAGCGAGAAAAACAGCTATTGCTGTGAGAGGGAAATACTGAAAAAAAAAAAATCACAGACATGAGGAAGAAATACAAGGAGAGGTGTGTGAGGATGCGCAACCTGTGGACAGCAAAGCGGGAAACCTTCCACACTCTCTATCCCTGTCTCTCCTTCTGTATTTTCAGACCTTGCAGGAAGAGGACTGGCCCTTTAAGATTCCGGACTACCCTTACCAGGAGATGGAATCACGTGGTCTCGGCGGCGGCTTCAATACGGAAGACACGAGAAGAGTTCGGCGTTCGCCAGAACCAAGCCACACCACAAGTCGGGAGGAGACGCTGGTGAGGACCTTCCTGATACCGTCGAGGGACAACGCAGGGACCGGACAAGAGGACTTGGAGGACTCGATGACATTGGAGGAACCCTGCAACGCCGGATGAGCTGTCAGAGGAACAGACGGGCAGCCAGACCCTACCTGGCAACCCGAGGACTCCAGGCACGGCCCAGGAGGGTCGTGGCTGCACAAGGTACGGGGGCGTTTACAACTTTCCTGGGGCCGCGCAACTGAGGCGGGCAAGGGAGGGGGTGTAAAGGGGGAAAGCCAGTAGCTTTGTTGGCATAAAGGCACCTTATAGGACCTTCCGGCTGCACGGCCACACGATTACACTGGTGAAGGTAGAGGTGTTCAAACCCCCACCCACTATACACCCCCTGGCTTCCCGCAACGCTAATGATTAACCCAGACCATTTCCCTTACGACCCCTTCTTTGTTTTTGTTCCATGTCACAAGTCCCGACCTCGTCTGCAAGGACCTGTATGTGGAAAGAACCAAGCACGAGAGCCCTGCGAGTCTGGAACTATTACCAGAAGAGAGAAGAAACCGTGACAAACTACATCTCCCAGAATCCTTTTGTGTGAACTTTAAATAAACCTTACCAAGTATAGAACCACTCCCATTTGTCCTGGTCTGCTTCTCCACTGTGCCACAGGTGTCGGGTGGCAAAAAAGGAACACACGGAAAACCTCTGGGAGAAATTACTTTGGGCCAGCAAACTGCCTAACAGTTGTGAATTTCGGGGCATAATAAACAAGTTAACAAAGGGAACAGGAATGCTCCAAAAAGCAGGAATAATCAAGAAAACTTGGGTACAACACTTTCAAAAAGTATAGAACAAAAATAACAATGAAAAGACAATGAGTTCAGAAACTGGGCTAGATGCTCTGCAGGAAGAAAAGCGGTGTGCAGTCTAAATATCGAGTTTTTTTTATCGACTGGACAGAATATCGACAACAGAATATCGACATGGCAGTAATATCGAGGTAAGTAATATCGATGTTAATTTTATCGATTTTTAAGTGTTTTCAAAAATATCGAAATATAGAATATCGAGTAGTAGAAAATATTGAATTTTTGTATATGTAAAAAATATTGGATGTCAAAATATAGAGTGTTAGAATATCGAAAGAGAAAATATCGACTGTTAGAATATCGATTTATGGAATGTAGAATGTTAATAATGTAGTACTTTTCATTTATTTTTGTAAAATGTTGTTTATATCTGTTATTTAATGTAATAAAATATGTAAATAATTTAAAAAAAACGTAATAATAAATTTGTAATTAAAAAATAATAAAAAATGTTAGGAGCAGGTTGTGGATTTTTAGGGGAATAGGGTGGGAAGTGTTTTAAAATATATAGAAATAAATTAAAATAAAATTATAATAATTGTAAAATTTTGTAAAAATTTATGTTTTCATAGCAGGTTGTGGGATTTTAGGGGAATAGGGTGGGAAGTGTTTTAAAATCTTTATATATTACATTTAGAAAATCATTTTAAATTATTTATTTAAAATTTGCAATTTTTTAGAAATTGATTTAAACATTATTGTGAAAATATTTATTGAAATTTCTAAATTATTTTGAAACTAATTTCAAAACTATTTTAAAATTAATAATTTAAATTTAGAGAATTATTTGAGAATAATTTCTAAATTCATGTGAAAATGTTTTTTTAAATTTAGAAAATAATTAGAAGGTAATTTAGAAAATAAATAGATTTATTTTTAACAATGTAGAATTTTTTTTGAAAATAATTATGAGATAAATGTAAACATTTTTATTTAATTTAGAGACTTGTTTGAAAATAAAATCAAAAATAATTCAAAATTATTACTTTAAATTTGGATATTTATTTGAAAATAATTTCTAAATTAATTTAACATTTATTTTTCATTTAAATTTAGAAAATGTTTTGACACTTATTTAAAAATTAATGTGAAATTATTTATTTACATTTATAAAATACATTTAAATTAATTTAGAAAATATTTAAAAATATTAAATGTAAATTTGTAATAAAATTGTTTTGTAGAATTTATGGAAATTATATGGTTTTAGTGTCCAGTCCCTTTAACAATTTTTTATTTGGTGGAGTGGGAATAGTAATTTATATGGGTTTACTTTCCAGCACCTTCCCAGACTTTACGTGAAGGGGGGATGCCGGGAGGAACAGATAGTGAAAGCTTTAATAAAAATCTAGAAGATCGTATCCTTATAGCCCTGAATACGGTGGCACCGCTGTACACCGGTAAGCCAGGGAATAGAGTTAGAAAGGCGGCCCCTTGGTATACGATAGACTTGCAGGCCCTTAGGTCTGAATGTAAGAAGCTTGAAAGGAGCTGGCGCAGGGACTTTTCTACCCAGAAGAAAAATGAGTATAGGGTTGCCCAGAGGGGCTATCAGTTGAAGGTGAGGGAAGCAAAGGCCTCACACTATAAAACTAGAATTAGTGAGGCGGAATGCTCCGCAAGAGAACTTTTTAAGATCTATAAAGAGATCTCTGTGGTTTCCAGCTCCAATGCCCCGGAGTCTGACTCTATCATGGAATGTAATAGAGTGGCAGAATTCTTTGCTAGCAAGGTTAGAAACATATAGAGATCCTTCTCCAGCTGCCCGGCAAGGGGTGAGACTTTTGTTGAAATGAGGGAGGCTAGGCACTCTGATCGGAGATTAGAGTGCTTTACAGTACCCACATCGAAGGAGCTTTGTAGGATATGTCACAGTGTTAAGTCAGGATCCCCAAGAGACCCAGCCCCCCCTAGGGTGGTGGGTGAAAGTCTAGAGGTTTTAGAGCCCTATTTGAGACATGTCCTTGAAGTCTCCTATAGCTCCCAGACTCTTCCGCTTAACTGGAAGAAGGCGATAGTTCTGCCGATCAGGAAGAAGGCCAACATCAGTCATTCAGTGCTTGATAACCTGAGACCGATTTCCTTGCTGCCATACACCACTAAAATGATTCAGAAAAGGGGGTGGTGATGAACAGAGTGTCTGAATTAAGCAGACCACTCTTACCCAGTCCAAAGATCAGGGCTTTATCCAGCACCGTTTTTTAGCTCACTGCACCATCCCAGCTCAGAACTTGGCTATATGCAAATTAGTCTGACCCTGGCCCAGTGCATCATGGGAACAGGGCAGACCAAACTACCAAGCCAATTCTTATACTGGGAAGGAAACAAGCTACCGGGGACCGGTTTCTGGCATTTCAGCCGTCTTCGGCCCGGCTTGCTTGAATCCTGATGGTGCAATGAGCTAGGGACTCACATCTGAGTATACCCTTCCACGCTTATGGTGGACAAAAATGATTCAGAAAAGGGTGTGGTGATGAACAGAATGTCTGAATTAAGCAGACCACTCTTACCCAGTCCAAAGATCAGGGCTTTATCCAGCACCGTTTTTTAGCTCACTGCACCATCCCAGCTCAGAACTTGGCTATATGCAAATTAGTCTGACCCTGGCCCAGTGCATCATGGGAACAGGGCAGACCAAACTACCAAGCCAATTCTTATACTGGGAAGGAAACAAGCTACCGGGGACCGGTTTCTGTCAATTCAGCCGTCTTCGGCCCGGCTTGCTTGAATCCTGATGGTGCAATGAGCTAGGGACTCACATCTGAGTATACCCTTCCACGCTTATGGTGGACAAAAATGATTCAGAAAAGGGGGTGGTTTTCTACAATGTTGGAAATTTGAGGCTTGAAGTCAATCTCTCCGTGTAACCCAAGGCGAGTAACCGTTATATTATTATTTTCAAAGTTGTTTAAGTTTCTTATTTCCGTCTTTGCCGCTAAGCGGTCTCAGACGGCTGTGTGTCAGGGCGATCCGATGCAATTTGAAGCTGTGTGGTGCCTTTCGCAGAAACGGGATATTTTTGGATTGAGATGCTTTCGATTCTTCTTTCATCCGGCAAAAACGTATCCGCGCTCACACTGCTACGGGAAGCCCACTGGCTGCCTGTTAAAAAAAGAATACTGTTTAAAGCCTTCTTGACTTGTCATCGTATATTGTGGCAGAATGGTCCCCCATATCTGGCTGACTTGATCACCAGATATGAGCCACTTTGGTGACCCATCGATTTAAGAGCGCAAAAATGGGAGGTCGCTCTTTTAGAGTGATTGCTGCCATAAGTTGGAATAAACTTCCACTTAACCTGTGTCTTGAGCAAACAGAAAGGAAGTTTCACTGTCTGTTAAAAACTCACTTGTTTACATGCTAGTTGGGTTCTGGTATCTGCTGCTGGTTAGTTCTTATGTCTTTTTTGGCCCCACAGTCCTACAGCGCGGGGACACGCCAGGATGGCGCAGCCATAGCACTCTACAAACTTCTTTATAATTACACTTGGTGGAGTGGGAATAGTAATGTATATGGGTTGAATGTCCAGCAACTTCCCTGTTTATACTTGGTGGAGTGGGAATAGTAATTTATATGGGTTTACTGTCCAGCACCTTCCCAGACTTTATACTTGGTGGTGTGGGAATAGTAATTTATATGGGTTGAATGTCCAGCACCTTCCCTGAGTTTACACTTGGTGGAGTGGGAATAGTAATTTATATGTGTTTACTGTCCAGCACCTTCCCAGACTTTATACTTGGTGGAGTGGGAATAGTAATTTATACGGGTTGAATGTCCAGCTCCTTTCCTGAGTTCATACTTGGTGGAGTAGGAATAGTGATTTATATGGGTTTACTGTCCAGCATCTTCCCAGAATTTATACTTGGTGGTGTGGGAATAGTACTTTATATGGGTTGAATATCCAGCACCTTCCCTGAGTTTAAACTTGATGGAGTGGGAATAGTAATTTATATGGGTTTACTGTCCAGCACCTGCCCAGACTTTATACTTGGTGGAGTGGGAATAGTAATGTATATGGGTTAAATGTCCAGCACCTTCCCTGAGTTTATACTTGGTGGAGTGGGAATAGTAATTTATATGGGTTTACTGTACAGCACCTTCCCAGACTTTATAATTGGCAGAGTGGGAATAGTAATATATATGGGTTGAATGTCCAGCACCTTCCCCGAGTTTACACTTGGTGCAGTAGGAATAGTTGTAGGAAGGTGGATATCTGACTATGGTTACCCCCAAACTTTTTGCCTGGTGTTTAGCTGGTTTTTGACACAGTTGGACTGGGATCCTGCTATTCAGGGCCCCAGGCTGATTGCTCTCTCCTTAAAATGGACTCCATGCACCCTAGGTGCATTACGAATTGGGAACTGGTTCACCTTATTGGCCCCTGTAACAGTGTACCCTAGGTACCCAGGGCATAGGTGTTTCCAAGGCCTACCAGGGGCTGCAGCATGTATTGTGCCACCCCTGTCCTGGCCTCCATATTTGACACAACTGGCTGATCACTCAGCTGGGGTAAGTTGGTGTAATCACCTCTTACTTAGATATAGTATCCCTATATCTAACCTTAAACTGGACACATATGTTCCTATCAGCCACTCCTATGGAAGGCCTCTTCCATCCTGGAGGCAGAGTGCTTGGAAATATGTGAGATGGTGCTCTAGCATGAGCTGAGCCTGTCTGCAGCTGTCTGGAACCACTCCCTAAGCTGTTCCGGGATATTGCCATACCATATACTCTTAAGTGCATTATAATCCTCGCGGTTATATGCTATCTTTGGTTTGGCTTTATGAAAACATGTCGAGTAAGGTGGCATATGAATTGGAATACTATCTCCTCGACAGTTCTGTCGACGGGGATAGCATTCCACCCTTCTAGAGGGACACGACATGTGTGTAGCCTTAACCCCAGTTAAAGTTAACCAGAGCCTCAGCATCACAAAATGGATGCTGCCACCACAGACACGAGTCTGACCTCCTGCTGCTGGGAGTCCTTCCAGCGAGGGAGGCTAGGACAAAGGGTTTCCTGCCTTGGGAGGTGCAAGCACCACCCCAGACAGGGTTTTGTGTATTGGGTAGGACAGGGCTGAATAGAATCAGACATGCCCGGGGCACACAAGGTGTCCCCGTGCATAAGCCAGTCCAAACCGGTCCTTGGACTTTCCAGACCCAGGCCTGGCGAGGAGCTGGACAAAGGAAAGGGGGTGTAACCGCCCCCCTTCCTGGTTCCTCCCAGAGGAGGGACCTAGTAGGTGATCCACCCCTCAGATTGGGAATAAGAGTGGGAGCAGTGCCATTGCACAGCAGATCATCCTGAAATCAACTTTAAACAAGAAGAAGACTGGACTTCGACATTCTGCTGCACAGAAGACTGAAGAGAATCTCCCTTGTGGCCTAGGAGTGGCCACCCTGTGAACACAGGCACCAACCAGCAACTCGATGTCTGCTTTGCCGCCGCCTCCCGCTGGAGCCCGAGCCCAGAGCCTGACAAGACCCAGACTCCCAGACTTCTCAGAGCCCGATCCACAGTCCCTGCAAAGAAGGGACCCGTGGAGGCACCGAGTGACGTGGGACCGGACCTCTTGGAAGACACTTGAAAAGCTGACTGCGCAGCAACCAAGGCATCCTCGATGTTGTGCTTTGGGGACTGAGAACCCCCACCACCAAGCAGCCCTTGCACCGAAGAAGAGCCCTCCAGCATCTCCACGATCTGCGTGGGGCCCTTTTGCATTGTGCCACTCGACGCGCCATCCCGGCCACTAGCCACGTGGTCAGCGGCCATCTTGGCGACTACAACGACAAACTACACTGCGGGTCTGGTTGCTCCAGACTTGCCCAAGCTCCTGTGAAAAGGAGCACTCGCTCTGACCTTGCTGGTCCGAGTGTTAGGCATTTTTCGATTTCTGCGTGGCTTACATTAGCCAAGGCCTGTTTTCTCTGATCAAGTTGCCGACACCGCCAACAGCGGAAAGCCTGCGTGGGACAGCTAGTGACCGACTCCTGGACGTCCTTGACCCCCGGTGTCCACGTGGCTGCAGAGACAAGCTACACCTCAATGCCTGTTTGCACCCGACATCGCCTGGTTCCAATCTGGTTCCACGGTAGTCACTGGCTAGTGACTTTGAACATTGTCCCCTCTGCTTTCAGGTCTTCACAACTTCATATCCACCCTTGGATCCACCGGAACTCTTCACATCGAGCCGCCTGCAGCATCTTCAGCTCCAAGCACCATCGACCAGCGTGACGAAATCCGACACTAATACGACCCTGTGCACCCGCTTCCTGTGGGTGAGGTAACTCAGCTCCGCCGGTGTTCCTACACTGGTACACATCTCAAGGGCCTGTGTCTTAAGTTTCAGCATTCTAGGTCACTCGGAAGGTTCCGAACTAACTAACTTTGTACTTTTCACGCACCATAGACTTTATATTGAGAAGTGCGTGCACTTTAAACACTGCACCCGAGTCCTGCGGGCCTTTCCCGACTTAATCATTGATAGTCTCGAATAGCTCCAGCAATTCCCAAGGCCCTAGGCCTGTTTCCTTTCCAATTGGTATCTCTTATACCACTTTCTTAGTATATGGTTTAGGTGGCCCCTAGGGTTCATCCATATTGTGCAACTTTTGTGTATTTTAAACTGTCTTGTGAGTTAACGCTTGTGCTTCTGTGCTCCTAAAGAGTCCAGGGGATTTTATAGTTAATAAATCAATATATATTTTCAATATATATCTGTGTGGTGTCCTTTCATTTGGTATTCAAGGGGGTTGTGTATGGTAATACAGCTGGCTTCACATGCCTTTCAGAGTTTAGCCTAAGACTGCTTTGTCCACGTTACCACTAGGATAACTGGTCTACAAGGTTGAATTACAACCAATCATCATAAGTGTTGCTTGGCATGGTACAAAGTGATCACTAGAATTAGTGAGCATTATATACCAGGCCAACTTCTCACATTGGTGAGCAGCGGTTTGGGATCTGAGCTTGCTGTTGTTTTACCATTACAATCTTTAAGATTATCATTTGAAAGATCATACAGGTACCTGCTAGGTACATATAAAACAAGACTAGTATACTTAAGTTCTACTGAACTTAGTTGTTGTAGAGCAAAGGGAGTAGCACACCCTGACTACAACTACTAGATAGGTTTAGTAGGTAAACACCAGAGTAGGTAGATGTCTGGAGCAGAGGGTTGCACTGGGAACATCCCTGTTGAGAGTGACCCTCCAAGGGCACCATCCAAATTTGCTATTTTTTCCTTTAAGGAATTAAGACAGCTTTGTGTCTTAAGGGGTCTGAGGACAGGGCCTTCCCCTACCACAGACCACCTTAGAGAGATCTTGGATCAGTCTGAGACTCTAAAGACCTCTAAGGCAGACCCCACAGGGGATGCTGAAGGAGGCCATCCTTCTGAGGATGACACTGTAGACACCCCTGTCCCTATCATACTGGTAGATGAGGAAGCCCCCATCACTGGAGCTCCCCAGGTAGATCCAGAGGAGGAAGAGGAAGAAGAGACAGAAGGGGGGAGCAGCGAGTCAGATGATGACAGAAATAGTCAGGTGCTGGCCAGTAGACTGAACCAGGCTAACTTAAGCCTATTTGGGACTGAATCAGGTAACAACCCATTCAGACCCCCAGGTGGACTTAACCAGAAGCCTAGGGGGAGAAGGACTCACTCAGATGACTCTAACAACTCCCATGCTTCTAGAGGTTCTCATGGTCACTCCAGAAGGGAGATGACTAGCCCTCAGAGAAGGGAACATGAGGCCAAAATGAGAGAGGCTGAATTGAGGACCCAGAGACAAGAATTAGAAGTTGCCCTGGCCCAAGAGAAACTTGCTAGAGCAAGACAGCCTAGAGAGAGTGGATTAGGATCCACTGGTGGCAGCACTATCCAGAAGGATAAAGACAGGTCCTTTGATACAAGAAACCTGAGTAAGATTGTGCCCCCCTACAAAGCTGGGGATGATATCCACAAATGGATGACTGCACTTGAGAGAGCCTGCATGGTACAGCAGATCCCTCGGGAGCAGTGGGCAGCAATCTTGTGGCTCTCCTTTGAAGGTAGAGGCAGAGACAGACTCCTCACAGTTAGTGATGGGGATTCTAGAAACTACATGGTCCTGAAGAGTGCTCTGATTGATGGGTTAGGCTTAACCACTGAACAGTACAGGTTAATGTTCAGAGATACCCAGAAGACACAGACTCAGGACTGGTCTGAATTTGTTGAATGTGCCACTAAGGCTCTGGAAGGCTGGTTGCTGGGAAGTAAGGTTACTGACTATACAGGATTGTATAATTTAATTATGAGAGAGCAAATCTTAAGTAATTGTCAAAATCAGCTTCTACATCAGCACCTGGTTGACTCTGATCTGACCTCCCCACAAGAATTGGGTAGGAGGGCAGACAAATGGGTCAGAACCAGGATCAGGCCTAAGAACCAGGGTGGTGACCAAAAGAAAGAGACTACCAAGCCTCAAGAGAAGGGTGGGGATAAAAGTAAGGAAAAGACTTCCCCAGGGCCCCAAAACTCCAAGAATGGGGGTGGGTCCCAAGACACTTCTACAACCCAGAAAAAGCCTTATTGTCATACCTGTAAACAGGTGGGGCATTACAAAACAGATAGCTGTTGTCCCAAGAATGGCAATAAGGAGAATATACCTCCAGGTAAGGCTCCAACACCTCCTGTCACTGTTAGCAGTGGTCCCCCAGGTGGTGGGAGCACCCCCAAGAATTTGGGTGGGTTTACTTTTGGAGGACAGGTGGACTCTGGCCTATCCAGGTCCCCTAACTCAGATACTCTTGTCTATGAGACTGCATTGGGGTTTGCCAGTTTCACAGCTTGCCCAAACACTTTGAGCAAGTATAGACAGGAGCCCCTCATCAATGGTTTGAAAGTTGAGGCCTACAGAGACACAGGGGCTAGCATCACCATGGTGGCTGAATGTCTAGTGCCCTCAAGGCAACTTTTACCTGATGCCAGATATCAGGTGACAAACATTAATGGCATAGAAACCAATCATCCCATGGCAGTAGTCAATCTTAGCCGGGGAGGTGTCACTGGCCCCAAGAGAGTGGCAGTGTCAGCAAACTTGCCTGTAGATTGCCTACTGGGTAATGATTTGGAAATCTCAGCCTGGGCTGAGGTTGAACAGCAAACCCATTCTAGAATGGTAAATCTCAATGGAAAGGTTAGTGGGGCTGTGATGGCTACAGCCCCAATCCAAGATGTCCTTCCTGAAAAGGTTGGGAGGGCTGAGCAAACCTCAGCCCCATCTTTAGCTAACTTCCCTCCTGAAAAGAGTAGCAGGGCTGTACTGGTAACAGCCCATACCCAAACTGAGTCTCCTCCTGAAAAGGTTGGTGGGTCTGTGATGGCCACAGCCCAAACTCAAACTTATACATGGGTAGTGAAGCCTGAAATGATGGATCACTCCACCCAAACTGAGAGCATGGAGGAGGAAGAGAAATCTCCCCCTCACCAGGCTTTAGGAAAGGATCAGCCTCCTCAGGGAACTGATCTTACCCCTGATGAAGGAACTGTCCCAGAGGTTGTTAGGCCTGGCCTGACAGAGCCTCTGATGGCAGTGGACCCTTCTTAGGTGGGACCCAGTCTGGAGCAGGTAACCTGCCCCTCTCTACCTTGCCTTACTCAGCCCAGGGCTGCAGAGGACAAGAAGGATAGTGAGACCCAATGGGGCCCCCTGTCAAATAAAGCGCCCCATCAACAGATTAGGGGCACCAAAACTAGTAGCTCTAGTGAGGTGCAAACTTTAAAAACTCCTGAGGGATCCCCCTTAAAAGTAGTTAGGGACCTCCCCCAGATGGATATTGTTGGGCACAGCCAAACCTGGGACCCTAAGGGCCCAAACCTGAATTGTCCCTCCAGTAAACCAAACAGAGGGACTCAGCCTCCAGCTTTAGGTAGCCAGAGGTTGACCCTAAGAGCACAGTGCAACTCAGTCAAAGAAAGAAAGGCACACATGGTGGAGAGTGATTGGACGAAGCTGAGTCCTACAGAGGAATCTCACTTCAGTACTCCATCCCAACACCAGCCTTTAACTTTGCAAAGACACACCACAGGTAGAGATTCCCTATGGTGGAGACCCTCAGATACAACATAGATGAGAGCAGAAGTGCTGCTCACGGTTTAAAGGAATGCACTTTTTTTTATATGGACATCAAAGGTCCTAATGATTTTAATCCATTCTGTTCCAAAAATAACGATTCATATGCATTTATGTTTTGTCATTCTTTTTCTTTACTTCTTAATGATTGTTTCTCATTATTTCCAAGTATTGACAATTTTCATACTTCATGCATTTCACATTTAACCCAATGCATTTCGGGTGCAAATGAACCCTTCGTCGGGGGTTTCTAAAGGAAAGAACAAAGAGCAATTTTGAGCCCAGAGCTATGTTTGCATTCATATTAACATTCTGTCAACAACTACAGAAAGTAAACATTTTCACTGGTGTTGCTGACCTCGTAATATTCCAATAAACATTGTAAACCAAGAGTACTATCTGACCATTGCATACGATGTTTAAATGCCAAAAAACATAAGCGCAGCGAGAAAAATAATTAATAATGCTATGCATCGTGGTTTGTTTGTTCGGAGCGACAAGCGTTCCGTGTCAGATACTCACAGAAATGCAGTGTAACAGCCTCATGCGTCCTCTCCTCCAATGGCAATCGAGTTACAATCGCATGCTATGTTCTGAACTGTTTTAACTATTCCGGTTGGTTAGTCAGATGGTCACGTGATCGCAACCAGATCGGAAAACGGGTTGATTTACACTAAAGCAGCGTAGTGTCATAGATCATTCTACTTAATGTTTTTTAAAAAATGTATATGTATACATTCCTCATACTGTGTGAGCAATATTATACTATACCCAATTTCCACCTACATGATATAAAATGATGCGATCACTGAATACTACGTAAATTCTATCTAATTAGTCTGCATGACGTTCGCTGACTGTAAATCATGTTGTAATTAAAAACTAAATCGAGAAGCATCTGTGCGATTTAAATTTACGTGTGGACCCTAGTAATATATCGGCCATCTTAAAGTGAGGTACGTTGTATGCGCTAGATACAAATGCATGTGCTCGTAACTACGTGTGTGCATAGTCCTAACCAGCTAATTGTAACATTTACATTGTAAACCTGGTTAACTGTTAAGCATATACTCTGAACATAAACAAATGAAGTAAACTGAAGTTATAGCAGAACATCACAAATACATGTCTCATCAATCACAAAAAACATGTCAGTTCCAGTCTGTCATTGAGCCCATCCGGCTGCAGGCTCCCCATTTTTCTTATCCAGAAATATTCCGATCTTAATCTCATTTTGTGTGTGTCCAAGCCTGGACGTGCTTCCACCACTTCCAATATGGTGAACCTTAATTGGGAGATGTTATGTCCTTTTTCTATCCAGTGTGCTGCCACTGTGGATTTCATATTCTTTTGCCTTATACTGCTTTTGTGTTCTGTTATTCTTACCTTAACTTTGCGTTCAGTTTGTCCTACGTATAACTTGCCACAAGGGCATTTGATGCCATAAATCACTCCTTTTGTGTCGCAGGTACTAGAATGTTTTAGTTGAATTGTTTGCCCAGTTCTAGGATGTGTAAAGGATGGTCCTATCATTACATTGTTACAATGTGTACAATTCTCACATTTTCGCATTCCTTTATGAGTGAACTTATTAGGTTCTTTTTCTTCTTGTTTTAACAATTCTTTTAAATTCTTTGGTCTGTTGTAGGCAAACGTTATTCGATCTGCAAAGAGAGGTTTTAGATCAGGTTCTGAAGTTATAATAGCCCAATGTTTCCTCATGATGTTGGTTATTTTTGAAGCCTGCTTAGAATATTTTAGAACACACACTGTGAGTTTCTGATCAGTTTTGTCTTTTTTAGTTAGTAAAGACTCTCTTGTCATGGCCATGACTTTAGTTTTAGAATCCTGTAATAGTTTTCTTGGGTATCCTCTCGACTCATATTTTTTGATCTGCTTGTCAATAATGTCAGAAACATCCATAGGGTCTGATGTAATTCGTTTATAACGAATAAATTGAGATATAGGTAAATGTTCTTTTAAAGCTTGATGGTGGAAGCTTAGGTAGTGTAACCCGCTGTTGCGGTCCGTTTCTTTCACATGGACATTGGTGCCAATTTTACCCTGTTTAATCGATACTTTCACATCCAAGAAAGATAATTGATGTTGGTCAATTTCATGTGTGAATTTGATTCTCTCATGTATCAAATTTAACCTTCTGATGTTGCCTTCCAATTCTTCTCTGTTACCTTGCCACATGATGAATATGTCATCTATAAAACGTTTATAGACTAACAGTCCTTTCTTCCATTCTGGGTTGTCTAAGATGTGATCATTCTCAAATTTGGACATAAAAACATTCGCATAGGATGGTGCCCCAGCAAATCCCATGCTGGTTCCACTGCATTGTGCGAAAAATTCTTTATCCCATTCCAGGTAGCTGTGAAATAAAGCAAAATGTAAAATTTCCATCAGGAAAATTTTTTCTGATCCTTCGATTTCATTCCTTAGTAAACACCATTCCATAGCTTCAAGGCCCTCATCATGAGGGATCGAGGTGTATAGTGCAGTAACATCAATTGAGCTTAACCAGATTTCATAATTCTCCGAAATTTTGACTTCCTGTAGTATGTTCAAGAATGCTGTAGTGTCCTTTATGTGGGTGCACCAGTTCTGGACTAATGGTTGTAAAAACCAATCCAAATATTGTCCAATCGGTTCCGATAAAGACCCACACGCTGAAACGATGGGCCTAAATGGTGGTCGTGTAAGATGTTTGTGCACCTTAGGCAACATATAAAACTGTGGCCTTCTGGGATGTTTTATGTTCAAAAATTGGTAGGTCTTATTTGTAATCCATTTCATTTCAAGTGCTTTGTTTAGTATCTCTTTTAGTGTAGTCGCAAACACTTCAGTTGGATCCTTTTCAAGTTTCAAGTAAATGTTTTTGTCTTGTAAATGTTGGTTGACACTTTCCTTGTAGAAAGACGAGTTCATTACTACCAGGGCTCCCCCCTTGTCCGCTTTCTGGATGGTTATTTCATTCATTTCTTTCAAGGTTTTTAAAGTATTCCATTCTTTCTTAGAGAAATTACTCGTAGTTCCACTTTTGTAGTTGATGTTTTTAATTTCCGTGTTGACAGCTCTTTCATAAGCGTCAATTGTCTTGTGTGATATAGGAGCACAGAATGTGCTTTTAACTTTAAATTCTTTCATAGTGTTCTCTTCTTTCTCTGTGGGTGGAAGGGTGTTGAAAAAGTTCTTTAATCTTAAGGTCCGGAAAAATTTAAACAACGATATTTCAGTTTCTTCCGGGTTAGATTTGTACACTGGGACAAATGTCATTCCTTTGTTCAACAGATTCAGTTGAGCCTTAGATAGTACAGTGTCAGAAATATTTATGGTAAGTTCTGTTTCTTTTTCTTCGAACGCAACTCTCGTTCCGCTTCTGACTCCTTTGCTTTTTCTCTTTCCCCTCCTTGTTTTACAGGTTCTGTACTTGCTGATGTTGTTGGTATATTGTTGGCTGCTGGGCTTATATCTAAAAAAGCCTTGTCTGTTTTGTCTGTTTGAGTTTTCTGTCCCACAGGTACACTTTTTTCTATTGGTCTTCTGTTCTGAGTTGTATCCGACTCTGATACAACACTTTCTTGGGAGGAACTGATGTTCGTGGTTGGTTTTTGCCATTTTCTCTGGTTGTAAACTTCTGCCCAACTATACACCTCCTCCAACTTATAGTCCACAGTGTCTCTTTTGTATTTCTTTACTTTTCTGTCTTCTATTTCTTTAGCATATTTGTCAAGTTTTTTGGTGATATCTTCAAGTAATGCCGATAAATCTTCATGTTTATTTAGCTCCCTTTTTATTCCTTCCAGTTCTTCTTCCACTTCTCTCAATTCCTTGGATAGTTCCTCCACTATCAGCAAGATCAGATCTAGACTGCACTTGTTAAGTATTTGGTACCACTTGTTGAGAAATGATTTGTTATTCCTGCATAACATGGGTTTTAATGCAATTCTCAAACCTCTTGGTATGCGTTTATTGCGATGGTAATGAATTAGTGTTGTTGCATGTAATCTTTTGCTGATTTCACGTTTACTCATGTACTCAAGTTGTTTTAATAGTTGGTTCGCTGTGTTTAATTGTGGGCTGAAGGCTCTTGTCTCTTTTATCAATCCATAGATTTGTTCTGCTTCTTCAGTTGTATATGCTAAGGTCTCTGCCTTATTGGTTGTTATCTGAGCAATCTCTTCTAAATTCATCATCGCTTTGGGTGGGTGCTAACGGTGGGGGGTAGACACTTTGAATCAATCTTAATTGTTCACCAGTTGCACACTCCTTATTGTATACCTTATAAACAGTTTCTTATGTTTGTGCGACTCCTTCGTTTAGTGTTTTGTCTAGGAACACTGTATGAAGATTCAACATAGATGAGAGCAGAAGTGCTGCTCACGGTTTAAAGGAATGCACTTTTTTTTATATGGACATCAAAGGTCCTAATGATTTTAATCCATTCTGTTCCAAAAATAACGATTCATATGCATTTATGTTTTGTCATTCTTTTTCTTTACTTCTTAATGATTGTTTCTCATTATTTCCAAGTATTGACAATTTTCATACTTCATGCATTTCACATTTAACCCAATGCATTTCGGGTGCAAATGAACCCTTCGTCGGGGGTTTCTAAAGGAAAGAACAAAGAGCAATTTTGAGCCCAGAGCTATGTTTGCATTCATATTAACATTCTGTCAACAACTACAGAAAGTAAACATTTTCACTGGTGTTGCTGACCTCGTAATATTCCAATAAACATTGTAAACCAAGAGTACTATCTGACCATTGCATACGATGTTTAAATGCCAAAAAACATAAGCGCAGCGAGAAAAATAATTAATAATGCTATGCATCGTGGTTTGTTTGTTCGGAGCGACAAACGTTCCGTGTCAGTTACTCACAGAAATGCAGTGTAACAGCCTCATGCGTCCTCTCCTCCAATGGCAATCGAGTTACAATCGCATGCTATGTTCTGAACTGTTTTAACTATTCCGGTTGGTTAGTCAGATGGTCACGTGATCGCAACCAGATCGGAAAACGGGTTGATTTACACTAAAGCAGCGTAGTGTCATAGATCATTCTACTTAATGTTTTTTAAAAAATGTATATGTATACATTCCTCATACTGTGTGAGCAATATTATACTATACCCAATTTCCACCTACATGATATAAAATGATGCGATCACTGAATACTACGTAAATTCTATCTAATTAGTCTGCATGACGTTCGCTGACTGTAAATCATGTTGTAATTAAAAACTAAATCGAGAAGCATCTGTGATTTACAGTCAGCGAACGTCATGCAGACTAATTAGATAGAATTTACGTAGTATTCAGTGATCGCATCATTTTATATCATGTAGGTGGAAATTGGGTATAGTATAATATTGCTCACACAGTATGAGGAATGTATACATATAAATTTAAAAAAAAAAACATTAAGTAGAATGATCTATGACACTACGCTGCTTTAGTGTAAATCAACCCGTTTTCCGATCTGGTTGCGATCACGTGACCATCTGACTAACCAACCGGAATAGTTAAAACAGTTCAGAACATAGCATGCGATTGTAACTCGATTGCCATTGGAGGAGAGGACGCATGAGGCTGTTACACTGCATTTCTGTGAGTAACTGACACGGAACGCTTGTCGCTCCGAACAAACAAACCACGATGCATAGCATTATTAATTATTTTTCTCGCTGCGCTTATGTTTTTTGGCATTTAAACATCGTATGCAATGGTCAGATAGTACTCTTGGTTTACAATGTTTATTGGAATATTACGAGGTCAGCAACACCAGTGAAAATGTTTACTTTCTGTAGTTGTCGACAGAATGTTAATATGAATGCAAACATAGCTCTGGGCTCAAAATTGCTCTTTGTTCTTTCCTTTAGAAACCCCCGACGAAGGGTTCATTTGCACCCGAAATGCATTGGGTTAAATGTGAAATGCATGAAGTATGAAAATTGTCAATACTTGGAAATAATGAGAAACAATCATTAAGAAGTAAAGAAAAAGAATGACAAAACATAAATGCATATGAATCGTTATTTTTGGAACAGAATGGATTAAAATCATTAGGACCTTTGATGTCCAAATAAAAAAAAGTGCATTCCTTTAAACCGTGAGCAGCACTTCTGCTCTCATCTATGTTGAATCTTCATACAGTGTTCCTAGACAAAACACTAAACGAAGGAGTCGCACAAACATAAGAAACTGTTTATAAGGTATACAATAAGGAGTGTGCAACTGGTGAACAATTAAGAAGGAGACCCTCAGATACCCTTAGGGTGAGGGATTGCTTAGTGGACCATGAGACAGGGGGTAACCAAGCCAGAGCTGGTACTTCCTTATATGTCCACTTAGGCAATATAGGCTTACCTGGTCAAGGATAGACTTATCTCCTTTTGTTTGGGGGGGGGGGTTATGTAGGAAGGTGGATATCTGACTATGGTTACCCCCAAACTTTTTGCCTGGTGTTTAGCTGGTTTTTGACATAGTTGACCTGGGATCCTGCTATTCAGGGCCCCAGGCGGATTGCTCTCTCCTTAAAATGGACTCCATGCACCCTAGGTGCATTACAAATTGGGAACTGGTTCACCTTATTGGCCCCTGTAACAGTGTACCCTAGGTATCCAGGGCAAAGGTGTTTCCAAGGCCTACTAGGGGCTGCAGCATGTATTGTGCCACCCCTGGGCTGGCCTCCATATTTGACACAACTGTCTGATCACTCAGCTGGGGTAAGTTGGTGTAATCACCTCTTACTTAGATATAGTATCCCTATATCTAACCTTAAACTGGACACATATGTTCCTATCAGCCACTCCTATGGAAGGCCTCTTCAATCCTGGAGGCAGAGTGCTTGGAAATATGTGAGATGGTGCTCTAGCATGAGCTGAGCCTGTCTGCAGCTGTCGGGAACCACTCCCTAAGCTGTTCCGGGATATTGCCATACCATATACTCTTAAGTGCATTATAATCCTCGCGGTTATATGCTATCTTTGGTTTGGCTTTATGAAAACATGTCGAGTAAGGTGTCATACGAATTGGAATACTATCTCCTCGACAGTTCTATCGACGGGGATAGCATGCCACCCTTCTAGAGGGACACGACATGTGGGTAGCCTTAACCCCGGTTAAAGTTAACCAGAGCCTCAGCATCACAAAATGGATGCTGCCACCACAGACACGAGTCTGACCTCCTGCTGCTGGGAGTCCTTCCAGCGAGGGAGGCTTGGACAAAGGGTTTCCTGCCTTGGGAGGTGCGAGCACCACCCCAGACAGGGTTTTGTGTATTGGGTAGGACAGGGCTGAATAGAATCAGACATGCCCGGGGCACACAAGGTGTCCCCGTGCATAAGCCAGTCCAAACCGGTCCTGGGACTTTCCAGACCCAGGCCTGGTGAGGAGCTGGACAAAGGAAAGGGGGTGTAACCGCCCCCCTTCCTGGTTCCTCCCAGAGGAGGGACCTAGTAGGTGATCCACCCCTCAGATTGGGAATACGAGTGGGAGCAGTGCCATTGCACAGCAGATCATCCTGAAATCAACTTTAAACAAGAAGAAGACTGGACTTCGACATTCTGCTGCACAGAAGACTGAAGAGAATCTCCCTTGTGGCCTAGGAGTGGCCACCCTGTGAACACAGGCACCAAACAGCAACTCGACATCTGCTTTGCCGCCGCCTCCCGCCGGAGCCCAAGCCCAAAGCCTGACAAGACCCAGACTCCCAGACTTCTCAGAGCCCGATCCACAGTCCCTGCAAAGAAGGGACCCGTGGAGGCACCGAGTGACGTGGGACCGGACCTCTTGGAAGACACTTGAAAAGCTGACTGCGCAGCAACCGAGGCATCCTTGATGTTGTGCTTTGAGGACTGAGAACCCCCACCACCGAGCAGCTCTTGCACCGAAGAAGAGCCCTCCAGCTTCTCCACGATCTGCGTGGGGCCTTTTTGCATTGTGCCACTCGACGCGCCATCCCGGCCACTAGCCACGTGGTCAGCGGCCATCTTGGTGACTACAACGACAAACTACACTGCGGGTCCGGTTGCTCCAGACTTGCCCAAGCTCCTGTGAAAAGGAGCACTCGCTCTGACCTTGCTGGTCCGAGTGTTAGGCATTTTTTGATTCCTGCGTGGCTTGCATTAGCCAAGGCCTGTTTTCTGCGATCAAGTTGCCAACACCGCTAACAGCGAGAAGCCTGCGTGGGACAGCTCGTGACCGACTGCTGGATGTCCTCGACCCCCGGTGTCCACGTGGCTGCAGAGAGAAGCTACACCTCAATGCCTGTTTGCACCCGACATCGCCTGGTTCCAATCTGGTTCCACGGTAGTCACTGGCTAGTGACTTTGAACATTGTCCCCTCTGCTTTCAGGTCTTCACAACTTCAGATCCACCCTTGGATCCACCGGAACTCTTCACATCGAGCCGCCTGCAGCACCTTCAGCTCCAAGCACCATCGACCAGCGTGACGAAACCCGACACTACTTTGACCCTGTGCACCCGCTTCCTGTGGGTGAGGTAACTCAGCTCCGCCGGTGTTCCTACACTGGCACACATCTCAAGGGCCTGTGTCTTAAGTTTCAGCGTTGTAGGTCACTCGGAAGGTTCCGAACTAACTAACGTTGTACTTTTTATGCACCATAGACTTTATATTGAGAAGTGCGTGCACTTTAAACACTGCACCCGAGTCCCGCGGGCCTTTCCCGACTTAATCATTGATAGTCTCGAATAGCTCCAGCAATTCCCAAGGCCCTAGGCCTGTTTCCTTTCCAATTGGTATCTCTTATACCACTTTCTTAGTATATGGTTTAGGTGGCCCCTAGGGCTCATCCATATTGTGCAACTTTTGTGTATTTTAAACTGTCTTGTGAGTTAACGCTTGTGCTTTTGTGCTCATAAAGAGTCCAGGGGATTTTATAGTTAATAAATCAATATATATTTTCAATATATATCTGTGTGGTGTCCTTTAATTTGGTATTCAAGGGGGTTGTGTATGGTAATACAGCTGGCTTCACATGCCTTTCAGAGTTTAGCCTAAGACTGCTTTGTCCACGTTACCACTAGGATAACTGGTCTACAAGGTTGAATTACAACCAATCATCATAAGGGTTGCTTGGCATGGTACAAAGTGATCACTAGAATTAGTGAGCATTATATAACAGGCCAACTTCTCACAATAGTAATGTATATGGGTTTACTGTCCAGCACCTTCCTGGGCTTTATACTTGGTGAAATGGGAATAGTAATTTATATGAGTTGAATGTCGAGCACTTTCCCTAAGTTTATACTTGGTGGAGTGGGAATAGTAATTTATATGGGTTTACTGTCCAGCACCTTCCCTGAGTTAATACTTGGTGGATTGGGAGTAGCAATTTATATGGGTATACTGTCCAGCACCTTCCCTGAGTTTATACTTGGTGGAGTGGGAATTGTAATTTAATGGGTTTACTGTCCAGCACCTTCCCTGAGTTTATACTTGGTGGAGTGGGAATAGTAATTTATATGGGTTTACTGTACAGCACCTTCCCTTAGTTTATACTTGGTGGAGTGGGAATAGTAATTTATATGGGTTTTTACTGTACAGCACCTTCCCAGACTTTATAATTGGTGGAGTGGGAATAGTAATTTATATGGGTTGAATGTCCAGCACCTTCCCTGTGTTTATACTTGGCGGAGTAGGAATAGTAATTTATATGGGTTTACTGTCCAGCACCTTCCCAGACTTTATACTTGGTGGAGTGGGAATAGTAATTTATATGAGTTGAATGTCGAGCACTTTCCCTCAGTTTATACTTGGTGGAGTGGGAATAGTAATTTATATGGGTTTACAGTCCAGCACCTTCCCTGAGTTAATACGTGCTGGAGTGGCAATAACAATTTATATGGGTATACTGTCCAGCACCTTCCCTGAGTTTATACTTGGTGGAGTGGGAATAGTAATTTTTATGGGTTTACTGTCCAGCACCTTCACTGAGTTTATACTTGGTGGAGTGGGAATACTAATTTATATGGGTTTACTGTCCAGCACCTTCTCTGAGTTGATACTTGGTGGAGTGGGAATAGTAATTTATATGAGTTGAATGTCGAGCACTTTCCCTCAGTTTATACTTGGTGGAGTGGGAATAGTAATTTATATGGGTTTACTGTCCAGCACCTTCCCTGAGTTAATATGTGCTGGAGTGGCAATAGCAATTTATATGGGTATACTGTCCAGCACCTTCCCTGAGTTTATACTTGGTGGAGTGGGAATTGTAATTTATATGGGTTTACTGTCCAGCACCTTCACTGAGTTTATACTTGGTGGAGTGGGAATACTAATTTATATGGGTTAACTGTCCAGCACCTTCTCTGAGTTTATACTTGGTGGAGTGGGAATAGTAATTTATATGAGTTGAATGTCGAGCACTTTCCCTCAGTTTATACTTGGTTGAGTGGGAATAGTAATTTATATGGGTTTACTGTCCAGCACCTTCCCTGAGTTAATACGTGCTGGAGTGGCAATAGCAATTTATATGGTTATACTGTCCAGCACCTTCCCTGAGTTTATACTTGGTGGAGTGGTAATACTAATTTATATGGGTTTACTGTCCAGCACCTTCCCTAAGTTTATACTTGGTGGAGAGGGAATAGTAATTTATATCGGTTTACTGTCCAGCCCCTTCCCTGACTTTATACTTGGTGGAGTGGGAATAGTAATTTATATGGGTTTACTGTCCAGCACCTTCCCAGACTTAATACTTGGTGGAGTGGGAATATTAATTTATATGGGTTTACTGTCCAGTACCTTCACTGACTTTATACTTGGTGGAGTGGGAATAGCAAAGACTTTTTAGAGATATACATTTTGGTTGGTAGAATATTAAAATTATTATTTCTCTGTAAATATATTAACTATAGTAGTACTTTTAAATATTGTTATATTAGTAGTAGATTGATAAATAACTCACAATTTTTATAATGTAATAAAAATAATTAATACATAATTTAAAATATATTTGCATTACATTTTATTTAGAAAATTAAAAAAGGAGACACACACATGTTTAACTGAAAACATTTACAAACTGTTTATTAAGATGTAAAAAGAAATGGGATTAGAGGAAAAGTTTTTATTTGCAGTTTAATTTTGTAAGTGAATAGTTTAAAAAAATGCAAGTAAATATTTGTATATTAAAAACATTCATAAATTGCAATGAATTTTTTTATGTTAATTCACATATATTGCAAATGTCAATTTTTATAACAAATATAATTACATAGTGTACAATTTATTTCTCAACCAATATAAAATAGAAATAGTTTAATAGTAAACATGTTGCAAATAATTGTTATATTTGTTGTACATACATTTTTTAGTATTTTATAGTACAGATCATTGATAGAGACATTTTTTACAGATCTCAAAATAGTAACATTTTTGTTGGTTACAAAATGATAATATTTATTTTATAAATTAATAAAATTAATATTGAAAATATTAATAATATTAATGTTTACAAAAGTAATAATGAGAAATTAATATTAAACTGTACGTATAGTTTATAATCACTGACATATTTATAAGCTTAAGGTTTAGCAGAAGATGAATGATAAAAGTAATTTCAACATTATAAATAATTACAAAGTGTACATATAAATACAATTTTCTTTTTCATACTTCATTAAATAATGTTGTAAATAATGTTTTTAAATAAATATATATTTATAATTATTTAAAAAAAATATTATGAGAAATAATATATAATGTAAGCCTATATTTTATATTTTTAAGTGTAAGAAAATAGAAAATAAATAGGCTTTTCAGTTATACAGGGACTATTTTTTAACCGCGTAATGTTATTTTGTTTAATTTGGTACTGGAACATCTCGGGGTTGGATGCTGCGTCGCGTTGGAGAGGGTACGTTTGTTTTTGTTATATTTTATAAACTAGGAAATGTAATTTAAGTGTATCTGTGGTGTATTTAGCTTGAGTAGGATTGTAATATATATCGTATATTGTGTTTTAGGTGTTAGCTCGAGTGTACGATATTTAGGGGCCCATTAGGATGTCGGGCGGATTTCCTCCGCCAGGGTAGCGGTGGCCACCACCACCCTGGCGGAGGCAATCCGCCCGACATCCTTCCCTGCATTCCCCCCCGCCATATTACGATGGCGGAGGGGACCGCAACGGTGGGAAACACCGCCCGCCTGTTTTCGGCCCTGGTCGCCTTGCGGCCGGGGCGGAAAAGGGATAACATGGTGGCGGTGTCTATCAGACACCGCCAGCCATATTAGAATAGGCATTCTTCAATGCCTGTCCGTGGCGGCAATGCCGCTACGGAAAGGTATGCAGTGTTCACTCTGGGGGGCCCCTGTGGGCCCTCAGAGTGACGGCCAAAGGGGGTTGGCACACGGGGGTACATGTGGTACCCCCCTGCATTTGCATAATCACAGAGGCAGGCACCGCGTGGTGCCTGCCGCTTCGATTATGCAAATGCGTGCATTTGTCTTTAACATTGTGGCTGGCGGTGCAGTGAGCCACAATGTTAATTTGAGGAATGCGCCCGCCACGGTGGCGGGCGCATCCTAATGCCAATGTTGGGACCCCCGAAGGCGGGCGGTCCCGATGTCCGTTAAGGTGGCGGGCTGATTTTTTCCGCCCGCCATCCTAATGGACCCCCAAGTGTTTATCGCGTTTTAGTACTAGGTGTGTGAAAGATGTTTTTATGTTTAAATTTTACTAAATGCTTATGTTCATAGTATAAAAATGTATTTTTATATGTGTATGGGTGTATTTGTGTGGGTGGGTATGTGTTTCTTCTATTTTTAGGTTGTCGTCGCCCGTTTTTTTTTTTAAAGTAGTGTGACGAGTATTATATACTCAGATTTTTACACAAATACTTTGTATTTCCGGTTTTCCAGGAGCGTTTATTTTTTTAAATTACTATTTCCGGGTTTTGAAGGGTATATTCTGTGGATTACATTGGAGAGGAGTCGCCATGGATATGCTTGTATTTTTTCTTTTTTTTTTGGGCTTCCTTGGATTCTATGGACATTTTGGATTATTTAGTATGGATTTTTTAACATTGGATTACTTTTGAAGAAGCGACAAAAACTGTAAGTATATAAAGAAATGTTTTTGGGTGGGAAATCTGTTTAAAAGTGTTGTATTACTATGTTATATGTAACAGTTTGAAAGTAAATTATTAAAATATATTTAAGAAATGTGTTTGTAATTTATTTGATAGTTTAATTACAATTTGTTACATATTGTAATGGTAGGAAAATGTGTATTTATAAATGGCTAATATTTGTATAGTTGTTATATATTTTATAGTATCGTTTTAGCTATCATTAAGAGATATTCTAGACCTCTGGTACTTGGATAGAGGGTAACTTGGCTTTGGAGTGTGTTATACATTTTTTTTGTTTGTTTAGTCAATTTTGGTCCCATCAGGGTTACTGATTGCTCCATTCGGAGCTCTTGGTAACTCTGTTCTTTTTGTAGGGATTGAATTAATTTGTAAAGAGTAGGTGTTCCTCTGCCTGTGGTTGCTTGGAAGGCGTTGTGCCATCCCTCAACTGCGTTGTTTGTGTTTGCTTCCTTATTTAGGGTGCTAAGGTAGACATTCCACCAGGCTATTTGATATTTAGGTTGTCTTCTATGACCTGATTGGTGTAGCCTTCCTACCCATGTATCTTCGAAGTAGTCAAGCATAGGGCTTAATCTTTCTTCGTTTTTTTTATAGTAGGGGCTGTCTATTAATAGGTTATAGTGCTCTGCAACGTCTGTTACAGGAACATATGCTAGGGAGGTAAGTTTTTTAATTTGATAAGCAAAGGTGCTATCTGTGGCGTATTGGACACTTAGGGGCCGATTAGGATGGCGGACGGAAACGTGTTCCGTCCGCCATGGTCGCAGTAAAAATACTCCCGACCGCTCCGTGGAAAATCCGCGGTAGCGATTAGGATATAACTGACAGCAAACATCCGACCGCGGCGGACGAACCACATCAAACACCGTCCACAAGCGGACAGTACTACATAAATTCCCACCGCCGCGGATGCAAAAACCACGGAAACATGGCCAACCGCCTCACAACCAGCGGAGGATCCGCCAACACGATTAGGATAACCCCGCCACCCTAACGGAACTTACCAGTTCCCACGACCGCCGCGGAATGATCAGAAAACGGAGCATAACTGGGGCAGGACCAAACGAACATCACCCCTGCAGTCAAACTGATTCCAAAATGGCAGACAGGAGGAAATACACAACATACAAAACAGGACACACACCCACCTGAAACACCCACCATCACCAACTACATGCCCCAAGGCCCACCCCCTCCACAAACCAGAACATCCAAGTCACCACACCCACAGAACACCTGAATGACAACAACCATTGGGACACAAGAACCACACAGAGTATAAAAGGAATCCCTCCCATGACCACAATCCATTGCATCATAGCACACCTTGAAGAAAGAGGCAGAATACCACGAACAGCAGAGACACACACACACACAACCTGCAAACCAGCACACCCACCACACAAACCTCCACAACACCATCCCTACATACCACACACCTGCACACCCCACCCCACCCCACCCACACCATGCACAACACACACCATGGCACCCAAGAAAAACCCCAAGTTCACAGAGACTGAGTTAAAGGTCATGGTCGATGAAATAATCCGGGTGGAACCATATCTATTCAGCAACCTAGTCCAGCAGACCACCTTGGCAACCAAAACCAACATGTGGGACAGGATAGTGAGCAGATTCAATGCTTCAGGGACCGTGCCACGCACCAAACACTAGATCCAGAGGCGGTGGCATGACCCCAAGACAAGGGTGAAAGGCATCAGGGCCAAGAACCACCTGCGGGCACACCACACTGGCGGCGGCATTCCGCCGGAGCCCATACCATTCACAGAATGGGAGGAGAAGGTGCTGGGCATACTGCACCCAGAGAGCCTTGAAGGAATTGAAGAGGGACTTGAGACTGGTAAGTACAAACCTATGACCACTATCACACAGCCCTAGAACTCCCAACAGGCCCCCATGTACCCAGGGAGGGTGGTAGGAGTGTGGGGGAGGGTGGGGGGTTTGGTCCTGCACTAGAACTCCCAACAGGCCCCCATGTACCCAGGGAGGGTGGTAGGAGTTGGGGGAGGGTGGGGGGTTTGGTCCAGCACTACAACTCCCAACAGGCCCCCATGTACCCAGGGAAGGTGGTAGGAGTGTGGGGAAGGGTGGGGGGTTTTGTCCAGCACTACAGCTCCCAACAGGCCCCCATGTACCCAGGGAGGGTGTTAGGAGTGTGGGGAAGGTGGGGGGTTTGGTCCAGCACTACAACCCCCAACAGGCCCCCATGTACCCAGGGAGAGTGTTAGGAGTGTGGGGGAGGGTGGGAGGTTTGTTCCAGCATTACAACTCCCAACAGGCCCCCATTTACCCAGGGAGGGTAGTAGGAGTTGGGGGGGGGGGTTTGGTCCAGCACAATGACTCCCAACAGGCCCCCATGTTCACAGAGAGGGTGGTGGAGTGTGGGGGAGGGTGGGGGGGGGGTTTGGCCCAGCACTAGAACTCCCAACAGGCCTCCATGTACCCAGGGAGAGTGTAAGGAGTGTGGGGGAGGGTGGGTGGTTTGTTCAAGCACTACAACTCCCAACAGGCCCCAATGTACCCAGGGAGGGTGTTAGGAGTATGGGGAGGGTGGGGGGTTTGGTCCAGCACTATGACTCCCAACTGGCCCCTATGTTCACAGGGAGTGTGCTGGAGTGTGAGGGAGGGTGGGGGGGTTTGGTCCAGCACTAGAACTCCCAACAGGACCCATGTACCCAGGGAGGGTGTTAGGAGTGTGGGGGAAGGTGGGGCATTTGGTCCAGCACTACAACTCCCAACAGGCCCCCATGTACCCAGGGAGGGGGGTCAGAGTGTGGGGGAGGGTGGGGCGTTTTGTCCAGCACTACAACTCCCAACAGGCCCCCATGTACAGTCCCACAGCAAAATGGAGTCCACTACCATGCGCAGACCACTGCATCATCCTCTGCAAACTCATATGTAGGTAGCCTTCTTCACAGGGGCACCATCCAATAGCAGGACAGGCCCACACATATCCAAGTATTGTCTACCCACCTCCCCACCACCATGATGCCCAGTACTGTGGAACATGCCAATTTTAAGACACCAACAAACATGTCCTCATGCCCTACAAAATAGAAATGCAAAAACCACAATTGATGGACAGAATGGAGAACAATGTCATTCATTCAACCCAGTACAGAGATCTGGGCCTCAATCCATCGTTTTTTTGCACTCCAAACCACCCCAGTTCAGACATGGCCATATGCAAATCAGTCTGACCTTGTGCCTCATGGGAACAGTCCAGCCCGAACTGCCAAGTCATGCCTTCCCTGGACCGAAAACAAGCTTCCGAGGACCAGTTTCTGACACTCCAGCCATCTTCAGCCCGGCTTGCTTAATCCAGTGGTGTGGAGAGCATGGGACTCACGTCTGAGCATGCCCATCCTACTCGGGGTGGCACATGCAAAAACCACAATTGATGGACAGAATGCAGAACAATGTCATACATTCAACCCAGTACAGAGATCTGGGCCTAAATCCATCATTTTTTTGCACTCCACACCACCCCAGATTAGACATGGCCATATGCAAATCAGTCTGACCCTGTGGCTCATGGGAACAGTCCAGCCCGAACAGCCAAGCCATGCCTTCCCTGGACCGGAAACAAGCTTCCGAGAACCGGTTTCTGGCATTACAGCTGTCTTCAGCCCGGCTTGCTTGAATCCAGTGGTGTGGAGAGCATGGGACTCACGTCTGAGCAAACCCATCCCACTCGGGTTGACAAATGCAAAAACCGCAATTGACGGACAGAATGCAGAACAATGTCATACATTCAACCCAGCACAGGGATCTGGGCCTAAATCCATCGTTTTTTTGCACTCCACACCACCCCAGTTCAGACATGTCCATATGCAAATCAGTCTGACCCTGTGCCTCATGGGAACAGTCCAGCCCGAACTGCCAAGCCATGCCTTCCCTGAACCGGAAACAAGCTTCCAATGACCTGTTTCTGGCACTCCAGCCGTCTTCAGCCCGGCTTGCTTGAATCCAGTGGTCTGGAGAGCATGGGACTCACGTCTGACCATACCCATCCCACTCGGGGTGACAAATGCAAAAACCACAATTGATGGACAGAATGCAGAACAATGTCATACATTCAACCCAGTACAGAGATCTGGGCCTAAATCCATAGTTTTTTTGCACTCCACACCACCCCAGTTAAGACATGGCAATATGCAAATCTGTCTGACCCTGTGCCTCATGGGAACAGTCCAGCCTGAACTGCCAAACCATGCCTTCCCTGGACCGGAAACAAGCTTCCGAGGACCAGTTTCTGGCATTCCAGCCGTCTTCAGCCGGGCTTTCTTGAATCCAGTGGTGTGGAGAGCATGGGACTCACGTCTGAGCATACCCATCCCACTCGGGGTGACAAATGCAAATACCACAATTGATGGACAGAATGCAGAACAATGTCATACATTTCACCCAGTACAGAGATCTGGGCCTAAATCCATTGTTTTTTTGCACTCCACACCACCCCAGTTCAGACATGGCCATATGCAAATCAGTCTGACCCTGTGCCTCATGGGAACAGTCCAGCCTGAACTGCCAAGCCATGCCTTCCCTGGACCGGAAACAAGCTTCCGCAGACCGGTTTCTGGCATTTCAGCCGTCTTCAGCCCGGCTTGCTTGAATCCAGTGGTGTGGGGAGCATGGGACTCACGTCTGAGCATACCCATCCCACTCTGGTTGACAAATGCAAAAACCACAATTGATGGACAGAATGCAGAACAATGTCATACATTCAAACCCAGTACAGAGATCTGGGCCTAAATCCATAGTTTTTTTGCACTCCACACCACCCCAGTTCAGACATGGCCATATGCAAATCAGTCTGACCCTGTGCCTCATGGGAACAGTCCAGCCTGAACTGCCAAGCCATGCCTTCCCTGGACCGGAAACAAGCTTCCGAGGACCAGTTTCTGGCATTCCAGCCGTCTTCAGCCCGGCTTTCTTGAATCCAGTGGTGTGGAGAGCATGGGACTCACGTCTGAGCATACCCATCCCACTCGGGGTGGCAAATGCAAAAACCACAATTGATGGACAGAATGCAGAACAATGTCATACATTCAACTCAGTACAGAGATCTGGGCCTAAATCCATCATTTTTATGCACTCCACACCACCCCAGATTAGACATGGCCATATGCAAATCAGTCTGACCCTGTGGCTCATGGGAACAGTCCAGCCCGAACAGCCAAGCCATACCTTCCCTGGACCGGAAACAAGCTTCCGAGGACCGGTTTCTGGCATTACAGCTGTCTTCAGCCCGGCTTGCTTGAATCCAGTGGTGTGGAGAGCATGGGACTCACGTCTGAGCAAACCCATCCCACTCGGGTTGACAAATGCAAAAACCGCAATTGATGGACAGAATGCAGAACAATGTCATACATTCAACCCAGCACAGAGATCTGGGCCTAAATCCATCGTTTTTTTGCACTCCACACCACCCCAGTTCAGACATGGCCATATGCAAATCAGTCTGACCCTGTGCCTCATGGGAACAGTCCAGCCCGAACTGCCAAGCCATGCCTTCCCTGAACCGGAAACAAGCTTCCAAGGACCTGTTTCTGGCACTCCAGCCGTCTTCAGCCCGGCTTGCTTGAATCCAGTGGTCTGGAGAGCATGGGACTCACGTCTGACCATACTCATCCCACTCGGGGTGACAAATGCAAAAACCACAATTGATGGACAGTATGCAGAACAATGTCATACATTCAACCCAGTACAGAGATCTGGGCCTAAATCCATAGTTTTTTTGCACTCCACACCACCCCAGTTAAGACATGGCAATATGCAAATCAGTCTGACCCTGTGCCTCATGGGAACAGTCCAGCCTGAACTGCCAAGCCATGCCTTCCCTGGACCGGAAACAAGCTTCCGAGGACCAGTTTCTGGCATTCCAGCCGTCTTCAGCCAGGCTTTCTTGAATCCAGTGGTGTGGAGAGCATGGGACTCACGTCTGAGCATACCCATCCCACTCGGGGTGACGAAAGCAAATACCACAATTGATGGACAGAATGCAGAACAATGTCATACATTTCACCCAGTACAGAGATCTGGGCCTAAATCCATTGTTTTTTTGCACTCCACACCACCCCAGTTCAGACATGGCCATATGCAAATCAGTCTGACCCTGTGCCTCATGGGAACAGTCCAGCCCGAACTGCCAAGCCATGCCTTCCCTGGACCGGAAACAAGCTTCCGCGGACCGGTTTCTGGCATTTCAGCCGTCTTCAGCCCGGCTTTCTTGAATCCAGTGGTGTGGAGAGCATGGGACTCACGTCTGAGCATACCCAGCCCACTCGGGGTGACAAATGCAAAAACCACAATTGATGGACAGAATGCAGAACAATGTCATACATTCAAACCCAGTACAGAGATCTGGGCCTAAATCCATAGTTTTTTTGCACTCCACACCACCCCAGTTCAGACATGGCCGTATGCAAATCAGTCTGACCCTGTGCCTCATGGGAACAGTCCAGCCTGAACTGCCAAGCCATGCCTTCCCTGGACCGGAAACAAGCTTCCGAGGACCAGTTTCTGGCATTCCAGCCGTCTTCAGCCCGGCTTTCTTGAATCCAGTGGTGTGGAGAGCATGGGACTCACGTCTGACCATACCCAGCCCACTCGGGGTGACAAATGCAAATACCACAATTGATGGACAGAATGCAGAACAATGTCATACATTCCACCCAGTACAGAGATCTGGGCCTAAATCCATTGTTTTTTTGCACTCCACACCACCCTAGTTCAGACATGGCCATATTCAAATCAGTTTGACCCTGTGCCTCATGGGAACAGTCCAGCCCGAACTGCCAAGCCATGCCTTCCCTGGACCGGAAACATGCTTCCGAGGACCGGTTTCTGGCATTCCAGCCGTCTTCAGCCCGGATTGCTTGAATCCAGTGGTGTGGAGAGCATGGGACTCACGTCTGAGCATACCCATCCCACTCGGGTTGACAAATGCAAAAACCACAATTGATGGACAGAATGCAGAACAATGTCATACATTCAACCCAGTACAGAGATCTGGGCCTAAATCTATCATTTTTTTGCACTCCACACCACCCCAGTTCAGACATGGACATATGCAAATCAGTCTGACCCTGTGCCTCATGGGAACAGTCCAGCCCGAACTGCCAAGCCATGCGTTCACTGGACCAGAAACAAGCTTCCGAGGACCTTTTTCTGGCACTCCAGCCGTCTTCAGCCCCGCTTGCTTGAATCCAGTGGTGTGGAGAGCATGGGACTCACGTCTGAGCATACCCATCCCACTCGGGGTGACAAATGCAAAAACCACAATTGATGGATAGAATGCAGAACAATGTCCTACATTCAACTCAGTACAGAGATCTGGGCCTAAATCCATAGTTTTTTGCACTCCACACCACCCCAGTTCAGACAATGCCATATGCAAATCAGTCTGACCCTGTGCCTCATGGGAACAGTCCAGCCTGAACTTCCAAGCCATGCCTTCCCTTGACCGGAAACAAGCTTCCGAGGACCAGTTTCTGGCATTCCAGGCGTCTTCAGCCCGGCTTGCTTGAATCCAGTGGTGTGGAGAGCATGAGACTCACGTCTGAGCATTCCCATCCCACTCGCGGTGACAAATGCAAATACCACAATTGATGGACAGAATGCAGAACAATGTCATACATTCCACCTAGTACAGAGATCTGGGCCTAAATCTATCGTTTTTTTGCACTCCACACCACCCCAGTTGAGACATGGCCATATGCAAATCGGTCTGACCCTGTGCCTCATGGGAATAGTCCAGCCCGAACTGCCAAGCCATGCCTTCCCTGGACCGGAAACAAGCTTCCGAGGACCGGTTTCTGGCATTCCAGCCGTCTTTAGCCGGTCCTTGGAAGCTTGTTTCCGGTCCAGGGAAGACATGGCTTTGCAGTTCGGGCTGGACTGTTCCCATGAGTCGCAGGGTCAGACTGATTTGCATATAGCCATGTCTGAACTGGGGTGGCAGAGTGGGCTAAAGAACGGTGATGGATTAAACCCAGATCTTTTGACTGGGTGTGAGTGTTTGATTGATTCAGATGCTCCGTGCATCACCACCCCCTTTTGTACCGCTACAAAATAGAAATGTCACAACAACAAACCTGTCATGTCCACAGCATTGATTATCATATTCTTGTCCCTTAGGTGAACGTGAACTCAGAGGAGAAACCAGCAGCCACCAGCACCATTCGCTACCTCACAGCATGGACTCTTTGTGGTGATGATCCAGTGGACACCTCGGGTGCGGAGGACGATGCCGGCCCAACTAAAATCCCGTAGCCATCATATTCACAGGACAACCCTGTCTCCACCACCATCAACACTGCACCAACAGCAACTACTGCCACTGTGACCTGTGCAGCTACCACCACCACCACCACCACTACCACCACCACCACTCATGCCAAGGATATCCTGCCTGACCCATCGGACGATGATGGACCTTCTATATCACAGCTTAGCAGGCAGAGTGGACGGGTGAGGACACAGATGATGGCCCAGGTCACTCACAGGAGTGCAGCTGCAAGGCGAGGCCATGAACAACACCCAGCCCATCCTGGGACAGAGACCCTTGGATGCCATTGCCAGAGTTGAAGCCTCCTATGAACGGTCTCAGGCACATGCCGATCCTGCCCACCAAGACTCTATAGACACCTGCCAGCTGTTGCGGTCAGTGGACACCCGTTTGGGACAACTAGTCGACATCTTTGGCGAGCTAACAGCTCTTTGTAGGGAGTGGTTATCCCGCACCACACCACCTCTGCCTTCCCCAAGTGGCCAGCGAGATAGGGCACCAACACCACCACCCCCTCCCCCAAGTGTCCAGCGGGACAGGCCACCAACACCACCACCACCATCACCTGAGGCCTTTGACAGGGAGGTTGGCCCACAACAACCTGCTCCCACAGCTGGCACCGCACCGGCTCCAAGACGGAGGGGTCGTCCTAGGCAACATACAGCTCACAGCAGTGACAATGCAGCAACCACCCGCTCAAAGAGGGGCCGCCACTGACTTCACCCTTCCTTGAGCTTGGCATGCACTTTGCAAACTATCCTGCACCACAATGCCAAGCATTTGCACATGTCTGTTGGACTAGGTGTACATCACACAATGTGGTGTACCCACTTTATTTTCATCTGACTTGACCTTCAACTCTCACTTTCCCAACAACACCTATTTGTAAATATGCACTGACAGTAATCCACACCCTGTAAATAAACACCACATAAACACTCAAAGCTGTGTGAACTCCATGTTTCATTCAAAGGTTTGTTGTAGTACTTGGTATTACCAGGTGCAGTTATCAATGTACGTGTCAATCATGTCAGGTGAGGGCCAGGCACTTCCGGGAGCGGTCAGCGCTCTAGTGCTCAACTGGGGCTATTTAGCCATCGCCTCACAGGAAGCGCGCAGCGTTTGCGCGCCGCCTCATTTCAGCCAAAGACCAGCCAAAGAGCTGCCCGTCTGCGCCCGTCCGCGACAGGACGAGGCGACGGGGCGGTATTTTAACATCATGCCGCCTCTCGGCACTGCCAAACATATCAGGTATGAGTCTAGCTTTCTGAATTCATTGAGGCAACTGTCCTCCCCGTGTTATTCAGAGGACAACAGACCCTGTTTTGATGGCGCGTTCTCGTGTAACAAATGCCATTATTCCTCAATGCACTTTAATAACACTCACGAACCTTGTAAATCATTTAATGATCTACAATGCATCCTCATGAACGTTCGTTCGATGCCCAAACACCAAACTGAGATCTGGGACTTAATACACTCCCTGTCCCCAGATCTATGTTTCATCACTGAAACTTGGTTAAAACCCCATACGGTATCTGCCATCACCTTGGGAGTACCTATGGGATACAAACTTCACCACTCTGATCGCCTCGATAAAATTGGCGGTGGCATCGCTATAATTTATAAAGAGTCTATTAAATTAGACATTTTAGATAAACAATGTTGCAGAGAAATGGAAACAATGGTTTTCAGAATTACCTTCCCCAACAGAAAGACCAGCAAAGGTGCACTCGTATACAGACCACCTCTTCCATGCCCCAGTTTTTCCACATCTCTTTTAGAGATGCTTGGCCCTTATATGCGGGCCAATGAAGATTTCCTTCTCCTCGGAGATTTTAATATTCACACTGACCAATTTGAATCCACAGGGACCAAAAGTTTGTCGACTGATATGACAACCATCGGTCTCACACAAAAGAATCAGGACCCCACCCATGAAGGTGGACACTGCATCGACCTGATATACACCAACTTCGACAATATACTGTGTAATAAACCTACCCAAGTCTATTGGTCAGATCATTTTTTATTACAATTTACTATTTTTAAAGTTAATAAAGGTCCCCAAAAAAACTCCCTACCCTCCACTATACGTAGACAGTGGCACAAACTCACGCTGGACACGTTAGAAAAGGCGTGGGAAAAACCCGAGATTAGAGATACTGATGAAGTAGAACATAAGTTAACTATGTTTCAGCAATCTCTGATGGCAGCCATTGATAAAATTGCCCCCTTGAAAACATTTAGACAGTTCCCTGTGGCTAAACAGGAAAAATGGTATACCGAAGCTCTCAGGAAAGAGAAGCAAGAATGTAGAAGGATAGAGAAGAGATGGAGGAAATCACACTCTGAGGATAACAAAAAGGCACATCGTGCAGCTCAAGTCAACTACTATAAACATATCAAGGCTGCCCGTAAAAATAACATTGCTCAACAGCTCATGGAAGCCGATAATTCTCCCAGAGAACTGTACAGGATCCTCGAAACATTTGTAAAACCTACGGCCTGTATAAGTCCAGATGACTTTTCACAAAGTCTATGTGAAGAAGTGTCATCCTACTTTGAAAACAAAATAGAATCCATCTATGGAAAAATCTTAGTAGCCCAACCAAACAGTGACTCCCTAAATGTTTCCTCCCCCAATGAAAATACCAACCTTACACTAACTACATTCCCTCCTATTAACACTGAAGAGCTTGATACAATTATGACCCAAGTAAAATCTGGATCGCCGGATGACCTTATCCCTGTTAAAACCTTAACCCCTCTCCGTACCCTGTTAGCCCCCTACATTCAGGATATTATCAACCAGTCTCTTAAAGAGGGAAAAGTACCAACTGAATGGAAAAGAGCAGTGGTGAACCCTATCCGCAAGAATGCGGTTCTCCCATGGACGGAGCTTTCCAACCTCCGCCCTATCTCCCTTCTGCCTTACTACAGTAAGATGGTCGAGAAACATGTCAACGCACACCTGTCCAATTACATCGAGGCAGCGGGCGGCCTAGACCACTCGCAATCTGGTTTTAGGCCCAACCATAGCACCGAATCAGCCCTCCTGTCAGTGACAGATAACATCAGAATGTCACTTGACAGAGGGAGCTCAGTGTTTCTGGTGCTGTTGGATTTGTCCGCTGCCTTCGACACGGTGTCGCATAAAATTCTTCTCGACCGTCTGAAGGGAGTAGGAGTAGAGGGGACCACTCTTGCGTGGCTGGAAAGCTTTCTTGAAGACAGACAACAAGGTGTCAAACTAGGCTCCCATAAATCTGTCTGCAGGAAGCTTACCAAGGGGGTACCACAGGGCTCATGTCTGAGCCCCACGTTATTCAACGTATATGTGGCCCCCTTGGCAGAGATTATAAGATCTCACGGGTTCTCACCAATCTCTTACGCTGATGATACTCAGCTGCTGTTTCCCTTTCAAACCATTACACCTGCAGTCATGCAATCTTTCCAAGACGGCATGAGAGCGGTGGCAGGTTGGATGGCCCAGAACTTCCTCCAATGCAACGTGGCCAAAACGGAGATCATGTTGTTTGGAGGGGCCACCCTGCTCTGGTCCCCGGAATGGTGGCCACCTGAGCTTGGACCTGTCCCAGCGCCCAAACAAACCATCAAAAACTTGGGGGTACGCCTAGACCAAACTCTGATTATGAAAGATCACGTCAGCCAGGTCACGGGAACGTGTTTCCGTACAATTGGTCTTTTACGGCGTATCTTCCCATTCCTACCAAACATCTATAGGAAAACGCTGGTTCAGGCACTAGTCCTTGGACGGGTAGACTATTGTAATAGTCTACTCATTTCCGCCAACCAGGAACAACTGCGCAGACTGCAGGTGGTGCAGAACACCGCGGCAAGACTCATCCTGAATGCCCCTCCCCGTACCCCCTCCCGTCCTCTCCTTTCCCACCTTCACTGGCTTCCAGTGCAACAGCGGGTAAATTTTAAACTCTGCTGCATCATGCATAAATGCATCTATGGGTCTGGTCCCAAATATCTGAAAGATATTTTCTTTCCCTACTCTCCCGGACGAACTCTACGCTCCAGCAACACTATGCTGCTATATGTACCTAAAGTTACCAGAGCGAGACAGGGTGGCCGAGCCCCCTCCCTTAAAGGTCCCTTGCTGTGGAATTCCCTCCCTCCCCAGCTAAGACAAACTCCCAACCTCTTCAACTTTAGGAAGAAACTAAAAACGTACTTGTTCACACAAGATTAATTTAGCCTTCCCTCTGCCTCCTTAACTATAGTTTGTCTAACTCACACAGAAGCCACGCGCGGAGATACCCCTTCGGGGCTGATTCAGGCGCGCTATAAGACTATAAATAAATAAATAAATAAATAAATGTCTCTGTGGGAGTGACCTAGGGAAAATGAGACAACAACAAGCACAGGTTAGGAAACGGATTCACAACACAATATACAGCAACATCCCACAAACCACACTCATCTCAAATTAAGCGGATCACAGGACACACATCGTGGAGCATTTGATGTACACCTTCACCCTCACCCATTTGCAAACAGAACATACCAGAACAGGCACCATCCACACACCACATCCAGACATCACCAGCTAACATACATCACGCTTTGAACACCAGCACAAGAGGAAGTAACTCGCATTTAACTAAAGTAGCGAGCAATGAGCTGACGCCTCTAGTCCACACCTTCTTCCTCACCACTATCCTCATCACTGGACATGGGTGGTATGGGAGGCAGAGCAACCTGTTGGTCAGCAGGGTCCATGATCAGTGCAATGTTGTTTCGTAAGGCCAGGTTGTGGAGCATGCAGTAGGCAACCACGATCTTGCATACTTTTCCAAGTGAGTATGGCAGGGCCCCTCCGGTTTTATCAAGGCAGCGAAACCTAGACTTCAGCAGACCAAAAGTACGTTCCACCACCCTACGTGTCCTCCCATGGGCATCATTGTAGCGCATTCCTCCACGGGTAGTTGGATTCCGTAGGGGGCTCAGCAGCCACAGTCGGTTTGGGTACGCTGAGTCCCCAAGGTGTGGGGATGTCAGACACATACATTACTACCAGGATTGGTGGGAACAGCATGTCACACATACCACACAGTAGTCATCAGAGCAAGCTCACCTACAAGCCACGCACGTTCTTGATGCAAATTAGCCATCAGTTGGGGGACATTGCTGCTCCGCAGGATGTGGGAGTCATGTGCGGACCCAGGAAACCTTGCACACACATGTGAGATGATGTTGTCAGCCAGGCACACCAATTGCACATTTATAGAGTGGTAGTGCTTCCTTTTATGATAGACAGCTTCACGTGCCTGTGGTGGATTCAGACCAATATGTGTCCCATCAATGGCACCCACTACGTGTGTGATCTGGGCCAGGGCATAGAAGTCACCTTTCACTGCAGGAAGCTCTGCCGGTCGTGGGAAATGGATGTATTCATCTTTGTAAGACATCATGGCATCAAGCACATCCCGCAGTACCATGCTGAACATGGATTGGGACATCCCCCCGGCATGTCAAACTGTGTACTGGAAAGTGCCAGTTGCAAAGAAATGAAGTGCCGCCAACACCTTTGCTGTTGGTGTAATTGAACCTGGTTATGTCCTGCGTGGCTGAAGATGAGGTGACAACTGGCCCACAAGGTCCTGCAACCTCCGTCTGTCCAGCCGGAATTTGCGGATCACCTCCTCCTCAACCATTTCCTCCAGCACAGTGTATGGTCAATGCACATTTTGAGTCCTCCTGTGTGGGATTAGATGGGAGCAGATGTCAATTCAACAACAACGTAAATCCGGGCCACAACATCACATCTTGACCAACACAATAGAAAATATACATGTAGCAGACACTGATTGTATGTGTGACGTGAGTAAAATATGAGGCACTACAGCTGACTACGCACAAAATTTACATCCTGAAACAACATCAGTTGTGCTAAAATGTCGAAGGTCATGTGCAGACATTTTGCAAGGACTTCCAACATAACATGACAGATAGCCCAAATGTGGAGAAGCGTTGCCACAGACACACCATGAAGTGCACACACAACACGAACATGGACCACACCCTCATTGTCATCATGCACCCATTTACCCACCTACAATGCTCAGCATCCTCACATGACAGGCATGTGCATACAACAAGCAACACACATTCGCATACCCAGTAAGCATCTATTCCACCATAAATGCGACACACACAAACCACACACTCACCCCAGTTTCTGGATGTGGGTACACAGCCGTGATGTACTGTGTAGATGTGTACCAATAGAAACGTGTGACCCCAAAACCAAGACGTAAACACAAGCCATGCACATGTGATGCAACTTGGGCTCTCATCACGGGCCTATGTACAACACTGGCTAGGACAATAGTATGGCCACAACTGATACACGTGTACACGTTCCATTGACATGACATGATGTATACTGTCGATTTACGGACATGTCCTGACACACATGTACAACAATGAACATGACATGTGAGTGGCGACATGCATTGTGTCGACACACGACATCCGGGTACGCCTTCCCCCAACACATGAATAGAAACTTGGAAGTGCAATAGTGCATTACATTTGCTGAGTTTGCAGGGACCATCACGGTTACACACCGTCAACCGCATGTGCGCGCTACCGCGATGGTGCATCATTTGAAATTAAGCACTCACTGGCGTCGCAATGGCGGACCACGCTTTCCGCGTGGGCGGGGCATGATTACACATACATTTGAATGTGCAAGTGGGAATGGCAGTTTGAACCCCCCTTACAGTCACATTGCAGCAAAGGGAAGGGCACCTCCCAAGGCCAGGGACACACTCAAGGACAAGGACACTGCAAAGTAAAGGGCACCTCCCAAGGCCAGGGACACTCCCAAGGACAAGGACACTTCAAAGGAAAGGGCACCTCCCAAGGCCAGGGACACACCCAAGGACAAGGACACTGCAAAGGAAAGGGCACCTCCCAAGGCCAGGGACACTCCCAAGGACAAGGATACTGCAAAGGAAAGGGCACCTCCAAAGGCCAGGGACACACCCAAGGACAAGGACACTGCAAAGGAAAGGGCACCTCCCAAGGCCAGGGACACTCCCAAGGAAAAGGACACTGCAAAGGAAAGGGCAAATCCCAAGGCCAGGGACAATCGCAAGGACAGGGACACTGCAAAGGAAAGGGACACTACAATGGACCGGGACACTACTAAGGACAAGCCAACTCCCAGGGACAGGGCACCGCCCACGGTTCAGGCACATTCCAGAAACAGGACACATCCTGCAGGCAAGGCACCTCCCAGGGACAAGGGTTCTCCCATGGGCACGAGCACCATCAAGGACAGGCATACATCACCCCTCGATGCCCTGAGGCTGATGTTGGAGAAGCAACATAAAACACATGTGTCAGCGGTGGAATCACCCTGTACCTCTACTCCCATCCACACCCCGCAGAAGCAGAGGAAAGTGTACACTGTTGTTGCATCCCCCATTACACATGATGCAGAGGGCAGAAGGCAGGGCCACAGCAAACGTCAAGCAGGGTCCAGCACATCCCCAGAGAGCAGACCCACACCAGCACATGATCCACCTTTGATGGCTGATGTTCATGATGAGGCCACACCACTCACCAGTCCAGTCATGTCCAGGGTGCCCTTCCATATCCCAAAGAAACGGAGACACACACCTGTGACACCTGCCCACCCCAATGTCGCTCAAGTACAGCTGTCCCCAGCTCCCAGAGCCACCCTGCCTCCTGGCCCATACAGCCCTGTGGCTCATCATTTTAGTGGTCCTAATGGGTCTCATGTCTCAGATGCTGGCATGGTATTTGTTGGTCACTGTGCACGGTCATGTCCTGGCAGTGTGTCTGGGTCTATGGCTCATGTGTCAGTCACTAGAGCTGTGGCTGTGTCTCACACTCCTGTATCTGGTGCTGGTAGTGTGTCTGGATCTATGGCTCTTGTGTCAGTCAAAACAACCGTGGCTGTGTCCCACACTCCAGTTTCTGGTGCTGGCAGTGTGTCTGGGTCTATGGCTCATGTGTCAGTCACTAGAGCTGTGGCTGTGTCCCACACTCCTGTTTCTGGTGCTGGCAGTGTGTCTGAGTCTATGGCTCATGTGTCAGTCACTACAGCTCTGGCTGTGTCCCACACTCCTGTTTCTGGTGCTGGCAGTATGTCTGGGTCTATGGCTCATGTGTCAGTCACTAGAGCTGTGGCTGTGTCCCACACTCCTGTTTCTGGTGCTGGCAGTGTCTGGGTCTATGGCTCATGTGTCAGTCACTAGAGCTGTGGCTGTGTCCCACACTCCTGTTTCTAGTGCTGGCAGTGTGTCTGGGTCTATGGCTCATGTGAATGTCACTAGTGCTGTGGCTGTGTCTCACAATTCGGTATCAGACCCTGCCACTGTGTCGGAGGCTACTAGGTCGAGCACTCCACCGGATACAGTGCTGTGATGTGTACAGTTCACATCACTCGCATGCCATTTTACTTTGTGTGTAGATAGTCCTTTTTATCCACCCTTGCATTATTTATGTCCACGGGACGGGCCGCTTAGCACACGTCCTTGTGCTGCCTCTGATGTCCCTTCTCTGTGCCTTGGACTGATGATGTTCTGTGCCCCTCTCATGTGCTGCCACTGATGTACCTGCTCTGTTACGTACACTGCCCTGTTGCTGTTAGGATGCTGCATTGTGCCCTTTCATGTGATGCCTCTGATGTCCCTGCTCTGTGCCTTGGACTGTTGATGCTCTGTGCCCCTCTCATGTGCTGCCACTGATGTACTTGCTCTGCTACGTACACTGCCCTGTTGCTGTTAGGATGCTGCATTGTGCACTCTCATGTGCTGCCTCTGATGTACCTGCTCTGTGCCTTGGAATGTTGATGCTCTGTGCCCCTCTCATGTGCTGCCACTGATGTACCTGCTCTGTGCCTTGGACTGTTGATGCTCTGTGCCCCTCTACTGTGCCGCCACTGATGTACCTGCTCTGTTATGAATACTGCCCTGTTGCTGTAATGATACTGCATTGTGCCCTCTCATGTGCGACCTCAGATGTACCTTTTCTGTTGTATCTAGTGCCCATGCTCCTGCCTACTCTTGGAGTTATTTAGTAATATGTGCAATAAACTAATTGTGTGTAGTGGTTTATGTGTGTCATTCCTGGTTGTCTACTTGCATTGTTGATATATTGGTGGTATCGTAAATGCTGTTTACCCAACATGCACCTCCCCCTCCACACGTCACGACCCCGGCAGGTACTCCCCTTCCGGCATTGATTGTTGTGTTTGCGTACCTGCGGCGGCGGCGGTGACGGTCCATGACTTGTTGGTGGTAGAGCACGAAGAGGATCGGAAATGCGTTCAGAGCTGGGTCCATGACGGAGATCTGCCTCTGGTGGGTATCTCTGCAATGTCTTGGTTTCCGCTGAGGTGAATCCGCCGTGTTCAGGCTAGTGGTTTTTCCCCTGCGATTTGCTGTGTCTTATCCGCTATCGTAATTACGTGGACGGTCGGAGACGTCATTACGTACGGCGGTGTCTCTGGTTGGTTACGTCAGCCGCGGGGTCGGGTGTATTTCCGCGGCGGTGCTTGTTCTTCCGCGGCGTACGTACTTTTGACAGTGATTCCCATCCTAATGTGGCAGACGGACAGATCGCGGCTGGCGGATGGAAAAAAGGCATTTTCCGCCTGCTTTATGCCGGCAGACGTCCTTCCGGCCGCCATCCTAATGACCCCCTAAATGTAGATTTCTGTAGATATTGCCATTTACATTGATTAAAATGATAATAGCAACCTTGTATTGCTGTGTGTGGGTATATTTTTAGGATACTGTTTATCAATGCTTTTTTTAAATCAATGATAGTTTTTTGTGGGAAAGAGTCATTAGTTAGTTGTTTGACTTCGGTTAGGATTTCTTGGTAGGTAGATTGTTGTTTGTTTGGTAGGAGGGCATATAGGAATGGAATATTAGCATTTTGGAAATGACCATGGATAGTGTACAATTGGTAAAAAGGTTTAGGACATACTGCAAAAGTACCATCCATCATCCACGTTTGGCATTGGTTTAGTTTAGTGATGTTGTTTGCAGTGGCAAACAGTATTATTCTTTTATCTTTTGAGTTGTTGTCATATAGTATAAATAGTTCATTATTATGACTTACACAGAGCTCAGGGGGAATTGCACTGCTTCAAAAGTTTTAGGTGTGGGAGGAGTAGTTGCTGTAGCTCTTTTTTGTCTAGCTATAGTTCTTTTAAGGGAATCTATACCTGGTAGTTGGCTAGAGGCATGTTGGGGTAGAACACTTTATTGCTGTTTTAGAATAGTATTTGTTGGTATATCACTAGTAGTGCTAGCTTCTTTAAGGGAATCAAGCACTTCTCTAATCTCTATTTCTGTAACATCGGGTGGGTGGTTATGTTCCTTAGTATAAGTTACAGTAGTTTCCTGAGTTATAGCTCTCCCATAACATTTGTTAGAATAGTATTTAGTGCATTTCCAAAAAACGTTCATATCTTTCTGTTTCTCTTGAGTGTATACACATCCCATGTTACATGGAAGCATTTTGCCTTTTTGAGAATACACAAATTTTGCTCCTTCAGTCATGTTTTCTTTTTGGTGCTAGGAGAAATTAAACATTACATTATAAGAAACGTTTTTAAATAATGTATTTAGTATTATAATAACATTGATTTGCATGTTAATTATTTACCAGTTTATTTCTTTGTTGAATTCAGTTGTTGGTTTTCTTCGAATTTTTTTTTTTGCTGTATTTCTTCTGTACCTGTTAAGATGGAGAAGTGTGTTACAAGAATGTATATTTCTTAATGTTTCTTTTGTTTTGCTCTGCTACCTAGTTTGTCCTTAGTTTTCTATGTATTAAGGTTTTTAGTCATTTTTTAGATTAGATACCTACTTTTTATATTTTTTCTTTGAAGTGTTGATGTTGTGCAGTTTTTCAATGATTTCTTTTTATCTGTAGAAAATGGAGTAGGAATAAAAGAGATGTTTCAGTTATTTGTTTTCTAAATACCGGTTTGAAGTTTTAGATTTACGTTTTATATTTTTATACTTTAATTTTAGAAATGTTTATTGTATGTAGTATCCTTTTTAAAAAATATATTATGTATATTGTGATGTGTATAATATGTTTTTTAATTAGAAAGCGCATTTTGTATGTCTTTTGTATAGTCGATAATATTTAATTTTCGATATTATAGTATTCTATAAGAGATGGTCGATATTTTGACGGTGTTTTATGTTAAGGATTGCTGGTCGATGTTTTTTAAATGCGATATTATAGATGGTCGATAATGTTGTAGTCAATATTTTTTTATCGATATTGTTGTTTCAATATATTTGTTATTTCTTGTTTAATTATTGGGAGTCGATATTTTTGTAGCCGATAATTTGTCATCGATATTTTTTCGATTAGATATTTGGTCTGTCGAGGTTATGTCAGTGATTCAAGAAAAGCATAGGAAAATTGTCATCAGTTCTCTTTTTCCAGGAAAAAGTACAACTTGAAAGAATCTTACTCCTTCATGATAAAGTACAACTTGAAGATAATTCACAGAAATCAAACCATAATGGTTCAAACACTAACTAACAACACGCACTTAAAAAAAGTAATTAAAAAACTGGAAATGGAGGGAGCAGCAGGGCCAAGTGGCATTCCGAATGCACTCTTTAAACATAAACCGGACTTTTGGGAAAACTATCTTATGCTGCTATTTAATCACCTGTACTCTTAAAAAAAAAACTTAACTCCCATGTACAAGAATGGTGGTCGTAATGAGCCTAGTAACTACAGGCTCATAGCCTTGATGGACGTTGAGGCAAAACTTTATGCATCCTTTTTATTATTACAATTACAAGAATGGATGGAGGTGAAAGGCATAATTCCCAAATATCAAACTGGTTTTAGGCAAAGAATGGGCACAAGTACGAACTTGGCAGCATTGGCAATCATTACGGAATAAGCAATATTGAAGTGATCAGGTCTATTTGCATGTCACATCGATGTAAAATCTGCCTTCAGCAGAGTCCCACGAGACTGACTTGGGACAACAATGAATGGATGGGGAGAACCACAACAACTAATTATCTCCATAGTAGCCCTCCACAGCGAAACCTGGGCCCGGGTAAATCCGGGAGATGGCAGTATATTATCATCTAGGATAGACATACACAACAGTCTGAAACAGGGGTGTGTCTTGGCCCCAAGCCTTTTTAATCTGTATGTTGCTCACCTGTACATCCATTTGTCAAAAATAAATAGCCATCCTCCAAAATTGGCAGAAGACCGCTTATGGTATCTTCAATATGCAGATGGCATAGTGGTCTTGAGACAAACTCCAATTGGCCGACAAAGAGTCATCAACCATCTGACAACTTACTTTGACCAACACAAAAACAAAGGTGGTGCGATTAGTGGGCTCAAGGCCCAAAAAATCAGGTGGTTCACAAAGGGTGAACAAATAGAGGAAGTTAGCACCTATAAGTATTTGGGCATTAACCTAGGGTGATACATGTCCTTTACTGATCAAAAAAGAGCAATAAGAGCAAAGGCCCAAACACTAACTTTTGCATACAAACAGCTGCAATCGAAGCTGAGTTGCCCTTCATATAGACATCTTTTAAAAATAATGGCAGCACACTTACTTCCAGCGCTTGCATTTGGTTTAGAAATATGGCATGGCTGGGAATTTGAAATCTTAAACGAGCTACAGACAAAAGTATATAAAGCCGTTTTTAACCTTCCCAAACCAGTGTCTAGAGCACAGATCCGCCTGAAATTCAGGCTCCAAAACCAGAAACTGCAGAGACAATCTGTTTTCGTGAAACTATGCTGGAAACTTTGCTCCTCGGAACCTGGCCCCCTGAACAACTTATGCTGGACTCATGGGGCGAACATCTAAGATCAGCTCTGGTGGAACTAAACATCCAAGAAGAATGGGACAGTAAAATGGAAAGGGTGCTGTTTAACAGAGTGTGTAATGGCGCCGCAAAGAAACTATCTTTTCTTGAAGACAAAAACACAGTGGCAAAACGTTGACACTCTTGGACTGTGATAATTTCTTATGCAAAACTTAAAAAACGCAAGCTTATCTAGCAGCACACTTCAGATTGACACAAAAAAGAGGTACATGATGTCGGTTAGGAGACCATGAAACCAAGGATTTGTGTCCAACATGGAAAGGGAAACACCAAAACGCAAATTGTCGACTATGTGGATATTAGAATGAACCTTTATGCCATGTGATGTGTGTCTGTCCTACAGTCAATGAGGCTAGAAGGACACTTTTAAAACCAATTTTAAAAGACCTTAATATCCGTACATGTAGACGATAACCCGCTGGACGGGGGGATCATCAAACATTTAAATTTGTTGAGGGGCTAAGCTTTTAATTCTGATTGACTAACTTTTAAGAAAAGCGGACATTGAACCTGTAAATAAGGTTACAAATGAGTTGGAATACTCTGCATAAACCCAGATATAATGATGTACTCTTTGTGAAATTGTTTTAACTTGTATTATAATCATTTTTAGTATCATGCTTTACGGTTGTAAAAAAACCAAATAAAGGAATTTCACAGACACCAAATTGTTCACAGCCTGTGGGAGGGCTTGTTAGCCAGGAACGTGAGGAAGACTCACTGGGGGGCACTTCTTTGGGAACTGTTCAGTGGTAAGTCAAGGGACAGACTCCTGACTCTTACTGGGGCGGAGGCTGAGTTTTAGAACTCATGAAGGGCACCCTGATTGAGGGATTTGGGCTGACCATCGAGGAGTACAGAATTTAATTGAGGGGGGCTTAGACATCCAGAGTCAGTCCTTGGTCGAATGTGTAGACTAATCAGTAAAAACACTAGGTGGCTAGTTGACTGTAAGTAAAGTACAGGATTATGATGGACTTTATAATTTGTTTATGAAGGAACACATATTGAGTAACTGCATTAATGAAAAGTAGGTGGTAGACCTGGGTCTAATTCCTCCCCAGAAATTGGGAAAGAATGTGGACCACTGGGTCAAGACTAGGGTCACCAAAATGTCCACAGGGGGTGACCAAATGAGAGGGGTTTTCAAACCTCCCCAGGGAAAAGAGGGTGAGCATCCTAAAGATACAAATCATGAGTCCTAGGTAGACCCCCAAAAACCTTTCCAAGAGGGTGGGCCCAAAGACATCTTTGGGCCCTCACATCTCACATGCAAAAACTCAGTACCAAGGTTGGGATTCTAACAATGTATGGTGTCACAATTGTCAAAATACAGGACACCACAACTAAGTTTCCTAACGCTCTTAAAAACAGTTGTTTACTTACCCACAAGCCAATAACATTATTTTTCTCATAGGATCCCAGGTTGTGTTTTTTTCCTCTGAAAATGTTGTGTCAACCTGTTTTTGTATGAAACAAAAGTAACTTTGTTTAAAACAAAAAACTGTCCTACTTAACCTTGTTTTCTATAGTGCGATTTTCTAGGCATATCACCCCTAAAATGTAATCTAAAAGTAATCCAAGGTCACTTCAATGTATTTTTAACTCTTTTGAAAGCAAAAAAAAATGTGTACCTATTCCAATTACGTCCTCAATTGCAGTTCTTGTAAAATTGTACATTTGAAAGCATATTCTACTTACTTGTTTTAATCCAGCTTGGTTCTAGAAATAAAACACAAACATTCTTTTTTTATGCTTACCTACTTGGTCTGGATTCATTTCCGAGTACCATCAGTTCTTTTCTGAGTGAATACAATAAATGCTTCACCACCCACCTCATAAGCCTAGTTGCTTGTATGTATTCTAATTTGTATGGCGCAAAGGTCACCTTAGGTCTCATAGCGCTGTGACAGATTACCCTATTTGTGAACAGAAATTTTTAGATAGAGATGTCCACTCTGCCTTAAATAGACATGTTACTGATTATATAATGAGGCCTCTTCTACACCTCTGGGGATCCACTGGACTATGTGCACGCTATAACTTACTTTGGTATAATATATACAGAACCAGCTTTCTACACTGACCAAATAGCCTGAGAGACCAATCACATAATACTTAGGAAAAAAGGAAAGCTGTCCTCAGTACATACTCAACTTGTTAGGGGCATGCTGTCAGACCATCGCTCGGTTCGGAATAGTGAAGAAATGTTTCAGCCAGAAGGCACATTAGTCAGGGAAATGGAGCAAAAGAAAGGATTACATATGTTCATGTGGCTTAGCCAATGTCACAAATACACATCCTAAAATGAAGAACTATGGTTCATACTGAACAGGACTTTCTATATTCCCAGAATAAAAAACATCTAGTCAAAAGATGTACGATTGAAAACCTCAGCCTAGGCCCACAGGATATGAGGCTTTAAATCTCTGGGAGCAGGTGGCAAACGAAAAGAAAAGAAAGAAGTTTGCATTAAGATCCTGCAGTAGGGCTCATTCATGTGCCAGAGAACAGGATGATGAGAAGCAGAAAAACTTGAGGGAAGAAGTAATTGAGACTATTGGAGCTTACTCTTTGCTAGAGAGCAAAGATACAACAAAGGAAAAGCTTGGGGAGAAGGAAAAATCTAAAAAGTAAGACAGATGCAGAGATTGGAGTATGTAGATGAGGACACCTTTATAGATGAGCTGCTCAGCATACAACCTGCCCTATATAATATAGCAGCTGTACAAAGTGCTCAAGGTAATGTATTGCTCCAGTATGCTGATGATCTCCATATCGCTTCTGACACAGAACAAAGTTGCAGGGATAGTACAGTTAAATTGTTGTTGCATTTGGAAAAGCACGGACATAAGGTTTGCCTTTCCAAATTTCAGTATTTTTGACAGGAGGTCACCTATTTCTGTCTTTAACAAAAATCCATATATGATGGATCGTGGGAACCTAGCCAGTGAGAAAATTTAAGATTATCCCCAAATTTTGGGTTTGCATTACCAGAAAAAGACAATTTCTCTTCTTGAGTCCCCTCACTCACCCAGGGTTGCCCCTAGGTGACATGCTTCATCATTGGGGCCATTCCAATCATCTTATGCTTTAGGCGTGCTGCGACTTGCGAAGGATACGTAGGAGCACTGATTTTGTGAAACTATGTGTGGTGCAGTGTATGGTGGAGTGGTGATTGGTGCTAAATTAAAAATATCTAGCTAGTGGGCTCCATTTTTATTCTTGCTCCTAGTTGGTAGAAAGGGGTAGATAAAGGAAATATAGCTGTTATGTGGTCATAGTCCCTAATATCCTGTTGACATGTTTCAAGGTGTCCCCTACACCTCTTCTTCAGGACAACATGAGGGCCAGCCCCATGTATGCCACTCCTGGTATAAACCAAAATTAAAGTAGGATAAGTATAGAACACACCTAATGTCCAAGTAGCTGAGTTAGCCTCCCTTATTCGAGATTGTGAATTGAGTGAGGGACTGGTTGTCAATATTTATACTGACAGCCAGTATGCTTTCGTCTTGCACAATTTTGGGTGACTCTGGGCTGAGAGAGGGTTCCTTACTTCCCATGGCACAAAGGTCCAACATGGTCACCTTACATGGAGGTTTTTGTCTGCTTTGACAGTTCCTAAGAAGTTGGCAATAGTGAAGTGTAGCGCCCATAGGAAAGTTACTGATGGTGTAGGTACAGGAAATACTTTTGCTGACCACACAACTAAGGAAAACTGCACAGACTAAAATGAAGAGAATGTTTGTAGCAGGCCCCCCCTAGGTGGGTGCCTGAAGTTGCCATGTTTGAGGATATTCTTGAGAATGTGAAGGAGATACCAAGTGAAGCCACAATAGAAGAATTAGCAATATGGCAAGAAAGTACAGCACAATTGAGTGATGAGGGATGTTGGATTGATAAGTCAGGGAAACAGAGATGAATGTTGTTAGATGCATATGTTCTTCCAGTGGTCACGATGGCCCATGGCCCAGCCCATATCAGCGCTGAAGGCATTTGCAAGTTGTTAGGCCCTGTGTGGCAGAATGAGAAAATTCCTAAGATATCTGCACATTTAGTGAAGTACTGTATGGTGTGCATGATGCACAATCCTGGAAAAGGTATCTCTACACCACCCGGTAATTTTTCACCACGTACTTTCCCCTTTGAGGTCCTCCAGATAGACAACATAGAATTAGACAGGTGTAATCATTTGAAGTACGAGTTTAGGTTGTCTGTGCTTCCAGTAAATGGGTTGAGGCCTATCCCACTTAGGACAATAAAGCTGTTAAGACTGCAAAGGTACACCTGAAGGACTTCTTTCCTTGTTTCGGTTCGCCCTGTTTGATCTGGAGTGATAATAAAAGTCATTTTAATGCCAAGTTAATAAAGCTAATTTGTGATGGCTTGAGTATCAAACAAAAATGTCATGCTGCTAATCACCCACAGTCAGCAGGTTTGTTTAAGAAGTACAATGGTACTCTCAAACTAAAGTTGGCAAAAATTCAGGAGACCGCAGAGTTAGAGTGGCAATATGCTTTTCCATTAGCACTTTTGTCAATAAGAACAAAAGCACATTATAGGACAGAATTGTCACTGTACACGGTCGTGTTTGGATGCCCGGCAAATGTCTGGGGCATCCTGCACCCTCATAGTTTCTCCAATTTTGAGTATACTTTGTTAAAAGACCATCTTTGTCAGTTAACTGAAAGCTTGCGTTCTATTCACTTACAGGTCTGGGAGTCCCTACCAGCTACACCAGAGGGGCCCTGACACGATATCCAGCCTGGTGACTTTGTGCTGGTTCGCAACTTTCAGCAGAAGAAGAGTTTGGAGCGAAGCTGGAAGGGACGGGAACATCTCCTCTTATCCACATGCACCGCCGTAAAAATTGCTGGCCAGAAGAACTGGGTGCATGCCAGTCATTGCCGCAAGGTCTCTCTACCTCTGCCCTGTGACGAATGGGAGAAGGAGGGAGTCGGGGACTCTAAATGTGAGCTAGTACCCCAGTGTGTTAATTTTACTAATGCAAGGTTGACTTGGACCAATACAGATGAGGAAAATGATGACGTACAGTGGTCCCTTTGGAAATAGGAACTATTACGGAACCACTATTTGTTGATCCATTGGTGCCTGTGGTTGTAGGTACAATGTGCGCCCTCAGTTGAGGAACAGTGCACAAAAGAAGAAGTCAGATTAGATAGGGATGGACTGTGAAAGTCAGGTGTACTTTGCTATAGTGCCAATGAAATTAAGTTAGGGTGATGTGAGACTTGTGCACTGTTTTGTACATTGGACAGCATAGCTCAAAAGGTATCCCTTTGGGGAACTTTATCCTGATCGATGTGGGACAGCAGAAGCTTAGGACAGAGCAAACTCCCCCATCAATGCTAAAGAGCGCCAACGTATTGATGGACAATAAGAACCTATACCAGTGAGGCTCTAACAGACACTTACCTTTATTATCACTCTTGTTTCAGTTCTCTCCTTGCTTAATAATGCATCCCTTTGGTCGGCCTGTTAATGAGGAGGAACATCCATTTGTGTCACCAAGTTCAATGAAGGGTTGGTCAACAAAGAGTAAAATATTTTGCATACTAATTGTTGTGATTGCACTAGTGACAACATTTGGAATATCTTGGTTTCTAGATTAGAAATTTCCTGTACATTATGTACTACTTCCACTTCCCTATACACATTTTTGTTACTCTAGCCCCACAGAATATGTGATGTTACAACAAGTTTTTACAACGCAAGTCATTACAACAACTTGCGCTGAAAGGTGCTGGACTGAGGAGTAATAAGCTTTACTATTCCAACACCAGTCTACGTACAGTACGGAAGGTGTTGGAATAGTAAATCTTACTATTCCTTGGGTTATAGCGCCCTCCAGTGCAAGTCGATGTAACCCTTGCATTGTAATGGCAGCATTCTAAATGTATCGCGGTGTAATCACCCGATGTAAAGGATGTTTCCCGCCCCACACAAAGAAGGCCATAGGCAGTCCTACACTGAGAATATATTCATACAAATGTTGCATCATGCTCATAAAGTGTCCAATACAACTAATTGCGGTGTTTGTGGGTTGCTCCCTTTGGTCACTCATAAGAGCGATAATTTGTTGTCAATGCCACTGTCACTGGCAGCTGTGAGGGTTGGTATGAATTATTTCAACTGGTGTATTTCCAATATCAACTTTCTACTTTGGGTTTGACAGCCATTTATACTCACACTGCAAATGAATATTTACGCTTCTATCAAGGGTTTACCCCCCTTAGGTCCAGCAGTATAAGGGACACAGTCCTCAATGTCTTGTCTGAAAACGCACCAAAAAGTAAAGAATAATGGCTGGTTTCACATGGAAAAGGCTGGTTTCCAATAATTTAACACTTCTGAGTAATTTCGATCCTTCTGAGGTCAAAATATTACCAAAAATAAACTGATACCTGTGCCAGTGGTCAATACAACAGATAGTTTTTGTGTCTAGGGGACTGGGTAGAAGGTGGGGGAGAGTAAATGTAATTTCACCTATAAGCTGAATATGACTAATAGTCCGCCTTTGATCATGCCCCACAATGTCTACTTTGTCTGTGGGTCGCAAGCTCATGTCTGGCTCTGGGGGGGATGGTCAGGCACATGTTATCTCTTCTTCCTTCTTCACCCCTGTATATGTTGCCCCATCTAATTATCATAAAACTCATCAGCTGCAACATAGAAGTATATTCCCCACCTGTGTCAAAGGGGTGTTGACACAAAGGATATAAATTAGACAGATACCACCGCACAACAATTTGGAGATGCTGTGAAGGGCCTCCTACCTTTTTGGGCCCCATGGCTAATAGCCTTCAAGTTCATCAGTTGATAAGAGATCTTAAAGGGGTTATCAATACAACTGCTAAGATAGGGATAAGTATCACTGCTGAGCTCCAGGCTATGAGATTAGTCACTTTGCAGAACCGGATGGTGCTGGGCGTTATATTTGCAGATAGGCGAGGAGCCTGTCTTTTCATTGGCAGCAGCTGTTGTGTTTATTTACCTGATAACGCTCCCAAAGTTTATTCAGCTATACAAAAGTTACATAGAATATTGGCTGAGATACACCAAGAAGTAGGTACGTGGACACTGTTGCAGTGGTTTTAGAGCACGCTAACTTCCTGAGGTTGGAAGATCCTCACTTTCTTGGCTGTAGTTGCTGGTATCTTCTTTACATGTTGCCTTTGCATGCAATGTCTTCCAACTTGTTGCTCCTATTGTTTCAATATCCTCACTCCCAAACAGAAAACATCACTTCATGATACTAATGCTACGATTGTTATGCAAAGGATAATTGATGATTTGAGGGCAGATTGATGAAGGTATTTTTGATACCACATCTATCCTTGCAGCCTCCATCACTGATACTGAATATATGAACTGCTCCTAATACTGATGCTCCTTTTTCCTTGAAAATGTTATACTTTCTTTGATCATTTCTTGAAATAGTTAGCTAAAAGGAGGGTCTGTTGGAATGAAAATGTTTTCACTATCTTTGCCTATTCATTAATCTATGTAAGTTAGCATTTTCTGCACCATTTTATGTTTGGCCACCATTTTGAACCATGATCGAAAATAATCCTTGGTTTTTCATGAAACGGCCCGTGGTAAGTTTTGTTTTTCCAAGATTTGGCAAAACAGAACTTCCCCTTTGGGCTATGATAACAGAACATACACAGTCATAAACACTACATTCAATTCAAGTAGGAGCCACAGAGAAATATAAAAGTAAGATTGATTCCATAAAAAGTATGCAAATTTATTTAGATATACATAAAAAACATAATCATTAATACATTGACATTAAAAATCATACATAAAATACAGAGATATACACAAGTGGGAAACAAAAGAAAGGAAGATATAGTTTCTATACAGCTGAGGAAGATACAATAGTCTAAACAATGCAATCTTACTCTAACACACGTAATGCTATCTTGGTTAGGGTTGTTGCTTCAAGGACTTAGTGTATCACTACTAAGCATGAGCGGAAAATCCGTTCCACTCGCAGATTTTGCGGATTTTCGGTGAATTCGCAATCCGCGAGATTCGCGAATTTCCCGCAAAATCCGCGAACGAAAATCCGCGAACGGAACGGATTAGGTCAAAAGTTCAAGCTGACTTTTGTAACTCTTTTACAATGGCACCAGCAAGCTGCCAGAGCCATTCTAAAATAGTTACAAAAGTCAGCTTCAACAGGAAGCTCTAATAGAGAAAGTAAAGCAGGTGCTGCTCAAATTCAGTTACACAATCATTAATCATCCAAAAAATGGGGTGATTAATGATTGTGTAACTTGATTTGACCTGCAACTGGAGCACCTGCTTTACTTTATCTATTAGTGCTTCCTGTTAAAGCTATTTCTAGCTATTTTAGCCATTCTAAGTGGGGCTGAGGGCAGAAGGGCACAAAAGTGGGACAGAGGGCAGAAGGGGACAAAAAATTAGTGGGTCAGAGGGCAGAAGGGCACAGAAACAAGTGGTACAGAGGGCAGATGGGCATAAAAAACAAGAGGGTGGCAGTGATTAAGCAGGCAAAAAAAAACCCGCGAAATTGCAAAGCACCTCGCGAACAGCGGTGAACACGCAAAGCGCCTCGGGAACACCCGCGAACACGCAAAAATAAAAAAATCCACGAATTCGCAAATTTTGCGTATTGCCAATTCGCAAATCCGCAAATTTGAGAATTGCCAATTCGCAAACTTCACCTATGCCTAATCACTACTCAGAAAGTGCATCAACGCGTTTCGGTGGGCATGTACTTTAAAAGCCAACACCTTCTTCAGGATAAAATGTATGAATCCCACATCAATATAGAATATCTGAAATATAAAAACAATACATACAATAAGATACATCTTCATAAATATCATGCTATAAACATATATCAAATAAACATTACATACATTTAATAAAACCCCTAGGCTCCAAACTCTATCAATAGGTACCATTCATGCAAACATCTAATACATAAATCACTCTACGAGTTTCAAGAGTGCATTTGCTTTAAGTCCATACATATGGACATTACGACATCAAAAGCAAGATCACTATATATGTAACTTCATATAGCTTATCTTTTTAAGAAAACAACGGTCCTTAGGATAACCAAAATGAACCATACAATGACAAATATAGACTGGAATCAGTACTATATCAAGTAATTTCAGTACCCTGCCGGGCCTGAAAAACTTTATTCAAATATATACATGAGTAAGCAAAACCACCAGAGGGGTCCAATTCACTATCTGATAGGGTACAAGCCTGCACCTATCCAGAAATCACTCAAAAGAGATTTAAGAGTGAGAGATAGAAAAATAGAAAAAGAAAAAGACAAGAAATATCAGGCAAGAAGGACGTGGGAGCCAACTGTCCCTTGCATTTACATCAATTTTAAGTAAATTCGGACAAACAATTGCTGTAATAGAGTAAACACAATGGCAAATATTACAGAATTGCTAAAAGTGTCGACGGCTTTTCGATCCCTGGCTCCTAGTGAACTGGGATCATCATCAGGACTTTGTGTTAAGTTACCTGTTTTGCTATTGAAGCGCCTGTCAATATCTGTTACAATTCGAGAGTCAAGGTGGAGGTGACATGGGCGCTAGTCGAATTGAGGTTGATTTCCTCAAAAACTTCAGTGGACAGAGAGTCGGGACCTCAGGCTAATGGCTGTAGGTTACTCGACTAGGTTGAGGGAGAAAATTGTTCCAATTGGCGGCGTGGGCTGGAATTAATCCACGCGCTCTGTTCCACAATCGTATCAGTAATGCTCACGAATCGAGCAGTAAGGAGTCGGCAGGCTCAATGGCATTGTTCCGACAACCTGAGAATCTGGAAGTGATTTGCTTATAGCACATCTAAATGAAGCGCATAAAAAAGATTAAAAGATGTAAAAAAAGCATCAATACTGCTAGTAAATCACCAACAGGGCTCTGGGTAATCATCTCCTGGATCGCTCTAGGCGTGTCTACATAGTACCAATGCCTATCACCTTTCGTATTGTGTCTTATTCGAGATATTTTAATCGCCATTGTTCTCAAAAAAACTCATGCCAATAGGTTAAAATATCATTTACTAATTCAAGGAGCGTATTATCGCTATCACACACCTTTTTTAGCTACTGTAAAATCCCATGGAGTCCCTCAGGGAAAACGAGCAGCAGGAATATACAGCGTTCGATCAACTGTATCGTAATTATTAAGTATATATCTGCAATACAAATCACAGATTTGTTATACATCTTATTTTTATTGCGAACAACGCTGAGTGATTCCTGCAATAGTTACCTGATTTAATTAACTTGAGTGAGACCCATGGAATGTTCCCACTGAGATATTGGCATAACATATTTAGAGAAAAATATATATGTAGCACTTTCTTATAAGTGCTAAAATACCCAAACATTTGCCTGAAGCGATGCTGTCGGTGCATTAAAATCGGTATGCCTCTAAGCTACATAGTGCCCAATATTTTTTATTGACATATAGACAAAGGTCTTATTATTAGTTTTAGATAGAAAAACCGCTGTGTTTAGTTGGAAGAAAAATAATAGGCACCAAAACTACGCATAATGCACAGGCATATAATACATTCTATTTATTCACAAGGCACTATTAACTAAAATTACCTGGTCTAAAAAGTCAGCAAGGCACAACCAGTGTACTCCAAACGCCCGAGTTCTTATACGCTTCAATTGGGTAGCGGGTTAAAGTATGATAGCCCCGTTTACCGAGATCTTGCAAGACAGCCAACATGAAACCGCCTGTGGTAAGTTTTGTTTCTCCAAGATTTGGGCCTTGCTTTGCTAATGAATACACTGTTTTCATTAGTGCATACTTTTCCCACTAGATAGAGGCCTTCTCCCACTAGTCTAGTAGCGTGGAAAAGACAGAGTGACCGTGGGTAGGAGATAGTGTGTGCCCAGCCTCAGAGCCGAAACCTATCCTACTGCACTTCTTTGTTTAGCTGCATCTGCTTAGAAAATTCCATTATGGGCGTGCCTTCATTGGTTCTGAATTGTATACAATGTATCTCCATGTTTTCTGATGTCAGCATTCCTAAGAGACTGGGCAGACAGGGCTATGCTCAAGTGTATCTGAATAAATATATATCGGTTTGCATTCTATACTGTCTGACCGATTCTTAATTTCGTATGGAAGTCTGAGAGGTGGTTGTGAGTGACTCGGGTGACCCTAAGCGGGCCACTACCTTCACTCCACTAAGTCAGAGCATTCCAAGTGTCTCCCATGATCCCACACCAAGGCACAGGGTACTAGCCCTAAGCCCTCCTCATGGAGACGTTTTGACCAGCTCCATGGTGGGAGATCTAATGATTATTGCAGCTCTACCAGTTAACCCATCAAGCATAGGACACACTCCAGAAATGCTTAATGTTGACCACATGAAAGCAGAGATTGAAAACATTGTAAAGGGTAACATGGAGATGGATTTCTTAGGGCATTACAATGAAATCAAATTGCTCTACATAAGCAAAGAAGCTGCGAGAGTAACACAAGAGGCACATGCGAGAATGGAGAGGGTGGCGGATGAATTTGGAGTCGATTTGACACAGACAAAGAAGTTGCAGAAGAATGTTGGAATGATGATGGGTGGAAAGGAATTGAAATAGCTAACGCTGAGGTGATTGAGAACCCATGTAAGAGAGTTGATTAAGAACATTCGTGATTAGAGAAAGACTGAGATGTTTAAAGAGCTGTAGCACAAGAAGGAAAGTGTTAAGGCAAAACAAAGGTGGAGGTTGCCATAGAGAATGTGCCAGAGTTTTGAGTTATGCACAAACCAAGGCCTGATATAATGGATGTACCCGGTCTTAAATCTAATTATACACTGTTTGTCCATGAATCTTGTATGAGAGACCGACATGGTATTCTAAGAGCCGTCTATTCCTAAGTGGAATTGTGGAAGCATCCTAAAATTCTACCTGTGCCATTCAATGTCGGCAGACGCAGCTGAATAATGTGTCCTTACCAGAGACTGTACATTGGAAGGCTCTTGAGCTACAACTTGAACTGACAGCCTCTTTGGGTTTGGGACTGTGCAGGACTTTGGGCAGTTGTGGACATACAAAATCGGAAATTCTCTAATTTAATGTATGAACTTTACACAGTACAAGTCGGAAATAGAGACAGAGAGAATCTCTGCTCCCTGTTTCCTACTTGTGCTGTCTGCAATGTGTGTATTAATTCGGAGACGTTTTGAGATATATCAACTTACTTTAGACACAACAGACACACAAAATAGGTGCTCGGCTCTTCATAATATCACTCCAGGGTCAGTATCACGATAGGCTCTGCTGGCTTAGAAAAGGTCCGAGATGCTGTTTTTATATGACTGCATTTTTTAAAGTGTTTAACCTGATAATTATCTGAACAAAGTATATTATATTGGACAGCACAGCTGAACAGCAGAAGGAGGCAAACCTTCCACACTGTTTTCGAGCCGTAATGCCTAGCAATCAAGTTCTAGCTCAGAGAAAAAGTGAGTTAAAGAAATTCACTTTACAAACTGCAGGCCCATTAAAACAGCGCTCGGCTCTGCTTTGAGTCAGTGCAACCCATTATGAAATAAAATCTCAAGCCATGATGAATTTATAGGTGATTTATTTGAGGTCAACCTGGATCACTGACATAATATCGATGTCAAAAATATAGAACTACAAAAATATCGAGTAAAAAATATAGAATACAAAAATATCGAATCCCTATCTCCAAACAGGTAAGAACAAAAATATCGAATCAAAAATATCGTTTGAAAAAATATAGAGAGTCAAAATATCGAATTTTTTAAATGGATCACTGACATAATATTGAGGGACATTATATCGACTATCAAAAATATCGGCGACAAAATATCGACAGACAGAATATCGACAGAAAGAATATCGAGTTTGTATCTACAAACAGGTCAGTACAAAAATATCGAGTAAAAAATATCGTTTACAAAAATATAGTTTATAAAAATATCGACTTTATTAAAAACAATGTTATATTAAATTAATATTAAAAATTCATTACTAAAATATACTTATAAATACTTAAATTAACTTATAATAATTAAATAATTAATGAAAGTTATAAAAACTATTTTTTAAATCATATTTGTTAAAACATATATATATAGTAACATAATAATAATTAAATAATATCCAATATTATTACCGTACAATAGCGAAAGTGTAAAAATTACTATTCCCACTCCAGAGAGTGCAACAGTAGGGAAAGCGTTGGATAGCGTAGGGGTAAGAATGACTATTCCCACTCCAAAGAGTGCAACAGTAGGAAAAGCGTTGGATAGCGTAGGGATCAAAATTACTATTCCCACTCCAAAGAGTGCAACAGTAGGGAAAGCGCTGGATAGCGTAGGGGTAACATTTACTATTCCCACTCCAGAGAGTGCAACGGTAGGGAAAATAAATACTTCATATATGAAAAAAATCAAATTAAATATTAATACCAATTACAAATAATTTAAAATAATTAACAATTGTATATAATATATTAATTAATCAATTAAAATACAAATGAAAATTGATTATTAAAAAATATTACCTACTAATACAATTGTTTTAGCAATTAACAATAAATTAATTAACAATCAAAAAATAATTAAAAATTACAACAAAAATAACCAATAAATAAATTAAAAAATGGTATTATTTATAATTCAATTACTTCCCACCCTATTCCCCTATAAACCCACAACCCGCTACAGAAAATAAATTACACAAATTAACATAATTATCAATTATTCAGTTAATTAAAATTAATCACCAATTATATTTTAATTAATTACCAAATAATAATTAATTAACGATTAATTCAAAATAAATACCAATAAATAAGTTGACATATTTAATTAGTTATAATTAAATTACTTCCCACCCTATCCCCCTATAAACCCACAACCCAATACAAAAAATACATTATTATAAATAACATGATTATCACTCAATCAATTAATTAAAATTAATTACAAATGATATTTTAATTAATTACCAATTAATAATTAATTAACAATTAAATACCAATAAATAAATTAACTTATTTAATCAATTACAATTAAATTACTTCCCAACCTATTCCCCTATAAACCCACAACCTGCTACAGAAAATACATTAATATAATTAACATGATTATCAATCAATCAATTAATCAAAATAATTACCATTTATATTTTAATATATTACCAATTAATAAATAATTAACAATTAATTCAAAATAAATACCAATACATAAATTACCTTATTTAATTATTTACAATTAAATTACTTCCCAACCTATTCCCCTATAAACCCACAACCCACTACAGAATTATATTACGGAAAAATCAAATACCATAACATTAATTAATTAAAATAAGTTATAAAATAAATATACACTTTTCACACATATAGTAACATAAAAACATTTTAAAAAATTGATATTAACTAACTTACCTAAAATTCGATATTTTTGTTGTCTATATTCTGTCCATTCTATATTTTTGTTGTCTATATTCTGTCCATTCGATATTTTGTCCATTCTATATTTTGGATTCAATATTAATGCTATTCTATTCAATATTTTTGTAGTCTATATTCTGTTAATTCGATATTGTGTCCATTCTATATTTTTAATTCGATATTAATGTAACTCGATATTTAAAACTCAATATTTTAAGTGTATACCCCATGGGAACAATGCAGGTAGGTCTTTCTCACACCGGCTGGAAATGATTAAAACATGTGGGAGTTACTACAAACTTCAAATTGCCATGCTAGTCTCCGTTTACTTCTAATCAAGGTCAAACCTAACACCCTAGACCATCAAAATGACAGCATCTGTAGGTTTAAGGAGGGAAGGGTTATTGGCAGTGTTAGGGCCAGTTTGGCAAAGGCCCCAAAGTGTTTCTTATATTTTCGATTTGTCACCACTCTTTATTAGATGTTACTAATTCCATTCAAGATTGAGTATGGACTGTTATTGTTGTATGTTTAAAGCTGTTGAATGTGTTTGTCTCAAACAAAATATGCGATTTTGTCAAAGTAAACACTATGGGCCTGATTCACAAAGGTAAACTGAGACGAAAGTCTAAGGGGCAGATTTACAAGCACCTTGCGCCCCTTTTGCATCGCTTTTCCCATGTTAAAACTCGTAAAGACCCCTTGTGAATACCAAAAGTTGTAAAGTTAGACTTTCGTCTCAATTTACCTTTGTGAATAAGGCCCAATATATTTCGACTCCCCTCGTACTCAATGTTATATTAATCCTATCAGATCAAGCAATCTGTTAATTGTGAGGATGTATTTCTGTCACTGTTCAATACTATTTGTTACACTTATTAGTTCATAAAATACACTAACATATAAAAATGTCTGTTACAGCTATGTTATGTGTGAAACTAAGATCAAATGTCCAATATTCCTTTTAAATGCTCTCTGAATTACATTGTGTGAATAATCCCATTAGCTATATCTGAATTCCTTCCCATTCTTGCTGCTGTCACTTTCAAAGTCTGCCATTCCCTCCAGCAAAACCCTTAATTATCTCTACAAGTGCCAAGTCTCTTTGTGAAAGTTAACCACATTTTTTATTTTAACAGTGGTGTAAAAAGTGTTGCCCTTGCAGGTGTATTTTTAGTAATCAGCCAGGGAGAATAACTGCCTTACACAGTGAATATTCATGATTAATAAAGAGATTTTCTAACTAGCCTTTCTTTGGATTACTTGACTTCTTCTGCCTCTTAATCACCTATATATTTGATGGCAATTGAGCTTTTCTGAGCCTTTCAAAAGTCAGGTTATTTTGGATACTTTGAATGGGGTAGTTTTCAACTTTTAGATATAGCGTAGTACCCGCAGTCAAAAAATATCCTACTTTTTTCCCACTTGAGACAAGTTAAGATTGGAGTATGGCAAACCTCACTGTAATTGAATGCTGGTGATAGAGTGCTTACAGCATTTAAAATTGTATGGGTGCAATATGCTCATGGTCTAAATGCACTCACATGTATTTTTGTCGTTTGCAGTGATTCATGATTATTACGATGCATTTATTCAAAAGTATATTAACATTGAAATGTAGTGTACACATTTAAGTAGCACTTTTATCTACTAAAATAAACATATTATTCCTGTATGTATAATTTGCAGGATGAAATATTATTTGTGCAATGTAATTTGTGTTAAGTTTCAGTTGCCTGCATTGTAGGCACAAACCTGCAAGTTGTTTTGAGTTTCGTTTCTCCTTGGTTGCTCAAGAATTATATTTAAATTATTCCTTTTTGTATTGGAATACAGTGTGTTCTCATCCTACTGCAGGTGCAGGAATTCGACCTTGTTATTCTTAGATTAAGGAGATACCCGGAATGTCTTTGAAGAAGGCTGGAAGGCGAAAAGGGAGGACGCCTTTCGTGTCTGGCCTATCTGAAAACCAAGGCCACTGGAAGAGAAACCCAATTTAATTAAAGCTTTTGTGGAAACTTACTGAAAGATGTTGCAACCAAAAAGTTTACCTTGTGACGTATTGTGGGTTGAACATTGTCTTTTTGTATGATGCGCAGGGACAGATTCAAGAGACTTCCACTTATTTAGGAGGAGAAGGAGCATCTTAGAAGGATCTCCATTGCTTTAGGTTATCAGACCCATTTAACGTGAATGCTTCTTAGGAAGTCAACACGTGCTGACACTTTTGAGATAGGATATCTGGGAAAGAGGTAGGATTTACAAGTAGAGCAGAGTAGGGAAAGATACAGTTGTTTCTTCACTAATGAACAGAGAATTGGATTAAGCTTCTATTCTTTGTTGCATTTTGATTTTGGAGTTCATCATATTATGCCTTTTGTGCTGAATGATTTATATTCGTAGATTCGGCTCTGTATTGATTTTTATGTACCTCTGTATTGATTTTTATGTACTTATCTACTGTGATATTGAGGTGTTTTTATATACAATTACTTTTGGCCTTATAAAAAATCCACACAACTAAAATTAGGAGTTTGTGGTCCTTTAAAACCATCTGATTTGAATTTAGTATGGAATGCAAGGAGTAAATTTAGCATAATCCCTGGTCTATTCGGCAGGTTCAGGATCATTCAGTGGGATCTCAAGTAGCTATTTCCACTTTGACCATCTATGAAGTCCCACACCCATCCTACATTGTTAAGCACATTAGCGTTCACATTCAGGAAACCAAATAATGTCTGCAATATTCTTACTCTCTGTGTGCACTGGTTAGGCTACAGGATAGAGAGGCCAAACGCACACTGATCCAAGAGGAAAAGAGAGCGAGCAATTTTATATTAGACAATATAGTTTAGTTTTATCATTTTGGATTACAGGGACAATTACTTTTAAATAGTTGATTTTCTTCCAATTGGTCTTGGTTTCCGTATTTATTTATCCTATTGGAAATGATTTTGGTTACATCATTTTACTTGATCATTGTTGTTTGTAAGGGACACGGTATTGGAGGCCCGAGACATCCTCTGCTTCCCATCTGACTAAAGAGACACCTATTCAGGAATATCCACTGATAGGACCAGATAGATGGAGAAGGTGTTAAACCAATAGAATAGTTGATGGTGACTAAATGTCTGATGCAATCCTAAGCAGGAACCATTAGGAAAGGGTGATTTACCAGTGATTGCGAGCTGCAGCCTAATGACTGGGCAAAGAGGAGCCAATAGTTTTTAGAGAAAAAAATGTGAAAAATTCCCTCAAAACACAGCACAACAACCAGATTTGAGTTTGTTAGATTTTTAGTTTGCTATAATGTTTAATTTTTTTCAGGGAGTCTTGTCACTGTAAAATAAATTGGGGAGGATGGGGGGATCTTTGTTGGGGGGGTGAGTAACCACCTCAAATAATAACCACATTCCTTGGCAGTTTGAATACTTACAGTAAAAGAACACTAAATGTGCGGTGGAGAATGGAGAAATTATCTATTTGGTCATTCAATCTACCCCAAGGGCATGCTAGTAAGCCAACCTTGTAGGAAAGGAAGCTCACCCACGTTTAGTTGCATGCTTCATCATCTGAAACCTCGTCCCAGCCTGGTAAAATGATACTACCAGGGCAAACTCTGCCTCACTGGACGGGGAGTTCTCAATAAAGCTTATAACTGGATAAGGTCAGGATCCAGATTATTTTAGAAGGTAAACCTAAAGGAAATACCGTTATTAGTAGGTGCCGCTAAAATAATATGTTAGAGGATATTGGTTACAATGCCCCTGCCTCCCACTACAGAGCCAACATGTTTCTGCCTACAGTCATGCCTCAAAACAGGTCAGTGGTGCTCATCAGGGCTTAGAGAGGATCCTTTCAAAACCACAATTGTGTTCACTCGTTAATGGTGAAAGGCATTTGCTACGTTCACAAGTGTTCAATTTGGAAATTTTAAAATTGATTTATTGTAGCTTCCTGGTCTGAGAAATCAAGGGTTTTTGCATTCTCCCTCCAACTTTTGCTCCAATTTTGACTATTCGGTGCTGGTTTTCGGACTATGAATGTGCCTGGGCTCTACTAACCAGGCTCATAGCTCTGTTTAAAAGTTGCATGGTAATTAGGTGTAATTGCAACTGGTACTGTCAACCTACATGTAAGTCCATAGTATATGGTAGGGCATGTAGAGTTAAAGGCCAAGTAGATTTAATGCACTTAAGTGTGCACTGCCGTGGTACCTGCTGTCCTGTAAAAGCCAGCCCTGCATTTTAAAATGAAAACATGTCCAAATTTGACTTTGGAATTAAAGGTACTGCCAATGCCTTAAACTACCTTATTTTTATATATGTCACCCCTAAGGTCTACCCTAGGTGCCCCAAGGGTAGGCTGCATTGTAGTAATATTCAAGGACAAGACATTGTAATTCCCCTGGTGATGCAAAAACTGTGAACTTCGTTTTTATCTATTGTAGTGCATTATCTCCGTAGTCAAACATTGGGAAGCTTCATTAACAATAATAACGTCTATCTTTTGACCGGAGTGAGCTAAAATAATAATTCAAAGGGCGAAATTAATAGTCGCAATGAATCCAACAACCCGTCAAGGTTGGAATTATTATAACTATTGGAGGAAATAAGTAATAGAACTGCTTTACTAAAGTTACCCAATTTAGCTCTGTGGTCGCCTCTTGTGATTGGCCAGCCTTTGACAGGTCGAGCCATGCTACCCTAATGAGGTGCGAAGTGGTCTGTGAAGAGACAAAAGAGACATCAGGTAGGAAGAAATTGGCAGCAGTAGATGCCAGGACAGGAAGGGGGCTGGTTAGCTAAGCTGGTTTTCAAAGGGAAAAAGACAGTGAGGGCAGGAACCAGGACCACCCCTACTTCCTGCACCCCAACCAGATAGGAGGAGCTATAATTTAATTTGGACAGGGGCTGGAAGGGGAGTGTAGGGGAAGAATTTAGCCAGATCTGAAGCTCAAGGTGAGATTTCCTCCATTCTAATTTTTGTGGAACAGTGCTTACTGGAACAAGAAAAAGCCATACATCAGGGGAAGTTGTATCATCATAGAGGGCGGCATCCTGCACCCATTGGTATGGGGCACCCTCCTTCATGCCAGGCAAAAACCTGGAAAAATATGGGAGAGCTGCCCGGCAACTCAAATCCCTGCCTGGGAATACCAAGAAAGACTGTTCTGCTGATGTCCTAGTATGCACCACAAGAGGACTGCACTCATACCTCCTGCACCTGCTGCACACTTTGGGCTTCACAGAAGAGGACTTTGCCTGGCTTCAAAAGGATTAAGGCGTGGACTCTCTGAAAGCAACTGATACAAAAGAGCTTGAAATAGTCACCTGCATGTGACAATAAACAGAAGTTTCAGGTCAGAAGATTACCTCAGACACCATGCCTAATATTATCCGTGTAACAGCTATCAGAAACATTAGTGGTAGTTATTGCTTCTGGAAACATCCATGGATCTGCCGGTCTTTAGCGACATTACTATATGCATCTGTTCTCCTGCCAAAGTAACACTGACCCAGACTGGGCCATGGCCGAGATTACCTGCATAACAAAGTCAGGGCTTGCTCTCTGCAGGATGAGGCTACTTATCCCACATAAACCTCATATTTCCAAGAAATCAGACTAGAAAGGTGAAACTTCTGACCATTTTATATGTAAACATACGGTTGTGTGGCGCTCTGAAGGGGTCTGTGAGCTACAGCTACCTCCCAGACAACTGCTTTACAAAGTTTGATGTGGCCTCCGTGATCCGTGGGATGGCACACTAGGCTAACATCATCCTCAAATGCTTGTAAGAGTATACAGACATGGCTCACGGTGTGAAGCATATACCTAACAATGCACATATACCATTATGTGATTTGAGAACTAATTGTAGCTACTATGAACTTGAGGCCTGCATAGCGATATGCATGTAAGACATTTAGAAATCACCTTTATAACACATTCCAATAGGGGTTTTCTTTCCACAAAGTCCTGGAACCCATAATCCATTACATGTGTGCCCTATGTTAGGGCCACACAATTTATGCAACTAACATAATGCTTACACTCTGACACACATTGTAGCCTATGAGAATAGAAAGGAAGAAGCGAAATGGAGTTCAATATGTATTTGAGAAACATATCTATTCCTCTAGTGAGCCATAGAACTGAGCATACTTGGGAAGAATCACATCTATCAGTGTATTCAGCTCCTCTTGAGCGAAGGGGTAGGCCCTCTCCACTGCAATGTATTTCATGACTGTTCCCAGAGGTGGCAAACAGCAACTAAAATGGAGGAGATGTTGATAGCAGGGTGTCAGGAGGCAAGTGAGATTTTTTTCCAACTGCTGCGTACAGGTACACCACATACTCGGTCATTAGCTTCCACGCACAAAGCAATTGGGTGGCGACCATCACTATCATCAAAGTTAGCCTATGGTGAGGCAGTATAAAACATTTGATTTACAAAGGAGTTACAAGATCGGACCCAAAAAAGTACAGATTGATATCCCTCCTAGATAATATTGACGCCAACTATTATGCCAATTTGTTGCTGGAAGACCTCATGTCATGGATGGAACAAAAATGATTACTCCCCTTTAACAAAACAGGGTTTGTGGCCAAATCACGGACTTTATCCAACTTAACTGCAATAACAGTCCTAATTGACAGAGCAGCAGCTTCAAAATCTATAATACACTGCTGCTTTGTCGACTTTAAAGCAGCATTTAACTGAGTGCCAAGGGGACTACTGCGGGCCAAGTTAGAGAAAGTTAGAGAAATAGGGGATATCCGGACATTTTTGGAGGCCATCATCCAGCTCCACACCAATACATGGATTCTTTTAAACTAGGTGAATGAGCAACACATTTCTAGGAAAATTATGACATTATGAGGAGTGACACAGGGATGTGTCCTGGCCTCCTTTTTAATTATATTGTATCACAGCTCCTTGAAGCTATTAACAGTCACTCCCCAATAATTGGTGGCACCAGGATCAGTAACCTGCTGTACGCAGATGATCCAGCTCTGTTCAAGGGTAGGCCTTCAAAAATTTCTTGACCAATTGTGTATTTACAAAACTGCCAACAATCTGGAGGTGAACCTGACTAAAACCAAGGTTGTAACATATGAGGGGAGAAAATATCAGGGAGGAGAAAGGTTTTATGGTGGCAAAAGTATCACAACAGATCAGTTTTAGAAACACTTAAAATGTCACATTGACGCCAGATGTTCTTTGGTGAAACAACAAGAGGTTAAAGCCAAAGCTCTGACGTTACAAGTGACACTCTCAATAATAGCAAAACATCTATTGGGCCCAAGCTTGTCCCCATTATGAAGAGTCACAAAGGCAAAAATCCCCTCTCCTTAAATCATGCTGGGAAAAGATTCGTACTAGTTGAACAAACTTAATGTAAACATCTATAAGCAAGTACTTTACTGCCGAAATTCTCATCCGTTGCCCAGTTCAGACTCGAATTTGACCTCTCAGATCAGCGGGTGGCATGGACTGCTGCTTATCACAAGTTATGAAGGGCCAGGGATGGCAGTTCGGAGGCACTGCTATGCCTTGAAATCAGTCATAGCCAACTAGGTCAAAGACATATTCAACATCCCAAAGACTGCCTGCAGCTCCGGGAAGCAGAAGACCTTTGGGACAGAGCACGAGTTAAAGGGAACACACATAGGTATAAAATGCTTACACCCTGTTAATGAGAATGCAATGTATATGGGTCACACGATTGTGATTATTAATTCACCACAGGGTTATAAGGTGTTGAAGTCATAGACGATTACGTGTGCAATAATGTTTGCAATGTTACGCCTGCTGACAGAATGAACTTGATAATGTACCAACATATGATTATATTTTTTCAGAACGAAGACCCCTGAGGAAGGGCATTTTTGCTTGAAATGCATTGGGCATATGTAATATAAGAAAATGTTACCAACATATGAGAAATAAAAAGAGGTTAATGATGAAATAATTAACCAAAAAATGACAATCAAAGAAAAATAATAAAGGAAACAATAACATGAATGATATGTGAAGAAAAATCATTTTACATTGTATGAAGAAGAATCCTGAGTGCTATGTGAGTGTGAAGCTTGGGCTCAAGCAACGCGTGTTTGGATCTACATTACCTCCCAAGCTCAGAGGGAGTATCACATTTAGCACCAACCACATTATCAAACATTAATGAACTAAAGGAAATTAAAACAAACGAAGGAGTGCAGAGCCACACCCGCAGTGGTTTTTTCTTTGTTTCTAACTGAGCAAGTGGCCTCTCAGCACCACAAATATGCTTTTTGAAGATATCGCTCACACCACGGAACAACGAGCAGAAACATTGGCTTTTAACAAAGATGATACTGATAGAATATATGCACTGATAGAGAACACTGAGGAAATATGTCAAGGTACAGGATCAAAAGAGGCAAACATTAGACAACTACTCTACATGTCAAAAAAGATCGTCAACCAAAAACTGCATGCAAGCACGCTGATAAAATATGTCAAAATTTTCCACACGCAGTTATAACATTAAGAAAACCATCATTAGACATTGGCCATTACTTGCGTTGGAGGAAGATTTTAAGGGCATCTTCTCAAACTCTCCTATATTCGCTTATGAAAGAATAAGAAACATTAAAGAACTAATCAAAAACCCAAACATGACAGAAGCAATCAATTACAAAGGAACAGTGCCCTGCCATAATTGTGGGAATTGCTCTGCCATAATCAAAGGGAATGTAATCAATAATCCCACAAAAGGAACACCAGTTAAGCTAAAAGTAACAGGAACATGTGACAGTACCAACTTGATATACATGATAAAATGTCCATGTGGATTGGCTTATGTGGGTAAAACTCAGAGGAAAATAAAAACTAGACTCACAGAGCACAAGAGCAATATTAGACTTAAGAACCTTAAATCCACAGTGGCAGTCCATTTTAATGAAGCAAAGCACAATCCTTCGCAACTCAAATTTTGCATACTAGAAACGATAATACCCAAAGCAGGTATAGACATTAATAACTTACTATTAAGGAAAGAGACATTTTGGATGCACTTTCTATGTACTTTACATCCGAAAGGATTAAATGAACGGATGGAACTGAGTAGCTTCATATAAACACAGACTGTTCATGAGGTTGATGGGACTGGATGACATGTAGTAAGCACATGCACCCACATTATGTTTTTACATGAGCATTATACAGTAGTTGTTATTTTACCGTTTTGAAATTTGTTTATGCATGCGAAATCCATTTAAATTTATGATTCCTATTATGTTGCCTGAAGAGTGACTTTACACACTGTACCTACGTTATGAATCAAGCAGCAGGTTCACATAGGAAAAACGAATGATCGTAATTAGGTAAACAAACAATGTCCGTTTTTTAGTTTGATTACGCGCTTAGGCACCACGTGATCACGCGGTTGAACCATAGAGTATGAATTAGATAGCGCGACGCATGCTGAACACACACGAACCCGGAAGGGAGAGGGAACCGCGATAGGCGCCAGTACACAACTTACCCGGTAAGATCTTAAAGAGGAGAGGATAAGATTTAATCTTGTAACTACGCTAAACGGATAGTTTTGAGTAATATGAGCACTCGGTTGTTTACTTACAGATGCGTACAGCTTGAGAACTTTAAAAAGAAGGTCAGTGAGAGCACGAGTTAAAGGGAACACACATAGGTATAAAATGCTTACACCATGTTAATGAGAATGCAATGTATATGGGTCACAAGATTGTGATTATTAATTCACCACAGGGTTATAAGGTGTTGAAGTCATAGACGATTACATGTACAATAATGTTTGCAATGTTACGCCTGCTGACAGAATGAACTTGATAATGTACCGACATATGATTATATTTTTTCAGAACGAAGACCCCTGAGGAAGGGCATTTTTGCTTGAAATGCATTGGGCAAATGTAATATAAGAAAATGTTACCAACATATGAGAAATAAAAAGAGGTTAATGATGAAATAATTAACCAAAAAATGACAATCAAAGAAAAATAATAAAGGAAACAATAACATGAATGATATGTGAAGAAAAATCATTTTACATTGTATGAAGAAGAATCCTGAGTGCTATGTGAGTGTGAAGCTTGGGCTCAAGCAACGCGTGTTTGGATCTACATTACCTCCCAAGCTCAGAGGGAGTATCACATTTAGCACCAACCACATTATCAAACATTAATGAACTAAAGGAAATTAAAACAAACGAAGGAGTGCAGAGCCACACCCGCAGTGGTTTTTTCTTAAAAGGAAGAGCACCCATATTTGGTCATTTCACTTGAACAGGGCATAAGTTTGCGCAACTTTGCACTACGCGAGCTGCACGTCGCACAGTGCGAACACGCGTAGTGCAGCTTAGCGTAGTGCAGCGGTAATTGTTTGCTTGTTCGCGGTCCTCAACTTCATGTTCGCGACCGCGAGCAAGCAAAATGACATCCCGGCGAGATTCTCAACGCGGGGAGGTCAGGTTTCTCATTGTGAATGGTTGCGCATGCTCGCGACCGCTCTCAATGAGAAACTACCAGTTCGCGTTGAGAAAGCTGCTGTTCGAGTAATAATCTACTCGAGCAGCAGAAAACTACAGCTCGCACTGTGCAAGATGCCATTTTCAATGATTGCACAGTGCCGGATGCTTGTCCGCACTGTGCAATCATTGAAAAGCATCTTGCACAGTGCAAACATGCTACTACGCAGCTCGCGTAGTGCTACGTGAAGTTCGCGTAGTGTGAAGTGCACTTCGCGTAGCTTCGCGTAGCGCTACTTCGCGAACTACGCCCACCCTTAATAACGAGCCAAATGCCCACAAGCCTGGTCAATAATCGCTGAGTAGCAGCTAGCCAGCCAGCCAGCATCATATTTCCCCTGCACTTATGTCATCCATTTAAAAAAAGATTTATGTCCCTCCAACTAGAGGAGTGGCCTTTCCATAACCATTTAGCCAGTCAGTTTCATCCCAGTGAGAGCATAACCTGCAGGGGCTGTGGAACCAGCAACGATTCACTCCAACATGTAGTATGTCTTTGTTCAGCATTGTTCAAAGAACACAGGGTCCGTTTACAAAGAGAATGGAACACACTAAGGGGTCGATTCTGATTCTGGAAAAAGCGCTCCGGTCAGCTGTACGGAGCATTTTTCCCATTTGAATCGTACACCTCCAACGTCCCCGTACGAACGAGGAAGTACGATCCGAACCCAATGCGCCACTCCGTACGACTCGTTCCAAACACCGTACAACTAGAAATTACATACAGATTGTCTCCGGGTGACGCTCTACGCTACGTCCGTACGTACCCTGGCAGCCATTTCTGAACCAGGAAGTATTATCCGTGATGATGACACTCCGTACGACTCTTCTGCTACGAGAGCTGTAAACAGCCGTAAAACCTGAGTCCGGCCCGAACTGCACCCCGGTACGCGACATACACGACTTTAACCCCCTCGAGCGTGTCATCCCTGCCCTGTAAGCCTACGACCTCATATATGGAAATCAACGACGGCGAACGGAAGTATACCTGTACGGTCCGGCAAAAGCTAGGGCATACTACCATTGCTACTGTGATACGTGCCGCACATACGCCATCAACGTGTGGGGAGGGGCATGGTGTGCCACACGCTAGCGCATATCACTATTGAAATAGTGATACGTGATGCACAGACGTCTGGAATGTCCGGTACAGTGCGTTACATCTGAGTGGTGGGTGGCAAAGACCTCCAGCAGTGCCCAGACATAGGAGAGGGGTGTGTACTGGACCCCCAGCAGTGCCCAGACATAGGAGAGGGGTGTGTACAGGACTCCCAGCAGTGCCCAGACATAGGAGAGGGGTGTGCACAGGACCCCCAGCAGTGCCCAGACATAGAAGAGGGGTGTGTACAGGACTCTCAGCAATGCTCAGACATAGGAGAGGGGTGTGTACAGGACACCCAGCAGTGCCCAGACATGACAGGGGTGGGTGGATATGACTCTCAGTAGTGCCCAGACATAGGAGAGGGGTGTGTACAGGACTCCCAGCAGTGCCCAGACATAGAAGAGAAGTGTGTAAAGGACTCTCAGCAGTGCTCAGACATAGGAGAGGGGTGTGTACAGGACACCCAGCAGTGCCCAGACACGGCAGAGGTGGGTGGATATGACTCCCAGCAGTGCCCAGACATAGGAGAGGGGTGTGTACAGGACCCCCAGCAGTGCCCAGACATAGGAGTCTCAGAAGTGCCCATACATAGGAGAGGGGTGTGCACAGGACCCCCAGCAGTGCCCAGACATGACAGGGGTGGGTGGATATGACTCCCAGCAGTGCCCAGACATAGGAGCGAGGTGTGTACAGGACCCCCAGCAGTGCCCAGACATGACAGGGGTGGGTGGATATGACTCCCAGCAGTGCCCAGACATAGGAGAGGGGTGTGTACAGGACCCCCAGCAATGCCCAGACATGCATAGGAGAGGGGTGTGTACAGGACCCCCGGCAATGCCCAGACATAGGAGTGGGGTGTGTAATGGACCCCCAGCAGTGCCCAGACATAGGAGAGGGGGTGTATACAGAACCCCCAGCAGTGCCCAGACATGACAGAAGTGGGTGGATACGAATCTCAGCAGTGCCCAGACATAGGAGAGGGGTGTGTGCAGGACCCCCAGCAGTGCCCAGACATAGGGGAGGGGTGTGTACAGGACCCCCAGCAGTGCCCAGACATAGGAGAGGGGTGTGTACAGGACTCCCAGCAGTGCCCAGACATAGGAGAGGGGTGTGTACAGGACTCCCAGCAGTGCCCAGACATGACAGGGGTGGGTGGATTTGACTCCCAGCAGTGCCCAGACATAGGAGAGGGGTGTGTACAGGTCCCCCAGCAGTGCCCAGACATAGGGGAGGGGTGTGTACAGGACCCCCAGCAGTGCCCTGACATAGGAGAGGGGTGTGTACAGGACTCCCAGCAGTGCCCAGACATAGAAGAGGGGTGTGTACAGGACTCCCAGCAGTGCCCAGACATAGGAGAGGGGTCTGTACAGGACCCCCAGCAGTGCCCAGACATGACAGGGGTGGGTGGATATGACTACCAGCAGTGCCCAGACATAGGAGAGGGGTGCGTACAGGACCCCCAGCAGTGCCAAGACATAGGGGAGCGGTGTGTACAGGACCCCCAGCAGTGCCCAGACATGACAGGAGAGGGGTGTGTACAGTACTCCCAGCAGTGCCCAGACATATAAGAAGGGTGTGTACAGGACTCCCAGCAGTGCCCAGACATACGAGAGGGGTGTGTACAGGACCGCCAGCAGTGCCCTGACATGACAGGGGTGGGTGGATATGACTCCCAGCAGTGCCCAGACATAGGAGAGGGGTGTGTACAGGACCCCCAGCAGTGCCCAGACATGACAGGGGTGGGTGGATATGACTCCCAGCAGTGCCCCGACATTACAAGGGTGGGTGGATATGACTCCCAGCAGTGCCCAGACATAGGAGAGGAGTGGGTACAGGACCCCAGCAGTGCCCAGACATAGGAGAGGGGTGCTTATAGGACTCCCAGCAGTGCCCGGATATAGTAGAGGGGTGTGTACTGGACCCCCAGCAGTGCCCAGACATGACAGGGGTGGGTAATATGACTCCCAACAGTGCCCAAACGTAGGAGAGGGGTGTGTACAGGACCCCCAGCAGTGCCCAGACATATGAGAGGGGTTTGTACAGGTCCACCGGCAGTGCCCAGACATAGGAGAGGGATTTGTACAGGACTCTCAGCAGTGCCCAGACATAGGAGAGGGGTGTGTACAGGACCCCCAGCAGTGCCCAGACATAGGAGAGGGGTGTGTACAGGACCCCCAGCAGTGCCCAGACATGACAGGGGTGGGTGGATATGACTCCCAGCAGTGCCCAGACATAGGAGAGGAGTGGGTACAGTACCCCAGCAGTGCCCAGACATAGGAGAGGGGTGCTTACAGGACTCCCAGCAGTGCCCGGATATAGGAGAGGGGTGTGTACTGGACCCCCAGCAGTGCCCAGACATGACAGGGGTGGATAATATGACTCCCAACAGTGCCCAAATGTAGGAGAGGGGTGTGTACAGGACCCCCAGCAGTGCCCAGACATATGAGAGGGGTTTGTACAGGTCCACCGGCAGTGCCCAGACATAGGAGAGGGGTTTGTACAGGACTCCCAGCAGTGCCCAGACATAGGAGAGGGGTGTGTACAGGACCCCCAGCAGTGCCCAGACATAGGAGAGGGGTGTGTACAGGACCCCCAGCAGTGCCCAGACATGACAGGGGTGGGTGGATATGACTCCCAGCAGTGCCCAGACATCGGGGAGCGGTGTGTACAGGACCCCCAGCAGTGCCCACACATGACAGGGGTGGGTGGATATGACTCCCAGCAGTGCCCAGACATAGGTGAGGGGTGTGTACAGGACCCCTAGCAGTGCCCAGACATAGGAGAGGGGTGTGTACAGGACCCCCAGCAGTGCCCAGACATAGGAGAGGGGTGTGTATAGGACTCCCAGCAGTGCCCAGACATAGGTGTGTGCATGTTCAACAGCAAACCTTAAGTACATGCCTGTATGTGTACATCCTTAACTAGGAACACTCATAATAGTTGCATAGCACCACATCACACACAGCAGTGACCTACTACACGGAGAATGGCATCCTGTCACACACTGTGTGACACACCACATGTGGGTGTAATGTCAGATCCCACATGTATATCCACCCGTCTAGGTCGCTGGCACCCCCCCTCCATCCTGACTCAATAGTGTGCAGTCATGTAACAGACCACCAAACAAACGAAGCACAAATGTAATAATAAAGTGTCATGTACATCCCGGACATGATGTGAATGGCCAGGTGGTGCACCATGTACCCCCTCATGGATGTAACAGGGTAGAAATCCCCTAGATACAAAGAAACACATTCTATTTTGTTTGTCCAAAGATTAGAAATGTACAATCTGAATCATTACGTCAAGGCTTATAACATTGTCATGCATAGTCTAATCATGGCATGCATCATGAGTAAGTATGGGCGAAATTTGCGAATTCGCGTTCCGCGAATTCATGCGAAATCGAATTCGCAATCCGCAAAATCCGCGAATTAGTGCGAATTTGCGATTTTTTTTTGCGTGTTCGTGGGGTTTTTGCGTGTTCGCGGGTCTTTTGCGTGTTCACGGGCCGCTTGCATGGCGAGGTTACCCATGAGGTCTTGTATGGGCACAGCACCCTCTGGGTCACCACTGCCACCCTCTGGTTCATCACTGCCACCCTCTGGTTCCCCACTGCCACCCTCTGGTTCACCCCTGCCACCCTCTGGTTCACCCCTGCCACCCTCTAATTCACCACTTCCATCCTCTGCTTCATCACTGCCACTCTCTGGTTTACCCCTGCCACCCTCTGGTTCAGCACTGTCACCATCTGGTTCACCACTGCCAGCCTCTGGTTCATGACTGCCACCCTCTGGTTCATCACAGCACCTCTGGTTCACCACTGCTACCCTCTGGTTAACCACTGCTACCCTCTGGTTCAACCCTGCCACCCTCTTGTTCACCACTGCCACCCTCTGGTTCATCACAGCACCCTCTGGTTCACCCCTGCCACCCTCTGGTTCAGCACTGTCACCCTCTGGTTCACCACTGCCACCCTCTGGTTCACGACTGCCACCCTCTGGTTCATCACAGCACCTCTGGTTCACCACTGCCACCCTCTGCTTTACCACTGTCACCCTCTGGTTCAGCACTGCCACCCTCTGTTTAACCACTGCCACTCTCTGGTTCACCACTGCCACCCTCTGGTTCACCCATGCCACCCTCTGGTTCACCACTGCCACCCTCTGGTTCACCCACGCCACCATCTGGTTCATCACTGCCACCCTCTGGTTCACCCCTGCCACCCTCTGGTTCAGCACTGCCACCCTCTGGTTCAGCACTGTCACCCTCTGGTTCACCCCTGCCACCCTCTGGTTCATCACTGTCACCCTCTGGTTCATCAGTGCCACCCTCTAGTTCACAAACTGCCACCCTCTACCGACACCTTTTGTGACGCAGCAGCAGCACAAAAGATGCGCCATGGTGCTGGGTGTTAACAACATGACGCTGCGTCACGTTGTAAAGCTTTGCGCCATCAGTAGGCGTTCCGGCGCAGGGGAGGGCGTTCCTGCGCAGGAACGCCTCCTAAAAGTGGCTGAGTGAAATCTACAAGATTTCACTCAGTCACTTTTAGGTCAATGCTGTGTCAAAACCCTGCGCCTGCTTGAAGCAGGCGCAAGGCTTGATGCAGCATTGGGGAGATAGGGCCCCCCAGAGCATTGTTGGAGCAGCGTTTCAAGCGCGACGCAGCTCCAGCAATGCGCTGCTTTTACGGCACAGATGCGTGACACATCTGTGCCATTTTTGCCACATGGTGCGCCGCATTGTAAATGCGGCGCACCATTGGTGACGGAGCTGCGGCGCACAATAACTGGCGCATCCCTGGGGATGCGCCAGTTATTGTAGATCTGCCCCTATACTTTTAGCCAATGAGGGAGCACTTACTGATTAGACAGTAGAAAGTACTCCAGTTTAGTAGAGGCATTGCACAAAAAGGTGGCATCTTCGTGGACAAACACGCAGGGCGGGATTCATTCTGCCCCCTGTTAGACTCATTTTTTGTGCCCTTCTGCCCTCTGTTAGACTCGTTTTTTCCTTGTTTTTCTGACCTTCTGCCCTCTGTAAGACTCGTTTTTCCCTTGTTTTTCTGCCCTTCTGCCCTCTGTTAGACTCGTTTTTTGTGCCCTTCTGCCCTCTGTTAGACTCATTTTTTCCATTGTTTTTCTGCCCTTCTATCCTCTGTTAGACAGCTTTTTGTGCCTTTCTGCCCTCTGCAAAACCACATCATCACTCAGCTCTACCCCAGCATCACTCAGCACCACCACATCATCACTCAGCACCACCACATTATCACTCAGCACCACCACAGCAGCACTCAGCACCACCACAGCATCACTCAGCACTAACACAGTATCACTCAGCACCACCACATTATCACTCAGCACCACCACAGCACCACTCAGCACCATCACAGCATCACTCAGCACCACCACAGCATCACTCAGCACCACCACAGCACCACTCAGCACCACCACAGCATCACTCAGCACCACCACTGCACCACTCAGCACCACCACAGCACGACTCAGCACCACCATAGCATCACTCAGCGCCACCACAGTATCACTCAGCACCACCACAGCACCACTTAGCACCACCACAGCATCACTCAGCACCACCACAGCACTAATCAGCACCACCACAGCACCACTAAGCGCCACCACAGCACCACTCAGCACCACCACAGCATCACTCAGCACCACAACAGCATCACTCAGCACTACCACATTATCACTCAGCACCACCACAGCACCATTCATCACCACCACAGCATCACTCAGCACCACTACAGCACCACTCAGCACCACCCCAGCATCACTCAGCACTATCCCAGTTTTACTCAGCACCACCACAGCACCACTCAGCATCACCACAGCACCACTCAGCACAACCACAGCACCACTCAGCACCACCCCAGCATCAATCTGCGCAACCATTCAACAACAACTGGTTCAAATATGTTCTCTCAATGTTTCAAACTTTATTACAAATGTCACAAAAAGATGTTAATATTTCACTTCTGTTCTTGGATTTTCGTCACACTAACATACACTGAACATAATCTTCACAAAAGTTATTTACAAAAGTTTAAGCTATTGCCATTATAAAGTAAAATCACTTTTATTAAGTATTAATTATTTTAAAAAAAATAAAAGCCATTGTAATTTGTAATATCAATACAGCTAAGTCACGTAAATACAAAACATGTTGCATTACAAATGCTATAGGTGTCACATTTGTGAAAGTTATAACTATTGGCATTGTAAATGACAAAGCTATTAATTTAGCTATTTTCAAAACCAACACATAAATAAAAAAAATTGTCATTTACAAGACCAATAGCTCAAACTTTCCTAATGCAAGACCTATTGCATTGCAAATGCTTGTTTTTATATCTGTCAGTGCTTCCTGTTGAGGTTTAATTTTCGTGACAGGCGCCTCATTGCCTACTTGTAACTATTCTCTGACTTTGCTTCAAGGGTCAGAGCAGGGTCAGAGAATAGTTGCAAGTAGGCAACGAGGCACCAGGAAGCACTTACAGGCTTACAGCAGCAGGTGACCAAGTTGAAGTTAATTTCTTTGTAACCCTTTTGTAAAAGGTTACAAAAAATTAGCTTCAACTTTTGCACCTGCTGCTGTAACCCTGTAAGTGCTTGGCTGAAAATTCGTCCCCGCTGATTCGCGGATTTTACCGCGATTTCGGGAGATTCGCGGATCGCGAAATCGCAGAAAATCTGCAAATTCCACGAGCGGAATGAATTTTCAGCCCATGCTTAGCTCACATGCCACATAACTGAGCACATATATAAGTCTAGTAATGAACAATTGTAATAGACACAATGCTCATTTTATACAAAGATACAAGTAACAGACAAGGCCACCACTTATACGAGATTTACAATGATGAGCCACTGCCTGTCAACAGGATAGGTGTTGATCAATCACCGTTCAGTTGCCCACTCTGCCACCCAAATCCAGACATGGTCATGTTCAAATCTGTTTGACCCTGTGCCACAAGGGAACAGTCCTGCCCGAACTGCCATGTGATGCCATCCCTGGAGCTGGAACAACTTTTCACTCACCTCTCACTGGCATCACATCTGTCTACAGCCAGGCCTGTGTGAAACACAGATGTGTATACAGACAAGCAAGGCTGAAGACGGCTGTAATGCCAGAAAGTGGTTCAAATAACCTTGTTCCCAGTCCAGGGAAGGCATGGCTTGACAATAATGGCTGGACAGTTTCCATGAGGCACATGGACAGACAGATTTGCAGATGACCATGTTTAAACTTGTGGGGCAGAGTGGGCAACAGAGAGGTGATGGATAAAACCCTGACCTTTTGACTCTGTGTAAGTATATGATTGGTAGAGAGGCTCCCTCCTTCCCCACACACTGTAGTGACACTCCTCACAGGGGCAACTATCACCACACCATACAGTTGCTAGCACAGAACACACACTGGCTGTCATTTGAAGTTGCGCACATGTCCAAAATTCCAAAAATGACAAAGCTAATGTGCCTACAATTGTGAATGTGAAAAACATTGATGCATTCTTCACACACCCGCAACCACATGGGAAATCTGAATACTTTAGTGTGCACACCAAGAAAATACTGTGTTGCATCATCAATCCATACATGTAGCAATAAATGATGTGGAAAAATCATCTCTGGGAGCCAATTACATCGCCTGTAAATCCAGCAATGACTGCATTGTCCAGCTGCACAGGCTAAGTGCACAGTGATAATTTCACATCAGAAATAACATACACAGCACACCACTGACAAGGCCAAATGGGCAGGCCCATCACACCTCCCATGCACAGCACCCCAATCACTCTGTCAATGTGAGTGATTCAGCTGAAGTAGTGAGAACTCATCATCTGGGTATTAATAACTGGGCAGCCATATCAAGTAAGACAAGGTCACATTGTGTGGCTGCCCATCAATATAACTTACAACCAACCTGCAACATTTCCTGTGAATATGCACACACGCACTGCCCAGTGGGAGTATGCACCAGCAAAATTCTTTATACATGGACAGTATGCACAAGTAGCTAACACATGAGAAGTACAAAGTATACCAGGGACAAAGGCCACTGAGGCAGACCCCTGCTGAACTCTATGTAGAGACTCATGATTAGTGCCAACATATCATGAAAGCCAAACACAGCGCACATGTAGTGCAACAGTTAAGGTACCAACACGTGTCACAGACCTCGCTCCGACATGATGATGTCATGAGCAATATGCATACTAATACATTGCACCCTAGGTGGACATGCGCAAAAATGAAAGACCCAAACCAGAGGACAAATGTGGAGGTGGGGAAGGGATGTAAAAGAGCATCTGCTGAATATGGGGAAATTAAATGACAATTCATAAAGTGCCTGTCTGACCACCCCACACCAACTGTGGGAGTGTTACCAGGCTTCGGAGAACTGCAGATAGCATGTGACACACATCACAACAAACAGACATGTACCTACCCCCTCCTTGCTGCTGTCCCTGCTGCAACTGCCTATGGAGGTCTGGGAAAACCACTTCCAGGTGAAGGACTGGGTTCTTTTGGACCCAGCGGTGCCAGGGCACAACACCTGAAACCTTCGTGGGTAACCTGTTCCGGCGTACAAGTCACAGAGACACGGGACACTTCCTTCGGCGTCAAAGAGTCAAGGTTTATTTACTGCAGGGAACACAGAAGTCACAGGAAGTACATCGAGTGTAGTTCGGGGAGACTGCTTCAAATTGGTTCTGTGGATCGCTCCTTTTATACAGATTTTACCCATAGGCTAACATTGAACACAAAGGTTTACAACTCAGTTCCCACATCTAGCTCCCAGAGGGGTCGCTTTGGTCGCTTTGAAACACATAAGGTCCGGAACATAACTGCGGAAACATTTGGCGGTTCCCAACTGTAAAAACCCATCTTCCCACCATTAGCAAATTCCAATCAGCAATCAAGTAGATCGAAACAGGAACGAAGACAGGTGCAGAGGAAGACGGAGACAGTGGGGAGATCGGAAAGGGTGTAAAAGGGGAGGTGTCGGGAAAACACGAGATACAGGCATCAAAGGGACGTGCCTAATGAGATGCACGGCTGAGACAATAAGTCCGTGCGGCAAGATGAGCCTCGAGCGGCACCACCTGCCTTACAGTAGCAACCCCCTCGTCATAAAGACACTTTCAAAGGACATGTGTCTTCCGCAAATATCTTGGGAGTCCCAGGGTCGCGAAGCGGACAGCGTCCGTTCGCTGACTACTTGAGGGCAAGAGACAAAATGGATGCCGCATCTAAGATGGAACCCGTGGGTACAGATGAAAAGCCCACATAACAAACGATCGGTTTAAGTCAGCACAGCGAAACTGCGCACACTTACTAAACTCGTCATTTGCGGTTCATAGATACCAGACTCGACCATATTCGTACGAGTCGGAAACACCACTTACAATTGTCACGGAACCTCAGACGCTCCTTTTGCCCTCATGTAGGCAAGCACTAGTCGGAATCATATTCAATATTCATCAGACCATCAAGATGTCGTTGTAGCATAACTCTGTCCAACCGAGTCCCCTTGGTAACAGGTGGTTGTCTCATACACGTTGTAGCACAGAGGCCACATAAGGCAGGACCACACTGCACACAAAGGCAACACGTGAACAGGAACACTACCACAACTCCGATGATCATCAGAATCTTCCAACCCCAAGTCGACATCAGGCCCCAAAACCAACCAAGTAGCGTCCAATCCCCTACATCCACGTGTATGGATTCGGAGATCTTGTGCAACTTCGAGATGGCTTGATAGACAGTAGGAGCATTATCTGGAATGAAAATGCAACAGCTCGAATGGATCACTTTACATACCCCACCGCGATCTGCCAAAACGACATCCAAAACCATACGGTTTTGCAACGTCATAAGTCTCTCCGCCTGAAGTTCTGTGGTGATATTACCAAGGGCACTGGCAGTAACATTAGCTGTCGATTCTACCACTCGAGTCAAATGTCTCAGGTTCCTACTATTAACCATAGGTCCCCAAAACGGGAGGAAACCCTTGAAAAAGTCTCCTGCCTCTTGACCGGCAGTATCCTCTTCGCTAATTACGCCTCGTACAACTCTAGTCTTATGGTAATCGGCATCTACAGTGAACGTCGGAGGCAACAGATTTGCAACAAAACATGAGCCCATGAAGTCTACGGGCAACCATGTGTATGCACGATCATGACAGATGAAGTACGTACCCTTGGCAGCCAGAAACACAGGGGTCGGGGACATTGGCAGAAGATAACTTTCAGTGCAAGCACTTACTCCAAGTGAGGCTTGCGAACCACGACCCACGAGACAAAGATTACCAGTGTGGGGTACGACCCATATTGGAGGCGAGCTTTTAAGCTGTTTTTCATTGGTGAACATACTATATTCCCCTCTACTCAGGACCCTATAGGCTTGTACCTCTTCTTTAGGGATGAGAAAAGCATCATAGATCTCATCTTCCATATCCTCTATTGCCATCGACAGCACCCACTGATACGAGGTAGGACCAGAGTTGGGGGAACGCGGTTCTCGATTGGGGTGGAAACCCAGTGCGCTTCGAAGCATTGTTTGGAATGCTCGAGCTGACCCTTGGGAACTATACGGTAACACCAGATATGGAATTCCCTTACCCGTAGTATGTGGCATCAACCCACACACCCAACAATTAGTAGTGTTAACCACTAACTGATGCTGGTGGAGGAGCTGGATAAAGGAATTGTTGCGGAATTCTACACGTCTAGCCTGTTCGTGTTCCGGTAAAATATGAAAGGAATGGGGAGAAACAGTAGTAGTAGTAAAAGTAAGGTTAGGGTAAGGAGTAGGAGTAGGGGTAGCTAGTAAGAAGTGAGACATAGTGTAATACACCCCACCCGCCAAAAATGCAGAAGCAGTTAAAAACAGTACAAACAATTGGAATACAACACATTTAGTACGACTGAGTTTCTGCAGTTTGACTCTGTACGCCTGGGCTCCTTCCAAATCGTTCAGCTTCGAAAATGCCATTTCCCTACGACCGTCCGCAACGTTTCTTGACGCACTTCGTTCTGTGCAGCAATAGTCAATCCCCAGGAGTTCCTAGGAACCGACGGCCTTTAACCTAGCGTCAAGACCTACTGTCCAGAAGGAAGTACGCGCGCGGCCCTACGGCCCTCAATACACAATATGTATTTATTTAGCACAATAATTCTCTGCTGTGGAAGGAAAAAGATACAAGGAAGAAGCTTGATATATGTACAAAACAAGTTTCAACGATACGAATGTTCAAAGTTGATCAGGGGAAACGAAGATATTGCAGTTATCAATTTCAGCAAAGCAAGAAAAAAAACTTTATTTGTCCTTAGTGTGAGAACGCAAAGAATATCGATGTTTCCCGGGACGTGTCTGCTCGTCGAACAAAGGATCCGTTGAAGAGACAGCGTCCTGCTGATCAGTTTGTTGATTTGGTCTTGAGTCTTTTGCTGACAATGTTTCAACAGTGGCTTTCTGCTGCGCTGAGGGTTCTCCAACAAGATGTGCGTCACTAAAAGGCACAAACGCCGGCAATGTTTCTGTTTCTGTTGACGCAATGCCTTTCCTTACCCACGGGTCTGCCGGCAGAGGAATAGGGACTCGCTTACAATGGGTAGCATGTACCCAATTCTTCCGGCCCTCAAGACGAACGGCAGTCCTCGTGGCCAGGAGCACCTGGTAAGGTCCAACAAAACGGGGGTCCAGATTCTTCTTGCGTGAGAAGTTACGGGTAACTACCCAATCACCGGGCTGGAGCTGGTGGCCTGGACCCTCCGTCTGCGTCGGCAAGGCGTCGTAAACCTGTTGATGAATTAACCTCAGTTTAGCAGTCAAGTCATGTAAGTAGTCAATCAACATCGGATACTCAAGATCAACGAATATTCCTGGCCTAGGAACCCCCCACACATTCGCAGGACGGCCAAACACTATTTCATAGGGACTAAGCCCTATTCGGGAGTGTACAGTCGCCCTAGTTGACAGTAATGCTAGAGGCAAAGCGTCAGGCCACGAAAGTCCAGTCGTAGCCTGAATCTTCGCGAGCTTTAGTTTAAGGGTGCCATTGTACCCTTCAACCAATCCAGCTGACTGGGGATGATTGGCGCTATGGAATTTCTGATTAATTCCGAGGCCCTTACACACACTCTTCATCACACTTCCAACAAACTCACTTCCATTATCTGACCACACGACTCTAGGCATTCCATACCGAGGAAAGTATTCCTTCAGTAGGATTTTCGCAGTAGACAAAGCAGTATTGTCTTTGAGGGGATAGGCCTCAATCCATCGGGAGAATGCGCAAACCACAACCAAAACATATTTCAAGTTATTGCATCGCTCCATATGGATGAAGTCCAATTGGATCACCTCAAAGGGATACGAAGGAGGAGCAAAACTGCCAGGGGGAGTTGGGGTTCCTTTGCCAGGATTGTACATTATACACACCATACAATTCTTCACCAGACGTTCAGCACACTTTGTAATGCCATCATTCTTCCACACATCAGCCAACAACTTGCAAATACCTTTCGCGCTGATATGTGCTAACCCATGTGCCATTGTCACAACGGCCAGCACATACGCATCAGGCAACATCCATCTTTTCTGATCCGACAAATCAATCCAGCAACCATTCACATCCAACCTTCCCGTACTTTCTTTCCACTTCATTTTTTCCGTATCGGTGGCCTCATTCTGAATTGCTTTCACGCTCTCTATAGTGTTCTCACACATACTCGATTCTGTAGGCCACCTAACCGAACTCGTCACATACATTCGAGTGCTAAGGTTTCGGGCAGTCTCCTTAGCAATCTCATCTGCAAACGCATTACCACGACCAACATCATCCGTCACTTTACGATGCGCACTACACTTAACAATCGCAACCTGAGCAGGCAAAGTCAATGCATCCAAAAGATCATTCACAAGTTGGCCATGCTGTATTTTCGTACCGTGTGACGTGAAGAAACCACGCTCTCGCCACAATCGTCCAAAGCTATGCGCTACACCGAAAGCGTACTGGCTATCGGTGTACACATTCACACGTTTCCCTTTCGCTAATACACATGCTCTAGTAAGAGCAATCAGCTCTGCAGCTTGGGCAGAATTCTGATTCAATCTCGCAGTCTCAACAACAGTATTCAACGTCACAACAGCATAAGCAGTAGTCACATCACCATTCGGCAATTTAAAACATGACCCATCCACATACAAAGTGCCGTCAGGGTCTTCCAATGGGGTGTTTTTAAGGTCCACTCGACCTTTTGTTTCCTCTTCTGTACGCAAATAGCAGTCATGTTCTGCTACCTCATCTGACTCTGCACTAATTGGTAACAAAGTTGCCGGATTTAGGACATTACAACGTTTTATCTGAATGTGGCTTGCCAAGAGCGTCAATTCGTACCCAGACAACCTCGCACTCGTCAAGTGCTGAGTTTTCGTTCGATTCAAAAGAGTGTCGACTGCGTGCGGAACCATCACCGTAAGCATATTATCCATGACCAATCCTGCTGATTGTCGGATGGAGACCGCAGCTGCCGCAGTTGCTCTCAAACAACTCGGCAATGCTCTAGCTACTGGGTCTAAGGTCGAGGAAAAATATGCACATGGACGTTGCTTACCACCAAAAGGTTGCGTTAAGACACTCAACGCACAACCTTCTCTCTCGTGAACATATAACGTGAACGGTTTGCTGTAATCAGGGGTACCTAACACAGGAGCCGAACACAATGAATCACGTAATTCAGAAAAACTTTTCTGACATTCTTCCGTCCATGGTAAAGGAGTTGGAACATCCTTGCACGTAAGAGCCACCAATGGTTTCGCTAGCAATGAAAAATTAGGAATCCACTGCCTACAGTACGACGTGATACCTAGAAAGGCACGCACATCTCTTTGGGTTTGTGGCACAGCCATTCGCGCAATCGCTGCAATTCTCTCTGGGGTCAATCTCCTTCCCTCCTTTGACAATAAGTGACCTAGATAGGTTACTTCTTGACAACAATATTGGAGTTTAGAAGGTGACACCTTGTGATTTAACTCACAGAGATGTTGCAGCAACGACACCGTAGCAATTTTGCAAATGTCCTGAGTATCAGCAGCCACCAATAAGTCGTCGACGTATTGGATTAAGGCCGCACCAACCGGCAACCTAAACGCATCCAGTTGACCCTTCAAGGCTTGACTGTAAATAGACGGACTTTCACAGTAGCCCTGAGGAGCGCGTTTGAACCGGAAGCTACGTCCACCAAGAGAGAAACCGAAAAGGTCCCTGCTCTCTTCGGCGATCGGGATGCTGAAAAAGGCATTTTTCAAATCAATCACCGAAAACCATGATGCAGTAGCTGGAATCAGAGTCAGTAGCGCCGTGATGTCAGGCACAACAGGAAATTGAGGAACCACAATTTTATTCACCTCCCGTAAATCGATAACAAAACGATAAACAGGCGGTTTGGTAGGATCAGTACGTTTAAGAATGGGCAGTACAGGGCTATTGCACACGTTTCCCCGAGTCTCCTCAATAACATCTTTCTCGATCAAATCATAGATGATCGCTAACAAAGCTCGTTCACCATCAAGGGAGATACGGTATTGGGGAATACGTGGCAATCGCACATTCGATTTCAACTGAACAACATAAGGGGAGATATCAAGTAGGCCCACATCGTTTGGACCCGTCGCCCACAAAGACGCAGGAAGAGAATCCAATTCCGGTGGAAGCTTATCGAGAGACAAATACATGGGAGAGACCACCCTCTCTCCTAACGTAAGCTTTACACCCGCAGGAGAACAATACAAAGTCGCATACAAACGTTTAAGCAAATCCAGACCCAAAAGATTTTCGCCACAACCAGTGGTCAAAATCAGCGGAGCTTCAAGCTCACGAGGCCCAATTTTAAGGGGCAAAGGATACGAAACTGGATTGCTAACGGGGGCGCCAGAGAATCCAACGGATACATTTGTTAAGCCAGACAAAGGTGCGCCAGGGAGTTTCGAATGCATGATGGAACTTTTCGCTGCACCAGTGTCCAACAGAAAAGGCTCAACGACGCCCAATGTAGCAACTGCGACGTAAGGCCCTCTCTGATCAACCGGAACTGATACCACTCCCTCTCCTTGTCTTTGGCTATCCTAGTAATTACTGTCGTCAGTCCCCTGATCGACGTAATAATCGTCTACATTGTACTGCGCAGATCGTCCTTGCGATGATCCACGTTGATCGAAACAATTATTAGAATTTGACGAGTTGTCAGAACGGTCGTTCTGAGCACCACGACCTCTACCACGTGATGCATTCTGTGAACCAGCACGGCCTCCTCTAGACGAATTACCACCAATACGTTCGTTCAAAGCGGGACAATTGAATTTAATATGTCCCTCCTGTCTACAATAAGCACATTGATTGTACCCCAACGAAGATCTTTGAAAAGAGGAATCGTTACGCGACTGCGATCGATTCGATTGCGACTGTGATCTATTCTGCTGAGACGCATTCTGATTAGAACGCGGCGGATACGCTTGTTGTAACAACACTTTAGTTTTCAGCTCTTTTGTCTTTTTATCAGCTCGGTCATTTTCTTCTTTCTCTCTATTTTCATAGTATTGTGCCGTAGCCAGTATCTGAGCTGAGGTAGAAACGGCCCATGCACTTTCTGAATTCTTTAATTTATTGCACAAATCGGGCAATAAGTTCGACACGAATTTATCCACAAACAACCTCTGTCCACCCTCAGTACCCATATCCTGTCCGCTATGATCGACAAATGCTTCCTCAAACCTCGTAAAGAAGTCTGATACACTCTCATCTTTCTTCTGCTTACAGGCTGACAACTTGTCCCAATTTACCCTCATAGCTGGCATAAGCGTTTTCATTAACGTAATGATTCGCTGGGGAAGAAGTTCAATCAACTGATCGGGTTTAGCAGCAGCCACTTGTCCAGCGTCTGCCGCTGTAATGGCAGCCCAATCACCACCTAATTCATTTGCGTGATCTTGGTGACGGATCTTAGCCCATACCGGCTGCGGTACGACGTTGCCAAACAACATGTCGATATCGGCAAGATTCATTACCGTAGCATCTACGAGCTGCGATAATTCCTTATAATACCCAGCAGGATTTTTGCGAGGATCGGGCAAAGATTGTTTCACCTGAAGCACTTCCGATCGTTTCCATGGGAGATGTATCCACACTCTCTGAAAATGCGCCGCCACTGGAGCATTAACATTAGTATTATCAGCTGGTATCCAAACCGGCGGAACTTCACGCATAGGATATTGGCCAGACTCGGCTTGTTGGCGTTCAAGATCCTCGACAAACAGTGCGTGAGGAATAGGAGCGAGGCGAAAAGACAGCAACTGCTCAAGAGCACGTCGAACATTAGTATCGACTATCAGTCCAGTTGCGAACTGAAGCCGAAGATTAGACAGGGCGGTCAGCACCTCGTCAGGCGCTACGGCCGCTATCTGATCATGTAAGAGTTTACACATTTCGTCAAACACATATCTCTGAGTCGGTATGTTGAATTGACTAAATGTTTCAAGAACAACTCGGGGTGGATTTCTCTGCGGATTGTCTATCCAACCCATCGCCATATTGTATAGCGCAGCGCGTTCCCTATTACCAGGAAGCTGACTACGCCTCTGAGGTGGACCATCAGAACCAGCGGACCCAAAAACAGGTCCGAGCGACTGAAAGAAGCTAGCCGCAATGGGAGAATTACGATTACGAGTAGAGGGACAAGAATAAGACACAGGACTAACAAGAGGAGGAGTAGAAACGTTAGCAACAACAGGGGTTAACAACACAGGAGCAGTAGCGTGAGTAGGAGTATGTGGAAGCGGAGGAGCAGTAGGAATAGAAACAGGCACAGGAGCAGGAACAGTCGGAAGAGCGGGTGCAGGTTGAGGAACGGGTGGAGGAATAACAGGTGGAAGAACAGGTACGGCAGGGACCACAAGAGCTGCGGTACCCTGTACGTACGGAGGTGGCGACTTCATAAGATAGGACATTAAAGGATCCTCAACTGCCTCTTCCTTATTATCCGACTCCGTAGGCAAAACAGGATAGCATTTATCTATGGTCATACGTTGTAGCCTCTCAAACACTTCCTTATCCTTATCCTCCTTATCACGCTGAAACTGCTCAGCTTTCTTCACTATGGTAGCAACACTATCTCGCTCACTACGTTTATTCTGTCTGATCTCTTTCTGTCGGGCTTCTTTGCGCCACAACCGAAAGGCATCAAACATGGCCGGCCTAGATTTACGTTCGAACAACTTTATTTCCAAATTATCTAAGATCGACGCTTCGAAGCTACCGTGAGGTGGCCACCGAAGATCGCCGTCTTTCTTTGTATATTTTATCCAATAATCGTTAAAAGCAATCGGGCCTAGCCCATGTTTGCTATATAAGTCATAAGTAGGAGTTCCAACCGGAGGTATCGGACACGAGTCCTCCAGCAGGGAATCCGCACCACAAGGTCTACAACAACTGAACAGAGTACTGCGACCAGGCATCTTGCACACTAGCCGAGTTTCACAAACTTCAAGGGTTACGGGATTTACCAAGTCCCAGCAAGAACAAAACCCTCGGTCTTTGGCGGCTGCAGTCGTCAAACAAATACAACAACAAAGTACGCTAGCAAAGTGTCACCGACAAAAACACTCACACAGCGTGTACAACAAAAGCCACTAGTGTTTACAACAAAGACACTCGCTAAAGTGTCTACAATCAAAACACTCGCTAAAGTGTCTACAACAAAGGATTCTGGGAGCGACCCACAAATACTTAACTCAAAGATCAATGGCGTCCTCAGGAAGGCCCGTCAATCGTCTCGCTATACCAAGGTCTACGCCAGGCGCCAAAACAGGTCTACAGTCAGGGCAGCAGTCCGTCGCAGCCGTCAGGAGGCGGGAATCTTCGCGGGAAAAGTCTTCGGGCCACTTATTTCGACAACAGGATCGATGAAGCGGGGTGCACCTTCCCTCGGAGATTTCACACGAAGTTCCTCACGATCGTCGGGCTTGGACCGGTACCACTGATGCAGCCCCACGTTGGGCGCCAACTGAAGGACTGGGTTCTTTTGGACCCAGCGGTGCCAGGGCACAACACCTGAAACCTTCGTGGGTAACCTGTTCCGGCGTACAAGTCACAGAGACACGGGACACTTCCTTCGGCGTCAAAGAGTCAAGGTTTATTTACTGCAGGGAACACAGAAGTCACAGGAAGTACATCGAGTGTAGTTCGGGGAGACTGCTTCAAATTGGTTCTGTGGATCGCTCCTTTTATACAGATTTTACCCATAGGCTAACATTGAACACAAAGGTTTACAACTCAGTTCCCACATCTAGCTCCCAGAGGGGTCGCTTTGGTCGCTTTGAAACACATAAGGTCCGGAACATAACTGCGGAAACATTTGGCGGTTCCCAACTGTAAAAACCCATCTTCCCACCATTAGCAAATTCCAATCAGCAATCAAGTAGATCGAAACAGGAACGAAGACAGGTGCAGAGGAAGACGGAGACAGTGGGGAGATCGGAAAGGGTGTAAAAGGGGAGGTGTCGGGAAAACACGAGATACAGGCATCAAAGGGACGTGCCTAATGAGATGCACGGCTGAGACAATAAGTCCGTGCGGCAAGATGAGCCTCGAGCGGCACCACCTGCCTTACAGTAGCAACCCCCTCGTCATAAAGACACTTTCAAAGGACATGTGTCTTCCGCAAATATCTTGGGAGTCCCAGGGTCGCGAAGCGGACAGCGTCCGTTCGCTGACTACTTGAGGGCAAGAGACAAAATGGATGCCGCATCTAAGATGGAACCCGTGGGTACAGATGAAAAGCCCACATAACAAACGATCGGTTTAAGTCAGCACAGCGAAACTGCGCACACTTACTAAACTCGTCATTTGCGGTTCATAGATACCAGACTCGACCATATTCGTACGAGTCGGAAACACCACTTACAATTGTCACGGAACCTCACAGGACTCGGAGCATGTGGGGGTGAGGTGACGTCCTCCGCCATGCCGGCGTGGAGCTGACAGCTTCAGCTGGACACGGGCTATACGGCGGGTCCAGCACCGGATGTCATGCCACCTCATGCGGATGTTAGATATCCTCCGGCGAGGGCCTCCCTCACTCCTGACAGCCCTGGCTATGGCAAGCCAGATCTACCCCTTCTCATAGGCAGATACCTGTCAGGAAGATAAAGTGAAACAACATCAATACACCTGGTCCAAGTCTCAAAGACACACACTTGCAACACATTGACGATGACAACAGGGCATGGGATGCTGAGCGGGCTTGCATCATTGACCATGTGAATGTGGCCTGTGAGCAAACACCAATGTACTACATGTCTTTGAAAGGCTAGAGATGCCATAAGGGCAGCAAACCACTCACTGAGGGTGGCACACACTGCACAAGATATGCTACTTCAGAGTGTTGGACAGCACGTGCCATGCTGTCACATATCCCAATACACCTAAGAACCCTCAGCAGACCACACATGCACACCCTGGCACAGATCAATTGCTTGTTATTGTCAACAGTGTATACAACCTCTCTTTGCACATGTCACACTTTAGGAAGATGTGACACAGGCCTCATGCTAACTGTCCAAGTTATGTACACGGCACTGCACACTTGTCACATCAGATGGGTACAGCTGTGGCATACGTCATGCAATAGTGTTGCTAAACCGCACATACCCAATTAGCCAGGTGACAAAGAACATTCACACTCTTCAATGTCCATGACTTCAAACCATGCATTTGTCCAACATCCACACAGGTGATGAATAACAATCATCAACAGTAAGTACATTCATCTGTCACTCTGGGGGAACACTGTCACACCTCAGTAAATCATGCCACAAAAACATGCAAGGTGTGGTACAGCACAAATAGTGATTCACATTGCATGGAAAGTCACAGTTAGCACAATGCAGGTGAGCAGTAAACACAATTTCACCACATCATTCACTGCATGGGAGATACCACAATGTACACAGCCGGCACTCACTCAAAACGACATTGCATCTCAGTTCCATTAATACACAATGGCTGTGGTGTCACACACACAACAGGTGCACAGTCCGAGGTAGTGCAGTCATCACTCACCTGATCCCCTGGTTTCCCATTCAGCTTGCTGTAGTTGGGCCAGAGGGCATCCAGCAGGGCCTTGTTCTCCTCTTCACTGAATGCAGGCGCCCTCTCCATGCTCAGCAAAATCAGGGTCCAGGGAAGGCAGAGACAGCAGCTTTGTTGTCCACTCGAATGTTGTGCAGGCAAGTGCCCTCTCACAGCCACATGCAGCCTTAAATCAGTGCTGCTGAGGGGCTTTCAGACCAAGTAGTAAAGTGTGATAGGCCACATAACTTTGCATCCTATGTTTCATCCAATCCCATCACACATAAGGCCATGACACACATTTGCATGGTTTAAAAACTGAGCTTGAGCACCACAACAAATTTTGCAACATTGTATAGTTTTGTCCAACTGACTTTTTCCAGAACACCAGTAGAACACACTCAACTCTCTGTTTCCTTGACAACTAGCCTGCATTCTGGGCATTCTACTCGTCCCATAGATGGTCCCTATGTATTTTCTGGAATCCCCACACAAGTACGGTGCGTTTTCCGTCGCGAATGCAACTTATACAATAGTGAAACGACCCGAACATACGCACCTACCATTGGGGTATGCTCTGCTCGCGTATGTCTACAATGCAATAGGGAGACGACTCGTACACACGCACGTACCATTGGGGTAAGCTCGGCTCGTGTATGTCTACAATGCAATAGGAAGACGACTCGTACACACGCACGTACCAATGGAGTACGCTCTGCTCGCGTATGTCTACAATGCAATAGGGAGACCACCCGTACACACGCACGTACCATTGGGCTACGCTCTGCTCGCGTATGTCTACAATGCAATAGGGAGACCACCCGTACACACGCACGTACCATTGGGGTACGCTCTGCTCGCGTATGTCTACAATGCAATAGAGAGACGACCCGTACACACGCACATACCATTGGGGTACGCTCTGCTCGTGTATGTCTACAATGCAATAGGGAGACAACCCATACACACGCACGTACCAATGGGGTACGCTCTGCTCGCATATGTGTACAATGCAATAGGGAGACGACCCGTACACACGCACGTACCATTGGGGTATGTTCTGCTCGCGTATCTCTACAATGCAATAGGGAGACGATCCGTACACACGCATGTACTATTGGGGTATGCTCTGGTCGCGTATGTATACAATGCAATAGGGAGACGACCCGTACACACGCACGTACCAATGGGGTACTGGGCGTTTCACACGCTCTAGTAAATGCATGTGTACAGTGCATTCAAAAAGTTCACGCATGGCACCATTACTATAGTGAGAACAGGAAAACACATGCAGGGATGTGGGTGTGAGGTCATCATGAGGATGTCCATATAGGTGTTGACATGGCATACTTGCATGAGCAGGCCCTAGGTGTGGTACACAGTTCAATAGCACAGGGCATGTGATCTAGTGGCACAGTTGATGTGTGATGGGCTGTGGAGACATGACATTTGTGATGGCCCACTATGTTGTTCACATTACCTTCACACTTGTCACATGAGTAACATCATGAACATGTTGTAATTCGCATGAACACTGGGATGTCACACTCTTGAGTACGGGCATCTGTCAAATGATGCCAGGGACAGGGGTACTGTCTCACTTGCAAAAAAACAGGAGCCTAGGGGGAAACAGAAGCAGGCCGCCCCCCACTCAAATTACTCTCATACAACAATAGCCTGCTCCTGAGCAGCTCAAAGGCTAAAAAAGAAAGAATTTACTCTTGTGGTAGAGGGAGTATCTACCTTCTATCCACAGTAATGCACACCGTTGCAATTTTGAGTCTGGCAATGTTGCCAGGACGTGTGTTTGTATATCGGTACCACCACAGAGCTACATATATGTCCTCCCTTCCACACGTGAAAAAAAGGGGGAGGGGAGGTTGACAGTGCCTCACGGAAGCAACACCAAGGAGAGGATTGTATCAGACTGGTACTCGCCTGATTCCTCACTTCTCATCATCGGCTACTGTCAACCTTAAAGAAATGGGAGACAAACAAACATAAAGAAAGTGCATATAGGTCAAGCAACCGTAAGGTGTTGTGAGTGCTGAGACCCGGTGTGATATATCCGTGCCCAATTAAGTGAAAAAAACAACAAATATACCTCTATAAAAAGAGTGAGGCTAACTGGCAACTCGTGACTTTATTCTGTGCTGTTAGCTCACTCTGATTAAAAGTCAACCGACATGTTTCATCACTTTGCTTTACAGTGATTTCTTCAGGGTTTCTTGGTGGGTCAGCGTTTAACATGCACCTTTCATAGTCTTCCCTTATTGTACCTATAGCGAGTGGTGGGACACAACAGACAAACACATGCAAACATTAAAAATGTCTCAGCGAGTAGCACCGAGCCCGGTGCTCACTGGCAAATGACACATTCCAGCAATATAGATTTACCAGGTGGCCTTCTGTGGTAAGCCTACCCGGCCCCCGTGGAAGACTGCTTCACGTGTATCGTTCCCTGTCTCAGTACTGGGACGCTTTGAACCGGCAAAAGGTCGGTATCTATGGCAAAAGACGAAGGCGAGAAAGTTTAGTTGTAATACATCGCGCTTAGCTTATGCCTATCAAATTGCGGGCGGACGTGATTTTACCCAGTCCTTTTCTCCCTTTAGTTACAGCTCCTGCTCCCTCTATCTTTTAGCAGCCTTGTTAAAAAACTCCTTACCGCGTACGCGTGCAGGTGTGGTCTCGGCTCACCCCTCGTATGCTGTGGCGGTGCCGGCCGGCTGTTTACAAAGCCCGTTTCCGGGTCACGTGGACCAACGTGACGTGACGTGATGCGTCACGTCAGTGGCGGGCGCCATCTTTAAACGGGAAAGTATCTCTAAAGGTGCAATGTTATCGCCAATATGGGATACACTCGGACTGATGTTCCTAGTGGGGTAAAATGCGGGACCCAGCCCCGGGGACTCGTGGACTTGAATACTTCTTTCCATCATATAAGTTGTGAAGTGAAATGGTATATTCCTAATGTTATTGTTCACCTCTCTACATGGCATACCGCCACGTTTATATAGCGATTGCCATCTTGGAGTGGGACACTTGTATCCAGGGTGTGACACCCCTGCCAGTCCGAAAATGGACAGTGGATCCTGACATGATGATTTTATTGGGATCCGACAACAAAGGCTTGTGTGGTTACTTGCCCTTCGGGTAAATGCTCCTATTGTCACCATACCACAGATATTTATTATGCAGTAAAGGTTAAGTGACTTAACAACTGGTAGTGTGAAAGCTCTACATAGGGTCCCCTATGGGTGGTACACATTACAATGTTCATACTAAGCGAGGAGCCACTAATCTCAGTATTATGCTGTTTGTTCATTTGTTGTTTCATCAGGATCGCACTCTAGGTCATTGAGACCTTATTCCACTCAATAATGTCATTGAGGCCTTGGTCAGCTGTTAACTCTTCATAGATCCATCGTGCCTCTTTCTTTAATAGTCTATTGCTCATATTGTGTGTATCACCTTGCACTCTCTCTAACACGATCCAACGGAGGTCTCTGGGTTTGTGTTTCAGGCTGTTGAAATGTTGTACCAGTTTGGTTGAGAGTTTTGCTGTCTTTAGAGTGCTAAGATGTTCCTGAATTCTCACCTTGATTTTTCTGGTGGTGAGCCCTATATAGTGCAATCCACATGGACAGGTTAGTCTGTATATCACGTTACACGTGTTACAGTTACTGAAGCTGTTTAGATGCCATGTACTTCCATTAGTCCTAGTGATCGAATTAGTTTTCATGGTTAGAGGACAGATGGTACATTCTCCACATGGGTAGTGGCCAGACGGAAGATTAGAGTGGGGCAGCTTAACTTGTGGTCTTGTATGGACCAGCCGGTCCTTCAAACTGGAGGATCGCTTGAAGGCGAACCTGGGCGGTGGCATTCGCATAGAGTTGGTGCTCAGGATATGCCAGTGTTTTCTCACTATTTGGCGGATTTTGGTGGAATGTGGTCCAAAAGTAGTGATCACTGGGATGCAATCTTCGGTTTCCTTCGGTTGTTGCTCGAGTAGAGCTTCTCTTGGTGTATTTAGTGCTCGTTTCTTGGCCTGTTTTATCGTTTTCCGGGGGTATGCTCTGGCGATAAGTTTGTCAGCCAGTTTTTCAGATTGTTCCATGTAGCTGTTGGTAGTTGTACAATTTCTCCGGTACCTCATGAATTGTCCCACAGGAAGGTTGTCTCGCAGGGCCCTAGGGTGGAATGATTTATAGTGTAACAACGAGTTCTTGTCTGTGGGTTTTTGATGTACTGATGTTGCCAATTTATTGTCTGTGGCACTGATATCCAGGTCCAGATAGGTGGCTTTATATCGGTCTATATTCCAAGTAAACCTGAGACATCTATCCAGTGTGTTGAGCCATGCTAAAAAACAGTCCAATGTCTCAGGTGTTCCTCTCCAGATGCACAGAATGTCATCTATGTATCTCTTCCAGAGGACAATGTTCCCCATGAAGAGATTGGTAGCGTGGTAGATGTGATTGGCTTCAAATTGACCGACATAGATACATGCCAGGCTGGGGGCAAAAGTTGCCCCCATTGAAGTCCCTGAGGTCTGCAGAAACAGTTGATCTTTGTGTGCAAAGAAATTGCGGGTCAAAGCTAATTCGATGCACTGCAGTACTAGGGTCTGTGCTGTGTCGTAGAACCATTCTAGCTCCCCCAGGGAGCGGGCTGCTGCCACCAGCGTCGCCTCCTGGGGTATGCTAGTGTAGAGTGACTCTATGTCAATCGTCACCAGTAGATTTTCTTCAGGATTATATGTGACCGTTTGGAGATGTCTCAAGACGTCTGTGGTGTCTTGCACGTATGAAGGTTGTGTAATGACACACTCACGCAGAAAAAAATCCGCAAACTGGGAGAGCGGCTCAAGTATAGAATTTATACCTGAGACTATTGGCCTTCCAGGCGGTGGGCGTTGTGGCTTGTGAATTTTGGGCACACTATAGAATGCTGGTATTCTGGGGGATGGATTGATCAAGAAATCAGCCTCTTTTGCTGTGATCCACTTCTTTTCTCGGGCAGCTACCACCATGGTCTGTATAGTGGTTTGTAGGTCAGGTGTAGGGTCTCTAGCCAGAGGTTGGTAATGTTCCCTGACTCCAAGGAGTCTGTTGCACTCGGCCTCGTAATCAGAGGTATTCATTACCACCACTGCCCCGCCCTTATCGGCCGGTTTAATGGTGATAAGATCATTGCTTTGCAGCGATTTAACTGCCAGCCAGTCAGTTTTTGACATATTGCTCGGTTTGTTAGGGTATTGTTGTTTCTCCAAGTCCGCAATGTCCTGTAGGACTTTCTGCTCAAAAACTGTCACCTCGGGGCCCACTTGCTGATTCAAAGGTGTAAAGTTTGAAGGTCGCCTTAGATCTGTGGAGAAATCTGTATTGGTAGTGGTGTTATCTTTCCCCTCAAAGAATTTGCGTAATTTGATTTTTCTCATTACTCCATTGAGTTCACCTCGTAATTGGAAACTATCATGCTTGGGGGTGGGGATGAAGCTGAGACCTTTATTCAGCACAGCGTTTTCATGTGGTGTCAGTTGGTAATCAGATAGATTTACCACTATGTTCTCTGGAGGAGTTATATTGGCGTGCGACCCCTGCTGCGGGTGATCCTTGGGGAGTGGGTTTGTTGGTTTGTGTTTGTTATATGTCGGGCCCTTCCTCTGCCTCTGCCTCTGCCTCTCGTATTGGCCCCCCTCTGGTTGGACTGGTGCTGCCCTAAAAAAGCTCTAAATAGGGCTCCTAGGTCCTGGTCAGAGGTGCCTTGGGGTTGGAATCTCACCCGGGCATTGCCCTGTGGGGCTTTCATCTCCAGATCATCCTCCTCGCTACTTGTATTATCAAAAGCCCAGTTTTGTGGTGTTCTCCTTGTCTGTTGTCTACCACCCTTTCCCCGGTGAGGTGCTGGAGGTTGGGCTTTAGTTTGCTGATAGTATTCGTCCTCAGTATATGGGAAAGCCCATTCATGACTAAACCTATCCAGGTTACGTTTTAGGCCTTTTAATTTTTTGATTCACCATGTATGTTTGGTACTCCCCCAAATCAGTCTGGATCTTGGCTAGTTGTTCTTTCGCATCAAGTATGGTGATGTCGTTTTTTATGGTGGTTTCCATTTCCAGTATTTCTGTAAGCAACTCCTCACTAAGGCATTTAGCAGTGTTGATGATTAGAATGAGCCAGTCCCGGGTGCACTTTTTGGCTATGTAGCTCCAGTCCACCCGGAACTGCTTATCCTCTAGGAAGATCTTAGGTTCTAACCTCACCAATAAGCTAGCGGGTGCTGCCCCCGCTCGGAGATATTCAGTCATTAGTGCTCCGTGCAGCGCTATTCTTATTTGACGTTTCCTAAGCGTTGATAGTTTTTCCCACTCATCCCTAGCGGTGTTAGTGCTGCCCAATGGGGTGTCTGGTAATAAAGATGGTCCCGCTAAGATATTAGCTATGTGGTCCTCCGTGAAGGCCAGGCAGAAATTTGCCATGATACTCAAGGTACCAGTATGTCAGTGTTCGCTGAGACACTCAATCTAAAATACACTACAACAAAGTCATGGGAACTTAAACCTCCAGACAATGTGTTCCTTCTGTGTGTAATGGTTTGTGTTCAAGGCTCTCACGGCTATGCTGCCGTACTCAACACTCTCAAAAAACAGGAGCCTAGGGGGAAACAGAAGCGGGCCGCCCCCCACTCAAATTACTCTCATACAACAATGGCCTGCTCCTGAGCAGCTCAAAGGCTAAAAAAGAAAGAATTTACTCTTGTGGTAGAGGGAGTATCTACCTTCTATCCACAGTAATGCACACCGTTGCAATTTTGAGTCTGGCAATGTTGCCAGGACGTGTGTTTGTATATCGGTACCACCACAGAGCTACATATATGTCCTCCCTTCCACACGTGAAAAAAAGGGGGAGGGGAGGTTGACAGTGCCTCACGGAAGCAACACCAAGGAGAGGATTGTATCAGACTGGTACTCGCCTGATTCCTCACTTCTCATCATCGGCTACTTTCAACCTTAAAGAAATGGGAGACAAACAAACATAAAGAAAGTGCATATAGGTCAAGCAACCGTAAGGTGTTGTGAGTGCTGAGACCCGGTGTGATATATCCGTACCCAATTAAGTGAAAAAAACAACAAATATACCTCTATAAAAAGAGTGAGGCTAACTGGCAACTCGTGACTTTATTCTGTGCTGTTAGCTCACTCTGATTAAAAGTCAACCAACATGTTTCATCACTTTGCTTTACAGTGATTTCTTCAGGGTTTCTTGGTGGGTCAGCGTTTAACATGCACCTTTCATAGTCTTCCCTTATTGTACCTGTAGCGAGTGGTGGGACACAACAGACAAACACATGCAAACATTAAAAATCTCTCAGCGAGTAGCACCGAGCCCGGTGCTCACTGGCAAATGACACATTCCAGCAATATAGATTTACCAGGTGGCCTTCTGTGGTAAGCCTACCCGGCCCCCGTGGAAGACTGCTTCACGTGTATCGTTCCCTGTCTCAGTACTGGGACGCTTTGAACCGGCAAAAGGTCGGTATCTATGGCAAAAGACGAAGGCGAGAAAGTTTAGTTGTAATACATCGCGCTTAGCTTATGCCTATCAAATTGCGGGCGGACGTGATTTTACCCAGTCCTTTTCTCCCTTTAGTTACAGCTCCTGCTCCCTCTATCTTTTAGCAGCCTGGTTAAAAAACTCCTTACCGCGTACGCGTGCAGGTGTGGTCTCGGCTCACCCCTCGTATGCTGTGGCGGTGCCGGCCGGCTGTTTACAAAGCCCGTTTCCGGGTCACGTGGACCAACGTGACGTGATGCGTCACGTCAGTGGCGGGCGCCATCTTTAAACGGGAAAGTATCTCTAAAGGTGCAATGTTATCGCCAATATGGGATACACTCGGACTGATGTTCCTAGTGGGGTAAAATGCGGGACCCAGCCCCGGGGACTCGTGGACTTGAATACTTCTTTCCATCATATAAGTTGTGAAGTGAAATGGTATATTCCTAATGTTATTGTTCACCTCTCTACATGGCATACCGCCACGTTTATATAGCGATTGCCATCTTGGAGTGGGACACTTGTATCCAGGGTGTGACACCCCTGCCAGTCCGAAAATGGACAGTGGATCCTGACATGATGATTTTATTGGGATCCGACAACAAAGGCTTGTGTGGTTACTTGCCCTTCGGGTAAATGCTCCTATTGTCACCATACCACAGATATTTATTATGCAGTAAAGGTTAAGTGACTTAACAACTGGTAGTGTGAAACCTCTACATAGGGTCCCCTATGGGTGGTACACATTACAATGTTCATACTAAGCGAGGAGCCACTAATCTCAGTATTATGCTGTTTGTTCATGTGTTGTTTCATCAGGATCGCACTCTAGGTCATTGAGACCTTATTCCACTCAATAATGTCATTGAGGCCTTGGTCAGCTGTTAACTCTTCATAGATCCATCGTGCCTCTTTCTTTAATAGTCTATTGCTCATATTGTGTGTATCACCTTGCACTCTCTCTAACACGATCCAACGGAGGTCTCTGGGTTTGTGTTTCAGGCTGTTGAAATGTTGTACCAGTTTGGTTGAGAGTTTTGCTGTCTTTAGAGTGCTAAGATGTTCCTGAATTCTCACCTTGATTTTTCTGGTGGTGAGCCCTATATAGTGCAATCCACATGGACAGGTTAGTCTGTATATCACGTTACACGTGTTACAGTTACTGAAGCTGTTTAGATGCCATGTACTTCCATTAGTCCTAGTGATCGAATTAGTTTTCATGGTTAGAGGACAGATGGTACATTCTCCACATGGGTAGTGGCCAGACGGAAGATTAGAGTGGGGCAGCTTAACTTGTGGTCTTGTATGGACCAGCCGGTCCTTCAAACTGGAGGATTGCTTGAAGGCGAACCTGGGCGGTGGCATTTGCATAGAGTTGGTGCTCAGGATATGCCAGTGTTTTCTCACTATTTGGCGGATTTTGGTGGAATGTGGTCCAAAAGTAGTGATCACTGGGATGCAATCTTCGGTTTCCTTCGGTTGTCGCTCGAGTAGAGCTTCTCTTGGTGTATTCAGTGCTCGTTTCTTGGCCTGTTTTATCGTTTTCCGGGGGTATGCTCTGGCGATAAGTTTGTCAGCCAGTTTTTAAGATTGTTCCATGTAGCTGTTGGTAGTTGTACAATTTCTCCGGTACCTCATGAATTGTCCCACAGGAAGGTTGTCTCGCAGGGCCCTAGGATGGAATGATTTATAGTGTAACAACGAGTTCTTGTCTGTGGGTTTTTGATGTACTGATGTTGCCAATTTATTGTCTGTGGCACTGATATCCAGGTCCAGATAGGTGGCTTTATATCGGTCTATATTCCAAGTAAACCTGAGACATCTATCCAGTGTGTTGAGCCATGCTAAAAAACAGTCCAATGTCTCAGGTGTTCCTCTCCAGATGCACAGAATGTCATCTATGTATCTCTTCCAGAGGACAATGTTCCCCTGGAAGAGATTGGTAGCGTGGTAGATGTGATTGGCTTCAAATTGGCCGACATAGATACATGCCAGGCTGGGGGCAAAAGTTGCCCCCATTGAAGTCCCTGAGGTCAATCAATCAATCAGTGACACTTATAGAGCGCGCTACATACCCGTAGGGTCTCAAGGCGCGCAGAAACAGTTGATCTTTGTGTGCAAAGAAATTGCGGGTCAAAGCTAATTCGATGCACTGCAGTACTAGGGTCTGTGCTGTGTCGTAGAACCATTCTAGCTCCCCCAGGGAGCGGGCTGCTGCCACCAGCGTCGCCTCCTGGGGTATGCTAGTGTAGAGTGACTCGACACGACACAGCACAGACCCTAGTACTGCAGTGCATCGAATTAGCTTTGACCCGCAATTTCTTTGCACACAAAGATCAACTGTTTCTGCAGACCTCAGGGACTTCAATGGGGGCAACTTTTGGAAAGAAGTATTCAAGTCCACGAGTCCCCGGGGCTGGGTCCCGCATTTTACCCCACTAGGAACATCAGTCCGAGTGTATCCCATATTGGCGATAACATTGCACCTTTAGAGATACTTTCCCGTTTAAAGATGGCGCCCGCCACTGACGTGACGCATCACGTCACGTTGGTCCACGTGACCCGGAAACGGGCTTTGTAAACAGCCGGCCGGCACCGCCACAGCATACGAGGGGTGAGCCGAGACCACACCTGCACGCGTACGCGGTAAGGAGTTTTTTAACCAGGCTGCTAAAAGATAGAGGGAGCAGGAGCTGTAACTAAAGGGAGAAAAGGACTGGGTAAAATCACGTCCGCCCGCAATTTGATAGGCATAAGCTAAGCGCGATGTATAACAACTAAACTTTCTCGCCTTCGTCTTTTGCCATAGATACCGACCTTTTGGCGGTTCAAAGCGTCCCAGTACTGAGACAGGGAACGATACACGTGAAGCAGTCTTCCACGGGGGCCGGGGAGCCTTACCACAGAAGGCCACCTGGTAAATCTATATTGCTGGAATGTGTCATTTGCCAGTGAGCACCGGGCTCGGTGCTACTCGCTGAGACATTTTTTATGTTTGCATGTGTTTGTCTGTTGTGTCCCACCACTCGCTACAGGTACAATAAGGGAAGACTATGAAAGGTGCATGTTAAACGCTGACCCACCAAGAAACCCTGAAGAAATCACTGTAAAGCAAAGTGATGAAACATGTCGGTTGACTTTTAATCAGAGTGAGCTAACAGCACAGAATAAAGTCACGAGTTGCCAGTTAGCCTCACTCTTTTTATAGAGGTATATTTGTTGTTTTTTTCACTTAATTGGGCACGGATATATCACACCGGGTCTCAGCACTCACAACACCTTACCGTTGCTTGACCTATATGCACTTTCTTTATGTTTGTTTGTCTCCCATTTCTTTAAGGTTGACAGTAGCCGATGATGAGAAGTGAGGAATCAGGCGAGTACCAGTCTGATACAATCCTCTCCTTGGTGTTGCTTCCGTGAGGCACTGTCAACCTCCCCTCCCCCTTTTTTTCACGTGTGGAAGGGAGGACATATATGTAGCTCTGTGGTGGTACCGATATACAAACACACGTCCTGGCAACATTGCCAGACTCAAAATTGCAACGGTGTGCATTACTGTGGATAGAAGGTAGATACTCCCTCTACCACAAGAGTAAATTCTTTCTTTTTTAGCCGTTGAGCTGCTCAGGAGCAGGCCATTGTTGTATGAGAGTAATTTGAGTGGGGGGCGGCCTGCTTCTGTTTCCCCCTAGGCTCCTGTTTTTTGAGAGTGTTGAGTACGGCAGCCTAGCCGTGAGAGCCTTGAACACAAACCATTACACACAGAAGGAACACATTGTCTGGAGGTTTAAGTTCCCGTGACTTTGTTGTAGTGTATTTTAGATTGAGTGTCTCAGCGAACACTGACATACTGGTACCTTGAGAATCATGGCAAATTTCTGCCTGGCCTTCACGGAGGACCACATAGCTAATATCTTAGCGGGACCATCTTTATTACCAGACACCCCATTGGGCAGCACTAACACCGCTAGGGATGAGTGGGAAAAACTATCAACGCTTAGGAAACGTCAAATAAGAATAGCGCTGCACGGAGCACTAATGACTGAATATCTCCGAGTGGGGGCAGCACCCGCTAGCTTATTGGTGAGGTTAGAACCTAAGATCTTCCTAGAGGATAAGCAGTTCCGGGTGGACTGGAGCTACATAGCCAACAAGTGCACCCGGGACTGGCTCATTCTAATCATCAACACTGCTAAATGCCTTAGTGAGGAGTTGCTTACAGAAATACTGGAAATGGAAACCACCATAAAAAACGACATCACCATACTTGATGCGAAAGAACAACTAGCCAAGATCCAGACTGATTTGGGGGAGTACCAAACATACATGGTGAATCAAAAAATAAAAGGCCTAAAACGTAACCTGGATAGGTTTAGTCATGAATGGGCTTTCCCATATACTGAGGACGAATACTATCAGCAAACTAAAGCCCAACCTCCAGCACCTCACCGGGGAAAGGGTGGTAGACAACAGACAAGGAGAACGCCACAAAACTGGGCTTTTGATAATACAAGTAGCGAGGAGGATGATCTGGAGATGCAAGCCCCACAGGGCAATGCCCGGGTGAGATTCCAACCCCAAGGCACCTCTGACCAGGACCTAGGAGCCCTATTTAGAGCTTTTTTAGGGCACCACCAGTCCAACCAGAGGGGGGCCAATACGAGAGGCAGAGGCAGAGGAATGGCCCGACATATAACCAACACAAACCAACAAACCCACTCCCCAAGGATCATCCGCAGCAGGGGTCGCACGCCAATATAACTCCTCCAGAGAACATAGTGGTAAATCTATCTGATTACCAACTGACACCACATGAAAACGCTGTGCTGAATAAAGGTCTCGGCTTCGTCCCCACCCCCAAGCATGATAGTTTCCAATTACGAGGTGAACTCAATGGAGTAATGAGAAAAATCAAATTACGCAAATTCTTTGAGGGGAAAGATAACACCACTACCAATACAGATTTCTCCACAGATCTAAGGCGACCTTCAAACTTTACACCTTTGAATCAGCAAGTGGGCCCCGAGGTGACAGTTTTTGAGCAGAAAGTCCTACAGGACATTGCGGACTTGGAGAAACAACAATACCCTAACAAACCGAGCAATATGTCAAAAACTGACTGGCTGGCAGTTAAATCGCTGCAAAGCAATGATCTTATCACCATTAAACCGGCCGATAAGGGCGGGGAAGTGGTGGTAATGAATACCTCTGATTACGAGGCCGAGTGCAACAGACTCCTTGGAGTCAGGGAACATTACCAACCTCTGGCTAGAGACCCTACACCTGACCTACAAACCACTATACAGACCATGGTGGTAGCTGCCCGAGAAAAGAAGTGGATCACAGCAAAATAGGCTGATTTCTTGATCAATCCATCCCCCAGAATACCAGCATTCTATAGTGTGCCCAAAATTCACAAGCCACAACGCCCACCGCCTGGAAGGCCAATAGTCTCAGGTATAAGTTCTATACTTGAGCCGCTCTCCCAGTTTGCGGATTTTTTTCTGCGTGAGTGTGTCATTACACAACCTTCATACGTGCAAGACACCACAGACGTCTTGAGACATCTCCAAACGGTCACATATAATCCTGAAGAAAATCTACTGGTGACGATTGACATCGAGTCACTCTACACTAGCATACCCCAGGAGGCGACGCTGGTGGCAGCAGCCCGCTCCCTGGGGGAGCTAGAATGGTTCTACGACACAGCACAGACCCTAGTACTGCAGTGCATCGAATTAGCTTTGACCCGCAATTTCTTTGCACACAAAGATCAACTGTTTCTGCAGACCTCAGGGACTTCAATGGGGGCAACTTTTGCCCCCAGCCTGGCATGTATCTATGTCGGCCAATTTGAAGCCAATCACATCTACCACGCTACCAATCTCTTCCAGGGGAACATTGTCCTCTGGAAGAGATACATAGATGACATTCTGTGCATCTGGAGAGGAACACCTGAGACATTGGACTGTTTTTTAGCATGGCTCAACACACTGGATAGATGTCTCAGGTTTATTTGGAATATAGACCGATATAAAGCCACCTATCTGGACCTGGATATCAGTGCCACAGACAATAAATTGGCAACATCAGTACATCAAAAACCCACAGACAAGAACTCGTTGTTACACTATAAATCATTCCATCCTAGGGCCCTGCGAGACAACCTTCCTGTGGGACAATTCATGAGGTACCGGAGAAATTGTACAACTACCAACAGCTACATGGAACAATCTGAAAAACTGGCTGACAAACTTATCGCCAGAGCATACCCCCGGAAAACGATAAAACTGGCCAAGATACGAGCACTGAATACACCAAGAGAAGCTCTACTCGAGCGACAACCGAAGGAAACCGAAGATTGCATCCCAGTGATCACTACTTTTGGACCACATTCCACCAAAATCCGCCAAATAGTGAGAAAACACTGGCATATCCTGAGCACCAACTCTATGCGAATGCCACCGCCCAGGTTCGCCTTCAAGCGATCCTCCAGTTTGAAGGACCGGCTGGTCCATACAAGACCACAAGTTAAGCTGCCCCACTCTAATCTTCCGTCTGGCCACTACCCATGTGGAGAATGTACCATCTGTCCTCTAACCATGAAAACTAATTCGATCACTAGGACTAATGGAAGTACATGGCATCTAAACAGCTTCAGTAACTGTAACACGTGTAACGTGATATACAGACTAACCTGTCCATGTGGATTGCACTATATAGGGCTCACCACCAGAAAAATCAAGGTGAGAATTCAGGAACATCTTAGCACTCTAAAGACAGCAAAACTCTCAACCAAACTGGTACAACATTTCAACAGCCTGAAACACAAACCCAGAGACCTTCGTTGGATCGTGTTAGAGAGAGTGCAAGGTGATACACACAATATGAGCAATAGACTATTAAAGAAAGAGGCACGATGGATCTATGAAGAGTTAACAGCTGACCAAGGCCTCAATTACATTATTGAGTGGAATAAGGTCTCAATGACCTAGAGTGCGATCCTGATGAAACAACACATGAACAAACAGCATAATACTGAGATTAGTGGCTCCTCGCTTAGTATGAACATTGTAATGTGTACCACCCATAGGGGACCCTATGTAGAGGTTTCACACTACCAGTTGTTAAGTCACTTAACCTTTACTGCATAATAAATATCTGTGGTATGGTGACAATAGGAGCATTTACCCGAAGGGCAAGTAACCAAACAAGCCTTTGTTGTCGGATCCCAATAAAATCATCATGTCAGGATCCACTGTCAATTTTCGGACTGGCAGGGGTGTCACACCCTGGATACAAGTGTCCCACTCCAAGATGGCAATCGCTATATAAACGTGGCGGTATGCCATGTAGAGAGGTGAACAATAACATTAGGAATATACCATTTCACTTCACAACTTATATGATGGAAAGAGGTATTCAAGTCCACGAGTCCCCGGGGCTGGGTCCCGCATTTTACCCCACTAGGAACATCAGTCCGAGTGTATCCCATATTGGCGATAACATTGCACCTTTAGAGATACTTTCCCGTTTAAAGATGGCGCCCGCCACTGACGTGACGCATCACGTCACGTTGGTCCACGTGACCCGGAAACGGGCTTTGTAAACAGCCGGCCGGCACCGCCACAGCATACGAGGGGTGAGCCGAGACCACACCTGCACGCGTACGCGGTAAGGAGTTTTTTAACCAGGCTGCTAAAAGATAGAGGGAGTAGGAGCTGTAACTAAAGGGAGAAAAGGACTGGGTAAAATCACGTCCGCCCGCAATTTGATAGGCATAAGCTAAGCGCGATGTATTACAACTAAACTTTCTCGCCTTCGTCTTTTGCCATAGATACCGACCTTTTGGCGGTTCAAAGCGTCCCAGTACTGAGACAGGGAACGATACACGTGAAGCAGTCTTCCACGGGGGCCGGGTAGGCTTACCACAGAAGGCCACCTGGTAAATCTATATTGCTGGAATGTGTCATTTGCCAGTGCGCACCGGGCTCGGTGCTACTCGCTGAGACATTTTTAATGTTTGCATGTGTTTGTCTGTTGTGTCCCACCACTCGCTACAGGTACAATAAGGGAAGACTATGAAAGGTGCATGTTAAACGCTGACCCACCAAGAAACCCTGAAGAAATCACTGTAAAGCAAAGTGATGAAACATGTCGGTTGACTTTTAATCAGAGTGAGCTAACAGCACAGAATAAAGGCACGAGTTGCCAGTTAGCCTCACTCTTTTTATAGAGGTATATTTGTTGTTTTTTCACTTAATTGGGCACGGATATATCACACCGGGTCTCAGCACTCACAACACCTTACGGTTGCTTGACCTATATGCACTTTCTTTATGTTTGTTTGTCTCCCATTTCTTTAAGGTTGACAGTAGCCGATGATGAGAAGTGAGGAATCAGGCGAGTACCAGTCTGATACAATCCTCTCCTTGGTGTTGCTTCCGTGAGGCACTGTCAACCTCCCCTCCCCCTTTTTTTCACGTGTGGAAGGGAGGACATATATGTAGCTCTGTGGTGGTACCGATATACAAACACACGTCCTGGCAACATTGCCAGACTCAAAATTGCAACGGTGTGCATTACTGTGGATAGAAGGTAGATACTCCCTCTACCACAAGAGTAAATTCTTTCTTTTTTAGCCTTTGAGCTGCTCAAGAGCAGGCCATTGTTGTATGAGAGTACTGTCTCACTTGACCAATTGACGCTCAGCATTGCCCTGTGTGACAATGTAATGTGTGCGCCATGTAAAAGATTGGACATGCTGTTTGTATCCAGTGAACGTAATCCTCTTCAGGTGCATCAGTGATGGGTCTGTGTCGTGATTGCAAGTGTCTCACATGTACGCACACCATGCCATAGGGGCATTTCTACAGCTCATGTGTGTGATGCCATCATAGAGCATTTGTCCACAGACATACAGATCTGCATTCTGAGGATGGGTGTGGTGTAGTTTAGTCAAATGCAAAAATCAGGCACAACATCAAAGAAATTAAAAAAATATATCACATGTGACGTGGCTGTGTTCCTTGCAGTCAGCTGTCTCGATGTGTTGACAACCTTCTCATGCAGGTCACGTGACGTGGGTCACTGACGTGAAACATTGTTCTGGCAACTCAGAGCAGACCAGCTGAACATTTCAGTGCATGTCATGTCCATTTCACTGACAACAGGTGAATCAGTTTTTTAGTAGGAGTGCCAACTAGCTGGCATAAGTGTCCATGACATATAGCCCACGGCACAATCTTTTTTCATTTGATGTGTTGAAGCAGTGTTGATTGTGCTATGTACATTATAATTGTTGTATGCTGATAGCTTTACACCTTTCTCCCCAAATATGTTCTGCAGGGCACCCCCTCTGCCAAGGCCGTTGCCTGACTTGGATGCCATGAGGGAATGTGATTGCATACGCCACTACAGATTCACGCACGAGTTGATTTGGAAGTTGAAGGACAGGCTGGAACCACATCTCCAACCACAACACAGGTATCCAACTGCGCTGACACCCAAGGTAAAGATGATGGCAGCCCTACATTTCTTTGCCACAGGTATGTTCCAATTCACCATAGCTGATGTGGGGGGGGTTGTCCCAGACAAGGTTCAGCCGTGTACTACGTGATGTCTTAGCTGCTATGTTGGAGCACATTGATGAATTCATTAAGTTCTCTACTCCAGAAGAGTTGACCAATGTCAAGGGTGAAGTCTATGCCCTGGGACACATCCCACATGTAATTGGGTCCATTGATGGGACACATGTTGGACTGTTGCCACCACAGGCTCAGGAGCAGGCCTTCCGCAACAGGAAACATTACCACTCCATAAATGTTCTGGTGGTGTGTCTGGCTAACATGATGATTTCCCATGTTTGTGCACGTTTTCCAGGTTCGTGCCATGATGCATTCATCATGAGGCGGAGCAGGGTACCAGAGATGATGCTGCAGCTGCACAACCATCGGGCATGTCTTGTTGGTGGGTAAACACTGTTTCTCATTTATGTCTAAATGTGATTTGTCTCTCTCACGGCTTATCTTTACACAATCATTGCCAGGATGTATTGTTGTAGGAGACGCCGGATATCCAAACATGCTGTGGCTCATGACTCCACTACGCAACCCCAGAACTGCTGCAGACCAGCGGTACAACAATGCACACAGGCAGACCAGGCAAGTGATAGAGCGAACGTTTGGACTCCTGAAGAGCCGGTTCTGGTGTCTCGACAAGACAGGCAGATCCCTACCATACGCCCCTCTCAAGGTGTGTAAAATCTTCATCGTGTGCTGCATGGCAGCCACTCATCCTGGATCCTGATAATGAGGAACATCCACCCGTTGAGGATGAAGGTCTCGGCCAGGGTGCTAGCGATAAGGAGGATGATGATGATATCCGGAGTCAGCTCATACGCAACTTCTTCTCATAACGGTGAGTACCTGTAAAATACTGTTCATGTTACTACCATGGATTCACATGTGTAGTATACTGTGTGTCAAGCAGACTGTCTTCAAACTCACTTTGATGTTTGTGGTGCAGTGTCACACAAGTGCGGATGTGATGCCACACACATGAGCGCAATGTACAAGTGTACGACATTGTTAGTGTTCTGTACATGACCATGTCAGAATTATTATATCCATGACCTGACCCCTTGTGTGCCTGTCCTTTCCAGGTCGCCCTGCCTCTTGTCTGTTTGTGTCATCGTGGTTCTCCTGCTATTCATCTTGTTGATGGCAACGTCGGATGAATCTGTGTTCCCTGCTCGGACATGTGGAAATGTCAGTGTGGGTAAGGATTACATACAGGAAGTTTATTGTTGGTATGGTTCATAAATGTGTGGAAACTGATCATGTGCATGTTGTAGCTTCATACATACATTGTCACGTTACCATGGAAATTAGAAGGAGAAGAAGATACTTTATTGTGTATGGTTATTTAAAACCTTTACAATATAGAATTTAAAAAGTTCTATTTTATAAAACATAAGTCAAATTTAAACATATTAAAACAAAGGATCCGTCCATAAAACAAAAAGCAGAATGCATGAAGTAATAGTAAAAACATAGTTAAAAGAAACTTAGTACATAGTTGAACGGTCTATTTGTCGTAGAAAAAGTTAAAATCCGAAAAAAGTTTCTCCATCGCTGGTGGCCCAAGGAAGGTATGTAAGAGTGCCAATGTTATGTTTTAATAACTGTTCGGAATGTCCCAATTTATAATAGATGGTGGTCAGTATATGGGAAAGTAAGAGTGATCCTCTGGTAGATGATTGTCAGAGAAATCATGGAGTTCACCCATTATCTATATATATATATTTTTTTTTACGATATTCGGTTTATTCGGTTTCCTTTAAAGTATTAAAACAGGCCTCCACTTTTTCAAGAAATGTTACCATTCTGCAGCTCAGTTGGCTGTCGTCTCCTTTAAAGCAGGCAAGTACTGCTTGCCTGCAGGTTCGTATCTTGCGAATATTAAAAAGTGGTCACAGGAAGACGCGTCGATCTTGGGAAAACTTGGTGCAAGTAGAGATCAGGTGGATATTGTTTTCCTTGCCCTTTCCGCAGAGACAGCATGTTGTTGGTAAGTGTGGCCGTAACCATGGAGGTAAATGGGCCGCTGACGGCAGCAGCCCTAGGCGAAATTTCAGGAACTTCTCTTTTATTTTTTTAGTGAAACCTATCTGAAGATATGTTTGAGGCAAGGATGCAGTGTACGATTGGAGCGTAAGCCAGCCGTGAGACCGCTCTGATAGGGTGGCTTTGTCCTGCAGCAGTGATTCCTTCTGGACTATCTTGTTAACCACCTTTTGAAAACTGCTATAGAGCACTTACCAAAGATCATTTTCATGTTGCGCCACTCCCATGACAAGACACTCACCTTTCTTGACAGTCATCTGTAGTTGAGTATTGACTTTGGAGAATGCATCAATGTGTAGTAACATTGAGCCTGACACATTGCGGATGACACGGCTTGCCATTGTGTGTGACATCACAGACACAGGCTCCGTGGAGAATTGCAGCCTCACTGTGGGCAGCAGGATGTGTCCCAATCATCCGCTAAACCTTGTGGGCCAGTACAGTTTGATTTCCAGATGACAATGTTGTATTGGTGTGGGCCAATGTATGTCCCACATGTTCTGTCAACTGTCCTGTGAGTCTGTTTGCATGGATGCATTTCCCCTAGTGGCAGTATGTCATGTCACTGTCATGTCGTTACCTCAGTGCCGGTGGAAAACACTGCTTTGCTAGCCTTCTCGGTGAGTTGATGTTCACTTTCCATTCCCATGAGGCTGAATGGCAGCAAGACAGAAGTGCTCGTGGTGGGGGGGGCCGTGGGTGTGGTCATCGGCATGGTGGCCTTCCTGTCTAGGGTCGGCTCCGACACCATGTCAGGATCCATCCTTGAAGCGATTCATTCATCTTCTTCCACCCAGCTGGCATTATTCCAGCATTGCAGCTTGAGATGCAATGTCTTCTCAAATATCTCTCTCTTGTGTAGGGGCTTTTAAGCGGAGGTTGGAAACTCAGCAAGGTAGGCAACTTTACTGAATCCTAGGGTACTATATATTCACACTACCCTTGTCGCAATCCTGCATTCTTGGACATTTCAACATGTGGACATCAAGTGGTGTTTTAAAAGACCTTCCCTGGGAGCTCCTGACCCACTCCCAACTGACAAAGTTACCTTATTCCTTCCACTATAACTCCAAAGGGATGTATCCTGTGTTGGCGTGCAGACATCTGAATTTTTTGGGTCAGAGGCCATACACTGGTTCCTGGACAGCAGTGCCAATGTGAGAGTTAAAAAAACAGCAATACCTGTTAGAAAGAAATAGGGGTGATGACACAAAAAGTGGCTGTTTGAAATTAGATTCCTGGTTGAATGAAGTATTCCCCAGGCCAAGCATGAACCACCACTCTAGTCAGTGTAAGCTAAATACGCAAAAAGACAACCTGTGCTCTCCCTCTGGTAGTTTGACACAGAGGAGTCAGGCTCATCTAAAGAGGCAATGTGTCAAGTGTTTGTGCAACATAAACACACACACAGTAACACTATGGAAACACCACAAATAGATTCCATACAGGTTTAGAAAACTAGAGAGTATTTATCTAAGCAAATTAGATCAAAATAATAGTTTTTAAAGCATAAGGGCCATATGTATCAAGTTTTTTTCACATTTGCAAATGGGCAGATTCTCAGAATCGGCCCATTTGAGAATTTGAAAAAGCCTTTTGGGATGTATCATTCCAAAGGCCATCGCAATATAGAGAATTGCAACATTTTGCGAACGCAATTAAGGAATTTTAAATTGCGATTCCTTAAATGCAATTCTCGAAGCACCAGAAATTTGCTATTTGGCCTTAAGGAATTGCAAATTACTATCAACTTCAAGTTGGTGGTAATTTGCGATTTTCTTTAAAAAAGCACTTTTTTTATTTTTTAAAAGTGCCATACATTGCACATACATGCCCTTAGGGCATGCATGTGTGCAAAATGTGCACATATGCATATTTCAGGGGTGCAAAAGGGTGTCCTTTTGTGCACCATTGCAACCTTGAAATTGCATTTTCAATTTGCGATTCTCTAACTGGTAATCACAAATTGGGAATGTCTTCCCATGCATTCCTATGGGTCTCCTAGCCCATAGGAGTGAATGGGAAGGTATTCCTTAATTGCAAATCTCAATTTGCGATTCGCAAATAAGGAATATGTAGGATTCGCAAAAAATTTAGCAAATCCTCCATACATTGCATTTTGCGATTCTTTAATTGCAATTCACTAAAAATTGCAATTTGAGAATCGCAAAACTCTTTGTTGATACATATGGCCCTCAATGCAATAATGGTGCTTAGAGGCCAGTAGGGGTCACAGGGTTACTTGTGGTAATGAGGGACCGGTGCACATCCAAACTTCAGGCCGACCGCGATCGACGACAGGCCAGCTAAAGGACCCAGACAGGTCCTGCTGAAAGAACACCTTGGATGGAGCTTTTGTTAGATTCGAGAGTCTAGTGCATTGTTGTCAAGCCGCTCTAAGGGGTCAGTTGAAGTGAATGCAATGCATCATTGTAGCGCCATGTAAAGCATCATTGCTGAGCTGCGCAGGCTGGGCAGCCTCTGTCATTGGGCAGCCTCTGTCGATGCAAGAGTCGTTTTTTAAGAAAACAACTGCAGGAAAAACTTCTGAGTTCCAGTGCTTGGAGGAGGCACCTCACAAAAGGATATGACTCACAGAAAGTAGAGTCCAGCAGTACCAGCAGAATTATAGGAAGTCTTTTGTGTCCCGGAGACTTCAGAAATCAGAAGGTAAACCAAAAAGCCCTTGAAGATCACTTCGAAAGAAGGCAGAGTACTTCCAGCAGAGTCAGGGATCAGCAGGCAGCAGGGCAACAAGCGGAAAAACAGTCATTCCATAAAAGCAGTCCAGTTGAGTCCTTAAAGCAGCACAGCAGTCCTTCTGACAGAGGTTCAGTTCATCTTCCAGAAATGTCTGATTTTAGGGGGTCAGAGACCCAAAAGTGCCTTTGATGTAGGGGGTGACTAAAGAGATCTCCCTGAAGTGCACATGGATCCATTTCAGCTCAGCCATATCTGCCAGGCTAAGACTTGGGGATAAATCAGTGCATTTTGTTTGGACAAGACACTACCTATTGAAGTTTGTCACCCCCATTCCTCCCTTCCCAGGAAGACCCATCATAATGCAGATGACTGCAGATGAGTGCTCAGAATGCTAATGAGTTATATATGAATGGGGTGACCCGTGAGCACACTGGACCCAGGTAATTATATGGTACATCAAAGGGATGGTCACAGTGGAATTCAATTTCATTCCAACTTGAAAGAGGCAGATTCGAGCATGCATAAAAACAATAATTTACACATCAACACAAGAAATCACTGAATAATTGTGATTTAATTTTCATCACAAACAGAGAAAGTAAGAATGATTCAAAAAGATAATACAATAAATGTACGAATTAGAGTCATAAACTTGGTGCTCAAGAGGAAGGGAAAGGGGGTGAGTGTTTAGGAAAGATTGCATGATGGTGTAAAGGGTGGGAAGGCATTGTGTTGTACATACATCCAAGGATTGTAGTACCTATCCTGGCTATTACTTGGCAACTACATACAAAACAAAACATAACATAGTAGGTACAGATACAGAATCTCTGTCACCTACGTTTGATACAAAACACAATATGTAGACCTTTCAACCCCTGTAATCATAAAGGTGACTTCAGCCTTATTGTGGGGTCTTCATCAGGACCATGGGCAAATCATGAAGGGGGGACGAAAGCACCTGGAATTAATTAAGCAAGCATTAATTAGGTGATGTAAATAAAGGGGCAAAAACAGTGTTTATAGGAGTAAGTAGGGTAATTACCAATGGGATACAGCACAAAGAATCCAGCTGTGTTTTAAAAGGTAGGACCCGTAAGCTCCTAAAAAGTCAGAGACGAAAAAGACAAAATCTACTTTTGGAGTGTGAAGGACGGGACCCTTTAGGGCCACGCGGGTAGTCTACAATCTCCTGCTATGCCTTCCCAAGAATGAAGAGTCTGTCAAATAATAGAGAATACAAACTTACTTTGTAAGTTATATACTCTGCAGAGGAGCCCAGTCAGGATTTCCCCATAAGATGTCTGCCGAGGGTGACTTATGCCCCAGGGCACGCTGATACATAATAAACCCTTCTGGAGATTACGGCCACACCTCTAATGGAAAGTTACCGGCTTGAATCGGGCATGAACAAACGAGGTACAGAGAGATGGGCTACCACTTGCCAGATGGGTGCACTATCAGAACTCCAAGGTATGCAAACATAATATCGAGTTTTAAATATCGATATGCCATAATATCGATATTTAAATTTCGATGTGACAGAATATCGACCTGCAAGATTATCATCAATAAGAATATTGACAAGCAGGTAAGAAATATCATTTTATTTAATATTGAAGTTAGTAATATCGTAAGTAACAATATTGTTGTTTATAATATAGAAAATAAATTGGCGTCTGGATGTTAGTAAATGTGTTAAAAGTATAGCTTATTTTTCTAATGTGTGTTTTAATTTTTTTACAAGTAATTAATTTATGTAAATTAATTTTTGTGTATTTTAGTTCAGTAGTTCTTTAGTTCTGTAGCGGGTTGTGGGTTTAAAGGGAAATAGGGTGGAAGTAATTTAATTCATATTAATTCAGTAATAATTGTGTTAATATATATTTGTGTAGCTAATCATTTATATTGTTAATTGTGTTATTTAATTTGTTATTAATTAATTTTTAATTGGTTATTAATAATTCATTGGTACATATGTTATTTGTGTAATGGTTTTAGGAGAGGGTTGTGGTTTCATAGGGGAGTACGGTGGGAAGTAATTTAGTTATAATTAATCAATCAATAATTGTAATACCTAATAGTTATGTAGTTAATATTTTATATTGTTAATTGTGTTAAACACATGTTAATACTTAGTTATGAATTGGATATGAATTATTAATAATTAATTGGTAAATATGTTAATTGTGCAATTTTTTTTAGGAGTGGGCTGTAAGTTGGTAGGGGAGTAGGGTGGGATGTAATTTAATTGTAATTAATTATTTGATAATTGTATTAATTAATATTTATGTAGTTAATCTTTTATATTGAATTATTAAATGTTATTAATTAGTTACAAATTGGATATCAATTATTAATAATGAATCTGTACAAATGTTAATTGTGTAATGTTTTTAGGAGTGGGCTGTGAGTTGATAGGGGAGTAGAGTAGGAAGTAATTTAATGTTAATAAATTTTTTATATAATATTTATTAAAAGTTATGTTATAGTGTTAATTGTGTGATATAATTAATTTTTGATGCTTTAGAAATTGCTTGTTTATTGCTGATAATTAAATAATTATTTTTTATTAATTTTGTTAATTGTGTAATATTTTACAATATTGGTGGTGTTGTTTATAGGGGAATATGGTGGGAGGTAAATTATTTTTGACCAATTAATTATTTCTTAATTATTGTTAAATATTTTGCAGGAGTGGCAATACTAAATTATTCCCCTCTGCTTTCCTACTGTTGCATTTGCTGGAGTGGGAATAGTAAAGTAATTCCCTTCCTGCTATCCAACACTTTTCCTACTGTTGCAATTACTGGAGTGGGAATATTAGTTGTTACCCCTCCACTATCCAACATTTTCCCTACTGTTACACTTGTTGGAGTGGGAATAGTAATTGTTATCCAGCCGCTTTCCAACACTTTCCCTACTGTTACACTTGTTAGAGTGGGAATATACATTTTTACATCTCCGCTATCCAACACTTTCCCTACTGTTGCACTCACTGGAGTGGGAATAGTAATTTTTACCCACCTGCTATCACAGACTTTCCCTACTGTTGCACTCACTGGAGTAGGAATAGTACATTCCACCCTTCCACTATCCAACAATTTCCCTACTGTTACACTTGTATTGTGGAAATAATAATGTTTACCTCTCCGCTAGCCAACTGTTTCCCTACTGTTGCACTCACTGGAGTGGGAATCGTAATTTTTACCCACCGGTAACCAACACTTTCCATAATGTTGCATTTGCTGAAGTGGGAATAGTAATTTTTACCCCACCACTATCCACTACTTTCCCTACTGTTACACTTGTTGGTGTGGGACTATTAATTTATACCTCTCCGCTATCCAACACTTTCTCTACTGTTTCACTCACTGGAGTGGGAATAGTAACGTTTAGCACCTGACACTCATACACTTGTGACAGTAGAATTCTTTCAGGATAGGGCAACCTTCCTCCTGGGTAAATACCCTCAGCAATCCTTTTCAGTGTCCTAGGGCAGTGCACCAGTGTTCTCTAATCTAAAACAGGCACCAGAGGCACAGCGCTTTCACCCTAGGCTCAAGTCCTTCCCTAATTCCTGAATTGCTCTGCTGGTGCACTGTCCTTCTGTCAGGCCACAGATTGCGCCTGGTATGCCCAGGCTCCTCTTTATTAACAAACAGAGGTAAGAACTCAGATTTAGCTTGGGATTGGGACTTAGGTTGTTGTATTCCAGGAGTCGGAGCTTCCGGGTGGCCCATATCTCAGAGGGGGGAGGACTTAAATAAGGCCTTGTCGCTCTCCTTGTCTTTCTGTTCCCTTCTTAGCCGGCCGTCATAGAAAGGAACTAAGTGGGGAACCAGCTCACCTTCCTGGTCGGCAATCCCGTCTTGCACCCAGGCATTGTGGGGAAGCGGGAGGGGCACCCTCTTTACGTGGGAGGTGTGCAACCAATTCTTCCAGCCTTCCAACTTGATGGCGGTGCAGGTGGCCAACAACACCTGGGTAAGCCCCTTCCACCTCGGCTCCAGACAGGTCTTGCACTGAAAATGTTGCACCATTACATAATCCCGGGGCTGTAGTTGATGTTCGGGCCCCCCTGGCACTGGTTGCAGAGTGGAGTGTACCTGTTGGTGAACAAAACAAAGGCCTTCAGACAATTGGCACAAATAGTCTATCAACAGAGGGTACTCTATCTCAGAAAAACGTTTGGGTCTTGGGACCCACCAGACAGTGGCAGGGCACCCAAAGACGACTTCATAGGAAGACAGCCCTGTCCTGCAATGCGCTGGCACCCTTGTGGAAAACAATGCTAAGGGCAAAGCATCTGGCTATTACAATCCTGTGTTTATATGAATTTTCGCATATCTTCAGCTTGAGAGTGCCATTGTAATTCTCAACAAGGCCTTCTAATTGGGGTGGTTTCCAGCATGGAACTTCTGCGTGATTTGTAAGCCCTTGCACACCACATCAATGACTTTGGCATTTAAATTGCTCCCATTGTCACTGCAGATCACGAGTAATAGTTTAAAAGTGCCTTTGCCATTGCCATGGCTGTCAGCGTCAAGGCCACTCCTCTGATTACGTTTGATGCCAAAAAGGGGTCCACCTCCAGACTCCCCCAACTCTGGATAGTAGTAGCACAGAGTAGTAAGGTAGTCAGGCGAGGGAAAAAATGTATGAGGGAAGGACCCTCGAAAAGTGGGAGACCTGAAACAAAAGAAGACAGTTTTAATACAAATACTGTTAAACTTACTACTCTCATAAATTCTCACTAGAGCTCGCTAGTACCTGTCCACTGGCCTAGGGATTCTGTGTCTTTACATAAATCATGTGATAATTCAGCTTCTGACTTCAAAGCTTTACTACAGTGACAAATCACAACATTACATATATCACTTGACATTCATACGCTTTCTAAAGAACGGGAAAAAGATACATAAGCATACATACCCTGCAAACATTCATCCAGGAGTAAACAGAACACAGCTCAAAAGAAAGGGGCCTCCTTCCTCTCCAAGAGTGGATGTAAAAACGAACCCAAAGGAAAGAAGCGGCTCTAATGACGAGCAGATCTCCAAACAGAGACGTGGGAACAAAATAAGAAACTCAGAGTCCAAATGTACGAAGCAATGCAATCCTCAGTGTAAGGAAAAACCAAATATTACTTAGGTGCTTTCTTCAGCGCGAGACAAAAGGGAAACAGTTTCAATTGATCCACAAGAATAGACCACAGTCTTTTCCCGGCCACCGAATGAAGGACTTCAAAGGCTGGAGTCCCTTGAAATACAAGCGCTTCCAATAGCGCGGAAGTGAGTGGCACCAAACAAACAAACAATGAGCAAGGTCGGGGCGCATTTACGTCAACGCGAAATCCCGAACAGAATTGTAGTCCCGATAAGTGCTTCCTTCAGCGCTAAGTTTATTAGCCAAATTCAGGAAGAGTAGAATCCGAAAGGATGAAAAACAAACAAACCGTCTTCATTTCAAGTCTTAAGTAGTGCTCAGCGCAGCGAACGAAGAAAGAGTTTCTTCAGAAAGGAAACGCGCTGAGACAGCGCGTTCGGAAACCTCCGGCGAAGGTCACTGCCCAGCTGATTCAAGGAAGGGGAGCCTCCACGCAAACCCGCGTGAGACCCGGGACAAGGAGAACTGGAACTATGGCACATTACTCGCACCACCGCCCTGGCGTTGCTGACTAACATAGACGATGCTCCTCCCCTACAGGCTATCTGGGAGATGTAGTCCCGAGTGTTGCTACTAAAACCAGGTAGGCGCTCTGAATACTGTCGGTCCAAAGTCAGCGCCTGACAGTATTCCCTCCTCCCAAGCGCCTCCTAGACCCAGGCTTACCAGGACAGCGTGAATGGAACGCTCTCACTGCCCGAGGAGCATGGATATTTGTAGAGGGTTCCCACGAATCATCCTCCAGACCATAGCCCTTCCAGGCGACAAGATACCAAAGCCTGCCCCACCTGTACTTGGAATCCAACACCTTCCGCACCTCATATTCCAGTTGCCCATCCCGAAGCACAGGGGGCACAGCCCGTCTAGTCGCCCCCACAGCAGGCTTCAACAGACTACAATGGAACACCGGGTGCAGCCGCATAGATGCTGGCAACTTCAGTTTGTATGCTATGGAGCCCACTGGGCGCACCACAGAGAAAGGACCGATGAACCGAGGATGGAAAACACTGCGGTAACGAAAGCAAATGTTCTTGGTGTACAACCACACTCGATCCCCAGCCCCGTAGATAGGACCTTCCTGACGTGTTCGATCAGCCCACTTCTTATACCTCATCTTTGCGACATCCAGATTGTGACGAAGTTGGACATGCAGGGCCTGCAAGCGTTTGATCAGAACTGCCACCGTGAGTTGATCCGCAATATCACAAGGCACTGTGAGTGGAAGGACCTTAGCATGGAAACCATGATTGGCCCGGAAAGGGGATTCCTTAATAGAACTTTGCCAAGAATTGTTGTATGACAACTCCGCTAACCACAACAGGTCCACCCATGAGTCGCCAGTTTCTTTCGCATAGCATCGGAGATAGGTCTTAAGAGTCTGATTCAGCCTTTCCGTCTGGCAGTCTGTTTGTGGATGAAAACTCATCGAGGTGGCCGCTTCAATCCGGAGTGCTTTGCACCACATCTTCCAGAATCTGGCTATGAATTGTGGACCACGATCGGAGACAATGACTCTGGGAAGCCCATGCAGTTTCACCACCTGTGACAGCAATAACTGAGCAGTTTGACCAGCCGTAGGTAGGTTCTTACAGGGGAGGAAATGTCCCATGTTAGTGAGGCTGTCTACTACCACCATGATGGCTTCGCAACCTTGGTCTTTAGGCAGGCCTACCACAAAGTCCAAACTAATCGTATGCCATGGTTGCGTAGGGGTAGGCATGGGAACCAATTTGCCCTTGGCTTTACATGTCTCTCCTTTAGCTTGAGCACAGATATCACACTGTTAAATCCAACGATCGATGTCGTTCTTCATGTGTTCCCACCAGAACTGTCTCTGAATGAGCTGCAGGGTCTTTTCGCCTCCAGAGTGTCCAGCCAACATTGAGTCGTGACACCAGTTAAACACCTTCAATCTAGTCTCTACTGAGGGTAGGTATTTTCACAGAATGGCAGTCCATGTTTGAGAGTTCTTGATGCACTGGAGCTGACCCATTGTTTCCATCCTTCTAGATTTCTCTGGTTCTTGACCTCGTTTAGAAAGTTCTCCATGGTGAGGGAGCACATCACCTTCTCAGGTGATATGATGGCTTCGGGAGCTGATGTGTCTGTCTTCAGTACATCCTCCTGTCTGGATAGAGCGTCAGCTTTTCTGTTGTCAGACCCTGGTCGCAATGTCACTACAAAGTCGAACTCCGCAAAGAAAAGCATCCATCGCATTTGACATTGTGTGAGGTGCCGAGCTGTCTTCATATATTGTAAATTACAGTGGTCGTGTAGACCGTGACTGGATGTTTGGCCCCCCATAAGTAATGCCGCCATTCTTCAAAAGCTTACTTGATGGCCAACAACTATACATGGGCGAATTTTGCGAATCTCGCGTTCGCGAATTTTGCGGATTTGCGAACTCGCAATCTGCAAAATCCGCGAATTCTTGCGAATTTGCGTTTTTTTTTTTTGTGTTCGCAAGGATTTCTGCCAGTTCGCGAGGGTTTCGTACCAGTTCGCAATTGCGAACTTACATTTCGGCGCGCAACGGTCGCGATTATGTTGTTTCTACAGCCAAGACATCCATGAGCTGATACAGGACCACAAAATAGATATCATGTTCATGACGGAAACATGGATGGGCCAAGCATCCGATCCGGATCTTGTCATAGCCGTTCCTGCGGGGTTTACCACCTATAGACTGGACAGGCAAACCAAGAAAAAAGGCGGTGGTATTGCCATCATTGCCCGTGACACCTATATTGTAAGGTACACGATAATTCCCCAGACTTCTTGTGAAGCCTTAGAATTCGCAATCAAACTGACCCCTTCCTACACCTTTAAAGGGATCCTCCTTTATCGACCCCCGGGGCCCAGAACTGATTTCCTGGGGGCTCATAGGTCTTTTTTGGGAACATCCGCGCTGGACAACTCCTTCACCATTCTAGGTGATTTCAATTTTCATTTTGACGTGCCCGACAATCCCAACACAGCTACGCTTTTAGCCGACATGTCCACCTTTGGTCTATTTCCCCTGGTTCATTCCCCTATGCATGAAGGAGGTCACACACTAGACGGCATTTTTTCTAATGCCACAGGCCTCAAACTCACAGAAATACTTCCCTTAATTTGGTCGGATCATCACCTCATCCTGGCATCATTACAAGTGGACAACCCCCTGGTCGACAAACCCCACCCCAATCCCCGTCTCCCCTACTTGGCATGGGATGATTTAGATGTATGTAGGTTGAAAACTTTGCTCAATGACACCCTCCCCACACTATCCCCCGACCCTAATAACGCCACTTCCCAATTTTACAACTGGGTAAGCTCGGCAGCAAAAGACCTAGTCAGAGTTAAACAACGGTCACGCAATAGATCTACCCCTTCGGCCCGTGGTACACGGAGGAACTGCGTACTCAAAAGCAACAGTGTCGAAATAGAGAGAGACACTGGCGGAAGGACTACACTCCCAAAACCAAATTCCTATACAAGGAGTCTGTAGCAAAATACAAACATCTTATCTTGGATGCAAAAAAAAGCACTATTGCAATAAAATAGAAACCGCTCAAAACTCCAATAAATGCCTATATGAGACCACTAAACAATTAGCAGGTCTCTCTGTGGATCTCACACCTCTCCCGTCCCAAATTCTCTGTGACGCTCTATCAAAGTTCTTCTTCATCAAAGTTAACGACATTTACAGGGTCTTCGCTAATAACGTAACCCTCTCCCACAGACCATCAATTCATCCTGAAGGACCCATTCTCTCGCAGTTCAGGAGGTTACGTGTCCGCAGGTGCTAAAAACTATATCCACCATCAAATCCGGCTCGGCCCTTGACCCTTGCCCCTTGAAGGTCTTGAGACCAATCATGGATGCAGTTCTACCCACAATAACCAATATCTGCAATTCCATGTTTAGCACTGGTATTTATCCCGAGACATTAAAGAAAACCCTAATAAAGCCGCTGCTCAAAAAAAACATCCTTGATAAAGAAGAACTCAAAAGTTACCGCCCCGTTGCCAGTCTCCCACTATTAGCAAAAATAGTGGAGAAAATCATGAATGTCCAACTTTCCTCCTTTATCGAGGAAAATAAATGCCTTGATGAATCACAGTTTGGCTTCCGTCGCTTCCACGGAACTGAGACGGCCTTGGTCAAAGCGGCGGACGACATCAGATCCATCCGGGATGCGGGAGGCACTGCCGTCCTGATATTACTGGATCTGTCGGCGGCCTTTGACACGGTCGACCATACCACCTTGGTCGACCGTGTCGAGAGCATAGGCATTCAAGGCAATGCCAAAAATCTTCTTGCCTCCTTCCTGGCCAATAGGACCCAGGTCGTCACTGTGGGACCTTTTGAATCCTCCCCCTGTCACTACCATGTGGAGTCCCCCAAGGCTCATCCCTCAGTCCGACACTATTTAACATTTATGTGTCGGACCTTGCCAATGTCATCAGGGCACACGGGATGAGCCTTACTTCATACGCTGATGACACTCAACTGGTCCTTGCCATCAAAAATGAGGGGCTTCAGAAAGCCAACATGTTCAACCAGGGCATGTCGGCAATCAGGAACTGGATGTCACACAATTGTCTGAAGCTAAACTCCGACAAATCGGAGGTTGTAATTTTTGGCAATCTCTCCCCGGAGTGGTCCCCCCTTTGGTGGCCGTCACCCATGGGCCAGTCCCCAGACCCGGTTGACAAGGTGAGGAACCTGGGAGTCATGTTCGACAACCGTCTGAACTTCTTACCACATGCCAACCAGATATCCTCCTCAGCCTTTCATAAACTAAGGCTCATCAAAAAAATTCTGCCCTTTCTACCTGAAAACACTGCAAAAACGTTGGTAAGCTCCCTGGTGCTCTCTACCCTAGACTATTGTAACGCTCTGTTTCTAGGGGCCCAGGAGAGAATGTTAACGAAAATGCAGTCTATACAAAATGCGGCCGCCAGGCTCCTAGGGCGAATTCCCAAATTCCATCCGGTTTCACCCACCTTAAGACAGCTTCATTGGCTTCCGGTGAGGAAGAGGATAAAGTTCAAATCCCTGTGCCTGGTATACAAGGCTTTACACAATGCTGGCCCAGTGTTCTTCATTCAGAACCTAACCCCCTACTGTCCACCTAGAACACTGCGCTCCTCCAGCTCTTTGGAACTGGTGATCCCCCGAACTAAATCTGTCAACTGGGGCGACAGAAGATTCCTTGTGGCCGCTCCAAAACTATGGAACACATTGCCTCATTCGATCAAGACCAGCACATCCCTTTGGTCTTTCCGCAAAAACCTCAAAACCTGGCTTTTTAATCAATGAACTCCCAGTCCCCTTGTTGGCTAAACATTGCAGTTACCTAGCGCTGAGATGCCCACGGGCCTTCGTTTCGCGCTTTACAAATGTTTCTATAAATAAATAAATACGTCTGGTTCATCATCACAGGTTCCCAGCACCCTCTGTCTCACCACTGCAACCCTCTGTTACATCAATGCCACCCTCTGGTTCATCATTACTGTAGATTATGGGGGGGAAAAGCAAGCACACCAGCCCTGCTTCAACTGACATGAATTAATTTGGGGTTAGTTTATTAATGTGTCACTGTTTTAAAATTCCAGTCTGGCACCTGCTTCCTTATCTGTAATTTTGCTTTCTGTTGCAGTGCATTTTTCCCCAGGACCTTTGTGGCCTACTTGTAGCTATTCTATGAGCCTGCTGTGAGGGTCAGAGCAGGGTCATACAATTGTTGCAACTAGCAACTGAATTCTGGAGGGGCCCCAGTCAGGAAGCACTACAGGGAATTGTTACTAATGATGAGTTTGAACTCTTGCCCCTGCCGAGTGCTTTCAGTTTTGAAAAACTTGTTTTTCTGCAATTTCGCGGGGTTCAGGGGGCGCGAACACACGCGAGATCGGATTCGGAAGCCGCAAATTTGTGCGAATATGCAATTTGGTTTTTTTGCGGCGTGTTAGTTGGCAAGGTTTTGTGCGTTTTTGCAAGCCGCTCGTAGCGCAAGGCGCGAAGTTACCCTCGCGGTCGTTCAAGGGCGCAGCCATCTTGTTTGCCTGACGTATTTCCGTTTCCGGGCGCGAAGTGTAATCTCGCAAAGTCTGCAGCTTGCCAGTACAGTTTCGCGCGTGTTCGCAAGGAAAATCTTGCGCGAACTTACCCGCGCGGTCGTGAACGGGCGCGGCCATCTTGTTTCTCATTCATTGCTATGGTTCTGGGAATGGTCTTTGTATCCTCTGTCAATCTCTGCCATCCTTTGCTTGTTTGAAGTTTTTTTTGATCTATTTTACTTATTATCTATCCCTCTATTTTTCTAGCCCTATATTTTTGTGTTTACTGCTACTTTTGGTTAATTTTAAACTACTTTTTTAAACTCTTTTCTTTTCTTCTCTTCCCTATTCTATTTTCTTTATTCCTTTCCGCCCAGACCATGGTGAAGGGAGCCGGGAAGCATCCGAGAAGGGGAAGGGTCCTGCACCCCGTGTCTGGCTCCCGTGCGGGCGTTTGAGGGGGGAGCTAGTGATGCCACGGGAGATCTTTACCCCGGAGGAGGTGGGCCAACTCATTTTTTATGTTCAGCGCCGCCTCCCCAGGACCATCATGGGAGGCGGCAAGATCAGTGCCGGGTACGGGGCCCGGGAGCGCCGGAAGCGGTGGGAGAAGGAGTGCCAGGCCATTTACCACCACTCTCGGGTCTGGCGCACCTACAACCAGGCCACCCACCGCTGGACGGATGTCCTGACCCGTGAGCGAGATCTGCTCGACCTCCTTGGCCTTGAGATCCCCGGGCTTGGTGAGTAGTAGTAGCTATTTCTTTACTACTATGTTTTCTCCTGCTGTGTTATTATATTGCAAATTTTTGTTTTTTACCAAGAGCAATAATGCTGCTCATTACATTGTAGGTAAATTATATTTCAAAATCTTCTGTGCATTTCAGGTACACTGCTCTCCTTCTTCTCAGTAGTGTTGCTACTATGCTTATTTGTTTTAGATTTTGTGTTCATTTCATTGGCCTGTGAAATTATGTATGAGTGTAGTTTAAAGAACTGCGTAATGCTACACACTAAGGTTCAGATTTTTAATTACCGGCGCATCCCTGCAAAGTAGCAGGGATGCGCCAGTAATTGTGCGTCACGCCACCATCACCCATGGTGCGCCGTATTTACAATGCGGCGCACCATGGGCCCAAAACGTCACCAAAGCGTTACGCATCTGTGGCGTAAAGGCGGCGCATTGCTGGAGTTGCGTCGCAACGATGGTGCAGCTCCATCAATGCTCTGGGGTGCCCTATCTCCCCAATGCTGCGTCAAGCCGTATGTGTGCTTCAAGCAGGCGCAGGGTTTGAGTCACGCATCATTGTCCTCAAAGTGACTGATTGAAATCTTTTAGATTTCCCTCAGCCACTTTTAGGATGTGTTCCTGCGCAGGAACGCCCTCCCTTGTGCCGGAACGCCCCCTATTGGCGCAGGGCTTTACAACGTGATGCATCTCCCATATGCGTCACGTTGTTAATATACGCCGCACCATTGCGCCTCTTTTGTGCTGTCGCTGCGTCACAAAAGTCACGCAACAATGGAGCAAAAGAGCCGCAAGGGGCTTCTAAATCAGCCCCTACAGACTCAAGTCCAGTCCTTCCTTTGTACACATGGCGATAAGAAGAAATAGTGATGGTGGATTAATAGTTTGAGTATTTTAATGACTGGTTAATGTAGTAGGAAACTTTAGTGTTGTCGCTGATCTTCAATCACGATGGACTTTGGCTGTCACTTTGCGTGCTGCGGACTGCTGCCTGCCAATCCTAGGCACACCTTTTTAGTACTTTGTTTAGTGAGTTACATAGGGTAGTTTCCAATTAGACGGTCCGCAAATCAAGCAATACTAAAGTAATAACGTAGTCAACCACATGAGATTGGTCAATAATATATCCCGTGGAGTCGTTCCCTATTTGCTATTTCGCAAACATATTTTGTTAGTTCTTTTGAAATGTTTGATTTGGTTGAGAAATATCATCCATGTTTTCTGTTTTTCTTTCTTTCATGTTGTACATCAGCTTCCCCCAGGGGCAAGAGGAGGACACAGGAGGAGGGGGAGGAGGGTGCTGTTGACGATGCAGGCCAGGACCGGGCATGTGAGGGCTCCTTTGCTGGCCCCATTAAGTTTTAATTTTAATATAGAGTACTTATTTTTTCCTAGCGTTCTTCATTCGATTTTTTCTAAATCGTCTTTGATCTTCGTGTAGACAGGATCTAAATTCTTATCCTGCCTCGACTATGACTCTGTGTGGTATTACTAGAATATTCTTATTAGTCTGTCTGTGTAGCTAACTAAGATTGCACATTTGGCATTTCCATTGGACTCCCATTCTAGTCAGCAATAGCTCTATGCACTGAGTGCAGTCCTCTGGGATTTTCCATAATGTCTTTTCAAGTATTCTAAATGTTTATGCTTTGACCATTGCCAACAAAAAAAAGGTGAATGACCACCAAGAAAGAATAAGATACTACTTTACTTTTGGTTTGGATAGGAGGACAATCCATTCTACTACTGTTGCAGGGACAAATCTGCACAAACAGAACTATGGACACTAAATAATGCATTGCTTAGCTTATCAATTATAAGAAGTGCTGTTAGACTTTCCACATACCTCAGTGATAACAGACTTTGTAGTTGAACCCCCAATCTCCTTACTGACTAGATAGTGTGGCAGAGTCATTTAGCTCCCAAAGTCACCGATGGCAGAGGCACGGACTCATGCTTGCAAAAATTCCAAAACCTTTAGCTCATCCACTCTAGTCTGGAGGACCAAAAACCACAGAGTCTATTTAAGTTTAAAAGCTTTATTAAAAGTAAACACATTTATTAAAATCAAGTTTGTCATAAAAGTGAACGTGTAACTGAAAATGGAAAAGTGCTTTGTGCTGACGATTAATTGGACACATTTCTTGTGGTCGAGCCGAGCTCTCACCTAGTTTGAACTTGATCCTGCTCGTGTTCTTAGAAGTCATACTTCTGTCTGTTAGGAGAAAAAGTGGTGCGTGTTAAAAAGTAAAAAGCAAACATTCATCAGTTGTGCCAAAAAGTGCAGCAAGACAACAGCCTTCCCTGGAAAAAGGGACATTTTTACTCTAGAGTACACAGTCATAAATTATTAAATTGTATACTGTTTTTTTCACATTTCTTTCTTCCTCCTAGACCAAATATTATATAGTAGTGAGTGGTGTATTCTAACATTATTAAATGTACTTTGTAGGTGGAACATCTGGAGACGGGGCCAGCGCGGAGGTGGTGGTGGCATTGGACGAGGAGGACAACTCTGGGGAGGAGGCGGTGCAAGTGCCAGACAAGGACATGCCTGTGAGGGTTCACACGGTGGTGGCGGGCAGAGGTAAGCTATACATTCCTTAGTCATTGAGATTGAAGACTGCAGAGTGTGCTTTCTGCACGGGTGTATTATAAATAAACCAGGTAGTAGCCTCCTCTAAATGCACTTTGACTTAGCTGTGAAGTTTTTGGCGAGAAGAATCCCAATCAGATCTGAGGTGAACTTGATGGATGGGATGAACGAAAAGCGAAAGAAGGGTGTAAGTAAGCGTGGAAGCACGAAAAATGTAATGATGACTGGTAAAGAAGAATGATATGTGTTTGCTTGGTCCCCGAGGTGGCTGGGAAGGAAAGAAAATGGTATGGTGCATGGCTGGGTGAATGATGAAGCAAGGATGGGTGGAAGGAGAACAGCCTGGGTGGGTGAGACAGAAAAAGTATGTGTGCATATACTTTGAATGGATGGATGCCTGGATCATTCATGGTACTATCTGACTCTTAGATAGCATATGTGTATCTAGAGAGAGTAGACGGTCACTGGATGAACTAAGTGTTACTTTGAAGAGCATGTAACACCACACCCGCACGTCCGTTCCAGTGTAGGAAAGGCAAGGAAAAGAAGTTGTAACGTTGTCCAAATACTACCATGAATAGTAGCAGTAGTTTGTATTGCAACTGCAAGCACAGCATATATCCGGTTATTACGGTGGACACTCCCTACCTCTCTTAATAACTTTAGTTTAGTAGTAGTACGTCATTCATGTGTGGGGGTATCACTGTTCACTCAATAATAAGCAAAGCACCTAAAGTCATCCCATATGTCATCAAATACATCCCATGTGAAGTGATAGATAATCAGATAATTTAGCTTCTTCATTTTCCCTTTCTAATACTCATTTGCACTGTAGGGTGAAAGCTAAATTAATTAAGCAGTAGCCCTTTTAACAGAGTATTCTCAGTGCCACCCGTAATAGAAAAGTAAGAGCTTCACCACCTGCATGTACTGGACCGGTACAGTAACGCAAGTCTGTCTCACTCACCATGGTGTGCGTCTGTTTTTCTCGGGTGCAAGTTCACAGCGCTGGCATTATGCCGGCTTGCATAAGATAACGTACCAATTTTCCTAAACAAGAGAGAAGAAGAAGAATTAGAGTGGTGTACTGTCATAGTCGACTGTAATGGAAGTCCATAGTGCTCGTAGAATTTGTTACTGAAACTCCCACTAATGTTAGAGCAAGGATGAAGAAGTCGGAGGTTACCTAGATACTGTCCTCAATAGTTATGTACTGTGCTTTCAATTTGCTACTTGTACTGTGACAACTTTCTGCTCAATCATTTTGTGTTAATCTTAAGGAGCATTGGTTACAGACTATGTCTTTCTTTTTTCATGTAGTTGCTCCTTCCAAATCCAAGACACCATCAAGGAGGAAGGAGCTGGCTCGAATGGCCCGGCAACGGAGGCTGGATGCCACTGTTGCTGAATATCGGCGGCTGGTGGCCCTGGAGGAGGAGGAGACGCAGTCTGGTACAACAACAACGTCCACTGGGACAGCTGCATCCTCCTCCGTGCGGGCTGCCAGCCAGCGCAGTGCTCCAGCGGTACGGAGCCGGGCTACCAAAGCCAAACGCCACCACCGAGCAGCAAAGAAAGCAGCTGCCCCTCACAGGATTTGCAAGGCACACCGGTGCCGCTTATCCCTCAGACTGTCCTACCTGGAGCAGGAGGTCCATAACTATAAGAACTTGGTGGAGGGCCTCCGCTTCGAACTTGCCACCCTCCGCAAGGAGCATGATGCCCTGGCTGCTAATTCCAACAGCACCCTGCCATAGTGTCCCTTGCCCCTTTTTTAGAGACTTTTGGGGGGTGGGAATTGGGAGTTGGGTTTTTTGGGAACTTTTGAAGGACAATCGTTGGGGTTAGGGAGGGTCTTGCGGGAGATTCTTTTGTTAGGGCTATAAAAATATACTTTTTGAAACTTTATCTGACCATACCTGTTTTTTACTGCTTTTGAGTCTGGTTTGTGGGGGTTTAACAGTAAGTTTGTTTTCCTGAATAGTCCTAGGACTTTAGTAGTACTACCGTCAATCCAATCTCTCGTCTCTCCTAATACTCCATTATACTACCTCAAACCAAACGCCTATCTTACCTGTAATTTCTGTTTGCAAGTAGGGCTAGGCCCAGGGCTGGCTCCACGGGAAACAGCGAATAAGGTTGGCAATCCTGGGCGGATAAAATTTCCTCATAGCGGTGGTACTAGTGGTGTGACACAGTGGCAGTTGCATGCCTATGAAAAAAAAGAAAATTAAATCTGGTTTGTCCTCCTGAGCAATACAACGGTACAATAGAGAATATAGCAGGTGACAGAAGTACACTAGAACAGTACCACATTGTAGGCTTACAAATGTTAAAGTATAACTAATTCGGTTGAAGTTCTTTGACATTAGCCATGGGTCTTTGTCAAGCAGAGTAAGAATATATCCTCAGATTTCTTCACCAGCCTGTTGCTATCACCTTATCCTCCCCAGCAAGTGTGTGGATTTATTGCTGTAATTTAGTCACACATCAATGAAAACCACACAGCCCGGGGGAAGAGGGTTAGGGTTTGAAAAATGGATGGGTACAGGGGTTTTTGGGAAAGGTTTTGGGAGACAAGAAAAAATAGCACAGCATGGACAAACAATTGTGAACATAAACAAATCTTTGGGTACAAACCTATCCATCAATCTTTGAAAGTGCATGCACTACTGCATGCATGTCAGTGAAAAGTAAGTAGTACTTTCGACAACTGTGGAAGAAAGAATGCGACAGTACAGGGCGTGTGTGGAATTATTGATAACTATATTCAACATAAGGTCTCTGTTGCCAGATACCTGAGAGCCTTGCTGGTCACTATAAATCCATTCACAACACTCAATGGGGTTGGTCTGGAAGGTATAGTAGATAGAAAAGGAGAAATTGCTCTTTTTCTAGGTGTCCCCTCACTCACCAGGGTTGCCCCTTGGTGACATGCTTCATCATTGGGGCCATCCCAGTCCTCTACGGGCTGGGGCGTGCTGCGACTTGCGAATTACGTAGGTGCACTTACAAATGACTATGTGTGGTGCAGATGTGATAGTGGAGTGGACTAAGTGATGTGTTAAGGGATCAATTTAGAAGCAGAGACAGATCCAAGAAATGCAGTCACAGTCTGAGAAAAAGACAAAGGATACTGTATCTGTATGTTGTTGTAGTTGTCCTGTTGAATTTGGTAAGTAAGTTGCCTGCAGAAAAAAACTCCTCTTATTAGCGGCACTCCTCCATTGCAGCCGACGCTTCGTCCATCGATGTTGGTCACCAGAAGACACCCTGTAAAAAAAGCACAGCATGGACAAACAATTGAACATAAACAAATCTTTGGGTACAAACCTATCCATCAATCTTTGAAAGTGCATGCACTACTGCATGCATGTCAGTGAAAAGTAAGTAGTACTTTCGACAACTGTGGAACAAAGAATGCGACAGTACAGGGCGTGTGTGGAATTATTGATAACTATATTCAACATAAGGTCTCTATTGCCAGATACCCGAGAGCCTTGCTGGTCACTATAAATCCATTCACAACACTCAATGGGGTTGGTCTGGAAGGTATAGTAGATAGAAAAGGAGAAATTGCTCTTTTTCTAGGTGTCCCCTCACTCACCAGGGTTGCCCCTTGTTGACATGCTTCATCATTGGGGCCATCCCAGTCCTCTATGGGCTGGGGCGTGCTGCGACTTGCGAATTACGTAGGAGCACTTACAAATGACTATGTGTGGTGCAGATGTGATAGTGGAGTGGACTAAGTGATGTGTTAAGGGATCAATTTAGAAGCAGAGAGAGATCCAAGAAATGCAGTCACAGTCAGAGAAAAAGACAAAGGATACTGTATCTGTATGTTGTTGCAGTTGTCCTGTTGAATTTGGTAAGTAAGTTGCCTGCAAAAAAAAAATCCTCTTATTAGCGGCACTCCTCCATTGCAGCCGACGCTTCGTCCATCGATGTTGGTCACCAGAAGACACCCTGTAAAAAAAGCACAGCATGGACAAACAATTGAACATAAACAAATCTTTGGGTACAAACCTTTCCACCAATCTTTGAAAGTGCATGCACTACTGCATGCATGTCAGTGAAAAGTAAGTAGTACTTTCGACAACTGTGGAAGAAAGAATGCGACAGTACAGGGCGTGTGTGGAATTATTGATAACTATATTCAACATAAGGTCTCTGTTGCCAGATACCTGAGAGCCTTGCTGGTCACTATAAATCCATTCACAACACTCAATGGGGTTGGTCTGGAAGGTATAGTAGATAGAAAAGGAGAAATTGCTCTTTTTCTAGGTGTCCCCTCACTCACCAGGGTTGCCGTTGGTGACATGCTTCATCATTGGGGCCATCCCAGTCCTCTATGGGCTGGGGCGTGCTGCGACTTGCGAATTACGTAGGAGCACTTACAAATGACTATGTGTGGTGCAGATGTGATAGTGGAGTGGACTAAGTGATTTGTTAAGGGATCAATTTAGAAGCAGAGAGAGATCCAAGAAATGCAGTCACAGTCAGAGAAAAAGACAAAGGATACTGTATCCTTATGTTGTTGTAGTTGTCCTGTTGAATTTGGTAAGTAAGTTGCGTGCAGAAAAAAAATCCTCTTATTAGCGGCACTCCTCCATTGCAGCTGACGCTTCGTCCATCGATGTTGGTGACCAGAAGACACCCTGTCCACTGCCTGCCTGATGCTGAATTGTGGCTCGCTAATGTGAAGCCTGACTCCATCCTTTTTTCCCCATTGCACAGACTGAAACCCGGCCTGTAATTATTCAACGAAAAACAGGAAGTGAAATAATATTACAACACCACTGATAAATAAATATAAGGTATGTAGGCTGTGGAGTGCAAAAAGTCACACTTTGATTTTCCTAGTAGACAGTACAATATTTTTGAAAGTGCGTACTCTGTCAGAGTCACCTTTTGAAGGATAAATAAGTATGGGCAAATTAATGTAGCGGATCTTTCCCCTCAAGCTAGGTGTCCTGTAAACTGTGTTTTAGAACAAAATTAGATCTTCCCAGCAGTGCTCCCACCCAGACCCTTACTAAAGCCAGTCGCAAAAATGTAGAAGACCCCCAATCAAATCTCAAAAAACTAGGCCTAGCAGAAAACTGGTGACAAAACGTACTTTGAAAGTAAAAGTAGGCCCAAGTACCCCCTTACCCACCCTGGATTGCATTCAAACCACTTGCAAGCAACCAAGCAAAAGTATCCATAGCCAGCATCGCTCCAAGACTCGAAAACCCCCCCACCCAAACACATGCAATAGAAATACTGCTAACCCTAACGAACCCTAAGTTAAGAATAGTGGCAAAGGCTTTCTTTAACTATGCCAAATCCCCCCTTTCCCACCTTGGATTTTCTTCAAATGACTTTCAACCAAAAATTACACATTCTCACGAGTGCTCTAAGACCCCAGAACTCAGTTGCAAAAATCTAGAACACCCCGAAACACATGCAATCCTGCTGCTAGAGCTAACCCTAACGAACCCTAAGTTACAAAAAGTGCCAAAAGGCTTTTCCACGAGGATTTTGTCCCAACCACTTCTACCCGGTATTAGACCTTCCCAGGAATGCCCCAAGACCCGCCAACCCACCTGCCAAGAAGCATAACACCCCCAAACAGGCCAAAAGCAAAATCTCATACTTGCAATATTTCTCGGCCTTCGGTCCAAATGCGCTGCGTAGCTAGGCCATAAGTCGGGGTTGCCACCACGGATTTCCTTAAAAGCAAATGCAATCAAGATTAGAGTGTCCCAGCAGTGCTCCCAGACCCCGAAACTCACCCACAAACACCAGGAAGCCCCCCAAACAGGCCCCCGAAAACACTACATTGAGCAAAATGTCAGAAATAGCACAAAAAAAATCGACGTGGATTTTGTCCCAACCACTTTTATCCGGTATTAGAGCTTCCCAGCAATGGCCCCAGAGCCGTCAACCCAGGAGAAAACGAGTAGAAGACCCCCAAACAGCCAAAGAGCAAAAGTACAAAAATGGGGACTTTGTCATTTTTTTCCAAATTTCCCAAATCACTCCGCGTGCGCTCTGCAGCTAGGCCCTAACTCCCCTCTGCCACCATGGATTTGCTTCAAACCTCTTGCAAAGTAAAGTATATATAGCCAGCAGTGCGCCCAGACCCCGAAACCCACCCACAAACACCAGGAAGCCCCCCAAACAGGCCCCCGAAAACGCTACATTGAGCAAAATGTCAGAAATAGCAACAAAAAAAATCGGCCTGGATTTTGTCCCAACCACTTCTACCCGGTATTAGACCTTCCCAGGAATGCCCCAAGACCCGCCAACCCACCCGCCAAGAAGCATAACACCCCCAAACAGGCCAAAAGCAAAATCTCATACTTGCAAAATTTCTCGGCCTTCGGTCCAAACGCGCTGCGTAGCTAGGTCATAAGTCGGGGTTGGCACCACGGATTTCCTGAAAAGCAAATGCAATCAAGATTAGAGTGTCCCAGCAGTGCTCCCAGACCCCGAAACTCACCCACAAACACCAGGAAGCCCCCCAAACAGGCCCCCGAAAACGCTACATTGAGCAAAATGTCAGAAATAGCAACAAAAAAAAATCGGCCTGGATTTTGTCCCAACCACTTCTACCCGGTATTAGACCTTCCCAGGAATGCCCCAAGACCCGCCAACCCACCCGCCAAGAAGCATAACACCCCCAAACAGGCCAAAAGCAAAATCTCATACTTGCAAAATTTCTCGGCCTTCGGTCCAAACGCGCTGCGTAGCTAGGTCATAAGTCGGGGTTGGCACCACGGATTTCCTGAAAAGCAAATGCAATCAAGATTAGAGTGTCCCAGCAGTGCTCCCAGACCCCGAAACTCACCCACAAACACCAGGAAGCCCCCCAAACAGGCCCCCGAAAACGCTACATTGAGCAAAATGTCAGAAATAGCAAAAACAAAATCGGCCTGGATTTTGTCCCAACCACTTCTACCCGGTATTAGACCTTCCCAGGAATGCCCCAAGACCCGCCAACCCACCCGCCAAGAAGCATAACACCCCCAAACAGGCCAAAAGCAAAATCTCATACTTGCAATATTTCTCGGCCTTCGGTCCAAACGCGCTGCATAGCTAGGCCATAAGTCAGGGTTGCCACCACAGATTTCCTGAAAAGCAAATGCAATCAAGATTAGAGTGTCCCAGCAGTGCTCCCAGACCCCGAAACTCACCCACAAACAGACGGAACCCCCCCTAAGAGCACCTCAAAGGCAAGCAAGTCAGCAAAAACACTAAAAAATTTGCGCCTCGGATTTGGTCCAAACCACTTCTATCCGGTGTTAGAGCTTCCCAACAATGGTCCCAGAGCCGTCAACTCACCTGCAAAGAGGTAGAACAACACCCCCACAAGTGCTGAGTCTTTCTTCATTGGGCGTAAACCAGCCCTCTGGTTTGATGGAAATAGGAGTCTGGAGGAGGAGGATAGAGGAGCATGTTCTTCTGAACTTGTGAACCTGAGGAATGCAGACTGCGGCAACTTCAAATCAATTAGCAAACCAGTGAAGACAGTTCTGCTGATGGGCTTGTTTTTGTGATTATCTGATTAAAGTTTGAAATATATTAACTGTGCACAACAAAGAAAGACAGACACACAGGAATAAAAGTGAATAAGGACGAAAAAGAAAGTTATTGATTCGTTGTCTCATTTTCAGGGCTCGGTATCACGGTCCAGGAATGAGAATAAGGCTTCGTCATCATACTCTGCGAATTCAGGCAGGGTGAGCTCAGTGTCACCTGACAGAGTAGAAATTCCCTCATCTATGTTGCTGGCCACCTCGTCTTCATCCGGCGCGCTTTCTCGTAGTCTGAAATCTGGTGGTATGAGGTGCTGATTCATCTTGATCATTGTTAACCTCTCCACATTTTTGGACGAGAGGCGGCTCCGTTTGGGAGTTACAATGCCACCAGCAGCACTGAAAACACGTTCAGAAGATACGCTTGCGAGTGGGCAAGACAAGTAGTTTAAAGCCAGGTTGGTGAGCTGTGGCCACAATTCTTTTTTCCCATGCCAAAACGCCAATGGGTCAGAATTAACATAGACCTCTGTTGAGTCATTCAGATAGTCCTTCACCATCGACTCAAGGTCCTCATCCAAGGTTCCTCCACTTTGCTTAGCTGTTGCTGTGCCTCTGACCTTTTGAGAACCAAACCCAAGCAGAGCTAGCCAATCCTCTTCAGCCTCCAATGTTTCTGTTGTGTCTGGTGCAGATGATCCGGTTGCCGGTGTCTTTAACGGCTGAGAGGTCACTTGTGCCACATCCACAGGTGCAGAAGTGGATTGTTTTGACTGGGGATGGCCTGCTGATGTACTGCCATTTCCTTCAATTTTCTGCCGTTCTCTTTCAAACCTCTTGGCTGACAAGGCTAGCCAACGTTTGTACTTTGGAACATGTTCATCATCAAAAGGAAAGAATGCTTGGCCTGCCAGCGCCTTTTTGTAGCGTGGATCCAGAATAGTAGCACAAATGTAATGCTCTTCTGAGTGGATCATTTTAAGACGTTCATCACCTTGTAGGAGCTCTAATAATTTCTCAGCCAGAACAAAAGAGTCTTGGTTTTTTACATCTTTTTCAAACACAGAACACACCTCCTTCAGTTGGTGCTCCAGCATGTACAACAATGGGATAGCTTTTCCCAAATTACAGTCCTCCTTGCTGACTGCACGCGTGAAGAACTCAAAAGGACGAAGCATGCGTGTCAGGCTTTGAACTATGTTCCATTGCGCCGCACCCATCCTCAGGTCATCCTGAGCTGTACCCTCTGTTAAGAAATATTGATCGAGTACCGTATACTGCTCATACAGACGCTCAAGCATGTAGAAGGTTGAGTTTCAACGTGTTACCACCTCCTGGATGAGTGCTTTCACTGGCATTTGACATTGATATAGCAGGCTCCTCAGCTGCTTCCGGGCCTTAAAAGAATGGCTGAAATGGTTGCACATTTTTCGGCAGGTGTCCAATACTCTGTACGCTGCACTGCCTTTATTACCCAAGAATTTTTGGACAACCAGGTTTATACAGTGCGCCAAACACGGCACTCTGAAATAGTCACCCAGCCTCATGGCCTTAACTATATTGGCGCCATTGTCCGTGGAAACATAACCAACCTGGCGTTTTTTTGGGGACAGCCAGTTAAGGACCTTTGTGTTAAAGACATCCAAAATGTTTTCTGCTGTGTGACGTTTCTCCAAACCAAACATGGCTAGTGTTGCATGTTTCCGAGCAGCTTTAAAAACAATGTCCGCGTCAACACCTGCGTTTAGCTTTGCTTTAGCCCCTGAAAAAGAGACCCAGTGTGCAGTGATGCACATGTAATCAGCGCCTGCGCCACTGGTCCACATGTCTGTTGTCAGATGTATAGTGTGAACAGCACTCTTCTGCAAAGCTGCCCCAATCACCTTCAGAACATCTTCATGTAGTGCTGGAACCGCAACTCGGGCAAAATAGAACCGGCTAGGAACCTTCCATTTAGGGCAGAGCGCTGCCACTAATTCTAGAAAACCAACCCCTTCTACAAAAGAAAAAGGGAGAAGGTCCAGAGCTAGCATTTTAGCCAGCTTAGTGTTATACAGACGTGTCAGTGGGTCGTTGCGTTCATATTGCGCTTCTGTAAACAACATCTTTTTAATGTTGCCCTGGACCAAGGATTTACGGGATGATGATGATATCTTCGACCCAGTTACGCTCGCTGATGAACTTTTCCGCATTGATGTCTCACTCTCTCCCACACTCTTAGTGTGCCTCACATGGGATGTGCTGGTGACAGGGGTACTGGGTGTAAGAGAAGTGTTTGAATCGTCTTCTTCCTCCTCGTCATCATCAGATGAAAAATCAACGTTTTCATTACGTGCAATTCGGGCTTCCTTGACCGCCTCTAGGTACGCAAACCATTGGACAGGGTGCGCTCTCCTAAGATGACTTCTCTGGCCTCCGGTACCATAGTTGGTACCAAACTTACCACGACTAACTCGAAGCTTACACATGCTACAAATGGCTACGTTTTCCATTCTTGGGCAAACACTAAAGAAGTCCCAAACTGGAGACTTGAAATGTCTTTGGGGGTCGGAGGAGGCGGCAATACTGGTGGTGGTGGTCCTGCTGCTAATGCCAGATGAAGTGGAAGATGTGGATTGCCGAACTGCAGTACGTTTTGCACTTTCACCACCACGAATTGAGGTCGAGGTGGATGGAGGTCCCTTCTTGCGAGAAAGAAATATGGAAGCGGTAGGTGTTGGTGTACTAGTTAACTCCAAATCTAATGATTGTTGTGTTTCCATTTCCATTGCCTCCTCGTCGACATCATCATCACGCTCAGCAGCTTCTCAGGATAGGGTCAAAATGTCTCTTTGCTGCATGTCCGCTGGGGCTGCAGTGACCTTTATGATGACTGGCTCGTCGTCATCGTGAGAGGCTTCACCAGCAGCAGTATGCGTCACTTCTTGTTGTGCCTCATCACACTCCATAGCTATGAGTTTTTCGACGACCTTCCTTTTACGCTTCGGTATCTTTGTCAGATCATGGTGTGCCTCACTCTCAGGCTGCAGTGGTGGTACCCATTCGTCATCCAGATCATCAGAAGGCGGTGGGCTTGAAGAAGATGTAGACACCAACCTTGATCTTTTCCTTGCTAGGGATGTGGAAGACAATGAATAATCATCAGGAGGAGTGGCCTCCAATGATACCTCGGCTTGATTGTCGATTTCCTGATGTGCCCCTACTTCGGGAGGGACAACTATTGTGGGAACTTGTTGTGACCCTCCATGCACCTCTGCTTGCGCATCTCCTTGCGCTGCCTCTCCTTCCACATGTACTTGGGCTTGTACTACTTGCACATGTTGTTGTTGCGGCTGTGGTTGTTCAACACTTGTCAGATGAGTTACAACAACCTGTGTTGATTCAGGGACATTGCTGCTACTTTCTTGCGATGAGCCAACATCACTGGTCGATGGTGATTGGAGAAGTACACTGACTGCCTCTGAAGCACTCAAGGGCTTTGACTTAAGTTGGCGTGGTGGTGGAGTCACTGAACCCAATGGAGCGGGGTGCTGCTCCCAGCTTGGTCCCCAGCAGATCCTGTTGCTGCAGGCGTACTTTTTTTTTTGCTCCCAAAAAACGTGGCGGTTGCCACACCAGCCTCCTTGGTGACTTGCTTCTTCTGCTCCTTACTAGCAACTTTCTTGCTAGAGGAGCTACGGAGACCTTTTTTTGGGGCCATCTTCTTCAGAGCAGGTCAGACAGCAGGCCGCAGTTGCACGAATTGTAGAGTTGTCTGAGGCCAGACGTGACGTCGCGTGACGTTATGCTGCACACACACACCGCTGCAGGACTTCTTCCTGGCACTGGTGGTTCTCTTGAGTCTTGTGCACCTAAAAACAATGGAAGACAGAGGAACATCAGTTCAGTTATACACACCCAAAAAATCGGAAAAAAACCCAGAAAAATCAGCACAATCCCATTCCATCCATGCCCTCCATGATGTTTAAGTTCAAGACACCCCACAGAAAGACTAGGCCCATGCTAGACTCAAATACCCCTGGTGAAAAGGCCACAAGTACAGCCCCCAAAAACGAAAATCACTGAAAAATCAGCACAATCCCATTCCATCCATGCCCTCCATGATGTTTAAATTCAAGACAACCTACAGAAAGACTAGGCCCATGCAAGACTCACTACCCCTGGGCATAAAGGTTGAAAAGTAGGCAAAATGGTTGCAGGCCTAACAACAATGCCTGCATTCAAAATGGCCACTTGCCTCCCAGCACATGGCCAGGGCCTGTAGCAGCACTCAAAATGGCCCCCAGCCACATGGCCTGTCCCTCCCCATGAACACCCCCAAATATCGAAAAACACTGCAGAATCAGCACAATCCCATTCCATCCATGCCCTCCATGATGTTTAAGTTCAAGACACCCCACAGAAAGACTAGGCCCATGCAAGACTCAATACCCCTGGTGAAAAGGCCACAAGTACAGCCCCAAAAAACGAAAATCACTGACAAATCAGCACAATCCCATTCCATCCATGCCCTCCATGATGTTTAAGTTCAAGACACCCCACAGAAAGACTAGGCCCATGCTAGACTCAAATACCCCTGGTGAAAAGGCCACAAGTACAGCCCCCAAAAACGAAAATCACTGAAAAATCTGCACAATCCCATTCCATCCATGCCCTCCATGATGTTTAAATTCAAGACAACCCACAGAAAGACTAGGCCCATGCAAGACACACTACCCCTGGGCATAAAGGTTGAAAAGTAGGCAAAATGGTTGCAGGCCTAACAACAATGCCTACATTCAAAATGGCCACTTGCCTCCCAGCACATGGCCAGGGCCTGTAGCAGCACTCAAAATGGCCCCCAGCCACAAGGCCTGTCCCTCCCCATGAACACCCCCAAAAATCGAAAAACACTGCAAAATCAGCACAATCCCATTCCATCCATGCCCTCCATGATGTTTAAGTTCAAGACACCCCACAGAAAGACTAGGCCCATGCAAGACTCAATACCCCTGGTGAAAAGGCCACAAGTACAGCCCCAAAAAACGAAAATCACTGAAAAATCAGCACAATCCCATTCCATCCATGCCCTCCATGATGTTTAAGTTCAAGACACCCCACAGAAAGACTAGGCCCATGCTAGACTCAAATACCCCTGGTGAAAAGGCCACAAGTACAGCCCCCAAAAACGAAAATCACTGAAAAGTCAGCACAATCCCATTCCATCCATGCCCTCCATGATGTTTAAATTCAAGACAACCCACAGAAAGACTAGGCCCATGCAAGACTCACTACCCCTGGGCATAAAGGTTGAAAAGTAGGCAAAATGGTTGCAGGCCTAACAACAATGCCTGCATTCAAAATGGCCACTTGCCTCCCAGCACATGGCCAGGGCCTGTAGCAGCACTCAAAATGGCCCCCAGCCACATGGCCTGTCCCTCCCCATGAACACCCCCAAAAGTCGAAAAACACTGCAAAATCAGCACAATCCCATTCCATCCATGCCCTCCATGATGTTTAAGTTCAAGACACCACACAGAAAGACTAGGCCCATGCAAGACTCAATACCCCTGGTGAAAAGGCCACAAGTACAGCCCCAAAAAACGAAAATCACTGAAAAATCAGCACAATCCCATTCCATCCATGCCCTCCATGATGTTTAAATTCAAGACAACCCACAGAAAGACTAGGCCCATGCAAGACTCACTACCCCTGGGCATAAAGGTTGAAAAGTAGGCAAAATGGTTGCAGGCCTAACAACAATGCCTAGATTCAAAATGGCCACGTGCCTCCCTGCACATGGCCAGGGCCTGTAGCAGCACTCAAAATGGCCCCCAGCCACATGGCCTGTCCCTCCCCATGAACACCCCCAAAAATCGAAAATCACTGAAAAATCAGCACAATCCCATTCCATCCATGCCCTCCATGATGTTTAAGTTCACGACACCCCACAAAAAGACTAGGCCCATGCTAGACTCAATACCCCTGGTGAAAAGGCCACAAGTACAGCCCCAAAAAACGAAAATCACTGAAAAATCAGCACAATCCCAATCCATCCATGCCCTCCATGATGTTTAAGTTCAAGACAACCCACAGAAAGACTCAGTCCACCCACCACTGAGTACCCCTGGGAAAAAGGCCCCAAAACAGCCCAAAAATCGAAAATTCCAAAATTGTAGTTGCAGCAACTGTAATGCCCCAAACAAACTTACTTGTAAAATTTCTAATCCAACAGTGATCCAAAGAAAGTCAAAAAGGCCTCAAATCCAAATATCCAGCAGCATCCACAAAAAGTAATCCTTCCAGCTCCAGATCCAAATGAAAAGTGACCAGGAGATGGACAAAGCACTGGGAGGAGCCTGCTGGACAGGAACAGGAAGTTGAAGACTGTGGGGCACTTCCTTCCTCCCACCCCCCTCCCCCCCTCCCCAAAATGGACTCCTCGCTAAAAAAGTGCAGGCAAATGTCAACCTAAGGAGTTATTCAGATACAAATCATCATTTCAAGAAGGTTTATGCTGATTGCTGGTGGATTTCTTGTGCAGAATTGCAAATTTAATATTTTCGCTTGTGCGAGATTGTTGCTGCTCGCCGCATCTCAAATCTCGCAATTGCGAAGTACCGCGAGACGTGATCTCGCCGTACTCGCGTTGACAAACTCTCGCTGTGCAAGTTGGCAAGCCGCGATGACGTAATCGCGCTCGCCAAATTCCCGCGGGATCACACAGCAAGATCCAAAATGGCGCGGCACTCGCAAAATATCGAGAAAAACAACTCGGCAAACGATGATAAACGCCGCGCGCCGCAAAAATTGTATCACCAACGCCGCGCGCCGCAAAATTGTATCAGCAAGAAAAAAAAAATCTGCTGCGTGCGAATTTACGGATTTTGCGGGAAATTCGCAAATCTCGCGGATTGCGAATTTACCGAAAATCCGCAAAATCCGCGAGCGTAACGGATTTTCCGCCCATACTTACCAACAACTCCTTTTCAGCCACGGTATAATTGAGCTCGGCCGGACTCAACTTTTTGGACAGGAAAGCTACTGGATGCAACTGTCCTGAAAGGCGATCACGCTGGGACAACACCGCTCCAACAGCGATATTGGAAGCATCCGCTTCCACCACGAAAGGCACCTCTATTTGTGGATGTTGAAGGATGGGTGCCGTTGTGAACGCCTTTTTTAGAATTTCGAAAGCGCTCATAGCTTCTTGAGTCCAACAGAAAGGAAGCCCCTTTCTTAACAAACGTGTTAAGGGGGAGACTAGTTGAGAGAAGTAGGCAATGAATCTCCTATGATAGTTCGAAAACCCCAGAAAGCACTGCACATCTCTTACATTCTTTGGGGTGGGCCATTCTTGTACCGCCATAACTTTCCTTTCTGCCATGCATAACCCAGAGGGGCTCAGAATCACGGCCAGAAACTCCACTTGTTGCACATGAAACTCGCATTTACTCAGCTTGCAAAACAAACCATTCTCTTTCAATTTCTGCAAAACCTGTTTGACCTGACCACTGTGACTTTCTGTGTTTTGGGAGTATATCAATATGTCATCGATATAGACGACCACGAACTTGTCAACATAACTCTTCAACACATAGTTCAGGAAGAACTAGAAAGCCGCAGGGGCATTACAAAGCCCAAACGGCATCACTAGGTATTCATGAAGGCCGTATCGCGTTTTGAAAGCCGTCTTCCACTCATCACCCTCTCATATCCGGACCAGGCGATAAGCACCTCTCAGATCTAGTCGAGTGTAAATGACGGCTTCTCTCACCTGGTCCAACAAGACAGGGATGAGTGGAAAAGGGTAACGATTACGCACAGTGATCTTATTCAAAGCCCTATAATCAAGGCACGTTCTCAACTCGCCATTAGACTTTTTAATAACAAACAGAGGCGAGGCTGCTGGGGAACGGGAAGGCCGTATGAATCCTATCTCCACATAATCAATCAATCAATCAAAGACATTTATAGAGCGCACTACTTACCCGGAGGTTTTCAAGGCGCTTGGGGGGGGGTGCTGCTACTGCTCGAACAGCCAGGTCTTGAGCTTCTGAAGGAGAGGTGGTCTTGGGTCAGGCACAGGTCGGTCGGGAGGGAGATCCAGGTCTTGGCGGCCAGGTAGGAGAAGGACCTTCCTCCTGTTGTCGTTCTTCGGATGCGGGGGACGGCGGCGAGGGTGTGACTGGCTGATCGGAGATGGCGTTTGGGAGCGTAGAAGTTGATGCGGTTGTTGAGGTAGCTCGGGCCTTGATCGTGTAGGGCTTTGTGTGCGTGGGTGAGGAGACGGAAGGTGATTCTTTTGTTGACGGGGAGCCAGTGCAGGTCTCTCAGATGTCCGGAGATGTGGCTGTGTCATGGGATTTCGAGGATGAGTCTGGCTGAGGCGTTCTGGATCCGCTGGAGTCTCTTCTGGAGCTTGGGGGTGGTTCCGGCGTATAGGGCGTTGCGGTAGTCCAGTCGGCTGGTGACGAGGGCCTGGGTGACCGTCTTCCTGGTCTCGGTGGGGATCCACCAGAAGATCTTCTGTAGCATGCGCAGGATGTTGAAGCATGACGAGGAGACGGCGTTGACTTGTCTGGTCATGTTAGGGAGGAGTCCAGGATGAATCCCAGGTTGCGTGCGTGGTCTGTCGGTTTGGGTATGGTGCCCAGGGAGGGGGCCACCAGGAGTCGTCCCAGGCGGAGGGCGAGGGGCCCAGGATGAGGACTTCCGTCTTGTCTGAGTTCAGTTTCAGGCGGCTGGTCGTCATCCACTCGGCTACGTCTTTCATCCCTTCGTGAAGGTTGGCTCTGGCGGCGGCGGGGTCGTTGGTCAGGGAGAGGATCAGCTGGGTGTCGTCAGCGTAGGAGATGATGTTGAGGTTGTGTTGGCGTGCGATGGCCGCGAGGGGGCTCATGTAGACGTTGAAGAGGGTGGGGCTCAGCGAGGATCCTTGAGGGACGCCGCAGATGACTTCGGTGGCCTCTGACTTGTACGGTGGTAGACGAACTCTCTGTGTTCTTCCTCAAGGTACTCTCGTAAGTGTTGTGTCTCAGGTCCTGATAAAGCGTATACCCTACAGGAAGGCAACATGGATCCAGGAATCAGATTGATTTGACAATCATAATCCCTGTGAGGGGGTAATAACTCTGCCTTAGTCTCACTGAATACCTCTCTGAACTCAGCATACTCTCTGGGTAACGTAGTCTCTTTTTCAGCAGCAGTAACCACTTGATATGGCTGTGCCAACGCGATTACATGAGTACTTAAAGGGTGGACACATGATTGTAGGCAGTGTTCTGACTCAAAACTTAAGGTCTTTTGGGTGCAGTCTATTCTGGGGTTATGCTTCCATAGCCATGGCATTCCCAGTATCACCTCGTATTGAGGTGCTTCAATGATATTCAAGGTAATCCTCTCTATATGCATGGTTTCTTCCCCCTTTCTGGTCAGTTCTACCTCTTCTTTTACCTCTGTTATGGGACCTGATTTCAAAGGCTTCCCATCTACAGTCAAGACTCTTTCAGGAGTACCCCTAGGAACACGATTTAACTCCAGACGTTGAACCAGCCCGCTATCAATAAAGTTCCCGGTAGCCCCTGAATCAACCATAACTTCTATGTCATGAGCTCCCTTGTTATCCGTGAGACACATTTGCATGATGATGTGTGAAACGGATGGAGTAACATTCTGACCTGCCAAAGACGGGACTCGCAACCCAGTGGACTGTTCTGAGGTTAAGTCTGTCATTGTTTGGGAACTATACGAACTCGGGGGAGGCACAGTAGTAACTGCCACTTTCTTGTTATAGTAAGACATGCCCGACTTCTTGGGTTTTGTGGGGCAGTCTCTCACGAAATGGCCTTTCTTGCCGCAATACATGCATAACCCCAATGTCCTGCAGTTCTCTCTCTCGGCTCTGGTCAACGGGGCTCTGACTGCTCCTATTTCCATAGGCTCAGCTTTCTGATCAGATGAGGAGGATGAGGGTCTAATTTCTTTCTCTGTCCTCTCCCCCTGACCGAACGCCCTTTTGCCCTTCCTTTCTGCTAATCTGTGATCGAGACGCAGAGTAAGATTCATCAAATCTGTGTATGTTCTAGGTTGGGGATCTATTTGAGCTAGAACATCCTTCATGTCGTCTCATAAACCCTGATAATACAACGACATTCTTTTCTCTTCGGGCCATGCGGGTTCTGCGATCAACCTATTGAATTTAGTTAAATAGGTGACCAAGTGCTGTTTTCCTTGTTTCAACTCTAGTAATTCTCTGTCAGCAGACATGGTGGTAGCACGCCTATCGAAAACTCTCTCAAACTCCCTGCGAAAAGAGTCCCAATCAGACAGGAGAGGATCGTCATATTTAACCAAGGGTACTGCCCAATTGGCCGCATCCCCGGTCATATATGAGATGGCGAAAGCTACTCAGGAGTGGTTAGTGGGGAAGGAAGCAGGCTTACAGGAAAAGTGCAACAATATCTGAGTAAGGAATGTCTGTTTCTTTGATGGATCTCCCGTAAATCATTCTGGACTGGCCAATGGAATGGGCGGGGGTACATTAACCTGTATCTGTGAAGACCCCTGTGTGACATCAAATGGGTTTCAAGCCTGTCTATCAACTTTCTCTCTAAGAGCAGCGGTTTCACCCTTGGAGGCCGCCAAGTCTTGTTGCACTAGCACGAGTGCTTGCAGAACATCATCTAAAGACGCCATGTTTGAGTATGACAAGAAACCAGAGGAGCAAGTATTTCTTGGGAGTGTAATTCTGTCAGCGTCAAGGCCACTCCTCTAATTACTTCAAAATCTTTATTTTCAAACACATTAAAAGTTTTCCAGCTTTGCACCGCCGACACGTGTTTCGCCTACTCTGAGGCTTTTTCAAGGCAATAAAATTTCTTGTCAGGTGTAATAGTCGGGAGGGTCTTATTCATCCGAGAGATGTTTAGGATGAAATTTGTGGTGCTGAAAATTCAACATCTTAGAGAGTGCTTGAGTAACTTGGTTTTCCTAGATTCTTAATACAAATCCTGTTAAACTTCCTACTCTCATAAATTCTCACTAGAGCTTGCTAGTACCTGTCCACTGGCCGAGGGATTCTGTGTCTTTACATAAATCATGTGATAATTCAGCTTCTGACTTCAAAGCCTTCCTACAATGACAAATCACAACATTACATATATCAATTGACATTCATACGCTTTCTAAAGAATGGGAAAAAGATGTATGAGCATACATAACCTGCAAACATTCATTCAAGAGTAAACAGAACACAGCTCAAAAGAAAGGGCCCTCCTTCCTCTCCAAGAGTGGATGTAAAAACAAACCCAAAGGAAATAAGCGGCTCTAATGACGAGCAGATCTCCAAACAGAGACGTGGGAACAAAATAAGAAACTCAGGTCCAAGTGTACGGAGCAATATAATCCTCAGTGTAAGGAAAGACCAAATAGTACTTAGGCACTTTCTTCAGCGCGAGACAAAAAGGAAACAGTTCCAATTGATCCACGGGAATAGAAAACAGTCTTTTCCCGGCCACCGAATGAAGGACTTCAAAGGCTGGGGTCCCTTGAAATACAAGAGCTTCCAATAGCGCAGAAGTGAGTGGCACCAAATAAACAAACAATGAGCAAGGTCGGGGCTCGTTTACGTCAACGCGAAACCCCGAACAGAATTGTAGTCCCGATAAGCGCTTCCTTCAGCGCGAAGTTTATTAGCCAAATTCAGGAAGAGTAGAATCTGAAAGTATGAAAAACAAATGAACTGTCTTCCTTTCAAGTCTTAAGTAGTGCTCAGCGCAGCGAACGTAGAAAGAGTTTCTTCAGAAAGGAAACGCGCTGAGACAGCACGTTCGGAAACCTCCGGCGAAGGTCACTGCTCAGCTGATTCAAGGAAGGGGAGCCTCCACGCAACCCGCGTGAGACCCGGGACAAGGAGAACTGGAACTATGACAGGCTTTCTGGGAGATGTAGTCCCGAGCATTGCTACCAAAACCAGGTAGGCTCTGTGAATACTGTCGGTCCAAGGTCAGCGCATGACAATGGCTGTATTCTCTTTGGTTGGGTAGACCTTGATCCACTCACTGAATGCGCAAACTACCACTAGATCATATTTTAGGTTATTCACTCGTTCCACATCAATGAAATCCATTTGGAGACCACGAAAGGGAAGGAAGGTGGTGCAAAGTTACCAGCAGGTGAAGGGGTGCCCTTCCCATGATTGTGCTTTAGGCAAATAATACAATGCTTAACCAAATGTGCAGCAACATTAGGGATATTCTCGTTCTGCTATACTGGGTCTAAGAGTTTACATATCCCTTTGGCACTAATGTGCGCGGGGCCATGAGCCAAGGTGCCTATGTGGAGGCGAATGCATTTGGCAACAACCATCTCTACTTCTCTGACAAATCAGTCCAGCACCCATCCTCTTCTAAACATCCTGTCCTCACCTCACACATTTCCAGTTGTCTACAGTTGCCTCTCTTTGTATTTCCTTTCTACTTTCCACTGTATCCTCAATCATCTCATCGCCTGGAACCCATCTAGCAGGACCTGCCTCAAACATTTTATTCATTTTTTATCGAGCTGTCTCCTTAGCTGTTTGGTTAGCAAAGGCATTATCCCTTCCAACATCATCCACAACAGCCTTGTGTGCATGGCACTTGATTATAGCCAACTTGTCCGGAAGTGTCAATGCTGACAACAACCTAAGTATTAGGGGACAGTGCTGTATCCTTTGCCCATGGGATGTCAGGAACACTCTCTCTGCCCAGAGGTACCCAAAATTATGGGCCACCCTGAAGACATACTGGCTGTCAGTGTAAACATTAACAACCAGTCCCTCACTCAACTCACAAGCTCTCAGAAGGGTGACTAACTCTGCTGCTTGGACTGACTGGTATGGAATGTGCGATGCCTCAACTACAGTGCATAGCATGGTGATTGCATAGGCTGCAGTGGTAGTGCCATCTGGCAATTTGACACCCTTGAGGGTCAGATAAGGGAACATCAGTCAGGTCTACCCGTCCCTTTGTTTCCTCTTCGGTCTGGAATAAGCAATCATGGACAGCAATGTCCTTTTTTTCTGAAGGGAGGGGTAGTAATGCGGCTGGGTTCCAGGTAGCGCATCTTTTGATGGTAATGTGCGGAGCAAATAATGTTAGCTCATGTCCAGTTTGACGCTCACTGGTGAATTGCTCCGTATTTCTGGATCGTGGTAATGTCAGGATCCACAGGATATTGAGGAACCACAATTTTATTGACCTCTCTGAGGTCAATAACAAAACGGTAAACATCAGGGTGGGCGTCAGAACAGTCCAAAGGTGCCTTTTTAAGAATAGGGGATATAGGGCTGTTGCATACATTCGCTGCTGTCTCTTCAATCACACCTACCTTAATCCATTTCTGTATTATTTGCAACAAGGCCTTCTCTCCTGCCTGGGATATCTTGTACTGGGGAATTTGGGGCAGCCTGGCATTCTCCTTTATCTGTATTGAGACTGGTGGGATCTGAAGCAACCCCACATCTGTATCTCCTGTCGCCCATAATGTGCGCTGCACATCTCAGAACTCGGGAGGGAGAGGATCATCCTTTGCAAAGCATTGCTTAGCATGGGCAACTCGCGGGCCAACAGACAATGTAAACACTGTCTGGGAAACAGTAAATTGTTGCATGCAATCTTTTAAACAGATCCAGTCCTAGTAGGTTCTCCCCACAATTGGATGTCAGTAGGAATCGTGAGTCAACTTTAAAGGGGCCAATAGTCAAAGCAAGGGGCTTGGAAAAGGGGCTAACAACCTGTACCCCTGAGAAATCCACTGAAACATTGTTTTGGCCAGACAGAGCTGCAGCTGGGACCAGTGAACAGGACACAGAGCTATTCATAGCCACTGTGTCGACTAGAAATTTCTCAGAGGTACCTTGAAAATCTGCAGTAACATACGGTCCACGCTGATCCACAGGCACCGGAACTGGTCCCTCGCCCTACAATTGTCTCTCCTAGCTGTGAGACAACCCCGGCACTTCATCCATGCCATATTCATCGTGATTATGCTGTCTGCCCCGAGGGTCGTCAAAATAATTCCTGCTCTGCCTGTTGTAAGATTCGTCCTCTGACTGCATCCCCCCTCGGCCTCCTCCTCCCCCTCTGCCTCCAAAACCCTGACCTCTCAGATCCCCACCTTTCTGCAACAATTCTGGACACTCATTCAGCCCTCATTCGGCCAATGTTCCCCCTTTTTACAGTACACACATTGGTTGGGTCCCACGGGAACACCTGAGGCACCACCCCTGTATGTTCGCGGTGGCCGTGGACCCAAACCCGAACCTCGGCCTCTACCTCACCCTCTCGCAACTTGCTACATTAACACCCTTGTTTTCAAATCTTTCGACTTCTTTTCCAACCTTTCTTTATCCTCGTTCTCTCTATGCTCATAGTACTGTGCCTTGCTCAATATTACTGATGGGGAGGATGTCGTCCAAGTACTTTCCAAAGCCTGCAACCTAGTGGCAACCTCAGGGAGTAAGTTAGCAACAATTCTGTTCACAAACAAATGGACACCACCCTCTTGTGACAAATCCTGACCACTGAAGTTGAGAAACACCCCATTGAATCTGGTGAAGAAATCCGACACACTCTCATCCTTTTTCTGACAACACGCAGTCAACTTATCCCAATGCACTTTCTTCAATGGGATAAGGGAGTGCATATCGCCAATAATACATCCCGGTAAAGATTATAACTCTGTCTTTGGCCTCTCCCCGGGCTTCCCTCATGGGATGCTGCATCCCTAGCATAGGAACTATTAGACCTGACACCATTGGCATGGGTCTCCCTTCCATTTTTTCGCTGTTGCCTCCTATGTTTTTGCCATGTTTTTGCTAGTCTAGATGCTTTGGACACTGTACCACTGCTGTTCAGTGCCAAAGTCCAAGTGTTCCCTACTGTAAACTGTTGTGATTGATTAGTGACCTCCTGTATGGCCGTGTAGCAGCCTTTTAGTGCTACATTCCGGCAATCCCGTCAACACCCCTCACCTCACTACCTCATGATGCGGGTTCGAACTCCCCAATGCCCAAACACTGAAGGCGTCTGTCGCCCATTTACAAAAAACATTAACTTACAATCATATTCACGCAGAATCCAACAGAAGTTACTACAGTTTCCCACTTATTGGGAATAGGGTGTGTTGGCTAAGAAAACTGGGGGCTTTTGCTACCCACCGCTGGGAAGATTCATACTGCACATACCCAGGACCATGGTACCTTCGTTGTCCAAATGATTCGGTTTCTCAGGTGTCTCAATTCCTGCTCTGGGATTTTTGTCTCTCGTCCATCTTTGTGTTGTGGTCAGTGATATTCATATGCGCACTAGTATTCCCATACCACGATAGCCTCAGGCGAATCCCGAGTGGACCAATACTTAATAAATACCACAAACCAAGAAGGCACATTTGTTTCCCATTAAATGCCATTCTTGTAATAAAATCAGTTATGGGTCTTGTCTGTAAAGGAACTTTTGTACGATGCCTCATTTAATCTTGAGGACCTGCCCTTTGATGTTCCGAAGTATTCAGGCCTATGCACTAGGTTTGTTGTGTTGCACCTTACTAGTGCTTTGAACCAGGCACCCCTTCTACCCTTTGTGTTGGATCTGTCCTCCTTTTAAGTATTTATTCCTTTTAGTGCTACATGCCGGCAATCCCATCAACACACTTCACCTCATTACCTCATGATGCGGGTTCGAAACTCCCCAATGCTCCAACACTGAAGGTGTCTGTCGCCCATTTACAAAAAACATTAACTTACAATCGTATTCACGCAGAATCCAACAGAAGTTACTACAGTTCCCACTTATTGGGAATAGGGTGTGTTGGCAAAGAAAACTGGGGATTCATACTGCACATACCCAGGACCATGCTACCTTTCTTATCTAAATGATTCAGTCTTTCAGGTGTCTCAATTCTTGCTCTGGGATTTTTGTGTCTGCAGTAGGCTGTGAAGGTCTCCGCCCACATTGCTTCCTCGATCCTGGCGTCAGCCCTCCAGCATGCCCCAAACATCAGCTAAAATGTTAAAGAACAACGATCTTTCTTCCGCAAGAATTTTACATTTGCCGGAATTAGCATAATCTAGTGTATGCTGCGCTTCCATAGTTCTCGTTTTCTTAGTCCGTTTACTCCATTTGAGTTATCTAACAACTGCACGTAGACAACGTGGGTTAGAGACAGAGAACACAGCTGTGGTTACATTCTACTTTACAAGGCACAGCTCCGTCTCCGACAGTGCAACAGTGTTGTGCAGACAGTGTGCGCTGGTCTGGCAGTGTCCTTGTTTGTGTTCTGAGATCCCAGTGCTTAGGTTTACATTAGACAATGAGTTTTTCTGAAACAAACTCTCCGGTACTCTGAAAGAAAAACGATTGTTTTGATATTTTTGCCTTGAGAGAAATGATGAAGTAAATGATTAAGAAGCTGGTACATGGATGCAAATATTTTGTAATCTGAAGCTTCTTTTGATTGCTTGTTCGAAGTATTATAAACCATAACGCACATTCGAAGTTTGTTAAATCATGTTGGAACTAATAAATTGTCCTGTCTCTTATTTCCATACTGTTCAGAAACTATATTTTACCATGACAAAATGCCAACCCGAACATCATAGCATTCTAGGCATAATTATTCATATGTTTAAGTTACATTTCTAATAAGTTACATGACAAAGGTACTTTTAGTTATTTATGCATTGGACAATACAAGTCTTAATATGAGTGACTTGCTATTTGAAGGACATGTATCGTACCCGACAACTAACAATACCCCGTGGATCCTCTTTTTTTGAATTATATACATATTTCCAATAACTAGTTCGAATATCATGCGGATATTTTGTGGTTTCCATTCGGGTTTTCCTGGGTATTCATGGGTATTTTTCACCTGGTGAATTTGGACAGTTTTTACACGCCAATATTTACAGGTGGGGAATACAACAGACTTATGCTTTCATCATCCATGCAAGCAGGTGTCAGCATTTAAATAGGCCCCACAATCAAACTACTCATAGACTATAGTATCATAGAATATCGATTTAATTTAATTTCAAGTGTTGGAGTGGAGTCGCCAACATTAAGGGAATGCGGATATCTAATATATACAATGGGCATGCGCACAACGTTTATGCCGAAATGGAAACAAGTAGGGGAATGGCTTTTCCTTTATAAGGGCTTAGTAATGCATGCATTTACTGGGAATGGGAGTAGAAACAAGCATTGGCACAGATTCTTCGTGTCGACGGTGGATGCAGAGAAAATGTTTATATAACTTCAGGAAGTGGAAATCTGTTGTCCTACCTGAATGGTAGAGGGACATAGCAAAAATGGCAGTACATGAGATGCTAGTTTATAAAATAAATGACAAATCATGATTTTTTTCTATACATTGTGGAAAGGTTTTTAAATAATGATTGATTGGTTCGCAGAAATGCATGTGTCATCTTGGCTAAATGTTAAGACAGACAAAGCATTAGTTAACGACCACGGAGATGGATGGTGCTTAGGCAGATTAACACATTGACGCTATGCAATGAAAGACTTTGGGAATACCGTTCTGCCGTCTTGCATGTAATATGCGGGGGACCGATCGGTAATTGTTGGAAGAGAAAAGCTCACGTTAACTTTCGAATTCTGTTTGCTTTACGTCTGGGGAAAGGGGCAAGCCATATGGTGCCATTTATCGTTTATGTTAGAGACGAATAGGCAGGTGGAAGACATGTAATTGTTGATGCTCTATTTCCGTATTGAAATTATATTCTATACATACCTTGTTGTTAAACACTATGCAAATGTGATTTGCGAAAACGATATAAATGACATATTTAAAAGACTATAAAACTGAAGTGGAGGGAACTGATGAACCCCTTTGAAATTCCTAAAAAAAACAAATGAGATATTTTATTTTTTTTGTCATCCCTGTATTATATTTTTTAGCACATACGACTGACCATTTTGGTGATAGCCCACGGTCATCAGTCTAAAGTGACGAGCCAGAATCTATGATTTTAGAAGGCTTTCGGGTGAGTATTGCATTACAATTTTCAGCAGGAACATTGACAAATCTCAATGCTTTTCGAATGATTATCATCTAAACAATTCTTTGCTTGTAAGGAAAATATCTCAGCAGCGGGACAAAAGGCAGAGAAAGAATTCATTCTGTGGAATCTCTACTTGGCACAGCAAAGGATCTCAACCATCCCTGGTTTGCTTTCAGACCAAAGTTGCTCACTAAAGCATTTTTTGCAGTTCAAACACGTGTAAAAGATTATGGCTTTTACTTTGATTGAAAAACTTTGTGAGGTTTCTCATTACAGCTGGACATCGTCAATTTTAAGCATGTGTGTTTATATGTCTTGTAGAATTGAAATTTCATCGTCTAATTTTGCAGAGTGTCAGCCCATAAATTTCAACACTGCAAACAGGATTATTAAATTCAGTGTTGCCGAGCAGAGAAAGATGTACTCTTTTACGGTGAATAATTATTATGAGAATATTTTACCCACTAAAGTCAGTAACATTATTTTTCCACATTCATGTACTCAGCAGAACTTACTAAGGACGTCTTGTTGTGAGCACAAATATGTATAGATTGTGGAGTACTAGGTGTCACTTCCGTTAAAAGTGGGTCAACGCAGTGAAGGCTGATACTTTTGTGCATCTGGGGTCTGACCTCTTCGTTTTTCACCCCTTTTTATAATGAACTGTCCATAGTAGACCATTATACACTATTAGAACAATAAAAAAAAGTGCCAAAGTGAGCAGGGCATCAAATGTGAGGCAGGTTCTAATGTCTGGATTTGGCCAATAGAAGTGCTAAAGCCAGCCACTAGACAGATTGTCCAGGGCTGGCAAAGTCCCCCTTCGCCCCCCCTCCCGCCTCTGAGGTTTGAAAAGCATTGGGCCTTCTTTATATTGCAATATCACCGGTTAAGTTAGCTTTAGGTTTAGCCCTCTATTGCCTGGGGATCAACATCATTTAAGCTGCCATCACGACCCCTTTCTTCTCATCCCAGTTTGGTATGACATCAGGAGCAGGATTCAGCTTTCTGCTTCCTACTTCAGTGCTTGCCGTGGGAGGAAGCTGTGTTCTTGCCAATTGGGTCCATGTGGCACCCGGCAACTGTGGACCTGAAGCATACCCCTGCAGGCAGAAAAAGGCAACTTAAAAAGCATCTCTCAAATGATTGAATGCATGTGGGTAATAATTTGTGCTCTGTGTGAGAGGTATGTGTATGTGTGAGCATGTGTGTGTATTAATATTTTTTTAATTGGTTATTAATAATTAATTGGTAACTATGATATTTGTGTAATGGTTTTAGGAGAGGGTTGTGGTTTCATAGGGGAGTACGGTGGGAAGTAATTTAGTTATAATTAAATAATTAATAATTATAATACCTAAATATTTATGTAGTTAATATTTTATATTGTTAATTGTGTTAAACACATGTTATTACTTAGTTATTAATTGGATATGAATTATTAATAATTAATTGGTAAATATTTTAATTGTGTAATTTTTTTAGGAGTGGGTTGTAGGTTGATAGGGGAGTAGGGTGGGATGCAATTTAATTGTAATTAATTAATTGAAAATTGTATTAATTAATATTTATGTAGTTATTCTTTTATATTGAGTTATTAAATGCTATTAATTAGTTACAAATTGGATATTAATTATTAATAATGAATTGATAAATATGTTAATTGTGTAATTTTTTTAGGAGTGGGCTGTGAGTTGATAGGGGAGTAGAGTAGGAAAAATGTAATTTTAATACATTTTTTATATAATATTTATTAAAGGTTATGTTATAGTGTTAATTGTGTGATATAATACATTTTTGATGGTTTATAAATTGCTTGTTTTTATGCTGATAATTAAATAATGAATTAATTGTTATTAATTGTGTATTATTTTACAATATTAGTGGTGTTGTTTATATGGTAATATGGTGGGAGGTAAATTATTTTTGACCAATTAATTATTTCTTAATTATTGTTAAATATTTTGCAGGAGTGGCATTACTAAATTATTCCCCTCCGCTTTCCTACTGTTGCATTTGCTGGAGTGGGCGAAAGTCAAATGAAAGAGAGCAAGTAAAAACATAGGGGATTGAGAGCAAGTGAATACATGGGGGATAGAGAGTGAATAGCTGTGCTTGCAACTGTGAGTAGGAATGAGTAAAGTTAACAGACATTCTAAAAGTTAGAATGGCACTACGTGAGAGCTGCATGGAGTGAGAGTAAGTTAGACTAAATGAGAGAGAATGAGTGTGATGGAGAATGAGAGCTTGAAAGTGAGTGTTTGGGAGCATAGTGAGGATATTAGTGAGAATGAGAGTGTGTGAGTGAAAGTGAGAAAAAATGTGAGAGGGAATGCATGGAAGTACCTGATAATAAATGAGTGAGTGTGAGTCAGAATGAATGTATGCGAATGAAAGTAAGATCGATTGACTGTGAGTCAGTGTACCACTATTATAAGCTTGGTTGTCTGCTGCTGACCTAAGACAAAATGCTGCAACTGGCATAATACAGGTAATCCTTGGCATACTGTGCACCAGTGACAAAATGTTGACTCTGGCATATCGTAGGTAACTCCTGGCAAAAGAAGCAGCCATGTCACAAGGCTTTTGGTGGCAGACAAGAATAGTTTTTGGCGTATGAGACACACATGGTGAAACACTAGCACTAGGAGGTAATTCTTGGCACAAAGCACATTCATAGCAAAATGCTGGTGCTTGTACACTAGCAGTAACTCTTGGCAAGTGTAACACACATGCTAAGTCGTGCTAAGCCTTTTTTTCTTTGGCTATTTAGAGTAGTTAGCATTTAGGACCTCTTAACGTTTTCTCCACATAAGGTAAGATCAATAGTCTGGTTCTCTCCTTGCAAATGGTATTAACAAAGGGTTTGTGGTGCTAAAATCACCATCTTCCCAGCTTTCAGGAACAAGCAAACTTTTGTCAGAAAACCAATATTTTCTACACAGTTTTGGCATTTATTTGGGACATAGCCTATTTTTCATATATTTTGAGCTTTCAACCACCTTCCAGTTAGAGGTAGAAATGGGTGTGAAAGCAATAATGGGTCCAAAAAAAAAAGCTAATAATTTCCGAAAAGTAGATAAAACTCTGAATTCAGCAAGGGGTCATTTGTGTAGATCCTTGAAGGGGTTTCCAATAAAAACTAACAGTTGAAATAAAAAATATTATCATTGAGTTGAAAAAAACAGTCAATTGTGCCAACGTTTTCACCTCTAACTTCTTGGAAGTCTGGCAAATTTCTTAAAGCAATGTATTATTGTGTCTGCTTGGAACACTCTGGTTGCACGTATATATAGGAATTGAAGGCGAAACAAGAACCCAAGTTATCAAGACCCAATAACTGAGCTGTGCCTTGCAATCGTTTTTCATTGTGTACCGGGGATATAGCAATTCATTAGGTAAAATATAAAAAGTGAAAAATAGGTATCAAGGAAACCTATGTATTTCTGAAATTGCATATGAATATAGGTGCATTTGTATGAGGAAGTGGCAGAATGAGGCATTAGCCGTCATGGCTTAACGCCTCACTCCCCCACTTCAGAAACGCAAGGCTGCACCACATTAACCAATGATATATTCCAGCCTTGAATTTCCCCTTGTGCTGGCGCTACACTTAGCAGTGTGGCGCCAATGCAGGCACCCTTGCACCATAGTGTAAGGGTGTCTGCATGCACACAAACAATCCTAAAATACAATTTTGTCACTTTTATGTGTCCTGCTTTATGCAGCCCACATGAAAGTCACAAAATGACATTTTTCTTGCAGATTGTTTATGTGCAGGAAGGGGGACTTTCCTGTACATAAGCAATCCTTGGAAGTTTGCCTTTTCCATATGTGCTGCACAAGGCAGCACACATGGAAAAACCAAATACGAGGAGAAATAATGCATTTCTCTTTGTTTCGCCAAGTTAAGACCAGGTTTTCCCTGGTGCTAATTTTGGGGCTGCCTCCTATGTACTCTGACATTGTACATAGGAGCCAGCGTCAAAACTAATGGGTGTTGCAGTGAAATGCCCACCGCAACACCCACTGCCTACCCCTGTCATGCTAACCAGAGTTTAGCCCCTTCAAGGAGACCCATAAACGTGAAGGGGAAGTGGCCATATGGTCCTGCCAAGGTTATCCAGGAGAGCCAAGAAGAAATTAAAGCAGCAACAAAATAAAGCGAAAGCCAAAGGAGGCTCCGTACGGCAACTCATTCATAAAAAGCCTGTTATAGAAAATAGGACTAAAAGCAGGACCCTCTGCCCAATATTCACAGCCGCAAAGAGGGTGAGCCAAGGGGAATTAGGAGGAGGAAAATCCCAAGGACCAGAGGTCTTGCCATCTACCAGTAACATCAGGGCCCCTTAGGCCCTTGATAAGTTGGAACCGGATATTTGACCTAAAAAAGACCGGATAAAAAGCACAGTTAAAGAGGATGCAAGTACATAGGCCATCATACTAATCCAATTGGTATCCGCGGCGCAAAGGCCATCGGCTCGGATGGAACCATAGATGAAGGAGAGTCAACTATGATCACGAGCAAGGGTTACTGGTGAAAGCACAATGGAAATATGGAAAAAGATCTACCAAGTTCACGCCTCTACTCCAACACACACGCTCAGGACTCAGAAGCTCCATTGGCTTTCAATGAAAATCCTCAAATCAAGCATGCTCAGAGCCCATAAGCCCTATTGGTCTACGAGGAAACTCTTCATATCTATGAAGTAGTGGTCTTTCCAAGATATGATATCAAGGGCCCCCATGACATCTGAACAGGAGCAACATCCTCCGACTATTTAAGCATATTGCATCCCTAGCTACAATTGAGACGGACAATCTGGTGTGGGTCAGATTTCTACAAGTCCAGGGTGACACCCATGGGGATTCAACTTTGGGGGGATTCAGGCAACAGTGCTTACAACTTGCAGTGCTGGAAGAGGGGCAGCAGCAAGCCGATTAAGGCATTGATGCTAAACCCTTTCGGCCAAAGAAATATCCGTATGTGCCTCTTCCTACTGATATAATGTTTTTTTTAAAACAGGCATGTATACTGACCAATTTTAAACTAATGCATTTTTATTTTTGTAATGGTTTTTATTAACTATACAATAAATTCATTCATTCAGTACTGATAAGGAAAAGGGGGCCATCAATGTTTTGAGGGCACCAAAAACTCAATTGGTAGTAAAAAACAACTAAGATTAGGTGTTCCCACGAAAAAATGGATCACTTATAGCAACAATCAAAGGGAAGCCCACCAAAGCCAAACCAAGACTGCATATACTGAGGGTCACAGGCCACCAAGGCGATATACCTAACAACAGGCAAATCCAGGTCAATAGCACGGGCCCAAGGGGAGTGGCCTGAGAACGAGAACAACTGAAATTAATTTCCTGGAATATAGCTGGCATCAGGAAAATTACGTGAAAAAAGTTAGTTCAGGTTTATCTGGCCATCGAAGACATAGTTTGCCTACAGGGACCCTGGGCACAGACACCAACCCCCATGGCAGTGTATTATGAGCTTCTAAACACAGCCTGCAAGCTCGTTGCCAATGACATTTCAGTCAAATCACCAGAGATGCAAACCATGTGACTAGAAGGTCTAAGGCTGAATTAACAACCTCTCCGAATTTTGCAAATAAATTGCTACATAAACCCAGTACAGACCCACAGGAAAGATTTCATTGAATTATTCATAGAGACATTGGAAGACTAACTGCATGTAATAGACTCCAAGTGCTCGTTTCTGGGGACTTTAATATGAGGGGTCTGGAAAGGAAAATCAAGACGTATAATTATACGAACAAGGCCAAACTTGTCCTCACATTCTTACCCAACAAAAAGTTATTTCCAACCCACACATTGAATGCAATAGTTTTTCTGACTTAGTGCCATAAACCCACATTTAAAGATACATCCACAATCACTACATATTAGTCAGTAAACAGCGGGATGACAGATTGTTGAATTTGAAGTAAATGATAGCGGCGAAAGTGATCACAGGCCATTGCGTATCATCTTGCAATTAATAGTAAGCCAAGGGGGCACACTCCAAGTGATAGGGGCCCAACGGGTGAAGAGAGGCAAAAGGTTCTCCAAAGGATTAAATGGGCAACAAATCTCAGCAATAACCTCAGGGTGTGGGTAGAAACGCGGAAAAGAGCCCAAACCCATTCACTCCAATTTCAGCAGTAAGCGAATGGCAAGCCATGATTGCAGAAGTGCAGCTGAACCAGGGAACATTTTAACGCAAGACCCAGAGAAAGAACATGGAAATGATATTTCGTGGGCCTCATCAAAATAAAGGCCTGGTCCAGAGAAAATGTGCCCTCAGAAAGGCATTTAGAGCAAAGAAAAAAAGAGGTAAAGTGAAAGAGGGGCTCTCTATAGCTGGTGGAAGATCAGCATACTAAAGAATATTTTGGGAGAACAAAAGGGAATACATGGTAGGGGAATGGTTGAAAGTGTTTTCCATACTAAAAGAAAATAATAACACAAGAATGTGGAGGTATATAATTTGACTAGAAAAATACGGTTGGTCAAAGGAGAATGGTGCCGCCGAAAAAGACTGGGAACGATACGTCACACAATTATATACGAAAGAACCGGACGAGGGCCCCGTTGATGGGAATAGTCCAGTGGATGTCAGCCAAAGGCATTCAAATCATGGAAGGCAAAGTAACTGACCCCAATACCAGCTGTGAGGGAGCAGCTAACTCCAACACTGAAGACAGAGAAATGACTGAGGGCGTAGTCATGAAACTTACCAAAAACTGAGGAATGATGGTGCTCCATGTCCTAACGGGATCCAAGCTCCAATATTTAACGCAGCTCAGGCATATTTCACACCGAATCTTACACCCCATACATAAGAAAAGAGATCGAGCAAAGCCAGCTAATTATTGGCTGGTAGCCCTGCTTGACATAGAAGCTAAGGTATTTGCCTGTATTTTACTAAAGGAGTTGGAGACATGGGCAAAAGAAAAATAAATCCTCCCAATTTATCAATCAGGATTTAGGCTAAATAGCTCTACAATGGATAATATCATGGCCCTGGCATATTTTGCCAACAAGCAGTTATGAAAGACAAACTACCCTTGTAGTGCTGTATTATATACTATAGTACTGCATTCGACAGGCTGGACCGAGGAAGACTTTGGTGGTAATTATCATCCTGGGGATCCCAACTAAGCTCCAGAAGGCCACTAAGAATGGGCTAAAGCAGGGCTGTGTTTTGACCCCCTTACTCTTTAGTCTATACACCCCAGACCTGGGGGGGTGACCATCTAGGAGCCAGTCTAGTTACTCCAAATCAGATGATACGGTAATAATGGATCATACAAGGGTGGGCCTCCGAGGAGCCTTTCGTGCACTCCATGGCTTTAAGTAGGAAAACTACCTGCGAGTCAGAAGACAAAACCAAGATAATTGTGTTTGAAAAATACCCCCAAAAAGAAGCTTGCACATTGGCAGCTGGGTGATTATCAAATTGGGACAACCACAGCTTCTAAATACCTGGGGTGTGATTTTCCCAGAATGCAAGAGCTGGCACTCATCTAAAATACTTAAGGGGAAAGGCAGACCAAACCATCCGCTCATTAAGGCAACATGGGCAAGGATTGCTATGTCCAACAGCTGATCCAATGCTGACAGTTTTGAAAGCTAAACTTACACCTGCAAATAGCTACGGTCATCTGGCCTTTCTGGATGTGCTGAACAGTCTTATAACAGCAGTACAGACTCAAGCCTACAAACTAGTGAAGCAAGCCCTGCGGCAACCCAGAAGAGCAAAACTAAGACTGGAGCAAGGCCTATGGAGCTCTCAGTTGGAGCTCCAGGGGGATTTAATTAAGTTTTACATCAGAATTTCGAGAGCTCCAGAAACCCCACTCAAACATCACTTGAGAACGATCTTTAAGGAAGAAAAATTGCTGTGGCGTCTCGAGCTGGAGCAAGCAACTGGCAGCCTGAGGATACAAGCTTAAAGCCTGCATTTATCTTCAATCCTGATATCAGCATGTAGAAAAAAAGTGGTGAAGATTCAGTTAAAGATCATCTCACCTGAAATGGATTTGAGAACAACTCAGTTTTAACCCATCACAGCAGCACTGGACACATCATATAATCCAGGGAAAGCCCAGCCTAATTTACGTGAAGCGTTGTCAGGTCAGGCACGCAGGAAAATTATTTACATGTGGCTCATAGCTTTAAGAATAACGGGGCATATTATCAAGGGGTTTATCTCCGCTTTTTTGGCTTTAAAAGCCAAGAAAGCGGAGATAAAATTATCTCCCTATTACCTAGCTGTCGCTAACACCAGTTAGCGACAGCTAGTAGGAGATAGCGACCATCTTGGGCCCCTCTTTGCATGTCAGTAATATTTATCACTAATGACATGCAAAGTGGGCGTGCCAAGATGTTAGCGACTGGAAACAGTCGCTAACATCGCTATCTCCTATTACCAACTTTTGGAGATATTTGCGCTAAGCGCGAATATCTCCAAAAGCGAACACCTGCCCTGAGCAGTTCTTAGCCATGTTATCCAATGGGAGGTGGATAACATGGCTAAGAGCATTAGCTCGGTAATGCATGAATATCGCTGACTTTTCAGCGATATTCATGCATTGCGGCCGATTTTGATCGCATTTGCGATGAACCCTGGTAATACCAAGGTTTATCTGCGATAAAAATCGCCGCAGCTCAGCTGTAAATATTTCACGCTAACCAAGCAATAGCGATAATTATCGCTATTGCTTGGTAATATGCCCCAACAGAGTTTAACCAACATGGGTGCGTAAGGGGGAACGTGCCTCATACATTCAGGTTATGCTTATAGAGAAAAGAATTGTGATTGCATTTGCTGTGTTGCTGCACTATCGTGGCTGAGGATCACCAACGGGTGTTTGGTCCAATCATCAAGGGCAAGGGACTGAGAACTTGCAACGAGACCTTGGATTAGTATTTCTTAGAAACTGACACAACCAACTTAGCAAGAATGGCAACGTTGATGCACATAATTAGACTGGCACTTGACAAGCAGTCACAGGCCTAATAAGTTTGGGAATGGACTAAGACACTGCATGGACTAACTAGCACAAAGCACTTTAATTTAGATGTGTATACCAAAAAACATGACAAAGCACATATATAAGATTTAGCAATGCACCTAGAACCTACAAGTGGAATTAGTATCACCATTTGGGGCTACCAGTCACTACAGACTAACAAAAGTCGAGGGATGAATACTAACGATAGGGAGGTAAATCATGTATTTCAGCAGTTAGGTAACACCCCTAGAAACCTCTTAAAAAATTAGATAGGGGCATTCACACCCATTTACCATCATACCTGTCTGAAGCACTTCACACTACTTTCCTGGTCTTTGTAAAATGCGCTAACAAACCAAAACAGGGGAAATTGCTCTTTATAAGTTCCCTACTTGCTTGAAGCATTTTATATTTCCCTCTTTGTCTCAGTTGAATGCTTTTAACGTACTTGAAAATGCACAAGATCAATCGAGGATGGTTTTATCCACAAGGAAACTAAGAAGGATTTTAGAAATAAATAAAAAAATCATGGTTTTGCTTCTTAGCTCGTGTAACTGTAATGATTTTAAATACTCTAACAGTTAATACAAAATATTACACTGGGCTGCCACAAATTTCCTACCAGCCAGCATTTTGCCAGGTCTCCCAATAAAAATGGTACCATATTAGTGTGGGTAGGTCTAGTGCCCCAAGACAGGAAATGGCCCAAAGCAAACTGTGGAGAGTTCAATATTATCGATGTCACATGCGTCTTCGGTCCTAGGCTCAGGAAAATGCTGGGAAATACATGCAAGTCCCACCTCCCTGGACTCCCCTGTGTGACTAGTTTTCAGAAATGTCTGGGTTTGGTAGGTTTCCTTAGATGGGTGCTGAGCCCGGGACCAAATAATCAGGTGACTCCCTCACAAAACCAGGTAGTCTTTTGATTGATAATTTTGAAATCTCCACAGTATGTTTTGGCCCATTTCCTGTCGCAGGCACTAGGCCTAACCACACAAGTGAGGCACCATTTTTATTAGAAGACCTGGGGAAACGCTGGATGGTTGAACATTTGTAGCGGCCCAGTGATCCCTCAATTTTCCCACACAGAAAGTTGAGGAAAATTTGATGTTTTTAATTATAATTGAGGTTTGCAAGGATTCTGGGTAGAAAAGTGTTTGGGAAAGCCACGTAAGCTGCACCTCCTGGGACTCCCCTGGGTATTTCGTTTTCAGAAATGTCTAGGTTTGGTAGGTTTCCCTGGATGGCCGCTTAGCCCGGGACCTAGAAGGCCCGTGACTCAGTCGCAAAACCAGGTAATTTTGCAATCTATAATTTTTAAGTTTTCAATGCACTTTTTGGGCCATTTCCTTGTCATGGGCACTAGGCTTACTCACACAAGTGAGGTACCATTTTTATCGGGAGACCTGGAGAAACACTAGATGGTAGGATATATGTAGCAACCCGGTGATCCCATACATTTCTCACACAGAAAATTGAGGAAAAGTAGATGTTTTTAGCTAAATGTGAGGTGCGCAGGGGAATCTGGGTAGGAAAACATTGGGGGAACCATGGAAGCCACACCTTCCTGGACTTCTCCGGGTGTCTAGTTATCGGAACTGTCTGAGTTTGATAGGTTTCCCTAGATGACTGCTGAGCTCTGGACCAAAAATCCAGGTGACCCCTTTGCAAAACCCGGTTGTTTTATACTAGATAGATGGGCATCAGTGTTTTTGGTGCTAGCCTTGGCCAAGAGGATGAATAACTTTTTTCGATGTTCCGTTGGTGCGGTTCCTTGTACCATATTTACAAAATGGGGTTTAGCTACTTTTTGCTGCTTAACGCCACTTTGTAAATATGGTACCCTTTCACACAGGTATCTGTCTTAAAGGGACATGCAATGGGTGGTGCCTTGGGCGTTCCACTGCAAAACCCATTGATTTTTTACGCTGCCCCTGATTTACAAAGAGGTGTAAATCTGAGGCAGTGCCAACAACGAATCCCATGCAATAAAAGGCATTAGAATGATGCAATGATTTAAGTCCAGCTGTTTGTCTTATAAAGCCATTCATGGGATGTTTCCTGCAACAGGCAGCCAAGGCCTGGAATTTTCTCCTTATTCCAATCAAAAATAGCCCATTCCTGCTTGCATTCAGGAAAGAGGTAAAAACCTGGCTGTTCACCTCCTGTTAGAACATCATTCTCGGTAGAATCCTGCTTTACATCTACTTAGCGCCAAGACGCCCATGGGCAGTCGTGCGCTTTATATATTCAAAAATCAAATCAAATGTGGAGACCTACTTTTATTTCTCCTCGTTTTTGCTTTGTTTATGTGTGCTGTATACCTCAGCACAGATAGAAAGAGCAAAATGCCATAAATTATTGTTTATGTGCATGTAGGTGTCCCTTCCTGCATATAAACAATTATTAAATAATGACGATTTGCAACTTTTTTTATTATTGATTGTTTATATGCAGTAAGGGACACCTTCATGCACATAAACAATCATTCCCTGCAATGCAGGCACCCTTGCACTATGGCGTAAGCGTGTCTGTGTTAGCGCTAGGGAGCTTTTTTTAGCGCTAGCGCTAGGAAAAACACAGAAGTGCTCCGTATCGTTGTAAATAGGGTGTATCCCTGTGTTTTGTAAATGACAGAGCATGGCGCTGCAAATTTCCCACAGCTCTGCTCTCCGTCATTTCTTTATAAATATGCCTGTGTTTGTACATCAGAATTCACGGATTCATTAAAAATAAATTGTAGTTTGGTGTATTCCTTTGATAAAAATGTTATATTTATGCTTTGCTGGGTACTGTATCAAATGCCGTTAGAAACATACTAATGCTGATGGAAACATTGTTTTTAACTTTTTCAAAGCTTCCTAAATAAGGAGAACTACCTCATAGAACCACCCAACATTCTAGCAAGTGTATTTCTTGAATGTATCTTTAATTTATTGCCATTTCGTCATATGTATAGACTTTGTGCATTGCCTTTACATATATGAATTATTCCTTTAAATTACTATGTTTCTCCCTCAAGTCCATTGTTTGAATTTGCGGTTCAGTTATGGTACTTAACAACAGATAGCAGATGCTTGTCGAAAATGCTCACAATTGTGCATTTACTCTGGCCACTGATTCGTGCAATGTTATCTCTTTTTCCATTTGACCACAAATTGTAGAATTCTTAATTTTGTTCTAATGAATACCCAGGCTTTGACAGCATTTTTAATCTACGTTTTTTGGGAATGTTTTTAACTATTTTGTGCATTTGTCTTTGTTGCTTAAATTGAAATGTCCCTCATGCCCAAGCAACAGACCATGCAAGCCATCATCCCAAATTGTATTCTATTCAAATTAATTGCAATGACAGTTGTGCACAATAAAATGCAATCTGCGATTTCGATGCTAAGGACAGCCAATACATAATATACTCAAAATAAAATAGCTAGGCGTTAATGGCAATACGTATTATCAAGGCACTAATACTCAGAAGGGAGGACATAAAATAGACATTTAGCAGAAGGCCATAAGTGAACTCATTTAATGTCAAAATGGCTTAGCGTCCTCCAGACAAAAAAATCTGCCACAACCGATATATTTGTGATGATTTATAAAAAATGCAAGACTGCAAATACGTAATTCAGTATTTTGCCCAGACACAGTTGTTAGTGCATACATAAATGGTACATCTACTAGGGTGATTTGATTTTTTCAGAATAAAACATTCTTCTCTTTTAAATAAGCAATGTATCGTCTAGGGATACCGATGCACAACAAAAGCAAAATAAACTTTTTAGCCCATTGTAGGAAGGTGGGTTATTGGTAGGGGCAAATTGGCACCCACCACTCGCAATTAGGCTACAAACCCAGTCTTGGGTCCAGTAGAGGTCTCAAAAAATTATTCCCACGCTTAACTTATGAGACAGGTATGTAAAGCATTTGAAAACATCAATTCAGTAAATAAGTCATACACAACGCAAAATAAAAAATCCCATACCAATTTTAAAAAAAAATTGAATTCTTTTTATCTTTAAAATAACACCAAAATGACAAACATCCAATCTAAGGAACCAGAGATATTAATTTTTGAGGAATAAACACTTAAAAGCGCTAAGGGGCACATGCATCAAGGTACGCAATTGCGATTCCATAATTGCGATTATTAAGGAATCGCTATTATGGAATCGCAATTGCCTATGCATGTAGGTTTTGCTAATATATTAGCGATTCCTACATATTCCTTAAATGTGACTAGCAAATTGGGATTCACAATTAAGAAATAGCTTCCCATTCATTCCTGTGGGCCTAGAGGCCAGTAGGAATGAATGGGAATTGCATGTGCAATTCGCGAGTACCAAATAGTTGATGGTAATTAGCATTCCTAAATGCAAAGTCAAATTTAGGAAAGGCTTGTGGCATTCCAAATAGGGAATCGCTATTTGCGCTTCCCGAAATGCAGTCGCAATTTAGGTAATCGCAAATTTTGCGATGATCTATTTGGAAAATTTGCATTTGGGTTGATGCATCCCAAATGCCAAAATACCAGACACAAAGGCCCGTTTGCGACCAATATTTTGGTTGATACATGTGCCCCTTAGTCACCTTTTGAGGCTTTTTTCAAAAGTTCCTCCAAATTTCTCCAAACTACTGGAACTTCTTACTGAAGTTTCTCTTGAGGGTCCAAGGGGTCCAAAGCACAATCCAAAAGTCGGGAAGCTCCAAGACGGTCCTTGAGAGTTTGGGATGATCTCCGGGAGAGGACTTGGTGGAGTTGATGCAGGTAAGCTCTGTTAACCTATAGCTTGCAGGGAGTCCCCTCTTTAATCCTTTTGAAGCAAGGTACAGAGCTATAAGTCCAGATTGTGAAGCAGATGCAGTCAGTCAGAATGCAGGGCCTGGTGGTGCAAATCAACTTTCCAGCATGACAATCCTTCTTCTTCTCTTAGTTTCAAGAGACACATCTTAAAGGCTCTGCACCTCTCACATATTTACTCAGTGTTTTCTGGGGTCAAGCAGGAGATCACTCCTGACCACTGGGGTGCAAGGCAACACCCTAAAGCATGACCACTTCCCCCAAAGTGTGGCATAATCTTCTCCCAGAAACCACTATTTCTCCAAAATTACCCATGGCTGAAATCTCAGTAGAGCATGAAGAGCTAACTAAACTGATTCTCAGTATGGCTCATTTCCATAGCTCACCAACCCCTATTATCTTTAGGTTCCTTAAAACTCCAATCTGGCAGGGTCAGCAGGGATGGGGGTAGATAGACCTGGCATTCCCTTCCTGTCCTATTCCTCTTTTGAAGCTTAATGCTTTATGTCCTCTCCACATGCTCTGCCCTCCCTGTGTAGTAGAGGTCTCTCCAGCAAATAGCCTCTCTATGGGTGAGCCACTAATTGCTTCATCAAAGCAGCCTGGTTAATCCTGTTAACTTTGACCAACCAGGGAAGACTACAGGAAGGCTGTATTGTGGATTACATACAGGAAAGTCTTATACCTTCTTTTCTGTACAAGTTAGGATAAATTCATCAATAGCATATTGTTGGATTTATCAATTCCATTCGCCTAAGTCTTTGAATGATATTTCATTCAATTCCTAGCAATACTTATGCCTTCATAAACTATTTCAATGTCCCATTCCTGGAACACCAAGAAGAGATATTGGGGGTACTGAACATGCACATATATTGTAGATTATGACTCCACAGTGCTCATAGTACCAACGTCGATTTTGGGAGGTACTTTACTGCAGTGGAGAAAGTGAGATGTGCAATTTTTCTATCCCCTGGGCATATAAGCATCTTTTATAAAGACCCTGTTCATGATTATATGACCCTCCCCCACTCCTGTGACACCTAGGAGAGAGCCTAGGGGTACTGGACATGCAGAAATATTGTAGATGATCAGTTTTGAAGTGCCCCGACCTCCAAAGTCGAATTTGCAGTTAATTTACTTTTAAAAAGCAAGGCAGGGCTGCTTTCAAAAGTAACTCAGACGCTCAGCAGTGCACACATGAAAGTGCAGAAAGGGTTGATGGCTTCTAAAGTGCAATGCCCTATTCTCTACTAGGGATTAGTAGGGTAGATCATGCCAATGGTAAGCGTACACTAATACATAGCATACTGGTAAGTTTTGTAATGTACCTCGTTATAAACTTTCACCTACATTTCCTTGCTTTTGTACTACATAACGGTTTTTGGTATTGACCTTTTACCTAGTTAGGTGCTGCATAAATGCTGTGTGGTTTTCCAAGAAAACTAGCCTCATGTATAATGCATGAGAATTCTCAGAATCACAGCAGGATTACCATCTTCTGCATATTAACTATGTATAAGGGTTGTCCTATCTGTCGTCCTCAGCCAACATGACACAGCAAGGTAGAACCCCTGAGGGTACCTTTTGGGTATATATACACACCATATCTTTTCTGGGGCCGGCAGAGGGTAAAGACTTCCATGCTGACAAACTGAGGTTCCGGCACGCAGAGACTCCAGCTCACAGTGGTCTGACATCCCTTGCGGAGTGTCCAGCTCATGACTAAGACGGGATCATACAGGCTCTCACTTCAGGGAATGGGTTTGGGTTCAGCCTAGGGGGATTCTTAGCTCTACACCTACATACATGCTAGGTACACTTAGGTACATCTAGTGAGGGTTGTATCATAGGAGCACACATTATTATTGTCATGTATTTACATACCTGCCTGGATTCTTTGTTTATCGCTATGGTAGGATTCTACCATTCATTTACTCTATTGGTGCTTATGATCATTTATATTTGTTTGTGTCTCATGGTTGTTTATGCACACCTATTTTACACCAGAATGATGCTAGTTCAGTAAAAGCTTATTAAAAACGTCCCCGCCGTTTATTCTGTGTATCTCTCTGAGACAAAGTGAGCCTGAGTGGCTGTGCGAAAAAGTACTGTACTGTTTCCACGATCCCTGATGGGACAGGGTTGTCATATTCAATAGCTGCCAAGAACTAATCTCTACTTGGTAAGAGTAGTTTACAGTGGCACTGTGAGCTAGCTGGTATACAGGTGATCATATCTGGTGGGAGTGTCTGGATCAGTCTGGACACCAATACCAGAGCCTATGTTGTCTGAACGCGCAGATCCTATATATGTTTATAGGAATTGCATGACAATACCCTACTGCATGTGTGTATTTTCACTGTGTTTGGAACATAGCACTGGCCCTGGGCCTGGTTATATGGAGCTCAGGAACAGTCAGAGTCAGTTAGAACTAGTACCAGTCAGCAAACAATGGGGGTACACAGGGCACACAGGATAACACCTGTTCAATTTTCTGTTCTCAAATTCTTTATAGAAGTTAGAGGGCCAATTCACAAAATCATTTCTGAGTCTGTGAAGCAACACTATTGTAGTATTACTTCACGTTCTTATAAATGCCTTTGTGAACAGGCCCCTTCATGTTGAATATAGAGGAGTCTGGAAAATGATATTCATGTACAGCAAAAGAGCTAAGGCCAAAAGGCCTCAAATCCAAAACATCTCAGTGTTAGCTTATAGGTTATGGGGCCAATTCGGAAAAATGTGTATGAATATGTGAAGTAGCACAGACTACTACTTCTTGCACTCATAAATGTCATTATGAATTGTCCTCAACACGTGAAATATAGAGGAGTCAGGAAAATGGAATTCATGTATGACAAAAGAGAATAAAACAGAAGGCATCAAAACCGAAGCACTTCACGGTTAGTTTAAAGAATATGGGACCAATTCACAAAGGAATTTAGGAATACACGAAGTAGCATAGACAACTCTTAACCCCTTCCACGCTGATGACGAGCTGGGCTCGTCATGGCGTAGCCTCCTCGCACCCTGATGACGAGCCCAGCTCGTCACGTAACATGCACTTTTAAAAATCTCAGCGTACGAGCGGAATTCCGCTAGCGTGCATGAGGTTAAATGTCATTGTGAATTAGCCTCTGGGATGCATGTTTCCAATGGTAAATTTGCATATGTTCATTTACCTTCTTTTTTCTCTTCCAGTAATTCCCAAATGAATTTCTGGCAGGTGTTGACCCATTTACATATGCTGGGTTCCCTGCCACAAACATGGAGATCACTACAGTTGAAAATCCCACTCATAGGGTGAGAAAGTGTGCATTACAATTTTTAGTTTCCTTGAAAGTTTGGGAACAACCACAAACTTGCATGTTTGTGGGTATTCTGAAACTCTGATCTATTCCCTTTCTACCCTAGAAATCATCAGACACGTAATCCTGCACAAGACCAGGAATCACTGGATGGTAGGAGAAGGGTTTTAATACCTTGGCTGCTAAGTGTTTTCACCCCCAGTGCTGGAATCACAGAGTTGCCTCTATTCATGACAAGCTCAGCTCGACATAAGCACAGCTCAACCGCGCCTCATGACGAGCTGAGCTAGTCATGAGCAGGGAAGGGGTTAAATAAAAGATGAAAAATAGCATTTACATATAGGATCCTATTGCCTCTGTGTAGGTTACTGAATTGCAAATTTACTCCTTGTACATTAAAAAATTCATTCATTTCATAACTTTATTTCGGTCATTGACCATAAAAGTGCAGATAAAATACATACAAGCACAGTAATAAAATCCATAAATACAAGCAGTTAAAAAGTTATTAAACAGCAAGTTATCAAAAGTAGAGAAAAAAAGGAATAAAGGGGAATTGCTCCAGTTAGATCCTTATCAGAAAGGTGGTCCTTCTATGCCACATACCATGTAGGAAGCAGGAGACTGCAAAAACAATAGGAGGGGAGGTATCATATGTTAAAACTCTACAAGCCTGTGCACATTGTCTGAGTCCCAAGTTTCTGCACAGTGGAGCCAACCAGCATTTCCGTATTTTGCTATGCGCCAGGCAGAAGAACAGGACATGCACAATATCTTCTATGCTATTATTACAGGCTGGGCGGGTTCCCTCATTTGAGGTAGTCCATTTAGAGGTCAGCACCCTAATGGGCAAGCAGCCATGCCTCAATTGGGTATATAATTTTCTCGCAAGAGGAGGCTGCACTAGATCTAGAAATTCCTCCCTCTTGGGTGCAATTTTCACCTGCAGAAATTCAGTTGATAGCCTACCCAGAGTTGTTGAGCAGTGTAACATATTAAGGCTATGGTTTCTCAGAATAGCCAAAAATTATATTTCGCGTTCGCAGACAGCACAATCCCGCAAATTGCTCCATTTAAGAGCAAAAAAAGATTTGTACATCTATCTATGCCTTAGCCTGCAAGCATCAACTTGCCATTTTCTGAAAACACACACATATTGCTTTCACATACATTCTGGGGCAAATTTGTCAAATAGTTGCATCAGCTGTGTGCCAATCAACAGGACGCAAGAGTGACACAACTCTTAAGTTAAAGTCATCACACCATGCAAGGACACCTTTTGTGGAACTGAGTGGCTTGATAAATCTAGAGTAAGAGACGGGAGGCACTCCAAAGGTTTAGCATGGGTTTTTCCACGCATCCAACTATGGATTTGTGTGCATTATCAGATCTAACATTATTGGTAGACGGGGGAATACATCAAAATGCTTCACTTCCCCTGGGGAGGCATAACAAGGAGAAATATGTTTATTTCTCCTAGTTTTTCCTCTTTCTATGTGGGCTGCATTTTGCAGCCCACATAGAAAGAGGAAAATACCTCAGGGGATTTTTTTTTACAGGAAGGTGTGCATATCTGCACAAAAACTGTCCTACTTGCACCATGCTGCTCTCTGTGAATTTTTTATCACTATGCTCCTCTATTTATTGTGATGGGTGAGCTTCACTCCAAACTAAAGCTTGTCATTTATTTGCAAAAAACATTGAAATGTGTACTAAAATATAAGATTTTTATTTGTAGTAAAACATGTTTATTTCCCATACATTGCCTTGTGATTATAATCAAGTGTATTATGTTCTACTGCAACAGATTAACATTCTTGTGGCTATTCACAAAAAATATTACTTATAGTTGAGGATAATTTATACATGTAAGTTTACTCTTACACTTTTGTTTAACTGTATTACTTTTGGCTATTCCCAAAATCTGAGTATAAAGATATTCAAAAGTGAATACTCAACCATCTCTACCCCTGAAAGAGGGGGGGGAGCTAAGCGTATCTCTGTAATCTACTATTGCAAAATGAAACAACAGTATGTCCACACATGGCTAATCTTGTTATGGCATCACTCTCCTATAGAAAACAAGAGACAAAGGAACAGTCTTAAAATAAAACGAACTGGGCAATGATTTTCAATGAAATCATATAATGCGTTGTGATGGCATGCGATATAATGCATGCGTTGTAGTGACATGCATTGTAATGGCTGCGTTGTAATTGCATGCAATGTAAAGGATGTTGCGATATAATGACTGTGTTGTAAAGGTTGTTTCCAGAAAATATAATATATTAAAACAAATCAAAAGAAATATATATATTTTTTAATTATAACATAGTTTAACAACATTTTGCGAATGTAAAAATTAATTGATGATTAACTTTTAAGAGAATATAATTAAATTATGCTTAGTTCATTCTACACACCACTTTAATAATAATACATAACAAAAAATACATTAGGAGGAAATCATTTTCTTATTTAAACATCAGAATAATAATGTCAATTCAATTGAAAATAAATAAATAATTAAGAATGTTATTCAAAATTAAATTAGTAGTGCCTATTATTCACAATAAGGAGATCTCCACCAGACTGTGGAGTTTCCCTACCAGAAATTATGGCAAAATTAAAAAAATGTATCTAACTTAGAAAACATTAGTAACATAAAATACTATAGTGAATTACTTTCATATATTTATTTTTAATGATGACAAAAATGCAGTAGCACTATTAGCCTAATTTCAATTTAAATCTTCAATTTAAAAATATGTCATTAAAATAAAAATTCCTAATAAAATAGTGAAGAAGTAAAACAAATAGTTTTTTATTATAGCCTTATAGCCCTCCCTAGCGGATATTAAACGCCCGCTCCAGCGTTAAAGGCCTGAGAGGCCTCTGTTCAAACGGATCATTGAAGCATGAATATTCAATGGAGTGCTCCACATTACAATGTTCTAATAGCTGGTATAGCCCAGCTACGAAGGGCTTTAAGGGTATTAGAACATTCTGCCACTAGATGGCAGAATGTTTGAACAAATAAAACAAAGGCTTCAGGGAGCGCTAGGGGATTGAAATCCCGTCAGGCTCCCTGAAGCCTTTGTTCACAGCCACGGCTGTGAACAAAGAAACATTGCAATGTTAGATCTCCTGCTTATACCAGCCATTATAAGCCCGGAGCTACTCCATTGTTTTCAATGGAGCGCCCAATGTTTTAATATAGACTTATAGCCCACCGTAGAGGGCTATACCGGCTATTAAAGCCTTAAATGCCTGAGGCGAAGGCAAGGGACTTTAACAAGGCAGCGGGACTTTAATAGCCGGCATAGCCCTGCTACGAAGGGCTATAAGGCTATTAGAACATTCTACCACTAGAGGGCAGAATGTTCAAAAAAATTAAACAAAGTCTTCAGTGAGTGTGAGGGGATTGAAATCCCCTCAGGCTCCCTGAAGCCTTTGTTCACTGCCACAAGGAAGTATTGGAATGTTGGAGCTCCGGGCTTACACCAGCCATTATAAGCCCGGAGCTACTCCATTGTTTTAAATGGAGCTACCAACATTCCAATGTTCTAATATGCTTTAATATGTGGCGTATCCAATTAATTAAAAGTCCTGTATTTTTTTTTACCAATATCTAATCATCCATAAAAAGATTAATTCAACAGGTTGTTCAAATAATTTATAATTACATTTTAAACATGTATACATGTTAGATCTTTTTAAACATTAAATGATATATATTTATATACTGAGCTATTTTGAATAATTTTAATAATTTTAATAACATTATTTCCTAAAGGGTTTTATTTCAAGTCCATGCCTTAATTATGTTCTGTGATATGGTGTTGTCAAACCAGTGGTTGGCTATGTGCAATACTTGGCTAAATTCAACTCTGAGCAGGAGGAATTTACTATTGGTATTGTTCACTGGTTCCCTTTTTATCTGTAGTAACTTTAGAAGTGCAGTTTGCAGGGTGACCAACTGGCATGGGTGTAATTGTAGGACAGTGAGTGTAAAAAGACATGACAATGGGTCAATATTCAAGACAAAAATTCAGGACAGGAGGTCAAAATTCAGGTCACAACCATAGGTCAAAATGTAAGTTTTACAGACACATCATAGGAGGTCGCACAATAGTATATAAGTAAGCCCATCCATATTTAAAAATATTCCACTATTTGCAGACCTATCCCTCATGTATCCTTCTAACCATCATTTCACTCATCCAATCCTCCATCCTCCCTTTCACTCATCCATCCATCTACCCTTTCACCCTATCCATCCATACACTCCTCCCTCCACTCTTTCACCCATCCATAAATTCACTCATCCTAACCAGCCATTTACCCTTTCACTCATCCAACCATCCATTTACTTACTCATCCATCCACCCAGTCACTCATCCTTCCACTGATTCACCCTTTCAGTCATCCATTCATCTTGCCTTTCTCACTCCATCAACTCTTTCACTTAGCCATCCTTTCCTCCATCCATCCACACACCCATCCATCTTCTCATCCACTCATGAATCCATCCATTAACACTATTACTCAGCCATCCTTTTTTAACATCCATCCACCCTTTCACTCCTTCACTCATCTCTCCATCCTTTTGTCTATCCACCCTCCCTTTTACTCACTCATCCATCGTTAAATCGACCCTTTCACTCACCTGTCCATCCATTAACCCTTTCACTTATCAATTCATCAATAAATCCATCGTTTCACTCATCCATCCACCCATTCACTTGCCCATCATCCACCCTTTCACTCATCCATCATCCTTTCACTCATCCATCCTTCCTTTTATCTAACCATCTACCCTTCCACCCAGACAACATCTATTTATCTTTTCTCTCATCTATCCTTCCACTCACTCATCAATCCATTCATCCTTTCTCTCATTATCCACCCATTCACACTTTCATTTGTCCATTCACCCTTTCACTAATCCATCCAACCATCCACCCATCCCTTCACTTACTCACCGTCTTTTCATATTAATTATGAGCTGAGCCTTTGCCTGCAGAGTTGCAGACAGAGAGGCCCATCAATAAATTCACCCTTGCTGTAGTTCCTAAAGCAAGCGGTTGGGTGGGCTGTAGGGTTTACAATGCTGCTGCACATAGGCAATCTGAAAAAGTAGAAATCATGAGTCACGCATGATACACAGTGCCAGGCCATGAGGTGACTGTGACTTGGTGTTGTTTCCAGGGCTTTAAGTGGGATGAAAAAACTGGGGGGCTCTCAAAAGGGGATGTTCGATGTACTAAAGGGCGTGGCATAAAACACCTAAGCTAAAAATCTATGCTAAGTATACTGTGCCACCCTACTGGTATTTTGCCTCATCCGTCATTGTATCCAGATTCATAACACAACAAGTGACGTTACACCTATAACAAGCCAGAACTATTGGCTTTGTCAATGGTTGTTAGTTGCATAAAATATACCATAGCTTTTTTGAATGTAATATTGAAAATACATCAGTTTTAAAATGATGAGACAGAAAGAACTCTAACCCCTTCTTTTTACCATCTTTAACCACCTTTCCTTGAACTGGATTCTCACCTAGCAGCATTGGGGGTTTTGCGTATTTCTTCCTCCTGACAGACCCCTGCCCTAGACGGAGGCTTGGGGAGGCCCACCACATGCTTTGAAGCCCAGACTCACCCTTTGTCATTCTGTATGTGGCAATCAGCCTGAATAGAGACTGACTAAGGACAGTGTGGGGTTGCTCTTGTGCTCCAAGGAGGAGTGCAAGGCTGCCCCGTCAGGGAGTTGAGGCTTCATGCGGGAGAACAGAGTGTACAGATTTTTTGCAACTCTGCGTTCCGTTTAGAACGCAGAGTTACCGATAATGCCGTACTCCGCAGCGCAGCAGAGTTTTTTTCTTGTTCGCGTTATCAAAATGTGTTTTCGCGTTTGCGGCTTACAGTAATCCCTGCATTTTCCGATGAGATTTCTTATCCGGTCGCGTGGACCACAAGATTTTAGTACCTGCTGCGCGATCCCGCAAGAGTGTGCGATCGCAAACACATCTTTTGGATGCACCATTTGACATCCGGCGGAAGTTCGACGAAGCTTGCGATGCTGAACATGCAGAAATTGCAATCTGGAGAAGAATATCTCTCGAGCAGCATAAAACCTTCTTGAAAATGATGATTTGGAGGAAAAACACTCCTCAGATTGACATTTGACTGTACTTTTTTGTGCAAGGAGTCCTTTTTCTTTTTTTGTTTATTTTTTTAAGGGGCCACCGAGTCCCCAACTTCCTTTCCTGTCCAGCAGTCTCCTCCAAGTGCTTTGTCCATATCCTGTTCACTTTTCATTTGGATTTGGAGCTGGAAGGATCTTTCTTTGTGTCTGCTGCAACATATCTCAATGAATTTGAGGACTTTTGGATTTGAGATTTTACAAGTAAGTTGTAGAATTGGTGTTGTTTTGTTTCATTGGGGCATTGCAGGTTGCAACCACAATTTATTGTGCTTTTAATCAGTTTTTTAAATTTATAGTGGGTAACCAGTAGGCCCAGAGCTACTCATGGTTGCATGAAAAAAACTGTCTCTGCGGTGTCTGTTGAATTCAAACATCATTTAGGGCATGGATGGTATTGGATTGAACTGCAAAATTAGTTTTGGGGGATATTTCATTTTTTTGGTGTGTGTTAAATAAATGTCTTTGTTGGATGTGTGTGTGTGGGTGGTGTGGTGGTTGTTGTGTAACTTGCAAACCTTGTTTAGCCCTGTGGATTTTCCTTTTTGCATTGTTGCATTAAAGCTGTGTTGTTGTTTAGCATGCTTCCTTTGCCTGGCCATTTAGGCATGCTTGAGTTTATTGTTTTCCAGGCCTCCTGCTTGTTGTGACTGTGAGTGATCATGTGGCTGGTGGCCATTTTGTGGTGGTAGTTTAGTAGTGTGCTGCTTTTGCCATATAGGCCTGCATGTATTTCCTTTTTTCCTCTTGGCTTACTGCTTAGTTCCATCCCCTTTTTCCAGCTGCAGCTCCTGAATGACGTGATGCACAAATTAATGGCAATCAGGTTCCACTTCCATTTCATTTGTAATTTGGTTTTTGTGCTTCTTCTTTCCTATCCTTCCTGAGTGTACTCTTGTTATCAAAGTCTCACCAATGGCTACATTTTATAATATATGACAAGTGTGACCACCACTACACACTAAGTTATATATTATATTTGTTTGTTTGTACTAGTAGTAATTAAACTACAACAACAAACGCAACATTTCACTGATGTTCTTCTGGCTTCTTTGCTTTTAGGTGCACAAAAGACTGAGGAGGAGGTGTCATCATCACCCGTTCTACTGCAAGACAGAAGTTATTCTGCGCACGATGTCACGTGACGTGTGACCACAGACATCCCTCCAACTTGTGCAACTGCATCCTGCTGACATCTGAAGAAATGGCCCCAAAGAAGGTACCAGGTACTCCAGTACCGAGAAAGTTGCCAGTGAGAAGAAGGAACAGAAGAAGGAAGTGGCACTTACCAAGACTGGTATGCCACCCAAAATGTTTTTTGGGAAACAAAAAATTATGCCTGCAGCAGAGGTGCCTGGGGCCCAAGCTGGGAGCACCACCTCTGCATCAGTGGGCCCACCCCACCACCCTAGGCCCAAGTCCATGAGTGTCGCAGAGGCAGCCAGTGTAATTGTGCAAACGTCAGCTAGCTGTGATGTTGAAATTGACTTATTGTTATCGCAAATTAGTACTCAATCAATGCAGGAGGAAACTCAGCAGATAAGAGGGCAACAACAGCTGCAACGACCACTGCAACCACTGTCCACAATCGTAGTTTTACCTCCCAAAGTAGGGGAAGTTCAGGAAATCGAGCTTCCTGCAGAGGAAGATGTACAGCAAGCCACTCTTTCAGAAGATCCATTGTCTTCCATATCCCAGCAAGGAAAAAGAGGGTTAGTCCATCAACTTCGTCTTCAAGCTCCCCTTCTGATAATCTAGATGCCACTTGGAAGCCACCAGCTTAGTCTAAGAGTAAGGCATGCCACGTGACAAGGCTAGGAAAAAGGAAGATTCCAGAAAACCTTAGAGTTATGAAGGTAGATGTAGAAGAGGAGGATGATGACGAGCCAGTCATCATGGACATCACTCCCGCCCCAGTGGAGATGGAGACCAACATTATTACCCCATCCCAAGTTGCTTTGAGGGATGTGGCACGAATACCACCAACACAGGTAACACAAACACCACCTCCAGCTTCCATATTTACATTTTCAAAGACCCAGCAGGGACCTACATCCAACACAACCACCACCTCAATACATAGTGTTACTGGCACTGCACAGAGTCAAATTCCAGGCACACCCTCCAGTTTATCCGGCATTGCAAGAGGCACCTCCAGCAGCGCAAGAAAGTTTACCTCACCAGTTTGGGACTTCTTTTTAGTTAGCAATAAGGAGGAGAATGTTGCTATATGCTCAATTTGACGACAATGTGCTAGTCGGGGTAAGCTTTGTACAAAATTAGTACCGGAAGCTAAACAACCCATCTGAAAAACCACTGCTTGATCCAGTGGGAGGCGCACCTTAGTGGCCAAAAAAGTGAAACTGCACCCATTGCTGTTGGTGGGGATGAAGAAGAAGAAGAAGATATGATCGCACTGGAAGGTAAACAAGAGGGAGATATTTTCTCTGGTACACAAAGTAGCCCTGATCCCAGCAGTGCAGTGGTACCACCCTCATCCTCATCAGCCTCAGCAACATCTCAGTGGCACCGTAGTAAGAGTTTGGCTGAGACACCAAGGCAACAGAGTACTGCAATAAAAAAAGGGCGCTGTTGAACCTAACTGGGGTCAAGAAGTCACCTGCATCAGCGATACCAGAAAGTAAAAATATCCAGCTTTCCATTGTCAGCATCCTTAGGTCGGAGGGGCAGTTCGAACGCAACCACCCAACGGCATGTTTGTACAATGCGAAGGTGGTGAAAATTTTAGTGCTGGACCTTCTCCCTTTTTCTTTTGTGGAAGGGGTGGGGTTTCTGGCATTTGGGACAGCCATCCACCCAAAATGGAAGGTTCCCAGCCTGTCCTATTTCACCAGAGTTGCTGTCCCAGCACTACATCACAACGTGCTGTAATTGCTTGGACAAGCTTTGCAGCAGAGTGCCGTTCACAATATCCACCTGGCAACAGACATGTGGACCAGTTGGCAAGCCACTGATTACATGTGCATCACTGCACACTGGATCTCTTTTGAGGGGGTTAGAGAAAAGATATCTGCAGCAGGCGTTGTTGACACTGCTGAGATTTTTAATGCCACTCCTAAACATGCAACTGTATCCATATTCGCCATGGAGAAATCTCATACTGCTGCAAACATTTTGGAAGAGTTTAACAGCAAGGTATTTGAATGGCTGCACCCAAGAGGCCTTAACATTGGTGTTGTTGCCACGAACAATGGCAGTAATATAGTTAAGGCCATGCGCACTGGTGGCTATTTCAGGGTCCTGTGTTTGGCGCACTGCATTAACATCATTGTTCAAGTCTTTCTGAAAACAAAGAGAGATCACCCAACTTAATGACCACCTGCAGAAGACTATGCACACATTTCAGCCATTCTTTTAAAGCCCGGAAGCAGATGAGGATCATTCAACATGAGCATACAATGCCAGTCAAGGCACTCATCCAGGAGGTGCCACACATTGGAACTCAACTTATTACATGCTTGATTGTCTGTTTGATCAGTACAGACCAATCAATGATTATGTCATGCAAAGACTAGGGGATGCTTGTCTACTGTGAAAGGCATAACCATTGAAATGGACCAATGGAGGCTAGTTTTATACCTGACAGAGATGCGGCTACCTTTTGAGCTCTTCACACGTGAAGTCAGCAAGGAGAACTGTACTATGGGCCTAGCTATCCCATTGTTGCACATGCTAGAGCAACAGATGAAGGCGGTGTCTGAATCTTACAAAGGTGTGGAGGAAAAAAATAAGCATATGAGTGTGTGGAGAGCTTAGCTGAAATTAGAAGGGTGCAAACTAGCATTGTGTCAGACAAACATTACATATGTGCCATAATTCGGTACAAATCAGCACTGAACACTAAGACATTAATTTATTTTTCGGAAGTGAATGTTGACCAGTACACAACTTGGATAGCTAAGGCAGCCAATGACTTGGAAAATGAATAGCTGTTTATTAAAGGCCTGCTACTCCAACCCACAATGAGTACTGCAGTAGGGCATCCAGCGTCAAGTTCAACTTCACAGCAGTCACCAACAACAGCAAGAACAGGATCATCAGCCCCAGTAAAATCGGCACAGGATTGGTATGTATAGCAAGAGCATATTAGGTTTAGCGGTCATGATGCAAAGGCAAAAGAGGCCCAGCACACCTGAGCATTGAGCAGATGGGCCAGGCCTATCTGGATGACTCAACAGAGGTCTTTATTGATCACAACACATTTGTGTATTGGTATTAGAAAATGCACCACTTGCCAGTGGTCAGCAGGCAAGCGATAAACTATCTGGCTTGCCCTGTCGCAAGCTTCTCTACTGACCGTGTTTTCAGTGCTGGGGGTGCCATTGTAACAGTGAAAAGACCAAGTCTCTTGCCCAAACAAGTGGACAGGTTAACCATGATCGAAATGAATCAGCACTTTATACCACCAAATTACAAAATATGTGAATCACAGCAGGAAGATGAGGACAGCGACTTTGGTGACAGAAGTAGTGTGTTAGATGATTACCTACTTCTGGTTGAACCACCAGAGTTTGAGGATGAGCTATATATCCCTGACAAGTAGGCTTTCAACATGTTACTTTCTTACTTACTTACTTACTTTTATTCCTTGTGTGCTTCTCTGTCTTTCTGGTTCGAATCACAACAAATCCATCACCGCTGTCTTCTCTTTTTATTGCCATATTGGAGTTGTGTGCATTTAAGTCCACTCCTCCGAGTCCTGCTCCATCCTCCTCCTGACTCGCCCTAAATCCTTTTTCCTCAAGCCAGATGATTGGATGGAGAATAGTACAAGTTGCCTCGTTGAGTCAGTCCAAAAGAAGTGGAACATGATTACTATAGCTATCCTCCCTTCCGAGGCGAGAGAGACTGCCACTTAACTTGAGAAGAGAATGAACAGGTAATGAATGGTATGCATTGGACGTTGACTCTGAGTGATTAGTGTTTGTGTTGTTGTTTGTTGTGGATGAAGTGAAGTCAAAGTGAAGTCAAAGTGTACTAGTATTTAATCTACACACTAAAAGTGACTCAGTCAATGTTTCCCTTCTTGTTGTTTAGTAACAAAATTGTACTTCTACTGCAGGCTGATCCAGTGCATTTTTGAATATGGAATCTAGATTCACTCGGTACACTGTAGACTGAGTTGGACGATGCCATCATGAGGACAACCGTGACATAGTATCTTCGCAGTTAGTCAGTAGTATCGGAGATGATTGATGGAATAACTCAGGGTGTTTTTCATATGTGGCATAAAAGGTAAACAAGTCAAAAACAACCACAGCAGACCTACATGTCTGTGTGATGGTAGAGTCTAGTCACGAGTCTTATGACTGTAGTAGTGGTATGACTGAGAGCTGTAGATTGATTTAGTTACTTACTTTGGAAAATGCTATGTTGCTGTATAATTGTGCTCTGTCTGGCTAAGTGGAGGTTGGGTGGCACTGTGTGCCTGCTCTGTCCTGTTGCTGTTGTAGGTTAATGCTGGAAACAGACAGCAGAGTAGACATGATTTAGCCATGCCGCCTCTGAAAGGTTTTGCACTCCTCCGTATTTTATGCTTTTTTTCCTCCTTGATTCCTCCTTGATTTTTCAATATCCATTTTGCTTTGCCATCTACACTTACAAGCTGACCTTACCCTCTGCTAAACAGAGTAAAACAACTCACACTCACTTACAAATCTGCATCCGGCGGGCAGGCAGTGGCACCCAAGTTTGATGGACACAGCGTCCATGGAAGGGAGGACCAAAAGTAATGCAGAGATGCAACTCCCCAATTTGACCAGGATCATACAGTATCTTTAGTATCATCATCTTTAAAATAATTTGATTATTTTTTTCTCTTCAATCATTATGACTGTGTGTTGTTGTTATTGTTACTCTTTACTTATTGAACCCTACAGCTATTTTTTAATTTTCTTTGCTAGCTTTAAAAGGAAGCCCAGTACAACAGAATATCAACTGTATGTAATTTGGGCCTCTCTCTATGAGGGCAAAGAGTAAAAGCAGATAGCATAATAATAATTAATAATAAACTGCTGCCCTATACTATCTACTATGGATTTGACCAATGCTTTATGATTAGTATCTACAATCAAAACATCAAGTGGATTAACGGCCCCTAAGGGGGGAGAAGGGAGAAAGGGAGGGGTAGTGCTCAAGGGAGTGTCGAGAGGTCATAGCATAGTATAAGAAAGTAACAATACAAATTTGCAAAGGTTATCCAAAGATAATCTGAATACACACGTCCCAAATTAGGACTATAAATTCAAGAACAAATATGAACATAGCAATTCCACGGTCACAACTAATTATTAGTCAATTCAAAAGTGTGCCGGAAAGACAAATTACAAAAGGAACTGTCGACGTTTCGACCCCTATCTATAGGCCGAATGGAGTCCTTTTACGGGGTCTTCATCAGGACATCAGAATGGGGAAGAGAGGGGGCCATTCTGTATAAAAAAATGAATGAACACGTATTTGACAACAGTCCATATGGAGGATGAAGAGCATCATCCTATCTAAAAAATTAGATGCAAGACATTAAATCTGATTTACCATGGTTGTGTTCTCACAAAGAGGGGAGGTTTCTATACATGTGCGGAGGATACCCGCTGAACGTCGAGGTAGGTATGGCGGTAATAGAACTCAACGCACCAGTGATCTGTAAAAAATAAAGAGATCTTACTTTGATATCCTCAGTTTTGAAAGGAAAGGATCATGACAGGTGGCCTGATAATGCGCTTTATCGACGCATTCTATGACAGGACCTGAGGATTAAGCTGATGGGAAATGATCTGGGCTACATGGAGCATCTTCCGATTACTGAAATACTTATAGGTCGGATGATTGAGACCTACCCAGCGCTGAAAGTCGGGTACTATACTTGGTAAAAACAGGGAGTAGGATCAGTTGCATGGGTGATAGACATCACGTGTAAATGGTCGCAGTAAAATGATTACTCACAATTAGAGGTGCTTAATTAGACCGTTCACAACTCAGATGAGGCTATGCATAGTATAGTTTCAAAAGGACAGTCAATTCGGAATGTTGTTAAACCTGGTAATAAGAGGGATATTGTTAGAAGGACAGGCATTCTGTTATAGTCATCGATCTTGGTGAAAAGAAAAGGAAAAGGTCTTACTTGCAAAGGTACATGGGCTTGCAAGTTCAAAAAAACGGCAGTTTGCAATACGGCGTCTGTCCGTAGAAACTGGAAATTGTTGTGCAGCATAATACATCAGTCACTTAGTCTGCGAGAGAGTAAGGATGATTTATTAAAAAGGAGGGACTTGGAGGTTATTAATCAGGGAGAGGTGTAATCGCATTGAAAATTACTTACTGGCTCTGGCATCCATGATGCCTGCTACTTGAGTGTCGAACATAAACTTCGTTCGATTAGGTGGGTCCGGTATTTTATCTAAAAGAATTCAAAAGAGTGTGCTGTAATAGCGGGACTCGTAGGTTACCAGAGTAAGCAAAACAGTCAAAATTGACTTGAGGAGGCACTTACTTGCTAAATTACGGCAAACGACCCTGCCTGCTGCTGAACACACGAACGGCAACTCCGCAGTCTGAGCTACGCGGAGTTAGGGGCAGAGCTAGACTTCGTGCCGGCTCGGGAAATGGAAGAGTTACTTCACTTAGTATTTTGGTGAAGTTAGATACGATGTTAATACAAAACTCAAGATTTTTAGAAAAAGAGGAAACACTGTGATTGACAAATAACAAATAACAACAAATGTGATAGAATTGCAAAATGTAGCGAAATAGTGCAGCTCTCATGCAAGAGGCTGAAGACTATTTACTAGATTGCTGCAACAAATGTTGAATGGATAATGTTAATACTGATTCCACGCGACCCTTGTTGCACGATGTCGTGAATGGTAGCAATTTACAAAGGTAAGGTAAGCAGGAGCCGCAAGATTTAACATTATATCATTTTAAACTACGTACATATTTTAAAAAAACACAAGCAGCATTAGCACCTTATGTATAGAGCAAAGGTTAAAAGGGACCAAAAGATTAAACATTATATCACTTTAAACCACGCACATATTTTAAATCAGGCTGCATTGACACCCTTTGTATAGCCAAAGCTCATAAGATTCTGTAGCAAAAAGAGTGATAGGTTAGGCAAAAGACATTTCGACAAGGATTAGTTTATATTAACCCAATGCTGCCAATTGGGATAGACTACTGTCTTGTTCATTCAGCCCATTATTAATGGAGTCCAGGAGGGTCATCCATTTCGATTCTCGAGTGTTAAGTACTGCGGGGAGGTTGCCCCCTCTTCTACCTAGGACTACTTTTTCAACAACAAACCAACGTAAGTCTGAAATGATGTGTCCTGCTGCCCCCCAATGTTCCACGAGGGGCGCACCTGCCACTTTACATCTCAATCTACTGGAATGTGAAGATATTCGGGCTTTAATTTTCTGCTGAGTTTGCCCTACGTATAGTTGGTTGCAGGGACACTGGATGATGTAGATTACTCCCATGGAGTTGCAATTCGTGAAATGTTTTAGGTTGTAAGTCCTGCCTCCGTGGATGAATGATTTTGTCTGGATAGTGGTGTCACATGCCGTGCATGCACCACAGCTGTAGTGGCCGATTACCGCAGGTAAGTTCCAAAGAGTTGGTAAAGTCGGTTGGCTTGCTGACTCTAAATAAGAGTGGACAACCATGTCCCTGATGTTTTTGGCTCGCTTGAACGAGTGTAGAGGTAAATCCTTTTGAGCGATCACGTCTGCCACCAAAGGCCAGTTTTGGTTAATGATTTTCTTGAGATCATTACTGCGTGTGGAGAAAGTTGTGACGCAGATTATTCGATCAGCCGTAGTTCGGGGCATCGTCTCTGGATTTAGGAGGACATCTCGTGGGTTGTACCAGGCTCGCAAGCCAACCGACTTTACCAACTCTTTGGAACTTACCTGCGGTAATCGGCCACTACAGATGTGGTGCATGCACGGCATGTGACACCACTATCCAGACAAAATCATTCATCCACGGAGGCAGGACTTACAACCTAAAACATTTCACGAATTGCAACTCCATGGGAGTAATCTACATCATCCAGTGTCCCTGCAACCAACTATACGTAGGGCAAACTCAGCAGAAAATTAAAGCCCGAATATCTTCACATTCCAGTAGATTGAGATGTAAAGTGGCAGGTGCGCCCCTCGTGGAACATTGGGGGGCAGCAGGACACATCGTTTCAGACTTACGTTGGTTTGTTGTTGAAAAAGTAGTCCTAGGTAGAAGAGGGGGCAACCTCCCCGCAGTACTTAACACTCGAGAATCGAAATGGATGACCCTCGTGGACTCCATTAATAATGGGCTGAATGAACAAGACAGTAGTCTATCCCAATTGGCAGCATTGGGTTAATATAAACTAATCCTTGTCGAAATGTCTTTTGCCTAACCTATCACTCTTTTTGCTACAGAATCTTATGAGCTTTGGCTATACAAAGGGTGTCAATGCAGCCTGATTTAAAATATGTGCGTGGTTTAAAGTGATATAATGTTTAATCTTTTGGTCCCTTTTAACCTTTGCTCTATACATAAGGTGCTAATGCTGCTTGTGTTTTTTTAAAATATGTACGTAGTTTAAAATGATATAATGTTAAATCTTGCGGTTCCTGCTTACCTTACCTTTGTAAATTGCTACCATTCACGACATCGTGCAACAAGGGTCGCGTGGAATCAGTATTAACATTATCCATTCAACATTTGTTGCAGCAATTTAGTAAATAGTCTTCAGCCTCTTGCATGAGAGCTGCACTATTTCGCTACATTTTGCAATTCTATCACATTTGTTGTTATTTGTTATTTGTCAATCACAGTGTTTCCTCTTTTTCTAAAAATCTTGAGTTTTGTATTAACATCGTATCTAACTTCACCAAAATACTAAGTGAAGTAACTCTTCCATTTCCCGAGCCGGCACGAAGTCTAGCTCCGCCCCTAACTCCGCGTAGCTCAGACTGCGGAGTTGCCGTTCGTGTGTTCAGCAGCAGGCAGGGTCGTTTGCCGTAATTTAGCAAGTAAGTGCCTCCTCAAGTCAATTTTGACTGTTTTGCTTACTCTGGTAACCTACGAGTCCCGCTATTACAGCACACTCTTTTGAATTCTTTTAGATAAAATACCGGACCCACCTAATCGAACGAAGTTTATGTTCGACACTCAAGTAGCAGGCATCATGGATGCCAGAGCCAGTAAGTAATTTTCAATGCGATTACACCTCTCCCTGATTAATAACCTCCAAGTCCCTCCTTTTTAATAAATCATCCTTACTCTCTCGCAGACTAAGTGACTGATGTATTACGCTGCACAACAATTTCCAGTTTCTACGGACAGACGCCGTATTGCAAACTGCCGGTTTTTTGAACTTGCAAGCCCATGTACCTTTGCAAGTAATACCTTTTCCTTTTCTTTTCACCAAGATCGATGACTATAACAGAATGCCTGTCCTTCTAACAATATCCCTCTTATTACCAGGTTTAACAACATTCCGAATTGACTGTCTTTTTGAAACTATACTATGCATAGCCTCATCTGAGTTGTGAACGGTCTAATTAAGCACCTCTAATTGTGAGTAATCATTTTACTGCGACCATTTACACGTGATGTCTATCACCCATGCAACTGATCCTACTCCCTGTTTTTACCAAGTATAGTACCCGACTTTCAGCGCTGGGTAGGTCTCAATCATCCGACCTATAAGTATTTCAGTAATCGGAAGATGCTCCATGTAGCCCAGATCATTTCCCATCAGCTTAATCCTCAGGTCCTGTCATAGAATGCGTCGATAAAGCGCATTATCAGGCCACCTGTCATGATCCTTTCCTTTCAAAACTGAGGATATCAAAGTAAGATCTCTTTATTTTTTACAGATCACTGGTGCGTTGAGTTCTATTACCGCCATACCTACCTCGACGTTCAGCGGGTATCCTCCGCACATGTATAGAAACCTCCCCTCTTTGTGAGAACACAACCATGGTAAATCAGATTTAATGTCTTGCATCTAATTTTTTAGATAGGATGATGCTCTTCATCCTCCATATGGACTGTTGTCAAATACGTGTTCATTCATTTTTTTATACAGAATGGCCCCCTCTCTTCCCCATTCTGATGTCCTGATGAAGACCCCGTAAAAGGACTCCATTCGGCCTATAGATAGGGGTCGAAACGTCGACAGTTCCTTTTGTAATTTGTCTTTCCGGCACACTTTTGAATTGACTAATAATTAGTTGTGACCGTGGAATTGCTATGTTCATATTTGTTCTTGAATTTATAGTCCTAATTTGGGACGTGTGTATTCAGATTATCTTTGGATAACCTTTGCAAATTTGTATTGTTACTTTCTTATACTATGCTATGACCTCTCGACACTCCCTTGAGCACTACCCCTCCCTTTCTCCCTTCTCCCCCCTTAGGGGCCGTTAATCCACTTGATGTTTTGATTGTAGATACTAATCATAAAGCATTGGTCATTAAATAACATATGCCAATTTGAATTCTGTCCAGACAATTTTTGCTTGATGTTTTGTGTAATCTGCTGTGTTTGTTATATACAATACACAACTCCTTCCTATGGGGACCCCCCTCTCATATGTATCATATAGCGCCCAGGTCCCCTAGACTGCATGGGTTAACCCCTCTTTTTGTAACGCTATACTATCTACTAGTCTAGTTAGTAAGTACTACTTATCATTTACCATTAAGGCATCATCATGCATGCATTTACTTTTTTTCCCTGCACAGATTTATGAATATTATTGTCGTCTGCCAAGATTGTGTGTGTGTGTTGTTGTTGTCCATGTGTACTGTTCGTCTTTGTCAAATCTTTACCTCAAATACCCCTTCCCAACCATTCATCAAACTCTAACCCTCTTCCCCCAGGCTGTGTGATTTATATTGAGGTGTGACTAAATTAAATTTACACCAATAGTTGATCAGACACTTGCTGGGGCAGATGTGGTGAAAGAAACACTAATTCAATTTGAAGACAGGGAGAGGATCTTCTTCTTTTGCTTGCCCACCCATGCTCAGTATATTGGCAAGCCAATTTTCCCAAAGGAACATAATCCATCATAATTAATTGCTGGCATCGAGTGGATTAATCATCCTCCTTTTACAGCACTAAAGGTTACGTTTGTGTTGAGCAACTCAACACAACTACAGTTTGTAACTTGTTCTACTAGGCTATCCCCACCACCATTATGTTTTATTTTACTTTAGCATTGCTAATCAACATTATTAGGGTTTATTGTTTTGCAGTATTTATGTGTACTGTACTGTAGATCGTTCTACTACTCCTTCCAGAGTCTCTTTCAGACAACGGACTATCTCATTTTCTTTTTTTGCTAATGTTACTGCCAGTGTCTACTACTATCACCACAACCATGGCATCTTGGGAAAACAAACCATCATCACCATTCAGCCATCGCTGCCATCGCTGTGCTTAAGTTTAAACATGAATCACAGGTAAGAGAAGAAGTTTGGGCGAGGCATAATTAATAATGAAAATTAATTCATTAATTCACACATCCACACCCTTGAGTCCAGTTGCAGAATGCATAGACTAGGAGGAGAGACTGACAGTACAAGTAGGATAAGTCACTCAGTGAGGGAACCGCAGCTATCTGCTTGTGTGTTACAAAAAAATGGCAGATGATTTAAATCAAACACTATTCAGAAAAGGGGGTGGTGATGAACAGAGTGTCTGAATTAAGCAGACCACTCTTACCCAGTCCAAGGATCAGGGCTTGATCCATCACCGTTATTTATCTCACTGCACCATCCCTGCTCAGAACCTGGCTATATGCAAATCAGTCTGTCCCTGGCCCAGTGCATCATGGGAACAGGGCAGACTAAACTACCAAGCCAATTCTTCACCAGAAAGGAGACTGGGCCAGGGTCAGGCTAATTTGCATATAGCCAAGTTCTGAGCTGGGATGGTGCAGTGAGCTAAAAAACGGTGATGGATCAAGCCCTGATCTTTGGACTGGGTAAGAGTGGTCTGCTTAATTCAGACACTCTGTTCATCACCACCCCCTTTTCCGAATCATTTTTGTCCACCATAAGCGTGGAAGGGTATACTCAGATGTGAGTCTCTAGCTCATTGCACCATCAGGATTCAAGCAAGCCGGGCCGAAGATGGCTGAAATGCCAGAAACCGGTCCCCGGTAGCTTGTTTCCTTCCCAGTATAAGAATTGGCTTGGTAGTTTGGTCTGCCCTGTTCCCATGATGCACTGGGCCAGGGTCAGGCTAATTTGCATATAGCCAAGTTCTGAGCTGGGATGGTGCAGTGAGCTAAAAAACGGTGATGGATCAAGCCCTGATCTTTGGACTGGGTAAGAGTGGTCAGCTTAATTCAGACACTCTGTTCATCACCACCCCCTTTTCTGAATCATTTCTGTCCACCATAAGCGTGGAGGGGTATACTCAGATGTGGGTCCCTAGCTCATTGCACCATCAGGATTCAAGCAAGCCGGGCCGAAGACGGCTGAAATGCCAGAAACCGGTCCCCGGTAGCTTGTATCCTTCCCAGTATAAGAATTGGCTTGGTAGTTTGGTCTGCCCTGTTCCCATGATGCACTGGGCCAGGGTCAGGCTAATTTGCATATAGCCAAGTTCTGAGCTGGGATGGTGCAGTGAGCTAAAAAACGGTGATGGATCAAGCCCTGATCTTTGGACTGGGTAATAGTGGTCTGCTTAATTCAGACACTCTGTTCATCCCCACCCCCTTTTCTGAATCATTTTTGTCCACCATAAGCGTGGAAGGGTATACTCAGATGTGAGTCCCTAGCTCATTGCACCATCAGGATTCAAGCAAGCCGGGCCGAAGACGGCTGAAATGCCAGAAACCGCTCCCCGGTAGCTTGTTTCTTTCCCAGTATAAGAATTGGCTTGGTAGTTTGGTCTGCCCTGTTCCCATGATGCACTGGGCCAGGGTCAGGCTAATTTGCATATAGCCAAGTTCTGAGCTGGGATGGTGCAGTGAGCTAAAAAACGATGATGGATCAAGCCCTGATCTTTGGACTGGGTAAGAGTGGCCTGCTTAATTCAGACACTCTGTTCATCACCACCCCCTTTTTTGAATCATTTTTGTCCACCATAAGCGTGGAAGGGTATACTCAGATGTGAGTCCCTAGCTCATTGCACCATCAGGATTCAAGCAAGCCGGGCCGAAGACGGCTGAAATGCCAGAAACCGGTCCCCGGTAGCTTGTTTACTTCCCAGTATAAGAATTGGCTTGATAGTTTGGTCTGCCCTGTTCCCATGATGCACTGGGCCAGGGTCAGGCTAATTTGCATATAGCCAAGTTCTGAGCTGGGATGATGCAGTGAGCTAAAAAAACGGTGATGGATCAAGCCCTGATCTTTGGACTGGGTAATAGTGGTCTGCTTAATTCAGACACTCTGTTCATCACCACCCCCTTTTCTGAATCAGTTTTGTCCACCATAAGCGTGGAAGGGTATACTCAGATGTGAGTCCCTAGCTCATTGCACCATCAGGATTCAAGCAAGCCGGGCCGAAGACGGCTGAAATGCCAGAAACTGGTCCCCGGTAGCTTGTTTCCTTCCTAGTATAAGAATTGGCTTGGTAGTTTGGTCTGCCCTGTTCCCATGATGCACTGGGCCAGGGTCAGGCTAATTTGCATATAGCCAAGTTCTGAGCTGGGATGGTGCAGTGAGCTAAAAAACGGTGATGGATCAAGCCCTGATCTTTGGACTGGGTAATAGTGGTCTGCTTAATTCAGACACTCTGTTCATCCCCACCCCCTTTTCTGAATCATTTTTGTCCACCATAAGCGTGGAAGGGTATACTCAGATGTGAGTCCCTAGCTCATTGCACCATCAGGATTCAAGCAAGCCGGGCCGAAGACGGCTGAAATGCCAGAAACCGCTCCCCGGTAGCTTGTTTCTTTCCCAGTATAAGAATTGGCTTGGTAGTTTGGTCTGCCCTGTTCCCATGATGCACTGGGCCAGGGTCAGGCTAATTTGCATATAGCCAAGTTCTGAGCTGGGATGGTGCAGTGAGCTAAAAAACGATGATGGATCAAACCCTGATCTTTGGACTGGGTAAGAGTGGCCTGCTTAATTCAGACACTCTGTTCATCACCACCCCCTTTTTTGAATCATTTTTGTCCACCATAAGCGTGGAAGGGTATACTCAGATGTGAGTCCCTAGCTCATTGCACCATCAGGATTCAAGCAAGCCGGGCCGAAGACGGCTGAAATGCCAGAAACCGGTCCCCGGTAGCTTGTTTACTTCCCAGTATAAGAATTGGCTTGATAGTTTGGTCTGCCCTGTTCCCATGATGCACTGGGCCAGGGTCAGGCTAATTTGCATATAGCCAAGTTCTGAGCTGGGATGATGCAGTGAGCTAAAAAAACGGTGATGGATCAAGCCCTGATCTTTGGACTGGGTAATAGTGGTCTGCTTAATTCAGACACTCCGTTCATCACCACCCCCTTTTCTGAATCAGTTTTGTCCACCATAAGCGTGGAAGGGTATACTCAGATGTGAGTCCCTAGCTCATTGCACCATCAGGATTCAAGCAAGCCGGGCCGAAGACGGCTGAAATGCCAGAAACTGGTCCCCGGTAGCTTGTTTCCTTCCTAGTATAAGAATTGGCTTGGTAGTTTGGTCTGCCCTGTTCCCATGATGCACTGGGCCAGGGTCAGGCTAATTTGCCTATAGCCAAGTTCTGAGCTGGGATGGTGCAGTGAGCTAAAAACGGTGATGGATCAAGCCCTGATCTTTGGACTGGGTAAGAGTGGTCTGCTTAATTCAGACACTCTGTTCATCACCACCACCTTTTCTGAATCATTTTTGTCCACCATAAGCGTGGAAGGGTATACTCAGATGTGAGTCCCTAGCTCATTGCACCATCAGGATTCAAGCAAGCCGGGCCGAAGACGGCTGAAATGCCAGAAACCGGTCCCCGGTAGCTTGTTTCCTTCCCAGTATAAGAATTGGCTTGGTAGTTTGGTCTGCCCTGTTCCCATGATGCACTGGGCCAGGGTCAGGCTAATTTGCATATAGCCAAGTTCTGAGCTGGGATGGTGCAGTGAGCTAAAAACGGTGATGGATCAAGCCCTGATCTTTGGACTGGGTAAGAGTGTTCTGCTTAATTCAGACACTCTGTTCATCACCACCCCCTTTTCTGAATCATTTTTGTCCACCATAAGCTTGGAAGGGTACACTCAGATGTGAGTCCCTAGCTCATTGCACCCTCAGGATTCAAGCAAGCCGGGCCGAAGGCGACTGAAATGCCAGAAACTGGACCCCGGTAGCTTGTTTCCTTGCCAGTATAAGAATTGGCTTGGTAGTTTGGTCTGCCCTGTTCCCATGATGCACTGGGCCAGGGTCAGGCTAATTTGCATATAGCCAAGTTCTGAGCTGGGATGGTGCAGTGAGCTAAAAAATGGTGATGGATCAAGCCCTGATCTTTGGACTGGGTAAGAGTGGTCTGCTTAATTCAGACACTCTGTTCATCACCACCCCCTTTTCTGAATCATTTTTGTCCACCATAAGCGTGGAAGGGTATACTCAGATGTGAGTCCCTAGCTCATTGCACCATCAGGATTCAAACAAGGCGGGCCGAAGACGGCTGAAATGCCAGAAACCTGTCCCCGGTAGCTTGTTTCCTTCCCAGTATAAGAATTGGCTTGGTAGTTTGGTCTGCCCTGTTCCCATGATGCACTGGGCCAGGGTCAGGCTAATTTGCATATAGCCAAGTTCTGAGCTGGGATGGTGCAGTGAGCTAAAAAACGGTGACGGATCAAGCCCTGATCTTTGGACTGGGTAAGAGTGGTCTGCTTAATTCAGACACTCTGTTCATCACCACCCCCTTTTCTGAATCATTTTTGTCCACCATAAGCGTGGAAGGGTATACTCAGATGTGATTCCCTAGCTCATTGCACCATCAGGATTCAAGCAAGCCGGGCCAAAGACGGCTGAAATGCCAGAAACTGGTCCCCGGTAGCTTGTTTCCTTCCCAGTATAAGAATTGGCTTGGTAGTTTGGTCTGCCCTGTTCCCATGATGCACTGGGCCAGGGTCAGGCTAATTTGCATATAGCCAAGTTCTGAGCTGGGATGGTGCAGTGAGCTAAAAAACGGTGATGGATCAAGCCCTGATCTTTGGTCTGGGTAAGAGTGGTCTGCTTAATTCAGACACTCTGTTCATCACCACCCCCTTTTCTGAATCATTTAAATCAAACACTGGCTGCAACCCTGCAGCAACAAAGAAAAACCGTGTAATGTAAAAGAGTAACCACCCCCACAAAGCATTTACATCATATGTAAAGTTTAAGTATAAATATAATGTAATCCCCTAACAAAAATAAACTATGTAAAAATTAATCCCACAACACCTGACCCACCCCTCTCCCTAACGACAACCGATGTCCAAAAAGAATAGTCCAACCAATGTCCAGTTAAATATAAAATTATCTATATAACTCCAACTATTCCCCAACATGCGCCTAATATCCACCCACCAAAAAAAGGAATAAAAAATTGGCAATCAAACGAGATCTCCCTATCAGCAGGCTCGCAGTCGCTGGTTAACCACTAGGACCTCCTGCTTTAGTTCCTTTCCTCTAGGTGTGCCATTTGGAGGAGCATGCAGCGCTTAAAAGATCAACAATTGCATCCACGGGGGCAGCAGTTTTGATGAAGTGCGGCGGGCGGCTGCCAGACCTCAGCGCCGTACTTCGGGAGGGGCCCGGCTGGGGCCCGGGGCAATGGAGGAGGTCATTCTACTCCTCCTCTGCCAGAACCACCAGCCGCTGTTATTCTGTACGGGTGGACTCTAGCTTCCAGCACAGGGCCATTGCTGTCAAATCCTTCCTGTCCGGTTTAGGTGATTTTGGTTCGGAAGGAGTAGCTATAACAAGAAGAAAAAAGAATATTGTAACCAATATACTCATAGCAAAACAGTAAGACAAATTAATTCTGAACATAGTGGCACAGTACCACTAGCAAGCACAGTACATAACATTTGTGGTATCTATCCTCCCACTTTCTCTACCTCTAACATTTGTGGGAGTTTCAGGCATTATTCTAGCACTATGGACTCACTCGAGTACACCAGCATTCTTCGTCTCTCTTGATAAGCTAAATTAAGTAACCTTGTTGTAGCCGGCATGCCAGCTCAGTCAGCCCAAGACACATACTCGTTGTGATGCAGACTCACGTTAGTTTTGTTTACTACTATCTGCATGTGCGGAAGCTGACTACGACACAATCATCTTATTTTTCTATTATGGGTGACACTGGCCATACTCTGTTACATTAAGGGCAACTGCTTAATTTTACTTTCACCCTGCCCTGGCTACTATACTACAACAAGGCAGATGATATCTGATCCAAATGATCATTGCTTATATATGGGACGACATGAGGTACTTTGTTTTGATTGATTGTGTAACCAAGCTGCTGATAGGCTACCCATGGCAGGCTGACACAGTCAAAAATAAATTAACATAGGGAGGGAGTGGACCTCAGAGTCAGAGGGAGGCGCTTGATAACAACATACACATTCACAATATATATGCTGCGCTTGCAAACTACTGTGAGTCAAGGGAGTATTCTGAAAATACTACTTCTATTCTCCTTGGCTTCGACACTCTGGCGCAGTTTCTTTTTATTTTACATTCTCTTCAAAGATCTTCATCCAGTGACAGTCTCCACCTATGCTATCTATGATTAATATCACCCAGGCATCAATCGATTCAAAGTAAACATGTCTATCATTCTTCTTAATCGCTCAACAAACCTTAGTTTGTTTCACCAACAACAAACATTTTTTTAAACCTCCACCCATGCGTCTTTCCTTCCTTTCTTGCCTGTGAATTTGACCCATGAAACACCCCGGAGGATTTTTGCTATCCACCCATACAGTTTCACCCACCCATGCAGGCATCTTTTCTTTCACCTTCAACCCATCCTTCAACCACCCATGCATCTGATTCCTATCAGCCACCTATGCATGCATCCCAGGCTCCTTTCTCTGCCAGTCATATATATTACATCTCGCCCATCCTTCCTCCTTCCATCCTTCTTTTTCTTTTCGTTCAACCCATCCATTCAGGTCATATGATCTGACTCCATAAAACTTTCACAGCTGAGTTGAAGTCACATAGAAGAGGCCATTAGTTACTCAACTACTCCCACCACTAATGCTATTGCTCAAGTGCTTAGTAAAGGGTGTCTTCTTCAACCGTTGTTCACAGCAACTTAGTCTCTCTCAACTTACACAACACCCTTACAGTGAGTGTGTAACTATTGTCAATAAGTAAGGAATATAAATATAACTTACCACCACCCACCACTGCTGTTGGCTCACCCACCCCTGTGGCAGCTGCCACATCCACTGCTTCCTCCTGGCTGGCGTTGCCTGCCCTGCCACTAGTGGTCATGTTCAGTACGCTTGGAAAAAACATTATGCAAGCTAACAACAAGGTCTCAACCAGATTCAATATTGGTTTCTAGATATGTATGTACAAGCCATTACGAGAAGGACAACAAGAAAAGGGGGGATACTCCAAGTGACTTGCTGAATGTGCTCACGGCACCCTCACACCTTCCTGATCCAGTCCTGGAACCCATACCTAATGAGCTTCAGCACTCGCAATCTTGGTTACCCGATCCTGATGATGATCCTGATTCACCAGGATTGAAACACCGTCAACCAGTGCAATTTATGGCGCATATTTTCACCCCAATCTCAACCCGGTCTATGGGTTATACTCCTGTGGCTTTTTACTTTACTAGAAAAAACATTACACATTTTTTAGATGCCATATATGCCTTCCCCTATTTTTCACTAGCAAGATTTAAAAAAAAGTTAAAATACATACATATACTAAGCATGGGCGTAAAATCCATTCCACTTGTGGAATTTGCGGATTTCCGGTAAATTCGCAATATGCGAACTCTCGCGAATTTGCTGAAAATCCGCAAATTCGCACGCAGTGGATTTTTTTGCTTGGTGATACAATATTGCGTCGCGCGGCGTTCACTTACCGTCATTCAGCGTTTGCAGAGTTGTTTTTCTCGATATTTTGCGTGTGCTGCACCATTTTGGATCTTGCTTCGGGATCCCACGGGTGTTTGGCAACCGCGATTACGTCATTGCGGCTTGCCACCTTGCACAGCACGCATCGCGAGAGTTCGCAATTGCGAACACGTAGATGCGGCAGGCAGCAACAATCTCGCACTCGCGAAATTGTAAAATTTGCAATTCTGCACAAGAAATCCACCAGCAAGCAGCATAAACCTTCTGAAAAGGCGGAAGTGCCCCACAGTCTCGGACTTCCTGTTCCTGTCCAGCAGGCTCCTCCCAGTGCTTTCTTCATGTGCTGGTCACTTTCATTTGGATCTTGACCTGGAAGGATTACTTTTTGTGGATGCTGCTGGATTTTTGGATTTGAGGCCTTTTTGACTTTCTTTGGATCACTTTTGCATTAGAAATTTCACAAGTAAGTTTGTTTGGGGCATTACAGTTGCTGCAACTCTAATTTGGGAATTTTCGATTTTTGGGCTGTTGTTGGGGCCTTTGCCCAGGGGTAGTGAGTGGTGCATGGACTGAGTCTTTCCGTGGGGTCTCTTTAAATTAAACATCATGGAGGGCATGGATGCAATGGGATTGTGCTGATTTGTGTGTGTTTTTCGATTTTTTTGCCTGCTTTTGGGGCCTTTTGCCCAGGGGTAGTGAGTGGTGCATGGACTGAGTCTTTCTGTGGGGTCTCTTTAATGTAAACATCATGGAGGGCATGGATGGCATGGGATTGTACTGATTTCTATGTGTTTTTCGATTTTTTGGGCTGCTGTTGGGGACTGGCCATGTGGGTGGGGGCCATTTTGAGTGCTGGTACAGGCAGGTCCTGGCCATGTGCTGGGGCAAGGGGCCATTTTGAAGGCAGGCAGTGTTCTCAGGCCTGCACCCATTTTGCCTAGCTTTCATCCTTTATGCCCAGGGGTAGTGAGTGGTGCATGGGCCTAGTCTTTCTGTGGGGTGTCTTGAATTTAAACATCATTGAGGGCATAGATGGCATGGGATTGTGCTGATTTTTGTTTGTTTTTCGATTTTTTTGGCTGCTGTTGGGGCCTTTTGCCCAGGGGTAGTGAGTGGTGCATGGGCCTAGTCTTTCTGTGGGGTGTCTTGAATTTAAACATCATTGAGGGCATGGATGGCATGGGATTGTGCTGATTTGTGTGTGTTTTTCAATTTTTTTGGCTGATGTTGGGGCCTTTTGCCCAGGGGTAGTGAGTGGTGCATGGACTGAGTCTTCCTTTGGGGTCTCTTAAATGTAAACATCATGGAGGGCATGGATGGCATGGGATTGTGCTGATTTTTGTGTGTTTTTCGATTTTTTTGGCTGCTGTTGGGGATTGACCATGTGGGTGGGGGCCATTTTGAGTGCTGGTACAGGCAGGCCCTGGCCATGTGCTGGGGGGCAAGGGGCCATTTTGAAGGAAGGCAGTGTTCTCAGGCCTGCACCCATTTTGCCTAGCTTTCTTCCATTATGCCCAGGGGTACTCAGTGGTGCATGGGTCTAGACTTTCTGTGGGGATGGCATGGGATTGTGGTGATTTTTATGTGTTGTTTGACTTTTTGGGGTGTATAACTGATGTTCCTCTGTCTTCCATTGCTTTTAGGTGCACAAGAGAACCACCAGTGCCAGGAGGAAGTCCTGCAGCGGTGTGTGCAGCATAACGTCACACGACGTCACGTGTGGCCACAGACAAGACAACTCTGCAACTGCGGCCTGCTGTTCTGACATCTCAAGAAGATGGCCCCAAAAAAAGTTCCCGGTAGCTGCTCTAGCACTAAAGTTGCCATTAAGGAGCAGAAGAAGCAAGTTACCAAGGAGACTGGTGTGCCGCCCGCCACATTTTTTGGGTATAAAAAATAAAGTACGCCCGCAGCAGCAGCGGGATCTGCTGGGGACCAAGCTGGGAGCAGCACCCCTGCTCCATTGGGCTCTGTGCCACCACCACCACGCCAACTTAAGTCCAAGCCCTTGAGTGATGCAGAGGCACTTAGTCTAGTTGTTCAATCACCATCAACCAGTGATGTTGGCTCATCGCAAGAAAGTAGCAGCAATGTCCCTCAATCAACACAGGTTGTTCTAACTCATCTGAAGAGTGTTCAAAAACCACAGCCGCAACAACAACCACATGTGCAAGTACAAGCCCAAGTACATGTGGAAGGAGAGGCAGCGCAAGGAGATGCGCAAGCAGAGGTGCATGGAGGGGCACAGGTGCCCACAATAGTTGTTCCTCCCGAAGTAGGGGCACATCAGGAAATCGACATTCAAGCTGAGGTATCATTTGAGGAAGCCACTCCTCCTGATCATTCATTGTCTTCCACATCCTTAGCAAGGAAAAGATCAAGGATGCTGTCTACATCTTCTTCAAGCCCCCTTCCATCTGATGATATGGATCAAACTTGGGAACCACCACTGTCGTCTGAGAGTGAGGCACACCATGATCTGACAAAGGTAGCAAAGCGTAATAGGAAGGTCTCTCGTACTTATGGAGTGTGGTGCTGAAGAAGAAGTGGCGTATACTACTCCTGCTGATGAAGACTCTCACGACGACGACGCAGTCATCATACACGTCGCTCCTGCCTCAGCGGGCATGCAGCAAACAGACATTTTTACCCTAGCCCCGAAAATCTGCTGAGCGTGATGTTTTCGACGAGGAGGCAATGGGACCACAGTCATTGGAGTTAACTAGTACACCACCACCTACCGCTTCCATATTTTTTTCTCGCCAGAAGGGACCTCCATCCACCTTGACCTCAATTAGTGGTGGTTCAAGTGCACAACGTAGTAAAGTTCGGCAACACACATCCTCCACTTCATCTGGCATTAGCAGCATAACCGGTATCGCCTCCTCCACCTCCCACAGACATTTGAAGTCCGCAGTTTGGGACTTCTTTAGTGTTTGCACAACAAGGGAAAACATAGCCATTTGTAGCATTTGTAAGCTTGCAGTTAGTCGTGGTAAGATTGGTACCAATTATGGTACCGGAGGCCAGAGAGGTCATCTTGAGAGACAGCACACTGTCCAATGGCATGCGCACCTAAAGGAGATCAAGGAAGCCCGAATTGGAAGTCAACAAACTGTATCCGTTGATGTTTCATCTGATGATGACGAGGAGGAAGAAGCATCAAACATTTCTTCACTTACACCCAGTACCCCTGTCAGCAGCACACCCCTGTGAGCCACACTAAGAGTGTGGGAGAGAGTGAGGCACCAATGCGAAAAAGTTCATCATCACCGAGCGTAACTGGGTCAAAGAAGTCATCATCATCATCCCGTAAAATCATGGTCCAGCCCACCATTAGAAGCATGTTGTTTTCAGAAGCGCCATTTGAACGCAACCACCCAATGATGCGTCTGTATAACACTAAGCTGGCTAAAATGCTAGCTCTGGACCTTCTCCCTTTTTCTTTTGTGGAAGGGGTTGGTTTTCTTGAATTAGTGGCAACGCTCTGCCCTAAATGGAAGGTTCCTAGACGGTTCTACTTTGCCAGAGTTGCGGTTCCAGCACTACATGCAGATGTGCTGGAGGTGATTGGGGCAGCTTTGCAGAAGAGTGCTGTTCACACAACACATCTGACAACAGACATGTGGACCAGTGGCGCAGGCACTGACTACATGTGCATCACTGCACACTGGGTCTCTTTTTTAGGAGTTACAGCAAAGCTAAGGGCAGGTGTTGACCCGGACAACGTTTATAAAGCTGCTCGGAAACATGTAACACTAGCCATGTTTGGCATGGAGACAAGCCATACAGGAGAAAACATTTTGCAGGAGTTTAACACAAAGGTCTTTCAATGTATGTTCTAAAAAAAACGCAAGATTGGTTATGTTTCCACGGATAATGGCGCCAATGTAGTTAAGGCCATGGATATGGGTAACTATTTCAGAGTGCCGTGTTTGGCGCACTGTATAAACCTGGTTGTTAAAAAATTCTTGAGTGAAGAAAGTCCAGTGTGCGAGTTACTGACCACCTGCCAAAGAATGTGCTCACATTTCAGCCATTATTTTAAGGCCCGGAAGCATCTGAGGGGCCTGCTACATGAACGTCGACCACCAGTGAAAGCACTCATCCAGGAGGTGGCAACACATTGGAACTCAACCTTCTACATGCTTGAGCGTCTGTATGAGCAGTTTACGGTAGTCGACCAGTATTTCTTTACACTGGGTACAGCTATGAATGACCTGAGGATACATGGGGAGCAATGGAAGCTAGTTAAAAGTAAGGGTGGGCGGGCAACTTCGCTACGCCCATGAAGTGGGCGTAGTGTTGCCTACTTCGCCCTTTGCAAAGTAGGCGAAGCAGGCAACACTACGCCCACTTCGTGGGCGTAGCGAAGTTGTTCGCCACCTGCCTCGCTCCCACCCTCCTTAAATGCTTACATTATTATATAAAAGATTTATAAAACCACTTACCTTGTCCTGCCGCGTCCCCGGGGCTCCCGCTCGTCATTGCGCCGCCGGCGCGCGCGTCTTGGATGCTAATGCACATGCGCGGGCGGCCGCGCATGCGCATTTCTCACGAGAAATGGCATGCGCCGGTGGCCCCGCATGCGCATTACCATCCAAGATGCGCGCGCCGGCGGCGCAATGACAAGCGGGAGCCCCGGGGGCGCGGCAGGACAAGGTAAGTGGTTTTATAAATCTTTTATATAATGTAAGCATTTAGGGAGGGCGGGAGGGAGGCGGGTGATGCGTAGTGGGGCTACGCGAAGTGCGTGGGTGGGCGTAGTGTTTTGCCCACTTCACGTAGCTTCGTGAAGCCCCACTACGCCCACTACGCCCAACCTTAGTTAAAAGCCTGACAGTCATGCTTCGTCCTTTTGAGGTCTTCACGCATGCAGTCAGCAGGGAGGACTGTAGTTTGGGAAAAGATATCCCATTGTTGCGCATGCTAGAGCACCAACTGAAGGTGGTGTCTTCTACGTTTCAAAAAGATGACGAAAAGTAAGAAGCTTTTGATTTGGTGGAGAAATTATTACAGCGCCTACTTTACGATGAACGTCTTCAAAAGATCCACACAGAACAGCATTACATTTGTGCTACTATTCTGGATCCACGCTACAAAAAGGCACTGGCAGGCAGAGCATTCTTTCCTTTTGGTGACGCAGAAGTTTTAAAGTACAAACGTTGGCTAGCTATGTCAGCCATGAGTTTTGAAAGAGAACGGCAGGAAATTGAAGGAAAAGGCAGTACATCAGCATCAGCAGGCCATCCGGAGTCAAAAGAATCCACTTCTGCACCTGTGGCTGTGGCAGAAGTGACCTCTCAGCCGTTAAAGACACCAGCAACCGGATCATCATCTGCACCAGACACAACAGTAACATTGTGTGAAGAAGAGGATTGGCTAACTCAGCTTGGGTTTGCTTCTCAAAAGGTCCCAGCAAAAAGTAAGCAAAGTGGAGGAACTGTGGAGAACCTTGAGTCGATGGTGCAGGACTATCTGAATGACTCAACAGAGGTAAAGAATTGTGGCCAGAGATCTCCAACCTGGCTATAAACTACTTGTCTTGCCCACTCGCAAGCGTGTCTTCTGAACGTGTTTTCAGTGCTGCTGGTGGCATTTTAACTTGCAAAAGGACCCGCCTCTTGCCCAAAAATGTGGATAGGTTAACAATGATCAAGATGAATCAGCACCTCATACCACCAGATTACAAAGTACGAGAATGCACGCAGGAAGAAGACGAGGAGGACACCAACTTCGATGAGGGAATTTCTTTTCTGTTAGGTGACCTACTCCCGCCTGAATTCGCAGAGTATGAGGACAAACTCTTCTTCCCTGACACCGAGCCCTGAAAATGAGGAAATGAATCAATAACTTTCTTTTTCGTCTTTATTCACTTTTATTCCTGTGTGTATGTCACCTAATCACAAAAACAAGCCCATCAGCAGAACTGTCTTCACTTATTTGCTTATTGATTTGAAGGTGCCACAGTCTGCATTCCTCAGGTTCACAAGTTCAAAAGAACATGCTCCTCTATCCTCCTCCTCCAGACTCCTATTTCCCTCAAAGCAGAGGGCTGGATTACGCCCAATGAAGAAAGACTCTGCACTTGTGGGGGTGTTCTACTTCTTTGCGGGTGAGTTGACAGATCAGGGGCCATTGCTGGGAAGGTCTAATACCAGATAAAAGTGGTTTAGCGAAAATCAGACTTGAAAAAGTTTTTGCCTTTTTGCTCACTATCATGTTTTTGGGGGCCTGTTTGGGGGGCTTCCTGGTGTTTGTGGGTGGGTTTCGGGGTCTGGGAGCACTGCTGGCACAGTCTAATGTTGATTTCATTTGTTTTCTAGGACATCCATGGTGGAAAAATGGAGTTATGACCTAGCTGCACAGCGCGTTTGGACAGAAGGCCAAAATATATTGTAAGTATGAGATTTTCCATTTTTGCTTTTTGCCTGTTTGGGGGTGTTGTGCTTTTTTGTGGGTGGGTTGGCGGGTCTTGGGGCATTGCTGGGAAGGTCTAATATCGGATAAAAGTGGTTTGGACAAAATCAGACTTGAAAACGTTTTTACCTTTTTGCTCACTATCATGTTTTCGGGGGCCTGTTTGGGGGGCTTCCTGGAGTTTGTGGGTGGGTTTCGGGGTCTGGGAGCACTGCTGGGTATGGATACTTTTGATTGCAAGTGGTTTGAAGAAAATCCATGGTGGCAAAGGGGAATTAAGGCCTAGCTGCAGAGCGCGAGCAGAGTGATTTTGGAAATTGGCCTGAAAATTACTAAGTCCCCATTTTTGTACTTTTGCTTTTTGGCTGTTTGGGGGTCTTCTACTAGTTTCCGCCTGAGTTGACGGCTCTTGGGCCATTGCTGGGAAGGTCTCATACCGGATAAAAGTGGTTTGGACAAAATCAGAGGTGAAGTTTTTTTAGCGTTTTTGCTGACTTGCTTGTCTTTGAGGTGCTGTTTGGGGGGGTTCTGGGTGTTTGTGGGTGAGTTTTGGGGTCTGGGAGCACTGCTGGCACAGTCTAATTTTGATTGCATTTGTTTTTCAGGAAATCCATGGTGGAAAAGGGGAGTTAGGGCCTAGCTGCACAGCGCGTTTGGACAGAATTGAAAGAAGGCCGAAAAATATTGTAACTATGAGATTTTCCATTTGTGCTTTTTGCCTGTTTGGGGGTGTTGTGCTTTTTGTGGGTGGGTTGGCAGGTCTTGGGGCATTGCTGGGAAGGTCTAATACCGGATAAAAGTGGTTTGGAGAAAATCCATGTTGAAAAGCCTTTTGGCACTTTTTGTAACTTAGGGTTCGTTAGGATTAGCACTAGCAGCAGTATTCCATGTGTTTGGGGGTGTTCTAGATTTTTGCAACTGGGTTCTGGGGTCTTAGAGCAGTCGTGGGAATATGTAATTTTGGTTGCAAGTGATTTGAAGAAAATCCATGGTGGGAAAGGGGGGATTTGGCCTAGTTAAAGAAAGCGTTTGCCACTATTCTTAACTTAGGGCTCGTTAGGGTTAGCAGTATTGTATTGCATGTGTATGGGCGGGGGCTGTTTGTGGGGGGTTTGCGAGTCTTGGAGCGATGCTGGGTATGGATAATTTTGCTTAGTTGCAAGTGGTTTGAATACAATCCAAAGTGGATAAGGGGGGATTTGGGCCTACTTTACTTTCAAAGTACGTTTTGTCACCATTTTTCTACTAGGCCTCGTTTTTTGAGATCTGATTGGGGTCTTCTACATTTTTGAGACTGGGTTTAGTAAGGGTCTGGGAGCACTGCTGGGAAGGTCTAATTTTGTTCTAAAACACATTTTACAGTACACCTAGCTTGAGGGGAAAGATCCGCTAAATTAATTCGCCCATACTTATTTATCCTTCAAAGGGAGACTCAGACAGAGTACGCACTTTCAAAAATATTGTACTGTCTATTAGGAAACTCAAAGTGTGATTTTTTGCTCTACACAGCGTACATACCTTATATGTATTTGTCAGTGGTGTTCTAATATCACTTCCTGTTTTTCCATCAATAATTACAGTCCGGGTTTCAGTCTGTGCAATGGGAAAAAAAGGATGAAGTCAGGCTTAACATTAGCGAGCCGCAATTCAGCATCCGCCAGGCAGGCAGTGGACAGGGTGTCTTCTGGTCACCAACATTGATGGACGGAGCGTCAGCTGGAATGGAGGAGTCCCGCTAATAAGAAGAATGGTTTGATGCATCCAACTTACCAAATTCAACAGGACAACTACAACAACATACAGATACAGTATCCGTTCTTTTCTAATTATCTTTAAAGTAATGTTATTGCTGTGAACTTCTATGAGTGTGAATCTGCATTTCTTTGATCTCTGCTTTTAAATTCATCTCTACAGCCATTCTATAGGTTTTACTTGTGCTTTTTTTTAAACCTAATTTAATGTAAGAAGTGTTTCTCTGAGTGCAGAGATAGGCAAGTGAAAACGCATAATTAGTACTGCAGCCCTGTACTGTCTCATTCTTTCATTCACGGTTGTTGAAAGTACTACTTACTTTTCAGTAACCATGCATGCAGTAGTGCATGCACTTCCTTTATGTCACTTAAAAGATTTATGGTTAGCTTTGTTATTGTTTGTCCATGCTGTGCTTTTTTTTTCTTCTCTCAACAAAACTTTCCCAAAATCCCCCATTCCCATCCATTTTCCAAACCCTAACCCTCTTCCCCCGGGCTGTGTGGTTTTGATTGATTTGTGACTAAATGACAGCAATAATTCTACACACTTGCTGGGGAGGATAAGGTCATAGCAACGGTCTGGTGAAGGAATCTGAGGATATATTCTATTCTTACTCAGCTTGACACTCAGCCACTTTTGGCAAATGAAAGCAGATTTTCATGTGCGCCATCAACTTGATTGGTCATCAAGAACATCCTCCTCCTAGACGTGGCAAATTATCACGCTGCTGTGTCCTTCCCCTTCGGTACTATTTCTTGTAGTAGTAGCCAATGTCAAAGAAATTCAACGCAAGTACTAGTTATACTTTCAATACTTTACCATTTGTTAGGCTACATTGTGGCACTGTTCTAGTGTACTGTCACCTGCTATATTCTCTATTGTACCGTTCTAATGCTACGGTAAGGACAAACAAGCTTTCATTTTCTTTTTTTTCAGATGCTGCAACTGCCACTGTGTAACACCACTAGTACCCCCGCAATGATGACATTTCATCCGCCCAGGATTGCCAACCTTAATCACCATTTGCCGTGCAGCCAGCCCTGTGCCTAGCCTTATTTCCAAACACAAATTACAGGTAAGATAAGCATTTGGGGGAAGGAAGTATAATGGAGTATTAGGAGAGACGAGAGACTGACGCTAGTAGTAGTAAAGTCCTAGGACTATTGAATTCACTTACTCTGTGAGAGGCACTTAGTTTTGAAAACATTTGGGCAATTAATTACACAACTTGAATCAAGATGCCACTTAAGTTTCAGTAAAACAAACTTACTGTTAAACCTCCACCCACCACCCTCAAAAGCAGTCAAAAAACAACGTATGCTAAGATAAAGTTTAAAGTATATTTATATCCCTAACAAAAATAATCTCCCGCAAGACCCAACCCACCCCCACTCCCTAACCCCAACGAATGTCCGTGAAAAGTCCAAAAAACCCAACTCCCAATTCCCACCCCCAGAAGTCTTTAAAAAAGGGGCAAGGGACAGTCTCCTCCTACTGCTGGCTGCTGCTGTTGACTTTCCGGGCCAGGTCGGCATGCTCCTTGCGGAGGGTCTCGAGCAGGGTTTTGGTGTTGAGGAGCTCCTGCTCGAGGTAGGAGACCCTCAGTGAAAGGCGGTGCACCCTTTTTTTGTAACTGCTGTGGGGGGCAGCTGATTTCTTTGCTGCTCGGTGGTGGCGGGTGGCTGCGGTACCCCAGCTCCATACCGCTGGAGACCTGCTGCGCTGACTGGCTGGCCCAGGGAGCGCGGAGGAGGGTGCAGGTGTCGCCGTAGATGTTGTAGACGTACTCTGCGTGTCCTCCTCCTCCTGGGCCACCAGCCGCCGATATTCGGCGACAGTGGCCTCCAGCCTCCATTGCCGGGCCCGTCTAGCCAGCTCCTTCCGTGTTGGTTTGGAAGGAGCATCTATATGAAGAAAGAAAAAGACATAGTCTGTAACCAATGCTCTTTAAGATTAATACAAAATGATTCAGCAGAAAGTTGTGTCACATTAGAACTAGCAACTTGCAAGCGCAGTACATAACTATTGTGGCCAGTATCTATCTAACCTCCCACTTCTTCATCCTTGCTCTAACAATAGTCGGAGTTTAAGGAATCAATTCTAAGAGCACTATGTACTCACCCCATTAGACTCGACTATGACAGTACACCAGTCTTATTATTCTTCTTCTCTCTTCTTTAGCAAAATTGGTACGTTAACTTCTGCAAGCCGGCATAATGCCAGAGCAGTCAACTTGCACCCGAGAAAAACAGACGCCCGCCATGATGAGTGAGACAGACTTGCGTTACTGTACCAGTCCAGTACATGCAGGTGGTGATGCTCTTACTTTTCTATTATGGGTGGCACTGAGAATACTCTGTTACAGGGGGAAAAGATGGCGGCCGCGTTGAGCGGCTGAGCAGCAGCGATTCGGGAGCAAGGACATGGAGTGATGAGCGGGTTTTGCCTCAGAGCCGGTGCCTAGCCGATTTGGGTGATTCTCACGGTAATAAATGTTTACTTACCGACTTTCACTGCCACCGGCTGTGCTTCGGATGCTCGCAGCGTCAGGGATCTCAGTTTGCCTGGAGTCGGGTAACACGGAAGCAGTCGGCGGAGTTCACGGAGTTAGTGGGCGGAGCAAACCCGGTGAACTCACGGTCATTCTGAGCGTTGGAGGGACGCGCTGCCGACCCGAGACGATCGAGAGGATTGAGAGGGGTAAAGTGATCTGCTTCAGGGCCAGACAGCGAGGCAGCAGGATGGCCCCAAAAGTCAATATCGGCGGGAAGTCAACTAAGAAGAAGAATGTGGGCGAAATTGTGAGCACTCCCGCAGCAAGTAATGTTGGACAGAGTGAGGAGTCAGCTTTAACACCAGTGCGATCTCAACCCCCGGCGAAGGAAGTCAGGCCACCAGCGGTCAGGACCCGCTAAACCACCGCTACTACTACTGCGAGTGTCAGCATAGTGGAGATGTTCGCCCGTGGTGGTAAGGAGAAAGGGGGTAAAGCTCCTGTAACTCTGAATGAAGCAGAGGTTGGAATGGTTGGTGGCAAGATACTGTTGGAGGTTCAGAACGACCTTGAGGCCAATGAAGCAGGCTTTTCAGACCGAGAAGGTAGAGAGGGGTCAGATCTGACTGCTCCCACGGTTACTAATTCAATAATGACTACGGTTGGGGGCGCTTCAGACACACTCACTCAAGTTTCCCTGGTTAATCCTCCAGATGAGAATAACACCCAGGCAGATACTGTCAGTCTTATTCCTGGCTCAGCAAATGTAACACAATTGGAACGTCTAGAGGGTATGGGAGGCAGCGCTTTCAAAAACCATGATTTGACTAAGGTTGACCACACTGTAGTCAGTACTATGTCTGTGTCTAAGGGTATTATCTCAACTGAGGAGACGGCGGCAGCCAGCAACACTGAAAGTGAGAAAACCCCTAGTGAATGCTTTCACTCTGTGGCCGAAGAAGCAGACTGGTCTGAAGACGAGGGTGAACAAAGTTCAGATATAGATGGTAGCAATCTTGAGTCAGAAAGCGATCCGGAGGAGACCATTCCTGTAACGGCAGTGAAACCAGGAGTTTCCTTAAAAAAGATTGGGCAGAAGGGGTTGGCTTGGGATCATTCTCCTACTAATTTGCTTCAGGGCTCGCCTAATCAAACTCAAGACTTTGAGTCCACCCAAAGGTCCATGTTAGAGGCGATCCATCAGGAAATTATCGTGCATCGGGAGGAGACCAGGCAGGATAATCTTAAGTCCAAAGCGGCTATGAGGAAAATAAAGAGCGTTGTGAGGAAACCTTCAAAGAACTGTGCGACGGTGGACGATAGAGTGTCAAACCTCGAAGAAAGAGTGGTCTCCACTGAGGCTGAATCTGCTGCCGCAACCAGCAAGGTGGAATCTTATGGGGCACAAGCCCAGGACATACAGTGGAAACTGGAGGACCTTGAAAATAGGCTTAGGAGAAACATTCTAAGGGTCCTAGGGGTTCCGGAAGGCTTGGAGGGGGGTGTGTGAGAATGTTTATTGCCAAATTATTCTCTAAAGCATTTCCTGAATTGGACAGTTGGTGCTGGGAGTCAGAAATTCAGCGGGCGCACAGGACCCCATTCAAGATAAAGCGAAACACAAGAGAAAGAGATAAACCCAGAGTAATCCTGATTTTTTGGGGGAACTTCATTCTGCGCCAGGCTATAGCGGAGAAGGCTAGACCGGATGCAAAGAGAACAGTCGAGGGGTTATCATTTTTTGTCAGACCTGATTTCTGCCATGTGACGGTAGAAAGGCGTTGGAGGTTACGTCAATTGATTAAGCCTTTACAAGATAAGAAAGTGCAAGTCTATCTTATAAACCCAGCCCAGCTCAAAATAATCCATGAAGGGAAAACCTTGTATTTCCCGTCAGAAATTAAGGCGAAGGAATTTTTGGACTCCATATAAATTTTGTTTTGGAATTGTTGTTATCTCAGGGTGGGTTTAGGGGTACGGGCAGGCAGATATCAGGTTATACCAGTTGCTAAGTGTACATGAAGGGATAAGAGGCTATTGGGTATTGGTGGGACGATCTTCAAGGCATAGGCAATGAATGGAATTGTCAAGTGTTTGCTATTTGTTAATTCTGTGGCTGGTTATAGGATATTTGAGCTCTGAGGCTAAGGCCGGTGAGGCCAGTAAGTAGGTTGTCCTCGCTGCGACGCTGCTTCCATCACATGCACAGACACAGTCTGAGCACCCCACAGAAGTGGGAGAGTGGCCGAGGGGCCAGTACAGGGAGAGGGGTGGTGGGTGCACGGGGGGGCGGGAGGGGGGAGAGGGGGAAGGGGGGGTAAACTTAAAAAAGAGAGCACGTGTCACTAATTCACTTATAAATTCAATTGTAAAAATAAGGGAAAAGAGGTGTTGCAATTATGTGTTTAATATGTATTTTTGTCGTTTGAGAAGCTGGCAATGTCTGGTGCAGGAGTATGCCGATGCTTAGGATTGGCTCCATAAACATTAATGGATTGAACGACTGGAAAAAGAGGGGTAGATTTGAGGAATATCTTAAAATGACAGGGATTGATATCCTTGGGATACAAGAGACTCATGTGCCATGGAAGAAAAAGCATTTGCTTAATTTAAAAGGGTATGATATTCTCTCATGCTCCTCTCAAACATCTACTATAAGGGGGGTAGTTATTATCGGGAAGGAGGGTTTGGGAGGCATCAAACGCTTGAAAGCAGACGCCCTTGGCAGGTGGGCTGTGTGCGAAATGAACATGGGATTCACTGTCTGCTCAATCTATGGACCGAATTTGGATGACCCGGAGATCTTCGATTTTATGGATTAGGAATTGTTAGATTGGCCTGCCTCAATAGTAGTTTGCGGAGATTTTAATATATCAGCCGATTTTACTAATGGTACCTCATATACTGGACGTAAACCCCGGGTATATAGAGCCATATCGGCGCTGTTGCAGACACATGGGTTGAGAGATGTATGGGGTAGTAAAGAATCAGGGGATACCGGGTTTACCTACTTCTCACATCCTTTTAACAAATACTGTAAATTAGACTACTTCTTTGTATCAGCTACTGAATTGAATAAGGTTGAAATCTCCAAACTTCCAATGATAATGTCCGATCACAATCCCCTGGTAATTACAATGCATGTTAATCGACCTATCAAGGGACCCAGACCATGGACTTTTGATAGGAAACTATTAACCAACACTGTCTATATAGAATGTATTAAAAATTGGTCAAAGGCTTTCTTCGATGCCAATAGATACAGTGCCTCCCGGGGGGTAGTATGGGACAGTTATAAGGCAGGGTTAAGAGGGGAGACCATTAGTTATTCTAACAGGCAATGGAAAAAGAGCAAGCTGGAAAGGGAGCAACTATTGAATAGATTGAGTGCGGCAGAAGCACAGCACCGTAGAGATATATGTCAGGGGCTGCAAGGATTGGAAAGTCTAGAGAGGATTAATACAATTAAAGCGGGACTACAGAGTCAATTGGCTAAAAAATCAGCGGCTGAATACCATACACAAAGAACCAGGTTATACGAGACAGGGGAACAGGCTGGGAAGGCACTAGCATTGCGGATCAAACAGGCCACGTCGAAAAATGTAATTGCAAAAATAGAAGAAGAGGGGAGAGCATATGAGGAACCATCTGAGATCTTAGAGGTCTTCAGACGGTATTATCAAGACCTATATCAGGAAGAGGCGGAGATAGGTGCCACAAGTAATAATTGGGCAAACACAGGTGTAAGACTGGGGCAGAAAGAGAGGGAAGCGCTTGAACAAGTCATTACTATGAACAAGGTCATAGGAGGATTACAAAGTTTGGCATTAGGAAAGGCGGTGGGTCCGGATGGGCTACCACTTGAGATTTATAAGTGTTTGCGGGAGGAAATATCCCCTCTCCTTCTAGACCTGTTTAACGGGATCATGATATCTGGCAAAATACCGGAGTCATGGATGAGCACCAATATTGTGGTGTTCCACAAGAAGGGCAAACCTAAAGAAAACCTGGGGTCCTATCGGCCTATCTACCTAGTCAATGCTGACAACAAGTTGTATTCTAAGATCTTGGCTACCCGATTTGGGAGGATCATCGCGGCTCTTGTATCGCCCTGGCAGCATGGGTTCATCCCAGGGAGAGGTATGACGGATCACATCAGAAGGGCTATTACTGTGTTTGATATCTGTGCTGCCAGTGGGGAGGGGGCCGTGATGGTCCTCCTCGATGCGGAAAAGGCATTTGACCGGGTAAGGTGGTCTTTCTTGTGGAAGGTTTTGGAGGAGAGAGGGTTCGGACCAAGGTTCTGACAGGCCATACAGGCAATGTATTCTACTCCTTCAGCTAGGATCCAATTGATGGGGGGGAGCTCAGGAAAATTTAGTATAACGAGGGGGACCAGAAAGGGCTGCCCCTGTTCTCCCATTCTATTTGCGATGTACATCGACCCTTTAATAACTCAAATAATGTCTAATATGGTGATAAAACCTGTAGTTATAAAAGGATTTCAAACAAAATTGCTAGCATACGCGGATGACCTAGCTGTCATCACAACTGATCCGGAATCTACTATGAGGGAAATAGTGATTTTGACAAACCTGTTCGGGGAATGCTCAGGATACAGATTAAACGAGGCAAAACCCCAAATTCTGTGTTCCAAGAATATAATTAAACGGGATGCTAGATATGTCAATTCGGTGGTGTATCTTGGTATAACACTTAATTCACAACCAGGAAATATAATTAGAGATAATTTTACACCACTTCTGAAATCAATGGAACAAGATTTAAAAAGGATGGATACTTTACATCTAATGATAATAGGTGATATTAAACTGAATTTAAGCATCGAGGAGGAAGCCTTAGTTTTTATAGCAGCAGCTGTACTCCGAATATTAATATCAGCCGCCTGGAAAGAGAGAGAGGTTCCAACTTTTCAAATGTGGATTTGTAGGCTTCTCGGCATCCATAACATTGAGGGCGCCCTATATGAGTTAAGGGCTTAAAAACCAAAGAGATGGGGCTACGGCTGTGGGCACCAGTAGCCAGATGGAGAGAGGCAAGGATGGGGGGTCTCTCAAGTGGGTCTGCAAATGTTATGCCTTAGGATTTTCTTTTCTGTATAGTTTACTTTATTCAGAACGTGATTTGTGGCGACATGAAATGTAAAGAACTGGCTTTGATTTTGACCATTATTTGTTTTTATATGTCATCTTGGCATACTGCATTTTCTGGATTGAATTGCCTTTTGTTACGTGATATGTGTACACAAACTCTCATTATAAAAAAATAAAAAATAAATAAAAAGAGAATACTCTGTTACAAGGGCTACTGCTTAATTAATTTAACTTTCACCCTACAGTGCCAATGAATACTAGAAACGGAAAATGAAGAAGATAAATAATCTGATTATCTATCACTGCACATGGTATGTATTTGCCTACATATGGGATGACTTTAGGTGCTTTGCTTTTTATTGAGTGAACAGTGATACATCCACACATGAATGACCGAGTTCTACTAAACTTATTGACAGAGGTACTGAGTGGCAATCGTAATAGCCAGATATATGCTGTGCTTGCAATACAAACTACTGCTACTATTGATGGTAGTATTCGGACAAAATTACAACTTATTTTCCTTGCCTTTCCTACACTGGGACGGACGTGCGGGTGCGGTGTTAGATGCTCTTCAAAGTAACACTTAGTTCATCCAGTGACCGTCCACTCTCTCTAGATACACATATGCTATCTAAGAGTCAGATAGTACAATGATCCAGGTATCCATCAATTCAAACTATATGTCAATCATTCTTCTTCATGTCTCTCATCTGGACAAACCTTACGTTTTCTCACGGGGAGCACACTATGCAGTCTGCAATCTCAATAAGTAAGGAATATAAGAGCTTACCACTGCCCGCCACTACCGTGGCAACCCGCACAGCAGTTTGGTCCAGCACTTGCACCGCCTCCTCCCCAGAGAATTCCTCCTCCACCTCCCCGCTGGGCCCAGCACCAGATGTTCCACCTACAAAGTACATTTAAGAATGTTAGATTTCATAGACATACACCACTCACTAGTATTCTGTCTAGGAATGAAGAAATGTGAATACAGAAACCAATCCAATAATTTGTGACTGTCTACTCTAAAGTAAAAATGTCCCTTTTCCAGGGAAGGGTGTTGTCTTGCTGCACTTTTTGGCACAACTGATGAATGCTTGCTTTTTTACACACACCATTTTTCTCATAACAGACAGAAGCTTCACTTCTAAGAACAAATCATCATAACTAGGACGAAGGGACCAATGATTCAGCACCAAAAAGAAAAATGAAAGTTCAAACCAGGTAAGGGCTCGGCTCGCCCACAATAAATGTGTGAAATAAATCACTATAAGCACTTTTCCATTTTTAATCAACCGTTTATGTTTTATGACAAACTTGATTTTAATAAATATTTTTACTTTTAATAAAGCTTTAAAACTTAAATAGAATCTGTGTTTTTTAGTTATGAGTGAATGAGCAAAAGGTTTTGCAATTTGCAAGCATGAGTCTGTGCCTCTGACACTTCTGGACTCTGACTCGGTACTCTTGTCCTGCGTTGGATAATCATCATTGGGGATCAATCATCGATGAATTCGGGAGCTAAATGACTCTGCCACACTATCTAGCCAGTAAGGAGATTGGGGGTTCTTCAAAGTCTGATATCACTGAGGTATGTGGAAAGTCTACCTGCGCCTATTTTAATTGATAAACAATGCACTATTTAGTCTCCATAGTTCGGTTTGTGCAGATTTGTCCCTGCAACAGTAGTAGTATGGATTGTCCTCTTATCGAAACCAAAAGTAAAGTAGTATCTTATTCTTTCTTGGTGGTCATTCACCTTTTTATTGTTGGTAATTGTCAAAGCATAAACATTTAGAAGACTTGAAAAGACATTATGGACAATCCCAGAGGACTGCACTCAGTGCATAGAGCTATTGCTGACTAGAATGGGAGTTTCGTTTTACACCTTTTGCCAAATGTGCAATCTTAGTTAGCTACACAGACAGACTAATAAGAATAATCTAGTAATACCACAGGGAGTCATAGTCGAGGCAGGATAAGAATTTAGATACAGTCTACAAGAAGATCAAAGACTATTTAGAAAAAATCGAATGATGGACGCTAGGAAAAAAGTAGGTACTCTATATTAAAATTAAAAACTTACCTGGGCCAGCAAAGGATCCCTCGCCTGACCGATCCTGGCCTTTTTCAGCAGCAGCAGCAGCCTCCTCCAATGCCCTCTTGCCCCTGGGGGGAGCTGATGTACAACATGAAAGAAAGAAAGACCAGAAAACATGGATGATATTTGTCAACCAAATCAAACATTTCAAAAGAACAATAACAAAATATTTTGGCGAAATAGCAAATAGAAAACTATTCCACAGGATATATTGACCTATCTCATGTGGTCTACTACGATATTAGTATTGCTTGATTTGCGGACCGTCGACTTGGAAAGTTATGTAACTCACTAAACCATCTACTAAAAAGGTTCGCCTAGGACTGGCAGGCAGCAGTCCGCAGCACGCGAAGTGACAGACAGAGTCCATTGTGATTGCAGATCAGCGACAACACTAAAAAGTTTCCTACTACATTAACCAGTCATTAAAATACTCAAACTATTAATCCACCACCACTATTTCTTCTTATTGCCAGGTGTACAAAGGAAGGACTGGACTTGAGTCTGTAGGGGCAGATTTAGAAGCCCCTTCCAGCTCCTTTGCTCCATTGTTGTGTGATTTTTGTGACGCAGCGGCAGAACAAAAGAGGCGCCATGGTGCGGCGTATATTAACAATGTGACGGATATGGGAGATGCATCACGTTGTAAAGCCCTGCGCCATCAGGCGCCGTTCCGGCGCACGGGAGGGTGTTCCTGCGCAGGAACGCATCCTAAAAGTGGCTGTGGGAAATCTACAAGAGTTCAATCAGTCACTATTAGGACAATGATGCGTGACTCAAATCCTGCGCCTGCTTGAAGCAGACGTACAGCTTGACGCGGCATTGGGGAGATAGGGCACCCCAGAGCATTGCTGGAGCTGCACCATCGTTGCGACGCAACTCACGCAGTGCGCCGGCTATACGGCACAGATGCGTAAAGTTTCGGTGACGTTTTGGGCCCATGGTGCGCCGCATTGTAAATACGGCGCACCATGGGTGGTGGTGGCGTGGCGCACAATTACTGGCGCATCCCTGCTACTTTGCAGGGATGCGACGGTAATTAAAAATCTGACCCTTAGTGTCTAGCATTACGCAGTTTTTTAAACTACAATCATACATAATTTCTCAGGCCAATGAAATGAACACAAAATCGAAAACAAATAAGCATAGTAGCAACGCTACTGAGAAGAAGAGCAGTGCACCTGAAATGCACTTTTGAAAGATAATTTACCTACATTGTAATCAGCAGCATTATTGCTCTTGGTAAAAAATAAAAAATTGCAATATATTAACACACAGAGCAGGAGAAAACAGAGTAGTGAAGACATAGCTACTACTACTCGCCAAGCCCGGGGATCTCAAGGCCGAGGAGGTCGATCAAGTCGCGTTCCCGGTCCAGGAGATCCGTCCAACGGTGGGTGGCCTGGTTGTAGGTGCGCCGGACCCGAGAGTGTTGGTACATGGCCCGGCACACCTTCTTGCACCGCTTCAGGCGCTCCCGGATCCCGTACCCGCTAGCGATCTTGCCGCCTGCCATGTGTGAGTGTTTGATTGATTCAGATGCTCTGTCCATCACCACCCCCTTTTGTAACGCTCCTGGGGAGGCGGCGCTGAACATAAAAAACGAGTGCGGCCACCTCCTCCGCGCTGAAGATCTCCCGGGCTGTGACCTGCTCCCCCCTCAAACGCCTACATGGGAGCCGGGCACGGGGTGCGGGACCCTTCCCGTTCTCAGGATGCTTCCCGGCTCCCTTTACCAGAAAAGAAGATAAATAATAAAGAAGAAATAGAATAGGGAAGAAGAAAAGAGAAGAGTTTAAAAAGTGGTCTATAATTAACCAAAAGTAGCAGAAAACACAAAAATGTAGAGCTCGAAAAATAGAGGGATAGATAATAAGTAAAACAGATAAAAAAAAACTTCAAACAAGCAAAGGATGGCAGAGATTCAGAGAGGATACAGAAAGCATGCCCAGAACCATAGCAATGAATGAGAAACAAGATGGCCGCGCCTGTTCACGACCGCGTGGGTAAGTTCACGCGAGATTTCCCTCGCGATCACACGCGAACTTGTACTAGCGAGCCGCACACTTTGCGAGATTACACATCACGCCCGGAAACAGAAATATGTCATGCAAACAAGATGGCCGCGCCCGTGAACGACCGTGAGGGTAACTTCGCGCCGTTGCGCTACAAGCGGCTCGCTAAAACGCACAAAACCTTGCAAACTAACACGCCGCAAAAAAACAAATCGCATATTCGCAATAATTCACAGCTTCCGAATTCGATCTCGGGCTAATTCGCGCCCCACGAATCCCGCAAAATTGCAGAAAAACGAGTTTTGCAAAACTGAAAGCACTCAGCAGGTGCAAAAGTTCAAACTCATCATTAGTAACCATTCCCTGTAGTGCTTCCTGAGGAGCCCCTCCAGAGTTCAGTTGCCTACTTGTAACTATTCTATGACCCTGCACTGACCCTCACAGCAGGCTCATAGAATAGCTACAATTAGGCCACAAAGGTCCTGTGAAAAAAAATTGCATTGCAACAGAAAGCAAATTACAGATAAGGAAGCAGGTGCCAGACTGAAAGTTTAAATTCAGTGACACATTAATCAACCCCAAATTAATTCATGTCAGTTGAAGCAGGACAGGTGTGCTTGCTTTTCCCCCCATAATCTACAGTGATGAACCAGAGGGTGGCAGTGATGTACCAGAGGGTGGCATGGGTGAACCAGAGGGTGGCAGTGGTGAAACAGATGGTGCTGTGAACCTGTGATGATGAACCAGGCGTAGAAACAACATAGTCGCGACCGTTGCGAGCCGACAAGTAAGCTCGCAATTGCGAACTGGTACAAAACCCTTGCGAACTGGCAGAAACCCTTGCGAACACAAAAAAAAAGAAAAAATCCGCAAATTTGCGAGAGTTCGGGGATTTTGCGGATTGCAAATTCGTGAATACGCCAATTCGCGAACCGCGAGTTCGCAAAATTCACCCATGCTTAACATATACCACATTCATCACTACAAAGCGGGTATTAGAGTAGAGTAGAGTAGACACTACTAGTAGTAGTATGCCCTATCCTATCGAAAATAGTAAAATATCTGGTTGCTATTCGGAAAAAAAATATATTTGCAATAACAGTGACACAGTCTAGAGAACACACAATACTACTAGTATTAGCTACTCACCAAGCCCATGACCTCAACACCCAGCAGGTCCTACTCCTGTTCCAAGACGTCTGACCAACTGGTTATTGGTACGCCGGACCCCAGAGCAGTGAAACACTGCCCGATGTACCCTCTCCCACCGCCGGTGATGCTCCTAGGGAGCGTACCCTGAGCCAGGCCTGCCGCCTGCTGCCAAGGTAAAAAAAAAGCAAGGGCAGACACCGCCGCCTCGCTGAAAATGGACCAGGCCTGCACCCCTGGCGGGCGCAGTCTTCCACAAGGCAGGCGGCTCTTTGGCACAGGTGCATTGCTCTTGGAGCCAGTCCCCTTTCCCTTAGCCATGGTTCTGGGGTGATAGGGGGCGGAAAAGAAAATTTAGCAGGAAAAAATAAATTTAGGGGAAGAAAAAGGAGAGTAAAGAAGGAAGTAATATAAAACAGTAGAAAGGTAAAAAAAAAAGCAGTAAAAGTAGAAATAAAACACAAGATATAGACTTAGGGACAGAGAGGGCTAGATAATAAATAAAAATGTTCAGAAAAACAGTCCAAAAAACAAAGGATTGAAAAGATTGGAGAGGTATTGAAAAACAGGCCCCAGAACCATGCAAAAGATAAGAAAACAGATGGCTGTGCCCATTGGTGTCCGTGTGGTAAAGTTCACACAATATTTCCCCGAAACAAGTAATCCGCGTTGGCGAACGTAAAAAAACACACGAGCATGCGGAAACAAGAAAGTCTGCATGTTCCATAGCTACGTGTAGTGTCGCTGAATTTTTGTGCAACTTCGCATACCCTTGCGCAGCGCAGCTACGCAAACTTTCCCCAGGGTTAGTAAGTACGCCACATTTTTAAACCACTCTAATGACCCCTTCCACATTTACTAGTAGTGGCAAACTTACTAATGTGAGGATCTTCCTGCAGAAAAGTTTAGGGTGATAGGCATTTACACTAGTAGATTTGTGAATAGCATTTTGATCTACTTTAATAGTAGTACTGTAGTGCTACTAAATGTACTACAAAATGTGGTCTACACAGACTAACATTACGTCTTTTGTGCACATTTATTGTATTCAAGTAGCACGGAAATACTTGATGTGGCAATGGTTTTGACAACATTTATGGCAGTGATGATCAATCAAGCAGGGATCTTCTAGAGCACGCTAATCACCCACTAGGGTCTGAATGCGCTAGGTCCAGCAGTTCAGTGCAAAAGCCAGTTCAGTCGAAGATCCAGGGCTTGAGGCCCTTCCTGAATGGAGGCAGAGGGGGTGTTTGCCTGACATGTAGAGGAAGAGAGTTAGAAGAGAGATAGACTCTAAATGTGATATGAATAGTTTCTAACATGTCATGTGTCACAGCAATATGTGCAGGAGGACACCAATATGCTAAAGCCACCATTGTCACCATGTTCCCTGGATCATAAATATTGACACATTTTGGGCAGAGCTACTATTATGGCAAGATTAGTCACAAATTTAAACAGGATGAAGAAATACCTCAAGGGTGGTCATCACTGTCTTAGGTCCATCATGATGCCATGCCACCATTATGCCAGTAAGAGTCACAGTCTTGTCAAAACTGAACCGTTTATATTAAACATAATCCCCATGAGCTAAGAGCCACTTTTATCCATTTTTAAAAAAAAAACGTTTTTATTGCAGGAAACACAGTCCACATCATATTCTTACAATACTCCTTGTCCTCCGACGCTAATGCGCCATTCTCATATCACATATATTATGTACACAGCCATTAAGCCCACAACCCGGAGGTCGGGCGGCGTCAATCAGTGGATCCCCCTTCTTGATATCCTTTGAATTTGGTTATTCTGCTTGCCAGGAGTTCCTCATCCCGCTTTTAACATTTCCGCCCCTTCCACCCCTGCCTCCAACTGTTCCTCAACCCCTTCCACCCGACCCCCCTCCTCCCCCACCTTTTCCGCCCCCCTGAGTGTTTTCCCCCTGCGCCTGAGCTCTGCGTTGGTATACGTTTATGAGTACTATCAGGAGTGACTAATGTCCTATTGGGAATGTGCTCCCGGTGTATGTCTGGGGGCTTCATCGCTTGATTCAGAGAGTCTCTCCTCCTCCTCCACTGTGCTGTCCCGCAAAGATTGCACTAGCATCTCCCATTCCATAGCCGCCTCCATTGCTTTGTCATCCGACCTGCGGCGGGCTAGCTGGTATCTAAATGTACTTTCACTCGCTGCCCATCTGAGCATCTAATTAGTCCATCTTCTGAGCGTTGGGCAGTTCTTCGATTTCCAATTTCTTGTTAACTCTCTTTTGGCTAAGATCAGGCCCATGTCTACAAATTTGCTCGAGATCCTATTTTTGGGTGTATGCAGAAACCACCTTGGTGAATTGTAACTCCCTTTCCGTCACAGTATTCAATGTCTCAATAATCTCCTTCCAATAGTCCCGTAGGTGTGTGCAGTCCCAGAGCATATGTCCTAGGTCCGACCCTATCCTGTTACACCTAGGGCATGCCGCGCTCTCCACCCCAAAATACTTCCCAATCTTTCTTGGTGTAAGGTAAGCTCTATGTAGTACGTAGAATTGTATTAACTGAAAACGTGCGTTCCTTGTGCTTTTCCTCGCCCGCCTCACTATCTGCGCCCATGTAGTATCAGGGATCTCTATCTGTAAATCTAGTTCCCATGCAGCCTTCAGTTCTGTTAGGGGTTGCAGCGTCTTGTGCAACATCCTTGAGTAGAGGCACATCACCGCTTTATATGTGCCTGCCGCCATCATAGTATATTGGCAAGCCATGGATGTGGTGGGCTCTTGGATCCGTTCTCCCCATTGTACCTGCATCGCCCGTGTTACGGCCGCATGCACTAGAAAGTCCCCCCTCGGGAGGTCGAAACGTTCCTGCAGGGTTTGGTAGGGGATCAGCTCTCCGTCCTCATACAGATCTCCTAGCATCTGCAGTCCTGCATCCTCCCATCCCTGCAACCGCGACCAATCTCCGCCATGCAGAAGTGCCATCACCATGCCCAAGGGTATTTCAGGTGCGTACATGTGTCGTACCCCCGCTCGCCTCTGTGCTCGGTTCCAGCAGAGTCTGTACGTCTGCTCTTCCAGCGATAGGTCTTTGAGAGTCAGCTTCTGCTGCAGGGTTATGAACGCTAGCACGTGCCGAGGGGTACCTCTCTCTCTCCAGCCCTCGATACACTCTAACCACCTCCTGCGTGAAAATCTGCAATTGAGCTGCCAAGTAATACAGCTCGAAATCAGGGACCGCTAGACCTCCCTCATCCTTCGGCCGAAGCAGCGTGGTCAGAGCTATTCTATGCCTACCCGTGCCCCAAAGGAAAGATATCAGTAAAGACTTCAATTGCTGAAAGACAGATCTAGGTATCCACACAGGCAGCGTGCGAAAGTAGTAAAGGAGGCGCGGCAAGGCTATCATTTTCACCAGGGATATACGTCCCGTCACCGAAAGCGGAAGAGTAGCCCAAAAGGTCATACTGCCCCGCAGCGCTCGTATACAGCGGCCCACATTGCCCTCGCGCAGGTCTGCAGCTTTATGATATATGTGCACCCCCAAATATTTCAGACAGTCAGGCTACCAGGCAAGCAGAGGACGGGTAGCGGGTCTCGTTTCCCCCTGATGTAGTGGGAATAAGCAAGATTTAGACCACTTAACCTTTAGACCGGATAGCCTGCCAAATAACACCAGGAGTCTTTCTGCTCCCTCCAACGCCTCCTTCGCGTTCTCTAGGTATAACAAGAGGTCGTCCGCATACAGCGAAATCATCTGCGGGCTTCCCCGATAGACCAAGCCCTTATAGAAGTGTCCCTTCCTGGCTTCTGCTGCGAAAGGTTCGATCGCTAATGCAAATAACAGGGGGGAAAGTGAGCATCCCTGTCTAGTGCCGCGGCACATCCGGTATTGGTGCGATACGAGGGAGCCCACCCGTACTCGTGCCATCGCTAAGGCGTATAGCACTCTCGTCCAACGTATGTAGCCGTCTCCGAGGCCAAAGTGTTGCATAACCCTGTACAGGTATTCCCATTCTAAGCTATCAAATGCTTTCTCTATGTCAATCGACAGTACTACAGGCGTTTGTGTGTCAGGCATTGGCTCTCCCAGCAGGCGTATCAATTGGCGTATGTTGACAGTTGTGTTTCGGGTGGGAATAAATCCAGATTGGTCAATATGGACCAGCTCTGACATGTGCTGCAGTAACCTGGTCGCCAGTATGGTGCTCAGAATTTTGTAGTCCGTCGTCAACATGGACAGCGGCCTGTAGGATGCCGGGCACCTGCTCTCTCTGCCTTGTTTCAACAACTACTGAGAGGAGGGTGAGGATGAGGTAGTGAGGAGGAATAGGTGACAGTAAAATCGATGAATCAAAAACACTGTATTTATTATTCATATACAGTATGGTGGACCAACAGTTCATAATAGTTAGATTATGGGATCATACTCCACATAAGCCAGTAAATGAAACAAATGATGGCGTGAAGTTGATAGACCGGTGGATGGTTGTCGACGTTTCGACCCTCTGGGTAATGCAGGGATTAGTTGAGCCCTTGCAGTGGGGTCTTCATCAGGACAGAGAAGGGGGGCAGGCAACCTGGATGTCCGATATAGAATCGCGACGTCATAAGCTTTCAATGAGTTGGATTCTATCATACACGTAGTATCATGTGGTAAAAGTTGAAATATTCACTGAGTCGCTGCAAAAGGTAAATGAGGAGACTGTTGAACCCATGGTTGGGAAGCCACGGCGAAGTCCGGCCAAAATTCAAGGATCCAGAAATGTTGGGAAATGTCCAGTGAATCATACAACGAACGCCGCTCGCAGTTGGAATCCCATAATCAGACTAGAATAATAGGAGTAATCCCTCGCTGTCGGGTGTTGCACCCGCCAAGGGTCCTGCAACTCCCAACTCTCTTGCTATTCGAAACTACGCTTCGCCAGACGGTGCACTGGGGGACACTTCCAGAGGTGGATGGGACCTGTCCAATACAGTGTCCGTTACTGAGTTAAAGTCCCCCCCCATAACAATGGGGCCCGCCAAAAACCCCACAAGTGCTCCGGAAAGTTTCGTGAAGAAAGACAATTGGTCAGTATTGGGCACGTACACACTACATAGCACTATGTCCTTGCCCTTTAGTTTCCCTTCAACTGCCTCAAACCTGCCCTCTGGGTCTATTGTGTGCCTTATCACCTGGAAAGGGGTCCCCGCCCATATCCAGACCAACGCACCTCTTGCAAATGCAGAATATGTGGTATTGAACAGTTGCCCCTCCATCTTCTTTGCAGCGCAATGCCCTCCTGCTTCGTCAAATGCATTTCCTGCAATAGCGCAATCTGCACCCCTCTCCGAACCAAGTAAGCATGTATTTTATGCCTCCTTGCCATCGTATGCAGTCCCATCATGTTCCAGGTTACACATTTCACAGTTCCAGTACTAACCATATTCCCATGTTGTGCGATGAAAGCCAGCAGTAGTTCGCATCCAGGCACACAAGGTCACACTCTTCCCCCCCATCCCCAACACAACAAACCACTCTCCCCAACCATCCCGCCTCGAGCCCCCCCAACTATTCTCGGCACCCTCCACCCAGAACAGGACCCAGCTTCACAAAAGCAGCTCCCATCCAAAACTAGTGAGGGCTATCGTACCCCCCCCCCCCCAACTGCCCAACTATACAGTAGTCCGCACCACGGTGGCCCCACAATCCCCCACAATCACACCCGAACATTCATCCTACTGTATTGTGTCCTTCATCATCTGTCGGCCCCGGCCCTCTCCAGGCACCTTCCGAAGTCAGCATGAATCGTCTCTATTATCAATCGTCAGTTAGTCCTCCCGACGTCTGTGGTGTTACCACTGGGCCCTTGGCACCATTTAGTTCAGATAGGCCAGTTTCTGAGCCAGTGACATGGCCCTCCACGTCCGAGCTCCCACATGATCTAGTTCTCACAGTTCCCGACAGATCAATTACTGCTTGTAGAGCTGCTTTCCTCTCGCCTTCTGTCTGTGATTCTGTTGGTTTTCATGACCTTTGCCGGTACTTCCGGAACCTTTGCGATTTCCGGGTCGGTTGCTGAGTCCGCTCTTCTTCGGCTCTGTATTTTGCGCCGTCCATACCAGCCTTGTATGTGTCCCACCATGCCCAAGCATCCGCCGATGTAGAGAAGAAGAGCGTTTTGTCGTCCAGCACCACTCTGAGTTTGGCCGGGAAAAGGAGCGAGTATGTTATGCCTTCCGCCCGTAGTTCTCGTTTAAGTGATAAGAAGGAGGCACGCAGCTTCTGAGTCTCAAACGTGTAATCAGGGAAAAGCGTCCCTCTACTGTTGTCCACTTGGAAAGGGCCCATATACTTGGCCCTTTGCAGCAGCCAGTCCCGGTCTTTGTAATGTAACAGTTTTATCAACACTGGACGGGGTTGCTGGCCCGGCCTTTGGGTTCGGGCTGGGACCCGGTGCGCCCGCTCCAATGTAAAGAAAGGCGAGAGACCCTCCGGCGCCACTTCCATCTTCAGCCAATTCTCTAGGTATCCCACCATGTCATCACCTTCCTTTTGTTCCGGAAGGCCCACTAAGCGCATGTTGTTGCGTCTGCCGCGGTTTTCCGCATCTTCTGCTCTCCTCTCCAGTGCTTGTATGCGATTAAGCGCATTCACCAGCCGCCCTTCCATAGATTTGTGCTCGGGCAATATCTCCTGCAGGGTGTGTTCTGCACTTTTAACTCTATCTTTCAGTTTATCATGGTCAGCATGCAGAAGCCCCAGTCCCGACACCACCTGGGCGATATCCTGCTGCAGCACCTCCTTCGTGGCCAGGATGGCTTCCAGGATGCAGGTTTGTAGCTGTTGTAGGTCCGCAGGGGCCTGTGTTGTTCCATCCGTCGCCCCAGAGCCCGCAGCCTCCTCCACTTTCCCCTTGGGCTTCCCCATTTGAACTGCGTGTTAGTCGCCAGGGCTCTCCTCGCCTTCCTGGATGGGGGGGGGGAACTTCTTCCCCATTCTCATCTGGATAGGAGGAACAGGCGGGTCCGCTCTTCAGGTGCCGTGAGTGGTGAGTACCTGGCCTCTGGACACCCCCAATGCTCTCCCGGCAGCGGATCGTCGGCGTCCGTTAGCGTCAGTTAGCATTGCTATCCCACCAGTTTGGTAGCGCTCTACTTTCTTGGCTCCCCGCGGGAGTGGGTCAGTACCATTTCAAAACCGCAGTGCCCCTCCGGATTCGGTCGGCCCCGATATGCCGGTATTACCACCAATGTTCCCTACTAGTGGTTGCTCTCCTAGGGTTCCGAGGCCCGTTCGACACTCCGTGCTTTCTCTGCCCCTGCTAGGGCTGCCACAGCATTCAAGCTCTCGCTCTGACTCACTTCTTGGTGTGTTGCTATCTTCTGGGGTCTCCAGCTCAGTCGCAGCTCAGTCCCAGCTAACATCAAGTTTCGAAGAGTCACGGCCCTATTCCGGGTTGTCCTAGGGCTCCTCAATCAGCCCCTTGGCATGCGTCATATCCCTGAGCCGGGTCTGCTCCCGCAGGGGATCGCCTGTTGCCCCTATGTGTCTCTCGGCCTCATTGACGCGGGCAGCTCCGCATCTCTCGAGTTCCTGCCGCCCGCGTAGGATTTTCTTCTGCAGCCTGCCGGGTCAGCTCCTGTGGGCCCAGAGCCACCCAACACGCAATGAGGCTCAACGCAGACCCAAGCCCATGTGCCGGCCTCCGCAGCGTGCTAGGCTAGGCTCCCGATCAAACAGCCGCCGCCCGCTGTCCTCCGCCTCGCTGCCCTCGTCAGGCTTATCTGGTGTTGGCTCCCGATCTTTGGAGGATGTGCTCTCCGGAGGCTCAGTTCTCCACTCGGCCCGCAGCAAAGCTCGTTACCGGGCTTGCCTCTGCTCAGTGAGGCTGACACCTCCCTGCTCCGCCATTACACACAGGGCCTCTCCCGGCAGCTGAGTTCAGGGACGGCTGCCATCTTGCTCTTTGGGAGCACCGTCCGTTAGGGATCCGATTCGCCCCAGCTGCGGGATAGATTGGCTCCCCTGTCCGCATTCAAGGAGGGAAGCCCAGGCGAGTTCGAGCGGCACCACTGTTGCTTCGGGCCGTCACTGAAGAAGCGCCGCGCTCACTAGGTCTTCATCGTCTCTGGCTCCGAGCTCTGGCCGCCATATTGGTTCAGCGCGCTCGGCGTCTCTTTGTTCCACTTCTGGGCTAGCGAATCACTGGAGAAGCCATAAACCCCGTGCCTGGGGGTCCGCCGCCGTTCCGGTGTCTTTTGATGTTCAGATAATCCCGTTCACGATGAATTTCGTGCTGTTTTGCAGGATAAAAGCGGGAATCGGGCGCGGAGCTAGTGGCTCACGCCGCCTATCCCCTCGGCATTCAAGCCACACCCCGAGCCACTTTTATCCATGACCATCATAATGCCAGGATAGCTTCAAGTATGTTCAATGTACAATGATCTAGGATGTATAGCTGCCCAAGGACTTCCCAGCTCTCAGAGTGAGATAGGGTACTAAGAGAGAAGGTAGAAATTTTAGTGGTACTGCTGAAAGATCCTTGTCTTGGGCTTTTTTCTGAAATAAGATTCAGCTTCAAAGAATCTTAGTTCAAAAGGTAATGCGTTCCACAACTTAGGTGCCAGATGTGGCAAATATCTGCCTCGCCATCTTGTTCTAATGATTCTAGGATTTCTTAGTAGACATTCATAGAAAGATCTTAAAAATCTATTCGGGACATATGATACAAATAAACCTCTGAGGCAATCTTTAGGTTCCCAAAGCCAAATCAGGCGGTAACTCTATAATGCAATAGCAAGATCCAGGAGTGAATGCCATTCTGGTTCCTCTTCTGAAGAAAGCAGGAGCTGATCCTGCTAATCCTGCTAACTACAGGCCCATTTCTCTCTTACCCTATACATCTAAACTCCTGAAGGCCTACGTGACCACCTGTCTGTCGGCATTTATCGAGAACTCTGGGTTCTTAGAACCAAACCAAGCTGGCTTCAGACCGGCACATTCTACTGAAGCAGTCATCTTAAAAGTCCTCGATACCCTTCGGGAGAATGCCGACAAAGGGTCCCCACAGGCATTGGTCCTCTTGGAACTATCAGCCGCTTTCGACACGGTGGACCATGACATCCTCCTCCACCGTGTCGGACAGGCGGGTATCCAGGGATCGGCATGGGAATGGATTAAGTCCTTCCTCTCGGGCAGATTACAAACAGTCCACCTTGGCCCCTTCTCTGGTACCCAGGCCCCCACTACCTGCGGAGTCCCTCAGGGATCCTCCCTTTCTCCCTTATTGTTTAACTTATATCTTCGCCCATTGATCCACTCTTTGCGCAACTGGAACTGTACTGTCCTTAACTATGCTGACGACATGCAGATCATTTTTCCTCTAGACACCCCTAACGCGGCATCCGACCTTCGGGCAGTGATGCTTCACATCCAACAATGGATGATCTCCAACCAGCTCAAATTAAATCCAGAGAAGACGGAACTCATCCTGCCCGGTACCAGCCCTTCATACTGGGGCCCCCATTTCTGGCCAAACGAGCTTGGCACTCCCCCCACCCCCTCAAATTCGGTAAAAAGCCTGGGCGTCACCATCAACGCCGACCTCTCCCTCAAAACCCATGTCGGCACCATCATCTCGGCCAGCATGTACCAGTTGCGAAAAATCCGAAAAATTTCCCACCTACTCTCCCACGAATCTCTGGTTCAAATCGTCATCTCTTTAGTCCTTTCCCGCCTGGACTTCTCAAATTCGCTCTATTGGGGACTATCCAAGTCCCTCCTTTATCGTCTCCAATTGGTGCAAAACCAGGCAGCTAGGCTCATCTGCAAAGCCCCCAAATGGCAATCTGCTAGACCCCTCTTGGCCAAGCTGCACTGGCTGCCCATTGAACAAAGAGCTGCTTTCAAAATAGGCTGCCTGGTATATAAGGCCCGGCAGACCAAGGGCCCGGCCTTTTTGAAATCCCTAATCATCTCCCACTGTCCGGCTCGCAACCTCCGCTCTGCCCACCTCCACCTCCTTACTACTCCAGTGGTCAAACTAAAAAAAATGGGCGGCTGCAGATTCAGCTACCTAGCACCTAAACTCTGGAACTCCCTCCCCCTTCTGATTAAGACTGCTGACACCCTGCTAAGCTTCCGAAAGAGCCTAAAAAGCTGGCTCTTTTCAAACCTTATTTAAGCTATGGCTCCCATTATCAATCTTAACGACAGCGCCAGGAAACCTCCGGTGTCAGTGCACTTTATAAATACAGAATAAGATAAGATAAGATAAGATAAGATTCATGCCCTTATATAGGTACAATTCACATTGCCCTTATTGAGGCATAGAAATCCAGCCCATATTTAGGCATTGCTCATGCTAACCAAATACAGGCTTGGCTACTTTCCCTTGCTTGGATATTAATTTCTCCAAGAACTCATTTAATATGCATGAACATCTACTCCTCAGGGGTTCATTCATGACGTTCTTATGCCTGATTTTTACGTCAATACTGGCATTCCTAAACACGTTCAAGGTATAAATATGCCTTCACTTGCCATGGCAAATGACGGTTCGGTCCACGATTCGACCACCTACTTGCAAGAAGCGGTTCGCCACGGCAAGTTCAGAAGGAAGTTCAGTCCCCAACTGACGCACTGACCAGAAGCTGCCATCCCAACGCCGAGATTCCAGCTCCAGTGTTTCTGAATCCCCTTGCGGGGTGTTGGAGATCGAGACCATGGAAGTAGATTCCAACCTCTCTCATTCTAAGGTTTGGAGCAGACTGGAACCTAGAGGGACTCCTGGCCACTGTAGTTAAACTGAACTATAGCTAAACTAAACTATAGCTGAACAGCACCTACTTCTTGCCTCGTACTACACTTAGGTTAGGTACACTGGGGTAGGATTATTTTAGAAGTACCAGATGAGCATTTTAGCCTGTGTTTTTTCTGTATGAAGTTTTATGAATATATTTCATAGCTACAGACCATGCTATTGCAGTATAACTTAATCCTACTGACAAATAAGACTGTTCAATAAAACCTTTTTATTGAAACGCCTTTCTATCTATTTCTGTGTAACTCTGTAGAAACGAAGCATGCACGATTGACTGAGTGAAACGGTTATCTATTGCTTCCACGACTCTGAAGAGATTGTTTAGATTCTAAGGGAAACAAAGTTCTCATGTTTATGTGATTGTCAGAAACTAATCCCTTCTTGTTCATTCGAGAGGTTTCTAGTGACCACTGAGTTAGCTGACACACACAAGTGATTAAGTTTAATGTAATGGATAGAGACATACTGACCTCAGTTCTATGTCAAAACTACAGTGTATGTTATTCCAATGCGCAGAGCTTATCAGGAATATAGGAACTACACTACATGGCACCCAACGGTTTGGTAAGGCACTAATCTAACACTAGATACTGAAGTAACTCAGTTGTGCTTTTCTCAGAGACCCCAACTCAGAAAACTCCATAAGACATCTGGAGTGGGTAGGGATAATATCTGCCATAACTGAGATCCTATTTGGGACAAGAATGTCGGTTCCGGATCTTGATTGTCATGGAACTGTAGTGGAAAAAAAGAAATTTGATATCAGAGATCATTTGGCTCTTTTACAGGACTTAAATAAACTAAGATCGAAACAAAGCAACATGTTCTTGAAGCCAACCACCACTGGGGATAAACCAACCGTCCCGGCAAGGCCTGTCTGGATCCCAAAGCTTGGTGATCTAGTCAAAGAAAAGATTGCGGACAAGAAGGAATTTGGGCCTTCTTACAGACAACCAGTACCTGTCCTAGCAATCCACCGATAAAGAACAGTTCTACTGCTGCCCCTTGCTGGTAAAAAGAAAAATATATTTGTGTCCATCGACCTGATCAAACCACACTATGTGGCTGATACTAAGCAGTAGGCCAAGTGGACTCAGACAATGTAGCAGACGCACTCAGTTAGCTTCAATCAAAGAAGTTCAAATGGAGAGACCCATCACCTTTGAAGATTCTACAGTGAGAAAAGAAGGACTATGCAATAAAGCTATGGAACTCATTCCTCTTGAGACCCAAATAACAGTTTGTCCTGATTCACCTGTCTACAACGAAGTAACAAGTGATCAAGTGGTTCCAGCAATTTCAACGAATCCTGATGCAATTCCAACCATTGACAGATCTGGTTCTGGGTATTTCATTAACTTTGATACATTTTCTGAGGGTCCCAGCGTAGTTGAAACAACGCCAGCACAAAGAACTTTCTTAAAGTACAAGCAACAAACTTTTTTCATCACTTGAAAAAGACTTATCTGGTTTCACCGTGGATTAAACTATGGATTGTCTTGGGAATACTCTTGTTTCTACTTTGGTTAGCTCTGGTAATAACTCTGGGTATGCTGATAAATGGAAGATATATTCAAATGGACACAGCAAGTAAAAAAGTGAACGTACTTCTCCAGCCACACAAATCATCCAATCGTGAACAAAGAGACTTGTCAGCAGTGAACATCACAGCTGTTCCTATACCGGATTGAAAAGTTTGGGACAGAACTGAATATGACATTTTTGTCCCATCTGAGCTTTGAAGATTCAACACCATTTCAAGATTTCATTAAGTAACTTTATTACCTCTAGTACCTTTTCTGATAATTGGGACTTCGAGACTGTTAATAACATGATGTCTGATTTAGAAAAGTTAGCAGTATTCAAAAATCATGAAAATGTAGAGGGTTCATCAGACTATGAAGAAATGTATTGTTATAACCATTATAATCATCGTTTCTTGCACAAATCTGCAATACCTAGAAATGTATATATGTCTAACCAATGTGAACATTGTCCTACACCTCCAGAGGGTAGCTCAAAAACTTTTGCAGTGAAATTTCCATATTTTCCAGGGTTCAATTTATCCGATGCTGAATCATTTAATTTAAAAAATGTGAATAAGACAGGAACAAAAAATATTTTAGCAAATACAAAACAGGTATATTCTGCAGCCTTTATTGCCCAAATGTCTAGACAGGGTTTCGACTTTTGGAAAGATAACATTGAGACAAAATCTGTCTGGGGTGCAATAGTGCAAGTGCAGGGGGTAAAAGCTTTGTATAGAGCCTGTATCTTCCCTGAGCAAATTATGTTTTTTAATGGCACTGTCCAACAAACGTCTTGCCTTGGGTTAGCCAAGATCAAAGACATGAACACCCCCGACCATACCTATACCTGCAAGTAATAGCACTACACGGGGGAAGGTCGAAGTACATATTATTTTCCATCACAACAGATCAGATCCAGAATGGAAAAAATGGTTGCTCAGGCCCACAGACACAAACAACTGTCAAGATTGATTCCTGAACAAAACACAGGGTTTCACTATCAATAGGCCAGACCCAAGATATGTTCAAAGTCAGCATCCTGGGGTGGTAACAACGTACAGTGTAAGGAAACTACGCTTTGATTGGCTACAGAACTCTACACTTGAGGATGTAAAACATCATCAAAAACGTTTCCGATATGCCGGAATATATGCTGCATATAACGAATTATGGAAGATTACCCAAGCAGAGACTGCAGAACGAATATGAGTAAATGATCATATTAATTTAGAGAAATCTCTCACTATAGTTTACAATGGGTTAACAACTCTGTCATCCAGGATATATTCATTGGACAGCATTGTGTCTTCTGCCAATGACATCATGGATCAAGACTTGGTCATGTTGCAACATGGTCAGTCTCAATTACGTTCTATCATGCTATTAGGCTGGACCCTACAAAATTTGCATGCAGGCTATGTGCCCTGGCGTTTAATTAACACTACGACACTGTTGTCGAATTCAATCTCTTTGATAAACAGATCAAACTGGCATAAAGGGGAGCAGACTAAACAGTGCTGAGCCTTGAAAAACTGTAAAAATTACCATTCACAGTGGCAGAAAAAACAGCTACTGAGTGGATCACATATGGTAAAATTACTCTGCCTGTTACAGTTTTCTATTTTCAGTATTGCCTAAAACACATAACAGCAGCCAAATATGAAAGGTTGGGTAAAGAATACATCAAGACATCCTGGAGTTTACCATACACGAAGAGATGTTGGAGTGGGGGACGTGAAGTGTTTCTTAGCAATTCTTACTGTGAAAACACACTAAGCGGTTCTCTCCTTTGTCAGGTTATTAATTTACACAGGGCCTGCGATGGTTCCACTAAAAACATATCCTGTCACCTGCAAGGCTCACCAGCTGCAGTGATTCATCCAATTTTTGGACTACTTTCTAATGGGAGTTACCTAATGTTGAATGATCACAGCTGCTGTGGCATGTTGCCAGGTATCTAAAGTTAGTGGGAACTCGCACAGCGTAGATAAATCAAAGTTGTCTTTTGGTGATGGGTTGTAGCGTGCAATCGGGTAAACACTGTCTGACCTAACAGTGTGGGCACAAAGCTAGGAAATTCGAAGGTCCCCCTACTGGGAGGGGAACAGTCCGATGCACAGCGTATGGACCGTAGTCTTATTCCATAAACAAAGAGTCTGAATTTATAATTTCCATGTTTTTAATCTTCACGAAGTGAATATTCATTCATATTCTAATTCAATGTCATGTTATAAATCAACAGAATATCGGTAAAGCATCGATAATGCAACCATTGTAATCCTCTACAAAAGATCCCCGATGCATTTCGGGCAAAAGCCCTTTCTCAAGGGAATGCTCTACAAACAGAAACAGATAAAACCAGAATCAATCATGTGTAAAGAGCTTCATGTATACGATCGAAAACAACCATGCATTAACCGGATTACAAAGTGACTAAACAGAACGTGCCGCTTATTCAAAACGAGTGAAACGTGACATGAAATCCACCTAGGTGTATGCATACGTCCGGAGTGGTGAAAAACAGAAGGTAACCAGAGTAGTGTATGCGTGCAAAAAGCGGGGTGAAATGGAAACGAAAAAACGGTAAACGTGTCGCGTCAGTGACAGCGTCTGTCCCAAATTAGAATGTGAAAAACCACAAGCGTGCTCAAGTGCGCTGCAGAGTACTTACATGGAGAGGTTTAAAAGGTGCCTAACGGCGTTCCAGCAAGGTAGTGATAGAGTGAATGAAAGGGTATGGCACCGGTATAACCACTGTGCTAGACATCAAGGAAGGACTCAATGTATAAGATTAGTAAACAGAAAAAAGGGCCCAAAAGGATGTGATAGAGTAATGAAAAATAGGTCGCCATGTTGGAAAAGGTCAAATAACACAGTATAATACAGGGTATAAATTACAGTGAGGAACAGTAAATGGGTGACAGTGACATAAACTGGTTAAAGATAACACAGAAATTCGATTCGATCGTTCAGCCCATTGGGTGCCATCGTGGAAAGGAAACGGATCCAAAAATTCTCCCGTTTGAGTAAAGTGTTCTTGTTGTTATAAGTTACTGGTACTTGTTCCAAAATCAGAAATTTAGGTTGTGCAACTGTGTGTCTGGACTCAGCAAAGTGAGAAGCAACAGTGGATTTAAGATTGTTGGTGCGGATGTTGCTTTTATGCTCTAAAATCCTGGTTTCCTTTCCACGATGGCACCCAATGGGCTGAACGATCGAATCGAATTTCTGTGTTATCTTTAACCAGTTTATGTCACTGTCACCCATTTACTGTTCCTCACTGTAATTTATACCCTGTATTATACTGTGTTATTTGACCTTTTCCAACATGGCGACCTATTTTTAATTACTCTATCACATCCTTTTGGGCCCTTTTTTCTGTTTACTAATCTTATACATTGAGTCCTTCCTTGATGTCTAGCACAGTGGTTATACCGGTGCCATACCCTTTCATTCACTGTATCACTACCTTGCTGGAACGCCGTTAGGCACCTTTTAAACCTCTCCATGTAAGTACTCTGCAGCGCACTTGAGCACGCTTGTGGTTTTTCACATTCTAATTTGGGACAGACGCTGTCACTGACGCGACACGTTTACCGTTTTTTCGTTTCCATTTCACCCCGCTTTTTGCACGCATACACTACTCTGGTTACCTTCTGTTTTTCACCACTCCGGACGTATGCATACACCTAGGTGGATTTCATGTCACGTTTCACTCGTTTTGAATAAGCGGCACGTTCTGTTTAGTCACTTTGTAATCCGGTTAATGCATGGTTGTTTTCGATCGTATACATGAAGCTCTTTACACATGATTGATTCTGGTTTTATCTGTTTCTGTTTGTAGAGCATTCCCTTGAGAAAGGGCTTTTGCCCGAAATGCATCGGGGATCTTTTGTAGAGGATTACAATGGTTGCATTATCGATGCTTTACCGATATTCTGTTGATTTATAACATGACATTGAATTAGAATATGAATGAATATTCACTTCGTGAAGATTAAAAACATGGAAATTATAATTTCAGACTCTTTGTTTATAGAATAAGACTACGGTCCATACGCTGTGCATCGGACTGTTCCCCTCCCAGTAGGGGGACCTTCGAATTTCCTAGCATGTTGCCAGGTATATCATATCTAGTGACTGTTTCATCCAGGGTCACTTGCTGTATGCAAGTATCGTTTCCACAAACCAAGACAGCCAGGGAGTTGCCTTTATGGCCTTCACTGAACATCTCTTCTATACGAATTGATACTTTAAGCAGAATGAAAGCATTCTTTTACAAAAAACTGTGCCACTGACCTAGGCCACAGAACCTATGATCTACAAGTCACAAGGACTTCTGTCGAGATACATGCCCTTTTGAATACAAACTGCCCTATACATTTCTCAGAAATGTTGGAATGTATCTTAAACATGTCTGATACGAGCGGTATTGCACATCTATTTAAGAGCGTGTTTTCAGGACTGCTAGTACCTTTTCAAGCAGTCCTCGGAATATTTCCAAACTTCGTGCACTTTTTTGTTTGACGGACTGCCACCACTTTTGGGACTCGTTGCAGGGATCCTATTTCTCCTCCTACTACTACTACGATATGCCAAGCCAAATCACCAAGCCACTCCAAGCACCATAGAGTGAGCTCTATTGGAGATGAAGTGTCATGAGCGCATCGTCTAAATTCTAGGTTTACCTCGTCTACGAGAATTAAATACCACATGGTTTCTATCATTCAGACCAATCTGGCAAGATTGCATCTTACCTGTTCTACGCTGCCTGCTTTGCAGTGAAGAATGCGTGCTAGACATCTGTCTAACACTACCATCAGTCATGACTACGGATCTCGAAACTCTGCTGGACCCGGTAATGGCCCATGCTTTGTGCTGTCCCCAGCGGCTACCAATCCTGATGACGGAATTCATTGAGATCTCACAGATGCAAATTGCTACTGCTGAGATACGAGAGGAAACAACATGCATGTAGGTAACATCCGATACGAACATTGCTGATGCGACCAATGCTGAAGACGATGCTTCTCTTCAATGTGCGGTTAGTCTTCTAAACGAGGTAATCCAACTTTCACATACAATGGTTTGTCTACAGATATAGAAGATTTCATGTTTTCTCCAAGCACTTACATTGACATTTGATTTTGGCACACAGTGTCGTGAGAGACTTTGAATTTGACCTTCATTTAAAAAAAAACAAGAGACTAACTTTGGAACTTTGTCCTATGATTAATTTTATTTCTCCAAATTTTCATTTTTTTTATTTTTTGGCACAAGTAATCTGCTTATAGTAGAACTATTCACATAGTACAAGAATTCTTGAATACTTCCAGAGACAAAAATGACCTTGTCCACACCAACATGATTATGTAATCTGAAATGAAATGGTTTCGGCCCTTTTTTCTTCTGTATTTGCGAGCCATTTTATCATGTATATATGTTTATAATTTATAAATGTAGCATTCAAAACGTCTACATATGCTTAGAATGAAGCATTGCTTTAATGCGTACAGCAACACCTTTTAATGCATTTTTTTGAAATATGATTTTGATATGTTTTAGCAAATCATGCAAAGTTATGTTTTAGATATGTTTAGCATGTTTATGATTTAGTAACGTTGTACATACGAAAGTGGAGTGGGCGTTGTGTGTCGATTTAGATTCCATATACATTTACCGATTCATGCCCTTATATAGGTACAATTCACATTTTCCTTATTTAGACATAGAAATCCAGCCCTTGATCATGCTAACCAAATACAGGCATGACTAATTACATCCATTCATCTATTTCACAACGAGTTCTTGGAAAACCAGACTCTTAAGCCTTTAGGACTTCCCCTTGCTTGGATATTGATTTCTCCAAGAACTCATTTATTATGCATGAACATCTATTCCATAGGGGTTCATCCATGACGTTCTTATGCCTGACTTTTACGTCAATACTGGCATTCCTAAATACCTTCAAGGTATAAATATGGCTTCACTTCCTTTGGTAAATGATGGTTTGGTCCACGATTCGACTGCCTACTTGCACGACGCGGTTCACCACAGCAAGTTCAGAAGGAAGTCCAGTCCCCAACTGATGCACTGACCAGACTATGCCATCCTCCTCGCCGAGAATCCTGCTCCAGTGTTTCTGACTCCCCTTGCGGGGTGTTAGAGATCGAGACCAGGGAAACCATAGCTAAACTAAACTATAGCTAATAGCTGAACAGCACCTACTTCTTCCCTCGTACTACACTTAGGTTAGGTACACTGGGGTAGGATTATTTTAGAAGCAGTAGATGAGTATTTTAACCTGTGTTATTTATGTATGTATTTTTATGAATATATGTCATAGCTACAGACCATGCTATTGCAGTATTATTTGATCTTACTGCTAACGCTGTACGTATTATACTTTGCATTCTGTCTTACGATTGTAGCAGTTCATATCTCTTGCATGAGAAATAAGACTGTTCAATAAACCCTTTTTATTGAAACACCTGTCTATCTATTTCTGTGTAACTGTAGAAACGAAGCATGTACAATTGACTAAGTGAAACGGTTATCTATTGTTTCCAGGACTCTGAAGAGATTGTTCCGATTCTAAGGGAAACAAAGTTGTCATGTTTATGGGGTTATCAGAGACTAATCCCTTCTTGTTCATTCGAGAAGTTTTTATGACTTCTGAGTTAGCTGGCACACACAAGTAATTAAGTTTAATGTACTCGATAGAGACATACTGACCTCAGTCCTATGTCAAAACTAAAGTGTAAATTATACCAATACGCAGAGCCTATCAGGGATATAGGAACTACACTACATTACTGCCTTCCCCCTTGCCTCAAGTCACTGGATCTGGGTGCTCCTATGGTGACCCCCTACATATCCCTGCACCATGTGGCAGGCACCACATGGTAGCTGCCCCATAGTGCAGGAATATACAAAATGTACATTTTGTGTCTACGGTGTGTGCTGCAGCCCTCACCGCAATAAAAAGAATACACTTTGCGTCCGCCTTGAAGGCAGTCGCATTGTAATTTACATGGCAGGACAGCTGACAGCAAATCGGGCGGTCCAGTTTTGGTAGGGATGGCAGTCGGACATAAGCCTGACTGCCATCCTAAACAGGCCCTATGTGTTACTTTGTGTTACCTGTTTTGTCAGTAAGAATAAACATTGCATATATGTAACATGGTTGCTTTTATCTCTTGCACTCCCAGCTACTAGTTGTCCTTGAAGTGGTGCATATGTGGCTACAAAAGGGATCTAAAACCACATCAATACCCTAGTTATAGTGCAGTAAACTAATGTGGTGAGAAACTAACCCACAATGCACATAATCTTTGGCAATTTGATGTTGATGTGTGAGGCTGCATTTTGGCTAGGCTTTTCGGACAGCGCTCGTAAAATTTCAATTTATGCAGCAAATCGCCCTCAGCTTTGCACAAAGGGGGTAAGCCACAGATCTTGGCCTACAATCATGCCATGAGCCAAACCATCTCTGAGCTGCCTAACCCCACAAGAGCACGGCCTTAAGTGGTTTGCACTGCTGCATGATGTTCCGCCAAGCCTCCACGCAAGGCTCCTTAGGTAACAAACTCCCTTAATAAACAGAGTTCATGCCTTGCAGTTCCCAACCCTACATCAGCAAGTTTGCAGCTCTGCATTACCTTCAGCTTGGTACAGTGGCAATTTTCAGTGCACCTTCCTTTGCGTCAAGAACTTAATTGAATCATTTGCAAGCAGATGGGGTTAGTGCTTGAATCCATCCTTTTGTGGATTGCCAGCCCCAGCACCATATTGCCTTCAGTCATACACAGCAAGAATTGGCTGCAGGATATGGACAATTGCCAGCTTTTTGAAGTGAGAGAGTGCGCCAGCTGCATTGTTTAGCACACCGAGACATGTTTTGCCTTAAACTGTATGTTCCGCTTCATGCACAACAGCACTATCTCCTTCAATAAGCTGAGAATCATTTTACACCGGGCAGCTGGTTGATTGATACATTCTACCACTGTCATATTATCTGACCAGAAAATCACAGATTGGTTACTCAGCTGATGAGGCCAAACAGTCAGAGCCACCCAGATGGGAAAGAGTTTCAGGTAACCTATATTGGCTGTCAGACCACTCTCGCTCCACCAATTTGGCCAATGCTGCGCCACCCATGCACTCCCGAGAATGGCACCAAATCCCACACCGCCTGTGGCGTCAGTCCATAAACCAAACTCCGTAGACATAGTGGGTGGAAATGTGTTTCAAATCCGCATGTCCTGGCGAACCTCAGACAACCGTCTTGTATGATGGTGTTTCTCCTTTGTCCTTACTGACAGTTGATTTTTACATTCTGGAGTCCCTATGTAGTCCCCTGCCGGAATCCAGAAGCCATACAAAAAACCTTCCTGTGCCATCCTAGCCGTGGCATGGTCTAGGTACCTATTTAACCAAGGAGTCATAGCTGTATCGGGTCTAGAGATTTATCAGTCCTACAAGTACCGACTTGGACCCACCTGGGTGATCCACTGAAGAACTGCAAGTACCAGAGTCCCGAGGGGCGATCCGGAGGAGGGGCTAGCGGTGTGGCCTCCATTTATGACGAAACACAATTCAGCTCCCTTGAGCTTTGGGCCGACGGGCTCTTGGAAGACGCACCTGCGTGCCGGTTCTGGCATCAAAGCCTTTGACTGTTGTGTGGCGGCCTTCTCTTCCGCCCCTAAACAATCTTTCTTTACTGATGAGGGAAGTCATCCCGAAACCCGAGACATGTCTCGGGCGATATCCTAAAACCCGGGACATGTATCGGGTCTAGAGATTCATCAGTCCTACAAGTACCGACTTGCACCCACCTGGGTGATCCATTGAAGAGCTGCAAGTACCAGAGTCCCGAGGGGCGATCTGGAGGAGGGGCTAGTGGTGTGCGCTCCATTTATGACAAAACACAATACGGCTCCCTTGAGCTTTGGGCCGATGGGCTCTTGGAAGACGCACCTGCGTGCCGGTTCTGGCATCGAAGCCTTTGACTGTTGTGTTGCGGCCTGCTCTTCCACCCCTAAACAATCTTTCTCTACTGATGAGGGAAGTCATCCCAAAACCCGAGACATGTCTCGGGCGATATCCTAAAACCCGGGACATGCATCGGGTCTAGAGATTCAACAGTCCTACAAGTACCGACTTGCACCCACATGGGTGATCCACTGAAGAACTGCAAGTACCAGAGTCCCGAGGGGCGATCCGGAGGAGGGGCTTGCGGTGTGCGCTCCATTTATGACAAAACACAATACGGCTCCCTTGAGCTTTGGGCCGACGGGCTCTTGGAAGACGCACCTGCGTGCCGGTTCTGGCATCTAAGCCTTTGACTGTTGTGTGGCGGCCTTCTCTTCCACCCCTAAACAATCTTTCTCTACTGATGAGGGAAGTCATCCCGAAACCCGAGACATGTCTCGGGCGATATCCTAAAACCCGGGACATGTATCGGGTCTAGAGATTCATCAGGTACCGACTTGCACCCACCTGGGTGATCCACTGAAGAACTGCAAGTACCAGAGTCCCAAGGGGCGATCCGGAGGAGGGGCTAGCGGTGTGCGCTCCATTTATGACGAAATACAATACTGCTCCCTTGAGCTTTGGGCCGACGGGCTTTTGGAAGACGCACCTGCGTGCCGGTTCTGGCACCGAAGCCTTTGGCTGTTGTGTGGCGGCCTTCTCTTCCACCCCTAAACAATCTTTCTCTATTGATGAGGGAAGTCCTCCCGAAACCCAAGACATGTCTCGGGCGATATCCTAAAACCAGGGACATGTATCGGGTCTAGAGATTCATCAGTCCTAAAAGTACCAACTTGCACCCACCTGGGTGATCCACTGAAGAACTGCAAGTACCAGAGTCCCAAGGGGCGATCCGGAGGAGGGGCTAGCGGTGTACACTCCATTTATGATGAAACACAATATGGCTCCCTTGAGCTTTGGGCCGACGGGCTCTTGGAAGACGCACCTGCGTGCCGGTTCTGGCATCGAAGCCTTTGACTGTTGTGTGGCGGCATTCTCTTCCACCCCTAAACAATCTTTCTCTACTGATGAGGGAAGTCATCCCGAAACCCGAGACATGTCTAGGGTGATATCCTAAAACCCGGGACATGTATCGGGTCTAGAGATTCATTAGGTACCGACTTGCACCCACCTGGGTGATCCACTGAAGAACTGCAAGTACCAGAGTCCCAAGGGGTGATCCGGAGGAGGGGCTAGCGGTGTGCGCTCCATTTATGACGAAACACAATACTGCTCCCTTGAGCTTTGGGCCAACGGGCTCTTGGAAGACGCACCTGCGTGCCGGTTCTGGCATCGAAGCCTTTGACTGTTGTGTGGCGGCCTTCTCTTCCACCCCTAAACAATCTTTCTCTACTGATGAGGGAAGTCATCCCGAAACCCAAGACATGTCTCGGGCGATATCCTAAAACCCGGGACATGTATCGGGTCTAGAGATTCATCAGTCCTACAAGTACCAACTTGCACCCACCTGGGTGATCCACTGAATAACTGCAAGTACCAGAGTCCAGAGGGGCGATCCGGAGGAGGGGCTAGCGGTGTGCGCTCCATTTATGACGAAACACAATACGGCTCCCTTGAGCTTTGGGCTGACGGGCTCTTGGAAGACGCACCTGCGTGCCGGTTCTGGCATCAAAGCCTTTGATTGTTGTGTGGCGGCCTTCTCTTTCACCCCTAAACAATCTTTCTCTACTGATGAGGGAAGTTATCCTGAAACCCGAGACATGTCTCGGGCGATATCCTAAAACCCGGGACATGTACCGGGTCTAGAGATTCATCAGGTACCGACTTGCACCCACATGGGTGATCCACTGAAGAACTGCAAGTACCAGAGTCCCGAGGGGCGATCCGGAGGAGGGGCTTGCGGTGTGCGCTCCATTTATGACAAAACACAATACGGCTCCCTTGAGCTTTGGGCCGACGGGCTCTTGGAAGACGCACCTGCGTGCCGGTTCTGGCATCTAAGCCTTTGACTGTTGTGTGGCGGCCTTCTCTTCCACCCCTAAACAATCTTTCTCTACTGATGAGGGAAGTCATCCCGAAACCCGAGACATGTCTCGGGCGATATCCTAAAACCCGGGACATGTATCGGGTCTAGAGATTCATCAGGTACCGACTTGCACCCACCTGGGTGATCCACTGAAGAACTGCAAGTACCAGAGTCCCAAGGGGCGATCCGGAGGAGGGGCTAGCGGTGTGCGCTCCATTTATGACGAAATACAATACTGCTCCCTTGAGCTTTGGGCCGACGGGCTTTTGGAAGACGCACCTGCGTGCCGGTTCTGGCACCGAAGCCTTTGGCTGTTGTGTGGCGGCCTTCTCTTCCACCCCTAAACAATCTTTCTCTATTGATGAGGGAAGTCCTCCCGAAACCCAAGACATGTCTCGGGCGATATCCTAAAACCAGGGACATGTATCGGGTCTAGAGATTCATCAGTCCTAAAAGTACCAACTTGCACCCACCTGGGTGATCCACTGAAGAACTGCAAGTACCAGAGTCCCAAGGGGCGATCCGGAGGAGGGGCTAGCGGTGTACACTCCATTTATGACGAAACACAATATGGCTCCCTTGAGCTTTGGGCCGACGGGCTCTTGGAAGACGCACCTGCGTGCCGGTTCTGGCATCGAAGCCTTTGACTGTTGTGTGGCGGCCTTCTCTTCCACCCCTAAACAATCTTTCTCTACTGATGAGGGAAGTCATCCCGAAACCCAAGACATGTCTCGGGCGATATCCTAAAACCCGGGACATGTATCGGGTCTAGAGATTCATCAGTCCTACAAGTACCAACTTGCACCCACCTGGGTGATCCACTGAATAACTGCAAGTACCAGAGTCCAGAGGGGCGATCCGGAGGAGGGGCTAGCGGTGTGCGCTCCATTTATGATGAAACACAATACGGCTCCCTTGAGCTTTGGGCTGACGGGCTCTTGGAAGACGCACCTGCGTGCCGGTTCTGGCATCAAAGCCTTTGATTGTTGTGTGGCGGCCTTCTCTTTCACCCCTAAACAATCTTTCTCTACTGATGAGGGAAGTTATCCTGAAACCCGAGACATGTCTCGGGCGATATCCTAAAACCTGGGACATGTACCGGGTCTAGAGATTCATCAGGTACCGACTTGCACCCACATGGGTGATCCACTGAAGAACTGCAAGTACCAGAGTCCCGAGGGGCGATCCGGAGGAGGGGCTAGCGGTGTGCACTCCATTTATGACGAAACACAATACAGCTTCCTTGAGCTTTGGGCCGACGGGCTCTTGGAAGAGGCACCTGCGTGCCGGTTCTGGCATCGAAGCCTTTGACTGTTGTGTGGCGGCCTTCTCTTCCACCCCTAAACAATCTTTCTCTACTGATGAGGGAAGTCATCCCGAAACCCGAGACATGTCTCGGGCGATATCCTAAAACCCGGGACATGTATCGGGTCTAGAGATTCATCAATCCTACAAGTACCGACTTGCACCCACCTGGGTGATCCACTGAAGAACTGCAAGTACTAGAGTCCAGAGGGGCGATCCGGAGGAGGGGCTAGCGGTGTGCGCTCCATTTACGATGAAACACAATACGGCTCCCTTGAGCTTTGGGCCAACGGGCTCTTGGAAGACGCACCTGCGTGCCGGTTCTGGCATCGAAGCCTTTGACTTTTGTGTGGCGGCCTTCTCTTCCACCCCTAAACAATCTTTCTCTACTGATGAGGGAAGTCATCCCGAAACCCGAGACATGTCTCGGGCGATATCCTAAAACTCGGGACATGTATCGGGTCTAGAGATTTATCAGTCCTACAAGTACCGACTTGCACCCACCTGGGTGATCCACTGAAGAACTGCAAGTACCAGAGTCCCGAGGGGCGATCTGGAGGAGGTGCTAGCGGTGTGCGCTCCATTTATGACAAAACACAATACAGCTCCCTTGAGCTTTGGGCTGATGGGCTCTTGGAAGACGCACCTGCGTGCCGGTTCTGGCATCGAAGCCTTTGACTGTTGTGTGGTGGCCTTCTCTTCCACCGCTAAACAATCTTTCTCTACTGATGAGGGAAGTCATCCCGAAACCCGAGACATGTCTCGGGCGATATCCTAAAACCCGGGACATGTATCGGGTCTAGAGATTCATCAGTCCTACAAGTACCGACTTGCACCCACCTGGGTGATCCACTGAAGAACTGCAAGTACCAGAGTCCCGAGGGTCGATCCGGAGGAGGGGCTAGCGGTGTGCGCTCCATGTATGATGAAACGTCATAGCCAGAACGTCAATGGGGGAATGTGTTGCCATTCTTTCCTTCTCTTTATTCCTGTTTCTTCCTCCCTCTGTTTCCTGAAAATGAGTTCCCTTTTTTAAGGGACTTTGTTTCTGGGTGAGAGGGATGGTTACAAATGGAACTTGCATGTCTGAATTCACACGTGCCAAGGGCCCTGGTGCATGTCCGTCTATTAAAATCCCAGCACACTCCTTTTTGTCCCTCCCCGTTCCCTGAAACTGGGGTCGTGCCCCCTGCTTGTGGTGGTGGAATGGGCTGAGGTGCTTGGGAATTGTGACCCCTGGTAGAATTTTGGACTGCATTGCCCGGTTGCCCTGGGCCAAACTGATCAAACCATGAGATTGAGTCCACCCGATCCCAGGTGAGCGAGGGGTCAAATTCTTGGCCTTCCTGAAATTCATATCATAATCTTTCCAACCTTCACCCCATATTTATTATGCGTCATAGTGACCCTGCTCTGATAACACACCATTTCTGCTAGCAAATTAAGTGAACGTTTAGCTAATATGGCCATAAATACTGAGAATGCCCTAATCCAATTATTCAGGGTTTCTTCTACCTTGAATCTGGACATTTTATCCCGCCATTCGCTAGGAAGCATCCAATCCTCCTGCTTCCTGGCCTACTCCATTTCCTTATTGTCTACTAGCAGAGAAAACATATTGACATAAGCACCTGACCATATCAATTCTTTCACCTCCTGTGTCACGTGCCTTGCTAAATGTTCTCTCCTAGAAGGTAATACACCCACTCCAAGCAATGGTAGTGGCACATCCTTACCTATTACACCATCTCCCGCTGGCGCAGCCATCTTGTCTTTATCAGCTCCACTCTCCTGATGCGCTGATTGAGGTACAGTAGGAGTACTTGGCCCTGGGCCTGGCATCATGCTTGGGGCAGCTAGAATCTTCACCACCATCTTCTGCGCCTCTGCTAATGGCACAGACGATGGTGACCACTGATTTGTGCCCACTGAAGACAGTAACAGCCCCCCTTTCCTAACCAAGGAAGAACTGCCGCTATCTGTGCTGCTAGTTTTGGTGGAACCTGATTAACTGGCACTGGCGATAATCCGGGGGTGGGTACCACTGTTTTTGGGACAGGAACCCCCGGGGATGGTATGGGGCTAGGTGTGGACACCACCTGGATTAAACCTGGGACCAGCGGGATTGTGGTTAGAGGCACTGAACTTGGCGTCAGCACCGGCGTTGCAGGCGTCGGGATCACAGGTATACTTGCCAGAGTCTGAGGGATAGGTATTGGGATCACTGGTGGCACTAGGCTCCCTGAGGGACCCTCCCCTGAAAGACCCTCCCCCAAAGGCTGCTTTGGATCTTGAGCCTTCACCTTCCTAGCCTGCTTGGGGAGTGGGCCCAAATCCCCCCTGGGTTGCGGGGGCACTATCGTTTGCTTGGGCCTGCCTGCTGATACAGTCTGTTCATCCAACCTCTGCCTGAGCTCCACAACACTCTTTCCTATTTAGTCTACTTTTCCCCATCTCCTTTTTATTGTCGTCATACTAAGCATCATTCCTTCCAGCATATGTTCCATGCAGGAACGCGTTGCGCTACGTTTACTGGCCATCTTATGCAAGCCAACAATTACCAGGTAACACACACCCTAATCTGTAATGACACCGCAAGCACAATGTTATTTGCCACCTACAAGGGGACCTATCAAGGCCCTTACCTGTGCAAGTTGGGGGTAAGCACCACACAACTGGGACCGCGCCACACCAGCTAGCCTGGGTGTTGGGTGAGCGAACTCTAGCCCGGCGGCCTTCAGAAGCAATGAAGTGCAGGCCTGCCTGTGTCCCCTTTGAGCAATGTCCACTGCCTCGCTCCTTGTTGTCCAAGTGTGCAGAGCACCCCTTGTCTATACCACACCATGGATTGTAGGCAAGTGGGAGGGGGGCCGGTGCCCCGCCATACCAGCGGCGGGCAGATACCGGCCCCTGCCTTTCTCTTCCCGCTTACATTTTACTTAAAAAAACAAAGCTATTTCCCGAAACATATAATTATAAACACTGTTTTTCTTTTTCTACCGAGGCTTCGGACGACATGCATGTTCATCATACATCACCTCATCTCCCTGTGGCACCCCCACCTCCTCCCACACGTCACAACTGCTCCGACAGAGGAACTCAGATTGTTTGTGGCCTTTTGCATTGGGAATCACGTCCTTAAAATACAATGTGAAATGCTGTTGGAAATATTTGCTCTTCCTGTTTTAACTGTAAGCAATGTCGGCACACAAGTACCGTCGTTTTGCAGAATTTATTTTAAAATAGTACGCTGGTCCAACGGAAAGGCGAAAGAAAAGGGGGGCCGCTCGGCCCCCACGCACACATGCCTGGGCCCTGCCCCATTCGCCCACCCTGATTGATCCTGTGGGTCCCGCCATTGACCCGGAGGCGGTTTTACGCTTCCGGGTCAAGGGGGCGGAACCCGCAGCCAAGGGGGGGTTTAAGAGCCTTGGGAGCGCGGGAGGCGTCCTCTTTGTGCCCGCGCTTCCCAGGCTCGCTCCTCGCCCCACCGTGGGGCTTGTAATTTTCTTTTCTTGTCTTTCAAGTGCGAGGAATGCGGTTCATCAAACAGCAGGCGGTAACCAGCGTTTGGGGATTTAACAGCGGCGTACCTACACTGGAGCAGCGTGTTTCTGCATCGGAGCCCCGGAGTTCCTGGCGGTCTCATGAGGACGACTCCTTGCCCTGCTCTGGGGCCCGCGACGTGGTTGGCACCTAGGAAGCTACACCACGTGGGCGGCAGGATCGCTGGTGCATGGCCATCGGAACGGACCGCAGGACATTCGATTGGTGGTGTGAGTATCCCAGCTCCCGCCTTGGGATGAAGAACTACTGTTTGGCTCAGTTGGGTGGAGTTTATTGTCTTCTTACTGAGATCTTCTCTCAGAGCCCGGCGAGGTTGAGAAATGATGGGCTCAGTTTGTTTACAGAGACCGGGACATTCAGAGAATATTAATTCACTCACCAGTAAGGGGGTCATTTATAATTTAGGGGATGGTCCACTGGTATGCCGCTGCGGCTAAAGGTCTGTCTCTACCCACTATGCACAGGACCACCCATCAAATGTAGCTATGCGGAAAGTGCTCTCACCAATATCGCAGGAGCACGTTAAGCAAAATCGAATAAGGAACCGCCACCATGGTAGCTGGTTTCCGGAGCTTTTTATCATGGAATGTATTTGTAATTCTGAATTCATTGATTCAATTTGTAAGGAATGTTGCTGCTTTTTAGTGGTGTGTAAGCAGTGTTTCTTAAGGCAAATAAATTAATAATGGTGTCACAGGCAAGACCCTAACAAGCCCATCCGGATGACGAGTGTACACCTTGGTGAACTGTTTTGGTCATAGGCGACTGAGAGCATCTAATCCTGTGCACGTGCTGTTACCAGACCATCATGTGTGTAGCAGCTGGGCCTGCATGCAATGCTCCCAGAAGTTGGTAGACACAACATATGTTGGAAAAATTGATGTCCGCAGCCTCAGCCTGCCACGTGTTCATTCCACGAGCTCACCTCTGCTCTAGAAATAATTATATGGCACAGAAAATACACCATATGCATATTGGAATAAGGAGATAAAGTCATTTTTCACGGTCCGGATATTGTTTATTAAGCCACTTCCCTCTATCTTCATGCGTGGAGGGAAAGATAACGTTTTAACCCTGCACAGCTTTGCACTGCCTTTTGGCGAGATGTATGCTGTGCAAATGCTACTTACGTACATTGGAAAAATTATCACCTCCTCGTCCCATTCCTTTATCCATGAACAGCTCGTCTGCTCCATAGAACAGTTTACATAGATATGGAGGCAGGACACTGTTATCTGTGCATTAGGGTTGCAGCATTATAAGTAGATGTACAGGTATTTCTAGGATTTCACCAATACGTATGTCTGGGATGCAGGTTTAGCAGTGGACTGCTTCTGAGTTATGCTCTGTGTGTGCGGTTGCATCTTATATGGAGACGGGCGTGTGGGTTCTCCGTGGCCTTTGGTGACCTCAGCGTTTGTTTTGGGGTCATGTGCCAATATTTCCCATGATTGATCCTGTGGGTCCCGCCATTGACCCGGAGGCGGTTTTACGCTTCTGGGTCAAGGGGGCAGGACCTTCAGCCAAGGGGGGTTTAAGAGCCTTGGGAGCACGGGAGGCGTCCTCTTTGTGTCCCTCGCTTCCCAGGCTCGCTCCTCGCCACACCGTGGGGCTTGTAATTTTACCCACCCTCCATCCCTTTTAACAGAATTCAAGTTGAGGACATTGGTAGGTATCCTCTGAAATGCTTTGCAACGTTGTAGGTATATAAGGTGTTTTTTCCTTCCTTAGGCCTTTTTGCCGTTTACAGGCGATGTTAATATTAATCCGCTTAATCGGTTGTGTTACTGACGCATTAATTGTTCTTCTTTAGGCCTTTTTTCCCTTCTTAGTATAATTGTCGTATTTATTATGTGGGTCAGGCGGTAAGGTCATAATCGGTGAGCAGCAATTAAAGGTTCTTAGGGGGCGGCACCATTCATCGAATGGGGTCGCCCAGGGGGAGGGGCCATTGGTCTCTCCCAGAACTTCAGGGGCAGGATATCCGCTTGCTTGAAAGGGAGCGGGGGAGGGAGTCACGCTTTCCTCAGGCTGGTAGCAACCCCGCACCTACACTATGACGTCATCAAATGGCGCGAGTGTAAGGGCCCTCCTGTTATGGTTAAATGGAGTTCACGGTGCGTACGAGGGTAACCAGGAGAGGTACGTACTCTCCCGGTAACCGGGCCCTTGTCGCGCATGCGCACTCAGACGTGAGGGCGTAGCTGGGTAAAAGGATCTGACACCGTTTAACGACCTTGCTGTAGGACCAGAAATTATTAAAATGCAAAATTGATATGTAGGATGTTAGATTCGGTTAGGAAACACGCTGTATTAGTCATGTGTTAAGGTTAGCCCATCATACCTGTCTAACTCACTGTAAATCTAATGTCTGAATTTTGCATTTAATAATTATGTAAATAATGTGATTTTATTTAATTTTTTGATTTGTTTTTATATTTTAATAAATACGGCCGGTGCGTGGCGAGACCCCCTGGCTTCCAAAGAATTTTATTTCTTCATTGATAAGTTTTGTTTACTATTGTTGGCATGATATGGCAGGGGGTAGCCGTCAGTCCGAGACCATGTGGCCTGGAGCTCTAATCAACAAGCGTCATGGTTCCAGTCTCTCCGGAGCAATGGTTCGAGTCCCACTACTACCTGGTATTTTTTTCTACTTCAATGACCTATTGGTTTTTAATTATGTTTAGGACATTATCTTATCTGGTCTTTTCATGAGGAAACTACATTACAAAATCATTGATACTATTGTTAACAGTTGCAAATGCTTGTTTTAGGACTTGCTGCTTTCCCTTTGCCCTCGCATAAAACAGATGCAGCCCTATAAGAATAAGGAGTCTCTGTTGATCTGCGTTGCCATATGTTTTTTATATAGCGCAAACTCGACCCGAAAGTATCAGAGCACTTTACAAGAGCACCAGTTGCATGGTTGAAAAAAGTACACCAGGTACACTTTGTGTGTACACCTAAAATATAAATGCATATAGCAACCTGCATGTCTAAACGCTAGTGTTCTAACTTCAGGAAATGTTAACATTTTGAACCTCCGAATCATTGAAGATATCCAAATGGTTGGTGAAGTATGTAGCTGTACACACACGGTTTTCCTTAACTCTCAGCCCCCATGTTGTTGTTTTTTTATATACAACACCACTACAGTTGTGCAGTGGCCTTTATATGCATTTAGCACACAAACATACCCTTGTTCACGGCAGAACTTTCCCTCAGAAAACTGCACCTTAGCTCTAAAGTATGTCTCTCTGCTCTCTTCATCCTATCGCTCACACACATTTACATCTCTGGTTTTAACTCTCTCTCTCATACACACACATAACCCTCTCGCAAATCTTCATTCTGCACAAACCACATTCCCAGTTTCTTTCGCTCTTCCTCTCTCATACACACACAATTATTTCTCTCACCCTCTCGCTCTCTCTCAAACACCTATACTTTCTCTCCAACGCCTAGAACCCCTCTTTCAGCCACATTATATTTTCTTACAACCAACAAATCTTCTCTTACTCTCAAAAGTACAAACCACAAACTCCCTCTTTTACCGCTCTCAAATACAGCAGTTAAAAACACGCTCCCCAGTCCAGCTAGTTTTTTTGGGGGAAAATTCTACCTGAATCCGGTGTAAAAGGTGCAAAATACAGACCTATTTGGTGTGCGCATGGTTTGCGCCTTATTGATGGAATGTGAAGGAGTAAACAAAAGTGTTTTTTAAATGTTGGGACATTTAAACGTAGATGCCTACCAGATGCTCCGTCCATCACCGCCCCCTTTTGTACCGCTTTTGTCCGACATAAGTGTGGCAGAGTATGCTAGACGTGAGTCCCTTGCTCACTTTGCCACTGTATTCAGGCAAGCCGGGCTGAAGAAGGCTGGAATGCCAGAAACCGGTCCTCGGAAGCTTGTTTCCGGTCCAGGGAAGACATGGCTTGGCAGTTCGGGCTGGACTGTTCCCATGAGGCACAGGGTCAGACTGATTTGTATATAGCCATGTCTGAACTGGGGTGGCAGAGTGGGCTAAAGAACGGTGATGGATTAAACCCAGATCTTTTGACTAGGTGTGAGTGTTTGATTGATTCAGATGCTCCGTCCATCACCACCCCCTTTTGTAAAGCTTTTGGCTGCCATAAGTGTGGCAGGGTACGCTCAGACGTGAGTCCCTTGCTCACTTTGCCACTGGATTCAAGCAAGCTGGGCTGAAGACGGCTGGAGTGCCAGAAACCGGTCCTCGGAAGCTTGTTTCCGGTCCAGGGAAGACATGGCTTGTCAGTTCGGGCTGGACTGTTCCCATGAGGCACAGGGTCAGACTGATTTGTATATAGCCATGTCTGAACTGGGGTGGCAGAGTGGGCTACAGAACGGTGATGGATTAAACCCAGATCTTTTGACTGGGTGTGAGTGTTTGATTGATTCAGATGCTCCGTCCATCACCACCCCCTTTTGTACCGCTTTTGGCCGCCATAAGTGTGGCAGGGTATGCTCAGACGTGAGTCCCTTGCTCACTTTGCCACTGGATTCAAGCAAGACGGGCTGAAGACGGCTGGAATGCCAGAAACCGGTCCTCGGAAGCTTGTTTCCGGTCCAGGGAAGACATGGCTTGGCAGTTCGGGCTGGACTGTTCCCATGAGGCACAGGGTCAGACTGATTTGTATATAGCCATATCTGAACTGGGGGGCAGAGTGGGCTAAAGAACGGTGATGGATTAAACCCAGATCTTTCGACTGGGTCTGAGTGTTTGATTGATTCAGATGCTCCGTCCATCACCACCCCCTTTTGTACCACTTTTGGCCACCATAAGTCTGGCAGGGTATGCTCAGACGTGAGTCCCTTGCTCACTTTGCCACTGGATTCAAGCAAGCCGGGCTGAAGACGGCTGGAATGCCAGAAACCGGTCCTCGGAAGCTTGTTTCCGGTCCAGGGAAGACATGGCTTGGCAGTTCGGGCTGGACTGTTCCCATGAGGCACAGGGGCAGACTGATTTGTATATAGCCATGTCTGAACTGGGGTGGCAGAGTGGGCTAAAGAACAGTGATGGATTAAACTCAGATCTTTTGACTGGGGGTGAGTGTTTGATTGATTCAGATGCTCCGTCCATCACCACCCCCTTTTGTACCGCTTTTGGCCGCCATAAGTGTGGCAGGGTATGCTCAGACGTGAGTCCCTTGCTCACTTTGCCACTGGATTCAAGCAAGCCGGGCTGAAGACGGCTGGAATGCCAGAAACCGGTCCTCGGAAGCTTGTTTCCGGTCCAGGGAAGACATGGCTTGGCAGTTCAGGCAGGAATGTTCCCATGAGGCACAGGGTCAGACTGATTTGTATATAGCCATGTCTGACCTGGGGTGGCAGAGTGGGCTAAAGAACGGTGATGGATGAAACCCAGATCTTTTGACTGGGTGTGAGTGTTTGATTGATTCAGATGCTCCGTCCATCACCACCCCCTTTTGTACCGCTACCTCTCGTTAGTGACAAATAATGTTGGCATGTACTGCCCGCATATACACACTTACATATAGCACATCACTTCCTCTATTTCTCTCTTAAACTTACTCTTCCTATATATTTACTAGCAGCCTGTCCCGACCTTGTCCGGGAGCTTTCAGGCTTCCCCCTACCCCCGCCTGCCCTGACATTGCCAAGCAGCCCGTGCCCCCGCCCGCCCCGTGCCCCGCCTGCCGCCTGGCCTGACCCTCGCGTGGCCTGAGTCAATCCCCTTCCCCGTCCCCTGCCTTCCCCGACCCCCGCCTGCCCCAACATTGTCTTTTGTCCATTCCCCGCCTGCAGCCCGTGTCCCCGCCCGCCCCGTCCCCTGCCTGCCGCCTGGCCCAACCCTCACGTGGCCTGAGCCAATCCCAGTCCCCGGCCCCGTCCCCCGCCTTCCCTGACCCCCGCCTGCCCTGACATTGCCTTTTGGCCATTCCCCGCCTGGCCTGACACCCGCCTGCTTACCTTTCCGCCGCTCCTGAGGTCACAGCTCCTCGCCGCTCTGCTCCTCCCCGCTTGTCCACCGCCGCTCCTACCCCGCGCCATATCCGCCTCTCTGTGCTGCTCTTCACGTGACCGCTCCTCCCCTGCGCCATTGCCGGAGCTCCTCTGACGCCGCCCTGACGCCGCTCCTCGACGTGAGCACGGACGTCGCGGCCTAGTTTGGGGGGGACTACTTTTTTTTAAATATTAATTTTTTTAATAAGTTTTATTTTAAAACTTTATATAGCCTATAACCATCTACACACCCTGACGATTTCTACAGTGTATCGGGTGTGTAGATTGGCGCAGTGGTTCCGGAGTTTACCCGCCTCAAAGCCTGAAACTTTCTCCTTTATTATAGTAGTATAGATAAGCTGCTTAAGGCTCCAAAAATCTAACTCACATTTATAAAACCTTCATTATTAAACGATCTATGCACCATCGATTTCTCTCTCTGTTTCTCTCCACCTTTCTCTAAACTTTGTTTCTCTCAATTTATATATCTTATTCTCTCTCTTATTTAACCATTTCTCTTCACACTACCTCTCACTTAGTTCTTAAAATAGCTCTACCTATTTCTGTGTTCCACATTTTATCACTGTTTCTCTCTCAATGTTTTTGACTCCCAGTCGCTCTCTAGGCACCGGAGCTATTGGCATTGCAAATAATGTTTGTTAGATTTTTTTGTTAAAAAATATATCAGCAGTAACATAAGTAATAAAAGAAAATACACAAAGCAAGGACAGGGTGCAGTTTCACAGGCTGTTACTAGGTGTCCCTGTGGAGTGTTAAAGGGACCTCTGTATTAGCCACATAAGGTACTGAATCCTTAATTCAATTATTAAAAAATAAATTGCAGCTCAGCATACATTTCCATTTGTTTTTCTTTTATTACTTTTGCTACTGCTGGGATATTATTTGAAAAAAATAAACCAACAAACATTAACAGATGCAACTACAATAGCTCAAACTTTCATAAATGCGAGACCTATTGCGTTGTAAATGCTTGTTTAACATGGGATTACTTACACCGGGCAAAACTGCACATGTGTCCAATGTTGAGTTCCAGAGGTCGGCTACCTTCCCACTGAGGGTCCATTGCAGCATATTAGCTGCTGCGTAGAAGCTTCAAACAGAAAATACAAGTTTTCTGAGCTCAGGATAGTTTTGGGCTGGGCTGGTTTGTCGGTCCTCGAGAGGTCTGGAAGACTCAAAATGTTCAATGTCCAAAGTTTTTAGAGCTGATAGGGGATGTCCAGTTATATACAGTCGTCATATGTCCAGGACCTCAGGAACTGCACTTGGGGGTCAAGACTCCCACCAGCAGAGGCTGGACTAGTGTGATGTCCAGGTTACGTCCAGTTGGTAGTGGTTATCTGGGCACTTCAGGAAGCAGACTTCCTGCAGCTTTTTGAAGCCCTTTAGCAACACCAGAGATAGGCAAAGTGACCCTTGGACTCCACTTCTTTGTACTGGCTACAAGAGGGAGCCGGTCCAATCCTTCGGGATCCTCTCTGGTCAGGCCTGGGCCCAAATCGAACCCCGGGCCTTCTCCACTCTGCCTCCCAGATTCTCCTCACCTGGACATTGACACTGTAGTGCAATCTGCTGCTTTCTCTAAATATCTGTGACACAGCCATGCCGAATTTCACAAGCCTGGGTACTGCAGTCTCCCCCAAGTCTGCTAGGGCATAACGAGGCCTCTGGGCCCCGGGGGCTGTACACTGTCGCAATGGTGTTGCAAGGAGGGTGCTATGAAAAGTGATGCATCACAGGTTTGTCCCAGGGATGCGCCTCTTTACATATGTAGCCCTGATTCTGCATTTCCTCTTCTTCTGGGACTCTGGCTGGTCATCCTGGCTGTTGGGGGGTTTGGGGAGGTTGTTGATCTGTGCTGCACTTGTCCCTGCCTGCTCCATTCTGAATTCCAGTGTTTATTTATTTTTGTTGTCGATGGAGGTGGACTTATTGCCTAATTTTGCCTCTAGTGGCAAAAAAGGTGAAGTTCTGCTGACTAACGTGAGATTTTTGCAAGCTAATTGGCCTTATATCAGTTTTCAGCCGCTAACGTCAGAACTTATATCGCCTTCACACTAGTGTTAGCAGCAGTTTTTACCGCCGCTACCTGAAACTATCACTGTGTAGCGAGGTTATGTAAATACATCCCTAACAGTTTTTGGTGCTAGGCTGCGTTAACAAAACCTCTGCTAACTAATGCTACAGCAACAGTTCTTGTACATTTACCCCGTAGTTTGTAACACAAAACAAGAAATGCTTGCTGTCCAACTATTGATTGAACATGCCAAATTCTAGGTGGAGTTGTGGAGGGTATGCTGTCCTTAGTAGGCAAAAGATAGACATATATTTTAGCCACCAGACCAATCAAGAGTCTTGCATCCTCTCCCAACAAATTTCCTCTCCGATGTGTTAGTTGCATTAACTTCATTTTCATAACCTGAAGGATTGAATCTAAGCTAGGGCCCCGTAAATACTTTGAGGTGGTTATGAAAGCGCATTGTAGGGACTGGGATTTGTTTCTGGCTGATTTGTTTTGCTGGTTTCCTCTCACGTGAATCCAAACTGCTTGAGACTTATATTCTGCCGCTTTGTAAGTGTCTTACAGCCTGATTCATCAAGCTGAAATCGGCTGGCAAAGGGCCAGATTCTGAGAATCTGGCCCTTTGCAAGTGCAATTTTTTGCATTTGGGATTCATCATCCCAAATGCAAAAATCGCGATTATCAGCCTAATTCAAGAAGCCTAAATCGGCTCGCAAAGGGCCAGATTCTGAGAATCTGGCCCTTTGCGAGTGCGATGTTTGCATTTGGGATTCAACATCCCAAATGCAAAAATCGCTATTTGCTAATTCGCATATTTGCGAGGATTTACATTTAAGGAATCTCTATTTGAGATTCCTTAAATGTAATTCATCATCCATTTTACAATTGCGAAATCGCAATTTCGGGCCGCAATTTACCGCGAGGTCAAACCTCGTGGTAAATTGCGAAAACTCAGAAAAATGCATTTAAATGCATTTTTCTGAGTTGCACGTTACACACACACATGTCCGTTGGACATGTGTGTGTGCAACACCTGTGTTAATTTCCATTGCAGGGGTGCTACTGGGTGTCCTTTGGACACCCCTGGAACCCTTGTACTCGCAATCTCATTTGCGATTAGCTAATTGCTAATCGCAAATGAGGAATGACTCCCCATGCATTCCTATGGGCCTTTTGGCTAATCGTAAATAAGGAAACAGTGGGAATCGCAATTAATATTGCGATTCCTACATGAATACCGTTTTGCGAGTCTCAAATAGCGATTCCTTATGATTCGCTATTTGAGCCTCGCAAAACGGCCCGTTCATGAATCAGGCTGTTAATTTCTCAAGTGCCAGGCGACTCTTGCATTGATTCTTTTTGCCGTAGATAACTACTTTCAGTTTTTGCCAAGTTCACTTCAAGTCTATTGGACCTGGTATATTCAGCCAATGGCTGTCATGTTTTCCATTACTGAGATGCGTCGCTGTCAAGGCCTGGAGAATAGCTAAATTGGTTGATGGGCCAACTAGTCCTTTTTTAAACTGCACATGACAAGTAGCTTGAGACAGAATCAATCAATCAATCGGTCATTTGTTAAGCGCACTACATACCCGCGAGGGATTCAAGGCTCGGGGGGGGCGCTACTGATCGAACAGTTAGGTCTTTAGTGTTCTCCTGAAGGTCAGCAGGTCTTGGCTCAGTGGGAGGGTGTTCCATGTCTTGGCGGTGAGGTAGGAGAAGGATCTCCCGCTGGTGGTTGTTCTTCGGATGCATGGGACGGTGGCAAGTGAGAGGCCGGCGGAGCATAGCTGGTGGTTAGGGGCGTAGAAAGAGAGCCGTCTGTTTAGGTAGGCAAGGCCGGTCTTGTGGAGGGCCTTGTGTGCGTGGATGAGGAGCTTGAAAGATATCCTCTTGTTGACGGGGAGTCAGTGCAGGTTTCTCAGGTGGGGTGATGAGGCTGTGTCGTGGTACATCGAGGATCAGTCGTGCTGAGGCGTTTTGGAGGCATTGTAGTCGATTGATGAGCTTGGTCGGGGCTCCCGCATAGAGGGCCTTTCGGTAGTCGAGTCTGCTGCTGACGAGGGCCTGGGTGACTGTCTTTTTTGTATCTGTCGGGATCCATCTCTAGATCTTGCGGAGCATGCAGAGGGTGTTGAAGCAGGAGGAGGAGACAGCGTTGACTTGCTTGGTCATTGAGAGCGTTGAGTCGAGGATGATTCCCAAGTTTGTGTGCGTGGCCGGTTGGGGTCATGGCTGCCCCCAGCGCCGTTGGCCACCAGTAGTCATCCCAGGCTGACGGGTGCGAGCCGAGGAACAGGACCTCCATCTTCTCCGAGTTCAGCTTCAGATGGCTGGTCTTCATCCAGTCAGCGACGGCCTTCATTTCTTCATGGAGGTTGGCTTTGGTGGTGATGGGGTCCTTGGTGAGGGAGATGATCAGTTGAGTGTCGTCGACGTAGGAGATTATGTTGATGTCATGCTGTCGGGCGACGTGTGCAAGCGGGGCCATGTAAATGATGAACAGTGAAGGGCTGAGGGAGGATCCTTGCGGTACGCCGCAGATGATCTCGGAGGCTTCGGAATGGTACGGGGGAGGCAGATGCTCTGGGTTCTGCCCGAGAGGAAGGAGGTGGTCAATTCCAGAGCCTTGCCTCTGATCCCTGCGGCGTGGAGACGTTCGCTTAGTGTATGGTGGCAGACAGTGTTGAAGGCAGTGGAGAGGTCTAGGAGGATGAGTGCTGCAGTCTCCCCATTGTCTAGCAGGGTCCTGATGTCGTCGGTGGCGGCAATGAGGGCGGTCTGGGTGTTGTGGTTGCTGCGGAACCCTGACTGGGAAGGGTCCAGGAATCTGTTCTCTTCAGGGTATCGGGTTAGCTGTCTGTTAATGATTTTCTCGATGACCTTGGCCGGGAAGAGGAGCAGAGAGATGGGTCAGAAGTTCTTGAGGCATTTTGTATTTGCTTTACTGGCGCAACAAGGTTTGAATTCTGAATAATGCTTTAGTACTTGCTGTTTGAATGACAACGCTTTTCATAAAATAAAGGCATACTACTAGTTACTAACCTTTCTTACATTTGTTTTAGTTTCCTGTCATGATAAGGCTGTTGGACTGCAGCAATTTTAGTTTGCAAAGTAAAGATTTGATGGAACACAAGTTCTCTTCAGATCATTAAAAATACTGGTACTCCGTCAACATTATCGACTTTCAAAAGCATTACTGTTGTTGTTGTGGTTATTGTTATTATTAATATATTCTTGTTCTTATTTTCGAAAAAAGCACCTATAAGCAATTTTATTAATAAACAATTCATAAATTTAAAAAAATTCTTCTTCATACATGATATGATTTTTTTACATTTTGGTTTGTGAAATTTAAGCAACAAGCATAAACATGTAACACCTAATATATTAAACCATTCATCTTTTTGCAAACGTGTGTTTTGATGAAAACAGCATGTTTTTTGTTTTGCAATAAAAATGTAATAAATTGTAACCAAATTGTCTCGAAAATTCTTTACTAATGAAAACTTTTATATATCAGACCTAACCTACCACACCTACCACCATAGCTAACTTACCTAAGCTACAACCCCTATCTTTCAAGACCACCTACTACCAAGTATCATCTCCTATATAGATTCCACCTACTTACCTACCATACCTAATTGACCATACTAACCTCCTGTCTCTACAAAACCTACCATACCTATCTACCTTATCAATTCTATGATATCTCACCTACCAACCTATGTACCACACTTAGCCTATGATACACAAATACCTACCATATATTCTTACCATTCTTGACCTATTTTACCTAACCTACTGCAGCTTTGCATTATTGGCCAACTACACCTTCTTTCCTACATTACCTATTGTGCCTACTTATCTAAACAAACCTATGTGCAATACCTAACTTACCATACCTAACCCATCATACTGACCTATGACATCTCAGAAAACTTATTTACTATACCAGCCTATCTACAAATACCTAGCCTACCATACCTACCTACCTTAACTTCCATACCTGCTTACCCATCATGCCTGCATCATGTTACCTGCTGAAACTTACCTAATCTTATGTAACATATCAAAACTAATTACCATATCTTGTTTGTTGAATCTTACACTCTCTGCAGTGTCACACCAAACGTCCTGGCTTTAGGACACTCTGCACTTTACCACTGCTAAACAGCACTAAAGGGGTTGTGCTATCACCCTAGAACATGGTAAATATGGTAAAATTAGCCTAAACCTGATAGGCACATTTATTTACTTGTAAATGTCTCCCCAGACTTCATGGAGATGTGACAGGGAAGGGAGTAACTTTCCAGAGCCAAATGTGAGGGTAGGACAGGGGGTTCGTTTCAAATACATAGGCTGGCACCAAGTATAGATTTTAAACCCTTAGAACAATTCTTTAGTACACTTCTGGACCTTTGGACATTATAGAAGGACAACCCTGCCACCAAAGGATTGCCCTGCTGCTACCAGGACACTAATCGCTACTTGAGAACTGCATTGCTCTCTGGGAAAGACGACCGGCTAAACTGAGTTACTCCAAGGGTCAGTTGGATGACCTACTGTCTGAGCTACAGAGACACAATAAGTTCCAGAGGCCTCCCTGCAACTGCACCAGATAACCTGCTGCACTAGCGCTGCCTGGACCTACAACTGAACTTGCTGAGCACTGCTGTCCTCTGCTTGAGTGAGTTCCTGATTCCCAAGACTTGCCTCCTCAGGTTTTGGACCCTTGGCTAGCGTCAGAATGTTCTCTGCCCTGTCTAACTCTGCGTTCTGTCAAAACGGATGTAGCAGAATAAAACGTGATGCAGAACCTTTCATCAAAGCTCCTATTGGCGATTTCAAAGAAATTGATGCAGTGTTAAGCAACTCAACATAGGACTCTAATTCGCAGCTCCTCATCTGCACCAAGTCTTGCATCAAACGCATAAGGTACAATTCTGAGCAGGACTGACTTTGCTCCTGCACACAACCCACTTCCCCTCGCATTCAGCATGATGTGACTAGATAACCTCTGTTACTTAATACTCTGAAATTACATACCTCTACATTTATTTATAGAATTTTTGTTGTCCTGGTACATTTATTTATTTAAATGTATTCTATTTTCCAAAATTGCTTTAGGATTTTTCTTGTGTTGTGTTTTCTTTTATTACTGTTTATGTGCTGCAGAAATACTTTACAAATAACAAGCATACATACCAAGGTACCAGAGAGTTAAGAATAGGATAATTTAGTGATGTTTGTACTTCATTCCGGAAGAAATTGCGTTCGTTCCGAGAGTTGGATTTCTACCTGCCTCAACCAATAACCACATTTCTTAAATTCCCTATCATGCTTACCTTACCAGCATGCCTACTTACCATATCTGCCTGCCTCCCACACCAAACCTAAGCTGCCCAACCTAATCTACTATATTTAACCTGCCATGCCAAATCAACATACATCTCTGCTGTAACTCTATAATACGCCAGCTGTGGTCTGTGCAGGTAACAGCAGTGGGGCAGTGGGGCCTGGTAAGGGGCTATTTTGAGGGAAGATGCAGGGAGAAAATTAAATAAATAATTAATTTTCCCTATGCATCGTCCCTCGATAGAGACCTATAGTAACGGCCTAAAATTCTTCAACCTCCATCAGGTGAGCTTTGATTGCAGCTCTCGAAGGACATGCAAATATGTATCTCATTGCTTCTTGAAAAATAGAACCAATTATTGGTTTTGGCAAAGCTTATTGTACAATGCCTATAAAAAGTTATCACCTTGTACTGTAACTGCTGACGTAGAGTGTCGTCCTTGTGCATTTTGGGGTATATTCTCTAGTAGTTATCGCTGAGACAACAGCACTTTATCGCAGGTAAAGTCGCAATAAATTTATCACCCCATTCACAAGCTGGTGTTAACAGCCCATATCACCAGTTTACCCGTGATAGCAGCCGCAAAAAACATTGCCACAGACGACCCTGGCAACTATCGCTATTGAGATGCAGAGTAGGCGTTCCTGTGCCTAAATGTGCGACAACACCACGTCGCAACATTCTCAACGACCAGCCAGATCAGCAAAAAGACCATGAAACATGGGCTGAGGCGTGTTACCTGCAGGAAAGTAACACCTGCCCTGACCTGGTGTAAAGTCGGACCGCAGCCTGCAAAACAAAAGAGAGCCCAGGCCAGAGCCACACTTGAAGAACAACAGGTGCCATGGAGCCACTGAACATGCGGGACGGACACCCAAGGGGGCCACAACACCCACCACCACCACCACCCCCAGGACAACCCACCCCCCCAGACACGGACCACCACTGAGGCAGAGCAGACAAAGACAGTGACCACAACTCTGTGACACAGATCTGGTTTTGCTGCGGTCTGCACCCCGTCTTCCTCTCCCTCTTCTCCTTGGCTGTCCCCATTGTCTCTTGCTGGTGGTCTGTGGGGATTGTGGGGCTCACGTTGGAATCTGCGCTCGGTCAGGGTGCATCCATGTTGCTACATGCTTTGGATTGTTTCTGGTGTGTTGTTTCTGTCGTTTTTATAGTGCATTTTCCTGCCAGACACATGGGATTTGCAGGCCTGTCGCTGGTTTTCGCTGCTTTTTGTACTGTGATTTGCCTCGTAGGAATTTTTTTTTGTATTCACGTTTCACATATTTGTGGCGTACCGTTGATTTTAACACGGACTTTTGATGCGTTATCTGGAGACTATCGCATGGTACTGCCGTGTTTGGAATGCTTTGTTAATACAGCATAATTTTCCCGCGAAAGACTGCGATGGTTATCACGCGTTCTTGAAAATATGCCCCTTTATGTCTTACCAACAATTTCATTGCCATTACTGAACTGAAGTACTGAGGATATACTTAATTTACTTGTTACTAACATTTGATTTGTTTGGTATAAAAATTATACCTTTTGTGACTATCAATTACTAAACTTGATTTCACTTTGAAATGCAGCAGTGAGTAAAATCGTGCTGTTCAAAAGTAGATCACATCAGAAAAATAATAAATGCAATATTCATTTGTATTAGTTATTAGATTAGGTTTTAGTGAAGACTTATTTTAATGTTTAAAAACTATGGGGCATATTATCAAGAACGGCATTACACTTATCGCTGCTTTAGCGGCAGGAAACTGCCACTAAAGCGGCGATAATGGGCTTGATAATATGCTTGATAATATGCCCTTGTGAATTCCCATATTCTGGTGTGAACATGGACTTCCGAATATATTGAAGGAAGTTTACGCTACACTCCCTCAAGGCACCCTTTTGAACACTTCCCTATTACGAGGAATAGTCCCCAACTCATTTAAAAATGCCACTCTAGTCCCTCTAATTAAGAAACCGGGTGCAGATCTTTCCAATCTCTCCAATTACCACCCCATATGCCTTCGTCCTTTATGACCAAGCTGCTCGAAGCCCATGTAACCAGCTGCATATCCAACTTCATAGAAACATCCGACTACCTGGAGTCTAACCAAGCCGGGTTCCGCCAGGCACACTCCACCGAGGCGGTGATCCTCGCTGTCCAGAATACTCTAAGGACCAACGCCGATAATGGAATTCACCTAGCCCTCGTACTCCTCGACTTGTCGGCCGCGTTCGACACGGTGGATCATACCATCTTATTACACCGTGTCGAACAAGCCGGCCTCAGCGGCGCGGCTCTTGACTGGATTAAGTCCTTTCTGACGGACAGATCCCAGTTCTTTCAACTTATAAATAAATACGAACCGACCCGTGACCTTCGTTCTGCCCACTTGTCCCTCCTCACGCTGCCTACGTTCAAAAAGAAACGACTTGGTGGATCCTGTTTCGCCTACCTTGCCCCAAAAACCTGGAACTCCTTCCCCATGTCTATTCGGAACTGTACTAAGCTGGCAGAGTTCAGGGGAGCTCTGAAGACCTGGTTATTCAAACAAGCGCACGGTTAGAGCATTGTTACCATCTGTCTCTTCAGTTACCATCTGTCTCACTTTAGCGCCATGAAACTCCTGGGTGACCGTGCGCTTGACAAATTCCGAATAACATAACATAACATAACTTCAATTGGAATTCTCAAGGGCATATTATCAAGCCCATTATCGCCACTTTAGCTGCAGTTTCCTGCCACTAAAGCGGCAATCATTTTAACGCTGTTCTTGATGATATGCCCCTATATTTTGTATGCAGAAATGAGGGACTCTGCATTTTCCTTTAGTATCCAGTAACAAAATGAATACTCAGTATACAAGATATATTTTGGGTTATTTTATTTTTCCAGTTAGGAATGATAATTTGATAAGAGAGAATGATTATTCAGGCCAGGGTATTGATGTTTTGATTACTGTATAGCATTGTAATACATTGTGATTAATTAACTGACGAGAATGGCACCCCACTGAGTACTAGCCCTTTAGGCGTTAGACCGAGAGAATTTTGTAATTTATATGAATATTTGAATTAATTTGCTTTACTGAAAATAATTCACGATTTAAACATAATTCCAACTAACCTAGTTGTAATTTTACAATTACTGCTTTTAATGATATAACCAAGTACAGTTTCTGTACTATTTTCTTTTGTTGCACAGGTATTCTGTTTGGAGACCAACAGGGCGGTCTCGTCTTAAGGATTTTGGGGGCCCCGGGCAAACATATTTTGGAGGCTCCAGTATCAAACAAATATCAAGTTTATTACCCATTCACTGCTAATTCAGGCTTTCATGATGCCCAAGAATACTACATTGCATGTTAACCTTTAGCAGGACTAAACAAAAACAGCTGAAATATGTCTTGTCTGACACCCCAAAAATCCTTATGATGAGACTGGGTGGACAGACATAGTCATAGGTGGAGGAAGGTAGAAAGGGAGAGAGTTTTAGTTAGAGAAATAGAATAGACCCGAACACATAGAGATCATTTAATTTAGTTAGGGCGGCCCTTGGTTGATGAGGGCTATGGTTAATTGCCCACTCTCACCATGCCTTGAATTGTCTCTGCAACAGGGCAGTGTTAAGCTGGCCTCCAATGCACGTTGTGGTTTTATTTTGCCCGTATTCCATTTCCTACAGGGAAGCAGATGTACACCGTGGTACAACAATACTCTTACATTATTATTTTTGGACCACCGGTCTGTTTTGGTACGGGTTTGAGGATTGTGATTTTGAGATACTTAAACTTCTAGAACACCGTTTCTGCTTGGTTATAATGCTGTTTTCACATGGGCTTCATGTGAGGCCAGCAGCTTTGATATTTGTTCAAATGCAAACTAAACACCACTTGTTTTGATAAAGAAATAAGTTGTTGCTTGTTCTTAGAAGTCTCTAGTTGGCACATTGTTACCCTATCCCAGTAGGGACCCTTCTACCTAGTTTGAACAGGGGGATACACTACTGAATAACCCTTGCTCAGCATCTTGGTAGCTTGTCAGTAGCAGTCAGGCTTATCTCAGAGGTAGTGTTTGAAGCATTTGCACATAACAGACAATAATACAATGAAAACACAAAAAAGGACAACTCACCATCTTTAGAAAAATAGCTAATATTTATCTGTACAAACAAGACCAGAATGATAAAAGACCAACACGTAGTCCTCAAAAATATGCACGCTGCGAGAATACCTTTAAAATGCAATTTCTGAAAGGCACTAACACCGTCTGGGACTACCACAGTGCTGAAAACAGCAGAATCCAACAAAGTCAGCAGACTCTTAAACTGTACATTTGGTTCCGGCCGACCACGTCAGTGCGGGCCAGTCCTGGTAACTGTCACAGTTGCGATGTGAAGTGTACCGGTGCGGTGTGTACGGTGCACTCAAGTCTTGGTGCAGGCAGTGGCTCAATGACATTTGTCCAGCAGCATCAGTGAGACCAGGGCTGTGGTGAAGAGTGAGACGGTTCTCGTTGCAGAGCTGACAGGTCACAGTGCAAGCAGCAGTGCCAGTTCATGGGATCCAGCGCCAGTCGGCCCAGTTTGCGGTTTGGAATGGGGCGGTGTGTCGTGTGACTTACAAGTGGTGCCCCCAAACCACGGTGCAGTCATGGGTGTCAAGGTCAGCGTGCAGGGAAGTCATTGGTGAGACCAGGGCGACGGAATGAAGTGAGACAGTGCGTTGCCCACAGGTAGCAATTCAAGCGGCGGCTCAGTGACGGTTGCCGTCAATAGATGAGACCAGGGTTGTGGTGCGGAGTGCCTACAGGACACGGAACCAGCAGGGTCGTCTAAAGGACTTATTTGGATTTTGCTGGATGGGATACTCTGTCACAAATGTGTGAGATATCCAGTTTACCTAATGACAAGTGATAACATCCTAATGGACTGGTGATAAAGCCGAAAGGATATCCATCAAATTTTTTCACTCGCCGTTAGACTCTAAATTGGACCCTAAATCAGTGGGGCCTCACACAAAAGGATAAGTCTCCAGAAACAAATTCTCTGGTACCTCAGACAAAAAAAATATAAATGTTCCTGATACATCTGTTTTGGACCTGTAGGGACATTTCTACAAATAATTTTCACAACGCCAGGAGCAAGTAAAGTTGGGTCACTCTGTTGTGTATAAGGAGGGAGCAGAACGTCACCACATTTTAAAGAAATGGTGCAGTTATTCTCTCTCCTTGCTTGCACATTTTGTGCTGCCTAGAACCAGTGCAGGCACTCTTGTGTCATACTGCCTTGGAGTTGGAATTGTTTTTGTGCATGAAGGGTTGCCTTACTGAATAAAAACTATTCTTGGAGGCTTTTTCCTCCTTGTGTGCTGTGGAATGCAGCTCACATGTAAAGAGGAAATTATGAGGAGAAATAAACACATTTATGTTTGTTACACCAGCCTCAGACAGGTGCACCATTTTAGTACAAACCCATTCTACAGTTCTTTGTAAATACGGGTCCACATCAAAATCCATGGATGGATGCATGGGAACACCTACACATGGAATACCTACACATGGAATGCATCCTTGATTACATTCCCTCCTAGCACCTTGGAGAGGGAATGTCTAGATTGTATTAACAGGAAGAGCAGCTAGAAGCCCCAAGAGCCTGCCAAAAATTAATGTCCGGATATACTTAATGAACTGAAACCCACCCTCTTGATTAGTGGCTCTGGAGAGGCAATAATATAAGTGTCCTCCAACTGGAACAATGATACATAGACTGGATTTGTTTACATATTATACTGGAGCAATCCATGGTTTAAGTGACCCCTAAACAAAACTGATTAGAGTAATTTTCTCTTTACTTTTAAAGGTATGCTATTTTCAGGAATCTTATGCTTGGAAACCTCTTATAAAAATTGGTTTGGATCTTACTATATTCCTGGGTGTTGCAGACGCTACAATTGTTAGCTTAATACATATAACTTAGAAAGAGTTGTTATTAGCATTGTGTGAATTCCATGCCTCCATGCTGGCTCCGTTGGTGAATAGGGTGGAATGACATTATGATAATGATTTGGATCACAAAGTTAATATCGACCATGTAAATGTCTTCCATTACCACAAAAAACTGCAAGATGATGATGTTAACAGTTTAAATGATCATTTTCAGGCAAACATTCCAGCTACATTTACATTCCATTCTGGTAGCATGAAGTCATTTGATTTTGTAGCGTATGATCTCAGGGCCAAATTTTTTATCAATCATGCGGTGCTTGTATATCACGGCTAATCATCCATGAGTGTATCCAGGCACTGGGCTGCAGGTTCCAGTTGAAGAGCTAGGTCTTGAGTCCCTTCCTGAAGTTTGTTATTGAGGATGGTGTTCTAAGTTGAAAGGGAAGGGTGTTGGAGGACTTAGCTGTGAGGTGGGATAAGTACCGCTGTCTGGTGTGGCAGTGATGTATATCAAGATGTGGACTCACTTGATAATTATAGCTGAAGAATTAAAAAAATGATGGATTGAATGCTTGAAAATCCACCTCAGAATAGACCCAGCCTTATATAAATCAGCATTGGCCCTGTTCCAGTAGGAACAGTAAAACTTAAACTACTAGGTTTTCTCTTAGCCAGAATGTGCAAATCAAGACTAGTTTTGGCCCAACTGGGCCTATCCAGTTGGTTGCAGATTGGTTTCAAGTGGGACAGTGCGCACAGGATCCATGTCTGGGCATACTTGTGGCACTTGGAGCATCATACCGAAGAACACAAACAAGTGATGAATGGAGTTCTTGAACTACTCTAAGACTCCTGGAGCTGCATCCCTCTGTATCATTTATTTGCTCACCATGGCTTATGCTTCCTCATTCTGCTGGTATGTGTGATTCAGCTACCTGCTTGGCTTGCCATTTCTGCAGTGAACACTGACTTGGGTAGCTCTGATTTAGGGTCTCGAGGTCTTTGCCACCTTCTTCTGGTGATCTCACATACTTAGCAGCAGCAATATCATTATTTCACTTAACACAACAAGACTGCTAGTTGTGCTGCCTTGCATGAAAAAGTAAGAGCAGGAATGCACCATATCTTTCAAGATATGGTGCAGTTCTGCTGTCTGCCTATGCTGATGCATAATATACAGCCTAGTGCCAATGCAGGTACCCTAGCATCATGATGCAAGGGTGCCTGCATTGCAGGAAGGATTGTTTGTGTGCAAGAAGGAACTCCTTCCTGCACAAAAACAATCTTCCTAGGTTGTTACCTCTTTCTGTATGACAGGAGGAAAGGAGAAATAAAGATATTTCTCCTTACTGGCATCCCTGTGAAGGTGTTACACTTCGATGCATTCACAGATTTACCAATATTGGTAAATTTAGGAAAGCACCATAATCCATGGGTGGATGAATCGGAACACGCACTCTCCACCCACGGAACACCTTCCCATGGCAGAGTAACGCAAGGCAGCAACTTGCGTTACTCCAGGCTCACAAGGCAACTCTGGCACACACAAGGTGGCCTTCCGTTGCTTGGTAAATCTAACATAGGTATTGGTTTGCACTTGTAATATGATTTTGATATCAGAGCAACACAACACCTCAATAAATCTGCCCTTTACTGCATGACAAGTGTATCCAAGATAGCAGTTTCTCCCATTAAATAACAGTGTTCATTACCAGTAGGACTTAGTAGGGACCCTTCCTGCAGGAAGATTCTTCACTAGAATCCAGTCTCGGAATTCTAGACTCTGACAGGCCACAGTCGAAGGTATTGGGGTGCTTGCTGGACCTGGTGAGACAAAGGGAACACCATATCAGTGAGTCTCTTGCCATGGTCCATGATCAGATCATCAATTATTTACAGCAACGAAGTTGCGATAATATCATGAATCCTCAATTGCTGCACTATCATGATCTCAGCAGGGAAAAATTACGTATTTTCTTATTTAATGTGCAGTCTATACTGAGTTCTTAACACACGCGGCATGGCATCAGGCCATTTCGAAGTGGTAGATGTGCCTAATTCGCCAGCTTTTTCTTAACTATGCTATTCATGCTGTGAGAATTTGGGGTGTTTGTCAAGGGGGCGGTGAGCCCTTCTCAAGCAACTGCCACAATCCTTGACAGAGTGAACCACAGAAGCAACTACATTATTCTGTGCTTAACCCACTGGCAGGTTGGCACAAAAGCAGTCACGCTTAACTTAGAGGCAATGTGTAAAGTATGTATGCCCCAGTAAAACAGCAAATAATGACAATATCACACAAGAAAAATCCCACACTAATTTAGAAAAATAGAGTGAATCGTAATAAATTATCTAACACCAAAACAACTACATTTTAATTATTAGGACCAGCGTCATGAATTGGTAGATTTTAAAGTGGCAAAATCAAACAGTATGGCCGACCACAATAGACTGTGGTGTGGTTATACATAGGGGACGTGGGCCCAGTCTCTGGTGACCTTTTGAACTTTTTTTTATAACAAATTCTATTGGGTTTTAGCCCACATACATATACAGGAGTTTGCAGTGTGAAGTTTCATGCACAGAGTATTCCTAGCCACCTCCCACCACGAATGATTAGCAATGCCACTAATACTTAAAATAAATTTTTGAGAAAAATGTCTGAGAAGGTAAAGTTCAGCAGAGCAAGGCAGCTGGAAGTTTCTGAAGAGGAGGAGGAGTCATTGAGGAGCGACTGGACGAAGTCGCTGTGAAGATTTCAGACTTAGTCTCTATTGTGGAAGTCAAAAAGCTATAGCAGGATGAAGCTGCAGGCTTTAGCCGATGAAGGCTCATTGAGACCAGATATCCCTTCTGCGAGAAGGTACTGAACAGGATTAGGATTAGGGCTATTTGGCCACCTTGGCACCACTTCCAAAAGCCCAAGACTGGTGTGGCACCATTTGCAGAGTCAGGACTCACTCAGGGTGGGTCGAAGTGCTCAGTATGGTTGGAGCCTTTTCTGTCCCTTAGGCTCTGATCAGGAGTCCAGCAAAGTAGCCCTTTGAGTCACTCTAAGCCTCAAGTTCAAGCAGGAGAGCAGTACTCAAGGAACAGGGCCATTGTCTAAAGGCACCGGGCAGGCTTCAGCTAGCAGGATAGTACTCTGAGACTCCTTCTGCAGGTCTAGCGTGCATTGAAGAGCGTGTCTGAGGGTCCTAATTGTATACGTGGTGCCAGATTCGAAGCAGAAGAAACTTCAGGAGTTTTCCCTGCACAAAAATGTCTGGAATTTCCTGCTTCCCTCTCCTGGTCCCATGTTGTCTGCAGTCAAGTGCAGGTATTAATGTGTGAGCTGAGGCATGGTCAAGTGTAGCTATGTACAGCACAGCTGTTAGGATGGCCCACACTGCCAACATATAGTCCCTCTATTGTGGGACTGTCCGGAGAAATACACAAAAGTCAACTGCCAACTTAACCCCTTCAATGCTCAGGACGGCTCCCCGTCCTGAGCCACAGTGGGCATGTGGTCAGGACGGCTGCCCCTGCCTCCCCCTTCCCCCCTTCTGCGTCATCAATGACGTCACCGCGCAAGGCTTGCTGACTTCATTGAGGGATTTCCAATGCGCTGGAAGTGTTTTGGAGATCGAAGAGGTGAGTTTTTCTTCAGGGGGGAGTGGAGGGTACTTTTTAAAAGGCATCGGAGGAAAGGAAGGGTTTTCCTTTCCTCCGATGTTTTTTAAAAAAGCATTCCTGCTGCACGATCACACCTAGGGCACGAATGTGCAGCAGGAATGCACTTTTTTTTTTTAAATGGCATTATTGTTTTGGGGAGCGGCCCCTTCAGCAAAGTTCGCTCCCCTTGGGGGAGCATAATAATAATAATAATAATAATAAGAATTTATTAAGCGCCTGGCTGCTGCACAAGACTGTGTGTCCCCGCGCTGACTGCAAATGCAGACCCATCAAAGAGCAAGAACCCAGGGAGCTGAGGTTTAGTATCTGGGAAATAAGTGAGTTTTAAGTTTAGCTCTGAAACTCACTTCAGATGGCTCCATCCGCTGGTGGATAGGTAGAGCATTCCAGAATTTGCTGGCCAAGTAGTGGAGGATTTTCCGCCCATCTTAGCTTTTGTGATGCGGGGGATTTTAAATAGCATCCTGCCCGACGATCTTAGGTCTCTGATCGGCCTATGGATGGTAATAAGATCTCTCAGATAGCCAGGGCCTTTGTTTTGAGCAATGCCGTGTGCATAGCAAAGAGTCTTGAATATTATTCTCTCTTTGATAGGGAGCATGTATTTTCTTTTTTCTGACCCTCTTTTGGGGGCAGATTGTTGTCCCTAAAGTATTTTAATGTGTTTTTATATGTGCCCGCTAGGCCACCAGGGATGTATATGATTTGGGGAGGGGCCCCTTAGGCAAGGGTTGCTTCCCTTGGGGAAGCAATGTTTTTACTTTGGTTTTTACTCAGAAAAACGTTGGGGGATCCAGACAAGCCATACCTCATCGGACTTCCCCGGGTGTCTAGTTTTCAGAAATGTTTGGGTTTGGTACTTTCCCAAGATGGCTGCCGAGCCTGGGGCCAAAATCTCACGTGCCTCCCAAAAACCAGGTAGTTTTGCTATACGTAAATTTGAAGTCTCCACAGTACAATTTGGGCCATTTCCTGTTGCAGCCACTATGCCTACCCACACAACTGAGGTACCATTTTAATCAGGAGACCTGAAAGAACGCTGGGTTGGAGGAAAGTTGAGGTTTGCAGGGGATTCTGGGTAGGAGAATGTTTGGGGACCCACGCACACCATACCTCGATGGACTCCCCCCGGGTGTCTAGTTTCAAGAAATGTATGGGTTTGGTAGGTTTCCCTAGATGGCTTCCGAGCCTTGCCCAAAAACTCATTGGACCCCCCTTGTAAAACCAGGTTGGTTTGTGATAGGTAATTTTGATGTCACCTCAATAGGTTTTGGGACCTTGCCTGTCGTGGGTCCTTGACCCACCCACGCAAGTGAGGTACCATTTTTCTCTGAAGACTTTGGAGAATGTCTGGGTGGTGGGTAGAAATTTGTGAATCCACGCAGATTCCAGAACTTTCTACCACAGAAATGTGAGAAAGGTTTGCAAGGGATTCTGGGTAACAGAACCTTGTGAAAATGTATAGGTTTGCTATGTTTCCCTAGGTTCCAGCAGAGCTAGGGTTCAAAATCTATAGCTAGACACTTTCCCAAAAAAGGGTCATTTTACACTGTAAAATTGAGGTTTGTCCACATTGCGTTTTGCTACGTTTCCTGTTGCAAGCACTAGGCCTACCCACACAAGTGAGGTATCATTTTTCTCAGAAGACATTGTGGAACGCAGGGTGCATGGAAAATTGTGGATCCACGCATATTCCAGAACTTTCAACCATAGAAATGTAAGGAAAATGTTTTTTTTTACAATTGTTTAGATTTGCAAGGGATTCTGGGAGGGATTCTGGGTAACAGAACCTGGTACAAGACAGTCATGTCACCCCCTCCTGGATTCCCCTTGGTGTCTACTTTTTAAAAATGTATAGGTTTGCTAGGCTTCCATAGGTTCCGGGAGAGCTAGGGTTAAAAAACTACAGCTAGGCACTTTGCCAAAAAAGGGTTATTTTTAACTGCGAAAATGAGGTGTGTCCACATTGCGTTTTGCACAGTTTCCTGTAGTGGGTACTAGGCCTACCCACACAAGTGAGGTACCATATTTCTCACAAGACTTTGGGGAACGCGGATTGTGTGGAAATTTGTGAATCCACGCAGATTCCAGAACTTTCCACCACAGCAATGTTCATAAAATTAGTTTTTTTTTACAATCTTTTAGATTTGCCAGGGATTCTGGGTAACAGAACCTGGTGAGAGGCAGTCAAATCACCCCATCCTGGATTCCCCTGGTATCTAGTTTTCAAAAATGTATAGGATTGCTAGGTATCCCTAGGTGTCGGCAGAGCTAGTGTTCACAAACTACAGCTAGACACTTTGCCAAAAAAGAGTCATTTTTCAGTGTGAAATTGAGGTCTGTCCACGTTGTGTTTTGTGCCGTTTCCTGTTGAGGGCACTAGGCCTAAACACACAAGTGAGGTATCATTTTTCTCAGAAGACTATGGGGAACGTGGGGTGGGTGGAAATTTGCGGATCCACGCAGATCCCAGAATTTTCCACCACAGAAATGTAAGGAAACTGTTTTTTTGACAATCATTTTAGGTTTGCAAGGGGTGCTGGGTAACAGAACCTTGTGAGAGTAAGTCACGTCACCCCATCCTGGATGCCCCGGGGTGTCTAGTTTTCAAAAATTTATAGGTTTGCTAGGTTTCCTTAGATGCCGGAAGAGCTAGGGTTAAAAAACTACAGCTAGGCACTTTGCCAAAAAGGGTTATATTTCACTACGAAATTGCGGTGTGTCCACGTTGAGTTTTCTGCCCTTTCCTGTCACAGGCACTAGGCCTACCCACACATGTGAGGTACCATTCTTCTCTGAAGACTTTGAGGAAAACAGGGTGGGTGTAAATTTAAGGGTCCACACAGATTCCAGAACTTTGCACCACAGAAATGTGAGGAAAATGTGTTTTTTTTTACAATATTGAGGTGTGTCCACGTTGAGTTTTGCGCCGCTTCCTGTTGCGGGCACTAGGCCGACCCACACAAGTGAGGTACCTTTTATCTCAGAAAACTTTGGGGAACGCGGGGCGGGTGGAAATATGTGGATCCATGCAGATTCCAGAACTTTCCACCACAGAAATGTGATGAAAATATGGTGTTTTGGACAATTCTTTAGGTGTGCAAGGGATTCTGGGTAACAGAACCTGGTGAGAGGCAGTCAAGTCACCCCATTCTGGTTTTCCCTGGGTGTCTATTTTTTAAAAATGTATAGGTTTTCTAGGTTTCCCTAGGTGCCGGCAGAGCTAGGGTTCAAAAACTACAGCTAGGCACTTTGCCAAAAACAGGTAATTTTTCACTGTGAAATTGGGGTGTGTACACGTTGCGTTTAGTGCCCTTTCCATTTACAGGCATTAGACATACCCACACAAGTGAGGTACCATTCTTCTCTGAAGACTTTGAGGAACGCTGGATGGGTGGAAATTTGTGGATCCACGCAGATTCCAGAACTTTGCATCACAGAAATGTGAGGAAAATGTGTTGTTTTTGACAATTTTTTAGGTGTGCAAGGGATTCTGGGTAACAGAACCTGGTGGAAACCAGTCAAATCACCCCATCTTGGATTTTTCTGGGTGTCTAGTTTTCAAAAATGTATAGTTTTGTTAGTTTTCCTTAGGTGCCGGCAGAGCTAGGGTTCCAAAACTCCAGCTAAGCACTTTGCTAAAAAAGGGTAATTTTCCATTGCGAAAATGTGGTGTGTTAACATTGGATTTTGAGCAGTTTCCTGTCATGGGCACTATGCCTACCCACACAAGTGAGGTACCATTTTTATAGGGAGACATAGGGTAATTCAGATTTGCAAAGCAACTGTTATTAACTATTGAATTTCGATGTATTTCTGCCTTCCAAATGAAAGACAACGTGTACAAAAGAAGTCATTTTGAAAAATGACCGATAATTCTCATGCTAGTATGAGTATCCCAATTTCAGAAATGTGCAAATATATACTGTTTCTAAACTTAATATTTTGTTCCCATTTCAGAAATACATAGGAATCTTTCATACCGAATTTTCCATGTAAACATTTTCCCAGAATATTTGCTATATACCCGATACCTTTTAAAAAAACATTGCAAGACTCTGCTCAGTTTTTGGCTCTTGGTTCGTCGGGTTCTTTGTGAACCTACAAGTCCTATATATCCCCACAACCAGTAATGTCCAGTTGATGTAACGATATATTGCTTTTAAAGAGCTGTCATAATTAGAAGAAGTTAGAGGTGAAAATGTTGACACAAAAGGCTGTTTTTTTTCAACTAATGTTCAATTTTTCCTATATTTAATTGATAGTTTTTATAAAGAAACCTTGATGGATATACACAAAACTTGCTGAATTCAGCATTTTGTCTACTTTTCTAAGATGTATAGTTTTCCAGAATCCATTCATACCCATTTCTACCATTAACTAGAAGGAAGTTGAAAGCACAATAAATAGCAAAAGTAGGCCATGTCCCAGAAAAATGCCAAAACTGTGTAAAAAGTGTGGTTTTCTGACAAAAGTCTGTCATTCACTAAAAGCTGGAAAAATGATGAATTCAGCCCTACCAACCCTTTTTTGATGCTATTTGCAGGGAAAACCCAGATGCTTTCATTTGCAGCACTGTGTTCCCGTTTTTCCCAAACACACCAAAATTTTGCAGTATTTTGGCTAATTTCTGGGACCCCTCTTGAAAAATCCACAAACCCTGGATAACTTTAGAATCCCCAGGAGGTTGGAAGAAAAGGACGCAAATTTGGCGTGGATACACTATGTGGTCAAAAAGTTACAGCGGCTTAAGCGCAAACTACCCCAAGTAGCCCAAAAAGGCTTAGCACAGGGGTGGAAAAGGCCTAGCCACGAAGGGGTTAATCTAGTCCCGTGAGCCAGGAAATGGACAACAGTCACCAAATGGTTATGACAAGAAAATGGCAACTTTCTAAAAGTGGCATTTTCAGAAATTCGACTTCACCATTAGAAAGGGTGTTACTGTACAATTACTTAGACATCAAGCATGACATTTCTACCTACTGCCATACATTTAATAAGGTAACCCAATGTATAGGTGAGGTAGGCCTCGCAATAATGAGAAGCTAATTTGTGAACTTTTCACTACCAGGGCATGTAGAACTTAAAAGTACATGGCCAGCATTTTAAATAAAATGCATCTTGACCTGTGAGCTGTTTAGGCCTTACTACAGGGGTGACATAAGTAGAAAAAAACAGCTTTAAGCCTAACTAGGGATACATTTTGTCAAGACGAATTGTAAGATTACAACTGCTCAAAGGCTTTCATGGCAGACCTGGGACATGTTTCATGGGACTAAGTATGTGGGTAGCACAATAAGTGTTTAAAGGCCACTAGCAAAGTTCATTGTAGTTATTTTTCTCTGTGTGCTGCAACAGTATGCTCATATACACATGCAACAGCGATGGGTCTCTATGCTACTGATTGTGGTGACTGATCTCCCACATCTGAGTGGTGCTGGCAGTGAAGGGAGATGGATAGGTGTAATTGACAGGAGGATGTGGCAAGCAAGCAAAGATCATTGCTAATAATTGCAGCATGTAAACTCTGCTTATAACCAGGATTTAGCTATTCATTTTAGAATCTCATTGTGGAAAACATGGCTTTAGTTTTAAGAGTTTGCAGTTAAGGCTTAAACATACTGTCTCCACCTTGAAGAGTTCCTAACATTCTATATATAAGGTGAATTATGTTCTTGCGTAATGGTTACAGTTTACTCCACTTAAAATTGCTACTTAAAAATCACTGAAACACAACACTTTCAGTATGCCTTAGATTCTAGTCTGCCATCTCTGAAAGGTGGCCAACCGCTTAACCAAGTCGCTCTTTTATACAAGGTACTCACAAAGTATAGTGACTGCGATCAGCTGAGGTTAGTCTGAGAAGTTGGTATAGGGTCTGAAATTCAAATACAGTACAATAGAGTAATTGCACTTGAAAAACTCAATAACGGATCAGATCTGCTTCTTTTAATGGTGCATGTCCAAAGTGATGTTGAAAAGGTGCTCACTTTGCACTTCTGTCTATTCAGTATGCTCAGGAATAATAAGGCTGGGATCCTTACCTTAAGGACACAGAAAGTTTTGGAACAGGGCGTTCTACAAGAGTGGAGTGCAAACTCAAGCCTCACACATTTAGATGCTGCCATGATAGTAATAGTTGGTATGAACTTAGCTGCAATTTTTAGATGTAGTGGTTTAGATTTAGATTTGTAGTGGGAGAACAATCACCCGTAAATCTCAGGGCACCACTGTAAAACGGCCCTTGCACATATATTTGTATAGACCAGTCTTTCACCGGTTCAGTTTTATCTGTGCTGCACCAGTTGCAGTGCTCCGGCACTGATCTGCTAAATTAGAGGATGAGTTTGTGAATGACCGAAGTATGCAAATATCACTGAATTGGCCTTACATATGTACTCCCACTCCATTGAAAACGTTCTTATCCTCACACTGGTTGGCATTTCACAGGATGCAGTTCTGTTGTAAGAACAAAGGGGGGCAATTTATGTTAAGAAGTCGTTTTTCAATGTTTTAAGTAGAGAACGTACCTGTATTTAGGATTCTTCAAGTGAAGGAGAGAGGGGAACCAGAGCCGAAGCACCAAAGGGTTTTATGAGATGTCAAACGGTTTACCAACATAATGAGGGTAAGAGGAGGAATATAGTTGCCTGCATCAAGGCTTCCATAAGCCACCAGGGGACTGGCCATAAGCCCTTCACTCTTTCGACGCAGAGCTTTTGTTAATGGCCTGCCCTGCACCCCCCCCCATAAAGATTTTGCTTACTCTCAAGTTCATTGTGTCAGGCATCAACTGGTAAGATGAGCGGCCGCTCGAGTGCACAGCTTAGAGGGAACACTGCCAACTAGTAGCATGTAATTTACCAGCACTGAGTATATGGTATACCATTTTACTAGGGACTCGGAATTAAATTAAACATATTTTAGGGAGTGAGTACAAGTACTTTATCAGTGGTAAAGTGCATATAGTAATAAGGCAAATAAAAATGAATACAGAAAAGCAGCAGGAGTGAAGGCAAAACATTTTGAATTAAGACCACGCTAAGGCTTACAGATCTAACATGTGTCTCCCTAGCTGAAAGTAAGGAGAACTACCCATCCTCACGGGAGTTCTCATTATTAGGATGAAAAAAACTGGACAGACCATCAACAATGGAGTGGACTGACCTAAGGGTGGTGTTCCACTGTGTAGTCCATACCCTGTAGGGAGATGGAGCAATACAACAGTTTGGAGGCCTCTCCCCTCATTTGCATGAGTCATCTGAGGGGTCTGTTGTCAGTTTGAACTCAAAAGGTTGTCCCCAGCAGGTATGGTCCCAGTTGAATAGAGATAGGTTGCTGCTACAATAACTATAAAATTTTGCCTAGTACTCAACTAGTCAGGGTAGAAAGTCTACAAAAGAATACGTGTTTAAAGGTGGGTGCTCCCACAGTTTATGCCCCTGTGATGGTGTTACGCCAAAGTATAATAAACCCAAACTGGGGTGATCAGGTGAGCTAAAGAACAATGATGCATCCAGCCCAGATCTGTGACAGGAAATGAGTGTCTAAAAAGGTTCAGCACTCCGTCCATCATCTCCTTGAGTTGCTTTGTTCACCCTAAGTTGGCAGGGTACACCCAGAAGATCTCCATGCTCACTTTGCCACTGGATTCAAGCTAGCCTGGCTGATGATGGATGTTACCCCGCAACTGGTCCCAGGATGCTTGTTTCTGATCCAGGGAGGCACTGCCCTGGCAATTCAGGCTGCACTGTTCCCCTGAGGCACCGGGTCAAAGACTGATTTGCATATAGATGTGTCCAAACTGGGGTGTTGAAGTGAGCTAAACAACGATGATAGATTCAATCCAGATCTGTGACTGGGGGTGAGTGTCTGAAAAGTTTCAGCACTCGGGCTATCATCTCCTTATGTTTGCTTTGTTCGCCCTAAGTTGGCAGGGTATGCCCACCTTGTGTGGCGTTTAGAGCTCCGAGTGAATTTTCAGTTAGAGTTCGAAACGCGTAGACCAATCTTCCAGCCATAAGACAGTCTAACCTTTGAATTGAAAGATTCAAAATTAAAAATGTCCTACTTGATTCTAGTATCTATGGCATTGTAAAAAGAATGATGTAAAAAGTTTTCGATTTTTGTAAATATATAGTGTGTTTTTTGTGGTGAATGCATGGAGTGGGTGTGACTGTGAGTGAAACAAATCTGGATTTGGAGTGCCTGTGAGTGTATAGTACATTTATGTAAAGTGTATATTATATGTATTTTTATTGTTGCAATTTTGAAAAAAATGAAAAAGGAACAAAATTGAATGAAAAATGTGATTTTGAATAAATAGTAATCTCAATTTGATTAATTCAGACCGAAATAGTAGTCTACCTCACTTTTTGTTTTGTGTCAATTAGTGGATGCCCATTAAGACAAAATAGAATTTACAGTACTGGCAATTTTTTTGTTACTTAGTTCGTTCAGGCTTTGCCTTGCTGTTGGGAGCCTAAACCCAGTGGTGTTGCGTATGTATAAGATACAGCGCATTCCTGTCCTTTTCCCATGTGCCGGCACACAATGGGCTGCCTGCGCCAGCGCAGGCACCTTTGCACAATAGTGCCGGCCTTGCGTGGGTGATTATTTTTGTACAGGAAGGGAAACCTCTCTGTACAAAAATAATCACAAGAGGCTTTTCCTTTTCTATGTGTGCTGCAGAATGCAGCACACATAGAAAAAGGAAGAACAAGGAGAAATAAAGATATTTCTTGCGGTTGCGCCTCCCTTACGCCTCCCCTGGGAGGCGTAAGCCTTTGGCACTTTCTTAGATTTATGATTTCTCGTAAATCTGGGGCAGTGTCAAAAGGACATGGATGTTGCTGGGAACACCCAAAGCAACACCCATTGCAGGCCCCTTTAATGCAGAACACTGCGTTAAAGGGACTGATATTTATCAGGCAGCAGTACGCCCAAAAAAGTGGCTTAGTGCTGCCTGATCCATGTTTGTACCAGGGTTTGATTGAATCATACTTTCTGTTGAGTGCTTGTTGCTGTAGTCTAAACTCTAGACGTACTTGAGCAGGTGAAGCATCGCATGGTAGATGGAATACTCTTTTGTACACTCACGTTTGGATGTTGTCTAAAATTGCTACGCTTTTTCCGTGATGAACCATGCTTCCATAGGCGATGGTTGGGAGTAGTTTTACTTTCATGACTGCAAGAAGTGGAGTAAACAGTGGACCTTTTAACAATTTGGATATGCTGCAAAATGCAAATGAGTAAAGCAGTACCTTATTTTTGTACAGCCTCATAATGCACGGAGAATGAAAACCTTTGTTGTTAATTTCAAATGTCATCTGTTTGGGTAGTCTATGAGTAATGATCATGACCTTTGTTTGTGTTCCATCAGGTTTGCTTTGGTGTACTCGGCTAATTTGTTTATTGATCGTTGCATACCGATTCTTGTCTGGTTAAGGAGGATGACGTCATCTGCATAAGACAGGTGTGTTAATGGCAATATGCCCAGACGTGGTGGATGTGAATTGACCCCGTTGAGCCTTGGTGTTAAATTGGCAATAAATAGATTGAAAAAGGGCAGGGCCAAGGCATATCCTTGCATTAGCCCCTCATTTGTGTAGATTTTCCTTGTTAGCCTCTGTCCGTCCGCGATTTTTACCTGCATCCAGGTGTCGGTGTAAAGATCCATCATTAGATTCAAAATTGCGTCCGGTAGACCCTGCTGCTTCAATTTAGCCCATAGTGTGCATCGGCTGGCCCGGTCAAATGCCGCCTTAAAATCCACAAAGCATAGATGTAAGGTTTGTCGTTGTCGTAGACTTTTGTCGGCCAGTAGCCCTATTGCTAATGCATTTGTAATTGTACCAGTGCCCCGCTGAAAGCCTGACTGATTTAGAGGAATTGGTTTGTTCTCGTCGGATCAATTAATCAGATCTGTTAGGATTGGTGCATAATATTTGGCCTCTGTGTCTATTAATGCAATCAGTCGATAATTTGCAGGATCTGAGCGATCCCTTCCCTCATATATTGGACTGATTAATGCACCTCTCCAGCTCTCTGGGATGCAACTCCATGTGCCAATCAGCTGGAACAGACTATGCATCTTGCTTGCCCAATAGTTGGAGTCTTGTTTGTAAATAGCCTGAGGCACTCCATTCGGAACTGGTGCGCTACTATGCTGACTTTTTCTTATGATTTGTAACATTTCTGCTTCAGTAAGGGAAAAGTGTGATTGTGGTATACCCACAAACTTCAGTGTGCAGTCTCCTGCTATATTTCTCATTATAGTAGGCCGATCTTTGTTGGTACTATGGTTCGTTACGACCATTACTGTTTTTTGCATTTCCTTTATAGTAGTTGCAGCGAGGTTCGACCGGTCCACTATTTTAATTGAAAATGTGGTGATTAAATGCTGTACCCACGCTGGCTCGGTGACACAGGTCGCATTTGTGACTTTTGAGGTTCTGTTCATGGAATTCACCTGATCCCAAAAAGCTCTAGCATCTGGTTTCTTTGCATTATATAATAACTTTGTCCCAAAGTTATTTTCGAGGATTTTTTTATCGATCCAGACTTGTTTTTGTAGTTTATCTTTAATTGACGTATGTGCTCCCATACTTTTGAGGATGGACTTTGTTGGTGAGCCGTCCTAAGTGCCTTTCTCAGTTGCTTCCTTCGAATTCGTGCCATTTGACTGAGGCAGCTGTTGTAATATGTCCATTTCTTTCTTGCCTGTTTAGTGGTTGCTCCTGCTTGTGGTAAACTTGCCAGAAAAGTTATCCATGTTTCGATCATCATGGTATTTTGTTTTTCTAGGGTTATCATTAATTCCTTAGCCTATAAGGCTATGTGTGGGAATGTGGTACTTGTCCAACACAGGCACTTCAGAATAATTGTTGATATATGCCCCTCTAATGCTGGGGCTTCTATGTGTTTGTGATATGGCATTTTGAATTCTATGTGGTGGGCAGAATGATCGCTATCGGTGGAGCATTTGATTTGAAATCTTGTTATTTGCCGTAGGAGTGGAAGGGTTACTATTGTGTAATCCAATAGTGAGCTCGGGCGAGGGCCAATGTACGTACAAGTGGCAGGTCTACCCATCTTTTATTCTCCCATTTATTGTACGCATGCGTAGGTGTTCAAGGTGCCTTATGAGTCACTGTCCTACTTTATCCGTGCGTTTTGGGATAGGAAACAATTGCGTTTCTACAGCCCATTTGCGGTACAAAAGGGGGTGGTGATGGACGGCAGCCCATTTAGCATTTGCTGCGGTGATGTTATCTTATAAAGTCACAGATTATGCCTGTTTGTGCTCCCACTGTTAACATACTTTAACTAAAATATTCCTCAAAACTTTATATAACACCTTACCAGTAACAGTAAGGTGAAGTTATTGAAAGTCACAAGGTTTTGTTTGTGAATGCACCTGCTGTTGACATTGTTTGAATAGGTCGGTGGGGGAAGAAGGTGCGTGGTCTAGTCACCTGACACTCACTCTGGCAAGGACATGCCCCCCTCCTTGGCAAGCATGGCAAGCCTCGGCATGCAGTCAGCATTTCGAGCAGGCCTCACTTGAGTAAAATACCTTTGGGCCAGCAGTGTTAGCCACTGCAGGAATAATTTGAACGTGATTAATGCAATGGCGTGTCGACTTAGACAGTTTTAAGTGGAATAGAGCCCCAGCTTAAGGCACAGCTATTCAATTCAAGACTCCGCTCAGTGTTTGGTCTATCCACCCGGCCTGCCAGAGAGCACAGCAGCAGGCTCCTGGGGAGCCGAGTGACGTTCTTTCTGAGACTTCCCAGAGTACAAAAAAGGCAGGAAAATCTGACACAAATTCTAAGTCAATTAGATTGTTTGGGGGAAGACAATAAAGTCCAAAAGGGCATCAACCCAGATCGTAGGGCACATTCAGTAATCCAGTAAAGGGATAACAATTAGGGGCAAATGACTTTAACTATAGAAAGTGTAGAAACCAGCTTTGAATCAGAAACTGTAGCAGGGGGAATGTCCCTTTGAAAGAATATTCCATGAGATTCCAATTGATGAAAGAGGTTAGAGAGTACCGCTCAGCAAATACAAAAATGTAAACCCTTCCTCTGACCGTTTTAGTGCAAATCCAAGAGATTAAAGTTTCTCAACACTCTTTAGCTTATAATTCGAGTAATAGGATGGCAGTAATTGGAAAAAAAATGGAATCCTTGGGGGCACAGGTATTGTACATTTTTGACTTTTAATGCTAAACATGACAAACTATTTGGATGGCTACGCATCCCCAGCATTCATGTGAAAACACCAAATAAACTATCTGTTCAAATGTTTTGATAAATACTGCAATTAAAATGGAGAACAGCAATCTGTAAAAAGTAGGTGAATGGTTGATAAAAGAAGCTTTGATCCCCTGGGAAGTATTTTGGGTCCAAAAAAAGACACAATATTTCAAAAGTACTCTGATCTAGAAGAAATTTCTACCACTTCATATTATACCAACTAAGGAAATAGTCTGAACACTAATCAAATCTATAGCAGGGGATAGGAAACAGATACAAAGGGTACAATGGCTATGTACAGGAAATTATGGTGAATATAACTTGTGAACAGTGGTTAACAGCTTAACTTTTTAGCTCCTAGGCATTGTGCGGTTCTAATTTTCAGAAGATTCAGCTTTGTGAACAATAGATGATGTATTAGACCTTGTTATTAGTACATAACTTGGATGTACATATGCTAGGGCATTGTCCTAGGTGATAGGAATCCGGCAGCTGAATACATATTAATTGGGAATGCAATAAAGGAGAAGCATTTTGGGAGATGGTTCTGAAATGCATGCTGGCCTCTCTAGGGAAAATGTACTTACTTGCTAGATTTAAATGTGATTTTATTGGGTTGCTCTATGCATGTCTGTGTTAGACCAGCGGCGGGACACAGCTTGTGGTTGATTGTCATGTCAATGGCATGTTCAACAATCACTGCACTTTGGAATTCCGCAGAACCACCAACGCTGTAGACATGAGTCGAGATGATTAACATTGGAAGCTCTAAAGAGTTCCTCTATGCTCAACGAGTGGGAAAGGGCAGAACCTTTCCCAACTGTGGAAATATTCTGATACAATTGGGGAAGGAGACTTTTGCCGCACTTCTCCTATATAGCGCATTTTATTTTATGTATATTACACTATGTGCACCTTAGACTGTTCTGTTTTGGAATTGTTTGCTTATGGTTAATCTAAAGTAATGCAATTTTCGGTATTGCAATCAATTATTTTCTAACTGAATTTGGAATGTATAACATCTACAGTAAAATGATTACTCTGCATTTTCACTGGTTTTTGGTATGTAAAATATGAAGGAAAATGAAATATTATACCTTACTTTAGACAACTTATACTATATGCATTTTAGAATGCATTTATATGACATTTTTGCTGGAATTAATGGATAAGATGAAACGCTCAAAAGATGTTTAATGTATTCTGAAATTAATTTGGTAAGCAGAAAGTGGGGACTAATCTACTGTCTAAGAGAATCTGTTTCTCAAAAATAGTGTCTTGTTATTTCTCTGGTATATATCTCTCTCACATAAGGATCAATTTGTTTGAGCATAGATACAATACTCAATTTCGTTCGATCACCTTTGAAAATAGGCATTGTTATTATGACCTCCTTGTTGCTAGTTAATAATACCCAGGTCCGTTGCTTACCCCATTATTTTGTAAAGATGAATGATTATAGTCATACAAGGCAGCTGCTTTACTATCTGTACTCCCCAGTTATTATGTGGGGTAGGTTCAGAACAATTGGTGGCATATTACTCTTTTTTAACAATAAGTGAAAAATCTACAATTATCTGACAACTAATTTATTTTACAGCTTATCAGGGCTTTCTATGCCGGTGTTGCCCATGACTGAATAGCAACCCCACTTCTTTGTGAGGTGGGTTTTGTCATAATATTTTACCTGGAATAATGGTGGTACTTATCTGATAATACATTTAATACTCCTCACTTTGGTTTATAGGTTGAAAATATTTGTGAAAAACAGATGACAAAGACTACATTTGTTAGTAAGAATGAACAGTTGAATAGGTACAAGAGAGGTGGGTTCCTTATTACTCTTTTTCGTCATAAATAAATTAATAGTTGGTCATGAATTCTTAAGGAATGCCCCCTTCTTTTCATAACAGATCGCCTAGAAGAAACTTGTACTCTGGCCACTTCATTGTCTTGCTTCTTGTATTACTGTTAAAGGAATAAGAAATACAGTTTGCAGTCAGGCTGTCAACCCTTTAGCAAGTATTACCAACTAAAGAAACGTTTATTCATTTTCCTTTTAAGATCAGCATACAACTCAGCTAAATTCTTTGAACCTAATCATGTTCTAAAATGTAATCAACCACTTGCCATTTCGATCCAAATATAATCTCAGGTCACAATTACTTTTTTCTACTACACTTCATTGCTTTATTTAGCATGTGTAGAGTTTATTCTATTCTATTTGGGTCACACATCATTATCTCTCTGTCGCACGTTTCGTGGTCTAAGTTTACTTTTTGCCCCCAGCAAAATGGTGCTCTATCACCGATACTCCCCATACAAAATGTATAGTATTTTTTCTCTTCTTTTATTTTTGTAATACCTGTCAGGTATTATTTTAATAGCGCTGTAGTACGTGGCACGTGTAAAGAGAAATTTAAGTCGGCTATGGCAGTCTCTTCCTGATTCCCTTTTAAGTTCTGCTAGTACCATCAACAACACAAATTTCAAATGTCAGGTTGGTCTCTCTCATGCTGTTTTCAGATTTGTTCCCTCCACGAAGCCTTTAAAAAGACCCATCGGGGGCAAAAGTGTGTCAGCTGATATTCATGCACTTTGTAGAATTGTGTAAGCACAATAAAGGCAAGAAAAATCTATCACATGACCTTAGACTTATGGACTGACTTTTCTTGATATTTGTCCTCAAACATTGTTATCTAAACAAATTGTTAGAGTGCTCATGTATATTGTTTAATGATATGGGTTCTTTGGTGCTCAGGCCACTGCAAAAGCCTGGCTCTCAATTCCGCTTCACCTCTGTTCCCTGGGAAGTAACCTCCTACTGATCAAGGCTACAGGTTGGTCCAGGATCTTCTGATTTACTGTGACAATACAGCCCCTATACTATGCTCTAAAGCATCGGTCTGCATTATACATTCCTGGGAGAAGTCAAAGGCCTCGAGTATTGGTGCTGTATACATGTCCTCCTTGACGCTGTCACATTCTTGCTGGCATGCCTCTGTCCAGATCAGCTTCTTGGGCAGCTTCTTGGAAGTCAACTCAGTCAACTTCTAGTCAGGCCCAGGAAAGCCCTCATCCTCGTCTGAATTTTGAAGGCTACCAGGCCAGGTATCATTCTTGGCTTGGAGGAGCTGTACCTTGCACTCACCCACCAGGTGACACAGATACACCATAGTTCCCTGACCTATCTGGCATTTGCTGACCTTGATAGCAAGGCCTCCTGTGTCAGGGCCTGATGTACCTGCTGGAGGTGGTAAAGGTGGTCCTCATAGCTGTGCTGTAGACAACTATGTCATCCAGGTAGATAGCATTGAAGATTTCCATCAAGGCCAAAACCCTGCTGACCAACCTCTGGAAGGTGGTAGGGACATGCTTTAATCCAAAGGGAATCCCCCTGAATTAGAAGGGACCCTCTGAGGTAGTGAATGCTGACCTCTCGTTGGTATGGGGGCAAGAGGCAAGTACTCTGATGTTAGATCAAAGGTACTCAAGAATTTGACATCTCCAAATCTGTCAATGAGCTCATCAGCTCAGGGGACGGGGTGACTCATCAGTCTTAGTGATTGAATTGAACCCTCTGTTATCCTTGCAGAACCTGTGGGGCAGCATTCCGTACCAGCACCACTATGCTCGACCAAGGAATACTGGAATGCTGCCCCTCACTGTACATTTTATTTTTCACAGGCATACTGTCTCCAATATCAAAGATTTTCAAGATTATGACTGAGGCTCAAAAACAACATCATTCCTGTCACTGCCATTAAGGTTAATTACTCCAATTTGCATTAGGTGCACAAGGAACCAGGAAGACAGCCATTACATATCCCCCATAAATTAAGAATTTAAACTATTGCACAAAATATGGTCCAGTACTCTAATTTGATATCCAGATCTTACACTAAACAGAATAACTTCTGAAACAGTAGCAGGTTTAGTGTACACCTCACTATGAAATATGAAAGAGACAAGATAGAGTTTTTGGATTCATTATGATACGTAGATGAAAATGTAATATATAATGATGTATTCAGAACGGATACAGCCTGTAACAGTATGCTGCATGTGACCAGCCTACTCCCTAGATGTAAAATTCGGGCAATTCCCGGTGTGGAAATTGTACGAGCACGTGACAACTACAGTGAAGAAGGAAATGTCAAGATGGGAATTAGTCCGATTAAATAGTGCTTCAAAGAAAGACGTTATGGTGAGATCTCATTGAGACAGGCGGAGGAAAAGGCTTTAAAACTGGAAAGGGAAACCACTTTGTAGGACAATACTAAAAGAAACACCAAAATGAAACCACTGCAGTTATCGTGCAATGAAATATGTACAGTGCACATATTTAAAACATTTTGAGGTGTCACCAGCATATTATATAGGATATGGAATTACAGGAAGGAGTTTTGCCATCCAAACCATGGATCATTTATCGTAATTTGAAGACAATCAACAAATAACTATGCTCAAGCTATGTTAAAAGTAGTAATTCTACACCTAAACCTGGAAGTTGGATTCCAGCTAAACCAAAGTTTTTTTAAATGCTTGCTGTAAATAAAATGCTTCCCAATTTGGCAGGAACAGGACAGAGAAATACTGTTATAATAGTGAGAAAAAATATATAGTCAATGGCATCGTAAACTGCGATACAACATACACTGTCAATGTCACATGTAAAATGATTTATATGGGCAGCAGCACGTCCTCTTAAATTGCACATCCAAGAACATGTGAGGGCTATTAGGAATAGTAACATTAATTACCTAGTAGCATTACACTATAAGGATAAGCACTGTTGGATTGTCGTAGTTTGTTTCCGCGCACTGGAGCATCATAAAGCTCATGAAAGAGAGAGGGAAACCGAGAAAGAAAGGCTGAGACAAGCCACATTAAAATGTAAAGCACACCTTAGGAGTGTGGATTATGGGCATAAACCAACAAAGAAATTAATAATTTTCTGTGAGTTGGATATGAATTCAGGATATTAACATTATACTAGATGCATGGGTAGAGTTCCATATAGGCCCATTAACATGCTTGATGTATAATATCATGAAATGGAATTATGGATAAAATAATTATATAAGGACCCTGTCCTTGTATCCATGAATATATTTGGTTATCGTGCAAGATTGTGGAGACCTAAAGTGTAAAGCATAGTGGCATCTGCAGGGTGTGATCATTGTTGGAAATGATGCACTAGTTGTCACACTGGGAGTATTGTTATTTTGTTTCTCTCATCCATTTTTTGATACCAGTAGGCACTGAGGATTCAAATATTAGGCCTGAATGTAGCAATAGTGTTGTAAATAGCTTTACATGTTTAGTCTGTTTTCCCTGTTTCTTATGTGTAACTTTAGTGTGTTCCTGATGTTATGATTCCACTTAGAATTTCTATGTAGTCAGTTGGTGCTTGGCCAGATGGTGCTCTGCTGTTTTATTCTGTGCTGCGAATAAACTTGATCATTACAAGTTTCTACGCAAAAGAGGTCCTTTTCGTGTAAAGCGGGTTTTTCCTCATTGTGTTCTTCTTTACAATGGGGAGAGGTGGAATTTCAGAAGGGTAGCTTTGTACAAGCGTCATTCTGATGCGGCTGTAAAGGGTACCCTACCCTTCTCTGACTCCTCCAGCAATGGTTATATGTTATCTGCCCATTGTGACTTGAATTCATGTTCTCAATCCAGCGTAAGGGGGGAGGTGGGTAGTGGTGATGCTTCTACATCTTCCTACTCTGGGGATGGTGCTTCTATTCATGTAGCCTCTTACTCAGGTGATACTGCCTCTGCTTCTACACCTTCATTCTCAGGTGAGGCAGTCTCTACGAGTGGTAATGTTTTTAGAAGTGCACAATCTCGTCGTCCACCTGTCTATCTAAGTGATTATATTCATTAGTAGTTCTATTGTTTTTATTTTGTTATAGGGATTTGAGGGAGGGAGATATGTTGTAAATAACTTTATATGTTTAGTCTGTTTTCCCTGTTTCCTATGTGGAACTTTAGTGTGTTCCTGATGTTATGATTCCACTTAGAATTTCTGTGTAGTCAGTTGGTGCTTGGCCAGATGGTGCTCTGCTGTTTTATTCTGTGCTGCGAATAAACTTGATCATTACACGTTTCTACCTGCTTGATTCATCGTGATACTTTACTACAAATAGAATGCAAGATGGGGCCCATTGAGGACGCATAAGAATGAGGCCTCTTCCGGTAATTATGAACGCAAGTGGCATATCTTTTAATGTGATTAGGAAAACAAATATGGCCCCTATGGGAGAAGAGAAGGAGCAAGTATGTTTTTCATCACTTTGAACCCAGATGATGCGTACTGAAAAAGCTTTAAAATGAATCCTCTTTTTATAACTATAAAACTGTAAATGGAGATTAGGATATCAAAGATAGCCCCCACTGAGAGCATTTAGGAGTAAATCCGCTGTCTATAATCATGAATGTACAGAGTATACTTATAAAAGGGGATACAAAGATGGTACTTCATTTGAAAGTTGGGAGAACACCGCTTGTCAGGAAGCATCTTAATCCAAAACGGGTGATTTAGAATGAATGCTATGTTTATATATCTTTGAGTTTAAAAAATCAATTTTATTTTGAGAAAGATGCAATGAGGTACAAACAGTCAAATAAATATAATATGATAATTAACGCCTTGCATGCTCATGACGAGCTCAGCTCGTTATGAGGCACCAAGGCGCTGTGGTCATAACAAGCTGAGCTCGTCAGGAGCGCCACGGCGCTCACATGCAGGGATAATTCCCCTGCTGTGCTGAATGTTCTGTGGAAATGGGCGTGGTCATGACGAGCTCAGCTCATCATGAGAACGGCGCCACTGTGCAGCATGACGAGCTGAGCTCGTCACAAGCACTGTGGCGCTGCACGCAGCCCCCTCCCCCCAGCGCCGCGGGAGAATTAGCCCCACGGCAAAGGGGTTAAAGCAATAAAAGCAACTGAAAATATTAAAGGGGAAAAACAGCTGCATGCAGAGACTCTGATAATAATGAGGGAAGGAGAAACATGGGTAAGGGAAATAACAGCATCATCCTTAAATATATAAGAAAAGTGTTATATATCGTAGAGAGCATCAAACACTAATTGCTGCATAATAAATATGATAACAGTTGAAGCGAAAGAGAAAATGTTAATATATAATTTTAAATACAAATCAGGAGAATAACAATATAATCAAATCATGGAGGTTTGGGAACTTCTTCCGATAAAGGGTGACGTTGGGTAGATCGTTGTGCAGAAGTGTCCAAGAAAATAGTTACTGGAGACCATGTATGTTCTCTTTTCAAGAGGAGAGACATAGGAGAAACATAGGCACGGCCCAATCGATGGTTATAACATACACTGTACCACCAAGATTGAAAGGAGAGCTGTGTGGACTGTTTCCAATTTTTGGTTATTTGTTGGAAAGCAATTGCAAGAAATAGATCCACAATATCTAAATTGTAGAAGAGAGATTGCCATTGATCCGATAGTGTGCCTAGAAATATAGATTCAGGGGAGAAAGGGAAACAAGTGTGGCAAATGGCGTTAATCTGAGACCATACTTTCAACCAAAAATTGATGTGTAATGGGACAAGAGAAAAGCATGTGAAATAAATCTGCGGTAGCGGCTTTGCAAGACCATTAGAGAGTGCACGTTGAAATTTATGTAAGGATAGTGGAGTAATTAAAATTTGATTGTAAACAAAGAAAAGTGCTTGAGTCGTGCTGGCTGATCGTGAGGTTTTGCGAAGTTTGAACCATATTTTATTACAAAGGATAGTAGCCATGAAGAGTGAAATTCAGCATCCCAGAGGAGCTCAGTGGTCGTTTTATGTCTATTTTTAATGGGTGTAGTGAGGCATTTATAAACGGATGAGGCACTGAGTTGGCCGCTTAAAATGAGAACACCGTTACAATGGAGTGATGGGGAGGGTGGTGAGGAGGATATGAGAAGTAGAGAGTCAGTTATAATTTTTATCAATAAATTATAAATTTGTCGAGAAAGAATTTGGTAGATGATAGAGTGATTGTGCTTCAGAGAAAGTAAGAAAAGAATCATTGGAGTATACTTGATGGATCCAAAGTTGACCTCTTCCAAAAAATGGGTTTATTATTAATTTTAGGAAACTTATTATGCCATATTGATGAATTAAGGAAGCGATCTTTAGGTGAAAGGTGTGAGAGCATAACAGAGTGAAATAATTTATAAGTGTTATGTATAGAAGATAGGAAACTCATTTTGTGGGTTAAAGTGAGAGATTTGTTGATGGAGAAAGGGGATAAAAAGGAGTGTTCTATATCTTTCCATAACAGAGGAGGATTAGAGGGAGAATCATGTAATGATTTAGAAAGATTTTTAAGGAGGAACACATTATAGTAAAGTTGAAAATCAGGAAAATTAAGTCAGCCTTGTGATTTAGGGCGCTTTAGCCTAATTAAAGACATGCAAGGTTTTTTTGATAGAATAGAACTGACTTTGGTGAAGAAGTATGCAGGAAGACTGAGAGGAATAGCTGAAATCATGTAAAATATGACAGGAGCAAGCATCATTTTAATAGTATCTAGCTGGCCCACCCGGACAGATATAAAGGGTGCCATTTAGAGGTAGAAGTAGATAAAGTAGAAAAAAAACAGGACATCATTATGGCAAGTGTTTGTTTAATAGAGGGAGCAAACAGAAGACCTAGATATTTAATTTGATTGGAATTCCATGAATAATTAGAGGAAGTAAAATCTTGTTTAAAACAAAAGATATTCAGAGGTAGAATTTCATATTTTTCATAATTCAGTTTGTAGCCACAAAGCAGAGAGAAAGCATTAACTTCTACTAGGAAGGCTGGAATGGAAAGTTCTGGTTTGGATACAAATAAGAGAATGTCATTGGCGTAGACGTTCATTTTAACATGAAGAGTATCTTGTTGAAAACCATGTATTGTGGGGTTTGTTTGATTTTAGCTAGAAAAGGCTCTAGAGCTAAAATAAAAAGAAGAGGAGAGAGGGGATAGCCTTGACGAGCTCCCCTTTGCAACATAAAGGGATCAGAAAAAGAGACATTGGTAAAAATGGTAGCTTTGGGTGAGGTATATAGTAATGAAATATAAGAAATGGATTTGGGACCAAAACCAAACCAAGACAAAGTATGAAATATAACGGCCCAATCCATATGGTCAAAAGCTTTCTCTGCATCTAAAGAGAAAGCTGCAAGAGAATGGGGATATTTGTAAGCTTTATGTAATACATTAAAAAAGGTCAGAGTATTATCTGATGTATTCCGCCCTTTAATAAAAAAGAGATTGCTCTCTACAAACAATAGACTGTAAAAGTGGTTCTAATTGGAGGGCAAGAATTTTAGCAAATATTTTATAATAGGATTTAACTAATGATATTAGTCTATAATTTTTACAAAGATGAAGATCCTTTCCTTCTTTGGGAAATACGCAAATGAGAGCGTCTTGAAAAGTACCTGAGGAAGCATTAGAAGAAATAACATATTAAAGCAATGTAAGAAGATAAGGAAGAAGTGGTTTTGGAGAAATGGGAATAAAACTCAACAGGAATGGCATCTGGGCCGGGTGCTCATGTAAAGTCATCAATAAACTAAAGAAGTTAGAATTCTTGCAGCAATACAGCAAAAAAGAAAATGTAATGAGTAATCCGTAATAGCAAAAAGTAAAGAATATAAATCAGTTCTTGAACTGGAGAGAATAAGTGAAGAGAGAGGAACGGAAATCAATTTTGAGGATGAAATATCAAAGAGGAAAAGAAAATGATAATAGGAAAGAAATTGAATGACGATAGTAAAGAAGAAGAAAGAATGATGCTGAATTAGAACCAGGTAAAGAAAAGAGAAAAGGAGAATAAGAAGGAAGAAAGAAATTAAAAGAAAGGAAAGGAAATGAAAATATAGGAAAGGAGTAAGTGAATAACATAAAAAACAATAAAACGTACCAAGGACTCAAACATGGGTGGAGGGTGTTGAGGTGACAGGACGGCAAGACGTAACTGGCGAAATACTTCCGAGGGAAACCACGAGGAAGAAAAATGGTCTAGACGAAATTGAACAATGGAGGATAGGTACAAAAAGAAGGGGGTGAAAAACCTGAAAGGGAAGACATAAGAAAAGACAAAAAGTTAATCAAAATCTGTCATGAACAAGAAAAACTGAAAATAATACATTGCTTCAAAACAGAATAGTAAAATTATCAAGTAAAAGATGATCTGGCGAAATCCATAGATTCTTCTCTGCAGTTTTCAAGAAAATGCTGTAGGAAGGCTGGTTCTTCATATGTGGTGGTTTTATTTTTATGAGTTACTTTAAGTAGGCAGGGGTGGATCAAGCCATATTCAGCGTTTAAATCACGCAGCTCTGGTCTCAGTTCTTTCTTTTATCCACAGTGGTCTTGGCGTAATCTTGGGAGAAAAAGAGCTGAGAGCCATTCCAGGGGATACAACGTTTGAGTTTAGCTGCCTGCAATACTTTCAACAAGTCAGTATATTCTAAAAAGTAGAGGATTACACCATGTGGTTTAAGTTGCGTGGAGGAAACAGAAGGAGGACGACCCAATCTATGCGATCTTTGTATATTCAGTGGAGGAGATTCTAGAAGATCTAATTGCTGTGGTAGAAAGGATTGAAAGAAGGATATTGGGTTGGACCCTTCCAATCCTCTACATAGGCCATAAATACGTAGATTGTTGCGTCAACTGCGGTTCTCAAGGTTTTCGACTTGTTTCTGAAGTTGCAATATTTGTGCTTGCATAGGAGGAATCTGTTGGGCAGAGGCATGCAGAGATTCGACCTGGTTTTCCACAGAAGTGAGTTTAGTTTGAAGAGAAGACCAATTATCCTTCAAAGCTTAAAGGTGAGTATTCGTTTACTCCATGTAAGGTTTAAGAGCATGGATTTCATCCAATAGAAGCTTGATTGAGGTTGGTGGAGGAGAAACGGTGGGGGTAGGAGGATCTTTTTTGACGCGTTTAGTGGGGGCTTTTACTGACAAGACAGTGGACTTAGGTACATTTTGAGCAGTACATTGAGAGGAAAAAGAGCTAGAAGCAGGCACAAACAAGGACACATTGGCAGAAGTTTCATTGAGGTGAGATAAAGTTATTTGTGAAGGGTCGTCCAAGTCGGTTCGCAGTACTGAGAAAGGATTAGAAGTAGGCAAAATAATGGATTTGGGACAAGTGACAGACATGGTGGAGGAAACACAGCCCCTGCCACCTCTGGTTTTCCCCATAGACATAAGAAAGTCTGTTGTAAAAACGTAGTTCGATATAGGGAGGAGTCATAAGAAAAAGGTGTTGAAATAATGGAATTAATTAATACAGCACAACTTCAAGAACAACGCAAGCAGCTAAAAGCGCACAGTCAATTGAGTAGAAATATGAACCAGTGTGCCACAGCTGAGGGAGACATGCAGTTCTGCAGCACTGAAGCAAAAGCACCGTAGCAGAGTTCACATTTTCAAAGAAAAGTAGCAGAAAAAGGCAAATAAAGCATTAAATGTCTTCGAGAACGGTTGAAAAAGGCATTTCTTGCACACCGGCATAATAAGTGAGGAGAACTGGCATGCGTTAGGAGTGGTACGAAAAACACATAATGGCTGCCGCGCCACAGTCACGGAGCGGGCCGCAAGGAAAAATGCTGGTTTTCAAACAAATGCGGGCTCACCGCTAGTAATTAATTGTGACCACCGGTGCGGGAAAACTTCCGATAACGGAATCCCTGATGATAGTTTGCAGCGGGAAGTTCCATTGGAGGAAAGCTGTCGTTGTCTCTGGTTGCCTCTCGGTGCCGGACTAGCCAGCCGCCATCACCATCGGCGCTCAAGCTACGCCCCCCCTATGTTTATATATCTGAGGGCAGTTGGAAGAAGCTATTATAAATAAGTAATCTGTCTAAGATGCATTCACTAACGTGGATAAAACACAGATTTAAATTAATGTGTCACATATTACAATGCAATTTAGTTGGTTATATGCAGATGTTTGAGTATATTGGACTACAAATGATTTAAGGATAGTTTATCTGTTATACATCCACTGGTAATATGGGTATTATTTGTGCTCAAGTAACACAATTAGGGTTTTATTAGACCGATCCCTCACAGACAATGATGTAATGACCAAATACTAAATAGAACTGTGCCGGAAGGAGAGAGATGTTTGCCATCTCTCTAATGACTACACAAGAGCACGTCATACATTATGTTCAATTTCATTTGATTTTTATTATCAATTACATTGACGAATAAATATGCCCCATCTGATAACTGGAACATCTTGGGAGTCTTGAATGGGTCCATTAATTGGGATAATGAGAAGAGACTATGCCTAAATATGGAATAAAATGTGGATACGGATCAAAGTAGAAATGTAACTTTTTTGAAAGCAAGAGAATCTAAGAAATGTATGCTTACATCAAATTTGTATTTAATAGAGATTGCTCCATACAAATATAATATAGTAATAAATATAGTCGATAAAATGCTTTCGATGGATGATGAGGAACAATACCTACGATTATATTTTGCATTTTATGAACAAGGATTGCGATTTCTTTGGATAAAATATATTGGAATGGCCCACTTTCCAACTTAAGATGCAATTACTGTATGATAAGCTATGTTCACATTTGGGAGTGATGTTTAGGGTGCTCAATAATGTGTGAGTAGAACAGTCATATCCATTCTTTGGACACTTCTTTTTAGGAAGTGTACATATGGATGCTCTTAAATTCTGTGTGGCTAATGTGTATGTGTTCTGGGTGCACCCGCCAGATTAAGAATGCTTGATTGACTTTTATATGGCTTCAGATACCAATATTAACTCAACTTCGTATTCATGACGGCATACTTAGGAAAACTAGTCCCCTTAAGAAGGGTTTTGACCCGAAATGCATTGGGATTATGGAAATATTGGTTACTAAATGAATGAAGAAAGTTTCATTACGAGAATTGTTTTGAAGCCAATCACACTAATGTATAAGTCCACATGTGAAATACAACATAGTGATCAATAAAAAGAAGGTTCATTGACCACGATTATCCATTATTGGGAGGTTTGAATTATTGTTTACAGTACAGAAAGGGTGGTAGTCCCTAAGGAGTGAAAAGTGGGGACACTGTTCACTGTTTACTATGGGGCCAATTCCGATCAGGTAAAATCCCTCACAAATCGCAGTACGGTCCGTTTTTCCCATACGATTCGTACACCTACACCATCCCCGTACGTACGACGAAGTACGATCATAACAAAAAGCATTTTAACATACGATTTGTAACAAACACCATACGAACAAAAAATACATACGATTCATATCCGGGTCACCCTGTACACGCCGTCCGTACGTAAGCAGGCATCAGTTTCCGGCACAGCAAGGACGATTCGTCTCGGCGACACTCGGTACGACCCTATTGCTACGGGAGCTGAAAACTACCGTAAAAGCAGAGTCCGGTCCGAACCGCACCCCGGTACGCCACAGACACGCCATGAACCCCATCGACCGTGTCATCCCAGTCATGTACGCCTATGACCTGGTGCACAGAAACCAACGACGGCGCAGACGGTGAGTACAACGTACCGCATCAACGGAAGTGTACATGTACTGTGCGTCACACGCTTGCGTATGGCACCATTGCAATAGGGATACGAGCCGCACACACGCCGTGAATGTTAGGGTACGGTGCGTAACACGCTCGCGTATACCACCATTTCAATAGTGATACGAGCTGCATATACGCCATCAATGTTGGTGTACGGTACGTCACATGCTCGCGTACATCACCATTGCAAAAGTGATACGAGCCGAATACACGCCATTTATGTTGGGGACTCCCAGCAGTGCCCAGACATAGGAGGGGTGGGTGGATATGACTCCCAGCAATGCCAAGACATAGGAGGGGTGGCAGGATATGACTCCCAGCAGTACCCAGACACAGGAGGGGGGTATGCACAGGACTCCCAGCAGTGCCCAGACATGATCGGGTGTGTGGATATGACTCCCAGCAGTGCCCAGACATAGGAGGGGGGTGTGGATATGACTCCTAGCAGTGCCCAGACATGACAGGGGTGTGTGGATATGACTCCCAGCAGTGTCCAGGCATGACAGGGGTGTGTGGTTATGACTCTCAGCAGTGACCAGACATGAAAGGGGTGTGTGGATATGACTCCCAGCAGTGCCCAGACATAGGAGGGGGTGTGGATATGACTCAAGGCAGGGCCCAGACATAGGAAGGGTGGGTGGATATGACTCCCAGGGTGCGCAGACATAGGAGGGGGGTGTGGATATGACTCCCAGCATTGCCCAGACATGACAGCGGTATGTGGATATGAATCTCAGCAGTGCCCAGACATGACAGGGTGTGTGGATATGACTCCCAGCAGTGCCCAGACATAGGAGGGTGTGTGCACAGGACTCCCAGCAGTGCCCAGAAATGACAGAGGTGTGTGGATCTGACTCCCAGCAGTGCACAGACATGACAGGGGTGTGTGGATATGACTCCCTGCAGTGCCCAGACATGACAGGGGTGTGTGGATATGACTCCCAGCAGTGCCCAGACATAGGAGGGGTGTGTGCACAGGACTCCCAGCAGTGCCCAGACATGCTGGCTCAGGGGTGTGTGGATATGACTCGCAGCAGTGCCCAGACATAGGAGGGGGGTATGCACAGGACTCCCAGCAAGCCCAGACATAGGAGAGGGGTGTGGATATGTCTCCCAGCAGTGACCAGACATAGGACGGGTGGGTGGATTTGATTTCCAACAGTGCCAAAACATGGGAGGGGTGGCAGGATATGACTCCCAGCAGTGCCCAGACATGACAGGGGTGTGTGGATATGACTCCCAGCAGTGCCCATACATGACAGTGGTGTGTAGATATAACTCCCAGCAGTGCCCAGACAAAGGAGGGGGTGAGCACAGGACTCCCAGCAGTGCCCAGACATGACAAGGGGTGTTTGGATATGACTCCCATCAGTGCCTAGACATAGGAGGGGGGGTGGATATGATTCCCAGCAGTGCCCAGACAAAGGAGGGGTGTGTGGATATGACTCCCAGCAGTGCCCAGACATAGGAGGGGGTGTGGATATGACTCCCAGCAGTGTCCAGACATAGGAGGGGGTGTGTACAGGACTCCCAGAAGTGCCCAGACATGACAGGTGTGTGTGGATATGACTCCCAGCAGTGGCCAGACACGGCAGGGGTGTGTGGATATGACTCCCAGCAGTGCCCAGACATAGGAGGGGGTGTGGTTATGAGTACCAGCAGTGTCCAGACATAGCAGGGGGTGTGCACAGGACTCCCAGCAGTGCCCAGACATGACAGGGGTGGGTGGATATGACTCCCAGCAGTGCCCAGATATAGGAGGGGTGGCAGGAAATGACTCCCAGCAGTGCCCAGACATGACAGGGGTGTGTGGATATGACTCCCAGCAGTGCCCATACATAGGGGGGGTGTGGACAGGACTCCCAGCAGTGCCCAGAAATGACAGGGGTGTGTGGATATGCCTAACAGCAGTGCCCAGACATAGGAGGGGGGTGTGGATATGACTCCCAGCAGTGCCCAGATATGACAGGGGTGTGTGGATATGACTCCCAGCCGTGCCCAGACATAGGAGAGGTGTGTGCACAGGACTCCCAGCAGTGCCCAGACATGCTGGCACTGGGGTGTGTGGATATGACTCCCAGCAGTGCCCAGACATAGAGGAGGGGTGTGCACAGGACTCCCAGCAGTGCCCTGACATGACAGGGGTGGGTGGATATGACCCCCAGCAGTGCCCAGACATAGGAGGGGTGGCAGGATATGACTCCCAGCAGTGCCCGGACATAGAAGGGGGTGTGCACAGGACTCCCAGCAGTGCCCTGACATGACAGGGGTGGGTAGATATGACTCCCAGCAGTGCCCAGACATGACAGGGGTGTGTGGATGTGACTCCCAGCAGTGCCCAGGCATGACTGGGGTTTGTGGATATGACTCCCAGCAGTGTCCAGACATAGGAGGGGGTGTTGATATGACTTCCAGCAGTGTCCAGACATAGGAGGGGTGGGTGGATATGACTCCCACCAGTGCCCAGACATAGGAGGGGTGTGCACAGGACTCCCAGCAGTGCCCAGACATGACAGGGGTGTGAGCATATGACTCCTAGCAGTGCCCAGACATAGGAGGGGGTGAGGATATAACCCCCCGCAGTGCCCAGACACTGCCAGACCTAATCAGTCGATTGCGGAGCGGAGCGCGGATCATACACCACACACCACGGACCAAGCGGATGGTGGAGCACAGGAGGAGAGTGCCGGCTCGCTAGGAAGAGGTCGCCAAACAGAGATCACTGGTGAGCCCGGATACCCCTTCTAGCCGCTCTAGCCCCCCTCTAGCCCCCCTGGACACGCGGCGCATGTCTAACGCGTAGTCCAGGGAGGGGGCGGAGTAGGATTGTGGACCGACTGGGGACCGACGCTGCGTCGTAGCGAACGACAAGAAGCCACCCGGGAGCTAATTGAAAGCCACTAGGGGGTGCGAAAATCAGCACCCTGCACCCAGGACAAGCGGAGTGGAGTGTGGGGCAGCGCAGGGGCAGCGCAGGGTGCAGTTTGGGAGAGCACCCTAGTCACCCCTGGCTGCACAGTAAATCATAGAACCTAGCACTCGTGAGTGCCTACTTACTATTAAGTAGCTCCCAACCCCCACGGAACCACAAGTGGACAGGGTGCCCAGACTGGTGAATAGGAGTCCCAAGAAATCAACAGAGGCACTGCTTAATGCCTTCAACGCATACTGTGTTAATACATTTCTAACTGTCAAGCTGGATAAAACTAAAGTTCTTTGCTTTGGGAAAAAATTAACCAGATTCAATTGGTACCTAGGTGAGCTTAAACTGGAGACGGTGAATGAGTATCGCTACCTAGTTATATGGTTTGACAAAAGACTAAAATGGGATACGCATTTGGATACACAAAAAGCCAAAGCACACACATCGATATGCGGCTTGAAAATGTTTAATAGGGATTACGGAGAGATGTCGCACAGACCAATGCTAAGGGCCTTTGAGGCAATCATACCCTCCCAAGTTCTGTATGGGGCAGAAATCCTTTATTTGAGCGGTAAAGGAGCCTGGGACTTGGTAGAGGGAAAATGCCTCAAAGGACTCCTCTCTCTCCCACAATCTGCTATGGTGCAAGGCATAAGAAGGGAAATAGGCACAAAGTCCTGGGAGACACTAACTCAAATGGCAATACTCAGACTTTGGAAACGACTGGAAGACCCTGAGGGACAAAAAGTAGCACAATGGTGCAAGAAGGAAATCCTATCGAGTAATCTAAAATGGGCAAAAATGTGTAGGGAAAGAGTTACCCAAATTTGTAAAAAATTAAAGGTAGAGGTGAACCAGGAAACACATCAACTCCTTTGTACTAGGAGTGAGTTGAAATCAAAGTGGAAGGAAATATCGAGATTGACCGATATGGAATATTTAGCGAAAAAGAAATCAATAACACATATGATGGGCGCTTGGCTAAATGAAAACTGGTTCCCCTTCCTAGACATCCTTCCCAACCGCGGCCTTAGGCAGGAGATCTTAAGGCTGAGGGTTGGTTTAAACCCATTGTTAACAAATAAAGATCTGAAAAAGAAATTGTTAGATCAAAATGGATGTTGTAAGTGTAATTTGGGGTGCAAAGGAGACCTGGTACACATCCTTCTTGATTGCCTGTTATTACTGGAACAGCGGAAACTGTGGTTACGACCCGTGTTCCTAAAATATGCTGTTTATTATGACTAAGGTCATAATAAACATACCTTTTGACTTGACTTGTGTGGATATGACTCCCAGCAGTGCCAAGACATGACAGGGGTGTGTTGATATGACTCCCAGCAGTGCCCAGACACAGGAGGGGGTGTGCAAAGGACTCTCATCAGTGCCCAGACATGACAGGGGTGTGTGGATATGACTCCCAGCAGTGCCCAGACATAAAAGGGGGGTGAGGATATGACTCCCAGCAGTGCCCAGACATAGCAGGGGTGGGTGGATATGACTCCCAGCAGTGTCCAGACATAGGAGGGGGGTGTACAGGACTCCCAGTAGTGCCCAGACATGACAGGGGTGTGTGGATATGTTTCCCAGCAGTGCCCAGACATGACAGGGGTGTGTGAATATGACTCCCAGCAGTGCCCAGACATAGAAGGGGTGGCAGGATATGACTCCCAGCAGTGCCCAGACAAAGGAGGGGTGGCAGGGTATTACTCCCAGCAGTGCCCAGACATGGCAGGGGTGTGTGGATATGACTCCCAGCAGTGCCCAGACATGACAGGGGTTTTGTGGATATGACTCCCAGCAGTGCCCAGACATAGGAGGGGGGTGTGGATATGACTCCCAGCAGTGCCCAGACATAGGAGGGGTGGGTGGATATGACTCCCAGCAGTGCCCAGACATAGGAGGTGTGTGTGGATATGACTCCCAACAGTGCCCAGACATAGGAGAGGGGTGGATATGGCTCCCAGCAGTGCCCAGACATAGGAGGGGTAGGTGGATATGACTCTCAGCAGTGCCCAGACATAGGAGGGTAGGTGGATATGACTCCCAGCATTGCCCAGACATAGGAGAGGGTGTGCACAGGACTCCCAGCAGTGCCCAGACATGACAGGGGTGTGTGGATATGACCCCCAGCAGTGCCCAGACTTAGGAGGGGGTGTGGATATGACTCCCAGCAGTCCCCAGACATAGGAGGGGTGGGTGGATATGACTCCCAGCAGTGCCCAGACATAGGAGGGGTGAGTGGATACGACTCCCAGCAGTGCCCAGACATGACAGGGGTGGGTGGATATGACTCCCAGCAGTGCTCAGTCATAGGGGTGTGCATTTCCACCATCATACAACAACAACATGGCTGTATGTGTACATCACTAACCTCTGACACTCCTGATAATTGCATATCAACACATCACTTACAGCAGTGACCTACTCCACAGAGGATTGTATCCTGTCACACACTGCATGACACACCACATGTGGGTGTTTTATCAGATCCCACATGCATATCCACCCATGGAGGTTGCAGTGTATAGTCATGTAACAGCCCACCAAACAAAAGACGCAAAAATTCACTACAAAAGAGTCATGTACATCCCGACTATGATGTGAATGTCCAGGTTGTGAAGCATGTACTCCCTCATGGAAAGAACAGGGTTGAAAACCCCTAGATACAAAGCACCAACATGTGAGTTGTGTGCACAAATATCCTGCATTACAATTTGAATCATAAGGTCAAGGCTGAGAACATTTTCATGCATAGTGTGTAAAAGTATGATGGTTTCCATGAAGGCATTACTATATACTACAAACACAAGCACAGTGAGTAGCATGGATGGCACAGACCAATGATCAAATAAATAGGAAACCAACACAAAAGTCACCACAAAAATATATCAGTCACCTGTACACATCAGACACATGAGCACAAAATCATTTGGGCACATTGCAAATCATGGCATGCATCATGAGTAACATGCCACATAACTCAGCACATAGTTAAGACTAGTACTGCGCAGTTGTAATAGACATAATGCTCCTTGGACACAAAGATACATGTAACAGACCAGGCCACAACTTGAATGAGAGTCACAATGATGAGCCACTGTATGTCAACAGATCAGGGTTTGCGCCATCACCGTTCTGTTGCCCACTCTGCCACCCCACTACAGACATGGTCATGTGCAAATCCGTCTGACCCTGTGCCACATGGGAACAGTCCTGCCCGAACTACCAAGTAATGCCATCCCTGGACCGGAAACAAGATTTCTAGGACTGGTCACTGGCATCACAGCCGTCTTCAGCCAGGCTTTTGTGAAAGCCAGATGTGGATTCAAGCAAGCATGGCAGAAGACGGCTGCAATGCCAAAAGCGGTCACAGGAAGATGTTTTCCAGTCCAGGGAAGGCATGGCTTGGCAGTTATGGCTGGACTGTTCCCATGAGGCACATGGTCAGACTGATTTGCACATGCCCATGTCAGAACTGGGGTGGCAGAGTGGGCAACAGAACGGTGATGGAGCAAAACCTGATCTGTTGACTGTGTGTGAGTGTTTGATTGGTACAGATGCTACCTCCATCACCACCCCCTTTTGTGAAACTCCTCACAGGGGCATCTATCACCAGTTCATACAGTTGCTAGCACATAACACACACTGGCCGTCAAGTGAATTGGCCCACATGTCCAAAATCAGGACAATGCACAGACCTCCCTCCAACATGATGATGCGCTAAGCAATGTGCATACTAATCCTTGCACCCTAGGAGTAAATGTGCAAAATGAAATTACATAAAGCAGGGGACACATGTGAAGGAGGGGAAGGGATGGAAAAGAGCATCAGCTGAATATGGGAAATATGCCTGCAATAGTGAATATCAAAATCATTGCTGCATTGTAGACACAGCCTTAACCACATGGGAAATGTGAATACAGTAGTGTGCACACCAAGACAAAACTGCGTTGCACCCCCAAAACATACATGTTGCACAAATTTATGAGGAACAATCATCCCTGTGAGCAAACCACATAGCCTGTAAAGCCCCCAATGACAGCATTGTCCGGCATCACAGGGTAAGTGCATAGTGATGAATTCACATCACAAATTACATCCACAGCTCACCACTGACAAGGCTAAACATTTAGAACGATCACACCTCTCCTGCACAACACCCCCATCACTCCATCAATGTGAGTGATACAGCTCAAGAAGTGAAAACTCAGAATCAGGGTATCAATAACTGTGCAAATAAATAAACCCAAGGTCACCTCGTGTGGCTGGCCATCCATATTAGTCACAAACAACCAGCAACATATTCTTGTGAATAGGCACACAGGCACTGCCCAGTGTGAGTATGCACAAGACAAATCTGGTATACATGGACAGTGTGCATATGTAGATAACACATGATAAATACAAAGTATGCCAGGGACAAATGCCACTGAGGCAGACCCATCCTGAACTCCATGTTGAGACTCATGATCAGTGCCAACAATTATGAAAGCCAAACACAGTACACAATTGCCTGTCTGACCAGACCCCCCCCCAACTGTGGGAGTGTTACTAGGCTTCAGAGCACTGCAGGTAGCATGTGACACACAAGACAACAAACAGACGTGTACCTACCCCCTCCTGCAACTGCCTATGGAGGTCTGGAAACACCACTTCCAGGACCCGGAGCTTGTGGGGGGTGAGGTGACGTCCACCCCCATGCCAGCATGGAGGTGACAGCTTCAGCTGGACCCGGGCGACACGGCGGGTCCAGCACTGGATGTTCTGCCACCTCTTCCTGATGGTCATCATCTTTCGATGAGGGCCCCCCACAGACCTGACAGCCCTGGCAATGTCAAACCAGATCTCCCTCTTCTCATAGGCAGTTACCTCTCAGGAAGACAAAGTGAAACAACATCACTACACCTGCTCCATGTCCCAAATACACACACTTGCACCACATTGACGATGACAACAGGGCATAGGATGCTGACAGGACTTGCATCATTGTCCATATGAATGTGGCCTGTGAGCAAACACGAATGCACTACATGCTTTTGAAAGGCAATAGATATCATAAGGGGTGCAAACCACTCACTGAGCATTGGACACACTGAACAAGACATGCAACTGCAGGGTGGTGAACAGCACGTGACATGCTGTCACATATCCCACTACACCTAAGAACCCTCACACATACACACCCTGGCACATATCATTAGCTTGTCAATGTCAACAGTGTATACAACCCTCACTTTGCACATGTCACACTTGACAAAGATGTGCCACAGGCGTTATGGTAACTGTGCAAGTCATGCACACAACACTGCATACTTGTCACATCAGATGGCTACAGCTGTGGAATACCCAATGAAGCTGTATTGCAAAACATCACATACACACTTGGCCAGGTGACAACGAACATTCACACTCTTCAATGCCCATGAGTTCAAACCATGCATTTGTACTACATCCACACAGGTCACCAAAACAATTAACAACAGTGAGTACATTCATCTGTCACTCTGGGGGGAACACTGTTACACCTCAGTAAATCATGGCAATAAACCATGCAAGGTGTGGCACAGCAGAATTTGTGATTCACAATGCATTGAATGTCACAGTTAGCACAATGCAGGTAAGCAGTGAACACTATTTAACTACATCATTCACTGCATGGGAGACACCACAATGTACACACCCGGCACTCACTCCAAACCACATTGCATGTCTGTTCAACAAATCCACAATGGCTTTAGTGACACTCACACATTCATCACTCACCTGCTCCCCTGGTCTCCCATACAGCTTGCTGTAGTTTGGTAGGAGGGCATCCAGCAGGGCCTGGTTCTCCTCTTCACTGAATGCAGGTGCCCTCTCCATGGTACGTGACATACAGCTCCAGGGAATGCAGCGACAGCAGCAGTGTTGTCCACTCCAATATTGTGCAGGCAAGTGCTCTCTCACAGCCACATGCATCCTTAAATCAGTGCTGCTTAGGGGCTGTCAGTCTCAGGAGTACAGTGTGATAGGCCAGAATACTTAGCATCCTATGTTTCACCCAATCCCATTCCACATAAGGCCCTGACACACATTTGCATGGTTTAAAAATTGAGCTTTAGCTCCACAACAAAGTTTGCAACATTGTATAGTTTTGCCCAAATGAATTTTGCAAGACACCTGTAGCACACACTCAAATCTCAGTTTTCATGAAAACTAGCCTGCATTCTGGGCATTCTACTCGTCCCCTAGGTGTTCCCTGTGCATTTTCTGTTATCCCCACACAATTACGGTGTGTTTTACGTCGCGAATGCCACATATTCAATAGTGAAACGATGCGCACACACACACACGCAATGGTGCGGTACGGTCCGCTCGTGTATAGCAGCATTACAATAGTGAAACGAGGCGCACACATGCACGCAATGTCAGGGTATGGTTCGCTCGCGTATGTCACCATTATAATAGTGAAACGATGCACACACACACACGCAATGGCGGGGTACGGTCTGCTCGCGTATGGCACGAGTACAATAGTGAAACGAGGCGCACACATGCACGCAATGTCGAGGTATGGTCCGCTCGCGTATGGCACGAGTACAATAGTGAAGCGAGGTGCACACACGCACGCAATGGCGGGGCACGGTCCGCTCGCATATGGCAGCAATACAATAGTGAAACGAGGCGCACACACGCACGCGATGGTGGGGTACGGTGCGTTGTAAAGGGTGCGTTTCAGAAGCTGGAGTTCATGCAGGGGGACAGTGCATTGTACAGGGCGCGTTTCACATGCTGGAGTTGATGCAGGAGGACGGTGCGTTGTACAGGGTGCGTTTCACATGCTGGAGTTGACGCAGGTGGATGGTGCGTTGTACAGGGTGCGGTTCAGACGCTGGAGTTGATGCAGGAGGACGGTGTGTTGTACAGGGTGTGTTTCAGATGCTGGAACTGACGCAGGGGTACAGTGCATTGTACAGGGTGTGTTTCACATGCTGGAGTTGACGCAGGGATACGGTGCGTTGTACAGGGTGCCTTTCACACACTGGAGTTGATGCAGGGTACGGTGCATTGTACAGGGTGCATTTCACACACTGGAGTTGACGCAGGGGTACGGTGCATTGTACAGGGTGCATTTCACATGCTGGAGTTGACGCAGGGGGACGGTGCGTTGTACAGGGTGCGTTTCACACGCTGAAGTTGACGCAGGGGGACGGTGCGTTGTATAGGTTGTGTTTCACACGCTGGAGTTGATGCAGGGGTACGGTGTATTGTACAGGGTGCGTTTCACATGCTGGAGTTGATGCAGGGGTACGCTGCATTGTACAGGGTGCGTTTCACACGCTGGAGTTGACGCAGGGGTCGGTGCATTGTACAGGGTGCATTTCACATGCCGGAGTTGACGCAGGGGGATTGTACATTGCACACGCTCATGTATGGCACCATCACAATTTGGATATGATTCGCACAAATGGCAGTGATGTAGGTGTACGGTTCACACAAGGATGTCTATCAAGTTATTGTCATTGCATACTAACATGAGCAGGCCCTAGGTGTGCCATGGAACTGATATAGGACAGGGCATCTGATCAAGTTTCACTATCGATGTGTGATGACCCGTTGACACATGTCATGTGTGAAGGGGCACTATGTGGTACACATCACCTTTCCAATTGTCACATGTGTATCATCATGCACATGTTGTCATGCACAGCAACACTGGGATGGGACACTCATCACTACGAGCAGCGGTCTCATGATACCAGAGACGGTAGCACTTTATCACTTTTCAAAATGACACTCATCATGACCCTATGTTACAATGTAATGTGCGTGTCATGTTAAAGACTGACTTTGCTGTTTGCATTCTGTGAAATACATCAGCTGTTGGTGCATCTATAATGGGTCTGTGTTGTGAATTACATGATTTAACAAGTACGCACACCATGCCACATGTCCACTACCAATGGCTTTTAGGTCTGTTGGCATCATACTTTATTGATGCACATGCATAAATGTCTGCATTGGGACAATGGCTGTGGTGTTGCATTCTCACATGCACACCTCATTAGCAAGTTTCATGATAAGTGCAATGGTAATACAATGTGACCTGGGTGTGTGCCTTGCAGTCAACTGTCCGTATGGGATGACAACATCCTCATGCAGGGCTGGCAACGTGTGTTGCTCCAATTATATCTTGCTTTGCTCATTCATACCAGCCCAGCAGCTAATTTGTGAGCATGTAATGTTCTGTTCACATACAAATGCTGTATCTGTGTTTTAGGTTGAGGGCCAGGAAGCTGACATATGTGTGCAGGATGTATTGCTAAAGCCAGACACCATAGTGACTAGATGTGTAGTAGCAGTGTTGCATGTGCTATGTACATTGGTGTTGTTGTTGGCTGATGTTTGTACTCCGTTCTTCCCAAATATGTCCTGCAAAGCACCGCCTTTACCAAGTCTTTTTCCAGACTTGAAGACCATGAAGGAACGAGATTGCATCCGACGTTACAGATTCACTCGTGAGTTGATACAGAACTTGACAGACAGGCTGAAACCACATCTCCAACCGCGACACAGGTATCCAACTGCGCTGACACCAAAGCTGAAGGCTAAATATAACAATTTGCATCTTGCTGTGTGTTCCCTTGGTCCTCTAAGTTTTTAGATGGCCAATATCCTTGTTTGCCTTTCCACCAGTATAAATTTATGGTCTCTGGGAGACTTGATCCACAAGGGTGTTTCTGCTTGCTTATAATCACACTATTTGGTTCAAAAGTGCTTTGTTTAAACTAGGTTGATTATCTTAAGTCACGAGGGATTTTGCAAGCCCAACTGACAATTTCAATGTTCCAATCAGATTGAAATTAATCACTATCTGATGGATATGTACAAACATCTTCCTTGCAGCCTTGAAAAAGCCCTGTGGGCGAAACGCGCGTCGGCTGCTGTCTTTCCTCTTGTGAACTGTGGAAATTAAAACCAGACCTCAACCTAAGAAGATTTGTTCGGACTCCCTGTTTTTCCTTTGAGACTTTTTGGATTTAGAATATATAGGACGCTGAGACTTTATTGACTGTTTTAGAAAAATACTTATACTACTTTAATTTGAAATAATGATATGGTGTGCTCAGGTGTTGTACATATACCAAAGCTAAAGGTGATGGCAGCCCTGCATTTTTTTGCTACAGGTACGTTTCAATTTACCATAGCTGATGTGATGGGTATGTCCCAAACTATGTTCAGCCGTGTACTTCGTGATCTGTTGGCTGCCTTGTTAGAGCACTTAGACAAATTCATCAAATTTCCAACTCCTGAAGAGTTAACAGATGTAAAGGGTGAATTCTATGGCCTTGGAGGGATGCCACATGACATTGAGTCCGTTGATGGAACACATGTAGCTTTGGTGCCACCACAGGCTCAAGAGCAGGCCTACCGCAACAGGAAACATTACCACTCAATAAATGCCCTGGTGGTGTGTCTTGCTAACATGCTGATTTCCCATGTTTGTGCACGTTTTCCAGGTTAGTGCCATGATGCATTCACCAAGAGGCATAGCAGGGTACCACAGATGATGCTGCAGCTGCGCAATGATCAGGCATGTCTTGTTGGTGGGTATACTCTGTTGTTCCATTATGTCTCATATTTTGTTTGCTCTGATGGCATGTCATCGCCCACATTTTTACACAATGTATATTTCTAGGAGACGCAGGATATCCCAACATGCTGTGGCTCATGACACCATTCCGAAACCCAAGAACAGCTGCAGACCAGCGGTACAACAATGCACACGGGCAGACCAGGCGAGTGATTGAGCAAACGTTTGGACTTCTGAAGAGCCGATTCCGGTGCCTTGATAAGACCGGTGGATCCCTCACATACGCCCTGGTCAAGGTGTGTAACATCTTCATTGTGTGCTGCATGCTGCACAACATGACAGTTGAGAAGGCCGTGCCATTCTTCCTGGATCCTGAGGAGCTAGAATATCCACCTGTTGAGGACGAAGGGCTTGGCCTCGATGAAAGTGATGAGGAGGAGGAGTATTATATCCGGAGTCAGCTCATACGCAACTTCTTCTCTTAATGGTGAGTCACTGGGAATTTATGTGCAAGCTTGTGGCATAGAGTGGGATGTGTTGCATACTGTGTGTCCAGCTGACTGTATGCGAAGTCACTTTGAAGTTTGTTGTGATGTGTCACACAAGTGATGATGTCATGACACACGCATATGTTCAATGAGTGATTTCTGAATGTACATGTGCATTGTGATGCATTTTCACATGACCATGTCTGGAAATATTTTTAATGTGTCCCCTTGTGTGCTTGTCATTTACAGGTTGCTCTGCCTGTTGTCTGTTCGTGTCATCTTGGTACCCCTACTATTCATCCTGATGAATGCAAGGTGTGCCAAATAAGAGTTCCATGCACAGACATGTTGGAATGTCCGTTTGGATAAGATATCTAAACAGGCTTTTTTGTGTTGGTATGCTTTGGAAATGTGTGGGAACTGTTTCTGCGCATGTTGTAGAACCAAACATGCATGTGTCATTCACATGGATAAAGATGCATGTTGCAACACTCCCATGACTGGGCAGTCACCCTTCTTGTCAGTCATCTGTTGTTGAGTGTTGACTCTGGTGAATGCATCAATGTGGGGGGACCTTGGGCCACACACATTGCGGATGTCACTGGTTGACATTGTGTGTGACATCACAACCAGAGGCTCTGTGTGAAATTGCAGCCTCACTGTGTGCAGCAGGATGTGTCTGGCTCATCACATTAATCTTGTGGCCCAGTACAGTTTGGTTTACCTAATGACATGTTGTGAAGGTGTGGGCCAATATGTGTCCCACATGTTCTGACAACTGTCCAGTGAGTCTGTTCGTATGGATGAATTGCCCCTTGTGCCAGTATGTAAAGTCACTGTAATGTCGCTACGTCAGTGCCGGTGGAGAACACTGCTTTGTAAGCCTTCTTGGTACGTTTGTGTTCACTTTATATTGCCATGATCCCAGTAATGTTGCACTGATGACGTACCAACGTAGTGCTGTGGCAAATGTAAACACTTCTGTTACACCAGTCGGTTGACGTTAATCCCAGCAATCTCTTGTGTCGTGCTGCATATCCTGGTCACAGTAGGGGTGGTTTAGTGGCTTTGGTTCTCATTACTCTCTGTAGAGTTTGGTCACACCTGCTTGTCATGTTTGGCATTGTAAGGAACAGTTGGAAGAGCCAATGACTTGCTCTTGGTAGGCTTCCTTGTGTTTCAATAATTCCCTTCCTCGTTGGATGAGCTAAGTACGCCTCTTGTGGGTGATGTGTATCTTACATTCATGACCCTCACTGATTCCCAGGGCTGACTACAGTTTTTTGGCTTTGTGTGAGTAGCAGTGCTACACATTCAATTCACTGTATTTTTTAGCCTCATTCATACACTGCGACTAACTTGATGAGCCCATGGTTGTAATTGCATTGAAGCAGCCTTGTGAGCGTTAGACCCCCTTCATTTAGGTGACATACTCTGCTACCTTTTATCTGTCCCTGTTCAAACCTCAGATGTAGTATCATTTCTAAACCTGTGCTCACAAATTAGATACAGTGGCTGTGGATAAACTACACAGGAGTAAGTGTTACAGTATACGTCATGAGGTGTTATGTGATTCAGTGCCAAGAAGTGTTGAATTGTTATGCTTGTTTACCTTTGTTTCAGATCTCCCTCCCTGCTGTTCCCATCCTCTCCTTCCCTCGCCTGAGCACCCTTTTGAGTCTGTTATTCATAATCAGACCAAGGGCTATCTGGAGATGGACCCCTTTCAGCATTGAACAAATCTGAGTATCAAAGGTACCGACAGTCCCTAGCAGTCATGTGGAGATTTTTTCACTAGAATTACAGGTACCCTCATTGTATGACAGTTATTTTCTTCTGACCAATGCCACTGGCCATGTACATTGACTAAAGCAGCATGGCCTCAGAACAAACTTGAACCATTTCTGTAGTAAATGTTTTCCAAAGTGTACATTGTGCCCCATTACTGTCACCGCAGATCTCTTGCCAGTCTGCATGTGTCATCTATGGCATACTTTACAATTATTGTGCATATGTGGTTATGTGTACTGGTTCAACATGCATGGTGTTTGTAATAGGTGAGACACCCACACCACCAAAGCCAACCTCCACAGGGGAATGAAGGTGTTGCAGGATGGATGATGGCCAGCGGGCTGAAGCAGAATGAAGAGAAGATGGAGGTCCTCATCCTCAGCACCACCCCATCAGCCTGGGATGACTCCTGGTGGCCAACATCGCTAGGAACAGGCCCAGCACACACCGACCACGCACACAACCTGGGGGTCATCCTCAAATCCCCACTCTCCATGAACAAGCAAGTCAACACCATCTCTGCGTCATGCTTCAACACCCTGCGAAATCACTGCCGGATCTTCAAATGTGTCCCCTCCAACACAAGAAAAACCGTCACCCAGGCCCTCGTCACCAGCAGACTGGACTGTGGGAACACCCTCTAAGTAGGGAGATAAACCAAGCTCCTGAGACGGCTGCAACGCATTCCCAATACCTCGGAACTACTGATCCTCGACGCCTCCTAACGCAGTGACATCACACCCCACCTGAGAGGCCTGCATTGGCTCCCCGTCGACAAGAGGATCACCTTCAAGCTCATCATCCACGCACACAAAGCCCTACACACTGCCGAATCAGCATACCTCAATGACCCACTCAGCTTCTACAACCCCACCCGCAGCCTCCGGTCAGCTAGCCTCACCCTCGGCACTGTTCGCATCCAGAAATCCACCGCCGGCGGCTGATCCTTCTCCCACCTCGCCACCAAGACCTGGTACACTCTCCCAACCAACCTACATCAAACCCAGGAGCTGCTGCCCCTCACAAAACTCCACAATACCTGGCTCTTCCATCATTAGCAGCCCCCTCCTCTCCACCCAGCGCTTTGAAACCATCACGGGTATGTAGCGCACTTTGCAAATATCCTGTTTGATTGATTGTTTGAGAGTCCCATTGTCAACTGCAGCCAGACCTTCATCCTCCTCAGCCACACTCAGTAGGCACTCCACAACCACAAACCAAAAAGAGAAAAATGGACGTCTCCCATCCAACACCACGTTGCCTGTAGTCCGTCCAGCCACCCTTGACATCGGCAAAATTCATCACTTCCACAGTATAATTGCATGCGGGTGATAATTATCGCACATCAAGAGACAGACCTGGTAGTCCCTCCCTGGACACCAACACATTACCCATGACCTGTACACCTTCATGAGACTCTTACGTAACTGTCTGTCAGAGCAGTATAACAACACCCCCCCTCAGCAGATAGTAACAGTTACGTGTGAGTATTTCCCTCCATGGATGTAGTTGATCATACATTGTGACCTATGTTTGTCCAAACCAGCCTCAGATCCCAGTGTATGGATGGCTTGTGTTTGTTTGACATTGTGGCATCCTTTGACATATTCCGACACGTATGCTGTTGACTCAGGTAAAACATACTTCAACATCAATACGTATTGTGTTTTTTTATTATTATTCTCTAACTTGTGAGTGAAATGTGAGTAGGTGCTAGATGCTGTACAACAATGGGTGGAATAAGAAGTTCACAGAAGGGGATGTGATGCCTTGCAGTTTCAGTCAACAGAGCACAGTGTTTGGCATCATTGGTGACACTGCGACAAGCAAGTGCATGTGGGAGAGTGTGACAGTCAATAGGGTGATGCTGTTGCACAGAAAGGCAAGATGCCAGACCAGGTGACTTGGGAGATGTGCATGGCCCTCTGCCTCTCAACTTTTTTTCCGTGGATGACACACCTTCCTTGGGGGACCCTCATATGCAGGCCTTGACAATGCCTGGGACTCTCCGTTGGATGGTTACACCTCCTCCTCCCTCCCTGTGCATGTTGGCAGTCTTTGCCTGGATGTTTCTGGCCTCGTGACACAGGGAGGGTGCTGCATGTTGTCAGCAATCCGACAGAGTGAATGGCTTATGTCCTCTGCACCGCCAAGAGCTCAGCCAGTCTTGCCTCCATCCGTCCTTGATGTCGTCGTTGACTGGTGTATTGCTCGGCCTGCTGGTTTTTTAAAGCGATGAGGGCCCCCACTCCCAGGCTGAACTCCCTAGTATCCCACCGGTATCCCTCCATGATGTTTCTGAGTTCAGACATAATGGGCCAGTCAACTTGCTGGTCAGGTTCTCATCTCCGCCTTGTGCCACTCCCACCACCCCTGTCTACACGAGCACGGCCTGCTGTTGTGGGCACATCTGGTCGACGGGACCCCTGAGGGTTGACAGTGGTGGTGTTGTCTGCCTCCTTCTGGGTGTCCGTTGAACCTTGTCCCTCATTGTCAGACTGGCTCAGTTGTGGATTGTGGGCAGGACTCCGAGCTGTCAGCTGGGATATGGCAGGAGTGGGTGTGGTGGTTGGCGCAGATGCCCTGATCCAGCTGCTGCACGGGTTTGGGATCCAGAGGTGCCAGGTTGGTCTGTGTCATCCATGGAGTGGTGAGAGGTGTCGCTGTTGGTGGGATAAGGGTCCAGTTGAGCCTGCGCTTGTGATCCTTCTCCACCCTTGTTGGGGGTAGATTGTGCATGTTGCCCTGTGGGCATGAGAGACAGACAATGGTAATGACATGTAATGCAATAAATCTTTTTTATATACATTTTCGTTATTACTGCTACACCTGCTTTGGAATGTTCACACTGTTCACTTGTGGTGTCAGATTGATCTGTGTTCAGGACACATTTTAATGTGAGGGTCTATTTACAATGAATGGTACAGCCAGGCATATCAGCAGTGATGTGGCAGTCATTGTGCACCACAGCTATGCCAGCATAAATGCAACACTTTCACACTGTGGATCACCATAGTGTGATTACAGTACAGCTGCATCCCACATCTGTGCCATGGAAGTGGCACATTGCTTGAGTTGTGTCGCTGGTGCAACGCAGATCCAGCAATGCTCTGTGTGGCGCTATCTGCACAATGCTGTGTCACTCCTTACAACAGCTTGAGGCATGCACAGGTTTTTGAGGCAGCATGCGCATAAAAGTGGCTGAGTGAAATTTTTAAGTTTTCACTCAGCCACTTTTGGGAGGTGTTGATGTACTGTGACGGGCAGCCACCACACACCACAACTTGAACACACCATGGGCAGTCCACATACTTCCGCCGCATGACTTTAGAACGTGACACATCTCCCAGGTGCATCTCCTTGTCAATACCTAGCACCATTGCAGTAATATTTGTGCGTCTGCTGCGTAGGTGTAGCTATGTCATCGTGGTATAAGTACAAGTGACTTGTGATACAGGCCTGTGCATTTGTTTCTGAAACGCTTCATCAGATAGGTATTTGCAGTTTTACAGGATGGTTGTGACAGTGGGCCACTACATTGCCTGTTCCAGCTGGCTATGTTTATGTAAGGGGAGTGTGTGACAGGCTGTGCTGGTAGTTGGAGTGTGCGTTGGAACTGGGCCTGACTCATGGTGTGGCTGTCTCCCCATGGAGCATGCTGCCATAACCGTGGTGGTGAGTTCCGGTTTAAGATATCTGACCTTCTTGTCCTGATGTTTGTGTTTGCACTGGTCACAGGGTGACCTTGTGCAGCATACACCATGGCCCAGTGTCAGCTATGTTGTCAGTACTTCTCACTCCCTGTACATTTAGCATGGTCCATGGGTGTGTACCTGGACCATATGGGATGATTGCAATTGGGCTTGTGCGTACACAGTAGTGGTAATAGGGTTGGCCAAAGTTTAACCTTCTTCAACATTCCCCTTGCAGCCTTCTGGCCATGAGACTTGCACCCACCCCCATGCTGTTGACCACTGGTAGGAGTCCTCTGTACACCCCCCCTCCTATGTCTGGGCACTGCTGGGAATCATATCCACATACCCCTCCTATGTCTGGGCACTGATGGGAGTCCTCTGCACTCACCCCTCCTATGTCTGGGCACTGCTGGGAGTCATACCGACACACCCCTGTCATTTCTGGGCACTGCTGGGAGTCATATCCACCCACCCCTCCTATGTCTGGACACATCTACCTTGCCTGCCGTGATTGGGTCGCACTGCTGTTTGACCTCTACTGCTGTAGCTGCTTGCAGAACCCGCTTCGCGGGTCCCGCATCGCCCTGGGACTTGGGCTGAAGCTCTGGAAATTGCCTGCGAGTGAGGATCTGGGCAGGAGGGCTGCGAGCATAGGGTTGTGGACTCACTCTCCCAGGAGTCCAAGGAAAACCCGTGCCCGTTACACCTGGGCTGCTCTCCCTCATTGCCCCGCCCTCCCGGATCGAGATAAAGTGCCCCGCCTGCTGTTGGAACGCGGGACACATCTACCTTGCCTGCCGTGATTGGGTCGCACTGCTGTTTGACCTCTACTGCTGTACCTGCTCACGGAACCCGCTTCGCGGGTCCCGCATCGCCCTGGGACTTGGGCTGAAGCTCTGGAAATTGCCTGCGAGTGAGGATCTGGGCAGGAGGGCTGCGAGCATAGGGTTGTGGACTCACTCTCCCAGGAGTCCAAGGAAAACCCACGCCCGTTACACCTGGGCTGCTCTCCCTCATTGCCCCGCCCTCCCTGATCGAGATAAAGTGCCCCGCCTGCTGTTGGAACGCGGGACACATCTACCTTGCCTGCCGTGATTGGGTCGCACTGCTGTTTGACCTCTACTGCTGTAGCTGCTCGCGGAACCCGCTTCGCGGGTCCCGCATCGCCCTGGGACTTGGGCTGAAGCTCTGGAAATTGGCTGCGAGTGAGGATCTGGGCAGGAGGGCTGCGAGCATAGGGTTGTGGACTCACTCTCCCGGGAGTCCAAGGAAAACCCGCGCCCGTTACACCTGGGCTGCTCTCCCTCATTGCCCTGCCCACTCACCTAATTGGAGTAAGCACCCTATAAGAAACATTGCATCCAGCTGCGCGGGAGCGCGCGGGAGCGCCCGTGGCGAAGCCCGGGCAAAGGGCGGGCCCTCTGTGGCCCTCAGAGGCCTGAGGAGGCTGGGCTGGGCCAGAACCCCTGGTCGACCATTGTACTGTCCAGGACTATTGGTGTAAGTGTTTGGGGGACATATTACATTGGACATTATGTCTATTGAAATTCTTACCCCGGAGCTTGTTGGCCCCGAGAAACCTGTAAGCTTGATTAATGGGAAATTAGATAATTATTTTAAGAAATCTGTTATGGACACGCCCACTACTCCTACCCTTGCAGAATGCCGGGCGGAGCGCCGACGCTCGGTAGAAAGCCTAAAAATAGATTATTAACCGATTCACCTGTGTTGACTAGTTCTACTGTGGAGGGCACTTCTATTGAGAATGTCTGTACTCTCTCTCAGAATAGCGTTCCCTTGATATTTAGAGAGGGTACGCCTACGAACGAAATTGAACCTCAAGACACGATCAATACATCGACATCTAACGCTACTTATCCCAGTATAACTAAAACCATAGTTATAACTAAGGCACAAATAACCCCCACCCCTAGGCAAACTAAAGCAGTAAGAAATAGGGCAAAGAAAGTCACGCCTGTTAAAATGTATGGCCCTCCACCCAATAAAAAAAGGCGGAAAAGATCTGACTTACCTAAGAGGAAAATTAACCATGCTGATTTTGGTATTAAAAATGATGCTAGTAATGGGGGAGAACGGGTACAAATGAAAGATACAGGAAGGATAGCTACATCATCTATACATTCTTGCCCTACACCCAATGTAGCTCAGGTCATCTCTACCCCTGATAACCCTCCTGTTGTCGTGACACCACAGGAATCCCCAAATGGTGCCTTAATCGATAGCATAGAGTCCATAATAAGGACCTACACTCTTGCTATCGTAGAAAGACTTAATAAACTGGATGATAGGCTCGGGAAGATAGAGCGAGAACTGGGTATCAAGGAAGCAATCACTAAGGTAGCATCTAACCCTGCTATACAAATCTCCACCTTACCAACCTCTTCAGGTACCCCAGTTATAATTCCTACATCTGTCCCCGTCCAGACTACCACCTTGCCTCAATCTTTACATACCGTGAGTGAAATTATACCTAAAGGTAATCCTGTTTTATCAAAGAGTAAACCCACTTTGCCCCCTGCTGTAACGGTCAGCGGACCGACGAATAGTTTAGCTTCTGGGAATCAGAAGAGGAATAGGGGGAATGGGCGACCCCCTCGAGGTAACTATAATAAGGGCCCCCTTCCAGAACTCCCACCGGAAGCTGTACCTTTTGTGGTGGTTCTTACCGGGGTGCCAGAGTTAGAGGCGAACAAACGGGAGGGTTTTGCCCAGTTAAAAAATAAAATAATGCATTGGTTAAGTTTGTATAGACCCATTGCTAATAACATCAATGGCGAAATTGTTGATGTTCGCTGTCTCCCCTGGCTGGGGGGAAGACCCAAAGACATTGAGGGCGACATAGTGGTCATAAACTTTAGAGACCAGAATGCCGTTCATTTTATACTTAAATGGTCCTCTGATCACGATAGTAATCATATCACCCCTCGCCCTCTCACTTATTTCTATCCTCGCTCAGTGGTGTTCCCACCCCACCACCAATTCCTGCCAGTCCCCCCCCCCCCCTTTACCGAGGCAAGTGTATCCAAATCCATACTGTCCACCCGTTTATAATAATGGTTTTACATTTAATGGTCATCATTCCACAATAGTAGCAGACCCGCATGGGTGGAACATTGTGGCTCCAAGGTATAATTCCCTAACACACAGGAGAATGGATCACCTTAAACCCTTCACACCCCTAGAGACCACCAATAGGTTCGACGTGTTTAGTGGCCTGGAAGACTGTGATTGATGCCAACAAGCCACGGGGGAGGTGGGCGAGGGAATATGTGGAGATGCAGGGGGAGATATGGGCTCATGTATGGGGGCAAGCGGCTTTACTGAGGACAACCTGCCCAAAGGGTATAATGCTGCCCGGTATCCCAGTTGCAATATACTTAATATTGGGCAGATTCATTGCAACCCGGATTCCTTTACCCCGGGTGATGGTATTATAACACCCATAGGCCCACCGATGTGTGTTAGTATTCCCCGGCTTTCTGATGACCCCGTGATCGGGGATGTAACTCCCCTCCACATGCCCCCTCTACCCAACGAGGCCGTAAGCTCAACAGAGAGGGGCTATAAGTTGGCGAGTTGGAATATTGCTGGGTGGAACAACAAGATAGATCGTTTAGGGTGGCTAGAATTTTTAACCCAATTTGACATCTTATGTCTCCAGGAGACCTGGGTGGCCGAAGACGTCTACCTTGATGGGTATGCTGTAAATAATTGTCATGCACAGCCATCCAACATGGGTAGAGTCAGCGGTGGGTTGGTGATACTGCTTTCTGTGAGGCTACCGGTTCAAGTGAAAATCCATCTGACTGTTGGTTTGCACTCGCAGTTGTTATGGTTGCAACATAGGAATGGGCGGAATGTCCTAATAATAAATCACTATAACAACGTTTTTAACCACTCTAATACTGTTATGGTTGAAGAACTTGATGTGGAGGTGGAAAGGCTGTGTGGCCGTAGTGGAGTGTCTTTTGAAATTTTGTGGGGAGGTGATTTTAACATTTACATGTGTCCCTTTGCTGGCAAGAGGGTGTGTGGGTACGGTGGGGAGGTTGGGGAAGATCAGACCCACTTCCTACATTCGGCCTATGGTGACTGTTTAAACACTCTCATGCTTAAATTTGATTTATGCATCATGTTACCTGGCGTAGACAGTGAGGGAAATCCGGTACCAACGTTCATTGGTAGGAACTGTGCGACGGTTATCGATTACCTCATTGTCTCCTCCAGTATTATGGCTTTGTGTACCTCTCCCGTAATAGTAGACTTAGCCCTTAGTGACCACAACTGTTTAACAATGTATCTTTCCTTGTGGGGGGATAAGTTAAAGGTGTCGCATGGTCCCCTTCTTTTCTCCCTTTTTATCAATGCAATTGAGTTTGAACTACGGGCCGTCAGTGCTGATGCACCGACCGCCGACGGCCTCCCCATTCCGATACTGCTCTATGCGGACGACGCGGTTCTGCTTTCGAGAACCCCTCTCGGGCTGCAAAAACTCATGGACAAATTTGTGGATTTTATCAATGGGAGAAAATTAAAAATTAACAATTCACAAACTTTTATAATGGCCTGCGGTAATAAAATCAAACATCTAAGACCTTTTACAGTTATGGATCAAACAATACAAGTGGTTGACAAATTTTGCTACTTAGGTATCACTTTTAATAGTGGGGGGATGTGGGCGTCTGAAATGACCAACGTAAGAGCTAAAATGGCCAAGTGTTCCTTTGGCATATTTAAGTTTGCATCTAAGCTAGGCTCTAGGCGGATACCCGACATGTTGTACTTATATCGCCATAAATGTGTTGCCCTGGCCCTCTATGGTTCAGGTGTATGGGTCCATTGTAATCATAATACGCTCCAGGTGGAGGAAAACAAATTTGTCAAAAAACTTTTGTGTCTACCATCCTCTGCTTCAACTAAATTGATCCATCAGGAGGTTGGTCTGGAACATCTTTCTGATTTGATCAGTTTAAGACCGCTGTTAGTATGGATATCTATATGGATGAAGGAGCAGACGGAGTTCACAAAAAAGAATATTTCAGACTGTCTCCACATGGATAAATGTTCCCGTATTCCCTGGCTTAACTATATTATTCGTGTATTTAAAGATGTCTTTAATCTTGCTGTGTGTGATAACCCTCTTTGTGTTATAGACATCCCTAAGATTGAGCTCAAACACGAATATCTGAGGGCTAGTATGGTAAAGCGTAATGTAGCTACCTCTCAGTTTTCTACACATGTTTTTTACGATAGGTATAACATGGTAGAATCGGGATTCGCAGGATACCTTAAAATGGTTACCATTCGTTCCCACCAATATGTTTTGACAAGATTGCAGATGGGGACTGTTCATTTGCTTGTTGCGTATCCTTATATGAAGACTTACACTACTGCCCCCTGTCCATGTGATGGGACTACAAAGCAAAGCTCGGAGCACTTTCTATTGCTATGCCCTTTTTATCTTCATCTCCTTAACATATACTTGAAACCACTTTTTAAAAAATATAATGTATCCACTATTGAATCTGCTATGAGGCTTTTATTCGGACTTGATTCGCAGGACATTTGCTTTTTTACTGCTGTATTCATTTTGAAGTCGGTACGCTTGAGGAATAATATGCTCCTTGATACATGATTATTCTTAAATCAGCTGTATCTATATGTTTTTTTAACTATTTATGTATGTATGTACTTTTATGATTATTTTTAACAAATGATCGAATAAAGTTTTTGAATTGAATGTCTGGGCACTGCTGGGAGTCATATCCTGCCACCCCTCCTATGTATGGGCACTGCTGAGAGTTATATCCACCCACCCCTGTCATGTCAGGGCACTGCTGGGAGTCATATCCACACACCCCTGTCATCTCTGGGCACTAATGGGAGTCACATCCACACCCCCCTCCTATGTCTGGGCACTGCTGGGAGTCATCTGCACTCACCCCTCCTATGTCTGGGCACTGGTGGGAGTCATATCCACACACCCCTGTCATATCTGGGCACTGCTGGGAGTCATATCCACACACCCCTGTCTTGTCTGGGCACTACTGGGAGTGATATCCACCCATCCCCCGTATGTCTGGGCACTGCTGGGAGTCATATCCTGCGACCCCTCATATGTCTAGGCACTGCTGGGAGTCATATCAACACACTCCTGTCATGTCTGGGCAATGCTGGGAGTCATATCCAAACACCCCTCTCATGTCTAGGCACTGCTGGGAGTCATATCCACCCACCCCTCCTAAGTGTGGGCACTGCTAGGAGTCATATCCTGCCACACCTCCTATGTCTGGGCACTACTGGGAGTAATATCCACTCACCCCGTCATGTCTGGGCACTGTTGGGAGTCATATCCACACACCCCTGTCATGTCTGGGCACTGCTTGGAGTCATATCCACACACCCCTGTCATGTCTGGGCACTGCAGGGAGTCATATCCACCCACCCCTCCTATAGCTGGGCACTGCTGGGAGTCATATCCTGCCACCCCACCTATATCTAGGCACTGCTGGGAGTCATATCCACACACCCCTCTCATTTCTGGGCACTGCTGAGAGTCATATCCGCACCCCCCTCCTATGTCTGGGCACTGCTGGGAGTCATCTGCACTCACCCCTCGCATGTCTGGGCACTGGTGGGAGTCATATCCACACACCCCTGTCCTGTCTGGGCACTGCTGGGAGTCATATCCACCCACTCCTCCTATGTCTGGGCACTGCTAGGAGTCATATCCTGCCACCCCTCCTATGTCTGGGCACTGCTGGGAGTCATATCCACCCACCCCTGTCATGTCTGGGGACTGCTGGGAGTCATATCCACACACTCCTGTCATATCTGTGCTCTGCTGGGAGTCAAATCCACACACCCCTGTCATGTGTGGGCACTGCTGGGAGTCATATCCACACACCCCTGTCATGTCTGGGCACTGCTGGGAGTCATATCCTGCCACCCCTCCTATGTCTGGGCACTGCTGGGAATCTTATCCTGCCACCCCGTAAATGTCTGGGCACTGCTGGGAGTCATATCCACCCACCCCTGTCATGTCTGTGCACTGCTGGGAGTCATATCCACACACCCCTGTCATGTCTAGGCACTGCTGGGAGTCATATCCACCCACCCCTCCTAAGTGTGGGCACTGCTAGGAGTCATATCCTGCCACACCTCCTATGTCTGGGCACTACTGGGAGTAATATCCACTCACCCCGTCATGTCTGGGCACTGCTGGGATCATATCCACACACCCCTGTCATGTCTGGGCACTGCTTGGAGTCATATCCACACACCCCTGTCATGTCTGGGCACTGCAGGGAGTCATATCCACCCACCCCTCCTATAGCTGGGCACTGCTGGGAGTCATATCCTGCCACCCCACCTATATCTAGGCACTGCTGGGAGTCATATCCACACACCCCTCTCATTTCTGGGCACTGCTGAGAGTCATATCCGCACCCCCCTCCTATGTCTGGGCACTGCTGGGAGTCATATCCGCACCCCACTTCTATGTCTGGGCACTGCTGGGAGTCATCTGCACTCACCTCTCGTATGTCTGGGCACTGGTGGGAGTCATATCCACACACCCCTGTCCTGTCTGGGCACTGCTGGGAGTCATATCCACCCACTCCTCCTATGTCTGGGCACTGCTGGGAGTCATATCCTGCCACCCCTCCTATGTCTGGGCACTGCTGGGAGTCATATCCACCCACCCCTGTCATGTCTGGGGACTGCTGGGAGTCATATCCACACACTCCTGTCATATCTGGGCTCTGCTGGGAGTCAAATCCACACACCCCTGTCATGTGTGGGCACTGCTGGGAGTCATATCCACACACCCCTGTCATGCCTGGGCACTGCTGGGAGTCATATCCTGCCACCCCTCCTATGTCTGGGCACTGCTGGGAATCTTATCCTGCCACCCCTGTCATGTCTGTGCACTGCTGGGAGTCATATCCACACACCCCTGTCATGTCTGGGAACTGCTGGGAGTCATATCCTGCCACCCCTCCTATGTCTGGGCACTGCTGGGAGTCCTTTGCACTCACCCCTCCTACGTCTGGGCACTGCTGGGAGTCACATCCACACAACCATACTCCTGTCATGTCTGGGCACTGCTGGGAGTCATATCCACCCACCCCTCCTATGTCAGGGCACTGCTGGGAGTCATATCCTTCCACCCCTTCTAAGTCTGGGCACTGCTGGGTGTCATATCCACCCAACCCTCCTATGTCTGGGCACTGCTGGGAGTCATATCCACACACCCAAGTCATGTCTGGGCACTGCTGAGAGTCATATCCGTACCCCCTCCTATGTCTGGGCACTGCTAGGAGTCATATCCGTTCCCTTTCCTATGTCTGGGCACTGCTGGGAGTCATATCCACACACCCCTGTCATGTCTGGGCACTGCTGGGAGTCATATCTACACATCCCTCCTATTTCTGGGGACTGCTGGGAGTATTCTGCACACCCCCCTCTTATGTCTGGGCACTACTCAGAGTCATATCCACACACTCCTGTCATGTCTGGGCACTGCTGGGAGTCATATCCTGCCACCCCACCTATATCTAGGCACTGCTGGGAGTCATATCCACACACCCCTCTCATTTCTGGACACTGCTGGGAGTCATATCCACCCACCCCCATTTGTCTGGCCACTGCTGTGAGTCATATCCTACCACCCCTCCTATGTCTGGCATTGCTGGTAGTCATATCCTTATACCCCTGTCATGTCTGGGCACTGCAGAGAGTCATATCCGCACCCCCCTTTGATGCCTGGGCACTGCTGGGAGTCATATCCGCAGCCCCCCCCCCCATGTCTGGGCACTGCTGGGAGTTCTCTCACCCCTCCTATGGCTGGGCACTGCTGGGAGTCATATCCACACACCCCCATCCCTGTCATGTCTAGGTACTGCTGGGAGTCAGATCCACACACCCCTGTCATGTCTGGGCACTGCTGAGAGTCAGATCTACCCACCCCTCCTATGTCTGGGCACTGCTGGGAGTCATATCCTTCCACCCCTCCTATGTCTGGGCACTGCTGGGAGTCATATCCACCCACCCCTGTCATGTCTGGGCACTGCTGGGAGTCATATCCACACACCCCTGTCATGTCTGGGCACTGCTGGGAGTCATATCCACCCACCCCTCCTATGTCTGGGCACTGCTGGGAGTCATTCCTGCCACCCCTCCTATGTCTGGGAACTACTGGGAGTCATATCCACACACCCCTGTCATGTCTGGGCACTGCTGAGAGTCATATCCGCACCCTCCTCCAATGTCTGGGCACTGCTATGAGACATATCCATACCCACTCCTATGTCTGGGCACTGCTGGGAGTCCTCTGCACTCACCCCTCCTATGTCTGGGCACTGTTGGGAGTCCTATCCACTCACCCATGTCATGTCTGGGCACTGCTGGGAGTCATATCCACACACCCCTCCTATTTCTGGGCACTGCTGGGAGTCATATCCTGCCACCCCTCCTATGTCTGTGCACTGCTGGGAGTCCTCTGCACTTACCCCTCCTACTTCTGGGCACTGCTGGGAGTCATATCCACACAACCACACACCTGTCATATCTGGGCACTGCTGGGAGTCATATCCACCCACCCCTCCTATGTCAGGGCACTGCTGGGAGTCATATACGTCCACCCCTTTTATGTCTGGGCACTGCTGGGAGCCATATCCACCCAACCTTCCTAAGTCTGGGCACTGCTGGGAGTCATATCCACACACCCATGTCATGTCTGGGCACTGCTGAGAGTCATATCCGCACCCCTCCTATGTCTGGGCACTGCTAGGAGTCATATCCGTTCCCTCTCCTATGCCTGGGCACTGCTGGGAGTCATATCCACACACCCCTGTCATGTCTGGGCACTGATGGGAGTCATATCCACACACCCCTGTCATGTCTGGGCACTGCTGAGAGTCATATCCTGCCACCCCACCTATATCTAGGCACTGCTGGGAGTCATATCCACACACCCCTCTCATTTCTGGGCACTGCTGGGAGTCATATCCACACACCCCTGTCATGTCTGGGCACTGCTGGGAGTCATATCCACACACCCCTGTCATGTCTGGGCACTGCTGGAAGTCATATCCACCCGCCCCCATTTGTCTGGCCACTGCTGGGAGTCATATCCTACCACCCCTCCTGTGCCTGGCATTGCTGGGAGTCATATCCTTACACCCCTGTCATGTCTGGGCACTGCAGGGAGTCATATCTGCACCCCCCTTCGATGTCTGGACACTGCTGGGAGTCATATCCGCACCCCCCACCCTATGTCTGGGCACTGCTGGGAGTTCTCTCACCCCTCCTATGGCTGGGCACTGCTGGGAGTCATATCCACACACCCCCATCCCTGTCATGTCTGGGCACTGCTGGGAGTCAGATCCACACACCCCTGTCATGTCTGGGCACTGCTGGGAGTCATATCCACCCACCCCTCCTATGTCTGGGCACTGCTGTGAGTCATATCCTTCCACCCCTCCTATGTCTGGGCACTGCTGGGAGTCATATCCACCCACCCCTGTCATGTCTGGGCACTGCTGGGAGTCATATCCACACACCCCTGTCATGTCTGGGAACTGCTGGGAGTCATATCCACCCACCCCTCCTATGTCTGGGCACTGCTGGGAGTCATTCCTGCCACCCCTCCTATGTCTGGGCACTGCTGGGAATCATATCCACACACCCTTGTCATGTCTGGGCACTGCTGAGAGTCATATCCGCACCCTCCTCCAATGTCTGTGCACTGCTATGAGTCATATCCATACCCACTCCTATGTCTGGGCACTGCTGGGAGTCCTCTGCACTCACCCCTCCTATGTCCGGGCACTGTTGGGAGTCCTATCCACACACCCCAGGCATCTCTGGGCACTGCTGGGAGTCATATCCACACACCCCTCCTATTTCTGGGCACTGCTGAGAGTCATATCATTCCACCTCTCCTATGTCTGTGCACTGCTGGGAGTCCTCTGCACTCACCCCTCCTACGTCTGTGCACTGCTGGGAGTCATATCCATACAACCACACACCTGTCATGTCTGGGCACTGCTGGGAATCATTTCCACCCACCCCTCCTATGTGAGGGCACTGCTGGGAGTCATATCCTTCCACCCCTTCTATGTCTGGGCACTGCTGGGAGTCATATCCACCCAACCCTCCTATGTCTGGGCAATGCTGGGAGTCATATCCTGCCACCTCTCCTAAGTCTGGGCACTGCTGGGAGTCATATCCACACACCCATGCCATGTCAGGGCACTGCTGAGAGTCATATCCGCACCCCTCCTATGTCTGGGCACTGATAGGAGTCATATCCGTTCCCTCTCCTATGTCTGGGCACTGCTGGGAGTCATGTACACACACCCCTGTCATGTCTGGGCACTGCTGGGAGTCATATCCACACATCCCTCCTTTGTCTGGGGATTGCTGGGAGTACTCTGCACACCCCTCTCCTATGCCTTGGCACTACTCGGAGTCATATCCACATACTCCTGTCATGTCTGGGCACTGCTGGGAGTCATATCCTGCCACCCCACCTATATCTAGGCACTGCTGGGAGTCATATCCACACACCCCTCTCATTTCTGGGCACTGCTGGGATTCATATCCACCCACCCCTGTAATGTCTAGGCACTGCTACGAGTCATATCCACACACCCCTGTCATGTCTGGGCACTGCTGGGAGTCATATCCACACACCCCTGTCATGTCTGGGCACTGCTGGAAGTCATATCCACCCACCCCCATATGTCTAGCCACTGCTGGGAGTCATATCCTACCACCCCTCCTATGTCTGGCATTGCTGGGAGTCATATCCTTACACCCCTGTCATGTCTGGGCACTGCAGGGAGTCATATCCACACCCCCTTCGATGTCTGGGCACTGCTGGGAGTCATATCCGCACCCCCCCCCCATGCCTGGGCACTGCTGGGAGTTCTCTCACCCCTCCTATGTCTGGGCACTGCTGGGAGTCATATCCACACACCCCCATCCCTGTCATGTCTGGGCACTGCTGGGAGTCAGATCCACACACCCCTGTCATGTCTGGGCACTGCTGGGAGTCATATCCACCCACCCCTCCTATGTCTGGACACTGCTGGGAGTCATATCCTTCCACCCCTCCTATGTCTGGGCACTGCTGGGAGTCATCTCCACCCACCCCTGTCATGTCTGGGCACTGCTGGGAGTCATATCCACACACGCCTGTCATGTCTGGGCACTGCTGGGAGTCATATCCACCCACCCCTCCTATGTATGGGCACTGCTGGGAGTCATTCCTGCCACCTTTCCTATGTCTGGGCACTGCTGTGAGTCATATCCACACACCCCTGTCATGTCTGGGCACTGCTGAGAGTCATATCCGCACCCTCCTCCAATGTCTGGGCACTGCTATGAGTCATATCCATACCCACTCCTATGTCTGGGCACTGCTGGGAGTCCTCTGCACTCACCCCTCCTATGTCTGGGCAATGTTGAGAGTCCTATCCACACACCCCTGTCATGTCTGGGCACTGCTGGGAGTCATATCCATACACCCCTCCTATTTCTGGGCACTGCTGGGAGTCCTCTGCAAACCCCCCTCCTATGTCTTGGCACTGCTGGGAGTCATATCCACACACCCCTGCCATGTCTGGGCACTGCTTGGAGTCATATACTGCCACCCCTCCTATGTCTGTACACTGCTGGGAGTCATATCCTGCTACCCCTCCTACGTCTGGGCACTGCTGGGAGTCCTATCCATCCACCCCTGTCATGTCTGGGCACTGCTGGGAGTCATATCCACACACCCCTGTCATGTCTGGGCACTGATGAGAGTCATATCCACCCACACCCTCTCATGTCTGGGTAATGCTGGAAGTCATATCCTGCCACCCCTCTTATGTCTTGGCTCTGCTGGGATTCATATCCACACAACCCTGTCATATCTGGGCTCTTCTGTGAGTCATATCTGCACCCCCCTCCTATGTCCGGGCACTGCTGGGAGTCATATCCGCCCCCCCCCCCCTCCTATGTCTAGTGGAGAAGTTGTGCTCACTGGTTAGAGGAGGCATACCCTGAAGCAGAGGTCAGACCCGGGACCAGGGTTCAATTCCAGACGCAGCAGGGTCATGAGCCCAATTGTCCACGGACTCGATAATTCTCGCTTCGGTGCCCACTCTAATCATGGGTTCAAACTCTGCAACTCTGGGCATTAAGCATGCTTAATCTCCACAAATGCCCCCACGGCGGGATGCCTGGCCTTCACCTTGGGGAAGCCCAGTACGGTTTATCTCACAGGGAAGTTCCCAATGCAAGTGCCGAGATGCCCAAGGGTAAGTCGAGCGCTATATAAGACCTCACAAAAAAAATAAAAAAATAAATGTCTGGGCACTGCTAGAAGTCATAGCCACACACCCCTCAAGTGTCTGGGCACTGCTGGGGATCCACCCATGTGACATGAGTTGTTTGTATACTCACCAGGCTCCACGGCTCCTTCAATTCTATGTACTCCCACCGATGGTAGCAGGGCCATGACCTTCTCCTCCCAAGGCTGGAACTGTACTGGTCTGCGGGGACCACCACCTCCGGTGTAATGCGCGTTGGCATAGTCCTCATCCATCTTGCGCTTTACCATCCTCCGCAGATCGTACCACCCGGCCTTGCAATCCTTCCTGGAGCGCCTGATGGGTACAACAGCATTGACTCTATTGACGATCCTCTCCCACAGCCGGGTTTTGTCAGCTATGCTGGTCTGTCTGACCAATACACCAAACAGCTGAGGCTCAACTCTGATGACTTCGTCTGCAAGGATCTCCATCTCCTGGTTTGTGAACTTTGGATTCTTTGGTGCAGACATGTTGTGTGGTGAATGTGATTGGGGGTGAGGGTGGTATGGATGGGGGTTGTGTGTCTGAATGTGAAGAGGGTATGTGGGTCTGAATGAGATTGTGGGTATGTGTGAAGGTGGATGTGTGCAGTTGTTGGTGTGTTGTCAGTCTCTGTATGTAATTGTGTATGTTGCAAAGGATGCTGGTTTGTGTGTGTGGGCCCTTTTTATTGGTCCATTAGTGGGTGTGGCTTATTTTAAAAATTTGCTGGGTGTGTTATAAGGGGTGGGTCTGAGTTGACCACTCTGTTTGACACTTTGGAATTGGCCAGGGCATTGCTTTGCATTGGTTTGTACACAGGAGATATGTTTTGTGTGTTGTTCTACGAGTCGTTTGCACAGTCTTTAGGCTGTTTTAGGGGTATGCGTGCGTTTCGTTTCGTACTTTATTGTGTGGCTTGCTCATACGCAATGTATTTATGGGGTGGCATGCGCTTCGTTGAGGGGAGGTTCGTGTAGTAGGTTATTGTGTTCCCTGTCTCATCGGTGAGGGGGGGGTACGTTTCTTAGTTCGTTATGTAGCTCTATCATTCGCGATGGATTTCCGGGGTACGCGTGCGCTTCGTTGAGGAGTAGTTTATTGTGTTCCCTGTCTTATCGGTGAGGGGGGGGTACGTTTCTTAGTTCGTTATGTAGCTCTATCATTCGTGATGGATTTCCGCGGTACGGGTGCGCTTCGTTGAAGAGAGGTTCGCTTTTTATTGCTTGTGCGGATCTCTCATTCCCGATGTACCCGATGTTTACCGTACAACTCGCTGTTCATACACGATGGCGTTTTCCCGTCCGAATCACGTTCAGGGTTCCCGGTCTGGATCGTACTTTGCGGGTCGTATGGCATGTTTACGAATCGTACGGTTCACAACCCGTGTCCGAATTGTACGGATCTTGGCTTGTTTTTCGTACGGTTCGGATCGTACTACGCAAATCGTACAGGTTTCTACGAATCATTCGGAAACGGCTCTGAATCCGTTTCGTGGGGCGGTTTTCTTTCATGAATCAGAATCACATCCCCTATGTGTGTGTGTGTGTATATATATATATAAATCTTTACTGAAAAAAACATAGGTTTACACCAGTTATAGTTAGCTGGACATTTTACCCATACAAAACCATTGAAATTCCCCCGTTACAGTTAGTTGTACTCACAATAACTTGCGCGCCCGCAATCCACTGCTGATGATGTCACATATTACATAATTCATGACATGGTCAGTGACATCACTGATGGCATCACTGATGACATCTCAAAGGACAAATGATCTTGTCATGTGCAGCACTTCTTCCCCACAGCTCTTCCCAGTCCAGTTAGGGGTGATAAAAATAGCCACCCTCACCCTGGGCTGCAGATGTAGTACCTTGGGAAGTCACAGGGCAAGCGAGGTTGCACGCAGACACAACGTTACAGGGGCAAGTTTCTTCAGAGGTGGTGGAGACACTCTGGAGGTGTTTTTTTAGGTCTCCCTAGCAGGGCAGGATCAGCAGGCAGTAGGGCAGCTCAACAGGTTGGGGTAGCAGTTCCTTAGAGCAGATAGCCTCCTCCCCAGTGGCAATCCTTCCTGGTGTAGCAGTCCTCACTCCAGTAGGGATTCTTCCAGGTCCAGCAATGTAACAAGAATGTGAGGCCAGGACCCTCCTGTGTATAATCTCCAAAACAGTGGCTAGAAAGTGGTGGCAGTCTCTGGAAGGGTCTGGGTGCAGGGGCTTCTGGAAGAGTCCAGGGAGTTCTGGAATGCTCCCTGCCTTCCCTGACCTGGCTGTCACATTGACGAGAGATAGGGCCGGTAAGGCTACAGTGAGCAGTCCATCACAGCCCATCCAAGGGAAGAAGTTGTGAATCACCACTCCCACCGTCCAACCCAGGCAGACTATCCGTATGCAAAGGGGAGGGGGGAGTGGGGAGGGGGGAGGGATGAGTCTGCAGTGCCCAATCTAAGTGTAGGCAGGAAAAGGTCCACTTTCTAAAAGTGGGATCCCTAGCGTAGTAGTGCCCAAAACCCATATATCATTGGAAATGGTTCCCCGCCCTGAGTCCAACAAGACCAAACATGACAGACTTATTAGGTCCCTGTCAGAAATTATTCCATAAGGGGGTTCCCAATGTTAGCCTACGGAGGATTAAGCCGTACTGCGGTAGCAGGGGCTTGTGGCAGATATGCCAGTGTGATATGGTTTTAGGGGAGAGCCCCTGCAACTCAGCACTGTTTAGCAGTGGTGAGGCGCCCAGAGTCTAAGTCCAACAAAAAGGTACAGTGAAACTGGGAGGCGCCAAGGCAAAAAGTTAGGGGAAGACCACCTAAAGGCTGACAGGTCCAACAGGTACTTACTGGATTCTGGTGCTTCTGGTATTCCATAGATGCTTTCTGTCAGAAGGATGGCACACACCTTTTCCTCCCAGGAAGTGAAGTGCACTGTTGTGAAGGAGCCAGTCTGCTGGTTTTGAGCATGTTCTTTCACTAGCAGTTTTTTTACCCTCCTTCGCACATCATAGTACCTACTCCTGATATCATCCATTGTGAGCAGGACAGGTGCTTCAGGGTTCACCTTGTTGACTATCCTGTCCCACATCCTATTTCTTTGGGCAAGGGGGGTCTGTTGGACTTGGTTCCCAAATAACTGTGCTCTACTCTGACTAGTTCATCTACAAGCACTTCCAACTCGTTCTCTGTGAAACATTGCTGCTTCCTAAGGGGCATGGTGAGGGTGAATGTGAAGGTGAAGATTAGAGTGAGTGTAAAGATGAGGGTGAATATAAAAAAAGAGTGTGTGCTTGTAGTGAGTTGTTTACAGTGAAATCTGTGCTAGGTGGGTGGTGTGTGAGGCAGATGGGCACTGATCATGGAATGTGGATTGAGACCTGGCAGCAGTTGTGTTGTTGCAAATGATCATAGTCATGTTTTTGGCCCTTTACACAGGAGGATTGGTGGGCCTGGCTAATAGTTGACTTTTTTATTTTATTTTATTTGGTGTTATCAATGCTTGCTGTGTAGGAAAAGTACAATTATAGCAAACATTCAATTAATAAGTGCCATATCTCTCAAACCATAAAATCCAACCGCTTTGCCTACAACAATACAATATAGACCGGTCCAGAGTGACATTTTTGTAATTTTTGTGTGTTTTTTCAGTCCCCCGGTATGTAATGTGTTAATTGTTTATTATGCTTATAGATTTCACAATTTAATGAACTATAAAATGAAAAAATATTTGAGAATTAATTATGTCTGACTTAAAATTTCAAAATAAAATGTTTACATCAAAGCAATTTGTGCTGCAATAATTATATAAATAACAGCCAGGTTCCTTTTCTCCTTTTTCATACAGTATAAATGTTTGTCGGTTTGAGAGATATGGCACTTATTAATTGAATGTTTGCTATAATTCTACTTTTCCTACCTTGCTTATTTCCCTACGTATAGCAAACCAAGTATTGTAGGGGTCCCCTGTTTTTCAAATAGACCAATGCTTGCTGCGACTGTTTTTCTCAGTTATCATTTGCCATTTTTGACACAAACTGGCAAAGGTTCCGCAACTGTGTCGGATGTATCGTAATCTGGTTGTGGGGTGAACCAAGTCTGATTCGTAACTGGAATGACTATTCTTTGGGGTTTCCGCATGAGTCGGTCAGATCGGGCTTGTTTCCGACCGACTCTGTAGGAGATTCAAATGCAATGCATCGTAATCCATCATTCGGAAGATCGCGGTCGAGTCGGTCGGAAACCATTCCGAAACTGAGTCGGTCAGCAGGCTTTCTGGACTGTATCGTAATCGACCCCAAGGTTTTAGGACCTCCCTAACCTATTAGTTAAAATTTACCGGAATATGCCTACCCACTTTTGCAGAAGTTCCTGTGTGCCCTACTGAAAACTATCCCACAGTGCCCCTCACTGTCTAACTCCACAATGTTGAAAGCCTTCTCCCCTTGTGCAGAGCTTGTGTGCCCACCCAGAGAGGTGTGACGAAGAAAGTGAACAACCGCTCCTCTCTGGTCACTTGCAACCTGTTCTGGGGTAGATCCCTTAACTCAGGTGTTGGCACCTGATTGACTGGGGAACAAGAAATGGGTATGTGCAAGTATCATCTGACATCTGTTCATGACAGGGAAAACCCCATTGAAGTTACTCAAGTTACAGGGCACTGTCAAAAGGATCAACTTGCCAGGTGGACAGAATCACGTCCCAACTCCCATGCCTTTGTCTCTGTTTTGGGAACAGCTTTCACATCTCATTCAGGGCTTTGGCACCCAGAGGTGTGCAGCTGAAGGTTTAGGCAAATTACACTCACAAGGTTTTAGGCAAGGAAAAGGTGTCTCACTAAAAATACCTTTTCCTTAACAGTTATTAAACATTCAAGTTTACAAGTGGATTGGGCTCTTAGGAAATATTACAAAGAGTCTAAAATTATATTTTCAGGTGTTTCCTAACCACAGATAGCATGATTTAATGGAATAGTGCATCCCAGTGATTCCTCATGAAAGAGTCAGTCTTGCTCCAGTGAAAATTCATTTTAGTTTCTAGTCAATGGAAAGACATGTTACCTTTACATTTCTACATGTCCTACTTTTAAATGCTATGCACCTTGATTTGTGTGCTGCAAAGCCTACTTAGGGGTGACTTATTTATATAATTAAAAAGGTCTTCTTCTGTGAAAATGGTTTGCAGTTCATTGCAGTTCTATGCTCCAGCTGCCAGACTGCATTGCTCATGTTTGACTGGTCACTCTAATGATGGCACAGTAGTGCCCTAGGCCATTTGTGACATTTACCTTACAGGACTTAGGTACACGTATTACTATAGCAAACATTGACTAATAGGTAAGTTAAGTATGGCATTAAGGGTTAACCAATTTCATTATGGTTTAGGACTCAGAAAGCATGCACTGGGGCCTGGTTAGCAGTGCCCTACTGCACAGAGTGAAACATGTACATAATAGGTATGGTAGTGGACACAACATTATAAAGTTTCTAAAGAATAGCAAAGTGCTCACAAGAGCATTAAAAATCTGGATGGAAAAGCCTCACCCGCATTATTGTGGCACACGTTATCATGCCACAGTAATGTTGGTGAGACTTTACCTGACATTTTTATAAAGCTCTCGGTAGATTTTTTGCATTTCATTGATCCTTTATAGTTTTGAGTCCATTACCATATATTTTGTGTGTGTTGGCTCCACCCAGTTCCTCAGAAGACTCCAGACCACACAGAACGCCACAGCCAGATACATTCTGGACCTCCCCAAATGAACCAACATTGCCCCCATCTGAGAGGTCTCTTACCACCAACTGAACTTTCCCCAGCTCCTCCTCACTCGCACACCCCTCAACAAATGTTGCAGCCCAACAGTGACTGCTCCTTCTCCTACATCGCTGCCAAGACCTGTACAGCCCTCTTGCTGGCAGACTTCAGAAAGAGACTCAAGGCCTGGCTCTTCCATGAAGACACAGCACACTGATCCCGCTAGTGGTGACAGTGTTGCACTTTGCACTTGCTGTGGATTGATTCATTGATTGTAGTGGTGTTGGAGGACATATGCTTGTATGTTGTTTCCTCTTACTCTCTTTTCCTGATAGAGACAGTCAAACAATTAGTCCACATAAATGGGGGAGACCATGTGGAAAAGGAACTTCCCTACAAGACAGAAATGGCTCATGTAATCAATCTCAAATTATGGCAGTAGTAGAACAAAAGGGAATAGGTACTTGGTTGGATGGCTCAATGAACCATTGATTTGATTCTAGACCTCAACAGTCCAGTAACAGTGCTTGTTATTAGAGAGATTGTTGGTGAAAACATTAAAAGGGGTATTCCAGTTGTATTCTTAGGTAAAATTAGGCAGCTTGAATGGTTTGAAATTAAAAATATAAATTGAGAAGTGTCCCCATATCAATGAGCAAAGATGATATGAGAGAATTGAATACATCGCAGCGGTACATATTCCTGAACCAGTGTATATGTGGGCCAAATGTAGGGATAAGTTGTGACCATAGACCATTCCTAATAGTGCTTGCTACCAGTGGATTCTACAATGCATCCACACGCATTGTGTGCATTTCCATGTAGTTGCAAGAGTACAAATTTGTGCAGGGGGGAAGAACAATGTAGCTGAGTTTTTGAGTTGTATGGTGATACCTGCAAATAAGATACCAGCACATTATTGCCATGTAGCTGGTATGTGACACAAGGTGGTGAATGTCATTGGTGAACAGAATTGAAAGGGGTTGGATTCAGACGAAGTTTATTGGAGGTAAATATAATGATTAAGGATGCAAAGGGTGAAAAAAGGAGAATGTAGGTTTTCAGAACCATTAAGGGTGGAGAAGGTGTTGTTCAATTCTGTTTTGTTAAGTGAAGGAAAGGTGTTGTATAGGACTTGTTGGTCTGGAAGAAAGCAGGAGGTCAACAAGAAATAGTAAGAAGAGAAAAGGTTTGATTGTTTGAAGGACGAGGATAGAGAGTGTGCTAAACTGTGTGCAGAAGATTCAGGGCAGAATTAATTATTGTCCTAGGTCAGGAAAGATGCCGGTACTTCACATGGTACGACCCAAGCTAGTAAAATTGTGAAAAGATGATTTGATCTATTGATTGTTAAACTTAAGACGTTGGATGGTTATGTGTGTGAGTAATTCATAACACGTCTCCGGTCATGTACATTTTTAGAGTATTGTGCAAAGTGTACTTGCATATTGGGTTCACATGTCATCTTGTGTCGTACATGTTGCATTGGGCTTAATGTATGCAGTTGCAAGGAGTTAAAATTGCAAAATTGAACCTATGCAATAGAAATATGATCTTTGGTAGGTACAAAACCCAAATTGCAATTCAGTAACATGTTACTGAATCGCAATTTAGTCTTGCAAGCACATGCAGCAATCTCTATCTGAAAGGGGTGAGTTTAGGGCTTTCCCTTCAAATGGTGATTCATAATGGGATGTATAATGTCTTGAAATTGAAATCAAGCCTCAACATTTTATTTTACAAATTACATAAAGGTAGTGAATGTTGACAATTGTTTTTTCTAGGACCTGTGGTTCCACTACAAAGTTTGCAGTTTTTTAAATGTGTTTTCTTTTATTTTGCTTAAAGACAATAGTCTGCATTTAACAAAAAAGGATTGTTTTATCTAAAATCAGTCACGGATGACAGATATGGTGGTTTGCTGACCCCATTTAATCCATCAATCAAACAATCAGGGATTTGTGAAGTGCGATACTCACCTGTGAGGGTCTCAAGGGGCTGGAGGGGGGGGGGTAACGTGCAGCTCCGCCTCACCCGAAGAACCAGGTCTTGAGGCTCCTCCTGAATGCTTGCAGAGTGGGGGAATGTCTGATGCTGAGCAGGAGTTTGTTCTAGGTCTTTGCCGCAATGTAGGAATATGCTCTTACTCCTGTTCTGGCTCTGTGGATGCGAGGGGTTTTGGCAAGGGCGAGGTCGGCGGAGTGGAGGCTTCTCTTGGGTGCAAAGAAGGAGACTCTTTCATTGAGGTATTGGGGGCCGGTGTTGTGGATGGATTTGTAGGAATGAGTGAGTAGCTTGAACGGGGAGTGGCTAGTCAGCCAAGAGGGCGCCGCGATCTAAGGCAGCTCCGTGCTGAGGCCCAGTTATCTGTCCAAACCTGATGGTCCTGAGTGCCACTCAGACCTCAGCATAGGCCAAAAAGACTGCAGAAGCAGCGCTGCACATAGCAGTGACAAATTGCGGTGCTGAAACGGGCTGTGGGCTGGTGCGCAGGCCCATGCTGAGTACAATCGGGCCATGACTGCAGACTGGGAAGAGGCTGGCACAGTGCAGCAGACACCGGTGTCCTGGGGTCTGCTGTGTAGTGGCAACTGCTGCGGAGGCTGAATGAAGAGGGCCCTGGTGAGCAGACGCAAGTGAGCTGCAGGGAGACCTCGCCGCTGGAAAGGCGAAGACTGGAGGGGCGCGAATCGAGCTCCTAGGGGTCCAGATGAGGTGCACTGTGCAGGCCTGGTGATGAGGAAAACGAGCCACGGAGACCTTCGGTGGGAGTCATAACATGTGGCTAACCCAGAGAAGTGGCGGCGGACAGTGAACCAGGTGAGCACACTACCAGTCTCGGGTCTAGGGGCTGGTTTGAGCCTAGACCCAGCATGGGAGCCAGCATGCAGGTGTGACCATGCAGACACCGATGAGGCCCGGCCAGAGAGGGATTATATGGCTCACGACACAGCCAGAGGCCCGGGGTGAGGTGCACCCCGAAAAACACCAGACTGAGGCATGGCAAGCGAGAGCGAGGGATAGCAATGGCATCTGATGGGACGGTGCCAAAGATTGTGGTCAGAAGTGGTGTGTGAGGTCCTTGAACCACCACCTCACAGAGATGGGGGTGAGGGTGCATACAGGCCACTACATTGGACCTAGATATTGGGGAGGCAGCAGTAGTCACGGCACGATCAGCAGCAGAGGAACACACATGCATCAACACATGGTACCATCGCTGTAGGCTGGCGGCGGACGGTAGCATCCAGGAGCCTTAACAGTGCGGAAGTGAAGACCCGGCCATCTAAACAGCCAACACCGGAACACTGACTGCGGAGTGGGTGTAGGGAGGCGATGCAAGCACCATACTGCCAATATACATGATAGACCATGAGAGGGCCTGAACTGGAGACTTCTGGTGACTGGGAGTGACCACAGGAAGAAGCAGGGTGGGGTGCGGGACCCCCGGCGACAGGACTGCACATTACTGGGGGCCGGGGGCTGGACCAAACCTTGACCCAGTGGCAGTAGCAGGACACCAGAAAGGGCAAGCGCACGTCAGCCTCAGTTGGAGGGAAGAGCAAGGCGACTAACAAAGCGGAAGCTCGGGGGGCCTCTGCAGACTGAGAGCATCACTCCAGGTTCACGACTTGGCGAGGAAAGAAGTCCAGCAGTACTGCACACTCAGATTGAACTCCAGGTGGGCAACGTACATTGCCACCATCGGGGGCAGGCACGAGGTGGCAGAGTCTTGCAGGAACAGTCATTGTGATAGAGCAGAGGTAGACAAGGAGCCCACTGCATACGGGAGCCTGAGTAGCCAACATGGACAGAGGATGGCCTAGCACGAGACTGGATCTGGTACAAAGGCAGTGACCCACGAAGCGAGCTGTGGGCACATCGCAGTATCAATGGATTGGGACCCCTGGGTCACGATACGAGGAGAGGGCAGGCATGATTGGGGCCAAGACGCTATTTCTAATGCAAATGAGACACCTCTGAGTAGAGGGACTGGAGATTGTGCCCGGTGAGAGACTCCACAACTGGTCTTGCCCCCACCACTTTGTCAGTTACAATGGGGAGGCAAAATCCAGTAACGAACGTGCAACACGTGACGTCCTCGGTGCCAACCTAGCAACCAGAAAATGGACCGGAGTCTGAAGGCGTTGCGGACAACCCCACACTGAAGTCTAAAACTGACAATGTGCTGCAGGCGGTGACGCAGCTGAGTGTGCCTTTGTCGCAAACACACACATCCTTAGAGGAACGAATTGACAAGATCACGTCAGACTTCACAATACTGCATGCCGATCACCGCTAGCTGACTGAGAGAGTTGATGAGATTGAGGCCGAAATTGAGGAGCTGCTCCCCGGCACCAGATCCTCTACAACTGAAGTGCAAGCACTGGCGGAGAAAGTACACGTCTTGGAGGACGGGATTGATGATGCGAAAGGGTGCTCCCACGGCAATAATTTGCGGAACGTGGGCCTCCCCGAGGGGGAAAAGGGCCGGGATGCGGTTGCTTACACAGAGGCCTCGTTGAAGACCTTGATGCCGCTGGTTGTACTTTGCCCCTTCTTTGTAATTAAAAGGGTGCACAGGGTTCCAACAGAACAGAGGCAGCCGGGAGCTAGACCTCGCTCGTTTCTGATTACTCTTGAATTACAAGGATCAAGATGCGATATTGCAGGAGTTGCCTATGCTGGAAGTAGTCAGAGTTGATAACTCTAAGGTGATGTTCTTCCCGGATTATTCCCTAGGAGTGCAGCAACAGAGGAGTGCATTCCTGACAGTCAAGCAAAAACTACATTCTCTTCCTGGCCGGGCTGCGAGTGGCAAAAGACGGAGGCACTCACTTCTTTGCTACCGCGGAAGAGGGATGGGACTGGTGAGAGGCAGATGGGCACAGCATATCCACGGGAAAACGAAAAGGAGAAGCAAACTCGCTATACAACAGCTGTCAGACCTGGCAGAGGCCCCACAAACACACCATGAAAGGCCCACTGCAGCTTGTGGCGGTCCCTGACTTGGAGGATCACATCCAGGAGCGCTGTGCTGCACTGCAAACAGCACTGACAATAAGACGAAGCCCGGAGCGGAAGTATACAGATAACTCGTCAGAACATTCATTGAGTGCTGGCAGCATGGTAGCGGGATGGCAGTTAGAACACTCCCAGCAAATACCTGATGTGATGCCCCAAACAGCTCACAGCATTATGTAAAAGAACATTTCGGGAGCTATCATGCATAATGTGTGGCGGATAGGGGAGACAGTTCTCATAAAGAAGGTAGAATAGTATTGCGGAGTGGAGATTTGGGACTCTGACTTACGCATTGTATAGGGATAACTCCGCTGTTTCCCCTCCTGCCGTGAGATTAGAGGTGCTGTAACACTAAATAGAAGAAGTGGCGCAAGAACCATAGCAAATTATAGACATAGGGCCCAAGCTTCATTTAGCTTATTGTGCGTACAATCAGAGCTACCCCTTCTCCATACACAAAACAGCACGACGAGGAAGGCTGATAGTTGCAGTGAGGCACAGTTCAAGGTTTGGGCAGATAACTGTTATTCCTCTGCTCTGTCCCAGTTATTTCACAAAATGTCTCTTCCCCTAAATAGCATCCCACTAACACAACAGGGGGAAATGAGTGCAGTTCAATGGCAGAGTGGGCCTTGCCCACATGTGGGTGCTGTCTTCCCCCAATGCGGAGTAGCAAGCCGCAGGGAGATGTGTCTCTACTGTACAGATAAAATAGGCCACAGACGACTATAATCACCTGAAATGTCGGGGGTATGCACACACCGGCGCGTTTCTATAATACTTATGCATACTTAAAGAGGCATGCGGCGTACATCCCGTTCCTGCAGGAAACGACATATCACAACCTGAGATAAGCCGATGGATCGGACAGATATTTGCCACAGGCTACTCATCATATGCACAGGGGCGTTAGTTTGGGTTCGGCAAAGCACGCGTTATGTTTCGGAGGCAATGGAAATAGATGTTCATGGTCGGTACGCACTGACAAAGGGCAGGCTCAATTCCAGGCCAATACTGTTAGTTACAATATATGCCTCAAACACTGACCAAGCCCCATTTTGTCATGCATTGTCAGCTAAACTGTCCCAATGGTGTGATGTTCCCTGTCAGTTGGGGGTAGATTAGATTTTAACGCAGTATTTGACACCACGCTAGACAGGTCCTTCCCGCCACTGCAGCAGACAACTGCAGCAACCAATGCTAAAGGCTTAACTGAATGCATCCAAGGGTGGGGGCTTATGGACATATGGAGGACGTTAAACCAGCGCACCCGCCTTCACTCCTACTACTCACTTCCTCATGACCTCCATGTGCGACTAGACCAATTTATAAGAAGCCTGACACTAGTAGCAGATTGTGTGCATGCAGAATATGTTGGACGCACACATTCCAACCATAATCCACACATAGTGCAGTTGGGTGGGACTGATGCTATGCCGGTAACTAAAATATAGAGACTGCAGGCAGTGGCGCTGGAGGACCCCCCTCTTTCGTGACTCGGTGGGGTTGGCCATGGGTGACTACTTTGACATAACAAAGGTACTTTGGGATGCTTACAAGGCTGTAAATGGGGGCACTGTCTAAGCTTAACTTGGTGCATCCACTGACAGTTAGACCGGGAGGCTACACACATTGAGGAAACCCTTATCAGCCACAAAACAGATGTAGCAGAGGGCATCACCACACAGAAGGCACTAGATGACCGAAGGCATAGACATGCTGAGGTGATGGAAAGGTTGCGGTGCCTAAACTATGCAGCGCATTCGGCCTGTAACCATGCCTTCGCTGACAGGGTGGGTAGGTTGTTGGCACGTCTCATACAATACACAGAATCAGATGCTGAGTTTGCGGTCCGCAGTGGGTCAACTGTTGACATGACAAAGCGAAATACACAATGAATTTACAGCAAACTATGTCAGCATATATAGGTCAGAGGTAGAGACAACACCGGAAGCGCTGGAAGAATTTCTGTCCCAATTACCCATGCCACAGGTAGATGACTCTCATAGAGCTGAGCTGAATAAACCAATAAAGCTGTTGGAAGTACAATTGGCAATCTGGTAATTGGCCACGGGCAAGGCGCCAGGGTTGCCGGTTGAATTCTATCAGGCATACATGGGCACATTACTTAGCCTCGAACTTGTTGGCACTGTATAACAACACGCACGAAACAGCCATATTACCCCGCTCGTAACAAAACTCTTTGCTCATCTTCCTACCCAAGCCAGATAGAGATACGGAACTCCTGGGCTCTTACCTCCCACTGGCGCTGCTCAACTCGGACTATAAAATACTTGCCAAAGTCTTGGTGGTTTGGCAACTAGTGCATGAGTACCAAAACAGGTTGTGCCAGCATGTCTCTTAATTTGCGACGGTTTTTCAGAGTCACCCACTACTCTAGCGAGCACTAGCCACATGCGGGGTGTTTGGTGTTAGAACTAGAAAAAGCTTTTGACAAGCCTGAGTGGGACTTTATCTCTGCCAACCTAGCCAAATACAAGCTAGATGATTATTACATCAGCCTAGTTAGGCTACTATACACACAGTCTATGGCTAGAGTCGGGACCGGCCCGTATGTTTCCGAGCCCATCTCCATTGAACGCGGTAAGCGGCAGGGCTGCCCCCTTTCCTCGCTGCTGTTTGCGCTGGCCATCGAACCACTGGCGATTGCTTTACACAGCACCATGGCGGACAGGGGAATCCCACTAGGAGATGGGGTGCACACAGTGTCACTCTATGCTGATGACCTTTTAATATATCTGAGGGATGTCCGACAGCAATGTGATGCAATAGCAAAGGTTCTTTCAGATTTTGCTGCTCTGCCTGGGTTGCATGTTAACTGGGGCAAATCCACCCTTTATACCCTCAATGATACCACCTCGGATCACGCGCTAACAGTCGATGGCCCACTGGTGCATTGGCAGCAAACTGCATTTCGATACCTTGGGATTAGGATCTACAGGGAACCCTGGGACCTATTTGAGGGCAACTGCACCAGAACAGTGGCGGCGCTCCGGACGCAGATGGCGTTTTGGTGTACATTGCCTCCCACGAAGCTCGGGTCCTGCAATGAGACAACGCCGGACAGAGCGGGGCCTCCTTTTTCCTGAGCTGGGTTCCAGGAGAGGTGAGGTACACTCCCTGTACTATTCAGATGTAAGAGACACCGTTTGGTATAGAGGAACACGATTTTGAACTATTTATGTATATCCTTTACAGATTGTCGTTACGTTCAGTTTATGTATGCAGTAGCTAATGCTTAGAACTCTGGCCCTGATGAAAGCCATGGGATCTTGTCCCTACCGGCTGAAACATGTTGGCCTTGTAAATGCAGTTATATGTTTAGACTGCTTCCTCTGCATTGTTCTTGTTTGTTTGAGGGAAAGGACAAATTACATTAGAGTTTTTCGCCTATTGATCCTTTTACCCCTTGTTTTTAACTCACACATCTTTTGATTTTTGCACTGCACTCGATCCCATCTTTATCATTTTTTCATGGGTACCTTAGCGATTGATGGTGCGACCCAATTGAGTTAGGGCGATGGATGGGTCTCATTGATCAAGAGACATACCACCCCATTTTTGGATGACCAAATGAGAACACTTGATCTACATACCTATTTGATGGGAATCCAACACATCTCTGTACGGGTCTTACCAACAATCTCAGTAGGTCCTTTGACAGGTTTGTCCTGGCACACATTCTGATATAGAGACTTATATAGCTCTATTAGCGCCTAACTCACTTATGTAGGAGTTTTGCAGCAGCTCGGAGTACTTGAAGCTCCGTTATAGACCCCCGGTTCTTTTGTTGTTAGGAGTACATTGCCTCTTGCCATGAAGGGCAGGGTGGCACTGTTGAAAATGGTGGCGTTCCCACAACTATTGTACCACTTGCAAACCTGCCGGTCTATATCAAGCCTTTGGTGTTCCGCTCATTTGAGACGGACATAAGGCAATTCATTTGGCATGGCAGCCAAAATAGAGTGGCTCTGGCAACAAATTTACTTGCCTGTGGATGGCGGCAGGGTTGCAGTTCTGAACATGGAACACTATTACCTGGCATCACCATTACAGTGGGTTGTCGTAAATTGACAGCAATGGGTTAGCATTTAGCTGAAGCCGTCCTGTATTTAGAAGTTATCTTATCCGCTTTGTGATAGCCATTTTGTATTTCTGGCAGCCATTTTGTTTGCCATGTGCTCGCCATGTGCTCTGTCCTCCCTCAGTGTTAATTGCTCTTGAAATCTGCCTACAGACAAACTATATTCAGCATCTTCCACTTTCGCACATGCCCAGAAGGGCCTAGCTAGTAGAATGCACCTGCTTCTCTAGTATGACCGTCAGGCTATTTTTGCTGCTGTATGGAGAAGTAACTCTCCTCCCACTTTGTTGAGCAAGTAGATCTTGTATGCCCAACTTAGTCATTTTGCATGCCTACATGAGCCAGGACTGCCCCTTGCATTTATGCTTACTATGTAACCCTAAGCGTATATAAAACCCCAGCTTTCTGTACTCCTCAGACTGCCTCATTCAGTTGCTAAGGCTTTTGTGTGACGTAATCTCACTCATTTGAGTTTAATTTAAATATAATTTTTATATTTCAGCTTCTGTGCCAATTTCTTCTTTGTTGGTTTAAAAGGACCAAGTATCAGTGGGACACCTAGGAGAGTTTCTTGATTTCTTCAGTTGGCGCTCCAACGTGGACCTCATCAGAGAAGTGGCTATCTGAGGGAGTGATCTTGTCAGGAGACAGAAATCTACTGAGGAGGACAGGACAGGATTCTACTAAGGATGTACTCTGTGCACAGAGATTCTGGGGATTCTCTGTCTCTGCAGCCCAGTATATTTCTGATCTTCCTGATTTTGATCCTCCACATGATGTCACCCCTGACTGAGAACCTTTTTGGCGTGAGTATTCTAAAAAGACCGTTAGGTCATTCAGAACTTGGCAGTTAGAATTTGGACAACCTTTTGATTGGTAAGAGTCGTTCTGCGGCACTTGCTGTGGGTTTGATGCCTTGGATTGGTAAGGTACTTTAGTAACATTTACTGTGGCTTTGGAATTTTGGAAATTGTGTTGGCCAACTTTGGATATGTATGGGTTAGATATGCGAATTGCAATCTGTGTAGGCAGGTAATGAGAAGATTTTTCTCTGTCTGATTTTGTTGAACGGTGCAACGTACGAAGAGTACTTTAAGCACTACTTTGGGTATAATATTTGCATATTCTGCAATATTTTTGGCATGCCTGTTTCAAGCACACATCGAATAATTTGTTGCTTTTTGGTGGTACCATAGTGAGATGTGAATTAAATTAGCCGGCTCCCCAGAGGGAATATCTAAATAGGTTTAGGTATAAAAACATATTTCTTTCTTGGTGATTTTGTCTCCCAAGGGAATTAAAATATGGACATAATACAAACAAGGATCCTTTTTCTGCGCACATTTATAAATAGAGACATGCAGAGCGATTTTTTGGTGTTCTGCCAGACAAAGCTAGTGAATTGAGTGTATTTTGGCTTCTTGGAAATAAAACAGTTTGTTGAGCTGTTTTTTATGCAGTCTTTTGGAATACTATTGAGAAGCGCTGCTTGTAAATATGACTTACAACTAGTATTTGCAAATGGTTTGGTTTAAGTACAGTCTGTGGGCTGTCCTTTGTTTCTGTCTTAAGTGTTGATCTGTGGGTTCAATGTGTGTTTAAATGTCTATGGCGTTCGTAGTTTCACATTAGTGATACTTCTGTAAATAAATAGCGATTGCGCTATTTATGAAATAATGGCTATTAAGCGGGCTATATTATGTGTCCTGAGTGTTTGACCCTTTCTGTATATGACTGGAATAAGCTCAATGTGTGTGTCTGTGGTTTTTCTTGTTGTTATCAGTCTGTTATGCAAAATGTCATTTAATTATTATTAAATAAAAATTAAATAAACATTCAGAAATGAACCATATGATATGCTATAATAGCTATATGTTACTATTTAATTTATAGAGTAAGCAATTATGCGCATGTACAAACTTCTAAATGCTTAAAAGATAAAAGTAGAATTCACATTTAATAGGAATAAAAAAGGCCTCAAAAACGAAATTGTGTGTTTTGTAATAAATAAACAATTATAAAGCATTTTTCTTAGATACATTGTATTAGATATTAACAGGCAAACACTTCATCTGAAGTAGATTTTTGTTGAACTGAAACACATATTATAGAGCACGCATTGAAAGGCCTCCGTTTTAAATAGACTGTCACTGTGCTTTCATTTCCAACACTAAAAAAAGCATAGCAGCACCTGTTGTTTTGATTGTAGGCCACGGAGAGACAGGAATGTTCACTGAGCCTGGATTTTGTCAGTTAAAACACGGGGTGAAACCCTGCATTTCAGACTGCTGTTTTTAAAACAGTACAAAAATAAGGTTCATTATTTTGTATAACAGGAAAACATTTCAAGTGAGGATTTCCTTTCCTAAAGTTTTTTTTATAAGCATATTCTTGGTTCTGTTGCTAAATAATGACTGTCCTTTTAAAAAAAAGTGGCACAAAAATGTGTCATGTTTCAAGTTAGGCTTCTGTGCTTAGGCTTGTGAATGAATGCGTCTAAATATGATAGGCAAGAGACGCAGCTTGCTTTTATATGTGAAATTATCAAAAATGATTGGTTTTATTAAAAGAAAACATTATTAATTATGAAAAAATATTTAAAAAATAAGTGCTTTTAAAATTAATTTTTTAATATTTATAAAGCTTAATACTCATACTTTGACCTCCTAGCATTAAAATGTAATTTAAGTTGTGTTGTACCGCATAATGAGGACATTTGCATAAGAAATTTCACCCTGCGCAGGCGTAAAAAACACTCATTTTTAAAGCGGTATTAATGATTATTTTCAATTTCTAACTCCTGGGCTATGTAATGAACATTCTGATAATGAATATTATGCAAAATAATTATAGGATATTCATGTTTAAGTGACCCAAATATCAAAGTTGAAATTGGGTAAATTGTACTATTTAAACAGCATTTTTTCATTTATAGTAGCTTTTAAAGTGCCTTATGCTTCAGTAAATGCAAACATTTAGGTACAATACAAATAGCTGACTTCTATATTATTAGACAAGTATATTGCACACTGCTTACAATTGAAAATAAATATAACAAGAAGAAGTTATTCTTTTAACTACAAACAGGGGGATAAGTGCTTTCCAGCTTTCTGTCTCTGGGCGAATTGGGACAACCGCATGGACACCCTTGAATTCAGAATAGGACAGCTGGAAAGAGTTAAATGTCAGCTCTATTTTTAGAAGCCTAGTAGGGCTCCCACAGTAAAGTTCTGGTTTGACATTCTGACATCTGAATTTTTTTGAAAGACAAGATGGTAGCACGTGGAGGAGTTGTGCTTATTTTTTGTTGGCGAAGCAAGTTTTATGCACTCATGTAATAGAAAATGATGTAATGGTATATGTGAACTTTGATTAACAGATAAGCTTGGCATTATATACAGCACTAATGCTTTTAGTTTGGTGCTTATTAGGGCTGAGCTAATGGGATTTAGTTTGAATGAATTCGCCCTCATGTTATATTTGATAAAAGGATTGGGATGTGGGTGATCATATATTCTTTACCTCCTCAAAAAGTGCTATGTACCTCCTATAACTTTGTTTATGCCTAAGTGCTCCAAATAGGGATTGATAGTGCTGACAGAAGTGAAACCTGTTTCAGGTTTCCTAACTGTCAAAATGGGGGAAGGAGGCTATCTCCTCTACAAATTAAGGCTAGGTAATGTGTATGTTGCTCTCTCCTTTTCTCAATTTTTTTTTAGCCTGTCTAAATTGTCTGTGAAATAGCAATGAGACATTTATTGGCTATTTAGTAATACTGTTTTAAACATTGTTAGTATGAATAAAATTAATAAAAATATATGTTTTATTACTGCCCATCCTGTTTGATGAAATTATGACAGGATCAGTAGTCTAGTCTGCTGTTCCCTTATTTTGACCTTTAAGGGGAATTAGATGTGGATAGTTTTGTTCTACAAGTCTTAGGTGATCACTCCATTATTGTAGTTTTGCACAGGCATTGCTAGTTTTTTTTATTAGCTAGTCTGTGTAAATAAACTGACAGTCCTCATTAGAGCTGATGTTGCATAGTCTGGATCATGAAAAGTAGAACATAGGGAAGATGCCCATGTGATCCTTTGAAAAAAATATGTTTTGAAGGAAATATTGTTTTATAGATAGGAAAACCTGTTAAATTAGTTTTAGATTTTCCTGCTGCTCCTATTACACAAGAGCAATGTCCTAAAACGTACAATGTAGGTACTTTTATTAAGAAGAATCACTTTAGAAGTGTCCGCTGTCCTGTACAAGTAATGTAAAATTTATGAGCAAAAGTGTAGAACATTTCCTTTTTTTAAAGTTTTCAGCAGATAGACTTCCCATGTAGCTATCTACCCTTAAATGGCAGAGGATAATGCTCTCACATTGAAGTTAGTGAGGATACTGAAGAGTACCCAATTGAAGAGACTAGAAGTACTACCTTTGCCTTTGAGAGTGACAGTGCATTCTAGACCAGAGTTGTCCCATGGCTTCTGGCCACTCCTTTAAAAATTGCAGGCCATTTGCCTGCAGTCCCATTGGTAAATACAATGAATTGTTTTTGTACTATATTGAAGGAAACTACCAGCTGTGTCAGGTTCTTATATCACCAGGTTCTGCAAGATCTTCCAGAATAAAAGGAAGAGTCATAATAACCTGCAGAATGATGATTAAGAAGAGTCCTAACTCCCATCAGTGACAGCTACAGTTGAAGGGTAGACGTTTTGGACCTACAGTCCCAGCACCCAGAAAGTAGCAAGGCTGGACAGCGATCGCCAGTGCGCCATCAATGGCATCTCCAAACCATTGTGCCTGCTCCATCAGATGGCGTTGGACATCAGAGAAGAAGGAGGAGCTGGTTCCCTGTTTTCCACAGAACCAGAGTTTCTGTGCAAAAGAAAAAGGATCCCTGTTGTTGATGGCAGGGCTGGTTTGAGGCTTCAGTTTTGTGCCTGTCATGTGCTCGTAACCTCTGACAGCGCACGGTCCCTTGAGCCCCTTGGCCTGAGTTTTGGCCACCTCCCCCCTTTTTTCTTTGCTCCAACGGAAGGGCAGTGCACCCGAGGATCCAAGACTGGCAAAAGGCACTACATTGTGGTACCCATGATAAAAAGGAAAAATAAAATGAAAGAGCAGCCTGAGCGTCCTCTGACATTGAATAACGAGTGTTGGACCTGAGAATGTAGTTGAACATGAAATGTTATTGCTTTTTCTGTTTAAGCAGTACCCGGGTCTGCACGATATGATCTGTGTCCATGACCAACGAAGAGCACAATATCTGTAGTGCCTGCCGCAGAGGAGAGACACTGGTGCACTGCATTGAGACATTGAGACTTTCAAGTGAGCTGTGAGTGTTTGCCAGGAGGGCACTCCAACAGATACTGAGAAGCACTATTTTCATGGAAGGACTGAATCAAGAGGCCCAACACGGAAGAAGACAATGGAAGCAGATTTGATGGACGATAGAAGCCTACCAAAGAGGCTTAGAACAGACTTTGGCATAGTTTCATAAGTGATTCCTTTCTTTTTTATTGAACGAGATCCGAACAGACAATATAAACAGAAAAAACAGATTACAATCAGCATTATTACAAATAATACAAATACAAATAATACATCAATACTGAATCAATATAACAATTGAAAGAAGTGACATAAAGTTGTAAAAAAAAAGACTATATAACAAAAAAATTGGAAAATAAAATTAAGTTAACTCATAGTTACGACACTAGTTTTCCAATTTGTTATTGGATGCCATATTGAATCTCCACGTTTATTTGCTCTAGTTCCCCTAGTAGCATAAATGGCCGTCTCGTAGCTAAAAACTGCTAAGAATCGAGCTAACCACATCTGGAAGCTAAGGGGTTCAAGTTCTTTCTACCTGGCTGACAAAATAATTCTGAAAACAGCCATTCCAATAAATAGCAATTTTCCTCATATTTAGAAAGTCCTAACGAGGAGTCGTAGCCAAACATGAACAGTGTTTCGGATTCAGGGAGTTTACGCCCAAATATCACCTGCCAATAATCATTAATCGCTATTTTAATGGGATCGAGCTTGGAACAATTGCTAAACATATATATTAATGTCGCTGGGCCCTGCAAGCATCTAGGACACACATCATTTTCCCTTTTACCCCAGCTGAATAGTTTGGCAGGAGTATAAGAAAGGTTGAATACAGTTTTATACGTCTGAGCTTTAAAATTACTAGCCATAAACAGTGAGTCACTTAGTTCCAACACTTTATAAATATCAACATTAGGATTATTGATTTTTCTAGCCCAGTTTGCTTCGGTTTTCTCCAAATCATCTTGGATGTTAGTTAATAAAATATCATACAGTACTCCTATTCTTGTATTTGGTCTATTAACGGCTTCTATAATGTCCACTCTCATTAGACTTATGGCCGATCCTTTTGCTTTGAGATTAGCATAGATTTGCACATATTTAATATAATCACCATTAGATAATTGATATTTATTCTTTAAATCTATAAACTTAGTTTCAAAATTGTTTAAGAGAAAATCCTTTATTCCACAGATTCCAAGTCTTTGCCATTTCCTAGCTATAACATCATGGGAGAGGCCATGAGTGGTTTTCGGTTGCCATAGTGAGGTGTATCTATTAAATTTCAAGATTTTCATATGTTTAACAATTTTAGCCCAAACCTTCCAAGCACTGCTTACAATTTCAAATTTACATATCTTTCTGATATCTTTTGCTTCTGTTTGTTGTAAAAACAGCCCATTTACATCTCTTCCGAGAACTAGCTCATAGATTGATGGTAAAACATTGACGTCTACTATAGCTATCTCAGGACTAAAATTAAGCAGGGGTGACATTTGTTTAAGGAGTGCTGCCCAATGATATAGGTTAGTATTGGGAATGGCAAGCCCACCTCTATCTCTAGGTAATGACAATAACGTGTGAGATCTCCTGATCTTTCCTTGTTGCCATAAGAATTTACTCATCAGAGAGTCGAGTCTTTTTAGGGTTTTGGAAGCTACTGCAAAGGGAATTGCACGGAACAGATATAGACATTTAGGCAGCACATTCATTTTGAGAAAATTGCCTCTTCCGATGATTGATAAGTGTAAACCATTAACCCGATCCAGATCTTTTTTGATTTTTTCAATAAGAGGGTTATAATTAAGACCATTTATTAATTTAACATCAGGGCTGATAGTAATTCCTAAATAGGTAGCTCTATCAGCTCTTCTCTGATCGATGTAGTTAATGTTATCAGTACAATGTACAATTGACTTCCCCAGGTTCAGAGAATACCCTGAATGGATACCATATTCGGAGGTGAGGGACACGATTTCCTCCATAGCCTCAATCGGGTCGGATGTAATAACTGCGATATCATCGGCATACGCCAAAACGTTTGTCACGTATTGATCACAAATAATTGGATTGATGGATTGACTCTCTAGAAATTTTAAAATTAATGGGTTTATATATAATGCAAATAATAGGGGTGAGCATGGGCACCCTTGTCTGGTGCCCCTGGTGATGTTAATATACCTATATTCAGTTCCTAACATCTGAAGTTTTGCTCTAGGTGATATATACATAGATTTAATGGCTTTAATAAATTTGGGGCCGAAATTATTGTGTAACATAACTGCCCAAAGGAAGCTCCACGAGACACAATCAAAAGCCTTTTCAGCGTCCAGCAAGATCGTTGACATCCGACCACCTTGACCGACATGGCATCAAAAAGGGCTATCGCCCTGCATGTATGACCAGTAGTGCTTTTACCAGGAACGAAGCCATGCTGCCCAGGGGAGATAAGTTGTTCAATTGAGGAAATATAAATTTTTGGTCAAGTTATGTTCCCTATCGTGTACCCCACCGTCTCCATGTACGAGTTAAAGTGCATGTAACTTCCCTCCTGTGCCAGCTATGAAGACGCAAATATATTTGCGTCCAACGTTAACATGTCCTCTTTCAGACCCACCCTGAATGGGTTGGATAGTCCGTTCCTAAGTATGCTATGCCAACGTCTTTTTGTAGTGTACTTTACATGTTTTCCAGCTCTGGCAAAGTAGGCCCTGAATCTCTGCCATCGAGCCTTTTTCTTCCTTCTGACTCTGAAAGCCCAGGCTGCCCAGGCTGCCCCCGTACCTGTGAACTCTGCCTTACTTCCAGCGCGGCCCACCACGCTTAGCTCAGCCTGCTGCCTGCCAAGACTGACTACAACCTTCGAGTTGTCTGTTCCGCTCCTCGAAGATACATTCCTGCCTACTAGTTTCAGTAAACATTCCCCAGCTGCAGAGCCGAAGGGCCGGCCTGTCTCCGTGCAAGTAATTCATAGCCTCTGTTACCATGCTCCCATGGAAGGCCCATGCCCCCACGCTTCTCATGCAGACACTCAGGCGCTTATACACGCACTCACAGTCAGTATAGAATAGCTTCTGCCCTAGAGACCTTTCTGCCCAGATAGCTCAGTTCCTAAAACATCCGATATCAGATATGATAGAAGCACAAGTTGATCTGACATGCCAGACTTCTGTCTCTTTCCGTCAGTGTAAATGTCAAGCCCCCTGCACCCTCCAGTTTCACGCCAATCACACGTCATGCAGCTGCGCGCGCATCCAAGCCTCCGATTTCTGCTGACATTGCAACATTTCTGTTTAAGTGCCACCCACATATGACACCTACCTGTGACGTTTCTAAAGCACACCTCCAGTTACGCCTAGTCCACGCCTTCTGATTACGTACTAGTAACACGTGGATGCTGTTATCTTGTCTACTCTCAGCTGTTACGCCTACTATATTGCTTTCTATGATGTAAATTAAGTATATAAGCTATGTACTGTCAATAAAACATTGCTCTATCCCTTCCTGAACCCTGTGTGGTTGCAGGAACATGATATCCAGTTCCGGAACGATTCCTTTTTAATGAATAAAACCCCTAAGAACTCTAACACCACGGACTCTGTTTTCTTTCTTTCCGATTGAGTTATTATTGATTACGTACTTACCTGCATAGAAATTAAGATGGTAAATTAAATATTTACGACATTTTGGCGCCCGAATAGGGACCCCTCCCCCACCTCACGCGCCGGTTGGTGCGTTGCAAGCTCTGTCCCCTGCCATCAGTTAGAAGGAAACTACGCGTACCAGCAGGATTTCCTGTATCTCCCTCTGGCCCACGGAGGTGACGAAGATTGCGATCAGTACCCAGACGAGGCGGTGAGGAGTGCGGAGGATCCCGACCAGAGCCTAGCCGAAAGAAGCAAGGTCCGAGGTGTCAAGAGGCCCACCAGTTTTCCGAAGTATCCACGTGTCGAGTCGAGTCGAGTCCGGTCCAGTCCAGTCCAGTCGAGTTTTCCGAGGCCTTCTGTTTTCCGTGCTTCCCGGTGAGTACCATTGCTGGGACGTATCTAGACGGGTTTGGGTACACAAGTCCGGTCTGCACTGTTTTAGGCAGTGTATCTGTACTGTTTAGCAGTACATCCGATGATTCAAGTTCGTGCACTGTTCTCAGCAGTGTATCTGTGCTGTTTAGCAGTACATCTGATATAGGGGGTAGTCGTATATGCCGCAAATGTCTTTTTATGTGATTAATGTCGTGGTATGAGTGTGGCTGTTTTAATGTGCATTATTGTGTTCCTGTATAACTAGCTGTATCTAGTATTAAGTAGCAAGGATTGAGCGTTCAGTACTGAGTAAACAAGATGCCGTTTTTCAACAAGTTAAAGCAGATAGGAACTAGGAAAGGGATACTAGAGGAAGAAATTCCTATCCCCCCTAGGGACACTCCTGGAAACTTTATGTACCACAAGCATGGCATAGATGCCATAGTGTATCTAGATTTATGGGCCGATTATACTAAGCATCTAGACGAGAGACACAGATGGCCAGTTACTGGAACATGGGATGCCGAGTGCATCATGAAGGTAGAAGAAGCATTATGGAAAAAGAAAGCCAGACAATCTCAGAAAGACGCCATAGAGCTGTGGCGTAAGGAATCACATAAGCGTACTGAAAAAGAACTACGTAGAGAGGACAGACTTAAAGAATCAGAGAAAGCCCAAGAAAACGAATTAATTACTGAGGGGATCCGAGTAAAATCAGAGCAAACAGACCGTGCACGAAATAACCTCGTAAACGGTATGTATCTCGCGGCCGAGGGTTCGCCTGAGGCCATGTCAGAAATACTGAAAAATCTGCCGTCACCATTGGTTCCAACTAAAGTAACTCACAGGACTACTAAGGACATATTCCTGAATTCCTATCTAGAGGATGTAGCTCCCGCTTACACCAATCTGCCTGTCCACGCCCTGCCTAACGACAGGGACGGGGGTGGTAACCCGCCCCAAGATCACATTCCGCCAGTACCACAACAGATCCCCCCTGTTCCACCCCCTCCACCACTTCCCATACCTAAAGTTAATCTACCGAAGCCACGTCTACCTGACCCTACTAAAGGACAAATTCAAGTACAGATACAGACTCCACAGAGAGATAATGTCCAAGCTTCCGCCTCAGGAGGTGCGATGGGGGGTCTCCAGACCCCGCCATTAACACGCAGGTTACAGCTCGGGGACTTGCAGAGTCCCTACACGTTCAAATCACCCCGTCTCGATATACTCAAAGGACAACTTACAGTTTGCAGATATGATCCAGTACCCGGCAAAGACGATAGAATGATAATGGCATCACTACGGTTACGATCTGCTACTGATTTCCTGCTGATGTTTCCAGGAATGAAAGAGTACCTAGATAGAATATATCAGTTTATTCGGACTGGGAAAGACCCCGACAGTATTAAGGATGCCATGGAGCATCAGAAAGTTGACGTTCAAGGACAGATACTACGTTTTTTCATAAATTGCCTAATAAGAGAACGAGACAGGCCCGAGACAAATCAGGGTGAATTAGATGCCCTCAGCAAGTGGGGTCAAAATATATCCGAAGGAAAACACGACAAGGGGACTTGTATAGCCAGTATGTATAGGAAAATAAGAAAAGCAGTGATAGACGTACACAAAGAAGAGAAAGAAAAGGCTTCCTCCGAGGGGGAAGAAGAACCTGAAGAACCAGAAAAGACTACAGACACTATAGCGTATGTAGGTAAGGGAACTTACCTTAGGAAAGGCATCCGTCCAGAAAGCAAGAGAGTTTTTCTCTCTGCCTTAACAAACCCAAATTCTGCTGAACATCAGTTCCAGGAGACTGATAAAAGGCTTCGAGATCGAGTAGGGTACCATGTACTCAATTCTATAGATGAACAAGAACTAGCCCGGTCAGCCATATTATGGACTGACAATCCGGATATATACAATGATGACACCGTAGCACAGACATTCCTGAACCTTTCCCCAGACGAGCAGAAATTAGCAGGTGTATACATGATTCAACACCTCCTCACGAAATACAGAAATCAACATTCTGATCCAGGTCCCTTACACGAAACATTAGAAGAACTACTCATGGACAGATGGAGAGGTTTAAGTACCAAATTAATTCAAATAATTCTAGAACAACGCCATAGATATGACACTTTCATAAGCTCCGAATATGTTCCCGCCCCGCCCCCAGAAAGGAAAATGTATCATATAGAACGTCGGCATGGCATTGAAAGTCAGAACCCCTTACGAGAAGTGCATCCAGTTATGGGTGACGATCATAACTTGAAACGAGTGTATGTACACACGCCTCTGACTAAGTTAGAACTGTTAGAAATGAAGAAACTAGTCCCGTGCCATGATAAAGACCCTGCAGGTTTTCATAGAGAGCTTAAAGACATGTTACTGATGGGGGATTATACGTACGAAGATATCACGAAAATGTTAAAGGTACTGCTGCCCACGGGCATCTACGAGAAACTAAAAGAAAAAGAATGGGAGGTGGGAGAGAAAAAGATTGTATGGGCAGAAATAGAAGACGAAGAGAACAAACGTGTCCCAGGGGTAGGCCTTGGGGAGAAAACTAAAGCATTACCAGGCCTGATAGTACAGGTTCTGCCAAGATTATTGACAACTAGAAAGGAAGACTGGGATGCAATATCAGCCTGTAAACAAAAACCCGACGAAGATACTAGTGACTTCTATTCAAGATTCGAGAAATGTTTCATTATTAATAGTGGTCTTAAACCAAGTAGCGAGTCGTACCCGCATCTTTTTGTATCAAAGTTAGTCGAGAATTCCCTGTTAGCAGTTAAAAACCGTGTATACAAGGTCGAGAGTACATGGCAAGCCAATACGCCATCACAGATGTTACAAATGTTACAATATCATCAGAACAGAATTAGAGAAGAGCAGGATCAGGAACAGAAACGTATGAAAGACACGAAAATGAAAATGCTAGTAGCCCAATCGGTCCCAACCGACGGCCACAGAAAGGGTACGACCCAGACAGGTCACACCGCAGCTCCCGTTAAAGGGACATGCAACTATTGCAAGCAGCCAGGTCACTACGTACACAAATGCCCAGTTCTGAAACATAACATAGCAACAGGTAAAACTAAAGAAAGACCGCATCCGCCTAGACAAGACCATAACCAGCATCCGTCTTCACAGAATATACAGCCCATGCAGAATACACAGCCTACGCATGCTTCATCACATACAGCACAGACAGTAGCGGTATCACAGCCGCAGCCCATTGCCGCGACCCAGCAAGTTTCACAACAGATGTACCAGTATGCCCAGTCCGCTTACCCCGATTATCCACGATATACATGAAACAGCCTAGAGAGGGAGGGTGGCTTGCCTCTTATTGAGATTCCTGTAGATCAAGAGGGTCCTTATGTACATAGTCAAGTATTGGGAAAAGACAGAAAGTTTTTAATTGACACAGGGGCAAGTCGCACCACGATTAGTCATGATGAAGTTCCAGGGGCACCCCTCTCAGGCTCACAGAATGTTTCCCTTGGTTTTTCAGGACAGCCCATTGTAAATGAGGTATCAGAACCAGTTCCCCTGGCTGTGGGTCCATTATCACGTGTTACAGACTTGTTACTTACGAAATCATGTCCAGAAAATCTGTTAGGAATAAAAACATTGAAGGCTCTAGGAGCTATAATATGCTGTTCCCCAGAGGGAGTCAGACTCTTTCTGCGGGATTTCAAGGGTCATTATATGTTACATGAGTTTGATGTCAGATTGAAAAATGTACCAGATCACCTGTGGGCAAAAGGCCCAACTGATGTAGGTTGTATGCACATTACCCCATACCGTGTTACACTCAAACAAGGTGTAGTTTTACCCAGAATCAGACAATACAAGTTACCACCCGATGCTGTAGTGGCTTTACTGGAAATCATTGAAGAGCTCATTACCCAGGGAGTGGTCGTAGAGACCGACTCCAATATCTGTAATTCATCCATCATTCCGATTCTTAAACGTACTGATCCCAATGCACCGCCAGTATATCGGCTGGTGATTGATCTAAGAGAACTGAATAAATGCATTATTCCACAGTACCCTGTGGTTCCCGACATCTCATCCTTATTGACTGCTATTGATTCAGAAGCGACGTTCTTTACTGTAATTGACCTCAAGAACGCCCTCTTCAGCGTACCTATTGATCCAGAGAGCCAATATCTCTTCGGATTCAGTTTAAATGGACGCAGTTTCAAATTTTCACGCGCACCTCAAGGATTCACAGAAAGCCCCAGCATCTATAGCCAAGCACTGAAAAGACAACTTGATTGTATCACAATGCCAGTTAACACCGCTTTACTGCAATACGTCGATGATCTGCTGATCACCGCATGAAATGAACCCGAATGTGAACAAGCGTCACTGACAGTTTTACATTTTCTGGCCGACAAGGGACACAAGGTGTCTCCTTCGAAGCTACAATTCTGTGTTCAGCAAGTTGTGTACTTGGGTCACTTGCTGTCCAAAGTGGGGAGACAGCTCACTCCCGATCGCATTCAGTTAATTGTAAATATGCCACAACCCCAGACACAAAAGGAAGTGCGGGCCTTCATAGGCCTCACCTCGTACTGCAGACAATGGATTCCTCAGTATGCATTTCTAGCCAAACCACTCATTCAGTTAACAACACAGGAGGCAGCGACTTCGACTGTCCTTCCCTGGACTCAGGAACATACACAAGCCTTTGAGGAATTAAAGAAAGCGTTATGCCAAGCACCAGTTCTAGCGACACCATGTTACAGCAAACCTTTTACACTTTTTGTTACAGAACGTGAGGGTACAGCACTGTCTGTCCTCACTCAAGACCAAGCAGGTTCATATAAGCCTTGCGCTTATTTTTCAAGCACATTGGACTCAGTAGCCCAGGCACTCCCTGCGTGCTTAAAGTCAGTAGCAGCAACAGCACTAGCAATCAGACAGAGCAATTCAATTGTTTTAGGACATCCATTAACAGTTCAAGTTCCACATTCTGTAGAGGTTCTTTTAAACAGAACCCAGACTCAACACTTGACTATAGCACAACTGACAGGTTATGAATTGACACTATTCCAGCCACACATAGAAATCAGACGCTGTAGCATCCTGAACCCCGCAACATTGTTACCTGCAATTATGACAGATCCAACACCGCATGATTGCATAGAGATCATTAATACAGTAACAAAACCTCGACGAGACCTAACAGATGTTCCACTGACAAATCCAGACCTGACACTTTATGTGGACGGTTCATGCATGAGAACAAGTACAGGAGAATTGGTGGCCGCGTATGCAGTGACCACTGAAACTGAAGTTAAAGAAACACACCGTATTGACACATTGTCTGCTCAAGCGGCGGAGCTCATCGCTCTGACCCGAGCTTGTATTCTAGCCAAGAACAGAAATGTTAACATATACACTGACTCCCGCTATGCGTTCGGAGTCGTACACGACTTCGGCATGTTATGGCAAGAAAGAGGTTTTTTGACCTCTCATGGTGCCAAGATCCAACACGGTCCCCTCATTCAAGCACTATTAGAAGCAATACATTTGCCCTCGGGCATATCAGTCATGAAGTGTAAAGCACATACTAAGGTTACAGATTCTGTTTCCCAGGGTAACGACCTGGCAGACCAGACAGCAAAACATACAGCATTGACTCACACCCAGACTACTGATGAGACAAAGACAATAGTACCAACTCAGTGTATGCCAGTCAGGGATCCCACCCTAGACGTAATCGATATTCAGACACATGCCACTTCAGATGAAATAAAGAAATGGACTGAACTAGGAGGGATCCAGACAGATCAAGGATGGGTCACAAAGGGAAAACCTGCATGGTTCCTCCCCGACTCAATGGTTCAAATCATGATAAATACAGCACATAGTCCTGCACATCTAGGAGAAAAAGCTATGTTAGACAGTTTACAGAATCTCTGGTACAACAAACACTTACGAGCGGCAGCAAAACAGAAAGTGCGTACTTGCATGATCTGTTGTCAGTTCAATCCAGGTAAAAGCGTCCCTGTAGAGCAAGGTGGATTTCATCCTCCCGATCACCCTTTTGAAGTCCTCCAGATGGATTATATCCAGATGGACCGTTGTCGAGGATTCAAATATGTCCTCGTAGTTGTTTGTGCACTTTCTCGTTGGACCGAAGCATACCCAGTCTCAGATTACACTGCCCCGACCACTGCCAAGCAGCTGGTTCGAGAATTCTTCCCACGATACGGCCTGCCTCGTGTCGTGTACTCAGATAACGGACAGCCGTTCTCATCCGAACTCATGAAGCATGTCTCCCTTTTGCTAGGATATCAGTGGAAATTCCATTGTGTCCAACATCCCGAAGCCGCAGGCCTTGTAGAGAGGCATAACCAGACACTTAAGATCCGCCTTGCCAAAATATGCCAGGAGAAAGGGGTCGACTGGATAGTCGCCCTACCAGTTGCACTGTTCTATATGAGAATGGTTGCACATTCGAGATCAGGACTATCCCCGTACGAAGTGGTCTTTGGCAGACCACCGAATATGTGGGGGACGCCCATTCCTAAGAAAATTACCGATGTTGATTGTAACATGTTGACAGATTACCTTGCCTCCTTAATGTCTGCACTCCAATCATGTCGTTCACAGGTTGCCGCAGCATTTCCTGACAACACTGATGTAAAGCCGCATGATGTCCGTCCTGGCGACATGGTCCTAGTGAGGAATTTTGACAGGAAAAGCCCGCTGGAGCCCCGCTGGAAAGCGCCGAAGACCGTCCTTCTTACTACGAGGACCGCAGTGAAGTTGGAGGGCAGAAAGGGGTGGGTCCATACGAGTCATATTAAACTATGCAACGAACTGAAACCAGACCTTGACTCGCCCACCCCCACCAAAGACTGTATTAAACCTAGTGACTTTAAATTACCCGAACGAGAGAAAACTCCCCAAGAGGAGTACCGACTAAAGCTTCGATCTAGCAAGTCAGACAGTTTAATTGTTTAAGTCCTCCCCTAGGTGAATCGGTTAAATAGTTTCTGACATGTATCCCCTAGATCGAGATAGAGAGAGAGAGAGACAATTCAAGAAACGTACATACTGCAAATCACTGCGTAGTCACTGTATAGTGACATTATTAATTATGTTTTTTCTAAGTATTCTGATTATTGTTGCAAGTGTACTTCTTCTAATCTATTGCCCTATTTTCAAGCGTGAACAATCTGCTTACAATGTTTCTGCTGAACATTCTTTTAGTGAGTTACCTCCACATGAACTTTCTTATAGACTTGCGCTGCGCAACAACACATTCATTAGTATGCTACATCACTCCCATCAGACTAATAACGCTACAAACAGCTGGATATGTGGCCGACTCCCTCCCTACCAGAATTACAAGGGAGCTCTGCCCCTCTTTCCGTACCCGTTCACTCACAACGGCTCCTGTGGTGCATGGTTCAAAATAATTAATTCCTTAGATCCTGATATTGCTGTTTTCGACGGGAACTGGGTTTGGGGAAACCTGAACTTAGTCCTGCTCGACGTCTGTTACCCTGATAAGGAGGGACTCCCCATTAGAATAGGAACTGATCTAGAAAATGAAGTATATGGATTAAGTAATTACACAATTAACCTTATGATTCTTACTGTTGAATCCGAAGCTGCACCAGTTCTGCCCGCTATGTCAGTATTACCAGTCACTGCTGAATTATGTGTCAGGAAGAAAGGTTCAGTACACTTAGGTCATAGTAAATGTACTACTGTGGTCGAATTCAGTGATCATGGTAAATCATCCTTTAAAGCTACCCGTCATTCTTATTTTGTTTGTGGTCATACCGCATACATACGTCTGCCTCCAGATTGGGATGGTACCTGTTATATTGCATTCCTTCTGCCACCTGTTTTTCTAGCCCCTCCTGATTATCACAGAAACACAAATCTAGTAAAGAATAGACTCCGAAGAGATCTCCCGCTTGTCGACTATACAGAAACGGCATGGGAACAGTACACCGATTTTAATAAAGGATTCTTTTTCTTTTTAGGCCCCGTCCAAAACAGTAAATTAATACGTAGATTAACTAGAACCCTTGAAGCTGTAGTACATGAAACTGCCTCCGCCTTAGGTAACCTAACTGAGGAGCAGTCCGCCATGCGGGTTGTTGTCCTTCAGAATCGTCTTGTTATTGACGTCATCTTGGCAGATAGAGGTGGAGCCTGTAAGGTCATCGGGTCAAGTTGCTGTGTTTTCATTCCAGAAAACGCGCCATCTGTATACAAAGCTATTACACGTCTTCACAAAATTGCAAGTTTAACACATCAGAATCCAGGCACCTGGACTTGGTCCGGTTGGTTCTGGACAACGTTGTCCGCTTGGGGATGGAAGATCCTATCCTTCCTAGGCCTTGGCCTTGTCATAGTATTCAGCTGCTGCCTGTGCCTACAGTGTGGGCCGGCGATATGTGGACTGTGTGCCACATCGTGCATTGAACATTCCAGTTTTCTCTCAAACAGACAACGGAAGAGAGACGAACAAATTATGTTACAAGAACAGACTGATCAATTCATGATGATCGATATATCATGAAGGGTCCGTAGGGAACAAGGAGGGAATGAGGAAATATACATTTTTGGTCAAGTTATGTTCCCTATCGTGCACCCCACCGTCTCCATGTACGAGTTAAAGTGCATGTAACTTCCCTCCTGTGCCAGCTATGAAGACGCAAATACATTTGCGTCCAACGTTAACATGTCCTCTTTCAGACCCACCCTGAATGGGTTGGATAGTCTGTTCCTAAGTATGCTATGCCAATGTCTTTTTGTAGTGTACTTTACATGTTTTCCAGCTCTGGCAAAGTAGGCCCTGAATCTCTGCCATCGAGCCTTTTTCTTCCTTCTGACTCTGAAAGCCCAGGCTGCCCAGGCTGCCCCCGTACCTGTGAACTCTGCCTTACTTCCAGCGCGGCCCACCACGCTTAGCTCAGCCTGCTGCCTGCCAAGACTGACTACAACCTTCGAGTTGTCTGTTCCGCTCCTCGAAGATACATTCCTGCCTACTAGTTTCAGTAAACATTCCCCAGCTGCAGAGCCGAAGGGCCGGCCTGTCTCCGTGCAAGTAATTCATAGCCTCTGTTACCATGCTCCCATGGAAGGCCATGCCCCCACGCTTCTCATGCAGACACTCAGGCGCTTATACACGCACTCACAGTCAGTATAGAATAGCTTCTGCCCTAGAGACCTTTCTGCCCAGATAGCTCAGTTCCTAAAACATCCGATATCAGATATGATAGAAGCACAAGTTGATCTGACATGCCAGACTTCTGTCTCTTTCCGTCAGTGTAAATGTCAAGCCCCCTGCACCCTCCAGTTTCACGCCAATCACACGTCATGCAGCTGCGCGCGCATCCAAGCCTCCGATTTCTGCTGACATTGCAACATTTCTGTTTAAGTGCCACCCACATATGACACCTACCTGTGACGTTTCTAAAGCACACCTCCAGTTACGCCTAGTCCACGCCTTCTGATTACGTACTAGTAACACGTGGATGCTGTTATCTTGTCTACTCTCAGCTGTTACGCCTACTATATTGCTTTCTATGATGTAAATTAAGTATATAAGCTATGTACTGTCAATAAAACATTGCTCTATCCCTTCCTGAACCCTGTGTGGTTGCAGGAACATGATATCCAGTTCCGGAACGATTCCTTTTTAAGGAATAAAACCCCTAAGAACTCTAACACCACGGACTCTGTTTTCTTTCTTTCCGATTGAGTTATTATTGATTACGTACTTACCTGCATAGAAATTAAGATGGTAAATTAAATATTTACGACACAATAACCCTGCTGAGTCTCGTGGCCATCACTTTGGCATATAATTTGGAGTCCGAGTTTATCAAAGAAATAGGGCGATATGAAGTTAATTGCTCAGGGGGTTTTCCTTTCTTAGGGAAGACAATTATATTTGTTTTTTTCCAAGAGTGCGGAGATACACCATTCCATTGTATTCCTAAAAAAAGATCAAGAAGCAGAGAACATAGTTGACGACTTAGTATCTTATATAGGTCTATTGGTATTATATCAGGTCCAGCTGCTTTGCCTGATGAGAGTGATTCGTGTAGAGTGATTTCACCTTCTAAATCATCCCTAGTAATATCATCTAGGATTTTTGATGCCTCATGATTATGAAGGAGATTATTAAGAAAACAGAATATTTCATTATCAGTAGATTTAGTTTCTTCAGTATAGAGTTTCTGATAGTATAGTATTGTTGAAATTGATGAATGATATCAGGAGTATTAGTGTAAGTTCGACCACTATCAGTTGTCTGATTGATATAACTAGATACATTTTTTTGTCTTGTGCATAAAGCCAATTGTCTGCCAACTCTCTCCCCACTCTCATAAACATCTTTCATAGAAGCTTTAGAAGTTTGGGCCGCTTTTTCACTGAGGCTTGCATTCAGCTTCGCTTTTAACAATGATAATTGATACATTGATTGTTTTGCATCTAATCTTTGTGAGATGATCAGAGTGTGATTTTCTTCCGCCTTTGCTAAGGCCGCGAGCTTCAAGCTATAGTTCATGGTATTTTGTTTTTTAGCCCTGGCTTGAAAGCTTATAGTTTCCCCCCTAAGTGCTGATTTATAGCAATCCCATACCACGTTCCTTGTGGCGCTAAATCGATTAATATTAAAAAATTCCTCTGTCCAATTACTAATATAATTAATAAAGTCACTGTTAGAGAGCAATTTGCGATCAAATGTCCATTGTCTAGATTTATTAGTTGAAGTTTCTACTTTCATTGTAAGGACCAGGGCATTATGATCTGATATAATTTTGGGGTATTTACTGATAGAGGATTGTATGGCTAGATCCCTACTTGTGAATACATAATCTATACGAACGTGTTTTTGATGTGGGTGCGAGAAATAAGTGTATCCAGCATTCTGGGTGTTCTGATTTTTTTCCTCCCATATATCAATTAGCCCCAAACTGTTCACAAGTCTCCTGATTGCTTTATAGACTTCAGGTTTCCGGCCAGTATAAATCTGTTGTATTAGGCTATTATTATTGAGCATAGGCTTAAGAGATATATTGAAATCCCCACACATATTTAGAGGGCCCTGCCAAGTGGCGAGTTCTGATTCAAGAAATGTGAAAATAGTAGGGTCATCTTGGTTGGAGCCATAAATGGTACAAATAGTTATGCCTAGGGCAAGTTTTACAATTGCCCATCTTCCATGAGAATCAGAGAGGTGGCGTATCGGCCCACCTAGGTGTGATTTGGCTAGGATTGCAACTCCTCTTATATTTGATGTCTGCTTTGATGCAACTAACATATTATAGCCTCTTACTTTCAATATAGATCTCCTAGCCCATGGCACATGTGTCTCTTGGAGACACAATATATCTACTGGATTCAGGCCAATTAATTCAGCAAGCCGACGTTGTTTCTCATTATTCAATAGTCCCCCTACATTCCAGGTTTGAATAACCAATTTACCCATTGTTTATCACAAAATATTGACCAAGAGATTCTTTTGGTGTCTTATCATTATGATCGGTTATTATCCAATTCATAGATTTTTAAATATATTTGAGAAAAAAGAAGTTGAACATTTTTTTTGTAGTCAAATCTGGTTCGTTTTCATTTTTTATATGAGTGCCCCCCAACCACCCCTAGCAGCCCCTCCCGCCCCACCCGCTCCCTCCCCCCCCCCCGAAGTGAAGGCCATCAGACTCTACCAGAGTCCGAATAATGATGGATGCAGTGTAACACCTGAGCTACCGCTTCCGCTAAATAAGAAAAAGAATTAATAATGTTGTAGTGTATTGGTGTTGTGAGAGAGATTAAGAGAAATTACATACTCCAGAGAAGGAAAAAAAAGAAAACATGTTACTAAACGTTTTTCAGCATATCTAAGCATACTTAGAAAGGGCATGAAAAAGCATACGTAAATATAAAAATTAATCCTAACTATAATAGTACACCCAAGCAAAAATTGTAAATCCAGTTTTCAATTAGTATTCTATTCAAATTATTAATGCAGATCCTCTAAGTAATTTTTGGCTTTGATCTCGGAAACAAAAAATTTTGTTTGGCCACCCCACACTACCTTGAGCTTAGCCGGATTATTCAAAAATGCTTGGGCTCCTTTCTCTTGAAAGGGTTTGATTAATGACCTTAGGCTCCAACGTCTCTCAACAGTAGCGTGGCAAAAATCCGGTCTGGTAAAAAAGGCAATTTCATTAAAGGTTAATTTGTGGTCAGGTCTCGCCTTTTCTGCTACTGTTTGCCTTAACAAAAAGTTACCAAAGTACACTAATATGGCACGAGGATATAGTCCTGGTTTAGGCGGGGGGTTGAAGGGCATTCGATGGGCACTCTGAACTTCAACGTCTCAATCCCAGGATGTTAGTTCCGGCATTGCTTTGCTAAGTAGTTCCACCACAAAAGTACGTATATTTGCGCCCTCCATCTTTTCGGGGACCCCAGTATGCGTAGATTGTTCTTGCGCTGCCGATTCTCAAAATCCTCCAGCTTCCATTTAATGTCGCCTAGTTCAGCATCTTGCAGCTTGATTTTCCCTGAATTTGCTGTTACCTTGTTTTCTGCAGAGAGTACCCTTGCTTCTATTTCGGTGACTCTTTCCCCAATTTGGTTACATGTCTTAGTCAGTTTTTTAACCACCCCTTGAACTTTACGTATAGCTGCCCGGGATCGTTAGCTGTCAATAGCTGTCTGTTCCCTATGAGCAGCAATAGTCTGTAGTATAGTTTCAACAGCATTTAAGGGGATCTCTTGGCTATTGACCATGTCAGCATCTGCTTCTGAACCTTGTGCAGCTTGTGTAGATTGCATATTGGTTCGAGAGGTAGCTGGATGTTCACCCGGCGCTCGATGACTCAACCTGGATACTGTTTTAACCTTAGATCTGATTGTGTTTAGCTGTAAGCCCTCCTCAAGACTGCCTTCACCCGAAGTGTTAGAAAAGACCAAAGATTCGTCATTTTCATCTTCGGATTCATCACTAAGTTTTTCATCTTCGTAATCAAGTGATCTAGATTCTGACTCAATCTCTACTCCTGTCTCGTCTGAGAATGAATAGAATACATTTGTCTCTTTTTCACCTTCAATTGAAGCATGGCGATTAAAATTTTTCGGGTCAACATCGGTCGTTGGCTGTTCATCAACATTGCGTTCATTAGGTTCAATGTCTAGCAGCTGAGGCGGTGGATTGGTAGCTAACTGACCATAAGCAATAATAGCTGGGGTAGGTAGTAGTGTTTCTGCTCTAGTTCGCTCACTCCCAGTCTCACTTATCTCCTGACTAGGAGTGTTAGTTGTGTTTGCAGCGGAGATCAATGTAATTTGCCCTACAGCAGTTTCAGCTACACCCATGATATTCTCTCCAGCCCCAGAGATGACATACTATGTTTTCCCGTTGTTATTTCTTGACCAATACCAGTATTAGAAGGTGAACCAGCAATGTCAGTTTTAACAAGTGCCGCCTCAATAGGTTCTCCAATAACTTGTATACTCACGGTTTTGGTGTTTATATCAGACTGCGCAGATTTAGGTGAACCCACAGAGTTATAGACATTTTCCAAATCCGGCATTGGTGACGAGTTAGGATGTTGAGAGCTCAGAGAAGAATTTATTGTATCACCTTGTTTTCTCAGCAGTCAATCTATTACTGTATTTCCTGGAGTAGCCATTGTTGGCGTGTTATCCTTATTTATTTTGCGTTTGGACGCCAGCACCTCCTGTCGCGGTGTAGACTCAGCAGAGGCAGAAGGCTGTTTTTTATTCCTAGGTTCCGTGGTTGTTTTACTGCCAGATGCAAATCCTGCTGCTTTCTGTGAAGCGTCTTGATTTTGCTGTAATTCTTCTAATTCAGCCTCACGCAGAGCTCTTGCAGCCGTTGCTAATCTCGAGCGGGCTGCCACTGCAGACGCGGCTTTGGAAGGCATGTCATTAGCTACTAAGCTGGCAGTGCAGCACCCGGTTACCACGGTCAAGATAGGGGGCGAGAATTATAATCTGCACACTGCCCGTCCCAGCGCTAGGTATAGCTCCTCTGAAAGATATTTCCCCCGCTCACGTAACTGCTTGTGAAAAACGAAAAATACTGAGGATGCCTCTGTCTCTCCCTCCGCCTTGTTTTCATGCACGCAGGAGACGCTGGATACTTGCTGACTCTGACTCTGACCCCAGCGTGTCAATTGGGAGCACCGGTGAGTGGTTCCACCCTCGATCTCACAGACAATCCAGCCAAGCAAGGCCTGAAGCCTTTCAATCGAGTCTGTTGTCTCCCGTGCTCGTTCGCCTGGATATGGCGTTTCACAGCCTGCGCCGAGCATTTCTTCCCGGTTCTCCCATAACACTTTCTGGCTTTCAGGTACGGCTTTGAATTCAGCTGGTCCGGCGCCTGACAAAAAAAAAATCTCTTTCTCTATGTTTTCGGGTCTTTTCTTTATCTGGTTTCTCCCACTGGCTCGCAATGCTCCGTTTTATTTAACATTTACCATCGCTTCGTATCTCGTCGATTTCTTGCTTTGAAGTGTTCTCGATAAGTTAGTTGAAGGGGAGCTCAGCGTTTGTGCTGCATTTCAGTCTACGGCCTGACCGCCATCTTGGCCATTGTTGTATAAGTGATTCCAGTGCAATTGTATAAAGTGGGTGTTGGATATGTTCCCATTTAACTGAATTGCCATGGAAGAAGAATAGCCTCTAGTGTAAGCATGAGCGGATTTTGCGGATTGGCAATCCGCGAATTTTGCGGATTTGCGGATTCGCAATCCGCAAAATCCGCGAATTCCCGCGAATTTGCGGATTTTTTTTTTTTGTGTTCGCCCGTGTTTCTGCCAGTTCGCGAGGGTTTTTACAATTTCGCAAATTGCGAACTTACCTGTCGGGTCGCAAGTTTCGCGAACTTGTTGTTTCTACGTGTCCAGCCTGTTTGGGACACTCTTCTTCATCACTGCCACTCTCTGTCACCACTGCCACTCTCTGACTACTCATGCCACCCTCTGGCCCACCCATGCCACCCTCTGTTTCATCACCACACCCTCTGGTTGTCCAGTGTACATTATTTTCGGCAAAGCAAAGCACACCTTCCCTGCCTCAAGTGACCTGAATTAATTTGGGGCTGATTAATGTGTCACAGAATATTTTTTTAGCTGGCACCTGCTTCCTTAGTGCGCCCTGATTAGTGATCTTTTGCACTTGCTAAGTGCTTTCATTGTTGCAAAATTAGTTACAACACCTGCCCTGCCCCAACTGACAATAATGAATTAGGGGCTGATTAATGGATTTTAACTTCCAGCCTGGCTCCTGCTTGTCTCCCTTAGCTGTAATTCAGGACCTTTGTGGCATATGTGTAACTATTCTGAGGTTCAGAGCAGGGTCACATAATAGTTTCAACTGGCAACTGAACTCTGGAGGGGCCCCTCAGGAAGCACTACAGGAAATGGCTACTAATGATGTGCCTGAACTTTTGAACCTGGTAAGTAGTTACTTTCAGTTTTGCTAAGATCGTATTTCTGCAATTTTGCACTTATTCGCGGGGCGCGAACTCACGCGAACAGTGCGAGCAGCGCGAGCAAAATCCGCTGCTCGCGGATTTGCGGACTTTGCGGGAAATTCGCAAATCTCGCGGATTGCGGATTTCCCGAAAATCCGCAAAATCCGCGAGCGGAACGGATTTTCCGCCTATGCTTACTCTAGTGGCACCGCCCCTAGCATCCAACATGGTCCACTAGAAGGGAATTTGTGTGACTGTTCTTACTGTTCTGCTGGCATCGTTTTTAAGTAGTGTTCTTTCTGTACTCTGATAAAGGGTAGTCCCATTTCACCTGAGAGCATTGATAAGGATCACCACTGTCTCACCCGAGTATATAATAGTCACTGAAATGCATAGGAGTCCTGAAATGTTTACTAGATGATTTTAGGATTTGCTTTTGCTTAGGACTAGAAAAAAATATAATTCTATTTATAATAGTGGTCATTACTTCCTACTGCTATCTGAATGTTAATAATGACTAAATGCTCTGTTCCCCTTGTATTCCTGCTCATACCAGCTTAATGAAATGTTTAGAATGGAAAATGCCCACCTAGCAATGAATTAGGAAATTGATAAAAGTATGACAATTAATGTGTAAATATTTTCTATGTTCCTACTGGATCATAGGAATGTCTTCAGCTAATGCTAAAACGGTCGTCTGTTGTAAATTGAAAGCAATGGGTTAGCATTTAGCTGAAGCCATCCTGTATTTAGAAGTTATCCGCTTTGTGAAAGCCATTTTGTATTTCTGGCAGCCATTTTGTTTGCCATGTGCTCGCCATGTGCTCTGTCCTCCCTCAGTGTTAACTGCTTTTGAAATCTGCCTTGAGACAAACTATATTCAGCATCTTCCACTTTCGCACATGCCCTGAAGGGCCTAGCTAGTAGAATGCACCTGCTTCTCTAGTATGACTGTCAGGCTATTTTGCTGCTGTATGGAGAAGTAACTTTCCTCCCACTTTGTTGAGCAAGCATATCTTGTATGCCCAACTTAGTCATTTTGCATGCTTACATGAGCCAGGACTGCCCCTTGCATTTATGCTTACTATGTAACCCTAAGCATATATAAAACCCCAGTTTTCTGTACTCCTCAGACTGCCTCATTCAGTGCTAAGGCTTCTGTTTGACTTAGTCTCACTCATTTGAGTTTAATAAAATGGTACTTTTATATTTCAGCTTCTGTGCCAGTTTCTTCTTTGTTGGTTTAAAAGGGCCAAGTATCAGTGGGACCCCTAGGAGAGTTTCTTGATTTCTTCAGGGTGGCACGCAGGTATGGTGAGAGGCAGCTTGCTGCCACTGCCACACTGCAGCCAGGTTATACCCAGGGGCAGATATTATCCCTATTTCACCTGGAAAGGAAGGGGCGGGGCCCCACCCAGCAACTAGTGAAAGTGGCATACGCCTGTTTTCAGCGCGCCCTACGGCTCACTAGAGAGGTCACCACCTATGCCTCCCCTCTCCAACTCCTAGGCACTCCGGGGAAACGGCGAGTGATTGCAGCGGGGGAACTGCGAGTGTGGGAGGAAGTGGGGCTGCAGACGGTGGGATGCCTGTATCAAGACGGGCAGCTACTAACATTTGACGTACTAGTAGACAACTATGGCTTGCCACAAGGCCAGTTCTTGCTCCACGCAGCACTCATCACCAGATCATTGTCATTGCATATCCTGGGGCCAGGCTGGCATCTTGTTCAGTGGTTGGCCGGGTCGCTGTAGATACATGCGGCAGTCCCGCTGGTAAAGCTCAGGGAATACTGGGATGGAGATCTATAGAGAGAGAGCACAGATCAGGAATGGACAGCAATACTAGAAAGTCCCACCACTATTCCACGAAAGGCTAGGTTTAGGCTGATACAATATACATAATACAACCGGCATACATGACACTGGCTTACATCAATAGAGTCCTAAATTGAGTAGCTGCACAGCGCCCTTGCTGTGCATCGGTGGGTAGTGACCTGATACACATGTTATGGGCATGCAGCAAGCTTACTGCCTATTGGGAGTACATCACAACACAACTAGCGCGCTGCACTGACTGCACACTGGAATGGAACTGGGAGGTGTGCTTGTTGGGGCTGTACACTTTGTAGACCTGGAACTTATAGTGGCAAAGCGTCTAATTACCAAGCACCCTTTGGTGTAGGCATGGTATCACTCCATGATCTGCTGGGCGCAGGCTGAAAGTGTGGCACTTCCAAGAGAAGACACCATAGGCATACGCAAGACACCACTGGATATAGACTGGGATACAATACTTACTATCTTCTGAGGCGCGTGGCAGAAACATTCGAAAGCACAGGGCTCACCACAGATAGCGGGAGAGACACAAGAGAATGTGGTTAGGTCCCAACAGTGAACATCGAGGGTGGGAATCTAGGCACGGCACATGAGCAATGCACGTGCAGCTGCACCTTGACACATACTCGAGGTAACGGACACTGACAATAGAACTTCAAATACCGAAGTGGAGGTGACGCGTGAGGTGGCAGGATCTAAATATTGTACATAGCCACAACAGCACCACTTACAGTACATATACTAACATAGTGAGACGCTCCTCCCCATCCCCCACCTTTTGCCCTCTCCCATTGTTTCTTCCCCTACGAGTTGGCGTGTTTTTAACAGCACAACAATGCACAGGCAAGAGATAGATGTGCAGAAGCAAGACTTAAGTTGCAGTAATGTATATCCTACCCTGATTAGCATTGGGCATTGTAGCGATGAGCGCAGTGCAAGGGGCTAGCCTACGATTTAAAATTGTATATAAGAGAGACCAATCTACAGTTTTCTTTGGGTTGTAATTGCTGTAATGCATGAAATTTGAAAAATCAATAACTAAATTTAAACAAAAATTGAATGAGTAGCTTGAAGATGACTCTCTTCTCGATGGGAAGCCAGTGGAGGTCTTGTAGGTGCTGGGTGATGTGGTATTGTCTTGGAATGCCAAGGATGAATCTGGCAATGGTGTTCTGGATGTTTTGGAGTTTTCAGAGCAGAGATTTGCTAATTCCTGATTAGAGTGCATTTCGCTAGTCCAATCTGCTGGTTATGAGTGCATGGGTGACTGTCTTTATTGGATTTGGGGGGGGATCTGTTTGAAAGTCTTGTGGCTGATGCGAAAGGTGTTGAAGCACAAGGAGGAGACAGCGTTGACCTCTTGGGTCATGGGGAGGAAGGAGTTGAGTATGAGGCGAAGTTGCGGCCATGGTTTGTGGTAGTGGAGGGGTTGCCGAGGGCGGTGGGCCAGCCCGGTGTTGTCTTATTCTGAGGCGTTAGATCTGAGGACAAGGACTTCTGTCTTCTCTGAGTTGAGCCTCAGGCAGCTGCTCCTTATCCAGGATGCAACGTCTTTCATTCTTTCCTGGAAGCGGAGGCTGGTGGTGTTGAATTCCTTGGTGTGGGAGAAGATGAGCTGGGTGTTGGCGGCGTAGTATACTATGCTGAGTCCATGCTTTCTGACGATGGCGGCGAAGGGGGGTCATGTAGATGTTGATGAACGTGGGGCTGAGTGAAGAGCCTTGCGGTACTCCGCAGCGGATCTCAGTGGGTTCAGATAGGAAGGGCAGAAGTCTGATTCTTTTGGTTTCGGCCGCTGAGGAATGAGCAGATCCAGTTTAGGCCGGTCCCCTGTATGCTGCCATCATTGGAATTCGGCAGTGTCAAACCCCAACAGACCACTATCACTGTAATGGCAGTGAATCACAATGGGTCACAGTTTACAACCTAATATGCATGAGGTAAGTTGAATTGCGACCCCCAATTTTTCGTTTTTTCCAACTCAACCTATTAGTACACAGGTCAGATCACAAAATATTTTTCAATTTGCTAAAAGTCTTGGTGCAAATTGCAACCACTTTTAGAACATTTTATTTGACACATCAGGCCCCTAGTCCTTTTCATTTTGCTGTAATCATTCCAGTTGTATTTCATTTTGTGTTAAGGGGGAGATAGGTGTGTCATAGGTTATCACCACATACTTCTCGGGTGCACTGTAGTCAACTGTATTTTATGTTCTGTGTTGTATATATTGCATGAAAGTTCGTAGCTCTTACCCATCCCTGGTAGTGGCAGTGAGTGAAACCCTGGGACATGATGAGGCTCACTGTTGGCAAGGGCTGAAGCAAATGGAGCATTACTCCTACTTAATATATGTCTTGTGTCATTACAAGACCTATCCTCCTGCCTGCTTCTCCACAGGGGTGGAAGACCTCTCCTCTGCTATCAATTCTTAATTTAGTGATTCCAATTATATTGACTTAGCTGTAACATATTAATATTTTGTGACAGCATTTCAGCCACAAAAGATTAATACATACCAGGACGATTAGGTATTTGGAACGGACGCCCTGTACACGGTCCTTCCAATTACTGAATCAGTATTAAGTCGCAAACCTAAATTGCAGGTCGTTAATATGTTACCGAATTGCAATTTCAGTTTGTAAAAAGGCTTCGTACATCCGGCCATTGGCCCTAGGGTTTTGACAGACTTTCTTTGCAGGGAATCTATGGAGTCTGTTGGTGAGCAACACGGTCCCTGTGACTAGAAGCACCGTGTATTAAGTTTATTTGTGCCTAACGATATTTTCCTGGCACATAGGCAAGCAGTAGCTGGTACCTTCAGAATTAGCAAGGTTTCCTCTGTTTTGTTTCGGCTGCCAGTCATGTTGCCTCTGATAAACGGGATGGGTGCTGGCGGATAGTAACACGGACATCATTCCATGATTTATCTGTTAATACTAAACTCATCTGAAAGCTATTCAATTTAAACAATGAGCTCTTTAAACCCCCAACATTATTTTTCGTTTGCCATGTTAATTTTCGCATTTGTCTGCTTTCACACAGGGAAGTGTCAAGTGCGACTATTAACTTTCACGCCTAATGTTCCTTGTTCCACTAATGCATCAAAGTTACTATTGTGTTTTTCAACTTAGATTGACTTTGTAACATGCCAATAATACTGATTGAAGGTTATTCCAGCAAATGCGCAGATGGAAAGGGATTGAAAGCTTGCTAATTGAGATTTAAGAGAATTGTCAAGATGATGAGATGAATGTAATATGGCCTATTTTGTACTAAACTGGAACCCACAATTCAGGGACTGAACGAATGGGTTTATTATATAAATTAAATCAACAGGCATTAGTGGAGGTTCGATACTTGCTTCCCTTGCTTCCCTTTAGAAACAAAAAATTGCACTTTTTACTGCACACGGTGCAACGGTGCCATGTTAATTGTTTTTTGAAAATATATAGAATCAAACAGAAAATCTTTTTAAGAAGCAAATATTCAATTTTTCAGATCTAAAGAGCATGGACGCCAACTCCATGAGTTAGTAATAGGATTAGGAAGTCGAACTCTAAGGCAATCTAGCTGTTTTAAGGATTTCTTCTAACCTAGCTCGAGGCAAATAGGCTTTGACTGATGGGCTTTGGAGACTAATGTTCCCCTAGAAGAATGAGCTCCCAAAATATAAATAATACACCCAGTTTGTGATAAGAGCTATTTATTCCATCTGGCAAAGGTGGAAGTGAAACTGGTAAGTAGGGCTTTCTGAAAGAAATAAGGAGCTGAGCCGAGTACGCCACGTCTCCTCGAAAGTATGACGTGAGGGCCAGAAGCACTCTCCCTAGATCAGAACACTAAGGGGGTCCATTAGGATGTCGGTCGGTGGCACCACCACATTGCTGGCGGGTGGAAAAACGCCTTTTTCCTCCCAGGAGCAGCAGAACTCACGTCCGCCATATTAGTATAGTAAAACATAGGTCATTTTCCGTCCGCCGAGGAGCCACGCGCACCGCCATCAAAGTGCGCCAGGCACTGAGGCGGTGTGACCCATTGGAGACCCACCGCCGCGAGGAATGACGTCCGCCACGCTCAACAAATTAGGATTGCCAAAACAAGCAGACGCACCGCAGCGGAGACGCCGCCTATTCTGACACAGTGGAAACTCAACAGCGGAGCGCGACAGAAGAGCAGCAGTCATGAACGCCATGGACCCAGCCCTACATATGCATCTGGTGATATACCTGCTACAACACTATCATCAAATGGGCCGCCGCGGACACCGCCACAGGTACGCAAGTACACAAACACAACACACAAAACACAGGCCAACACAGGGTACAATTTCACTACAAACACCATGCTGGAGTTCACAACACATCCACAAGGGCACCCACACATTACCCACCTGGCTCAAAGTCACCCCTCTGCATTCAAGACACACATCAACCGCCAACTAGCAGCAACCTTCCGTTCCAGCTCACACCAATGCCGCGGTCAACACATGCGCACAAATCAGAAGGCAGGGCCACTCCAAGGCATGGGCAGGACACAAAGACCGCAGAGACACACCACCCCCAACCACACAGCAACATACCCCATCAGGTCACAGGGCAGGTGCCCATCCTGTGCACCCCCATGCACACCAACAAGCAACACGCACAGCAACAAGCAAGCACAATACACACCCTGCACCCCATGGCAAACAACCAGGGAGACAGCCACTGCAGGTGTGGCTGACAAGGAACACACAGCACCAGTGCCAATCACACTAAAGGCTGCCAACACCTCCCAGCACAAACACACACAAACAAACATACACTCTGGGTGTAGGTACAAACAGAACACACACACACACAGGGACGCCTGAACTGACGCCTGCATAAAGACCACACACAAACACCAAAGGAACACTCACAGAATCACATCAGAAACAGACATACCCTGACAGCCAAACTGTGGAAGGGCAATGGGAGCACAAACACAACATGCATGCACAACATCATCACTCAAGAACAAAACACACACAACATAACACAAATCACACAAGAAGGGCACCTACACAGACCCACACTGCCACATCAAACTAACAACACATGCACACGCAAGCAAAAATCTACAAACACCGCAGGACATCAGGGGATGCACATCAGTCAATGCCAAGGCCACATACACACACCACTGTATGTACAACAAGCAGCCAGTGCAAAACAAGCACAACAGCCACACACAGACATGACTGATACAACCTCAACACACACACCACAAATCAGTGCAGCACAAATACAACAGCACACACAGGAAGTCAAGCAATACAACATCCTACACACATACATCCAACACAACAACAACAGGATGCACCACTCTGGGACACAAGAGCACAACCATCTTCACCAGATCTCTGGGCAGCACACACAGCTGTAATGCACCTGAACAATCCTGACTAGACAAATAGTACAAAAACATCACACATAAACGAGTTGGGCAAGGTCCAATGTGGAACAACAATCCAGGCCCAAGAACAATATAACATGGTACAGTCCCACAAACAAGTGAAGTAGAGGTGCATACACATGTAAACCAAGGGGATATCTGACATTCAAGTCAACTGACTAGCATGTCAGTAGAAGACATGTAAGTGTTGTACCCCACACAAATAGAGGTAGTGCAGACCTACAATGGCCAGGCACAAGTGGCACACATAGGTGATGGCAGTACATCACACACACCATGCCATGCAGAAGGCTAAAAGGCACCATTTGCCTGCAATGCATGACAAACACAAACACAATGCCAGTGAGGAGCAGCAGGGCCACACAGTCTACAAAAACACACTCAAGACACGTTGATCATCAAACTTACACAAAACTGAAGTGCAAGTCACACAGATTTCACACCCATAATTGACAAAAACAACAAGGAATAATCACACAGAACAGCATGGGCACACCAACACACTGCACAGTGCACTCCAGACAACTCACACAACTGCATACAATCATTTACACAGGGCAGGACAATACAAACAACAGGCACACACCTCCTGGGTGAGACATGTGTGGCCATCACAATCCAGTGGCACACACACATTCACAACCACCACAAAGTCACAACCTTCACACTGCACACCTCATCACCACCCAAGAGCACACATCACATGTAGTCCAGGGGACCATGTCTGAGGGCCAACACAAAATTACCATACACATACACAGCTGGGCACAGATACAGGAATAACACACATACATCATGAGCTTGCCCAGCCTGCATGCAAACATGTGCACAGCATCACACCCATGTCAGCTTCGGCACTGTGCCCCAAGCTGACATGGCAACAACATAGCCAACAATAGCAAACCACTACAAAGAGAATTGCATGACAGGCACAAAATGCAACACAGATAACACAAGGATCAGTGTCTGAATGTCAAATGTCAAATGTCACATTCTTTTATATAGCGCAACTTATCACCAAAAGAGGTCTCAAGGCGCTCTGCAGAAGAAAGGCAGCATCCTTCCTGAGCGGAGAACGTCGGGGGGGGGAGGCAATATTTGGGAAAGAGCCACGTTTTCAAGCTCTTACGGAACTCCAGAAGATTGGAAAGGGACAGGAGAAGGACTGGCAACTTGTTCCAGAGTTTAGGGGCCACAAAAGAAAAGGACCAACATCCATTCCTAGATGTCCGGACCCGAGGCTGGGATAACAAGAACTTCGAACTAGAGCGAAGTGCTCTGAACGGTGTATACCAGACTAGTTTTTTAGCTAAATATGAAGGTCCAGTGCCATGAAGGAGTTTATGAGTTAAACTCAGAATCTTACATTGACATCTCTGGTGCACAGGTAGCCAGTGCAGCTCCTTGAGGTTGGGTTTAGAGGCAGACCTAGGGGGCAATCCCAACTCTAGTCTTGCAGCCGCAATCTGGAGGGTTTGCAGCTTAGTCAGCACACTCTGATTAATGGAAGCAAACATCGCATTTCGGTAATCAAGCCTGCTAACTATCAATCCCTGAACCAGGGGCTTTCTGGTTTCAGGAGGAAGCCATTTAAAGATTTTTTGCAGTTGCCGTAGTATTCCGAAACAAGTTCCAGATACTTGATTAACATGTGCTTTCATGGAGAGAGCGCTGTCAAGCATGATGCCTAAATCTCGTACGGCTTCTTTAGGTTCAGGGCAAGGTCCTAGATCATGAGGCCACCAATTCTGAGACCATATAGTCTTGGCCTTACCGAATAACAGAATTTCGGTCTTACCACAGTTAAGTTGAAGTCTGTTTTCACTCATCCAATTATTGATATGAACCATGCATTGTTTAAATCTGGTGCAGGTTTCCAGGAATTCGGACCTGCAGGTGATAAGCACCTGCGTATCGTCTGCGTAAGACACTGTGGTAAAGCCATAGGATTTTATGATGTTAGCCAAGGGGGAAAGATTCAAATTAAACAGTAGGGGACTGAGAATCGACCCCTGTGGAACCCCCACAGAAAGAGGGGTGTTACTGGATGCACAGGTGTTCATCTTGATGTAGGAATGGCGGTCCTTGAGATAATTCACGAACCAGGCCACGGCATTGCCTCTGACACCAATCTCTCACAACCGATGTTTCAAAATGCTGTGAGAGATGGTGTCAAAGGCCGCCGAAAGGTCTAATAAGATCAAAATGGCTGATTCACCTCTGTCCAGGGTGAGTCAGATGTTGTCGACTATCTCAATCACTGCAGTTTCCGTGCCATGGGCAGCGCGAAACCCTGACTGCGAGGGATCAAAGAGTGCATGAGTTTCAATATAGGAGGAAACACGTTTATTGACTAAGTATTCAAGGACCTTCCCGAAGTAATGCAGTAGGGATATAGGTCTATAGTTCGACATGATAGAAGGATCACTGTTTGGCTTTTTAAGGATGGGCTTAACTTGGGCCAGCTTCCAACTCCTGAGAAAGGAAGCATTCTCGAAGGAAGTATTGAATATGTTGGTCAACTAGCAGCGGGAGTATCTCACTGCACTTGCGTGGAAACAGTGAGACAGTGGGGGAACCAGATTTAATTTTCCAAAGTGCCAGTAGCACTTCTGCTGTGGTGGTAGGCTCAAATTCTGTCAGAGATGGAGATTCAGTGGTTTCAAAGGTAGGCGCGATACAAGATGATGCCACCCCAGTTAAGGACACATTTTGATGGGAGGGTGGAAACGAGGAATAGATTCGCTGAATTTTATTGTAAAAATTTGTTGACAACAAGTTCACCCACTCCAAGGTGGGAATGAATACTGATTGCTCCACCTGAGGGGTGATAAACTCCTTGAGCATTTTATACAATTCTTTGCTGGATTGGGCTGCCTTATTTATTCTTCGCGTGGTATAGAGCGATTAAGCTGCTTTTATATGTTTTAGATAGTTGGAATGAGATCATTTGTAATTCTTGCGATTTTCCGGCATTCTAAGTTTCCGCCATAACCTCTCAGCTGATCTAATGACCATTTTCTCTCTTTTCAAGGCCTCGGTAAACCAAGGTGAGGCAACTCTTTTTACATTGACTTTCGTTTCAGGGATAATTATGTCAAGAGTGTTACGAATGGACACTTCTAATTGAGTGGCCATTATTTCAGTATTGTTAGATCTCTTATCAGGAGGACTGAAGACCCTGTTACCCCTGTTTAAAAATGTGATGCGGGCAAACAGCTTTTTAATGTTGAAGTCACACATAGAGCATGGGGCACAGGCAACAAAAAGCACAGCCCAAAATAACTTTATGCAGCAAGGACACTGACAAAACAGACAACAGGAGTAACTGTCTTTATTGACATATTGCACAGATGTGACAGTAGGACAACAGTAGACAAGAGCAAGGCACAAAATGCTGTTCAAATGCAATACAATCTGCACAGGCAAACTACAAACAGGAAGGCCAGTGTCCATTGTACAGGTGATAGCCAAACACAGCAGAGCAGCAGGGCCAGTGTCTATGGCACAGGTGAGAGCCCAACACAGCAGAGCAGCAGGGCCAGTGTCCTTGCACAGGTGAGAGCCCAGCACAGCAGAGCAGCAGGGCCAGTGTCCATTGCACAGGTGAGAGCCCAACACAGCAGAGCAGCAGGGCCCGTGTCAATGTCACAGGTGAGAGCCCAACACAGCAGAGCAGCAGGGCCAGTGTCTATGGCACAAGTGAGAGCCCAACACAGCAGAGCAGCAGGGCCAGTGTCTATGGCATAGATGAGAGCCCAACACAGCAGAGCATCAGGGCCAGTGTCTATGGCACAGGTGAGAGCACAACACAGCAGAGCAGCATGGCCAGTGTCCATTGCACAGGTGAGAGTCGATCACAGCAATGCAACAGGGCCAGTGTCCATGGCACAGGTGGAATCCCAGCACAGCAGAGCAGCAGGGCCAGTGTCCATTGCACAGGTGAGAGCAAAACACATCAGAGCAGCAGGGCCAGTGTCCATTGCACAGGTGAGAGCCCAACACAGCAGAGCAACAGGGCCAGTGTCCATGTCACAGGGGGGAGCCCAGCACAGCAGAGCAGCAGGGCCAGTGTCCATTGCACAGGTGAGAGCCCAACACAGCAGAGCAACAAGGCCAGTGTCCATGGCACAGGGGGGAGCCCAACACAGCAGAGCAGCAGAGCCAGTGTCAACTACAGGGCGCACAACAAGTGCAAGGCCAGTGGCCAGGGAGAAGTGCAGACTCAGGACATGAGAAGCTGCACAGGCAAGGGAAGAACAGCAGTGAGTGACAAGGTCAGTGGCCAGGGAGAAGTGCAGAGTCAGGACATGAGAAGCTGCACAGGCAAGGGCAGAGCAGCTGTGAGTGACAAGGCCAGTGGCCAAGGAGAAGTGCAGAGTAAGGACATGAGCTGCACAGTGTGTGTGTGTGACAGTACCCTTCCATGGCCAGCAACACCCCCAGGTGGCAAACAATGGCCAGGACTAGCACACCTGTATGAGAGATAGTTGTATGAGGGGGACTGCAATTCACATCTGTGTGTCATGCGGGCTTGGAGCTGGCTGTGTGCCGGGGACAGCAGGAGCACTTGACTGGGGAGACAGAGGCACAGATGATGTAGGCCTATCAGTGGTTTGGCGAGCTGGAGCGCTATTTGGACCAGGTGGTATAGTGGCACATGGAGGTGGAGTCATGCAGACCTGTGACACAGTGTGGGTGGGAGATGTTGGAGGGGTGCCCTTCCACTTTTTTGGAATATGAAATGGCCTCCTTGTTTTGGGTTTAATGGGAACTGGTGAAGACACAACAGGCACACACAGCAACAGTTCCGCATCAGGTGCAGACACTGGACTCCCTCTGGTGATGTGCTGGATCCTGCGGAATGCTTTGACTGGCTATCTCTCTGGACCACCTTTCCCTGTTTGCCCGGTGTCCCACCTATAGTGCTCCCTTTTGCCTGTTTGCCTCGCGTCCCACCTACAGTGCTCTCCTTTGCCTGTTTGTCAGGTGCAGCATCTACAGTGCCCTCCTTTGTGTGTTTGCCAGGTGTAGCACATACACTGCCCTCTGTGTGTTTGCCAGGTGTAGCACCTACAGTGCCCTGCTTTGTGTGTTTGCCAGGTGTAGCACCTACAGTGCCCTCCTTTGCCTCCTTGCCAGGTGTCCCACCTACAGTGCCCACTTCCACATGCTTCACTGGGCTTGGATTAGGAGTTGACGTGGTGGGGGATGTTGCCCTGTGCCCTTCCTATGTGCACCCTTGCCAAACAACACCTCCTCAGTGGGCATAGGCACTGCACGCCTACTTCTGCATGAGATTTTAGGGACAGTAGAGTCCTTTGCTGGTGATGCCTCTGAGGCATGGGAGCCTGATGCCACCCTCATTGCTTTATTGGCCATGGTCTTCCCTGACGGGCTCTTGTCTATGCTTTCTGGGGTGGCTCTGCTCTTCCTAGGGGATGGTGTCTGTGGGCGGGACCGTTTGGGTTGTGTTTGCTGTGTGCTCCTTGTGATGTATCGTGTTTGTGACGTATGCACACCGTGGTCACTTGCATCTGCTGTGGCCACTGACTGGGGGGTGGACAAAGGCACCTGAGCAGGAATGGGAGCATGTGCCTGGTGAAGGGCAGATGTCACTGCGGATGACAAAGCCTGGACTGTACAGTGTGGACCACACAAGTCACAGTGTATACCCTCCATGTATGCAACCACCTCGCCTAATTTCTTGTCATGCTCACTGAAGGCATTGATCAGGGCAGTCTGGCCCACACAAAGCTGGCACAGGAGCTCTACTGACTCTGCAGTGAAGGCAGCAGGGGGGACAGGTGCAGGCTCAGTGGTGCCATGTGTGAATGTAACTCGTCCCCTCATACAGACACGGATACGGGCAGCACCAGAGGAAGTGGATGAAAGGCTGGACACTGGCTGCTGTGTGGTAGATGATGATGCTGACTCACCATCCCCTGTGCCTAACAACATGGATGCATCACCGCTGGCATCAGATGATGTAGTACTCTGTGTCTCAGGCACAGATTCCTCCTGCATACTACGGTCCCCTCAGATGCGCTGGTGAGCTTGGTTTCACTAGCCTCCAGTGCAGCTGTGGTGCTACTTTCGCCACCACTAATTTCCAGGTCCCGGTCCTCCTTGTCCACAGTTGATTCTGCATGAGAGAGATAGGCAGGGTTGTGTTAGTGTCATTATCAGGACAAACCAATCCAATCACTGCAGTACAGGAGATGCCAAAATCGACATGCTGACCAACACACCCTGTAATCACATAGCAGCACCACACTACATAGACCACTACAGTGCCTGTAACACTGAATCCCTGCCATGACTGAGCCATGTTGAGGACATACACCACAACTCTCTGCCTGTGGATTAAGTGTACCAGACATACAATGTGCCCAGCCCACACCTAGGAGCCTGGTGTGTGGACAACACTCATTACTACAGACATACCTTCAGGGAACAGGAGGGGAAAACACACCCCCCACCATTAGGACATGACTGGACACAATGCCAAGTGGGCCATACCAAGCATCATTTGGTACTCTGGGCCACCTTGTTGTCAGGTGTGTGGGCCTCAATGGTCATGGTGCATGCAAAGTAGGCATAAATGAGCTCACACTCAGATTGTAGACCCTGCTGTTCCCACCCTTATAGATTCATCACACTATACCAATGCTAAAGTACCATGTGTATCTTTACACATCTGGCAATGAGGAAGAACATCAGGGAGGGTCACCTTTGTAAGGGCATTATGTCACAATGCATGACACTGGCACACATCCCAGAGGACACTCACATGACATAGCAGAGCTCCACCACACGAACATCACGCGGTCCCCCGCTGCAAAAGGCCCTGTACACATGCATCCACTCCCAGTCATAGTCACCCTCCCCAAATACTCACCCCTGCCTTCTTGCCGATGCTTCTTCAGACGTGCATCCAGCTCAGGATGAGTCACTGCCAATATGCGGACCATCAGTGGAGTCATGTTGCGCCGTGCTAAATGCCCAGTGTGCGGTATCAGGCCCAATGTCATCTCAGCCACGGTTTTTGCAAGCCGACTGATGTCGTCCCATCTCTTGTGAAAGTGGGTGAGTCGTCGGTTGGAGACCCCCAGGGCTCACACCTTTGCTGCAATGGCCCTCCACGCGGCCTTACACTGGTGTACCTTGAGCTGCAGGTATGGTAGAGAAGAAGGGGAAATGATCAGTCACACAGTGTCATGTACCAACATCTATCACCACAGTAGCAAGACACCTACTCATGACCATTTGTAAACTACCAACATCACATACTGGGGGACACCTCACAAGGGCACTCTGCGTGGGCCAAAACCATGTGATTGCATGCATTCATGAGGGCGTACAGGGTCACAGACATGCAGGATGACTGCACTGAACACCCACGTTGGCTTGCAGACATCACCAGTCCCATGCATGTCTGCACACTACATACATCACATTTATACCTGTGTGTGTTTTGAAGCACTGTGTGCAGGCACTGGGCATAGTCTCCGGGTTCACAGTGATTCAGCCAACAATGGCACACAAAAACAATCTCCCAAGCAATTCCTGTCCTGGCACCTACATGTCCAACATCCTGTGGCCCTTGATGGCTGATAATGTAACACACACCACTCACACATAGAACTGCAGGCAGGTAAACCAGTGATATTGGGACACACACACTCCCTCACCCTGGAGACAGCTTATTTGTCAGTGTATGACACAACCCCTCCCCCTCAGGCATATCATGCAGCAGACACCCCACCTTCCCTACAGTTACCTCAACGATTACTTACCACTACATTGGGCCACCATAGAGCCTTGGGTACTGTGCCAGCACCTAGTCCACCAGGACCTCCAGCTCCTTGCTTGTGAATGGACTGGCACGCATCTTCTCTGTCCTTGACATCCCTGTGGCCACGGGACACCTGCGGTGGAAGTGAGTGGTGAGGGGTCCAACGCAGCAGCAGGAGAGGGTCCCAGGCTGCAGGCACTTCAGGCAGCAGCAGCAGAGGGTCCCAGACAGAGGCAGCAGAGGGTCCCAGGCATCAGGCAGTTCAGGCAGCAGCAGCAGAGGGTCCCAGGCAGCAGCAGCAGAGGGTCCCAGGTAGCAGGCACTTCAGGCAGCAGCAGCAGAGGGTCAAAGGAAGCAGGCACTACAGGCAGCAGCAGCAGAGGGTCCCAGGCAGCAGCAGGAGAGGGTCCCAGGCAGCAGGCTCTTTGAGCAGTGGAAATGTGAGGCTCACTCCCACAGATTTGTAGCCCCCTGGGTTTGTTTCTAAGGTGCAAAGCTGCAACAATTGGTTGTGTAGTTCTGCCTCATTCAAATTCATCCAATGACCGCCTCCGCGGTGGCGGAGCACGCATACCGAAATTTTCAAAACTGCATCATGCCACCGCGATCGTCGCTCCCATTGGCTGTAGACAATGCTCCATGGCGGTGATGCACCGCAGGGTCCCGGGGTGTGCTACCGTGATGGTGCATCGTTCAAATTCATCCATTGACCGCCTCCGCGGTGGCGGAGAACGCATACCGCGATTTTCAAAACTGCATCATGACAACCCGATAGTCGCTCCCATTGGCTGTAGGCAATGCTACATGGCGGTGTCGCACCGCTGGGGCCATATGGTAGCTACTGCGATTGGGGTGGTGGAACATCTACACATGTCCATATGCCAGTGGCTACCGCACTTGTGAAAGGGGTGGTGATGGTGTCGAACCACAGGGGCCAGGCGGTAGCTACCGCAATTTGAGGCACATGCTATGGCAATGTCCATCATGAACATTGCATCAGTGGACAGCAACATCCTGGTTAAGGGCACATGATAGGACACACAATGGAATTATCACATATGATACACAGGTGAACGCACTTTATGTGTGAGGCACATTGGTCTGTTGTCCCTCCCATGTCACTTAGGCATTTGATGGTGGCTGATGCTACACAGTGTTAAGCTGGTGTGAATAATGTGTTAGGAATCAATGTGTTGTGTGTCAGTGCTGGCCTTGACAATGCTTGCCCCACTGTATGGTGTTGTAACTTACTTGTGCTTTCATTTTAAGCTCATGCACACTGGGGACATTTTTACAGCTACTGTGATCATTGCGTTTTGGATGTGTGCCAAGTTACATAGATGTATTGATGTGGGACAAGTACAGCAGATGGGAATGAGACAGTCATGACCATCTTACACACGTTGTTGGATAGTATGGTACAAGACATACTAATGTGTAATGTGTGTTTCTGTATGTGTACATTCACATTGACCGATGTGTTGTTTGTGGCACTTCTGTATTGCTAATGGATAGGTGTGCCCTTGTGTGTCTTATATGTCCACCCATGTGACATGGTGTGCAACGCATATCTCATGGCAGTCTTTTCTTTACCGTCACATCCTTACATGTATGTGCAGTGTCAATCTCAGTATGGTTGTCAGTGACATTTGTCCATTTACATCTCAACTAGGAGGAGGCCTAATCTCATACGTCATCTGACAGTGCTGGAGGACATGAAGGATATAACGATCATTCGCAAGTTTTGCCTCAACAGACCGACACTGAAGACCCTTTGTGATCTGGTGGAGCCCCACCTGCAGCCTTGTCGCCACTACCCAACAGCATTCACACTCACATACAAAGTGATGGCAGCCCTCCACTTTTTTGCAACTGGCTCCTTCCAGGAGACTGTGGCCAGCGCTGCAGGGATGTTGCAACCTATGTTCAGCCTGGTGCTGAGGGATGTACTTGCAGCCATGATGTTATTTAAGGATAGATACATACATTTCCCTAGGGGAGCAGAATTGGCTGGTGTGAAGGGTGACTACTTCTATCCCCTTGGGCACATCCCACATGTTGTTGGTGCCATCGATTGCACCCATGTAGGTCTTGTGCCACCACAGACGAGTGAGCACATTTTCAGAAATCAAAAACATTATCATTCGATCAATGTGCAGGTGGTGTACCTTGGGGACATGACCATATCACATATGTGTGTAAGATTCTTACATCCTGAGGAACAGTATTTTGCCCCGGATGATGGCAAATCTGTTACCCCAGCGTGCTTGGATTGTGGGTGAGTATGCCTAGTGGTTTGGTGTGCTGTGTGTGTGACCTGCTGCCCTCTGCAACATTGCAATGTGTGTTTGTCCTAGGTGACTTTGCATATCCCAGTCGGCCATGGCTGCTAAGCCCACTACGGAATCCCAGGACCCAGGCTGACATCATGTACAATGAGGCCCATGGCAGGACCCGACATGTCATTGAGCGGACTTTTGGCCTACTCAAATCAAGATTCCGCTGCCTTGACAGGACAGGGGGATCACTGGCATACGCGCCTGGGAAGGTCTGCAAGATCATTGTGGCATGCTGTATGCTGCACAACCTGGCAGTTCACAAGAGGATCCCCCTGCTCCTGGACGATGATGAGGACCCAAGACCCCCACCTGGTCAGGGCCATGAGTCTGGTGATGAGGACAGTGGAGAGGAGGAAGGAGATGACATGCGTCAACAGCTCATCAACCGCTACTTCACTTGGAGGTGTGTAAAGGTGTACGACTTGTTCCATATGTGGAGGTATGCTGGACTCTATTTGTTAACACCTGCTGCACATGGTCTTATATGCCTGTAGTCTCTTGTGTATGTTTTGTGTACTGTTATGTCTGTGATGCCACAATGACACCGTGACTGTTGTTCTGTTCTGTTTCTCCCTCGGTGCTTCAGAATAATCGTGCCCTACATACTGTACATCATTTGGACACATGATGGACATTTTCTAAACTGTAAATATTGCACTAAAAAACGATCCGGCACAAGATCTCTTGCATCAGGTTTTTTATTTGCAAAGTGGACATGTGAGAGGTGCGGGAATATTTACATGAAGGTGGTGAATGGGCAGTGATTTGACAGTCATGGTAGATGAGATGCAAGAGTAGACACCACATGGATGTGGTGACCCAGTCCAACAGACAAGTGTTATTGCCAAGGCAGTGTGGGAAAGGACAGTCCAAACAGTCGATGCAGTGGGGAAGAGGGTTTCCATCAGGGCTGGCTCGTGACTGGCGTGTGGCTGGTACTTTGACTCCGGAGACTCTCAGGCTCTTCTTTGGACCCCCCTTGATCTTTTTGGTGGTGGGGGCCTGCTGAATGGCCAGCGGCGTCTGAGGACTCACCCCTATCTGTTAGCGCAGGGGAGGATGGTGCACTGTCATCCTGCGGCACAACAGAAGGGGGCGGAGGTGTTGGTTGTGATGCAGGCCTGACCCTCAGCAACGCCCCTTGCTGGACCATGAGGTCCACCATTTGACCAATGCGTGTGTAGATGGACCTCATCAGCAGGATAAGCTCACGTAAAAGTTTGTCTGACCGGCCAGTTTGTCCTTGGACCTGTTCATATGCACCGATGACTATGGTGAAGTGGTCCAGGGATGGTGTGCCAACCTCCTGAGGTCTGGGGGGGACCCTGGCCCTTCCACCTGCCCTGCTGCCACAGACCTTTTGCCTCACCACGGTGGGTCCTCGCACACTCTCCCTGCCCTTCACAGTTGGTGTTGTATCCTGGTCGTCCCCTGGGACCGAGAGGGTGCTGGTGGTGGTGGCCGAAGTGGCAGGGGTGGAGGCACAGGCCGTGACTTCAGGGGTCTACTGTGCAGTTGTTGGTGCAGCAGACGTGGTGGTGAGGAGGATTGGGTCCTGGGACCTGTTGGGTCTTGGCACACCAGATGGGCTGGCCTGGAGCTCATAGTCCAAACTATCCTGGGAGTCCACTTCCGAGAGTCCAGGTACCGGGGAGGAGACTGGCTCTGCTGGTTGTTGTTGTCATCAGCAGCAAGTTCTACATCCCCTGAGGATTAGATTGTGAATGGTCAGTGTTGGTCTCTGTGCAAGTATTCTGTTAGCCTTATGTAATCAACTGTCTGTGCACTACACAATTTAGAGATCTTCACTATTATTAGTAATGACATTACTGGCGGTAATTACATGGTGGAGAGGAACATGAATAACTGGTACATGTAATGTATTGATAAATTGCATGCAACTGCTGCTGTGTGTTTTGGTACAGGCCTCCCTCCCCAAACAGACCTCCCAGGAAAGATGGATACCTAACTGTTAGGTGAGGGTGGACAATGCAATGGCTGACACACACTTCTGGGTGGGGGAGGCCTCCATGCTGCTGGTGTGTGGGACAGGGGTCATGATAGTAGTAGTAGTACAGGCCTCCCTCCCCCAAACAGACCTCCCAAACAAGATGGATACCTACTTGTTAGTTTGTTTGGTGTGCTGCAATGGCTGCCACATGCTCTTGGGTGGGGGAGGGTTCCATCTTGATGGGCTGTGGGACAGGGGGCATGGTGGGAGTAGTAGTGCAGGTCTCCCTCCCCCAAAGAGGCCCCCCAAACAAGATGGCTAGCTACCTGTTAGGTGAGGGTGGACAATGCAATGGTTTTTGGGTTGTGCAAGGAACTACATATCAGTGTGTTGGTTGACATTAGTTTGTACTTACCAGCCTCCATTCCCCTGGCTACTCCTGTGAGACTCTCAGGATGCAGTATGGCAAGCACCTTCTCCTCCCAGGGTGTGAATGTTTTTGGTGGAATGGGAGGGCCACCGCCAGTCCTCTCAGCCAGCTCCCGGTTCTTGTTTCTCCTCTCTTTGACAACCCTCTTGAGATCAAGCCACCGCCTAATGATCTCCTTCTTGGATCGCGGGGTGGTCCCTACTGCATTGACCCTTTAAACTATCCTTTCCCACATTTGTGTCCTTGTGGCTAATGGTGTCTGTTGGACCAGGCTACCAAACAGTTGTGTTTCCACTCTCACTATCTCATCGACCATGACTGTCAAGTCACTCTGTGAATTTTGGCATTTTCTGTGCTGACATGGTGTGTGGTGTATGTATTGTTTGTGGGCGCAGGGGTGTGTGTGGTGGGTGTGGTGTTGAGGTGTGAGGTGTGTTGTGTGGTGGGGGATTGTTGGTGCTGGTGTGTTGGTGGTTGTGATGATGGTAGTGGTGGTGGTGGTGTGTAGGCTGTGTTCTTTTGCCCCTCCTGTCAGATGTGGTGTATGGCCTTCTCTTCTGGAGTTTTGCAAAGGATTGTGGTCAGTGAAGGGGCTGGTTTTATGCTCAGCTGTGTGGGTGTGTCTAAATGGTATTTTGATGTCAGGTGTGTTATGGATGTAGTCCATGGATTAGTATTATTTTTTTAGGGTTCTGTTTTTTAGTTGTTATGTGATTCGTGTTTTTGTGGGGCATGGCTACTTACGTTGTGTCAGTTTTGGCATCTTTGCGGTGTTTTGGCATCGTCCGCCATGTTTTTCATGTTTGATCCGCTGTGGTAGCTATGCTGCAGCTCTTCCGCTGTCTCTCCCATTCACCCTGTTTGTGACCGCGGCGGTCGGAAACACCGGATTGTACCACCGGACCATCTGGGATATACTAATTTCCTATGCGGTTACTCCGCTTTGCTTGTGGCGGGTTATGAGTTTTCCGCTGTTTTTCTGACTGCCGTGGTCGATTTTTGGACGTCTCCGCCCGCGTTGAACGGTTTTTGTAATCCCGCTACCACCGCGGTCAGTCTTTTTTGGTGGATGATCCTAATTTGACCGCCGGTTCATCTGCGGTACTGGCGGCGGTTGTTTCCTGCCTCCATGGCAGTCGTGGTGGTTTTCTGCCCGCTATCCTAATGGGGCCCTAAATATCGGAAGAATGACTCAAATCTTATATGACAAGTGATCATATCAAGGAAATACACAAAAACACATATTTTGACAAGGACATTGTGTTTTTTGAAAGGGACACCAGCCAAGCCATGACGAAGTGTGCTGTATTTTATGCAGCGGGAGACAAAACACATGTTGACAAGGCAAGGCGAATTTATGAAACCTCTGCAAAAATGAAGACGCTACTACTAACTGCACTGCATTGATATATTTGGAGTGCTCAGAGATCCTGTCTTTTTTCATTTGGACCTGTTCCTGTGGAGGGAGCTCTGGCGGCTTTTCCTCTTCCTAGGGCACTGGACACTTATGAGAACTCTTAGACACTAATAAGTAGAATTTCTTAATGACTAGAGAGTGTGCGCGCTACATCCCAGCTGCCTTTTGTTGTTTTTTTATCTGAGCTGAGAATGTTCGGATATTGACTGTATGAAATTCTTATTCTTTGAGACATTGAACATCAGTTTTAGATGAGCAGAATCCGAAGAATACTCCACCAAAGATAACAATGACAATATTTTTGTTCTCCGAGAGATAGAGGTAAAGTCTCCTGAGGGAGCAAAGCCTCTCAGCAACAAATCCAAATGTCTTACATGAGAAATTGTTTTAAACTAAATTGAACAAAAGAAAGTAGAACATTTTGCAGGTAAAACTTTAAGGTTGAGAAGAGAAGTATTCAGGCATGATTAAAACAAAACACTATATTGATGACCCAGAGAGAAGAATATTTGTAAGATCGAGTATTACTCATTCTAATCCCCCAACAGCAGCATAAAAAGATGTTGACTTATTAGTTTATCGCTGATGTGGGTATGAGTCAACAAAATAAGTTGTTCACGGGATTTGCTATAACTGGGATATCTGCAGGAAAGGCATATGTAGACAACCAAAAACCAGGAGGACAATGGCTTTATGCTCTCTCATTGTACCTAGGGCCGAAGTGCTAATTTTACTTGAGCCATATGTATTCTGGCAAGAATCCTGGGACAACTCAGGTTTGCCTGCCATTTACCAAGCCATCTTCTGAAAACTGTCCAAGAGAACCATCTGTTGAAGATGGTCTATTAATTTGTTAGTAATGTTTTTTATGTTGTGAAGGAGTTTTGGGATGTCCACTGACATTTGTTAGAGATCTAGGCCGCAAATATGAGATAACAAAAATGGAATTCTTATCACAGAGATGTGAACTCTCTTACATTTGAAGAAGAAATACGAATATATCAAAAGAAGATTAAGCATATAGGAGAATAGTATTTAAAGATTGGGGCTATATATTAGTTTCTAGAACTAGCAAATCTGGCCTTCAACCAAATAAGAGAGGCAGTTGATTGATGAGTCTACAGGCTAAAAAGTCTGTTACAAGCGTATCCCAGTTTTTTTGTAGACACTTAAACACTGGTGTGTGGATTTCCAATGGAACTTGCACAAAGCTGTTAACAAATTACATACAGAGAGGATTACCTCTGTGACTCCACATCTGTTGCTGAGAACTGGCTGCAATGAACCCCTGACCAACTCATGTTGTTATCTGGTTCTAGTAGATAACATGGGGTGGAAATGAAAATGGCTTTTCTGTTTCAAGCTTACAGATGTTCTAATCACCAATGTGCCAATTCCTTTAAATCTATATCCAGGACAATAATATCAGAGTTGCTTAGCTTCTTTTTGAAAATACGTGTTTTTTAATCTCAGAAGAGCTCTGTACTGATGGGGTCCAGAAAAACTGCTTGTGTAGAAGAGGCTAGTAATCCTACTACTCTCATAAAATGATAAAGAAATAGTTTAGAATAGGACCAGGTGTGAGACACTTTATATTTCAGAGTAAGTAATTAAGTAAGTAAGTAATATTTATTGTTTAGTTTGTTAAAACCATAACAATTTAGAAGCTAGCAAAAAGCGAATAAGAACAATATTGTAACAAACGGTTAAAAGGAAAGACTTAAACATGCTTTCAATTTGTTTCTCCACGGTTTTTCTAAAAAAAGAATGAGTTCAATGTTAATAAAAGTTCAGTGCAGTGAGTTAGTCCACATTTTTTCGTGCTTCCGACCCTTTTAGCACAGCTTTGTGAATGCTTTAAGAAATTTAATCAGCCTGCCATTCAGTGGAGGGTCTGAGGGGTTTAGGCACACCATTATAGCAGCTCTGCAGGATCGGATGCCTCTTTCATTGAAGCATGTTTTTAGAAAGATTACTCATTCCGCCTGTAGTTTTTTACCGGTGCAGATTACGTGGATAAAATCTTCTGTTTGAAAATTGCACAGCCGACATGATTTAGGGCATGTATATAGCCAAGCGGGTTGGTCGGCCAAGGATAGTAGGGATCCAAAGCATAATGCCATAAGTTGCTTTTTTACGTTGATTGAAAATGTTTCGCTCAAATATGTCGCCGCTGCAAGGGACTTATAGTGGTTCATCACCATCCAGGCATGTGACCTTTGTCTAAAAAGTTTTTATCCAGAAGCGATGAGTGGGTTTTTGAAACTTTGTTTACCGCTTGTTTGAAAGATTTATACAGCAAGTTTTTTTCCATAGTTCCATTGTGCATGTAATAGACAGTGATTTGCAGAGATGTTGTTTAAAAGGAGAAGTTTGGTCTTCATTTAGTTCACACCAGAGGGCTTCATTGATCTTTGATGTGGCTGCATTTTGCTTTAAACGGTACCAAGTTTTCACTGTCGCGTACATTTTGCCTATGTCTTCATTTATTAGGCCGAATTCAAGGCGAACCTGGGCTGGAGAGGCCGACCTTTGAATGTGAAATACCTTTTTGTAGATGGGAGCTATTCATTGGTTTAAGAGCTCTCCATTCTCGCAGTGCTGGCATAGGTCAAAGTTGGCAGGATTTTTGCCTTCATTACAACGAGCAAGGGTTTATAGGAGGGGCCCTTGAGGTTTTTGGGCAGGAGCTGAAGGCAAACGTTAGGGCACTTGTTCTCAGCGACATATACCTTTTTTGCTCCGTAAGGTTTCTCGAGTTGTCAATGTAGAGGCCTAGGTATTTGTATTTTTTAACCTCCTCTAGTTGGTTTCCGTTGAGCCAGATTGTCTGTTTATATTTGAGAGTGTCTATTTTTGAATCTGAAAGTTGATGAGTATAAGATATGACATTCACAAGAAAAACTAGCAATTATATGGACTTTCCTGAGGTAAGCAGATATTTTGATGAATTTACAACAAGTCCCTATATTCCATTGGTGGAACTGAGGTTTGTAGATGAGAAGAAGGAATCTGCAATGTATTCATATATAAATGTCATGGAGGCAAATTCATTGTGATCTTGAATGAGCCACAGCTGGCTTGTAGACCTTGTTGGAACACGAGGAGCTGAAGTAAGTTTGAAAGAATGAGAAAGTGAACCGATAAATATCTTTCTGACATCAAAATTAGAGAAAAATTCTGTGTTGTTGACAAATGGAAACTGACAAGTATTCATCATTTAAAACTGGAACAAGCCAATTTACTGGTTGCAAGCAGCTTTCCAGCAGCAAAAGCTTTTCTACCGCAGTTTTCAGCAATGAAAGATATTCTTTTGGCTGTGGAGGCTGACTTGAACAGAGGGAGATATTAAAAAGGATAGAAATGCAGTTAGCAACCATGTAATCGCATAAGATACAATATTAATAATATAGTATGAGACTTTAACCCAATTCACATAGGTCAGAATGTGAAATAGTAACTGATATTCTGAATTTATAATATGCACAGTAAATATTGTCATCATCTGGCACTGTAAAATTACATGTCTTTATGTTTCAAATCACCTTTTTTTAACTGTTGAACTGCCTGGATAATATAGATTTCGGGCCATAGCATTACTTCATGTTCTGCCTTGTGTTGGGCTTTGTAACTATCGCAGATGTATGCCTGTTTGTGTAACAAATAACAACCACCATGAATTTTCAGTTTTCATTATAATTATGCATGATTTTTCTACCATTTAGGATTCATTGCTTACAAATTTCTGATCTTTTGTTAAAGACCCTTATTTTGTGAGTGTCAGACAGGGATTGTATCACAAATATGGCAGATGTGTTGTCTACTTAATTAGAAATGTTAATAATTATAGTGTAACTTGAAAGCCATTTGGTAGGGCAATTGCCATGTTTGTAACATAGTACCGAGCAACAAAAACAACGAAAAAAAATCAGCTCACTTTTGTTTTTAAGTGCTCTCTTTAAAGATTGATGAATGTGATTAGGCCTGTACGAAACTTGCGTCATTTGCTGCATTGTAATGATGCAAAACTACAGCATAATTAGAGGAAGTATATCCCAAACTCGAAAAATTACGCAAACTGTCCGTTCACCAGAATATTCAACTAAAAAAATGTAATTTCAAGTTGATTTCCAGTTGCTCACATTAAAACACTGCCGCTTGCATTCGGATTTGTAATTGTATTCTAAAAAATGATTCGAATGGTCTGCTTTGGTAAAAAATGTACATGAAATTACTGCTGACCTTCCACTTAAAGAAACTGCCACTCATGCTCACACCAGTGCCACTCCCGTTTGGATTTGTAATTTTGCACTTCAAAATAACCCGAATGGTCTGCTCTGGTATAAAAGCTACCTAAAATGCCACTGGCGTTAAAAAATTACCTGGACAGAGGGGCATGGCCGGCAACATGACCGAAGAAGACTTGCCTAGCTTAGCTCTCTCCAAAGCAACTAAATCCGTACTTAGGGGGTCATTATGATTGCAGTTTTTCCGCATCCTCGGGGCCGGCGGAAGGCACCACCGGCCCAGAGGATGCGGGAAAACCGCAGCGGACTGACCAAAGACCCACCGCCACATTAGGATGGCTGGTGGGTCCTGGTTTCCGTCCGCAGCTTTTCCGCCGCGGCTGGCTTACAACCTCGGCGGAAAAGCTCTAATATGGTGATGGTGTCTTCCAGGCACCGTCCACCATATTAGGATGGCCTGTAAATTATGCTTTTCCGCGGCGGGTTTTACGCCGTGGAAAAGCATACGGAACTTCACTGCGGGGGCCCGTTGCGGGCCCCCTAGGTGAAGGGGGGTGGGGGGTGCACATGCGGGGTACCTATGGTACCCCCCTGCATTTGCATGCAGAAAGCGGCAGGCACCGCGCAGTGCCTGCCTCTTACTGCATGCAAATGCAATGCGTGCATTTTTAACATTGCGGCGGGTGCAGCTTGAAGCTCCACCCGCCGCAATGTTAAAAATAGAGGATGTGACCGCAACCCTTGCGGTCACATCCTAATTGCACAGAAGGGAGCTCCGCATGCCATGCGAAGGTTCCCTCCTGCTCTGGGGTCGCGGACGGACGCAAGTCCATCCACGATCCTAATGACCCCCTAAATCCTGCAGTCTAAAGGCATCCAACTCACCTACTTTGGTGCGAATCTCCCCCTCTACAAGGTAGTCTGTCTGCTGAAATGCCAAATTGGCAAAAACCAGAACTGAGAGGCGCGGCAAGACATTATGGTTAGGGCGAGGTTGAGGCTTTATGTGCGGCCGAGAAGGTGGTGAAGCAGGTGAGCCTGGGCTGGCCCAAGTATTCGGAGACCTCCCGGGGCTGAGGTCCAGCACTATTGCCTCCCACCTCCTGGAAAACAGCAGCCAGGACATGGACAGAGTAGATGCTGAAGCCTGTCATATCATGCCGCTGTAGACCCAGGGACCGGGACAGGCAAGTGAGAAGAGCCGCATGACCAAGACCCCTGAGATGGAGATCACAGCGGCAAATCAAGAGATCCTGCTGTGAGTCAGACATGACAGCCAGAGGAGCGCTCCTCATGAGGCTGAGAGAAGGAGACCGGGGGCCAGCCCGGGTGCACTTTTCAGTGTAGGAGACAGAGACCAGGACATCAATCATGCCTGCCGCACTCCACGAGGCTGGGGAAAGACTCACGCACAAGTTATGTCCTCACTGCTGATCACCAGTGTTAGAAATTAGGTCTCTGGTTAGCATAGACTTGCACCCTGTCCAAGTAGATACCATAATCCTAGTCAGGAATGTCAGATCCATAACCTAATTTAAACTTACTTACCCTCTGGTAGCTTGGCACAGAACAGTCAGGTTTAACTTAAGAGGCAGTGTGTTAAGTATTTGAGCAACACTTTAATTGCAGTAAAACAGTGAAAATACCACAAAAGACTGCACAACAGTTTGGAAAAATAAAACATATTTTTTTGAGTAAAACAAGACCAGATTGCTAATAATCCAATAAGTAGAACTTTGATTTTTTTAAAAATTAAACTGCAATATAGTGCTTAGAGTCATAAAGAGTAAACCAGAGCTATCTGGCTGCGCTTGACCGGGGAGCATCTGAAAGTTCAGGCCGACCCCAATCTAGTGCAGGTCTGATACAGGATCTACGCACGTCATGCTGAAAACAGTACCTTTCCGAAGGATGCATCGACATTGAGTGCAAGCTGCGCCGGTTGTGAGTCATGCAGTCGCGTCCCACATAATCGTCGAGCCTCATATGATGAAGGTGCTGCATCATCGGCGAGCCTCACAGTTGTGTCCCTCGTCCTTAAACTTCTAATGATAAAGGCGCTGCGTCATTGTTGAGCTTTCACAATAGAGTCCTGTTAATCGAGCCTTGCAGGGATGTCCTTGAAGCGGTGCTCCATCAAATGCATTGGATGTGACTGACGCAAATCAGGTGATTTGTGAGTTTTTGAAGAAAACAGTTGCTGAACCCACTTTCAAGGCCCAGGACTGGATTGGCACCTCTTGGCAAGACTCACAATTGTCAGAGTCGAGCAACTGCATAGTTTAAGGAAGTTTTTCTATTGCCCTGAGTCTTCAGAACAAGAGGTAAGCCAGCAAAGACTTGAAGTAACTTAGGTTCTTGGAAGATGTAAAGATGCAGGTCCTGCCCTTCTCACTCCCAGACAGGAGGTAGCAGGTATCAGGTCAACACAACAAAGCAGTTTAGCAGAGTGGCAGCTCCTATTGGCAACACTTCAGTCCTACTTCCTGGCAGAATGTCCTCGGATCCAGAGGTTTACTGAGTTGGTGGTGCTAGGGGTCCAGTACTTATACCCATTTGTGCCTTTGAAATAGAAGAATATGAAGAGAGGCCTTTGAAGTCCACAAGGTCCCTACATTTCATGTTCTGGCTCCCGGTGAACAACAGGGTTGTATGCAGCTCCTTTAGGCAGTCATATTCATGTGTAAGTGTAAGCTCTTCCCTCTCATCTAACTTAGGAAGGCCCATCAGTATGGTGATCGGACATCAGGGTGAGAATTACACATCTCAGCTCCCTTTGTGTGTGACTGTCTAGAGGGAATGCAGAATGCCCAGCTTACCCCCACCCCAGACTTGTATTCAGAGCCAGTTAGAGGCAAAGATAGGTGGCATTTTCAGACTTGTATCCTTATAAATTCCAATTTGAAATTACTCTTATTAACATGGAACAAGGTAACTCTAATGTTAACCCATGGGAGAAACAGCCCTTGCAATAAAGAAATATAAAGTGAAGAGTTTTTCACTACCTGACATGTAAAACTTAGTTTTACATGAACCTCTCCCTCCCGCATGGATAGCCGCTATCCAAATGCAAACCCCAGTCCTTGTTGCTCTAAGACGTACCTCCTCCCTGCTATTTGACTTCTATTTGACTCCTATCTGCTCCTCCACCCACTAGCCATTCTACCCCAAGACAACGTGCTCTCTACGAGGTTATCTCTGGATTCAAGGATTAACTCAATGCTGCTCAGCACACTTGGTCTTCAGAACCTATGTAGAATACTGCTTTATTGGACCAGCCCCAAGAAAACGTGCACTCTATGAGGTTATCTCAGGACTCTACCTCAATGCTGCTCAGCACACTTGGACTTTCCGTACCTATATGTAGGATACTGTTTTATTGTATGAATCTTGCTCAAAAACTGTTGTGAAGCGCTCCGGTACCCTCGGGCCAAGCTAGCACTATATAAAACTCCTTAATAAATACATAAATAAACATGTCCAATGGTTTAAATACACTACACTCTACTCCACCTCTTTCCAGGTGGTATGCTTGAGGTGATTACTAAGCAGACAATCCACAGGCATGGATGGACTCACAGCTACCCTCAAGAAATCAGAGACTCTCCCCCCACTTAATGGGAAACAGAGCTCTCAATTGTATGAAACAAATCCCTAGGCAACTATGGTTCTATTTGATCTGATCATTGTTAAATGATACTCAAAATAGGAGTGCAACTAGACATGACTCATTAAATAATGTTATTCTTACAATATATTTAAAAATCTATGATAGACAATGTCTGTATAATTACATGACAGTTTGAAAACAACAAGTTTCATAATTCTATTGTGTTTCATTGGGGTAAAGGCACATGATCAGAGAACATGTGAACAGTTCACCTGATATTAAATGATACTTTAAATACAATAATTGCAATTATGAAAACATTTTAGGAGAAAATCAGAACTGCATCAAAATTAAAGACACTATGATTTAAAAAGGTAAATATGTCATTTATTTACAGGCACATGCATCAAAGGAAAAACCGGTGGCAAACGGGCAGATTCTCAGAATCTGCCCCGTTGCGACCGGTATTTTCTTTTTTGTCCTCATCCGTGCAACAATTATAGTAAGGAGATCTCAGGGTCCCTCTCTTTTCCTTCCGAGAGCGATCTATACCATCTCACCATCCTAGGTGGAATTTATGATGGAACCATCAAGAAGAGAGGGGTGTCCCCTTATTTCCAATTACTATTCTGGAAGGTTGATCTTCGGAGTGGCTTGAGCTAGTCATTATGGCTACTCTTATTTGGCCTTCGTCATTTGAGTTTGTTGCTTGCACTTAATCATAGGACCTGTTAAGGAGCAACTAGGAGGGGCAGCAATATAAACAGTAGTACATTTTCATTCTTATAAACCCATATGCTAATTTTCCCATAACTCCCAAAAGCTGTATTTTTTTGGAAAAGGCGTATTCTTTTTGTCTAAGTTATAGGTTTTAAGCACTGAAGATAGCCATTCTCTATGTATTGGTGAGACAGGGGTGATCCATTTTACACATATCTCTCTTCTAGCCAAAAGGATCAAAAGAAACACCAAATTTTGTTCTTGTTTTGTTAATGTTTCTGCAGTTGGTGTACCCTTTACCCCAAACAATACCAATTCAGTACTCACGGTTAGTTGTTTTCCTAGTACCTCTTCTAATGTCTTACCCACTTCCTTTCAGAAACCATCAAGATGGGGGCACTGCCAGAATATATGCAGGTCATTGGCCTTCTGTAATCCACATTTCGGGCAGGACTTCACCGTGGACCCGCTGAATTTTGATAGTTTTTCCGGCGTCCAATAAGCTCTATGAATAGTATATAAGTGGTTTCTTTTTAATGCAGCCGATGTTACAATTGACCAGCATATGCTTATTGATAGTTGCCATAAATTACTTGTATCCAGCGATGGCAGCTCTTTCCCCCAAATACTCTCAAGTAACTGAAATTCCTCTTCTCCTGCTACTATGAGAGCCCAGTACCAGAATGATATTGCTTTCCTGAAGTGTTTTTCCAGCATTTTTCCTTCTAGAAGTGCATTGCCTGGTTAAGTTTCCTTGATTGACTTTCACCAGCTTAGGAGTTGATAATATTTAAACTTAGATATAGCAGAGTTCGTGCTTTCCTTTAGGATCTCTCAATCCATGATCTTATTCTGATAAAGCAGTTGCCCCCAAACTACTGTTCCCGCCAATTTTAAGGGGGTCGCAAGACAGTCTTTAAGGCACTCTGGTGTGTATGGCGAGTCCCAGATTGGGGCTTTGTCGCTGAGGAGGGGGATATTCACAGTAGATCTAATGTAATACTACAATTTGGCGGCTGCCTTCAGAATTTTCAGCTTAACCTTTTTAAAACGTTTTGGGTGACCGAATTTGAAAAGGAAGTAGCTTGTGTTATTTGTCATTTTCTGTATATACAGTGGGTAATTCTCATATGGGCCTAACATAATTCTACTGTTTTTAAATTGGAATGCTATACTGTACTCTAAAATATCCGGGGTGGCTCACCTTCCCTGGCTTTTCCTTCTCCATATTTTGCTCCATGCAATTCTAGGTTTTTTCGAAGACCAAATAAAACTTGATAACTCTCCCTGGATTTTCTTAATGGACTCCCTGTTAAATTCTAACGGGATAGCACTAAAGACGAAAGTAAATTTAGGCAGGATTGACATTTGGAGGATGTTTGATTTACCCAGAACCGACAATGGTAAGCCAGTCCAAACTTTCAATAACCTTTTGACTTCCACCTGCATTCTATGCATGTTAATCTGGGCTACTTTATCTAGATCTTTAGTCAGGTTGATACCCAGGTATCTAATTTTTTCCCTATTAAAGGGGCTCGAGAAGTCTTCATTCCAAGTCATGGTTTCTGTCTTAGGCTTGTTTATTTGGTAGCCAGAGATTTTCCCGAACTTAGTTAACATCTCTTCAGTTGCTTTGAGGGCCTCCTTTAGATCACAGGTAAAGATCATGAGATCGTCGGCATAAAGGGCCACTTTTTTATGCCATCCTTGGTAAATAAAGGGAACTATAGAGAGATGGTTCCTAAGACATTGCGCTGCCGGTTCAATACAGAAGTTGAACAGCAATGGGGATAGGGGGCACCCCTCGCGTGTCCCTCTCTTTATCAGGATGTGTTCAGTTAGTTCCCCATTAGTATTCTGGCTTTAGGAGAATTATAAATATTTTCTACCAACTTCAATGTATTAGTTCCTAAATCAAAATATTTTGCACTTCAGTCAGGTAAGTTCAGTTAACCCTTTCGATGCTCATGACGAGCTCAGCTCGTCATGATGCACGGGTGAGCTGTGCTGATGACGAGCTGAGCTCGTCATGAAACAATGGGTGCCACAAAATCACAGCACAGGACGGGAAAACGCCTAGCAGCCAAGGTGTTAACTCTATCGAACGCCTTAGCGGCGTCAATAGTGATTATAGAAAGAGGTAAGTTCTCAGAGGTGGCTATATCAATTGTTCCAATAAGCTCATTGGTAAGATCTTGTAAGTTTTTTCCTGCTTTAAAACCCTTTTGGTTAGGATTACTAAGGGAACACATTATTTTGCCAAGTCTTTTCGCTATTATTTGAGTGAAAACTTTATAATCACAATCTAAAATGGATATAGGACGACCGGTATTTTGTATTTGGGATGTGTAGGAGAGTAGGGTCTGCTATCCTATGGTCACCCCAAATTTTTGCTTTTTGCTTCACTGGTTTCTGACTTAATGTGGCTGTGGGCCTGCTAATCAGACCCACAGCCTGCTGTTCTCTCTCTAAATTACTGCCAATGCACTCTAGGTGCATTACGAATTGGAACTGGTTCACCTTATGAGCCCCTGTAATAGTGCACCCTAGGTGCCCAGGGCATAGGTGTATCCAAGGCCTACCAGGGGCTGCAGCACGTATTGTGCCACCCCTGGCCTGGCCTCCATATTTGACACAACTGGCTGATCACTCAGCTGGGGTAAGTCGGTGTAACCACCTCTTACTTAGGCGCAGTATGTCTGTGCCTAACCCTAAACTGGACACATATGTTCCTATCAGCCACTCCTATGGAAGGCCTCATCAATCCTGGAGGCAGAGTGCTTGGAAATATGTGAGATGGTGCTCTGGCATGAGCTGAGCCTGTCTGCAGCTGTCGGGAACAACTCCCTAAGCTGTTCCGGGATATTGCCATACCATATACTCTTAAGTGCATTATAATCCTCGCGGTTAAATGCTATCTTTGGTTTGGCTTTATCAAAACATGTCGAGTAAGGTGTCATACGAATTGGAATACTATCCCCTCGCCAATTCTGGCGACGGGGATAGCATTCCACCCTTCTAGAGGGACACGACATGTGTGTAGCCTTAACCCCGGTTAAAGTTAAACAGAGCCTCAGCTTCACAAAATGGACGCTGCCACCACAGACACAAGTCTGGCCTCCTGCTGCTGACCGAAACTCGGCAGATGGTGGCCTGGACAAAGGGTTTCCTGCCTTGGGAGGTGCGAGCACCACCCCAGACAGGATTTTGTGTATTGGGTAGGACAGGGCTGAATAGAATCAGACATGCCCGGGCACACAAGGTGTCCCCGTGCATAGGCCAGCCCAAACCGGTTCTGGGGCCTTCCAGCCCCAGTCCTGGCGCGGAGCTGGACAAAGGAAAGGGGGTGTAACCACCCCCCTTCCTGGTTCCTCCCAGAGGAGGGACCTAGTAGGTGATCCACCCCCTAGATTGGGAATAAGAGGGGGAGCAGTGCCATTGCACAGCAGATCATCCCGAAATCAACTTTAAACAAGAAGAAGACTGGACTTCGACATTCTGCTGCACAGAAGACTGAAGAGAATCTCCCTTGTGGCCAAGGAGTGACCACCCTGTGAACACAGGTACCAACCAGCAACTCGACGTCTGCTTTGCCGCCGCCTCCCGCCAGAGACCGAGCCCAGAGCCCGACAAGAACCAGACTCCCAGACCTCTCAGAGCCCGATCCACAGTCCCTGCAAAGAAGGGACCCGTGGAGGCACCGAGTGACGTGAGACCGGACCTCTTGGAAGACACCCGAAAAGCTGACTGCGCAGCTTCTGAGGCATCCTCGACGTTGTGCTTTGGGGATTGAGAACCCCCACCACCGAGCAGCCCTTGCACCGAAGATCAGCCCTCCAGCATCTCCACGATCTGCGTGGGGCCCTTTTGCATTGTGCCACTCGACGCGCCATCCCGGCCACTAGCCACGTGGTCAGCCGCCATCTTGGCGACGAACCCGAAGATTTAAACAGCAGGTCTGGTTGCTCCAGACCTACCCAAGCTCCTGTGAAAAGGAGCACTCGCTCTGACCTTGCTGGTCCGAGTGAACAGCATCTTTCAACTTCTGCGTGGCTTGCATTTGCCAAGGCCTGTTTGCTCCGATCAGGTCGCCGACACCGCCAACAGCGAGAAGCCTACGTGGGACAGCTCGTGACCGACTCCTGGACGTCCTCGACCCCGGGTATCCACGTGGCTGCAGAAAGAAGCTACCCGACAACGCCTGTTGGCACCCGACATCGCCTGGTTCCAATCTGGTTCCACGGTAGTCACTGGCTAGTGACTTTGAACATTGTCCCCTCTGCTTTCAGGTCTTCACCTCATCAGATCCACCCTTGGATCCACCGGAACTCTTCTCATCGAGCCGCCTGCAGCATCTTCAGCTCCAAGCACCATCGACCAGCGTGACGAAACCCGACACAACTTCGACCCTGTGCACCCGCTTCCTGTGGGTGAGGTAACTCAGCTCCGCCGGTGCTCCTGCACTGGTACACATCCCAAGGGCCTGTGTTTTAAGTTTCAGCTCCGTAGGTCACTCGGAAGGTTCCTAACTTTCTAACTTTGTGCTTTTTACGCACCATAGACTTTGTATTGAGAAGTGCGTGCACTTTGAACACTGCACCCGAGTCCCGTGGGCCTTTCCCGACTTAGTTAACTCCAGTCTCGAATAGCTCCAGCGATTCCCAAGGCCCTAGGCCTCTTCACTTTCCTCCTGGTATCTCTTATACCACTTTCTTAATATATGGTTTAGGTGGCCCCTAGGGCTCATCCATATTGTGCAACTTTTGTGTATTTTAAACTGTCTTGTGATTTAACGCTTGTGCTTCTGTGCTCATAAAGAGTCCAGGGGATTTTAATAGTTAATAAATCAATATATATTTTCAATATATACCTGTGTGGTGTCCCTTTCATTTGGTATTCAAGGGGGTTGTGTATGGTATAACAGCTGGCTTCACATGCCTTTCAGAGTTTAGCCTAAGACTGCTTTGTCCACGTTACCACTAGGATAACTGGTCTACAAGGTTGAATTACAACCATCATCATAAGGGTTGCTTGGCATGGTACAAAGTGATCACTAGAACTAGTGAGCATTATATACCAGGCCAACTTCTCACATTGGTGGCAGCGGTGGGATCTGAGCTTGCTGTTGTTTTACCATTACAATCTTTGAGATTATCATCTGAAAGATCACACAGGTACCTGCTAGGTACATATAAAACAAGACTAGTATACTTAAGTTCTACTGAACTTAGTTGTTGTAGAGCAAAGGGAGTAGCACACCCTAGCTACAACTACTAGATAGGTTTAGTAGGTAAACACCAGTGTAGGTAGATTGCAACACATCCACCCACACTAGAGCAATGTCTGGAACAGAGGGGTCCAGTGGACTTACTCCTGTTGAGAGTGACCCTCCAAGGGCACCATCCCAGTTTGCTATTTTTCCCTTTAAGGAATTAAGACAGCTTTGTGTCTTAAGGGGTCTGAAGACAGGGCCTTCCCCTACTACAGACCACCTAAGAGAGCTCTTGGATCAGTCTGAGGCTCTAAAGACCTCTAAAGCAAACCCCACAGGGGATGCTGAAGGAGGCCATCCTTCCAGAGGATGATACTGTAGACACCCCTGCCCCTATCATCCTGGTAGATGAGGATGCCTCCACCACTGGAGCTCCTCAGATAGATGTAGAGGAAGAAGAAGAAGAGGAGGAGGAGGTGGAAAGCAGTGAGTCAGATGATGACAGAAATAGTCAGGTGCTGGTCAGTAGACTGAACCAGGCTAACTTAAGTCAACTCGGGAATGAATCAGGTAACAACCCATTCAGACCCCCAGGTGGACTTAACCAGGAGCCTAGGAGGAGAAGGATTCACTCAGGTGACTCTGACAACTCCTATGCTTCTAGAGGTTCTCATGGTCACTCCAGAAGGAGGATGACTAGCCCTCAGAGAAGGGAACATGAGACCAAATTGAGAGAATCTCAAATTAGAGAGGCTGAATTGAGGGTCCAGAGACAAGAGTTAGAGATTTCCCTGGCCCAAGAGAAACTTGCTAGAGCAAGACAGCCTAGAGAGAGTGGGGTAATAGAACCCACTGGTGGCAGCAATATCCACAAGGATAAAGACAGGTCTTTTGATAATAGAAACCTGAGTAAGATTGTGCCCCCCTACAAAGCTGGGGATGACATCCATAAATGGATTACTGCAATGGAGAGAGCCTGCAGAGTACAGCAGATCCCTCAGGAGCAGTGGGCAGCAATCTTGTGGCTCTCCTTTGAAGGTAGAGGCCGAGACAGACTCCTCACAGTTAGTGATGGGGATTCTAGAAACTACCTGGTCCTGAAGAGTGCTCTGATTGATGGGTTAGGCTTAACCACTGAACAGTACAGGTTAATGTTCAGAGATACCCAGAAGACACAGACTCAGGACTGGTCTGAATTTGTTGAGTGTGCCACTAAGGCTCTGGAGGGATGGTTGCTGGGAAGCAAGGTTACAGACTATGAAGGATTGTATAATTTGCTGATGAGAGAACAAATTTTAAATAATTGTCAGAACCAGCAGTTGCATCAACATTTGGTTGACTCAGATTTGACCTCTCCCCAAGAATTGGGAAAGAGGGCAGATAAATGGGTAAGAACCAGAGTTAAGCAAAAGAACCAGAACCAGAACCAGGGTGGTGACCAGAAGAAAACAGACCAGAAGGGTGGGGAGCAGAAAGCTAAAGACCAGAAGTCTTCAACAGGGCCCCAAACTGAGACAGAGGGTGGGTCCCAAACTTCCAAGAAGAAGAAGAAAGAAGGTCAGAAGAAACCCTGGTGTAAAACTTGTAAGAACACCTCTCACTGGACAAGTGAGTGTAAAAAGGGTGGAGCCCCCAGCACTGCAGCTCCTAAGGCACCTGCACCCACTAGTACAGTTAGCAGTGCTGGTCCTCAAGCCAAGGGTTTAGTGGGAATCACTTTGGGAACTGAAGGAGATTCTGACCTAGTCAGAACTCTTACACAGGCTGTTCTGGTTTGTGAAGGGGACATAGATTTGACCCCTGACATAAGTCCCAGTAACCTGGGCAAATACAGACAGACACCTTTGATTAACAACAAAGTGGCTCAAGCATACAGGGACACATGTGCCAGTGTCACCATGGTGACACCTAACTTTGTGGACCCTGGACAATACATGCCAGGCGATGATTACCTGGTGACCAATGCCAGCAATGTCACTACTACACATAGTGTGGCACTTGTTAACTTTTCCTGGGGAGGGGTAACTGGCCTAAAGAAAGTTGTGGTTAGTGCTGATCTCCCAGTAGAATGTTTGTTGGGCAATGACCTGGAGAACTCTCTATGGTCAGAAGTTGAGTACAGGACTCATGCAGAGATGTTAGGGATATCATCACATGTCCTTGCTGTGACCAGGTCACAGGCCAAAAAGTGCCTCTCTGAACCTCAGGTCTTGGATCCTGGAACAATGGACCAAGTACCTCCCAAGAAGAAGAACAGGAGGGTTAAGGCTGCGCCTTCCCAACTGCCTACAAGTGAGGATCAGGCTTCACAGGAAACTGATCTTGAGACCCCTGAAGGAACTGTCCCTGAAGAACTTGAACCTGATCAGGTTGAGTTTCTGGGGACAGGGGGACCTTCTAGGGCAGACTTGGGGCAGGCTCAGTTAACCTGTCCTTCTCTTGAACCCCTCAGACAGCAGGCTGCTGCTGAGGCTGCTGGGAATGCTCAAGGTGCCCATAAAGTATATTGGGACGATGGACTCCTTTATTCAGAGGCTAGAGACCCCAAGCCTGTGCTACCAGGAGGTTGGTTATACCTCTGCAATTTAGGGGCTTCCTACTCACCTTGGCCCATGATATTCCTTTAGCAGGACACCTAGGCCAGAACAAGACTTGGGACAGGCTTGTCCCTCACTTTCACTGGCCTCACATGTCTGAAGACACCAAGGAGTTTTGTCGCTCCTGTGAAACCTGCCAAGCCAGTGGTAAAGCAGGTGGAACAACAAAGGCCCCCCTGATACCACTACCTGTGGTGGGGGTTCCCTTTGAAAGAGTGGGGATTGATATTGTTGGTCCAATGGATCCCCCTACAGCATCTGGGCACAGATTCATACTGGTGGTAGTGGATCATGCCACCAGGTACCCAGAGGCAATTCCCCTTAGGACTACAACAGCTCCTGTTGTGGCCAGGGCCTTACTTGGAGTTTTCTCCAGAGTGGGGTTTCCTAAGGAGGTAATATCAGATAGAGGTACCAACTTCATGTCTGGATATTTGACAGCTATGTGGAAGGAATGTGGTGTCAACTACAAGTTCACCACTCCTTATCACCCACAATGCAATGGGCTTGTTGAAAGATTTAACAAGACCCTAAAGGGCATGATTAAAGGATTACCTGAAAAGCTCAGGCGAAGATGGGACATCCTTCTGCCCTGCCTTTTGTTCGCTTACAGAGAGGTCCCTCAAAAGGGGGTTGGCTTCAGCCCCTTTGAATTGTTGTTTGGGCACCCTGTAAGAGGACCCCTGTGTCTAGTGAAGGAAGGATGGGAGTTACCTCTCAAAAAGCCTAAGCAGGACATAGTGGACTATGTACTTGGTCTCCGCTCCAGGATGGCAGAGTACATGGAAAAGGCATCTAAAAACCTTGAGGCTAGCCAAGAATTACAAAAAGCTTGGCATGACCAAAAGGCTGTCCTTGTTGAATTTCAGCCTGGACAGAAGGTATGGGTGTTGGAGCCAGTGGCCACAGCAGCACTCCAAGACAAGTGGTCTGGACCCCATACAATTCTGGAAAAGAAGGGAGAGGTTACCTACTTGGTGGACCTAGGAACTCCCAGGAGCCCCCACAGGGTGCTCCATGTGAACAGATTGAAGGCATATGTCAGCAGGGCAGACATGGGCTTGCTCATGGCTACAGATGAGGGACAGGAGGAAGAGAGTGACCCTCTCCCAGACCTGCTCACTCAGAACCCTGAGGATGGCTCAGTTGATGGTGTGGCCTTAGGTGGCAGCCTCACTGAACATCAGCAACATGACTGCAGACAAGTTCTACAGGCATACAGGCATATGTTCTCATTGACACCCAGTCAGACTAACTGGTGTACCCATGTGGTGGACACTGGTGACAGTCTTCCTGTAAAGAGCAAGATTTACAGGCAACCTGACCACGTCAGGGACTGTATAAAGACTGAGGTGCAAAAGATGCTGGAATTAGGTGTCATTGCGCCTTCAGAGAGCCCCTGGGCTAGCCCAGTGGTTCTGGTCCCCAAACCTCACACCAAAGATGGCAAGAGAGAGATGAGGTTCTGTGTGGATTACAGAGGACTCAATGCTGTCACCAGGACAGATGCACACCCTATTCCAAGGGCAGATGAGCTCATTGACAAGTTGGCTTCTGCCAAATATTTGAGCACATTTGACTTGACAGCTGGCTACTGGCAAATCAGGTTAGCTGATGAGTCTAAAGCCAAAACAGCATTTTCTACCCCTAGTGGGCATTATCAGTTTGTGGTGATGCCCTTTGGTTTGAAAAATGCACCTGCCACCTTCCAAAGGTTGGTGAACCAAGTCCTCACTGGGTTGGATGACTTTTGTGCAGCTTATCTGGACGATATTGCTGTCTTTAGCTCCACCTGGGAGGATCACCTGATCCACCTGAAGGAAGTGCTTGAGGCTCTGCAGAAGGCAGGCCTCACTATCAAGGCAACAAAGTGCCAGATAGGGCAGAGCAAGGTTGTATACCTGGGCCACCTTGTAGGTGGAGGCCAAGTTCAACCACTGGAGAGTAAGATCCAGACCATCAAGGACTGGTCCCCTCCAACTACCCAGACTCAGGTCAGAGCTTTCTTGGGCCTGACTGGGTACTACAGGAAGTTTGTTAAGAACTATGGGTCCATTGTGACTCCTCTTAATGATCTGACATCCAAGAAGATGCCCAAAAAGGTTCAGTGGACAGAAATCTGTCAAAAGGCATTTGATGACCTGAAGAAGGCCATGTGCTCTGCACCTATCCTGAAGAGTCCTGACTACTCAAGAGAGTTCATTGTCCAAACAGATGCTTCTGAGTTGGGAGTGGGAGCAGTGCTTTCACAGCTTAATGTAGATGGCCAGGACCAGCCCATTGCTTTCATTAGCAGAAGGCTGACCCCCAGAGAGAAACGTTGGTCAGCTATTGAGAGGGAGGCCTTTGCTGTGGTGTGGGCCCTGAAGAAGTTGAGACCATACTTATTTGGCACTCACTTCAAGATTCAGACCGACCATAAGCCCCTCCTATGGCTTAATCAGATGAAGGGTGAAAACCCCAAACTACTCAGGTGGTCCATTTCCCTACAGGGGATGGACTTTACAGTGGAGCACCGCCCAGGGACTGACCATGGCAACGCAGATGGTCTCTCCAGGTACTTCCACTTAGAACATGAAGACACAACTGGTCAAGGTTAGTCTAATGTCCCTGCGTTTGGGGGGGGGTTATGTAGGAGAGTAGGGTCTGCTATCCTATGGTCACCCCAAATTTTTGCTTTTTGCTTCACTGGTTTCTGACTTAATGTGGCTGTGGGCCTGCTAATCAGACCCACAGCCTGCTGTTCTCTCTCTAAATTACTGCCAATGCACTCTAGGTGCATTACGAATTGGAACTGGTTCACCTTATGAGCCCCTGTAATAGTGCACCCTAGGTGCCCAGGGCATAGGTGTATCCAAGGCCTACCAGGGGCTGCAGCACGTATTGTGCCACCCCTGGCCTGGCCTCCATATTTGACACAACTGGCTGATCACTCAGCTGGGGTAAGTCGGTGTAACCACCTCTTACTTAGGCGCAGTATGTCTGTGCCTAACCCTAAACTGGACACATATGTTCCTATCAGCCACTCCTATGGAAGGCCTCATCAATCCTGGAGGCAGAGTGCTTGGAAATATGTGAGATGGTGCTCTGGCATGAGCTGAGCCTGTCTGCAGCTGTCGGGAACAACTCCCTAAGCTGTTCCGGGATATTGCCATACCATATACTCTTAAGTGCATTATAATCCTCGCGGTTAAATGCTATCTTTGGTTTGGCTTTATCAAAACATGTCGAGTAAGGTGTCATACGAATTGGAATACTATCCCCTCGCCAATTCTGGCGACGGGGATAGCATTCCACCCTTCTAGAGGGACACGACATGTGTGTAGCCTTAACCCCGGTTAAAGTTAAACAGAGCCTCAGCTTCACAAAATGGACGCTGCCACCACAGACACAAGTCTGGCCTCCTGCTGCTGACCGAAACTCGGCAGATGGTGGCCTGGACAAAGGGTTTCCTGCCTTGGGAGGTGCGAGCACCACCCCAGACAGGATTTTGTGTATTGGGTAGGACAGGGCTGAATAGAATCAGACATGCCCGGGGCACACAAGGTGTCCCCGTGCATAGGCCAGCCCAAACCGGTTCTGGGGCCTTCCAGCCCCAGTCCTGGCGTGGAGCTGGACAAAGGAAAGGGGGTGTAACCACCCCCCTTCCTGGTTCCTCCCAGAGGAGGGACCTAGTAGGTGATCCACCCCCTAGATTGGGAATAAGAGGGGGAGCAGTGCCATTGCACAGCAGATCATCCCGAAATCAACTTTAAACAAGAAGAAGACTGGACTTCGACATTCTGCTGCACAGAAGACTGAAGAGAATCTCCCTTGTGGCCAAGGAGTGACCACCCTGTGAACACAGGTACCAACCAGCAACTCGACGTCTGCTTTGCCGCCGCCTCCCGCCGGAGACCGAGCCCAGAGCCCGACAAGAACCAGACTCCCAGACCTCTCAGAGCCCGATCCACAGTCCCTGCAAAGAAGGGACCCGTGGAGGCACCGAGTGACGTGGGACCGGACCTCTTGGAAGACACCCGAAAAGCTGACTGCGCAGCTTCTGAGGCATCCTCGACGTTGTGCTTTGGGGATTGAGAACCCCCACCACCGAGCAGCCCTTGCACCGAAGATCAGCCCTCCAGCATCTCCACGATCTGCGTGGGGCCCTTTTGCATTGTGCCACTCGACACGCCATCCCGGCCACTAGCCACGTGGTCAGCGGCCATCTTGGCGACGAACCCGAAGATTTAAACAGCAGGTCTGGTTGCTCCAGACCTACCCAAGCTCCTGTGAAAAGGAGCACTCGCTCTGACCTTGCTGGTCCGAGTGAACAGCATCTTTCAACTTCTGCGTGGCTTGCATTTGCCAAGGCCTGTTTGCTCCGATCAGGTCGCCGACACCGCCAACAGCGAGAAGCCTACGTGGGACAGCTCGTGACCGACTCCTGGACGTCCTCGACCCCGGGTATCCACGTGGCTGCAGAAAGAAGCTACCCGACAACGCCTGTTGGCACCCGACATCGCCTGGTTCCAATCTGGTTCCACGGTAGTCACTGGCTAGTGACTTTGAACATTGTCCCCTCTGCTTTCAGGTCTTCACCTCTTCAGATCCACCCTTGGATCCACCGGAACTCTTCTCATCGAGCCGCCTGCAGCATCTTCAGCTCCAAGCACCATCGACCAGCGTGACGAAACCCGACACAACTTCGACCCTGTGCACCCGCTTCCTGTGGGTGAGGTAACTCAGCTCCGCCGGTGCTCCTGCACTGGTACACATCCCAAGGGCCTGTGTTTTAAGTTTCAGCTCCGTAGGTCACTCGGAAGGTTCCTAACTTTCTAACTTTGTGCATTTTACGCACCATAGACTTTGTATTGAGAAGTGCGTGCACTTTGAACACTGCACCCGAGTCCCGTGGGCCTTTCCCGACTTAGTTAACTCCAGTCTCGAATAGCTCCAGCGATTCCCAAGGCCCTAGGCCTCTTCACTTTCCTCCTGGTATCTCTTATACCACTTTCTTAATATATGGTTTAGGTGGCCCCTAGGGCTCATCCATATTGTGCAACTTTTGTGTATTTTAAACTGTCTTGTGATTTAACGCTTGTGCTTCTGTGCTCATAAAGAGTCCAGGGGATTTTAATAGTTAATAAATCAATATATATTTTCAATATATACCTGTGTGGTGTCCCTTTCATTTGGTATTCAAGGGGGTTGTGTATGGTATAACAGCTGGCTTCACATGCCTTTCAGAGTTTAGCCTAAGACTGCTTTGTCCACGTTACCACTAGGATAACTGGTCTACAAGGTTGAATTACAACCATCATCATAAGGGTTGCTTGGCATGGTACAAAGTGATCACTAGAACTAGTGAGCATTATATACCAGGCCAACTTCTCACAGGATGCATCATCCCAAATGCAAAAATCGCAATTTAAGAAATCTCTAAATTGAGATTCCTTAAATTGCGATAGCATTTAAGGAATCCCAAATTGAGATTCCTTAAATGCAATGGCCTTCCTCCTGATCAGTTGGGCCTTTGAAGTAAGCTTTTGAATGACAAAGACAGCAATGGGACGGCTGTCACATAAATAAGGGGCCAATCAAATCTAAGCAAGTGGCAAGAAGTTTTTTTGGGGCATTTAGGGCACTCCAGCATATTTGTGATGGAATACCCCAAGTGCCAAAGTAAAAATTTGGCCCATAGTATAGAATCCACTTTTAATACTGTGGACGTTTACGTCAGAGTGCCTCATATGACAAATTATACATTAGCCATTTTATTTATAAACACAATGTATTATATTAAATTGATTTCAATTTTTTTTATTTTATCTTATTTCACATAGCTGACTAAGTGTAAAGTACATGTCATCATCAAATTCAAGAGCTTGGAGGCTATACACTTTTAATTCATTTACAAAAGTGACATTCCGGTAGCGCAAGGGGCCTCATAAATGAGGGCCTTTATGTCATGGTAGCTGGTAATAAATCTGCTGTAGTGTTATGCGATTGGATATTGGCCCTTTATTGATGTTTGTAGTGTCAGAGATTTCACCAAATATTTTTCTCACCACATATGAATATTGAATATTGAATGAAGGGATCTTGTCATGAAATTTCTGCAAAGTGATATTGGAAGTATATGTTAAGGGATGCATTGGTACAGAGTGAACTCTTGTGACTGAATGTCAGCCCTCCCACTATCCCTTTATTGTTTGTAGAAGGACATACCAACAACAGTGTACTATGGCAGATGTAGATACTATCTTTCTAAAACTATTTTTGAATACACTTTCCTTCCTAGACTAACTGATGGCTTTGATATCTTGTTCAAATTCCTACTAGTATGGAAAGAAATTTTACAAATAACTCAACCAGAGTTTCGAGCTAATACTTCAAATGCGTTTATGCACAATACTGTGCTTTTCTTCTATCATATGTATCATTTGAGGAGATAGGTAAGTAGCATATTGCTTTGGCACATATGACTGATTTGCAACTGAAATGAAGGATGATAGCACAGTACCTGTGGCCTATTCGGGAGGGGCGTGGCCAAGTCGACCGAGATGGCGTACGCATCTTCCTAGTGCTCTGCTCGGCAGCCTGTTCCTCATCAAAGTTAATAGATTCCAGATGCCATAATCCAAAGTTAAAGCCCCATGCCCGATGCACAGAACCTCAGGGGGCGACCTGGCGTGCTCATCTGTACAATAGTGAAGAAGACTGCTGCCCCGCCGGTGACATCATCGGACCGGCAGGCTCCTGTAAAATGGCGGGCTAGCCGTAATTCAAAACTCGGGCTGAGACGAAGAGTGGAGCAGGGCTTGTGAATCTGGACCCCCCTCCCGAATGGTGGCTGATCGGCTTAAGTGGTGCTGAGCTGCTGGGACCGAAGGTGAGAGCTGCGGGGGCATTAGTAGGATCTGGGCAGACTGTGGCGACCTGACCCCAGTGCGCAGCGGGGATGGAAGCACCGGAGCGCTCCCCAACATGTGGGCCCACCACCAATCAGCGGGCCATGGCAGGGAGGAGAACAGAGAGTGGGCGGACACCCAGCGGCCCAGGGAACATGATTAATGCAGGCTTAGCTACATGAGCAACACCAGGCGGCGGAGCGGTGTGAGATAGCTGCACGTCATTTCTGGGACCCGCGCTCCAACGGGACATTGCAGCCGGCCGTAGAACAGGATATCTTCGGTGGTGGCGCCCACCCCTTGCATGACACCGGGATCTGAGGTGCATGGGGAAAGGGGGGCATTCCAGGAGAGGGGCAGCAGTCAGGATCCGGGGGCTGCGTGACAGATAGGGACAGCCGGGGGCGAATCTCCCCCCCAACTGTGGCCCCTGCATGGCGTCAAGGCCGCTTCATCACTTCACTGCCCCAGGAATGCACAGGTGATGTGGCGGTTGTAGGGGGCAGAAGGGAGAAGTACGAACCCACAACACTCCACGAAGACCACAGGGCAGCCCAAAGGAGGAAGGCCCGACCACTTGCGTGAGCTCCCGTAGAGGTGGGCCGATGCCTGGGCACCACTGCACACAACTTAACAAGAGACCCCCAAGGGCTCTTTGTCGCGCAGTGATATCACAGGAGACAAGCCACACGACAGAACTATCTGACAACCCCCATCTCACAGGACCCCCCAAAATGACTTGATAGATGCCCCCCACCGAGACCTCCAGAGAACACTAGCGGGCCCGCCGACTCGGTGCCCCTGGGCTTCAAGTGGGATCCAGTGGGTCAGAAATAACACCGCAGGACACATGCCTGGGGCACCAGACTGATAAAGTGTACCATTGATCCCCCATGCCACATGTCAAGGAGCACTCTGACCGGTAACAGCAGCGGAAAGCAGCTAGTGTGAAGTGTTCACAACATTCGGACCCCTGAGAAAGGCTGGGGCCTGCAGGCAGTGAAAAAAAGAGGACAGTTTAGGACTACTAGGAGAGAGACTGAGAGAGGGGACCAGAACCCTGAAGCAGAGGACACTCATTCAACCACTGAATGCCCCTACCTGTACCGGGAGTAGAAGCGGGTAAGCAGCAACTCCCCTAGAGAAGCCCTGCCCTGCACAACTCCTGCAACCCACGGATACCCCGAAAGGACGCCAACTATCACGGTAGACGGAAGCGCTCACTACAGGGATAAGTCCAAGCAAGAGAGGTGACGGGCCCACGGAAGATGTTGAATAGAGTGGTCTGCCATACTCAAAGCAAGCAACAGACCTACATGCCCTGAGACCCTGCTCCCCGTGGGTATCCAGTGACACGATCACCATGGGTGGCCAACGCGCAACAGGAACAGCACACGCCTCGGGACAGCAGAGAGTGACCTAACCCCAGACCGCAAAGCCGCCCGGTCAAATGGAGAACCACCCCAGTCGATGTCCACGTCTGAAATACTCGACAAAGTCCTAGCGGCGAAAGAACATTCTAGAGTCACTATGGAAAACAGTGACATGAACTGGTACCATAAGTACGGTACCAGCAAACCATCTTGAAAGACCTACAAGCTCGGGTAAAGAATCTAGAGAGCAAGACCGATGACCTCGAAGGGCGCTCCCGGAGGAGTAATATTCGTATCATGAATCTTCCCGAGGGCGTGGAGGGGTCAAACCCAATCCATTACACCACCACATGGTTCACGTCGTTCGCGCAAGCAATGGACTTGACCCCTTATTTCTCAGTAGGGTGGGCGCACCGGGTCCCGGCTCGCAAGCCGCTACTGGGACTCCCGCCTCGCCCCTTTCTGCTGAAGCTCCATCACTACCAAGACAGGGACACTATCCTTCGAGTGGCCCAACAGCATGGGAACCTTTGGGTGGTAGACAAGCAGGTCATGCTGTTCCCTGACTACTCCCGAGCCGTTCAACGGCTGAGAGCCACCTTCCTTGAAGTTAAACGCGCCCTGCGGCAAAAGAGCATAGATTATTCTCTATTATTCCCGCCCGTCAAAAATAATACATGATGATGCCATGCACCTCTTCACGGACCCTACGGAATTGCGGGCCTGGCACATGTGGCACACCAGTATACTCCAGAAGCTCACAAGACTACCGCCTGAGTAACCGTCCTCGGCGCCCATTCAAGAAAGTCACCCTCACGCAGCTTAACACACAAACAAACTCCACCACAAAAAACTCCCGACAACTGGAGCAAATCATTAACGAACACAGGAGAGCGCTACAAGAAGCAATGAAAATGAAGTCGGAAGGAGAGAGTTTAGATGGAGACAGAGGCCTGCGTCTGTTCAGCTCAGAAGAAGAAGACACACGCACGTCAAGAAAAGACTTAGTAACCCCCCGGTAGTAACTCCCCAGGAGGTGGATTCACTGATATAATTGATGTGACATTTTGAGGGATAAAGTCCACAAAGTCGGGAATCAGGATTAAGACACCCACCGACAAGACAATGCGTCATTCGTGCACAACAAGGCTGGAAGAGGTCATCGCGGGACATCATAACCAGAGCGGAAGGCAGATTGAAGTAAGCAGCACTGAACAGAAATGGCATCTATGGGTAAAATCTATTACATAGTCTACATGCAGGTGATGGCAGTGGTAGCAACCAGTGGAGATGCACGGCCACCCCCCCTAGCAACGAACTAGAGAGTGTATATGGACTACAGTTTGGACGTATCACCTCGCACAATACGTCCCCCGAGTTGGGAATGTTTCCTGCTGTTTATTGTTGCCCCTTTCCTTTCCCCATTTTCCCAGGCATCAATAACAGAGAGAAGACACGGACATGTAGGACATGGAGGGTGTGTGAAGGACTGGCGATGTGCCGAGGGGAGGGAGCAGAGGGCAGGGAGGTCTCAGTCCAGAGGGAGTTTAGGACTAAACAGCAGACAGGATGGCACCTAAGATCCCAAATACTGATATAACAATTCTCACATTGAACGTAGGGGAATGCACACAGCCATCAAGCGCTATAACATATATGCATACATAAAGAGATAGCACGTGCAGATAGCCCTGCTGCAAGAGACACACCTGACTTCCACAGAGGTAGAGCGCTTACGTAAGAAATGGCGTGGCATAATATGTGCCACAACCTACTCCGTCTTTGCCAGAGGCACCTTCATCTGGATTAGACCGGGGGTGCGGTTCCGGGAACAATCGCGGGTAGTGGACAAAGAAGGGCAATACTCGTTACTAATGGGGCTGTTAGAGGGTCAACCACAATTAATAGGAAGCATATATGCACTGAATGTAGTACAAGAACAATATTGGAGACGCCTTACAGGAATACTAACCCAGCACACATCGGTCCCATGGCTCCTGGGAGGGGATTACAACTGTGTCTTAGATGTCAACTTGTTCAGATCCCACCCTCCATCTACGCACTCTTCAGCACACAGACAAACGGAACATTTTAGGCAATGGGTGGAACAATGGGCACTGGTAGATGCTTGGAGGGCACAGAACCCAACCATACGGATCTATTCCTTCAATTCTATCCCTCACAACCTTCGAGTAAGACTAGATAGATTTCTGTGTTCCCCAGTGCTCCTCCCCAAGGTACAATACATAGACTACTTGGGCGAGGGGTCTCAGATCACAACGCACACATTATTACTCTAAGATGGAAACCACATCACCCCCCGGTACCGACATGGAAGCTGACCCGCGAGTGCCTTACCGACCAGGCATTCCGCCAAACACATGGGGAACCCATACAGGAATACTTCACGCTGAACGCCGGCACGGCATCCTCCATATCATTTAAATGGGAGGCATTCAAAGTCGAAGCCAGGGGGCATTGCATCCAACAAATAGTGGGGGTATGGAAAACATTGGAGAACGCATTGTCGACAGCAGTATCACCACCAGCAGAGCTATCGAAAGATAGCGATAAAGGGATAACTTGGATCTCTCCGCCGCTTTCGATACGGTGTCTCACAGGGTGCTTCTCCATCGCCTAAAGGAGGTAGGCATAGAAGGAGAGGCTCTGGCGTGGTTGGAGAGCTTTCTGTCTGGTCGGTCCCAAGAAGTTAGGCTGGGCTCCCATAAATCCACTCACAGGGAGCTCAATAAGGGAGTGCCATAGGGCTCTTGCTTGAGCCCCACACTTTTCAACATATATGTGGCCCCCCTCGCCAACTTAGCAAGATCTTTCGGGTTCACCCCCGTGTCGCACGCTGACGACACCCAACTCCTTTTTCCCTTCAAAAATCTTACACCTGCAATAAAAAGATCCTTTGCAGATGGCATGAGAGCCATTGCAGAATGGATGTCATCTAATTGTCTGCAGTGTAATGTCGGGAAAACCGAAGTCATGCTGTTCGGCCAAGCGACGGCATACTGGTCATCGGACTGGTGGCCCCTAGAACTAGGACCTGTCCCCATTCCCAAGAGTAAGGTTAGAAACTTGGGAGTTTTATTTGACCAACAACTCACTTTCAAGGATCATGTTAATCAAGTAGCCGGTACCTGCTTCCGGGCTATAGGGATGTTAAGACGAGTCTTCCCCTATTTACCGGACCACTACAGAAAAACACTGGTACAGGCTCTTGTTATCAGTAGGGTAGATTACTGCAACGGATTGCTCCTTGGAGCTAACGAGGAAAAATTCAAGAAATTGCAGGTTATCCAAAACACAGCAGCGAGGATTGTCCTGAACGCTCCACCAAGGACCCCCTCCTGCCCCCTACTGACCAAACTTCACTGGCTTCCAGTAAAGAAGCGAGTCCAGTTTAAAACTCTTTGTACCATCCACAAGAGCCTGACAGGGAAGGGCCCTAAACATCTGACTGACATCTTCCAGCCCTATACCCCTGGGCGCTCCTTGCGCTCCAGTAACCAACAACTACTGAAGGTACCTAGAGTTAAGAAGACCAGGCAAGGTGGCCGTGCGCTGGCCTATACCGGACCAACACTCTGGAACTCATTGCCGCCGGAACTAAGGTCTCTCACCAGCCACATGATGTTTCGGAAAAACCTAAAAACGTACCTGTTCCCCAGTAACTAACTGTCTTCCTTCCCATTGGATACACTATTATACCTCACCTCATTGCAGCCACAGCGCGGAGATACCCCTTCGGGGGTCTATTCTGGTGCTTTATAAGCATATAAAATAAAATTAAAATAAATGAAATAGCCACCCCAGCACAAGTTGCACATGCTACAACAGTACATGCAGAAACCCTGCAAGATCTCTGTACACACAACTTTAGAACCTATGCCACCAAGGTACACAGGGAAGGTAACAGGACCGGAACGCTGTTAGCTTGGTTAGTTAAGCAGGACACAGAGTTAAACCAATTACAGAACTCAAAGACAAACTGGGATAGACATATTGCAGGTGTTCCACGGCTTTTACGCTGACACGTACAGATCCCCAGTACAAAGGCTACACCAAGAGCTATCTCAATTCCTTGGCCCATCAATCATGCCCAGCATCACCCCCGCAGACCAAAAAGAACTAGACACAAAAATTAAACCCCGAGACACAACGCACGAAATTAGAACACTGGCTCTCAACAAAGCCCGGGGAACAAGCATGGGTGGAAAATCCGTTCCGCTCGTGGATTTTGCGGATTTTCGGTAAATTCGCGATCCGCGAGATTCGCAAATTTCCTGCAAAATCCGCAAATTCGCACGCAGCGGATTTTTTTTTCTTGGTGATACAATTTTGCGGCATGCGGCGTTCACTTACCGTCTTTCAGCGTTTGCCGAGTTGTTTTTCTCGATATGCGAGTGCTGCGCCATTTTGGATCTTGCGGCGGGATCCCGCGGGAGTTTGGCGACGCATCGCGAGAGTTCGCAATTGCGAACATGTAGGTGCGGCAGGCAACAACAATCTCGCACTCGCGAAATTACAAAATTTGCAATTCTGCACAAGAAATCCACTAGCAAGCAGCATAGACCTTCTGATTTTTATCAGAATAACTCCTCAGGTTGACATTTGCCTGCATTGTTTGGGATTTGAGGCCTTTTGACTCTCTTTGGATCACTTTTGGATTAGAAATCAACTTTCATAAGTAAGTTTGTTTGGGGCATTACAGTTTTTGTTCTGCAGAAAGCACTCAGCAAGTGCAAAAGTTCACTCATCATTAGTAACCATTCCCTGTAGTACTTCCTGAGGGCCCCTTCCAGAGTTCAGTTGCCTAAGTTTGTTTGGGGCATTACAGTTGCTGTTCTGCAGAAAAACGAATTTTCAAAAATGAAAGCACTCAGCAGGTGCAAAAGTTCAAACTCATCATTAGTAATAGTAACCATTTCCTGTAGTGCTTCCTGACTGGGGCCCCTCCAGAGTTCAGTTGCTAGTTGCAACAATTGTATGACCCTGCTCTGACCCTCACAGCAGGCTCATAGAATAGCTACAAGTAGGCCACAGAGGTCCTGGAAAAAAAAAAGTTGCACTGCAACAGAAAGCAAATTACAGATAAGGAAGCAGGTGCCAGACTGGAATTTTAAAACAGTGACACATTAATAAACCAACCCCAAATTAATTCATGTCAGTTGAAGCAGGGCAGGTGTGCTTGCTTTCCCCCCCATAATCTACAGTGATGATGAACCAGAGGGTGGCATTGATGTACCAGAGGGTGGCATGGGTGAAGCAGAGGGTGGCAGTGGTTAAACATAGGGTGCTGGGAACCTGTGATGATGAACCAGACGTAGAAACAACATAGTCGCGACCGTTGCGAGCCGACAAGTAAGTTCGCAATTGCGAACTGGTACCAAACCCTCCCGAACTGGCAGAAACCCTTGCGAACACACAAAAAAAATCTGCAAATTTGTGAGAATTCGCGGATTTTGCGAATTGCGAGTTCGCAAGTACACAAATTTGCGAACGCCAGATTCGCAAAATTCGCCCATGCTTACCTGGGAATGGATGGGTTCCCGCTAGATTAATATAGCGCCTTTACACCTCAGTTGGCACCCAGGTTGGCAGCCATGCTCGACGATGAGCTGTCCAGGGGTGAGCTCCGCAAGTCAATCTTAGTGTCGTTCCTGAAGCCACATAGAGATCCAACATACAGACCAATTGCTCTGCTGAACGCGGACTGCAAAATCTTAGGCAAGATACTGGCGGATCGATATAGTCAAATCCTACTCCCACTGGTACACCAGGACCAATGTGGGTTCATCCCAAGACGCAACACTTGCTTAGGCTGTTTCATATCCAGGACGAGGTAAAAGACTGATTCCCAAGGGCAGCATGCCTGTTTTTGGACCTAGAAAAGGCCTTTGATACTCTGTTATGACCGCATCTGATTGCAGTCCTCCAGAAAGTAAATGTAGGCCCTGTTCTTTGGGTGTACACGCAGCTTCTCTATAGGGGCCTTACCTCCAGAGTCAGGATAGGCAAATCAAAATCCGAGTCCTATACAGTAGGATGCCCTCTGTCCCCCCTTCTGTTCACCCTGGCAGTATAACCCTTAGCGATACGACTAAGAAGAAAGAGGTAAGTATGGGGAATTCCAATAGCCGACTTGGTGCACTGTGTATCATTATATGCAGGCGACCTCCTGATTTTTGTCTGAGACGTTACCAGTGACCTCACCCTTATATGGTCGAAACTGCAAGAATTTGAAGCGACTTCTGGTCTCAAAGTTAACTGGGGCAAGTGTACGATCTTCCCACTTAGCCCTCACTTGGCACCCCTAGACATCACAGTGGGAACCCAGACCATCACCTGGAATGCCACGGCCCCGATATTTGGGTGTGCGCCTATATCACTCTCCTGCCGACCTATATGAAGGAAACCACCAAAAGACATTAGCGGGGTTGCGAGCAGCAGTTAACTTTTGGAAGACATTGCCCCTGGCTCCCATTGGATGGGTAGCCATCGCTAAAATGATTATGAGATTGTTATATAATTTCAAAAACCTTCCAGTAATACCACCAGGATCCTTCTTTAAGGAACTAGATACATTGCTCACAGCGCTGATTTGGGGAGATGGGCGACATAGGATAGCCCTGAACACACTACAGTTGGAAGCAACCCGAAGGGCCTGGGGGTTCCATCACTTGAGGCGTACTTCCTCATGGCACAACTCCAATGGCTATCTCATTGGGTTGTAGAGCGACACATAGGAGAAACAGTCACCGAGGCAGGCCGCTTACCCCTTCCAGCAGTCAAGAGACTATTGACGCCAGGGACCAAACCCTCATGCACATATTCCCTGCAGGTTTCAGTAGCCCGCAAATGTATTATGCGAATACATTGCATGTCTAAGGAAACCGTCCTATATTCCCCACTACTCCCACTGGCTGGTTTCCCATGGAAGGATAAATATACTGCAGAGGCCCTCAGAATTTGGACGGACGGATTTGGTGGATCCGTATTTGCCGAAGGACAGCTACGGACATATGCCCAGCTGACAGAACAGTACGACCTCCCGGCGGGACAATTCCTTAAACATAGACAACTTTTAGATAATGGTAAATGCTAGTGGTAGGCGGAGTTTGAATAATCCCCTTACGCAAATCTCTGCGAAACTGCTAAAAATCTCTGCGAATACGCAAAAATTCCACAAACATGCAAAATTGTTTGTTTGCAATGCTTTTTTACTGTTCGCAATCTCTGTTTGCGTGCTTGGGGGGAAATATCTCACAAACTCGCATTTGAGAATGCGAAAAAGCAAAAAATTTCGCAAAGTCACGGAACAATGAATTTTGGGCAATTTTGCGTTCTCTGTGGAAAGCGAAATTACCCAAATTCCACGAACAGAACGAAATTTAACGCCCAGGCTGATTCGAGAGCTGGTCAATGTCCCCCTAGATGCGTTGCGACAGACATGGGAGGATGAGGTGGGTCAGGCATTCCATGATAAAGAGTGGGAGAAAGCATTAAATACCCCAAAAAAGTATCTAGGAACGCGCCCTTCAAAATCATAAAATATAACATTGCACAACGCGCATATCTAACTCCACACAGACTTCACCGTTTTTACCCAGACATGCATTTTGCCTGCCTCCGCTGTCAAGCTCCAGAGGAGGACTTTAAACACAATGTCTGGGACTGCCCGGTTTTTAGGCAATACTGAGATGCGATCCTACAGTCATTCCAGGTGATGATGACCAGTCTCCCAAACATATCCGCATGGGAAACATGCGCCCCAGGGGTAAGTCGTCAAAATAAAACCTATAAGTTACAGTGGCGTTTCTCATCCCGGGCCCTGCTCCTAGCGAAGAGGGGAATAGCCATGTATTGGTGGGCCCCAGCGGGACCTCCAGCGGAGGCATTGGTAGGTGCTAAGAAAAATGGGGAGCAGCGGAGGAAGAGGCACTCAGAGGTAAGAAAGTCAAAGGGACACGTAAACATCCAGTCTCAATGGAATGGGCACAGATGCTCTTTCAATTCCTGCAGCCACGCATTCCCAATCCCAACACTCATCTCAACCCCCCACAACACAGGTACCGGACCCCCGGAATAACTGAGCAGCACCCATCACCTAAGTAATACCTAAGATAGACTAGACACACTCCTATGCAGCCCCACAGCCCATCCCTCCGCCATCCGGCACACGTATCGACATTACAGTAAGCAATCACAGCCAGTCACTCTACTGCACACCACAACGCTTCCCCCGGTCGCTCCTATCCCACCCTATATGCCTGATCTCCCCCCACATTTCTCAGGTTTGTTTTACCCCCTTGGTTTGTTTCGAAGTTAAAATTATCCATCAGGGAATACATTCCGAAATCCTGATTTAGGGTCGACATACATGGGTAAAGGTGAGGGCGAAACATCAACCCACACCCCCAGAATACAAGCCCAACAAGACTCAGCATGACATACTACAACATGTCAGGCCAGGCTGGAGGACGACTCCCAGGCAGATGTAAGTCACCCTACCCAAGTTGTGTTGCTGTACGATAAGATCACTAGATACATTGGAAAAGCAAATTGTTAACTACATACCTGTAATTGTATGTTATGACAATGCAATGATGCAACAACAACTTGTACAAGTAAATGGGAAAATCTTAATAAACAAATTTAAACAAAAAAACGGTGGCATATTATGATCCTTCCCTTTGCTAAGGTAGGTGTGTACTTTTTTATATTAACTCTGTGGCTGTCTGTGCATTGTGTACCTTTCATGTATGATTTTATGGGGTCAGTTTCATAGCTACATATGCTCCTGTAAATATCTTGGATTTCATGGATTTCCTTTCTTGTTGCTAGCCTCTAAGGCATCAGCCCTTTGAGATAGGATTGATTGCATCCGCTGTCTTGGGAACGATTCTACTATTTATTAGAAAAACTGGGCCAAGATAAACTCCTCCAACAATTGACTATCAGTATTTTCAAATTCGGGGGAGAAGAGAGGATATGATCGGTCCAGAACACTTTCTCTCGAAACTTACTAACCTTAATAAACAATGTGTGTAGTTCCAAAATAATGGTTCATATTATCTATTATAATAAGTAGAAGATATAGAGGTCAACCATAACAATTAAATTATGGAGCACGATCCCTCCCCCAGCTATTGTTGGCATGCTTCATAATTGCGGTGTGTTTTGCATCGGGCTAGCACTTCAATGCCCAACGAGCTCCTCAAGGGGGCTATTTGCTAGAGATCTTACCAAAAAGCCTTGAAGTCGGAAGTTTCAGACTCCATGTGTGTGCATGATAGATTGGCCAGGAATGGTTATTGAAAGAATAGATCAAATTAACCTAAGAACCCCAGTAAACACACTTTAAATCAAAGGTCCTCTGTTGAGGTTAACAACAGTGGAGACTTTGGGGAAGTGCTCCATGAACATGTTTCTTGCTGTTACTGTCCCTACATCGATCAGTGGCAATTCATCAGAATGATTGGTCCAGTGCCTAATCTACATGATGGCCCCTCTTTCCTGAAGTTAAGTATTGCTGTTCCCTGATCGATGGGTCCAAACCTGGTGTCTCACTGCAAATAAACAATGTGTGTTATTAGTCTGCGGGTACCCCAGTCTGAGGAAACTTGTGTATATGACCTGGAATGCAAAGATAGACGAGACATACAACATAAATCATAAATAGAATATCTGGATGCTGCGTGAAACAAACTGATCTTCTCGTATGGTGTAGTCATGCATGCACATCATCAGCATACTTAGCTTGTTCATGAAAACGGTGTGCCTCATCCCACAAATGGTGTGTAAACACAAGAACATGCCTCCTGCATAATCAAGCCAACTCAAAAGTTGCAATTTTCTCCTTCTAAAATAAATATTAAAGGAAAGCCTCACCCACAACTCTGTTTGAGTTGGGTCCTTTTGATACCCACATTGCTGTGGTTGACATCTACATGGTCTACATATCACAATAGACAGTCTGAGCCAGAAGTGTGGCTCACTGGTTAGAGGAGGCAGACCTGGAAGCAGAGTTCAGCCCGGGACCAGGGTTCAATTCCCGGCTCGGAGGGATCTTGAGTCCTAAAATGTCCATGGACTTGACAATTCTCACTCTGGTGCCTACTCGATTCACGGTTCACACTCTGCGACTCTGGACAATAGCTTGCTTAATCTCCACAACGACCCCTCGGGCGGGATGCCTGGCTTTCACCTTGCGGATACCCTGCTGGGGTTATCTCACAGGGGAAAACCAGGACGGGTTCCCTAAGCAAGAGCTTAGAGACCGGTTGGTGATTTGTGCTATATAAATTCATGTACATTCTGAACCATTACTTAGAAACTTTACTCACTGTTTATTATTATCAATCGTGAACACTTAGAGGTTTCTCAGGAAAGATAAGATTAGGGTATGTCAGTGACACATAATGATTGTTTGTGGCAATGCTTCTCTTTGAGTAAAGTCAGGTACTTTATGGCAAAGGGAAACACGTCAAACTTAAACAAATTAGCAGAACATTAATGTAAAGATGTGAGTCTAAGAGAGCTAGGTTTACTGAATATCTGTCAACCAACCGAACCACCTTTGCAATATAGGTTCAATTTGACAAGATACACCATACAGGTGAAGCACTATTCCTCAGTTAATAAATAGTCTCTGTGACTGTATATTTCTTAATACTCTCACTCTTTCTCTAGGCTGCAGCAGTGTGCTGGACTATATACTTATAGCCTGTACTCACCAGCAGGGGCAGGACACCTGGCAATGACCTGGAGCAATTTATATCTATCTTCATCTATTCCCACTTCAATGTAGCTGTGGTGACGGATGAGGCTATTCTTTGAAAGAAGAGAATTTGTATTTTCCCATCCCCTATCTATTAATTAGTACCTACTGTGCTGACCGCTATTTTTTTAGATGACATTGTATTGCTCATGAATGTTAGTATGCCGTGCCTGAGTATGATAGGACTGGGTGCAACTTATGGTGGGACAAATAACATGATAGATGTTGCTGGAACATACAGAATTGGGTGAGTTGTGTCCAAAATCTGATAACACAGCTTTTGTAATGGGTTGTCAACATGCGTTAAAGAGAATGGTGTCACTTTGTGAGGAAATGATGGATTGTGATTGCTTAGAGAATAGTGTGAGTTGTGATAAATATTAGGTAGCATACATGTGTGAATAGGTTGACATTACTGCAGACAGCAGTGTTAGAGGTCATATGTCCCAGAGTGATAGTAGGTAGATCTGTTAGTCAGAACTGCATACAGCCTTATTTTGAGTTTTGAGTAAGTAGGACGTTCACCAAAAAGTGGGATCCTGTCCACCCCATTTAGAGTGAATAGACAGTCTACACACTGCAAATAAAGCAAAAAGAATATACTCTGCATTTTGGTAGATGTCCTACATGCTGCAAACTCTATTTAAGGCCCATAGCATTTGTACCTATGAGTGTCAACTCCAGCTAGAATTCTAAAAATGCCTTCAGCGTTGAGTATCGACAACATCTTCTCTACCCAGAGTTGAGAAGTCTGGGAGACATGCCACCACTTCCAGGGCATCTTTGTGTTTCCTGGAAGCAAGGGAGCATACTCTCCTTTCCAGATTGTTCCACAGCTTGTGGGTGTTTTCTAGAGAGCATCTGGTATTGGAGACTGCATCTACCTAATCCACAATTCAAGTCAGTGTTTCCCTTTATGTGGTGCATTGTTGTTTCCTGCAGCATCACAGTTAGTTTTCTGCGAATCTTGGTTGTCTTCTACTAGTCATATTGTGGCAAGGATCCAAAATGCTGCATGTTGTAAATGGGAAATGGTTTGTGTAGTTTTAGGTGCCTCCTTTATAGCTTGAGCTGCATGTTTTGTTAATGTTTTGATTTTGACCAGGTGCAAGTAGACACATCTGTCAACTTTAAAGGAGACGTCCACAATCTTAATTCCAACCCACTATGGAGGTCCTCCCTCGTTAGGCTTTCTACATCCCTCTTTAATAGAAGACAAGTTTAAATATCACAGAGAAATTACTACAATGTCAAAGTTGACAAAGTATTACTGTTATCAGAGGACATAGGCTTCAACAGGGGAGGACTGAAAAACCAACAAGGTACCTTCCTCTATCCTAGTGGATGTTGGTCCGTCAGACTAAACCCTAAACAGGCATTCAGTTAACTGTCAACATAGGAGTTAGGACCTTTTCTGTTTGCCATAACGTCTGAATTTTTCTGTTGTAGAAAAGGTATGACATTGTGATTTTTCCCCATGTTTTGATATTTGCATTACATTCTGGGTAACAGAGTGTGCTGGCATGCAATCAGCCACATCACTCTGGATCCCATGAGTTCATGCATTTGAGAAATGTCTGAGGTTTGTAAGTTTCTCTGGGTGACAAATGTCTCCGTGCTCCAGTACTGCCCACACCAACTGTAGAAAAAATTCCCTGGTGTCTATATTGTGACTCCCTGCTCAAACCCAATGAAATCCTGTTTGGTACCATCACAATTAGCAAACCAGGCAAATCATAGATGTAGGTCAAGTCTTTTCAGGACTAGCTTCTTGTTTGAGAAAGCTGCTAATTGCACTTTTTGGGTAAATAATGAAAATCTTATAAATGTCACAGTCATTGGATTTTCCAACCAGTCAGTCAGGGTGACGGAGCACTGGTAACTAGTGAAAGAAACCTTTGGATGTATATATGTTTAAAATATATGGATGTGATATTTTTTTTTACAATCCGGGATTATTCCTGTCACCCAAATGACAAGGACACTAAACAGGCATTACACTTTTAATTTCTTTCCAAATTTCCTAAATTACTGCATCCAGTTTATTACTTCTGGTTACCCTGAACCCATAGAAAATCCAAACAAACTTGGGATTAGTTCACTTAGGAAACTCCGAGAAACAAAATAGTGTATTTTCTGAGTGAGGGAGAATGAAGGAAATTACACAGTTTTTTTAAACAAAAGATACATTCTGGCAAATGTCATGTTCAGTGTGCTCTCCTGGCTAGCCAATCAGGATGAGAAAGATCTCACATCCAGGTTATAGAAAAAAACCTTAGGATGCACAGATGTTAAAAAAATAAATGGATGCAATATGTTTCCAAATAGGCCAAAGATAGGTACCATAATCTAGCCTATTGCTTTCTGTTGTCTGACAAGTGTCCCTAATGCACTGCATCCACTTTAACAAATGTGAGCACCTTGAACCCATAACAAAATAAAATGTCTGGGATCCTCATGCTAAAAAGACCCCAAATAACAAATGCGATATTCCAGTCTTGACAAGGATATATTCCTGCATAACAGAGATGGAAAAACCGAAGAGCCGATTCACAGAAGTAATCTGAGACAAAATCCTACACTTACTACTTTTGGTATTCACAGAAGGCACTTAATATTTATGTTATTCACAGAAATCACTTATGACTATTAACTTCATGTCCACAGTCGGGCCGTAATTTCTGCACTCGGGCCGGACTTTCCACACCAAGAGCGAAATTTCCATCTCCGGGCCGGAATATCCGCCTCTGGGCTGGATTCTCTGCAATCAGCTGGAATACCCGCATTTGGGTCTGATGATTATATCAAGTGCCTTCCATCCCCCACCATACTCAAGTTGAATGTGTGCTCACTCATGATAATTAGTGCAACACATCTGCAACGGTAGGGCCTACACTGCTTGTGTTCATCCTTTGTGCCTGAAATTGAGTGCATCATGTGGCCGTAGAAATGTAAAGTTGAAAACACACTTACCATTGTAGGTCCAATGAAGTCCTCCCAGATTTCAAGATCCACAATGACTTCTGCTACATGGTTGGCTATGATATCTGGCCAGGGAACACACACACTGGGCAGATGAAGGGCCATGGTAACTAAACCCAAGAATAATGTACCTGAATGCTCATGCCCATATAATGTGCCTTTAATCTCCACTGTATGTTGTATGTGTTTTACGTCACTGTTGTCCTGCATCTCAATATGGCATTTAACCACATGCCAGATCACATTGTGGTGGCTAGTGAAAGGATGACACAAAATGTATGACAAGTGAGTGCTGAATGAAACAGAAATAGTATCTAGTGTCATATTGAGTGTACTAGACACAACTGGATTGTAATTCAATGATATGAAAACTCTCTAGCAAAATTCCAATGGACAAATCATATTGAATTTGGTGTGGATGAGGGTCGCAGTGATGCCAGTTGTGTACTTTTGTGCTGGATTTATGCTCTGCTACAGTGAATCTTCAGGAAGTTACATAATAAAATCTCTTGGTTGAAAGGTACAACACAAATCCAGTGTAGGCAGCAACCATCAAATCTTTGCAACCTACCAACAATGTAGGATCTGAGTCAAATGTTGCATTCTGCTTGCCTCCTCTTCTACTGTATCCACCTACATACATGAGTGTATAATATATGAGGTTAGGATGTCTGCTGTACAAGACATCATCCGTTGTCAGCTTAGTTCTACCATGATGTGGGAAATGGATTATGGGAACAGAGGACACTCAAAGGATGGACATTACAAATCAGTGATCTCTCAATCCAAAATGAGCTTTGTGACTTCATGGGTAGGGAAGCACAAATGACACACAAAATGTACCTGACTATTGCACATCTCAAATATGAACTCTGCAATGCAATGTTTGAACTGATGTGCAAATGTGAAACTGGTCAGCCTTTGGATGTCCACTCCTTTTAACTACTCAATAGACAACATCATCCTCATGAGAAATATTAGTCTTAACAGTGAAAGTGTACCCAATGTAATGCAGTGGCATACTGATTATTTCTCCCCTTCCTTCAAATATCAATAACCTTCTCATACACGTTTTTCTGTTGATGTGTCATCTCATTCATGTCAGTGCAGTGTGGAGGTAACAGCTGGCAATTGCTGCATGTGAGCAGGGGCCCTCATGTAAAGTCCATGATGTAAACATGCTGCACATTGTCCAGGAATATCCTATCAATGGTCATAGAGAATGACATATACATGTTAGCTCATAGCTGCCATCTGGCGTACTGAAATATTGACATGTATGTCTCATCACAGTTGCTGACAGGATGACACCAGTGCAGTGTACAACACCATCCCGGGGAATGCAGGACAGACTGGCTTCAGCAGTGAAACCCTCTCACACATGTTCATCAGGTAAATGTGTCAGGAAGTGTTTCCTTATCAAAACAATGACTAAGATCAAAAGCCCCTTCTGCATAGAACCTACAGTTGGTGTTTACAAAGTTACATATGTATCATAAGTGTCACATGTGCTTGTTTGTAAATTAGTAATGCAGATGTTTGGGAATGGTGTCACTACCCTCTACAGCTTCTGGATCGGGGACTGCTTCATCAACAAAATCTATGAGGAGCATGCTTCAGCAGTTGACATCAGGGGGATCGCAAAGGGACACACAACTGTGGCTGGAGCTGGTGTGTCTGCTTGTGCAATGCACATCTCTGTTTCACCCCTCACTGCTATGGTGTGAGCTGTCACTTATAGGGGTACCCAAACCAGGTCACATGTGCGTCATCTGTTGATGCACATTACAGTAGAGCCAACCCTCGTGCTTCACCAGACCTTATATTAGGTCAGTTACTTATCCTGTTGCAATCTCTGTGTTCCAGGGGATGATGATGTTGAGGAGTGTGGACCTTCCACCAGAATTGGGCGACAGACAACACAATGGTTGGCTCTACTGTAGTGGTGCAGGTATCCCCTGGGCACAATTCTCCTATCCACAGGCTTCCACATGACACCCTCCCCCTGCTGTTGGACCTGGTGGTCTCATCTATGGCTGACCCCTGCTGAGAGGGCCTGCAAATGGCCATGGTGCCAATTGGGAGGAGGACTTCTTCCAACAGCAGGCAGATGTGAGGACAGACATTCATGCCATTGTGGCCACCCTGTCAGACATGTCTGTGGCCCTGCGTAAATTCCCTCAGGTGGTAGATAGACAAACCCATGTTTTGGATAGGGTGGATAGATCTTTTCAAGACATGTAGATATGGGGCTGTGGCTAGACACCGTAGAACATCTAGCGAGAACAAACTTGGATCATTCCCCAGTCCGACTAACATTAACTTCTCCAGTGATAGGCGTGTCTCATAGAAAATGGAGACTGATGGCGCTTACATTGTTAGACATGGCATTCCAAATGGAGCTGGGGCAAGAAATCACAGATTTTTTTCAATGTAACTTAGAGCCAGTCACACGTATTGAAACAGTATGGGAGGCCTTTAATGTTACTATATGTGGCTTCTGCTTCGCCAAAAGCTCAGGGTTTTTCGTGATAATTGCCAAACCTTATAGAAATTAGAAGTGGAATAGCTTTTACTCTCTCAAAATGGCCACAGTCGTAAATAACATTATCAAGGAGCCCACCCCAACCCACCAGTAAGGCTAAGTCTGTTTTCACTGTAACTCCTATGTTTACAATTAGTCTCAACTGAAATAGGACTATCATCCTATTATAGTCCTAGGGACAGTGAAATAGGACAATACTCGGGATAACCTATAGATCCCCACCTGCTCTAATGTTCAGTGAAATAGGGCTACTCTGTTGTCTCCCTCTTTCTATGGAAATAGACAAAGGACTACATAGGTGTTCAGGTAGATCTCTCCCAATGTGTCGGCTATCTTAGACTGTCTTTACCATGGACCGCCCGCAGATCGTCACTCCAGTTTAGAATCTCCATTTATTCCTCATGCATCACTTTCCTCAATATTCATTCCCCTAGCCTCAGTCCCTCCCCATCCCCCTATCTTTTCCCCCTTGTTCTTCTCTCACAATGGAACTTGCAGGCATACACACCTACAACATCATTTACCCCTCTAACGTCACTTAGAAATCAGCCAAACGATTCAAACACAATTTCATAAAACTGCACCCTCTAACTCTCTTTGCTGACCCCTATTTATTTCTCAACACACAACGGGATTACTACCACTGATTTAATTTTCCAGATTAACCAAAGAGCCCAATGGAGGAAAGCTTTCCTTACCTCACTTCGATCTCTTCCTCAAGGAAAACTGCACATGGTATTGTTTTATGTATTTGCCCCTCCCAACTCTTCCATGATACAGCAACTATCACCATATACAATAACGGAATTATCCTCATCCAAGACACAGACCGCAACCTTAATCTCCTGGACAACATCTTCCACACCATTAAAAACCTAGTGTATAAACCCCAATTAGTCACCCAATCCTCTACCAGCCCCAACACACAACTAGTTACATCACCTATCCAGACTGAGAGCCTCCCCGTTCAGCCACCCTGTCCACCACCGACATCAGAGTCTTACAATACTTCCACCCAATTTACCCCCTGCCATTACACCACACCGTACCCCTCCTAAACTACCCAGCACGCCTTACATCCCTCTACCACCCTTTCCACCACCGACATCGGAGTCCTACGACTCCACCCAATTTAACCCCCGGGCCATTGCACCTCTCCTCACTGGATCAAAACCACCTAGCATACCCGAAATCCTCGCCTCTCGTCCACCCCGTCCTTTTCAGTCATCGGATTCCTTCGGTACCTCTACTCAGTCTTCCCCCTCCAACAACTCACCTCACTACTCCTCGACAACCCCACACATTCTACCTCCCAGCACGGTCGACACAGCTTTTGTCCCTCTTATTGATATTAAACTCTGCCAGCACAGGACCGTAGCTCCCCTTTAACCCTAGCAGCAACATCTCTCCTATTCCGACATCCTTACCTCATAATGCTACTCCTGACAAGTATTCACCCCATCACAGCCACCCCCTCCGAGGTCAGGCGATGCTTATTGCGTTACCACATCATCTCACAGATAACACATCACCCTCTGAGTATCTCCTGCTCCCTACCACCCCTTCCACTCCCACTCCCACTCAACAACCAGCCACCCCCTCAACTCAGCCTGCAACATCCTCAATTCATCTATCACCTCGCACAATACTACCTCCAACTATATCCATTCCAGTACCTTTGCAGCCATCCATACGCATAACAAAGCCGCCAAACACATTCATAACTACACCCGACCTTAGACTGGAGGAAATAATGTCTGCTCTTCACTAAATAAAAAAGGAACTCAAATCCTCCAGAACCTCTAACTCGAATGAGCACCCATACCGCATAACTCGCACCCCTAAACCCACTCCTCCCAGTTCCCCACCACAATATATCATTGCGCCCAATATGAAACACCAATTCGTTCTCTGAGAGCAATCTCCTATCTCTTCTACTTTCCTATGAACCCTCTCCCACGACTTGCCTAACTTCTTCTCAGATGACCATACCTACTATCACCTAACTATGGGCCGAAAATGTGTTCCGCTCGCGGAATTTGCGTATTTTCTGCAATTTTGCAATCCGCGAATCTTGTGAAATTGCAGACAAATCTGCAAATCCGCCCACGGGACACATTTCTTCCAGGAAGCACTTACAGGGTTACAGCAGGTGCCCAAGTTGAAGCTAATTTCGTTGTAACCATTTACAAAATGGTTACAAAGAAATTAACTTCAACTTGGGCACCTATTGTAACGCTGTAAGTGCTTCCTGAGCGGCGCCTCGTTTTCTACTTGCAACTATTCTCTGACTCTGCTCTGACCCTCAAAGCAGGGTCAAAGAATAGTTACAAGTATGGCATGAGGCTCCTGTGACAAAAATTAAACCTCAACAGGAAGCACTGACAGATAAATAAAGCAGTTGCCCGAGTTGAAGCACAGGGAGGTCTTCGCATCCATAAGTTTCTCGAGCGTGATCACCTTGTAGTTCCTGTGGCCAGGAGGCTGCTTTCTCCTCACCTGCTGCCCTGCTCGCTCTCTGACCCTTTACACAAGAGGCATGTGCACACGCATAGAAGCCCCACACCGCACACTAGCAGTATCAAACATTTTTCCCACCCTTTTCCAACTATGATGGACAGCTCACTCAAGGGACCTCAGCGCCTTTTGGCACAGTGGCAAACTTACAGGCACACATGGTCAACTATATCCATTCCTGTACCTTTGCAGCCATCCAAACGCATAACAAAGCCGCCAAACACATTCATAACTACACCCGACCTTAGACTGGAGGAAATAATGTCTGCTCTTCACTAAATCAAAAAGGAACTCAAATCCTCCAGAACCTCTAACTCGAATGAGCACCCATACCGCATAACTCGCACCCCTAAACCCACTCCTCCCAGTTCCCCACCACAATATATCATTGCGCCCAATATGAAGCACCAATTCGTTCTCTGAGAGCAATCTCCTATCTCTTCTACTTTCCTATGAACCCTCTCCCACGAATTGCCTAACTTCTTCTCAGATGACCATACCTACTATCACCTAACTATGGGCCGAAAATGTGTTCCGCTCGCGGAATTTGCGTATTTTCTGCAATTTTGCAATCCGCGAATCTTGTGAAATTGCAGACAAATCTGCAAATCCGCCCACGGGACACATTTCTTCCAGGAAGCACTTACAGGGTTACAGCAGGTGCCCAAGTTGAAGCTAATTTCGTTGTAACCATTTACAAAATGGTTACAAAGAAATTAACTTCAACTTGGGCACCTATTGTAACGCTGTAAGTGCTTCCTGAGCGGCGCCTCGTTTTCTACTTGCAACTATTCTCTGACTCTGCTCTGACCCTCAAAGCAGGGTCAAAAAATAGTTACAAGTATGGCATGAGGCTCCTGTGACAAAAATTAAACCTCAACAGGAAGCACTGACAGATAAATAAAGCAGTTGCCCGAGTTGAAGCACATGGAGGTCTTCGCATCCATAAGTTTCTTGAGCGTGATCACCTTGTAGTTCCTGTGGCCAGGAGGCTGCTTTCTCCTCACCTGCTGCCCTGCTCGCTCTCTGACCCTTTACACAAGAGGCATGTGCACACGCATAGAAGCCCCACACCGCACACTAGCAGTATCAAACATTTTTCCCACCCTTTTCCAACTATGATGGACAGCTCACTCAAGGGACCTCAGCGCCTTTTGGCACAGTGGCAAACTTACAGGCACACATGGTCACTGGGGACAAATCTTCTGGCCCTTTATGCAGCTGCAGTGTAGGAAAAGCACTACACATTTACACAACAAGGTAGCACTTACTGATTAGACAGTGGGGGGCCATGCTCAGCGAACCAGAGGCTGCTGTTGGGCTACTTACTACCTGCGCTGGACTTGGGGAGCCACTGCGATCCACCAGAAGTCTCCCCCGCCGCCGCTAGCAACAACACACAGCCGCCGAGGGGGAAAACTACAGCCCCAAGGTCTCGTTGCTCTGTCACCCCGCCCTCTTCCACACCCGGAGGCGCTTAAAGGCGAGGCTTTCCTCTGGCAGAGCGGGAGCAGTGCTCAGCAAACCGGAGGCTGCTGTTGGGCTACTAATTACCCCTGCTGGACTTGGGGGGCCACTGCGATCCACAAGAAGTCTCCCCCGCCGCTGCTAGCAACAACACGCGGCCGCCGAGGGGGGAGACTACAGCCCTTAGGTCTCCTTGCTCTGTCACCCTGCCCTCTTCCGACCAATTCTGTGCCCGGAGGCGCTCAAAGACGAGGCTTTCCTCCCACGTCGCAGGACACGCGCGGGCGACGCTGGGCTAAGCCCAGGCAAAGGGCGGGCCATCTGTGGCCATCAGAGGCCAGATGAGGCCGGGCAGGGCCACCCCCCTTGCATTTAGCACCTGATACAATGGACAACAAGGTACTGTCGACATTCTACTGGCCTTTAAGCCAATATGAGTCACTGCTAGAAAAGATTGTTAATTTTACTTTTATACAGGCTTGGAACTATCCTGCCAACTTATATTGTCATATACAAGTCTAATGCACCTACGTTAACTTATATATTTTTATTACTACATTTTCATAATTTTTTATTCCCCACTTGGTTCTGGAACTCTGTAAAATGGGTAAAAAGGGTTGCTTAGAAAAAAATCACCCATCACTTCAGCATACACCTGTCGAGAAACAAACATCAATAGACAGGATACTAGCAAAAGCTCTGGGGGCAGTAGCCACAGAAATTGAAAGAACGGAAAGGAGATTGTCGATTATACCTAATCTAGCCACCCGTACATTGATTTCCGCATCTCCTGATGAAACAGACCCATCACTACATGAGCAGCCAAGCGATTCCCCCACAGATGTGGAAATTATAAATGGGGAAATCCAGACAGGTAGGGCCCGCCCTAAGCTAGATAGAAATACTAAAACTAATATAAGACCTAAAAAAAAGCCGCCGACAAAGCGGAAAATTGTGCAAGTTAAAAGTGTGGATCCAGTAAATCCACCAACGCTTAATATGTCAGGCGATCGTGCCGTACAAACAGATGAACAGCCTGGGTGGGTGGAAGATTTGGTAACTAATTTAGAGACTCAGTTGAGAGTCATTGTCAAGGAGGAACTCAGGCCGATTTGGGAAAGCCTGGAGGGTCTAAAACTAATAATTGCAAAGGGAGCAGATACTAAGAGTATGCCCCAACAAGAGATTAACCCCGGAGGTATTATAACAAACTCCCCATTGAGAGACCAGCCTAATATTAGTACGAGCAGAAGAGTACTATCGCCAATAATTAATATAATCCCACTAGCACAATTACAGGCCAGGACCACCACGGAAAAAGAGCAGGATAATCCTACTACAAATCAAGCAAAGGGAAATATGGCTAAACAAACAGCAATAGACTGTGTTGGGGAAACTACAAAGATTGATGGGAAAAGCAGACCAGTAGTAAGTTCTCGGTCTGATCAATCTGATCAATTCTCTAAACCCCCAAACATAAATCTACCGCCTGCATCAACCCCATATGTGTTGATTCTGGTTGGGATACCTGAGTTGAGAAAGGGACAGACATAATCTCATCAAGAGTTAAAAAATAAATGTTTACACTGGCTAAACAACCACAGCGATTTCAGCTATGAAAGCCCAGAAGAAATTTTAACCACTAGAAGGGTGGGGTGGATTGGTCAGCGCCAGAATGATATCTATGGCAATTGTATAGTTATCAATTTTAGAAATCCTGCTGTTACTAAAAGAATTCTAGCATCTGTAACAGGTAAGAACCCAAGCAATATTTTTTTACTTCCCTTGGGTTTTTTCTACCCCATCAGAGCAGTACCTCCGAGGTACCAGTATGGTATCCATACGAGGTGGAGATCCCCTGAGCCTAATCACTTCCCGATAAATACTCGCAAAAACTGGACAAATCATCATATCTTTAATATACCTACAAGCAATAGGTTTAGTCCCCTGGAGGGGGTATATTGACAGTTGGCAGTCCCTGTAATAGTACAGGAGGTGATGCAGGAAAACATAGCTGATTCTGAAAACGGGGCGTTTGCTGCTGAATACCATTCCCCTAGGCAGGTAGATCTGGGCGGAGAGTACTTGAGCGGTTCCCGACCCAGTACCCCAATAGGGGATGGGCTCACCCCATTAGCTGGTCCTCCTAGCTCCACAGTTTTAAGCAGTTTAGAGAAGGTAGTTTCACAGGTAATCCCAAATGTAGGATCTAAGAATTGTTATCCCCAGGTGCTGGATACTATATATGAATATAGCCAATAGATATATCACAAAAATCCTGTCCTGGAATGTAGCAGGCATTAACAGGAAACTAGATGACACGGAGTGGAGAACATTCATTGCAGAATATGATATTTGCATGCTACAAGAAACATGGGCTAGAGATGAAGTTACCATGCAAGGGTTCGCTACTTTTCATATCCCGGCTACCCACGCGGGTGTTGGAAGACCGTCGGGAGGATTAATCATATGGGTGGGTGTTCATCTCGGCTGCACGGCATCCCAAATAGATACTTCCTCTAAAGATATACTATGTGTACAGCTGTTGTTTCCACTACACAGCCCCATCACGTTAATTAATGTTTATTCAAGACCCACACCAAGAGGAAAGGAGTCGCCTACCCTCGAGGAGCTGGATATAGTTCTATCCATCACCCCAGTACAAAATATGATCATACTAGGAGGGGATTTCAACTGCCAATTTGAGCCCCTAGAGGGTCTGAATTGTGATATTATCTCTGAGGAGGATTCCCACCTTAAAATCCAGGAATCTGGTTGCCCTTTAGTGCCCAAATGGACACCTCAAGAAATTCAGATGAATTGCATCTTTTTAAACCACTCAATGAAAGCATGCAATGGCAGATCTCTTTCTGATACATCATCTGCCAGTACATTCCATAGTAAAAATCGTGGGTTTATACTGGACTATATCCTGCAAAACACTTTTCACTGGGACAGGATGGTCGATTTTAAAATATTCCCCTCATTGACAGTGACCATGATGCATTAGTACTTGTCCTCCATTCAGTTACCCCCATTGTGCCATACTGCATCGATTCTCACAAAGATCAGGGGGTAACTCTATCCAATTGTAGAAGGCGTGTACGATGGGCCAATCTTGTTAAATCTCAGGAAAATATGGGCACCCTCTATGATACGCTTTTACATGTGCTCCTAGAAGCCTCTACCTTTTACAATATTGACAGGGACTGTATGGATAAAGAGGCAATTGAGTATAACCTCGAACAATTAAAGAAAATAGTATTAGAAGTCTTTTTGCCAAGCAAACCAAATAAATCCAGTAGGCCTGCGCCCCATCCATGGTATAATTCACTTTGCCAGAAAGCTAAAAGCTCACTGGTGACCTCAATTAAATCCAACGATCGTACCCAAGTTAAAATACAAAGAAGGGCTTACAAAGAGGCTGTCCAAGGAGCCAAACATAGGTGGGAGCTGGAAAACTGGGATTTACTAAAAATTTCTCTTTAGGAAAGAGATATGAGAACCTTTTGGGGAACTTGTAAATTTGGGCACAATGGCTACCAAAAAAGCAATAGAACCGACCCTGGGAGAAGAGGTCTGGCGGGTTTACTTTGAATCTTTATATAAAGATACAGTGAATACAGAGTCCCCCCGATGTGATAAATATTGGGATGATATCCAGGTCCCAACCATAACCATCCAGGAAGTAAAGGCTGCAATAGAGGAAATAGCCCCAGGCAAAGCTCCTGGTTTAGACAAAATCCCGGGGGATCTCTTCAGGAGCGAGCCAGAAATTTGGGCCCCCTATCTGTGGGTTATCTTTAATGCAATCTTGTCGGGCATGAAAATTCCCAAAAGCTGGACAGGCGCAGAAATAATTCCCATTTTTAAAAAGGGCTCCCCTTTATTGCCAAGTAATTACAGACCAATTAGTCTGATAGACATCCCACAAAAGATTTTTGCACGAGTCCTATTATTGAGACTCCAATCCTGGATAGACGATGAGAGTATTCTCTCTCCACTTCAGGCAGGGTTTAGGGAGAAATTGTCTACTCCGGATCAGGTCCTAAGACTCCAGCTACTCCACTGGAAGACGGTTTGTCTCGAGAGTGGAAGCTTGTACCTGATATTTGTTGATCTGAGGTCAGCTTTCGACTTGATGCCCAGGTCAAAACTATGGTCTGTCTTACTTGAACTAGGGGCCCGGCTTATCTTGTACACCTTATTCAATGCTTGCATGAAAACAACATTGCTCAAATAAGATTTGGTAAGGATGGTAATTTCTCGGCTACTATACCGATTAAACGAGGCATGCGCCAAGGTTGTGTACTTGCTCTGACATTATTAAGTCTTTACATAAATGACCTGATCAAAGTGCTGCCAGAGGAAAAATACCTAGATGCTCCCAAACTAGCTTAAAAAAAAATCTCGGCTATGATGTTCGCTGACGATACGCTTCTGGTATCTAAATCCCCCATGGGGATTCAAGGGTGTTGGACAAATTCCAATTGTTCTGTGAGGATAGAGGGCTTGAGATCAACCTCCAGAAAACAAAATTCATGGTCTTTAATAAACCCAAGAGCACTCGACCAAACCCTTTATTAAATAATGTACCCTTAGAAAGAGTAACATCGTTCACGTATCTAGGCATTACAATCACTGAGACGATGGATTGGGTGGCACATATAGGGAAATTAACACTAAAATTAGCACAGTCTACAGGGGGAATTTTGAAGGTTTTTAATAATGCTAACAGAAGTGCCGTTAGCCCGGCACTGGAAATCTACAAGGTCCAGGCTTGCGGGGGCGCATTGTATGGAGCAGAACTGTGGGGACACTGCAGGCCAAAGTCCTTACTGCAGATAGAGAACCAATACATCAGGAACCTCTTTAAATTGCCGCATAGTACCCCTCGAGTCCCCCTCTGTCTAGATCTGGGTCTGATGGAACTAGAAGCAGTCCTATGTCTTAGACCCCTCTTATACTGGCGCCGTCTATGGTCGACCCCGGAACTCTCCAATTACAGAGAGGAATTGTCCGAAGTTTTAAAATTAGGGGTGCTCTCTGGCTTCCCTGGTTTTCCCATATTAAACATCTACTAGTTAGCATGGGTTTGGGGGAATGCTGGTTTGACCTGGAGGTAGCTTGTCCCCGATTTTCAAAAAAACAATTAAAAATTACTTATAAGAATTATAGAACGGCCCTGCTACACTCCAATTCCAACATATGCAAATCAACCCTAACCTTTCTGAAAATTAAGGACAGCCCCGTCTTAGAAAGAGTTCTCGACCTAATTAAATCCCCGTCAGCCAGAAAACTTTATCTGCAATTTAGATTTGGAGTTTTGCCTTTGGGTTGTATGACCGCCAAATGGAAACCGCAAAATGAGGACAGATGCCCTATGTGTGATCATGCTGAGGAATTTGAGCTCCATGTCTTTTTTGGATGTCCGGGGTGTAGCAAAACGAGAAGCAGATGGTTAGCTCAGATCTGCAGAAACTTAGGCAGGGGGTCATGTGTTGAAACATTCAGGATACTGAAATGTGATCTTAGTACCCCAGTTGTTTACTCTGTGGCGGGGTTTCTGTTCTCAATGTGGTGTACAAGAAGGGTCTTTCTTAAATCTCTAAATGTCCTAGCAGATAAGAATTAGCTATTGAATTCCTCCCTTCTAATGGGATGCAGCATACATCCTAATTGAAATAAGATACCTCGTCTCCTATTTTCAGACTATGTTATAGACTGATCTATTTGGTTCTGGGTAGAAAGGTAAAGACCAATAAGGGGGGAAAAAAGCAAATACATTCTGAATAATGCACCATGCACTTTGAAATCAAATCTCTTGCTGCTATGGAAAAATTGGGGGAGAAAGTCAAAACTTTGATTTTATCTATGTTATTAACATGTTTTTATCTATCTATCATCGTGAGCAAGGTGGAGAGACACCGAAACGAGTAGATCAAACACGCTGTCAGCCCCTGTAATTGAAGAATAAAGCTGATTTGAAATTGTTATTGGGTGTGTGACCAGTTTTTTCCCCTCGCTGGGGGAAGAGTTGGTGAATGTTTTTATCTATTTTTAATCGATATATATGCTACCGGTTTTTTAAATATAGTTCTTCTTTTAAATGTTTTTTTAAAAAATGATTTGCTGTAAAATTTTGCACTTTCTGGGCCATGTTGGCCGTAATAAAGGTACATTTGACTTGATTAGCCAGTACTCTAGTTGAGTAGAGGTATTGCCCAAAACAGTGGCATCTTCGTGGATAACTATGCAGGGCAGGATTCATTCTGGCACGAGGTTTCTGTCACAAAAATTAAATCTCAACAGGAAGCACTTACAGATATAGCTGGTGCCCGAGTTGAAGGTCAAATTCAGTAACGTTTTTAATCAGCCCAAAAGATTAGTGAGCACGGTCGAGGCTGAGCAAGTGTGCTTTAACCCCATATCTGCAGTCGAAAAATTGCTGTAATACTCGAGGGAGCTCTTTGCATCCATGAGTTTCTCGAGGGCGATCCCCTTGTAGTTCCTGTGGCCAGGAGGATGCTTTTTCCTCACCTGCTGCCCTGCTCGCACTCTGACCCTTTACACAAGAAGCATGTGCATACGCACAGAAGCCCCGCACCACACACTAGCAGTATCAAACGTTTTTCCCGCCCCCTTTCCCAACTTTGATGGACAGCTCACTCAAGGGACCACAGCGCCTTCTGGCGCTGTGGCAAAGTTACAGGCACACATGGTCAGTGGGGATAAATCTTCTGACCCTTTACGCAGCTGCAGTATAGGAAAAGCACTATACATTTACAAAACGAGGTAGCACTCACTGATTAGCCAGTACTCCAGTTGAGTAGAGGTATTGAACAAAATGGTGGCATCTTCGTGGATAACTATGCAGGGCAGAATTTATTCTGGCACAAGGCTCCTGTCACAAGAATTAAACCTCAACAGGAAGCACTTACAGATATAGCTGGTGCCCGAGTTGAAGTTTAAATTCAGTAATATTTTTAATCAGCCTAAAACGTTAGTGAGCACGGTCGAGGCTGGGCAAGTGTACTTCAACCCTGTATCTGCCGTCGAAAATTAGCTGTAATACTCGAGTGTGGTCTTTGCATCCATGAGTTTCTCGAGCGTAATCCCCTTGTAGTTCCTGTGGCCAGGAGAGTGCTTTCTCCTCACTTGCTGCCCTGCTCGCTCTCTGACCCTTTATACAAGAGGCATGTGCACACGCATAGAAGCCCCGCACCACACACTAGCAGTATCAATCATTTTTCCCGCCCTTTCCCAACTATGATGGACAGCTCACTCAAGGGGCTTCGGCTCCTTTTGGCGCGGTGGCAAACTTACAGGCACACATGGTCACTGGGGATGAATCATTGGGCCCTTTACACAGCTGCAGTGTAGGAAAAGCACTATACATTTACCCAATGAGGTAGCACTTACTGATAAGCCAGTCGAAAGTACTCCAGTTAAGTATGGTGCAAATCGCAAAAAAATCCACAATTTGGCAGGAAAAGCTGCGAATTCGCAGATTTTTTTGCGATTTCGCGCAAATTCACCCATACTTACTATCGCCCTCAATCCATTCAGATCTGTGAGACACAATAGTAGAGGGGTCATGGTAAACAACCTTAGTAGTTCCCCTCTCACCCAGACCCATCCTTTTCCCTCATCACACCCCGTCCTAAATGCACACTCCTGTAGATCAGCCTCTAGACATGCAGCGGATATAGCTGACCTCATCATCTCACAGGAAGTAGACCTGTTAATGTTAACCGAAACCTGGCTAACAGATTCCTCCACCCCAGTTATTGACATTCTAGTACCCCCTAACTACAACATCATCAGATTGGACAGAATCGATAAGATAGGGGGAGGTATAGTCTGTATACATCGTAGCAACATCACTGCTAACAGATCCATTTCCCCGGTTTTCCCCTCTTGCGAATACATTTGCCTTGACATTAGCAGCAACGGCAAACCAGCTTGCATGCTGCACATCGTCTATCATCCACCAGGTGACAACCTTATCTTCACCGAACACCTCATGGATATGATTTCAACTAACAACGGGCGGTAAAAAACCCAAATATTCCATGGAGATTTCAATCTCCACTCGAATGACAACAACGACCCAGTGGTTAACAGTCTTAAAAACTTCCTTGAGTATCTAACCCTCACCCAAATTTTCAATAGCCCTACTCATAATAAAGGCTCAATCTTGGATCTAATAATCTCCAAAAGCGACGTCATTCAGTTAGAGATGATACAACCCTGCAACTGGTCGGACCTTCATATTATCACCTTTTTAATCAAGGAAACAGTAAAATTCAACTCTGTTCAGTCCACAAAACCAAAAATTTGGAAAAAAGACCTGAAAAACTCAACCCCAACGCACTACACTCCTCAAGCCTCCTCAAGCTACAACCTTCTTCGGCCACCTGCTGGCACGTCAGACGTCCACATTCTCACCACCCACTACCTCAACTCTATGACCTTGATAATTAATGAGGTAGCCCCCCTTCAACTAAAGAGAGTTTCCACTAAAGACTCTAAGCCCTGGTACAATGGCCTACTTAATGAGGATAGACGTTCTCTTAGAACACTCGAATGTAACTGGAGATCAGTCCTATCTACTAATCACCTTAAGTTATTAAGGAAGAAGAGAAATGCCTATCACAAAAAGATCAAGCGCACTAAAGCAGAATTCTTCAGCCACCAACTAGACCAAGCTAAAAATTGCCCCAAAAAACTTTTCAAGTTAATCAAAACTCAATCTAAGAAAGCACCTCAACGGCTACAAGATAGCCAGACCACATTCCACCTGTGAAGAATTTTCCGCCTTCTTCAATCAGAAGACTGATAACATCGAGATGGATCTTTTAAATGACCCATTATTGTACTCGGTGCCACATTCGCGAACATTACTATCAACTTCCCCACTCCTAAGCCCCTCAAAGCTTGACCTTAAGAACGAAGCAGCCTGGTCATCCTTCGATACCTACACTGAAAAGGCTTTGGACATGAATCTCAATGTTGTGAAGCCCTCCAACCACCTCATCAATCCACTCCCTGCTAAAGCTGTTAAAGACTTAACCCCTTGGCTTCTACCCCTATGGACCAAAATCATCAATAGCTCACTGCAAAAAGGCCGTATCCCAGACTCCCTCAAGGTCGGACATGTTTCACCTATCCTAAAGAAACCAACAGCAGACCCCTTGGATCTTAAAAACTACTGTCCTATATCCAATATTCCGACCTTAGCCAAATTACTTGAAAAATGTGTACACCACCAACTGACTAAACATATTGATCACTTTGACCTCCTTAACAATCACCAATCAGGCTTCAGAACTGGTCATACCACTGAATCAGCCATGACGCACATTGTCGATGATGCGCTACAAATACTTGACCAGAACGGATCATGCTTACTCATCCTACTAGACCTTTCTTCAGCCTTTGATACGGTCAAACATGAGAATCTGCTAGATCTTCCCAAACTTAGAATGGGTCTTTCAGGATCAGTGTTAAATTGGTTTACTTCTTTTCTCCATAATCAAACACAACAATTCTTGGTCAACATTATCCCCAACACTGTTCAATCTGTTCATGGAACCACTCACCGAAATTCTAAAGGCCTCCAACGTGCAATACCATATGTACGCTGACGACACACAGCTGTATCTTAAGATCAACACTCTAGAAAACATTAAACGGCTGAACACCACACTCACAAACACATACACATGGCTGGCAGAAAACCATCTCAAACTGAATGCTCAAAAAAACAAATTCCTCCTTATTGCTCCACCCGCCAAAATCCCCTATATGCATGACTTGATCCAACATCTCACTGCACAACCTACCATTGTTGACTCAGCGAAATCGTTGGGAATAACTCTAGACAACAATCTTACCATGCAAAAACACATTAGCAACGCCACAAAAGGAGCAAATAAGTATGAGCTTAAAATCCGTTCCGCTCGCGGATTTTGCAAATTTTCGGTAAATTTGCGATCCGCGAACTCCCGCGAATTTACAGAGAATTCGCAAATCCGCGAGCGGCGGATCCGGGGGCAAAAGTTTAAGCCTGGCCTGTTGTAACTATTTTACGATGGCGCCGGCAAGCTGCCAGCGCCATCCTAAAATAGTTACTAAGTTAGCTTCAACAGGAAGCTCTAATAGATAAAATAAAGCAGGTGCTCGATTTTATCTATTAGAGCTTCCTGTTGAAGCTAATTTAGTAACTATTTTAGGATGGCGCTGGCAGCTTGCCGGCGCCATCGTAAAATAGTTACAACAGGCCAGGCTGGTGTGCTTTCTTTAATCTTTTCCCAAATGTACAGTGGAAAATCAGCTGTGATGCTGGATAGAGGCTTTTGCATCCTTGACTTTCACGAGCGCAATACCCGTGCTGTTCTTGTGACCAGGGGCTTCTTTCTCTTCATCTGCTGAACTGATCTTTCTCTGACCTTTTATGCACACAAGAGGCATGTGAACTCGCATGGAAGCCCCGCACGTTTGGCCCCGCCCACACACTCGCGGTTTGCACCGTCTTCCCGCCATTCACCCACTATGATGGACAGCTCACTCAAGGGACCCCTGCGCCCTTCGGGGCGATTGCATAGTAACACATACATGGTCGCTCGAACTAGTTGATGCTCAAATTCAGTGACTCATTCATTAGCCCAAAAACAATTGTGAGCGTCGTCGAGGCTGGACAGGTGTGCCTTCTTCCGAACTCTACCGTGGAAAATCAGCTGTGATGCTGTATAGAGGCCTTTGCATCCTTGACTTTCACGAGCACAATACCCGGGCTGTTCTTGTGACCGGCAGGGGCTTCTTTCTCTTCATCTGCTGAACTGATCTTTCTCTGACCTTTTATGCACACAAGAGGCATGTGAATTCGCATGGAAGCCCCGCATGTTTGGCCCCGCCCACACACTCGCGGTTTGCACCGTCTTCCTGCCATTCACCCACTATGATGGACAGCTCACTCAAGGGACCCCTGCGCCCTTCGGGGCGATTGCATAGTAACACACACATGGTCGCTCGAACTAGTTGATGCTCAAATTCAGTGACTCATTCATTAGCCCAAAAACAATTGTGAGTGTCGTCGAGGCTGGACAGGTGTGCCTTCTTCCCAACTCTACCGTGGAAAATCAGCTGTGATGCTGTATAGAGGCCTTTGCATCCTTGACTTTCACGAGCACAATACCCGTGCTGTTCTTGTGACAGGCGGGGGCTTCTTTCTCTTCATCTGCTGAACTGATCTTTCTCTGACCTTTTATGCACACAAGAGGCATGTGCACTCGCATGGAAGCCCCGCCCCAAATCCGCGGATCCGCAAATCCGCAAAATCCGCGGATCGTGGATCCGCAAAATCCGCCCATGCTTAGGAGCAAACTTCCAGATAAACACTCTGAGGAAGTTGAAACCCTTCCTGCCAGACAATGACTTCAAGCTGGCTGTTCAAGCTCTAGTTATACCTCGTGTGGACTATGGAAGTGCCTCTGTATGTGGCCTTCCAAAAGCATCCCTATAGTGATGGGGAGCACACAGTGTTGTTTGAATACCCCTCACACACCAACAGGCCCCTTGGTGTCATGCTTCATCATCGGGGCCTTCGCATCCATCTACGGGATGCAGCGTGCTGCGACTCACGGATACGTAGGAGCACTGATAGTGAACTATGTGTTTGTGTGTGTGAGAGGGAGAGGGAGTGGTGAGGTGAGAAAAGTGAAGGTTAAAAAATACCTGGCTCGTAGGAAAAAGTATTTATTATATCCCCGGCTGGTACTATTAAAAAGGGGTGCAAGGCGAGGTTGTCAGTTATACATATTAGGGTATATCAACCTCAAAAAGTGCGTCAACATGTTTCGGAGTACAGGGACTCCTTCTTCAGGACGAGGATATGCACGACTATCCTCACCTTACTCACATGGGTTTTGAATGTAAAAGTGTATTCTACAAAAAACACTAGGTGAAATGTACCTATAGGTGTTTATAGTATGGACAAGCTCTGTAGCGCCCAATTGGCGTTGAAGATATAGAACTTATGGACCAAGGTTATCTGACCTCATGAGCCTTAGCGTGGTATTGGGGGTTCCTTCCTCACTGCTCAATATAGCAACGGTTACTGCACGACCTAGTAGGCTGCCATCCCCTCAACGCGGCTCCAACGATGTGAGTGGATTCTATTTTGTTTAAACGAATTGTTAGGGGAGATTGAATCCACTTCTTCCTCTCCCTCCCTCCTCTTGTTGAATTTATCTTCCAAAAGCATCAACCGCTTCCCTTAGAGCCTCAATAAATGCAGCAGCGAGACTTATCACTGGCTTGAAAAGAAGCTCCCACATTTCCCCAGACTTAAAATCCCTGAATTGGCTCCCACTGGAAGCAAGAATTCATCTTAAAATTGTGTGCATGACACATAAGTCCTTACACTACAATGCACCCAGCTACCTCGCACAGAAATTGACAATCTCTGGTGGATCAAGGTCCTCAAGGAGTGCAGACAACCTATTACTGAAACCTCAAAGATTCAATAAGAAGAAGACATATAAACAAACCTTTTCAGGAATGGCGCCACGGATTTGGAATACTCTTCCACAAGAAATCACATTGAATGCCTCTACTGTCTCTTTCAAAAAGGAAGTTAAAGTGATTCTCATGACTAAATTTACCTGATTACAGACTAAGTAACTCTGAAGATGCATTAGTACCCTTTCTAGTATTCCACCCTTATGTCAAAGACCCAAGTAAACATCTTAGTTACGTTTCTGCCCTGACTTGTATCAACCTGATGTTCATGTTTTGTACTCCAAGTTTATTATCTATTATGCTATGCGTGACTTTCCCCTCATTTATTGTTATGTATAACTTGCGTTGTTTATTGGAAAGAGCTCTGATACCTTGTTCGCACTATATATAATCTTCAAAATAAATAAATAAAATAAAATAAATAAAAAAAAGGGACTAGATTGAAAGTAGAGAGACGAAATAAATGGGGTATTTCAAAAGGAATTTAGAGAGAAGCTGTCAGAATATGAAGATACAGACAACAGAGAGGTTCCCTTCAGTAGCAAATATTTAATTGTACGCAGATTTGGGGAGGGGGAGAGACCGGGAAAGCCCTAGAAGAGGTAATTCATAAACCTCGCTTTTCCAGTTCCTTGCTAGAAATATTAGACAATGAGGGTACTAAACAAAGAGATAACGTGGACATACTTAATATATTCACTACACACTATGCCACACTATACACTACAGGTAGGCAACAGCCATGAGATCTAGTCAGCTATCTAGATGATGTGGCGCTGGGCTAGTTGGGGAATTCACAGCGTGAGTTCATAGTGGCTCCCCTTGAAGAGAATGAAATCTGAGCCTCAATAATGCAAATGAAATCTGTTAAGGCACCAGGCTTAGATGGACTTCTGATAGACTTCTGTAAAATGAATATTGATATACTCATACCCATACGGAAAAAGGTGTATGAAGAAGCCCAGGAAACTGTCACTCTTCCTTAATCAATGGGAGAAGCACTCATGATTTCGCTCCTTAAGCCTGGGAAACCTGCGGATCTATGTAATTCACTTTAGGCTGTTGTCTCTTATTAATAATGACGCAAAAATCCTTGCTAAGATACTGTCTAATATATTAAGCCTACTTATGGAACAATTAGTGTTACCAGGCTGGGTTTATTCCAGGACAAGCAACTTCCCATAATCTACGCATGCTATTTTCCATTCTGAAAAACATAGATCCTGATCTGGCACTTGTGGAAGTCTTCCAAGACGCCACAAAAGCCTTTGACTCGATTGAGTGGGACTACATAGTGGGGATATTACAATGATTGGGAATACCAAGGGGGTTTCTGTCCTGGAATGGCCTGCTGTATTGCTCCCCGACAACGAGCGTCTTGAATAACGGACAGTTATCATCACCTTTTTATATCACAAGAGGAACAAGGCAAGGGTGCCTGCTGTCCCCTTTACTTTTTGCGCTAGCAATTGAACCCCTTGTGGCCAAATTACGCCAACACTATCAGGAGAAAGCTTTGAGATGTCATCAACAACAGATACTCGTCTTGCTTTATGTGCATGATATCACTCTGTACCTTCGAGACCCACAACGGAATTTAAATCCCATTTCAAGGCAATTCATCAAATTCAGAGCAATCTTCAATATTTACATAAATTGGGGGAAGTCACAAATATTCCCACACATCTCTGCTGCGAAGCCGTTTTTGCTCGACTTCCCGGTAGAATGGTGTACTTCGGAAGTAAAATACTTAGGGATACATGTTACAACAGATCTCTCTGAACTGATGCGTCTGAATTATGGCAGAGCATTAGAACAAATTACAAGCTGTGTCACGCAATGGTTCTCATTACCCTTGTCTCTGGCGTGTAGAACATCTTTGATAAAGATGGTGATTTTGCCCCAGTTATTATATCTATTTATGAATATACCATACCACCATGGAAGGCATTGTTTTACAGCTCTATGGACAGAATTTATTAGGTTAACATGGGGAGGTAAACAGTCAAGGCTAAAATAGGATGTAGTTACTAGACCCTACTCACAGTGGGGATGTGGCATTCCGAATTTGGAATTGCATTATCTATGTGCGCAAGCCCACTATGCGCACTACTGGTTCTATCCTCCCAGATATATGCTGAAAGCTGCAGGGGAACAATAGCTAGCTAACCCTGTCCTTTTGGCAGTCATGATACTTAGCACAAACTAAACCTTGTGAGAAAGACATTATGACGATCATATGCACGTGATTGTATGGCAGCGTATGAAAATGACCGGCATATCATGCTGGGGAGATCTGTATCAAGAAGGGGAGTTTCGTACATTAGATCAGATATTTGCAAACACGACACCCACCCCTATGGACACCTTTTTATGTGTAATACTGAGACAAGACATAAAAGAAAATACACCCTCATACCCACAAGAACCAGAAACTTTACCCCTGCTGCAATTAATACTACATTAAGAGACGCAGGCTCAAGTTGTCTCTGATTTGCACCATAATGTGCACAATAGTCAAGTAACCAGTCAATGCCCTGTTAGGGAACAATGGGACAGTGCTCTGGGAGATATAGTATCAGATAAACAATGGGCATGCTGTTTTACACAAACCATCAGGTATCTGCCAGCAGCCATTAATGTATTATTCATTTCAAATTCCTGCACCGTATCTATTATATATCCACTAAGAGGTACAAATACAAGCTGAGGGATAACGAAAGCTGTGACAATGTGGGGCGGAAGGCGCAGATTTCAAACATCTAGCCTGGAACTGCACTAAAATGAGGGAATATTGACAACAAGTTTTTAAAGCAATGGAGAAACTGATGTCATAGACTATAACACCAATTCCAGAAGTGGCTCGGTTGGGGTACACTGAGCAAATTGATGCAATTGGATTTCTAATGGCCACACGGAGACCCGCATGTAGATGGGGGCGGGGAAAAGCCCCTACATTTATGGAGTGGAAAATGGATTTATTGTACTGTAAAGAACAACTGCTTGCCTACCGAAAATGCTCCCACTCTAATTGCATCCCAAAGATATATGGGAACCCCTTAAGACATATTTAATGGTACATCCAGTTGAAAGTACTGCTGATAATGAGGGAAGATAATAAGTAGCGTGCTAGTAAAAAGCTCCATGGCGAACAGGAAGACATTACAAACTGAGTGACAATGTAAGGGCCTAAAATGATATCTGCACAGATATCTGGAGGATGAGGATGTTCCTAACTTGTATAAAAGATGTCATTAATAGCAGCAAGAACAGACGTAATTGAATATTAAACTTTAAATGTTACTTGAAATGCAAATTATGCGAAAAGTGGGCACTATATCACAATATTGGTATAGACTACTGGGCAAAAAAAGGGATTTATAACTTGCCGAATCCTATCTATAACTGTCATAAACATGGAATTGTAAACTATGTATTAATGCCTCAATATTATGTTTCAAATATCTATATTGTTCAACAAAACCTATAAATAAAATAAAATAATAAAAAGATGTTGGCAAGACATGTGAAAGAATATCAGAGGCATCATATCTATCCAAATGCAAGAGAGTTTAAGACACCATGCCTTGGCCATGAAAATGATGGAGGGCATGATGAAAGTGATCCAAAATCTCCCTTCACGGTCAAGGCAGGGAGGGGAGCCATCATATCTGCTTGTAGCACAACACACCCATACACCTGTACCACAAACTGCAGATCACTGACAAAATATCGAGTACACAAATATAGACATACAAAAATATCGAGGATAAAATATCGACTACAAAAATATCGAATTCCTATCTACAAACAGGTAGGTACAAAAATATTGAATCAAAAATATCATTTAAAAATAATGTACATAGTAAAAGTATCGAATTTTTGTAAATGTCTTAAAAGTAATTTACAATAAATGAAATATAAAAAATAATTAACTAAAAAATACTTAAAAATACTTAAATAACCTTAAATTTATAAAATAATTAGTTAAGCAAAAAAATATATATTTTTTAAAACATATATATATATATTCACATGATAATAATAAAAAACATACAATATTTTTACAATAGGATGGCAGGAGGATACAATGTACTATTCCCACTCCAGTGAGTGTAACAGTAGGGAAAGCGTTGGATAGCGTAGGGGTAAAAAAGTCTATTCCCACTCCAGTGAGTGCAACAGTAGGGAAAGCGTTGGATAGCATAGGGCTAAAATTTACTATTCTCACTCCAGAAAGTGCAACAGTAGGAAAAGCGTTGGATAGCGCAGGATTAAAAAAAATATATTATTCCCACGCCAGTGAGTGCAACAGTAGAAAAAGCATTGGATAGCGTAGGGGTAAAAATTACTATTCCCACTCCAGGGAGTGCAACAGTAGGGAAAGCGTTGGATAGCACAGGGGTAACATTCACTATTACCACTCCAGAGAGTGCAACAGTAGGGAAAGCGTTGGATAGCGTAGGAGTAAAAATTGCTATTCCCACTCCAGTGAATGCAACAGTAGGCAAAGCGTTGGATAGCGTAGGGGTAAAAATTACTATTCCCATTCCAGTGAATGCAACAGTAGGGAAAGCGTTGAATAGCGTAGGGGTAAAAATTACTAATCCCACTCCAGAGGGTGCAACAGTAGGGAAAGCGTTGGATAGCGTAGGGGTAAAAATTACTATTCCCACTCCAGTGAGTGCAACAGTAGGGAAATCGTTGGATAGCATAGGGGTGAGAATTACTATTCCCATTCCAGTGAGTGCAACAGTAGAGAAAGGGTTGGATTTAATTAAAAGTAAATCCAATTTAATACAATATAACAATTAATCAATTTAAAAAAAATATGAATTATTAAAATTCATTATCTATTAACACAAATTATTACCAATTTACAATTAATTATTTAAAAAATAAAATTAATTACCAATTAATTCAAAATAAATACCAATAAATAAATAAAAACATTTAATAATTACAATTAAATAACTTCCCACCCTATCCCCCTATAAACCCACAACCTGCTACGGAAAATAAAATTCATGTAATTATCATTTATTCCATTAATAAAAATTAATTACCAATTAAGAATTAAATAATGAACAATTAAAAATTATTTAACATGTTTTTTAAAATAAATACCAATGTATTAATTAAAATATTTAAGTAATTAAAATTAAATGACTTCCCACCCTATTCCCCTATAAACCAACAACCCGCTACAGTAAATAAATTAATACATTTCACATAATTAACAAATTAATCAATTAATAAAAAATAATTACCAAGTAAGAATTAATTAATTACCAATTAAAAATTAATTAACAATTTATTCAAAATAAATACCAATAAATAAATTAACATATTTAATTAATTATAATTAAATTACTTCCCACCCTATTCCCCTATGAACCCACAACCTGCTACAGAATTAAATTACGCAAAAATTAAATAACGTAAAAAATTCATTACTTAAAACAAATTACAAAAAATATACACTTTTCACACATATACTAACATGCAAAGCACTTTAAAAAATTCGACATTATTAAAAATGCAATATTTTAACAACCTATGTTATATACTTCGATATTTTGACTTTCTATATTTATAAACATCGATATTAAATTACTTACCCTAAAAATATTATTTTTGATGACTATATTCTGTCTATTCTATATTTTGAAGTCGATATTTGTGTATTTCGATATTTTTTACTCAATATTTTGTCTGTATACCCAAACTCAACATGGCCACAGCAAGGGTACTCACCCACCACTGCCCCCTATCCAGGTACTCCACCCACCTGCACATCCACCACTCCCCCTGAACAGGCACTTCCTCACATGCATAACCACCACCAACCCCTTGAACAGGCACCACCACCTGCACAACAACCTCCTGTACATGCACAAACACCAACTGTACAGACACCATCCACCCCTGCTCATGAACTTCACTCTGACAGTTAGATTTACCACACCAACCTGTACCTCTGCGACAACCCAGACAAGGTCCCTCACAGCGATCCTCACCTCCAAAACTGCAAAGCAGCAAGCACTATCCCAATTGATCACATCCCAGGAACGTTTTGACCAGTGTGAAAATGTGTATATAAAACGAAATTCTCTTACTCTGTTGCGTATCATGTCAGGATAGGCTAATGTTCACCAATTTTGGTGGCCTGGAGATGTGCGGTTGTATGTATGTGACAATTGTACAAGTGTAGCCCCCTCATTGCAGCAAGCCCTAATGTGCAGAGCACATGACTTCCAAAATACATGTCCATATTTTGTACAAGACATTCACAATAAAGTTAAACATGATGGAGAAAGTATGATTCAAAATAAGATGTTATGTAAAAAAGTGTGGGGTTAGAAAAACAACAACAGTCCATTTGGAAGGGAGAAAGGAAAAAAAATAATATTCTTACTGTAGAAGGAGAAGGGATCTTTGCTTGGGGTGGGGCAACATGAATATAACACATCAGGGAGCGTCAGGGAAACCAGTCTGTTTACAAGGGGAAAAGTAAAGAATTGTCAACAAAAAAAATCAGTCCAACAGATCTAATGTCCTTCTGGTCATCGTCTAGTATCACACTGTACCAATAAGTCCAATGTGGGATCCTGGCTAGCCGGTGCAGGAACCGGCACCACGTTGGGTCGGTACGCACAAGGTGTATTGGAGGAAACAGTGCAGGGCAACAGACAGGGGGAGACATTGACTGTGATGTGGGAAGGAGGTTGGGATACGAAAGACGACATGGCTGCAGTCAGAAAATAAACACTGGCAGTGGCAGTGAGGGTGGTCAGAGCTTGGGCAATTTCCTCTCGCATCACGCACACCCCTAGACACATCTGCAGCATGATGCAAGAGGACATGTCTGGCTGATTCTCACATGCCCACATCAGGTCCTCTGGTACAGCCACAGAAGGAACAACACAGGGAGGGGGTTGGGTTGAACATGAGGGGTGTGGTGCCTCAGGTGGTTCAGGGCCAATGTTGGTGTTGACCTGGCAGCTACAATGAGTGGGACTGGTTGCAGAGGATGCAGCTGGAGGACCCCATGGAATGGGGGCCTCTGGAGTTAGGGAGGTGCTGATGTCAGGCCCAGGTTGCTTAGTGGCCTGCCCCGGGGATACCTCGGCACAACTAACAGGTGAATGGCGTGGGAGAGAGTAGCTCTTCCCCCCCTTGGCGGAAAGTGTCCAGTTCTTCCCCCCCCACTTCAATGTCAACAGCCTCCACCTGGTCCGTAGCACCAGAGTTGTCTTTCTGGTCCAGGTGGGCACAACCCCCCTGCCTCCTGATGTTGAGGGTCCTGCCTCATCCTCTTCTTCCTCACTGGTGGAAAGAGGTCATAGCCGCTGGTACACCAAAGATATCCTGCTCCAAACTGGGTCCTGCATTTGTTCCTTTTGACCAGCTGAGCCCACTGAAATGTAAGACAAATCATTATGTAGTGGTTGTACACATCAGGACAAGACACAAATAAAGATGAACCAAGGTGAGACTTTGTTATCCTCTGATCACACTATACAGTTATCAGTGTTTATGAGCTTAAATTACCTGTATGTTTACTGTCATCTCCTGATTTGAGTCTGACATGGACATCTCACAAGATTTTTGGTGGCAGCCCTCAACTTTGGCATTCTTGTGACATGTGTGTCCTGTCACTGCTACATGGGCAAGGTACAACCCCAGTTTACAAAAGGAGATCAGAGTGAGTCCAGAGGGTATTGAAAAGGGCCTGTGATATGGAGTCTCTGCATTTTTACATCTGAAAAATGATTATCTGTTGTGTTGCATTGTATGGGACAACACAAATGCTGATTGGGGGTCACACATCCATATAGGATCCAGGAAATTAGGTGTGCTAAGCTGTGAGTCTAACCTTTTGATATTACCCTCACAAAAGCTGACAATCCAGTGCCACATATTGGTTTCGGAGACTGATCAGGTAATGCTGTAAACTGGTGAACTGCAGTGTCTCGTTGGTACAGCAACCTGTACATGAAAAATGGCATACAAGCCACTGGGGGTAAGACGTGTGTCCATGGCAACATTAGAAACAGTTAAGAGTGAGTCAAGGATCTCAAAGTCTGCCTTGACTCCATGTTACAGGACGATCTGTCTCAATCAGAACCCAAAGTCACCGAAAGCAATGTAAGTCACAGCATCCAATACCCATTGGCCTCTCATACCCAAACTGGACAGTGTCCGTACCATTCCTCATCCAATACACACATCAGATATGATTCCCTTGTTTCACTGTTAGTGGTGCTGGCAGTGCAAATTCCTGTACAAATGCAACTGTGTGACTCAGCATAGTATTCCACAAAGACAACACACAGCTCATCCTCTCCCTCACGAAGAACCCTGAAAACACCAGACTATGCTTCCATGAAGGAATGAAGGTTGTCGCAGCCTGGATGGACAACAGCTGCCTCAAGCTCAACTCAGAAAAGACAGAGGTCCTTGTCCTCGCCCCTCCACCTCCACATGGGACAACACTTGGTGGCCCTCTGCCCTTGGCACGCGAAACCTCAGCATCATCCTCAGCTCCTCCCTCACCATGACCCACCAGGTCAACACTGTCGCCTCCACCAGTTTCAACTGCCTCTGCATACTCATCAAGACCTTCAAATGGATTCCCCCTGAATGCAGAAAGACCGTCACCCACACACTCATAACAAGCAGACTGGACCACGTCAATGCCCTCTATGCCAGAATCAACGGAACTCTCCTACACAAACTCCAAACCCTCCAGAACACTGCAGCCAGACGCATCCTTGGAACCCCACGGCACGAACACATGACCCAACACCTACAAGACCTTCAATGGCTACCCATCAAGAAGAGAGTGCCCCTCGAACTACACACCCACTCCTACAAATCCCTACACATCGGACCCAAATACCTCAACAAGAGAGTTTCCTTCCACGTACCCAAAAGGAACCTCCTCTCTGCTGACCTCGCCCTAGCAGAAACCCCCCACATCTGCAGAAACAGAGCAGGCAGAATAGCCTTTTCCTACATTGCAGCCAAGGCCAGGAACGAGCTCCCTGTTAACATCAGAAGTACCTCTACCCTGCATACTTTCAGGAAGGACATCAAGACCTGGTTCTTCGACTGAACCAGAGCTGCACCGGAGCTGATTGATTGTGGGTCAATTCCCCAGTTGTCATAAGGAAACAACAACTCCCAGAATGCACTCTGCCCTGTACAGTCAATGCGCTACAGTGAGCGAGCCTTTTGCTTCATGATGACTGCTGCATAGACGCAGAATAGGAGAAAGGATGCATGGGACACATGATGGTACAGCTCTGTCTTCACTCACATCATACTTGCAGACACATATTGCATATAATGCAATTAGCAGGTCTCTGCTGCTCATGCTCCTCCAGCTCAGCTTGGAGACTCAGATGAGCTGCACGCAGGATCCTCCTTTACAGTAGTGAGAGGCAAGGACGATGCACATTGTGCTGGAAAGATTGTGCAAGTAGCTCCTTGGCCTTGAACCGGGTCTAGAGTTTTTGTTCCTCCCAGCGCTTGCGGCATGCCCTCGCATTCGAGGTGTGAACGTCCACTGTACTGCAGCACTCACCAATGTCGGTCCATAATGTGACCCATGCTGCATTACTCAGCTGGTCCTCTGGCCCCCCATATAGCTGAGGATATTTGTGTATCACCCCCTCAGCTAAGATGTCTTATTCCCTTTCACTGAAAGGGGGTGCTTTCTCTTCATAACCCTCAGACATTTTGGGGGAAATAAGGTTGAGAAGAGCGGCAGGATGGCAGAGGATCTGATCTGTGAGAGAGGATGACTCAGAATGAACACAAAATGGCTGCCAACAAATTCATGGGATGCATTTCCTGTCTCCCACTTCCTGTGTGTCATTTCCTGCATGAAATAAAGGGTTCCTGTTCAATTTTGGAGATTCCGCTCCGGGTGTGGAAATTCCGGCCCTAGTGCAGAAATTCCGGCCCGAGTGCGGACGGAAAGTTAGTAGTCGTAAGTGATTTCTGTGAATACCATAAACCGTAAGTGCCTTATGTGAATACCAAAAGTAATACTTTTAGGATTTAGTCTCAGATTAATTGATGTGTATTGGCCCTCATGTTTTTAGAAAAATACTAAACATCTGAAAAAGCTACATTTGGTGCTATGGGCGATCCAGCACCCAGTGATAAAAAGGTTAGGATCTGTATATGGTAAAAAGAAGGGTTGTGCTATTTGTTCATAAATCCCAGGGGTGAGACTTGCGACAAAGATACAAGTACCAACGCTGTTTCTCAAATGCACTGAACCTTGTTTAATCTTCAGTGGATAACATGAAACCATAACAAATCCTTACATGTCTGGTACCACAACAATCAGGAGTCCCATAGAAACATGACAGTGATATATACCTGTGTGAGGAAGACTGGAGGGAATTACCAAGTTAAAAAAAAATCCTAAAAAGGTCTGGCATACTTAATGTGGAAAGTAATTTCCAAGCCAGTCAATCAGAGTGAGGGATGTCTGGCACCTAGGCAAAGAAACCTTAGGATATTTAGATGTAAATAATATATGGTGTTTCCCTCCATGAGGGAGACTGAAGAGAACTACCACGTTTCGTAAAACATTCTAAAATTCTGAGAAACTACATATTGAGTGTGATATATTGAGGCCAGTCAATCAGGCTGAGTAAGGTATTGTTCCCAGTGATAGAAATCTTAGATGAGTAATTTTCAAAGAATATTGTTACGTGTCATTCCTTTCACTCTAGGGGTGATGTCTGGCAACCAAATGAGAAGTACCCTAAACTGTCATTTTTCTTTCATTTGCTTTCCAACTCTTCTAAATACACTTCCCCCAATGTATCTCCTGTAGACACCCCGAACCAAGAAAACAACAATACATGCATGTGTGTTACCCCCATACTCAGGAGACCCAAATGAACTAAGGGGCAATGTTCGAGGAAGTGTCAGAGAGGAGGCTTCACCACTTCTGAAACACAGGGCTGCACTGTGTTTACAACAATACGATGCCGCCCTACGTTTCTCTGTGCTGGCACCAAATTTAGCTGTATAGCTCCAAAGTAGACACCTTTGCACCATAGTACAAAGATGCCTGTGTTGTGGTGAATGATTGTTTATGTTCAGTAAGGTGTCCCTTCTTGCACATAAACGATCTTAAATGGTGATTTGTAACTTCTATGTATGCTGCTTTGTGCAGCACACATAGAAGTTGAAAATCGTCATTTTTAAATATATTGTTTAGGTGCAGGAAGGGATAACTTCCAGCACGTAAACAATCATGCATAGTGTTCTGCTGTTTTTATGTGTGCTACACAATGCAGCTCACATAAAAACTGAAAAAACTAGAAGAGATGATGCATTTCTCCTTGTTACGCCCTGTTAAGATTGGGTATTCATTGGTCCTAATTTTTATGCTGCCCCATATTTAGGCCACTCTTGTCAATATGGGGAAGCATCAAAATCAATGGGGGTTGAGGCGGAACGCTCACCGCAACACCCATTGCCCACCCCTTTCACACTAAGGGGGTCATTAGGATGAAGGGCGGACTTTGTCCGCCCACCATCCTGTCGGATTCGGGACCGCCCGCCATAAGGGCGGGGTTCCCGTGGGGGGTATTAGGATGTGCCCGCCACAGTGGCGGGCACATCCTGCATTTTTAGCATTGCGGCGGGCGGTGCTCTCTGCACCGTCCGCCACAATGCTAAAAATGCATTTCAGCATTTGCATTAACAAAGCGGCAGGCACCGCGCAGTGCCCGGTGCTTTGTTAATGCAAATGAAGGGGGGTACCACAGGTACCCCCCGTGTGCAACCCCCACCTATACTTCACTCTGGGGGCCCACAGGGGTCCCCCAGAGTGAAGACTCATGCCGTGGAAAGGCACCTAACAACAACCATCATAATATGGTGGCGGTGTCTGATAGACACCGCCACCATATTATTCCTTTTCCGCCCTGGCCGCAAGGCGACTGGATGGAAAAGCAGCGGACGGTCTTTCTGTCCGCCGAGGTCCCCCGCTATACTAATATGGCGGGGGGGACAACTAGTGTGAATGTCGGGCGGATTGCCCCCGCCCCGGATTGCCCCCGCTCGACACCATAATGGGCCGCTAAGTATGGCGTGAAAGGGTAAATACAAGGCAGCATTACGCCACATTAAATGGCTTAAGGCTTCATTAAAAGTAAGGCGACGCCTGTATCGCTTGTAAATATGCCCCTAAAGTGGGTGATCAAGACTTGATATCCTTATTTTCCAATGTGAGGGAAACTGAAGTGACTTACATGTTTTGAATATTTAACACCATTCCCTAGTCAACCAATCAGGTTGAGGGGGCCTAGCACCCAGTTATAGAATCTTCAGGATGTTTAGATGGTAGTGGTATATTTCCATGTAGCCTGGGTGATACTTATTACCATAAGACATGTACCATTAACCATAATTTTAGCTTTCAGGTGTTTTCTAGGTTTCCCAAATGCACAGCATCTAGTTTATCACATGCGGACACCCCATATTCATGGGAAATTCATATAGCAATTAGCATAATGACATGTTTCATGGTCAGGGCTTAGGGTTGACTGTATGCCATGAGGTCTGTGTCATGGATACCTTTATTTCTGAGTGAAGGGGTTTCTTTCTGTGTGCATAAGTTCATTTTGATGCTTTAGTCTTTGTGTCGATAGATGTCTATAGGAATGTTGCACTCTCTGCTGAAAAATCCACTCAACCTTCCACCTTTGTGAGGATTTGTGTTTTGTTCTCTGGCAGATGATGTCCATATATGGACTCTTACATTAGGCAAGCAAGGCACAAGTGATAGAGCTGGAAAGGCAACGGAGGTTGTACAAAAATGTTGAGTGGAAAGGTGTGGTAATGGTGTAAATCAGAGTTGGCGGAACGTTAAACTAGGATGACGTTGAGAAAAGGGAGAACTGGATGAAATGGAGGAGAAGAAAAATGTAGACTATGCTGACTATGAAATCGTAGAGAGGGTAAAGCATGAGGGAGTAAATGACCAAAGGAATGAAGTATGAAATATAAAAATTGCATAAACTTGTCTGTTTTGATTGACCAAAAATACATTTTGGATTACTTCAGTGACCCGTAAACAGTTCACAATGAGAAATAGAATTTCTAATTCCCAAGTTTACAGATAACTAAGAGTATTTTTAAAATAATTGAGAATATTGTTTTTGGAAGAGCATGCGTTTGTTTTGCCGTGACTATGTCACAGAAGTTGCACCATGAAAGCAAAAATAATAAACCAAACTCTATTACAGGGGAACAACTTGATTGTGCACTTTAATAATATTGTAGTCTTCCCACGAAACAGTATCATAGCCAAACAACTGGCAGCTTCTAATACTGTTCATTGAGTTTGATATGGTTCCACTCTGGAATAATGTTGGTCTTTCACTTCAAAATTCTAAAGGGCAAAAAATGACCACAATAGCTAATGTTAGGAAACAGCATAATATTCATTCATGTGGAGAATGAACTAAAGGGGCTTAAAAATTGAACATAAAAAATGGTTTGAATAGTAGTAAAGATGCCACCTTATAATTGCTTTGAATGCAGCTAACCTTCAAATGAATGATAACAGAAACTTTAACAGCAATTTATGTTTCCATTAGTTTGCTTCAACAATCAGACAAGAAACTTAACCGAAAAGCATATTGTATTGTCTCTTGCACATTTCAACATAATAATGTCTCAAAGAAAGGGGCAAATAAGATTATTCTTTCAACATATGTTAAGTATCTGTACACACATTTTCATACCATGGCAGTTAAATTAAATATGGTACAATAAAACATGCTATTTAGAACAACTGTACTAATGAAGAATCATTCACACATTTTTTGCTAGAACACATAAGTCAAAGTATATTAAAAAAAATACAGCAATAAATTAATTTGAATGAATTGCATGCAGATGCTTCATGATTCTCTTGGTGACAAATAGGCAGCGACCCTTGTGACCCAATGCAAAACTTGACTGCACAAAACATTCACCTTAATCCCATCTCAGCTGTGAGTAAAAAATGTCTCTCACAAACTCTCTCAATGGGTGTTCACTTCCTCTGTTGATGGACGTATGACGTCTGTTGATGGAACTATGAACTGGAATCTGGTGTTTGTTAGATCTGCTGGCTCTGATGATGGGACATTGGGTCGTATATACAAAGAATATATTTTTTTAAAGTGGTTGCAATTTGTAATATGTACTAATTGCTCGGTTTGCAAATTACAGAATCGGAGAGGACCCTACCTTATGAATATGAAAGTGGTAGGTTGACAATTGCGATCTACTATAATTAACTGACGTCACAGGGACGCTAGCCTGCTAGAATCCGAAGACCACCATACCTGTGACTGCTTTCAAATTAACCAATTATGTTTCAATTTTTTTTTTGTTCTTTCCTTTTTTTTTAAATATATTTTATTGATTTTTCACATAAACGCACAGCACAGTACACGAAGAAAAAAGGAAAATAACAGCACAAATTTAAACTGAACAACAGTAAATGCAAAATACAACAAAAGAAGCAAAGACTAAGAACTACTTATTGAGGGTTCTTATAAATAACACAGAACACGACCAGAAAAGAAAGACAAAAAAAGGAAAACAAAAACCAATGTACTAATCTATGTGTTCAACTCCCAGACATACCCTCCTTTCAAGTCCGTATCGGTTTCCAAATTTTCTTTCCTAACACCCTTGCCCTCCTACCCTTTCTAGCGTATATGCCTTTTTCTAAATTATAGACCGCCAGGAGGGTAGCCAACCACTGTTGCATCGCCGGTGGCATTTTATCCAGCCAAGTCCTAGCTATCGCAAGTCTCAGAACTGCCATGGCAACAAACAAACATTCCCCATACATACTATCTGAATCTGTACTAACGCCAAGTAATATCAGAGGTAGTGTAAGGGTGGTATTAAGCCTAAGTAAACGGACCAGGAAACCTTCAATGTCTTTAATAAGTGTGTGGAGTTGTGGACAAGTAGCAAATATATGTATAATGTCTGCCTCTGGCGCATTGCATCGTGAGCAAGTGGTCCCGGAGGTTCCTCCCCACTCGGCTATTCGTGCCGGGGTGTAATAGAGAGAGTATATTGTCTTGTAGTGCTGAGCTTGTAAAGAGGCGGAGCATAATACTGAGCACTCTAGACAGTTTTGAAAGCAGCCTGCCTCGATGTCAAGTTTATTTGCCCACTTATCTCCTTGCTTTTCCAGATCATCTGGTTTAACCGCTGCCAGGTCTGCGTAAAAGCTATGGATTGAACACTCCCCACCCTTCTCTATTGTATCTAAAATGTCATTTTTAGCAAACCCTGCAGCCCCTCCCTTCCTTTTACTTAAAAAGCTCCATACCTGGAGGTATTTAAAGAAACTCCTCCTGTTTATGTGAAATTTAGCCTCTAGACTTGAGAATTGAAGTAAAACCCCGTCTGGTCCCAACAGGTCCCCTATCTTCGCAATCCCCTTACTTGCCCAATCTGCCATAGTAGAATCAGCGAATATCAATGGAAGTAAAGTTCTATTTTTATAGAGCCGCGTATAGCTATTAAACCTCCCCAGGCCTAATTTCTTTAAAAAGGCAGTCCAGATATTGTGGGCAGCCCGGACTGTCTTTAACCTTGTCCTTTTGAAGTAGGAGTAGTCGGTGCAGCTAAGAAAGGAGTTCTCCGTGTCCGTACCAAGAATGGTTGCATAAACCTCAGTAGTAGTGGATGTAATTTTAGGATCTATCCCACCACCTCCCACCAACCCCTACATATACTGCAGTGCTGCTGCACAAGAATAGAGTCTAAAGTCAGGGGCCCCCCAGCCTACTCTAGCCCTAGGGAGAGTGATAAACCTATATGCCCTCGTGGTTTGCCCCTGGGACCAGATACATTTATTCAAAAGTGACTCCAATTTGTTAAACCAATTAGCCTCAAAGAAAAAGGGTATTGGTCTAAAGCAATATAAAAACATATGTGAAATTAGCATTAAAGTTATATTTGTGCGACCTACCAGAGATAAGTGGGAATTATTCATTCTCACTAGATCCACACTAACTTTAGACATTAGTGGTGCCATATTCCGTTCAACTACCGTATCTAGGTCTGCCGAGATCTTCACCCCCAGATAAACTGCAGCGTTGACTACACAGGAGTCATTATACACAGCGTAAGGGTTTTTAATTATCTGAGTCTTGTTACTTTTAAGCCTATATCCTGAAATCTCTCCAAATCTCTGTGCTTCCAGATCTACTTCACTGATGGCTAGGACAGGATTGGGAGTAACAATTGCCACATCATCCGCATAGGCTAGCGTATTAAATTGCATGCCATTTATGCTTACCACGGGCATATTTAGGTTACCTTCTAATTTATGCAGTAAGGGATCCATATAGAGTGCAAACAACAGAGGTGACGAAGGGCAGCCCTGCCTGGTCCCCCTATTGATCTGCACCAGCGCGGTGAGTCCCCTATTAATCCTAATCCAAGCTGTCGGTCCTTATATAGTGCCCGAACGGCTTTAATATAGCCTTCGCCTAAGCCATACCATCTCATTACCTTCCAGAGGTAGTCCCAAGAGGCCCTGTCAAACGCCTTTTCTGCGTCTAAAACGAAAGCAGCAATAGGGTCCCCTGGGACTCCGGTGGCATCAAATAGAGTAATTACCTGCCTAATGTGCTGAGTAGTACCCTTTTCTGGAATGAACCTGTGCTGTGTGGAACTAACCATACCCTCAATCACTCTAGCCAGTCTTTTTGCTAACATTTTTGAATAAATTCTTGAATCTGAGTTCATTAAGGTAATCGGCCTGTATGACCCCGGAGCTGTGGATACCTTACCTTTTTTTAGAATAACTATAACTTCAGCCCCTCACCATGAACTTGGGATTGAGTGCCCCTGCTGGGCCTGTATAACCATATTTAGCAACTCTGTGATAAGGACTTCCTGGAATACCTTATAAAACTCAACAGGGATCTGGTCCAGGCCTGCTGCCTTAGCTGAAGGGAGATCCGCTAGTTCTAAGGCCACCTCCTCAAGGGGATTTTAAAATTACCTTCTCTTCCTCTGACAAATCCGGAGCTAAATTTTCAACTATGATTCTTAAATGCAGCCCGTTTTCCTCAAAATTGAAAAGTTTCACAAACTATGGACCTTTTCCCGCTATTGCAGTTTCAAACCATTGATACATACCTTAAGGAATCCCAAATTGAAAAGGATACCTTAATCCACCCCTTCCAGTTTGCGATTCGGAATGTACTAGGAAAAATATTTTGGGGATTTGGTAATGTGTTACTGATTACAATTTTTGTTTTTTACATACCCAAAAGCTATTTTGAAGTCACAAAGGATTAGATTTTGAGAATCAGAGCCTTTGAGAGAATAACATAACTTTGTACTTAAGACCTTGTCCTTTTAATGACTTGCATTGGATATCAATCTCTGTTCTCATTTGGGCACACTATGGTGTCTTCCAAAACGTGGACTCCTTGTTTGTAAGTGATATAGACTTGTTTTTGGAAAGTCTGGCATCTATAACCAATCATATGCCACCTTTCTGTTTTTCATGTTTATGGATTCTTAAATCCTGTGTGGCTGAACCAATAAGCATATTTCTGGCCAGCAAGTCTTTTTCTAGGTTCACAACTCTCATGTGATTGTAGAGGCCGGGCTCTTCTGTTACGAGTACTCCAAATCCAAAAGCAAGTTCTGTGAACCATCTAACTTTAAAAAAAAGTTATGTTTGGTATGAAAATAAATTGGATTGTGTTGTTTGAAAGTAAGGGTTATTTAACCACAACTACAAAGTAACAAATGAAGTGTTACATTTAAATGTTCTTAATGTTGGGCCTTCTGGAAAGTCGTAGTACTGGGAGCTGGCCCACAAAACCAGTTTGTGGCGGAACCACTAATGCATTTTTTAGGATTCAAAAGGCTCTACAAACCCTCCTGGATCCTTGCATGGATGTGATTGGTCAAGGAAAATGTATTGCTTCACATTCAATTAGTTCTTGGGTACCTAAAATATTCACTGAATGCCTTGCTATTGCGGAGTCCAGCAGCAAAGGAGACTGCACATTTTTTTTTGGATGTAGTTTGCTTTTTTGAGGAAAGAAGATTTGTTGCAAAGCTATCCCTCACCCACGGGAAACACTATGTTCCATACAGGTTGGGAAATTGTCTTGATCATGTGAGTTATACATTAGTTTTAAGGAAGATGTGGGAATCATTCATATATAGCTGGAACTGGAGTACGTATGAGTCCATGATCTGCGCCAGAGGAACTATGTGAATTGTAGATAGCAGAGGAGATAATGGTGAAACTTGCAGGACCCCGCAGAGAACATTTTTCCATGCAGATTCTAAGGAACCCATTGTAACTTGATATTTTCTGCCAGAGAAGAATGATCTGATTCATTATTAACACCTTGGCTGCTAGGCGTTTTCCCCCTCCTGTGCTGAAAATTGCCATTTTGCTGGTGTCATGACGAGCTCAGCTCGTCATCAGCACAGCTCAACTGTGCATCATGACGAGCTGAGCTCGTCATGAGCATCGAAAGGGTTAAGTGGTGCCAGGCATTCATTCGCATTATCTTCATCCACAGTGGAGTGGTGTGGCTCACTGGTTAGAGGCGGCAGACCCGGAAGCAGGGAACGGCCCGGGACCAGGGTTCAATGCCCGACGCGGCAGGGTCGTGGACCAGGGTCAGCGGACTCGATAATTCTCGCCTCAGTGCCTACTCTAACCAGGGATCACACTTGGCAACTCTGGCCATTAAGCTTGCCTCATCTCTACAACGGCCCCCCACAGACGCCGGGGATGCCTGGTTTCACCTTGGAGATACCCAGAAGGGACCATCTCACAGGGAAAGCCAGGACGGGTTCCCCAACGGTCTTCAGCGCCAGGACGCTCCCGGGCAACAGTGCACCTTACAAGTACCACACATTTACATTTACAGTGAGTAAGTAAGTAAATGTTTATTTGTACATGATTAATTAAAATCTTTACAAAATTAGAAAAACACCAGTAGGTACAATTAGAAAACCATTGGTACTTAAACTTAGCGAGTTAGATTAATTTAAAAGTAAGAAATTGATTAAGATCAGTTCGTGATTATCATTAGAACCTTATAATGTTTGTTAAACGCTGTTAAGTCTTTTTCTTGTTAGCTCAAAGAACTTCACGACCTGGCAATTCAATTTAGTGTTGCTGGTGTTAAAGCACAATTTAACTGCCTGCCTGCAAGTCCGAACGACATGTAGTTTGAAGGATGGTCGTAGAAAGTTATACCTCAGGTTCTTTAGTCTAGGACAGATGCAAATCACGTGAACAATGTCCTCCTTGCTGATTTTGCACAGGCGACAGTGCTGTGAAGAGTTTTTTCTCTCCCATGGTGGAAGTATGGGGATTACGCCGAGTCGTAGTTTTAGAAACTTCTCTTTAACTTTTATTTTCATACTGATATTGAGGTATGCTTGTGATTGTATTTTTTCGTAATCACCCAACGTTATCCAGCCGTCTCTATTTGATAGATCCTTCTTGTCTTCGATCGCTGAAATAATACATGCTGATTTTTTGGCGATTTTTTGGAAAGACAGGAGGTCTATTGGCGTTTCCCAGAAGTCTATCAAGCCTAGAACTTGAAGTGATTCAAATAAATAATCTCTGGGCAAGGAGTTGCGGTGCCGAAGTAACTCTTCCCATACGTTAGAGTTTAAGGAACTGGTCTCTGCATTGCGAATCTTGTGCCAGCTGGATACACACACACTTCGCCTTTCTAATATTTGTTTGAGGATACCGAATTCTAGTCGGATCTGAGCAGGAGAGACATATTTTGGAAGATTAAAAATAGCCCTGTATGAGTTGGCTATGTCCAATAGTGCGGCATCCTTCCCGTGAAGTGATTTGCTCCCGTATGTAAGGGTAGGCTGTAGTTTTGCACGCAAGACTTCAAGGAGAGGTTTAAGTGTAAGATTGGGTAGTTTGTCCTTTAATGATTTTTAATGCCAAGTAGGTTGTTGTCGCCTTCCCTCGTAGCGAGTCAAGTTGTGCCCTAGATGTGTTTTTTTAGTCCAAGATTACTCCTAGATACTTGTATGTGTTTACCCGTGTTTACCCGATCAAGCTTTACTCCATTCAGGTGCCAGGAAAGATTCCTTTTTGTCCTGTAGTTCACAGCCATGACCTTTGATTTGTTGAGGTTTATTTGAAGGGCATTCTTTGCTGAGAAAATGTGAGTTGCATTCAAGAGATGCTGAAGGCCCATTGGCGTCCGACTTATCAGCACCAGATCATCAGCATATAGCAGGTTGGAGAGGATGATTTTCCATAATTTAGGTGCATGATTAGGGCATTTGATGAGTTCCCCAGGTAGGTCGGCTAAAAAGAGGTTGAATAAGATTGGTGTAGTACGCACCCCTGTTTTAACCCTTTTGTTGTTCTAATGGGCTTCGAGAGGTGTGTACGTCCCCCAAGCTTAATTTTAATACAGGTTTTTGAATGGAGTAGTATTAGCATGTCTAGTAGATTTTTGGGTATTCCCCACTTGTCCAGTTTCTGCCACATGATCAAATGCCGCAGTATAGTCAATGAACGAGAGGTATAAGGATGACTTAATCTCTTTTGCTGCTCCCATCAGCAGGGACAGTGCCATGATGTTGGTTGTGGTCCCTTGGCCTTTGCAGAAACCAGTTTGGTTAATTGGGATGATGGAGTTTTCAGATGACCATGATGTTAATTCCTCCAGGATGATTCCTGCAAAATATTTTGTCTCCACGTCTAATAAGGCAATGAGCCGATAGTTGTTTGGATGCTTCTTGTTACCGTGTTTGTAAATTGGGCTGATGACTGACCCGTGCCATGACTCAGGAAGAGTCTGGGTGTGCCTTATATTGTTGAATAGTGGTGCTAATGATACACTCCAAAACTCTGCATCGGATTTATACAGCATAGGTGGTATGCCGTTCGGAGCCGGAGCTCCGGTGGGTCTCCCCCTTTTTATTTGCCGTCTGATGTCTATCGGGAAAATGTTCTTTGGTCCTGACTTAACAACCTTCACAGGGTTTCCTTCCGTCTTCGATTTGTCAAGTTTTGATGGACTCGTAGCCCCTTGCCCCAACGTTTCTTGGGTTTTTATGCCCGTGTAGTAGTTGGGTTTCCCTTCTGTTTTAGGCCTTGTGGCTTTTGTGCAGGGATTAATTATAATGGCATCTTCTGAGGTATCATCGTTATTGAAATGCGTCAATAGGTATTTTGTCCATGCCTCCTCTGATATGTGCAAGTTTTGACCTAGATGCTCAGGATTCTGTATTCTTTTGACCATTTGCCAAAACTTAGAGCTGTTTTTCTGCTTCCCTTCATAAAGAAGTTTTACCCACATGTCTTCACTTCTTAGTTTCTGTTTTTCCCATTTCAACCATTTTACCTGTTTTTTTGCTTCCCGTAGAACAGCTTGCAGGCTGTGGTTGGTTTGGTCCTTCCGCAGTTTTCTTAATGTTTGATTTATTAATCGTTTTTGTATTTTCATTTCTGGGGTTAGTTGTTTTTCGTTTGAAATTCCCTTCCATTGGCGTAAATTATTAGGCAAGATATTTAGCATTTCCTCTCTAATGGCTTGAGTGAAGATTTGTCAGACATCCAACACCTTGGTCAAGGAACTATTCAGAAAAGGGGGTGGTGATGAACAGAGTGTCTGAATTAAGCAGACCACTCTTACCCAGTCCAAAGATCAGGGCTTGATCCATCACCGTTATTTATCTCACTGCACCATCCCAGCTCAGAACCTGGCTATATGCAAATCAGTCTGTCCCTGGCCCAGTGCATCATGGGAACAGGGCAGACTAAACTACCAAGCCAATTCTTCACCAGAAAGGAGACAAGCTACCGGGGACCGGTTTCTGGCATTTCAGCCTTCTTCGGCCCGGCTTGCTTGAATCCTGATGGTGCAGTGAGAAAGGGACTCATGTCTGAGTATACCCTGCCACACCTATAGTGGCCAAAAACGATTCAGAAAAGGGGGTGGTGATGAACAGAGTGTCTGAATTAAGCAGACCACTCTTACCCAGTCCAAAGATCAGGGCTTGATCCATCACCGTTATTTATCTCACTGCACCATCCCAGCTCAGAACCTGGCTATATGCAAATCAGTCTGTCCCTGGCCCAGTGCATCATGGGAACAGGGCAGACTAAACTACCAAGCCAATTCTTCACCAGAAAGGAGACAAGCTACCGTGGACCGGTTTCTGGCATTTCAGCCTTCTTCGGCCCGGCTTGCTTGAATCCTGATGGTGCAGTGAGAAAGGGACTCATGTCTGAGTATACCTTGCCACACCTATAGTGGCCAAAAACGATTCAGAAAAGGGGGTGGTGATGAACAGAGTGTCTGAATTAAGCAGACCACTCTTACCCAGTCCAAAGATCAGGGCTTGATCCATCACCGTTATTTATCTCACTGCACCATCCCAGCTCAGAACCTGGCTATATGCAAATCAGTCTGTCCCTGGCCCAGTGCATCATGGGAACAGGGCAGACTAAACTACCAAGCCAATTCTTCACCAGAAGGAGACAAGCTACCCCGGAAGCTTGTTTCCTTCCCAGTGAAAGAATTGGCTTTGTAGTTTGGTTTGCCCTGTTCCCATCATGCACTGGGACAGGAACAGATTAATTTGCATGTAGCCAGGTTCTGAGCTGGGATGGTGCAGTGAGCTAAAAAACGGTGTTGGATCTAGCCCTGATCTCTTGACTGGGTGAGAGTATTCTGCCTAATTCGGAAACTCTGTCCATCACCACCCCTTGTTGTTTAATTATTTTGTCCACCATAAGCGTGGAAGGGTATACTCAGATGTGAGTCCCTTGCTCATTGCACCATCAGGATTCAAGCAAGCCGGGCCGAAGGTGGCTGTAATGCCAGAAACCGGTCCCCGGAAGCTTGTTTCCTTCCCAGTGAAAGAATTGGCTTTGTAGTTTGGTTTGCCCTGTTCCCATCATGCACTGGGACAGGAACAGACTAATTTGCATATAGCCAGGTTCTGAGCTGGGATGGTGCAGTGAGCTAAAAAACGGTGTCGGATCTAGCCCTGATCTCTTGACTGGGTGAGAGTATTCTGCTTAATTCAGAAACTCTGTCCATCACCACCCCTTGTTGTTTAATTATTTTGTCCACCATAAGCGTGGAAGGGTATACTCAGATGTGAGTCCCTTGCTCATTGCACCATCAGGATTCAAGCAAGTCGGGCCGAAGACGGCTGTAATGCCAGAAACCGGTCCCCGGAAGCTTGTTTCCTTCCCAGTGAAAGAATTGGCTTTGTAGTTTGGTTTGCCCTGTTCCCATCATGCACTGGGACAGGAACAGACTAATTTGCATATAGCCAGGTTCTGAGCTGGGATGGTGCAGTGAGCTAAAAAACGGTGTTGGATCTAGCCCTGATCTCTTGACTGGGTGAGAGTATTCTGCTTAATTCAAAAACTCTGTCCATCACCACCCCTTGTTGTTTAATTATTTGGTCAAGGAACTGGCAGTTAGGGTGAAAAGGGATTTCGCTGTGGAACTTATGGAGTCAATATTGCTGGCGTTACACCGTAGCCGCTTTAAGTTTAAACTGACTTCTGTGTCGAGGCCTATAAATGATTCCGTTTTCAGCTGAGAATTAGATCTTATTTCAGCCTCTTGTGGCAGGTGGTCGCTGAGGTCGCTAATCCCTATTCTGAAGGTTGTTACCCAACAGAACATGTTTAGAGATATGAACATGTATTCAAGATGAGAGGATTGTTTGTTGGAATGGAAGGTGGCTGCTGGTGGGTCATCATCGACATAGCGACCATTTAAGGCCCTTAAGTTAAGTTGTTCCAGTTGTCGAAGTAAGTTGTTTGAGGCACGCCCCACACTGCATTAAAATCTTGGATGAGGTGCGTGTCTTGATCTTTATTATGAGAACCATTAAATCAATGGGGTTAACCCAAAATGTCGAAGGACCTGGGCATCAATTAGTAAAGAGAAACAAAGTGGTCCTAGACATCACTTAAAACATGAATTAATATTTCTGTTGTGGAATTACATCCTAAAAGAAAGGATATGAAAAACATTAAACAGCCAGATGCATATACCATTAATTAGTACCCAACATGATTTGTAAATAATTATTCTTTAGGTCATTCACAATTGAACAGTTTATTTACAGCATGTATAAAGCATATGTAAAAATTATTTGAGAGGAATAAGAAAGACTGCCAGGTGCAGCAAGTGTGTAAAAGTAAGTGCTCAAGTGAAATGAGAGGGAAAAACAAGATTCAAAAGGAGAGAATTCACATGAATTGAGTTCAACTAAAAGTCAAATATTCTAGTGGAACAACAAAGAGGCCTGCCCACAATGTAATATTTACAAAAAAATTACAAAGAATTAGAACTGCATACATGCAGACATTTAATATGGAATGGGAGGGGGCAAAGAAGAAAGACTGCAGGCATCAAAACAACGGGGGGAAAACAACCGGCGACGTTTCGACCCTGACGAAGTTGAGGGAGGATTAACACCTCTGTTACGGATCTTCTTCAGGACTGGAGAGGAGGGGCGGGAGAGTACCAGGGTAGAATTGAGAAAGGTGCGCCCCAGCAGTGAATCTACGCGACCCGTCAATTGTTCCAATAAATGCCTCAATGTAGGTATGTGGATTCAGTTAAAAAATGCCACAAAGGAAATTAATTCCAATCAATGTGCCGATCGCTACCGGAATGTGAGGCAGAATATTCAGAATGGGTAAAAATAGCCCTTCAAATTACATAGGCAACCAACTCTGTATAATGGAGCCACACGTACTAGATGGGGTTCTGTGTATTAGAAGAACAATTGGGCACACCATTGACGGGTCGCCTAGATTCACTGCTGGGACGCACCTTTGTCAATTCTACCCTGGTACACTCCTGCCCCTCCTCTCCCGTCCTCTCTCTGCTTTTTCCTGCCCTTTCCCTTGATTTCCCCTTGCTTTTCCTTTTTGTATCCTTGTTGTGTTAGATCTCCAGTAGGTTTATTGGGAACTAGACTGCGAGGTTTTCTCCCTCTATCGGAGCACTCCTGGTGGGGTCTCTTGTTGGAGCTCCTGCTTAGGTCTCCATATTTTTCTTTTTTTTTTTTATTCAGTTGATACTCTATCAATTCTCTGATTAGAATGTGGCTGATAAATATCTGGCAGGATGCAGGAGGCCGCCGGCCGCTGGCTGCTGACTGGCTACTAGCCAATATTAGGCTTGGGATGCAGAGGGAACATAGTGGCGGCAAGCGGTGCTCACGGGGAGGACCACGGGTCAGCTAGACCTAGTTGAGCTGCCTTCCAGTCACTCCTGGGCTCTTACTTTGCAGCTGCCTCTATCGGCAGCTGTACTCGCACATGTCCACCCTGTATCACACCCCTCTCCTGTCCTCGAGTCAGGCACAGCCACGCAGCCCTCACCTCACCTCCAGATGCGTGAGTAAATGAATTAAATGGAACTGCAGCTGACTGTGCGTGCTGACTCTTTCCCTCCCCACTCCTCGTTCACAGATGTTGCTAAGCCGGGTTCAAGGGGGTTCAAGGGAAGGGGTGAGAGGTCAGGTACTCACCAAGCAGTCTTCGGTGGCTCAACTCCTGTCAAAAGTCCTCCTCTCCTGGTGTACAGACACTGCAGGTCCGCGAGTCAGACTCAAAGGGAGGGCCAGCAGGCGCAAAATCGAACGCTCACCAGGCCGGCGGCCAGCAGTCTCCCGTAGCTCTGCTCGGCTCCGCTCAGCTCGGCTTGGCGTGCTCGTGTCACACCGCTCCACTCCTCCGCGGCTTGACAGCTCCGCTCCTCAACTCTGCGCTCTGCTCTCTGTACTGCGTCAACCACAGTGGAAGGTTTGATAATCTACTGTCTTGTAGTACCTTATTTTCTATAAAGTATACAGTTATTATGTATGGCTATTAAATGAAACCATTGATTGAAATCACCCATAATTAGAACTGTATGGCTCGTGATTTCAGATGCTTTAAAGCATACTCTTCAGGACTTCATCTAGGGAAGTGGAAGTGGCACCTCTAGGCCTGTAAATTATAGCCAAAAAAGTTGAAATATTTGTACTGATAATGGACAAAGATTCATGAAATGTTCTTTATGCTAGGTAACGCCAAACAAATTGGAAATTTTAAATGAATAAAAATCACTTCTCTGCCTGTACATATAGATATTGTTATGGGACGGTGTGGGAAGTCCATCAGGTATTGAGGGTAAGTTAATGAAAAATCAAGCTTCTCAGATTCTTAGTAGGTTCTAGATTTCTAATGATGATTTAACTGCTGATAATGAGTCGTTAGTAACTATTTTATTGAGATTGCATAGGCAAACATGTTGATAGTCTTGGGAAAAACATTAATGAAAAAAGAAAGTCCAGGACCAGATGGTAATTAAGTACTGATATAAATGCACAGTACGAAATGAAGGGGTCCTAGACACAAAATAAAGGGTTCAAAATTATTTCATCTATATTCAATGAATTCAAAAGAGCAAGGCTATTGGATGCAAAAGAGTTTAATTCAGATTTTGCATTTACATCCTATTCAATAGTTGAAACTCATAATACATTTGGTTATATACATAACAAATTTCTATACATGTACGTGCCCACATTCACAACGGGGAGGGGGAAGTGAGGAGGGTGAGTGTCAAGGGTAAGGTAAGGATAATCTGATTCATTCAGTGACAAGTCTTATTGTCAATTTAAAGACTGTGTATACATGGTCCCTTAAACCAAAGGCCACACCATGAGGCTCCAAAGGAGTCCAAACTATAATTGTTAAACAAAGGCCTAACCCCGCTAGAGCCGTTAATGTCTTGCTTGGGGTCGGAGTTGGTCGTTGAATATGTAGTCTACGTTTCGACCCGGATTAACAGTAGGAGTGTGTTCCTTACAGAGTGGGTCTTCGTCAGGACAAAGGAGTTGTGGGTGGGCAACCTCCTATGGGATAGTAAAACAAGAAGAATCGATTAGACCACAACCACCCCGTTCATTAGTACAAGGATGGTGAACTTTTTTGGAGAATGGGTTAGCAATTAAAAACGTGTTGTCAAGTTTGTGTCGAAAGACACATTACACAAGTTATTAGGTTGAGAGATACATAGAGTATGGGGCAAGAGGGGCTGATTCAACAGGAGGTGAATTCTCACTGTTCACGAGTGACGAGAGGGCTGGATCAATGGAAAGTGGATACTCCCAGAACAAAATGATATTTTCTAACTGAAAATAACGAGGAGAAAGTTTATTGATCTAGACATCTTTCGATTACCCGATTACTTAGACAAGAAGGAGAGGCACAACAGGGCCTATTTAAGTCATTCCTCTTTGTGGTCAAAGAAGGTTGTCTATATTTCTCATAACAGGTAATCAATTGGGGGTGGGGGAGAAAGAGATAGGATCCTTTCAAACTCCTGTTAAATTGCTTTTCATCAATGGGGGAAAGGATCACTTGTCCTACGAATAACTTAGGTCTGCAGGTTGGTAACTGGGTGTCTCCCAATAAAATGACCCTCATACACGTGTGTGTTTTTTTGCTTGCTTGCGTTAGCGGTATATGAGGTGTCCCCGCTTATATCACACGTGCATGCGTAATCACTGGGTCAGTTCATTCGTGTGCACCCTCCACCAGGAGGTTTTACCTTAAGTTTTAAGGCAGTAGTGATCGTGGAAATGGAGTGATCAAGGTGGTGATAGGTGATTCGATAAAAAAGTCCGGATTTCCAGAACTAGGATGTTTATTAAATCTGGATTCCGGCTTTTATTAAAAGAAAGTTTGTGCTGCTGTGGAATCTGTTTATGAATTCAAGCGCACTTAATGGTCTAATAAAATGGTCGACATGTTTCAGCTGTGATTGACTATTGGTCGGATAGCTTTCTTCAGGACCAGGGGGTGAAAGTGGTGAATTAAGTGAAAAGAATAGGTAAATTATGACCTGATTCTTGAAGTGATAAGAGGTCTCATTGTACCTGTAGAAAGAAAGCACACAACAAAAGGCAAAAAGGGAGACAAGGTGGGGGGGGGGGGAAGGAAATGGATAAAGTACAAATTTGTACACATTCAAAACCAATTGATTTTGAATAAAGTAACTGTAAAATGGCAATACTTCGCACAGAATCACTCTCATATCAGGCGTCAACTCATCCATTCTCATATCTGAAAACGGCGTGAGGTGACTGTGCTATACTGTTTGTGGTGCTCTTAGTTCTTGCCGGTCATTGGTGTATATACATAGCTCTCATGCGGTGATATGGCATGCTGGTAGCTCGGCACTAAGTGCTACTAATGTGACATTGTCAAGGGTTTCTTTGGTGCCGTTCGTGGTTGCGACATCATTGTCACGCGGTATTTGGCGTGTTTGTTATGGCTTGGTAGTCAGGGGTTGGGCGTAGGTAACTATGCTAAATAGCGGATTGTGCCTACCTCTTGGTTCAAAGCTATTAGCTTCATCAGGGGAGGGAGGTTTTTGAACAGGACGGTAGCGCTAGAAGGAGTGAAATAGTGGTTAGTATGGATAGATTTTACTTGCGCTTTGCGTCTAGCGAAGAGTCGAGGCTTCCGCCTTCTACCTTCTGCAATCGCGTCCTCGCTCGCAGCATGTGCTGTCTCTGCCTCCGTCCACCCGGAAATGGTGGCGGCAAGCGAGGCGGATGTTTTTAAGGGAGGTGGTATGGAAACAGAGGAAATACTCTGTGTTGCGATAGTTATTTACAAATCCAAAGGTGATTTATAAGTTGATTTACAAGTTGGTATTTGCCAATTATAAATTGTTATTAAAATTGGTATGTGTGTTTTGGAATTGTTGAGGAAGTTATTAAGCCTGCAGTGACATGTAAGCTGGCACCTCAAACAAGCTGCCGATTTTTTCAAGATGTCACAAAGTGATATTATGTAGCTAATAGCTGGTTAATAGACCGGGAATTAAGAGTGGGGTGGTGACCCAGGTTGATGAACTTGGATTTAGTTAAGAGCGAGCCATGGGATAGAGTCATTTAGTCCTTGGGTGTCAGTTTTTAGTCTGTGCACCCAGCGTTGTTCCTTTTCGAACAATATTTTTGAGGCATTTCTGTCTATTGTTTCCAGGGTTTCTAAAATGACCCACTGCAGGTCTTTGACCGTGTGTCCCAGTTCTTTAAAATGTGTTGACATTTTTGTTGTCGTCCTTTTGCAGTTCACGTTGCTGCGATGTTCATACATCCGTTGTTTGGCCTTGCGACAGGTCATGCCTATGTACTTCATCTGGCATGGACATGTTATCATGTATATCACATGACTCGTATTGCAGTTAGTGTGTCTTTTGAGTTTCCAAAGTAGATCTGGAAGCAGCTGTAGATCTTTGGTAGGTTTTGTGGTTTCATAGGTTAGGCAGGTGCCGCAGGGATAATGTCCTGTTATGGGGGTAGTGTTCCATAAGCCCGGTTGTTCTTTTTTCTTTTTTGGTGGGGGTCTAGTGTGTACTAGTAGATCTTTGAGGTTCCTGCTTCTTTTGTTTGCAAAACGAGGTTTTGGCCAGTCAAGGTTGTTCGATGTAATTATTTTCCAGTTTTTGTTAATTATCTTTTTTACCTTGTTTGTGACGGGGCTGTAAGTAGTGACGCATGTCGTTCTGTTGTCTGATGTCTTTGGATGTGTTTCCAATAATGCGTCTTTCGGTTGGTTTTGCGCACGTTTCTTGCAAGAGAGGATTATTTTCTTGGGATATTCGCGAGCTGTCAATTTTTCACAGAGCTCATTTGCTTGGTCCTTGTAGTCACTCTTGATACTGCAATTTCTTCTGAGGCGAAGAAATTGGCTATAAGGGAGATTTTCCCTTAGGGGTTGTGGGTGGAAGCTTTTGAAAGAGAGTAAACTGTTTTTCGCTGTTGGCTTGAAAAAAGTTTTAGTATGGAGGGAGTTGTTCTTCGCAAAGATGGTTATGTCTAGGAAGTCTAATGTTCTTTTGTTGGCAGTGTACGTGAATTGTAGGCAATCATCTTGCTCATTTAGCCATCGATGAAAATAGTTGAGGGTCTGTTCATCTCCTTTCCAAATCAGTATGATATTGTCTATATACCTTTTCCAAAAGGCAATATTTTTCAGGAAAGGGTTGGTTGTATTTTGGATGAACCTGTTCTCAAAGTGGCTCACGTACAATCCAGCCACGCTGGGGGCAAATGTGCTGCCCATCGAAGTCCCATGGCGTTGGACAAAGAGAGTGTCTTTGTACATAAAGAAATTCTCCATTAAGGCCAGTCTGCAACATTCTAGCACAAAGTGTCTAGGGGTTTTATGAGGCCACTCTATGCTGAAAAGGATATCTTCTAGAATGTTCAGAGTTTTTTGCTGAGGAAGGCTCGTATAGAGGCTCTCTACGTCTAACCCCACTAAGAGCATGGTATCTTCAGAATATTCAAAAGAATTGAGTAAATTCAGAAGGTCTCTTGTATCTTTAAGATATGTCGGGGTTTTTTGGACTAGGGGACTTAGAAATTGATCAGCAAATTCAGACAGGGGCTCCAGGAGTGAATTGATTCCTGAGACGATTGGTCGTCCTGGGGGTGGTGTCCTCCCTTTGTGAGTTTTGGGGAGGGAGTAGAAGTAAGGTATTGTTGGTGATTTGGTAGCTAGGTAGTCTGCTTCTTTTTTTGATAGCCAGTTGTTGGCCTCAGCTTCCTCAATCATGAGCGATATTGTTCTTTGTAGGCGTGCAGTGGGATCTGAAACAAGAATTTCATAGAATTTTGTATCGGCCAGTAAATCAGTGCATTGTTTGTCATATCCCTCTGGGGTGAGGAGTACTATCCCTCCCCCTTTATCTGCCGGTTTGATCACTAGCTCTTTATCATTTCTTAGCTCTGTTAGCGCTATCTGTTCCGCTTTTGTGATGTTTTGGAAAACCTTCTGTGGTTGTTGGTTTAGATCATCAAGTTCTTTCATTATTGCCTGTTCGAAGGTGCAGATTTCGATGGGGACTTGAGAGTTCAAGGGACAGAAATTAGATTTGTTTCTGAGAGTGGTATCTCCTTCTTGTGGTGGTGGTGCTTCATCTTTAAAGAAAGCTTTCAGTTTAAGAGTGCGACAGAAATTGGCTATTTCACATTTTGTTTTGAAAATGTCTGTTCTAGGGGTCGGTACGTATCCAAGACCCTTATTGAGAACATTTATTTGGTCATTTGTAAGGGTTTTGCTGGTCAGGTTGACGATGAGGTCGTTGGATTGGGACCTGCTTTCGCCTTGGTTACACTCCTGGTCTCAACCTGTCTGGTCTGGTCGGACCAGGTTACTCCTTTTTGTTTTGGTCGACGGTTGTTCCGGCCATTCCCTAAAAAAGGGATCCTTTTTTGAAAATTGTGTCCACTTTGTGGCTGCATTTGATGGTTTAGAGGTAGCTGGAAATAAGGGTTGGGCCATCCTTGAAACATGGGATTGAATGGATGGAAGGGCATCCCTTGTCCACTGTTCTGGTAGTATGGAGGGCGTCCTGAGGTATTGTAGCCTATTCTATGGCCTCTTTTGTTACGGAAGTTGTTTCTGCCTCGATTTGACTGTTCATCTCTGCTTTGGTCTGAACTATCATTGGATGAGGCACTGCTTGAATCCAAATTTGAAGTGTTTTCGTTTGGTTTCTAATCCTTACTGCTGTAAGGGTGGATTCTTTCCAGCGAAAAGCGTTTGAGTTCTTTTGCTAGCTTTTGTAATTTTGTTTGGATTAGGTATTCTTGGCTCTCCTTCATCTCTTTGTTGATCTCCTCTAGACGAGTTTTGTAAATGGTTATGTTTACAGTATTGTTTAGTTTTGTCTCAAGGATTTCAATTTTTACAGTTAATTTGTTTGTTAGTCTTGTGGCTGTTTTTATTATTAGGACTAAATAGTCTCTGGTACATTTCCAGGAAATGGCGGACCAGTCTGTCCTGAAAGCAAGATCTTTGAGAAAGATCCGTGGTGCATTCGTTACCCAGAGTCCTCTAGGTGCTGCATTGACCTGAAGGTATTCAGTCATTATTATCCCATGCACGGCCGTGCGTACTTGTTCTTTTTTGGCTTCACTTAGTTCATCCCATTCTGCTGTCGAACATAGAGTCTGGGTGAGGTCACCTTCCATGAGTAGTGGTGGTCTGGCAAGTATCTCGTCGAAATCTTCAGAAGTGTAACTGAGTCCGAAGCTTCCCGCCATGATGGATTCTCAAGGCGGGGAAGATTGATTAGAAATTGAAAATGTATTCAATTCTTTGTTTTGAACTCCCACAGCTGTGCGCTGCTTGAAACAGGTAATCAATTGGGGGGGGGGGGGAGATAGGATCCTTTCAAACTCCTGTTAAATTGCTTTTCATCAATGGGGGAAAGGATCACTTGTCCTGCGAAAAACTTAGGTCTGCAGGTTGGTAACTGGGTGTCTCCCAATAAAATGACCCTCATACACGTGTGTTTTTTTGCTTGCTTGCGTTAGCGGTATATGAGGTGTCCCTGCTTATATCACACGTGCGTGCGTAATCACTGGGTCAGTTCATTCGTGTGCACCCTCCACCAGGAGGTTTTACCTTTAGTTTTAAGGCAGTAGTGATCGTTAAAATGGAGTGATCAAGGTGGTGATAGGTGATTCGATAAAAAAGTCCGGATTTCCAGAACTAGGAGGTTTATTAAATCTGGAATCCGGCTTTTATTAAAAGAAAGTTCGTGCTGCTGTGGAATCTGTTTATGAATTCAAGCGCACTTAATGGTCTAATAAAATGGTTGACATGTTTCAGCTGTGATTGACTATTGGTCGGATAGCTTTCTTCAGGACCAGGGGGTGAAAGTGGTGAATTAAGTGAAAAGAATAGGTAAATTATGACCTGATTCTTGAAGTGATGAGAGGTCTCATTGTACCTGTAGAAAGAAAGCACACAACAAAAGGCAAAAAGGGGGACAAGGGGGGGGTGGGAAAGGAAATGGATAAAGTACAAATTTGTACACATTCAAAACCAATTGATTTTGAATAAAGTAACTGTAAAATGGCAATACTTCGCACAGAATCACTCTCATATCAGGCGTCAACTCATCCATTCTCATATCTAAAAAGGGCGTGGCAATGGGGCAGCATTTGCCCCGGACCTGGCAATTCTATTCATGGCCTTCTATGAGAAAACTTTTGTCCTTTGTGATCACAACCCTTTTCGGCATCAAATACAACTTTGGGTGCGTTATATTGATGACGTGCTGTTAATCTGGAAGGGCAATGACAAAGAACTCGAACAATTTCACTCTTGGCTGAACCTACAATCATCTGACATCCAATTCACGATGCAAGCCAGCAACAAGAAGATTGATTTCCTTGATATCACACTAGTAGCAGAGGAGGGCACACTGTATACTACTCTATTTAGAAAACCTGCGGAACGGAACTCATTGTTGCAGTATTCCAGCCACCACCCACGGAGCCTTAGAGACAACTTGCCCTATGGTCAGTTCCTTCGCGTCCGAAGGAACTGCAGCAAAAAACAAGATTACATGCTACAGTCAGACATCATGATGGAACGTCTCATAGAGAGAGGCTACCCAAAATGGTTAATCAAACGCTCTAGGAAGAGAGCATGGTTCTGTCACCGCGAAACACTCTTGGAACCTTCTGCACGCAATCGCCAATTGGAAGAACGAATGATCTGCGTAACTACCTTCTCAACAAAGAGCCACTCCATAAAAAAAGCAATAAACAAACATTGGGGTCTTATTGCAAATGATCTGGCGATCAAAAACGTACCCATGCACGCCTTTAAGAAGGCGAGGAATGTGAAAGACTATGTGGTTTCTTCTTTCTTAGAATGCCCACCTGAACCTACTCTGGCATCATGCTGGAAACAACCACCGATAGTTGGACATTTTAGATGCGGGAACTGTAAAGCTTGCCCTTCTACCATCCAATCCAAAGACTTTGTTTTCAAAAACCATCGACATGTACATAAAAGCCACACGAATTGCAACACTAAAAATGTGATCTATGGCATAATCTGCCCATGTGATCTCATTTATGTAGGCCAAACTCAGCAGCGTGTGAAAGCACGATTCCTCTCACATTGCAGTCAAATCAGATGTAAGGTACCTGGGGCACCCCTGGTTGAGCATTGCGCCACACAAAACCACCTGCCTGAATCATTGAAATGGGTGGTTTTGGAACATGTCATACTAGGCCCAAGGGGCTGCGACCTACCAAGCATTTTGAATATCAGAGAGCTTAAGTGGATTCATGTCTTCAACTCTGTAGCTGAGGGTCTAAACGAATCTGAAAATAGCTTTGTGCAATTAGCCAACCTTTGATTTCCAAGAACATATGTTGAACCATTTGCAGTTATCGAATCAAAAAACAGCATCATTGATCCTAAGAATGTTTTGTTTCTATCTTCGCAATTATACTGTAAACCAACTGTTTGAGTTTACACTATCCTATGAGATAAGTGCACTCTATCTTTGGGACATGACATGTTTTGGTAATGACAGACCGCAAAAATGTCTAGATGTATTACACAGTAGGAGTATAATAGTACTCTGCTTTTCTAAATTTCACTTCTTATTTTTTAGGTTTATTCTGTATAAATTACCTTTCTGAAGCAAAGATCGTAAGAGTTTTCACTATCCTACTTGATAAGTGCACTCATTTACACACGATATGTACGTACTTAGGAGAGTCTAATGCCTGGAGGAATGATAACTGTATGACTATATTGATCTACCTCTAACACGTAAGGTTTATTGAATTTAGCTCTCACAGAGTGATGCAGCCAGTATCCTTCAATCGGGAGGACCTAAAAAAAGAGGGTCGACCCCTCGATGCTCGACCCACAATTTGACACTCTCGAACGGGCGTAGATTAATTTTGCATAGATTAATTTTGCAATGTTTTCCATGGCTAAAAAGCAGGCCCCCCCACAATAAATATACGGATAGTACTACCTATTTTGTAAAGAATTTATTTCATACTCTCAATAAATCCGGACCGGCGAGTCTTTTTTCCATTTCTCTCAATCGGAACCCGATGCCCCGCCCCCCTTCCAACCTAACCAGGAAGTAAACGGTTTGATGCGGTCATCGGCAGAGCATGCAGCACCTCTAGTACATAAGATTGATTCCGGCAGTTTTCTAAACGTTTAAGGTAAATCAGTCCATCTCGCCCCTCTTTGTGAACTAATCTGGGCAACGCGGCGAAATCATGGTTCGAGTTATGAACCCATGGGTACCTTATTGTCTTACAGGAGGCTGTGATAATCAAGTAGAATCCAGTCGACCTCCAGATGAGTTGTCACTTTGTGGTGGTAAGGATTCGTACATAGACGTCCTTTTCCTTTCTTTTCTAAATTCAGCCCAATTTGGCATCAATATCTAATATGCCATCACTATTTTCCAGGCTCAATATTGTACAAGAAACTGTGATTTTTCGATAAATACGGGCTCCCAGAACCTTCTGTACATGAAAGGTAATCTTTATACTAAATATGTTTAGGAACTGAATAACCAGATAATATTATTAATTTTTCCTTTATTTATGTCCCCAATGTATAGGCGTTTTTTAATCAAATCTGTCCAAGATAACACAAGGTCTTAAGCACTTAAAAGTGTGCCGCAGGCACAGAATCCACTTTGTCCGCTAACCAAACAGATCTTAAGGGTAAGCCTCATCCGAGTGACTATCCCAGACCTTTAGAGCAACCATTTAACTCATGCCTCAAATGTGAAATAAACCCCCTGTTTCCCTATTTTAAGGTGATCAATCCTTAAGAATCTTTTCCGCACTGTAAAGACGTCCGAAAAACCTTTAGAGATCAGTGGCAGAATACAGATCCCGTATTATAGGGGTAAGCCTCCATCCAAGGACTATCCCTGACCTTTATAGCAATCATGTAACTAATGCCTGAATGTTAAAATAAACCCTGTTTCCCTACTTTAAGGTGACCATTCAAACAACCCTTAAAGAACATTTTTCCACACTGAAAAGACGTCCTGAAAAGCCTCAGAGTTCAGAGGTAAATTATAGATCCCTGATAGTAGTTATTTGTAATTTTGTAATCCAGACGTAGCAAAAAGATATGGAATTTGACCACTGTCCGTTAATATCAGAGGGTTACCCTTTATCTACAATCCTTATCTTATCTTATCTTAAGAGGGACTTGTATAGCGCTCTGTCACCATAGGTTTCCTGCTGCTGGGTGGTACTGAGAGATGTAGAGAGGGGGAGCTAGCCAGACTGTGTAAAAAGATTGGTTTTAAGAAGTTTTCTGAATTCCAGCAGAGACATGGAAGAATTGAAGGATAATGGCAACTGGTTCCAGAGTTTGGGAACCAGATGAGCAAATCTGCAACCACCATATTTTTTTAGTTTGATTGGGACTGCGGTCAGAAGTTGACAGTGGGAGGACCGAAGGTTGCGTGCCGGACGGTAAGGAGTCACTAGGGACTTCAGAAAGACGGGGGACGTACCAGTCACAGCTTTGTAGGTCAGGCAGCCGATCTTAAATGCAGCTCTCTGTTCGACCGGCAACCAGTGGAGTTTACAGAGTAGTGGTTTTGCAGACTGCCACTTTGGGGTCTTAAAGGCTAGTCGGGCCGCCTGATTCTGCACGACTTGCAGCCTATGTAGCAGGTATTTCGGTAGGCCATGATACAAGGAGTTGGAAAAATCCAGGCGGGAGAGCACAAGGGCGATTAAAACTTGTATCAGGGCTTCAGGCGAGAGTAGGTGGGAAACTTTCCTGATTCTCCGGAGCTGAAACATACACGAGGATACGACTGCACCAACCTGAGGCTTGAGGGAGAGCTCTGAGTCTATGATAACCCCCAGGCTCTTTGCCAATTTAGCCGGGATGGGCGGGGAGCCCAGCTCTGTAGGCCAAAACTGTGGGCCCCAGTGAGAGGAGCTACTGCCAGGGAGAATTAGCTCAGTCTTCCCTGGGTTCAGCTTGAGCTGATTAAGGTTCATCCATTGCTGGATATGTAACATGACCGCCTGACAGTCGAGAGCTGCGTAGGGGTGTTAAGAGGGAACATGATTTGCAGGTCGTCTGCATAATTGAAGACGGTAATGTCCCAGCTCTTCAGGGAATGGATGAGCGGGCGAAGATAAAGATTAAAAAGCAGGGGAGACAGAGAGGAACCCTGAGGCACTCCACAGATGAATGGTTCCCTAGTAGCCGTGAAAGGACCCAGGTGAACAGCCTGGGTTCTGCCTGTCAAGAAGGATTTAATCCAGACCAGAGCCGAGCCCCGGATACCGGCTTGCTCGACACGGTGGAGAAGGATGTTATGGTCCACCGTGTCGAACGCTGCCGACAAGTCCAGAAGGATCAGAGCCTGAGGAGACCCTTTGTTGGTGTTGCTCCTGAGAGAGTCCATAACCGCTAAGATCACAGCCTCAGTAGAGTGGGCAGGTCTGAAGCCAGCTTGGTTAGGCTCGAGGTAGCCGGAGGACTCGATGAACTGAGAGAGGCAGCAGGTGACATTTGCCTCCAAGATCTTAGAAAAATAAGGCAGGAGAGAAATAGGCCGATAGTTGGCAAGGTCCTCTGGGTCGGCTCCGGGTTTTTTCAGCAATGGTACCAAGGCAGCTTCCTTGAAGGAGTTGAGTACGATGCCGGCCTCAAGAGAGGTGTTTAGTAGAGGCAAGATGCAGTTGGGCAGAGCCAAGCAGATGTCCCTGAAGGCAGAGGGAGGGCAGCAATCATTGGGGGAGCCAGATTTGACTCGGGAGGCAAGTTTGGCGAGGGAAGGAGAGTCGAGGAGGGGAAAGTGTGACAGTGAACATGGGTTACCAAGGGAGGGGACAAGTGGAGCAGCAGGGGGGGCGGTGGGGATAGTGTTCTTGATCTTAATGATCTTTTCAGTGAAAAAGCTATTTAGAGCATCACAGGATTGTTGGGTGGGGACCTGGGAGGGGAGAGTTCTGGCATCAGACGTCAACTCGCCCATAATTCTGAATATTTCCTTGGACTTATTGGGGGCGACAGAGATTCTTTCGGAGAAGTATGAAGATTTCGCTTCCTATTTATGAGTTGTGAGACCACTGATTGTGGGTGGAGATATATATACTGTGTATCACATATTGGACAGGATGTCATCACTTTGATGTATATCACTTTTAATTTACAAATGACCAAACAGCACTCCTCTGTGTCATGAGAAATATAGACAACCTTCTTTGACCACAAAGAGGAATGACTTAAATAGGCCCTGTTGTGCCTCTCCTTCTTGTCTAAGTAATCGGGTAATTGAAAGATGTCTAGATCAATAATTTTTCTCTTCGTTCTTTTCAGTTAGAAAATATCATTTTGTTCTGGGAGTATCCACTTTCCGTTGATCCAGCCCTCTCGTCACTTGTGAACAGTGAGAATTCACCTCCTGTTAAATCAGCGCCTCTCTCCCCACGCGAAACGTGAGCCAATGACATACTCTATGTATCTCTCAACCTAATAACTTGTGTAATGTGTCTTTCGACACAAACTTGACAACACGTTTTTAATTGCTAAACCATTCTCCAAAAAAGTTCACCATCCTTGTACTAATGAACGGGGTGGTTGTGGTCTAACCAATTCTTCTTGTTTTAACTATCCCCTAGGAGGTTGCCCACCCACAACTCCTTTGTCCTGACAAAGACCCACTCTGTAAGGAACACACTCCAACTGTTAATCCAGGTTGAAACGTAGACTGCATATTCAACGACCAACTCCGACCCCAAGCAAGACATTAACAGCTCTAGCGGAGTTAGGCCTTTGTTTAACAATTATAATTTGGACTCCTTTGGAGCCTCATGGTGTGGCCTTTGGTTTAAGGGACATCTTATACACAGTCTTTAAATTGACAATAAGACTTGTCACTGAATGAATCAGATTATCCTTACCTTACCCTTGACACTCACCCTCCTCACTTCCCCCTCCCGTTGTGAATGAGCCCCCTCGCGACCATCGCCCGCCAACACAACCTCAACATCATCTCTTACGCAGATGACACTCAACTGATCCTTTCTCTCACCAAGGACCCCAGCACCGCCAAAACTAACCTACACGAAGGAATGAAAGAAGTTGCTGAATGGATGAAACACAGCCGTCTGAAACTGAACTCAGATAAAACAGAAGTCCTCATCCTAGGCACATCCCCCTCCGCATGGGACGACTCTTGGTGGCTGGAAGCCCTTGGAAAAGCACCCATCCCGACAGACCACGCACGGAACCTAGGCGTTATCCTGGATTCTTCACTTTCAATGAACAGACAAGTCAGCGCCGTATCCTCATCCTGCTTCAACATTCTTCGCATGCTCAAAAAAACATTTCGATGGATCCCCACCGAAACCAGGAAAACAGTCACCCACGCTCTGGTCACGAGCCGACTGGACTACGGAAACACCCTCTACGCAGGCACTACCGCTAAACTCCAAAAGAAACTCCAACGAATCCAAAACGCCTCAGCCAGAATCATATTAGACATCCCACGCAACGAACACATCTCTGGTCACCTGAAAGACCTCCACTGGCTACCCGTCAATAAGAGAATCACTTTCCGACTGCTAACCCACGCACACAAATCACTCTACGACATCGGACCGGAATGCCTCAACTCAAGACTGTCCTTCTACACCCCCCCCCGCCAACTACGCTCCTCCAGCCAAGCCCTCGCCACTGTACCTCCCATCAACAAGACCACCATGGGAGGCAGATCCTTCTCTTACCTGGCTGCTAAAACATGGAACTCACTCCCCACTTACCTTCGCCTTACCCAGAACCACCTAGCTTTCAGAAAGCAACTTAAAACGTGGATATTTGACAAGTAATCCTCCCCCCCCTCCTTAGCGCCTTGAGACCCTCTGGGTATGTAGTGCGCTATATAAATTTTCTGACTTGACTTGACTTGTATAGAAATTTGTTATGTATATAACCAAATGTATTATGAGTTTCAACTATTGAATAGGATGTAAATGCAAAATCTGAATTAAACTCTTTTGCATCCAATAGCCTTGCTCTTTTGAATTCATTGAATATAGATGAAATAATTTTGGACCATTTATTTTGTGTCTAGGACCCCTTCCTTTTGTACTGATAACTACCCAGGTCCTTTTGACTTTAGTGGGTTTAACCCTGTTTTTGCTTAACCATATAAATGCACAGGCTTTATAATTTATAACTAATCTGCAGAATGGAATTCCAAAAGGTTAATGAGGCTAGACAAAGGAAGATTTATTAACTCACATGAAAAGGACGTTGATGACAGCACAAAAGAGAACCTAAATAGTTCAGTCCGACAGAGTAAGGGTGATGAATGCTACAAATATCTTTTAAAAGGTGACGTTCCTGGAGAAGGATCTTTAGACCCAGAGACACCAATATTTCTTCAACCTTGACATTCATAGGAGATAAGTCAAAAATATAAATTTAAATTGCTTGTCAATAGAGTTGAAAGAGGGACACTGTTGACAGAAGATGCTTGTCACCTTTTTCTTTCTTCTCAAAGGATTGGTGTTCTAGCAGTTGAGTGGCTAAAATAGACAAATGACAATTTTGGGAAATACAGAAGGCTACAACCATGGATCAATTAAGACAGAAGAATGGAATTACAGCTGTTGTAACGGCAGAAGAAAAAACCATTTGGGGCACCATTTTAAGTTTGCGGAGCTTGCATTCCAGATTCGCTCCTACTTGTGTTTCATTAGTAAAGCATTAGCTTGTTAAATGTTTTACCAGATCTTGCCTCAGGTGCCCCAGTGGAAATTCTCCATCACATTTGATTGGTGCAAAGAAGTTCCGCTCACCTGTGAAGTTTGAATAGTGATGAAAGTCTGAGGACTTCGCTATGGTAACTAAAATCCATTGGACAGGATTCTGCATTCTCAAGCTGTTGATTTGAATGGCAGCTCAACACAACTAGTGTTATGTTATGTTATACAGGGTTTATGACGTGCTCAAATACTCTTGAGTGTCCTGGCGCGTGCGCTGACAGTGAGAGAGTGGACAGAGAGTTACTTACCCATTTTGAAGAGATAGGTTTTTAGAGTTTTAAAAAAAAGACCAAAGTCCTGTGTATGTTGAAGCTCCACAGGAAGAGCGTTCCATGCAGCAGCTGCTTTCACAGAGATGGACTGGCCATCTAAACGTGCCCTACGAATGCGTGGGATGACCAGCCGGCACTGAGTGGCCGATAGAAGAGGGCGTTTCGGCGTATACAAAACAAAACGACTCTTCAGATACGCTGGCCCATGACCATGAATGCCCTGTGAGATAGAATGAGGGCCTTAAATTGCACCCGCTGGGCCAGTGGTAGCCAATGCAGATCACACAAATGTTTCCAGACAGTAGATCTCCACGAGATGTTGAACAGGAGTCTAGCCACAGCGTTCTGTATGATCTGGAGTTTCTTAACCAGATAGGTCGGAATGCCAATGAAAAAAGCATTGGAATAATCGAGGCAGGAAAGTATGAGGGCACGCAGTGCCATTTCCTTAGCCTCCCTCGGAAGCAGCCGGAAGAACCTACGTAGGGCCCTGAGGGTACCAAAGCAAACTCCTGTGAGTCTTTTAATGTGCTCTTGAACCCATAAATTTTCCCCAAACTAAACCCCCAAGTTTTTTGCCGGATCCCCCACAGAGCTGGGACCAGGAACATTGGGAGGCCACACTGATTCTCTGAAAGCAGAGGGCAACTGACCATATAGGAGTACCCCTGATTTTTCCTCATTGCACTTACGTTGGGCATGTACAAGCCAGCGGAAAACCGATGAAAGGCAGGTCTGAGCGGTCTTAGTATCCAGATCCGAACCCCTCCAAGTAAATAGCAGCTGGGTGTCATCTGGTAGGCAATAATTTTCGCATCCTGTTCCTCCGCAAAAAAAAAAGGGGGGGTATGATAGATGTTGAAAAGCAGAGGGCTTAACTTTGAGCCCTGAGGTACTCCAGTGGAGAGTTTCCTCACAGAGGACGAATAGGGGGGCACCTAGACCTGCTGAGTACGGTTGTCCAAAAACGATTCAATCCATTCCAGAGCAGAGCCGGTAATGCCAATAGATGACAGCCGGGCAAGAAGAAGTTGATGGGGCACCGTATCGAAGGCGGCATAGAGGTCCAACAAAATCAGAGCCACCCTGCCTCTACATCTACGCACTCCCTGATTGACTCAGTCATTTCAACTAACGCGCCCTCCGTACTGTAGGAGGCTCGAAACCCGGATTGAGCAGGGTGCAAAGCATTGGTTGTTTCCACAAACGGCTCCAGCTGAGGAAATACCACCTTCTCACGAACTTTTGCCAAAGCTGGCAGGAGAAAGATGGGGCAATAATTTGATGGAAATGAGGGATCTATCCCGATTTCTTGAGAAGGGGTAAGAGTTTAGCCTGCTTCCAGCACGTATGAACAGTGGCAGTCTGAAGGGAGAGATTAATAATCTCGACTACCTCTGAGCTGACCACCTCTGCTACCCCCGCTAAAACTCGGGCCAGGCATGGATCAGTGGTTGAGCCAGATTTCAAAGATTTCAAAATAGTTAGAATATCAAGCTCGGCCACCGATGAGAAATGCCTGAACTGCTCAGTAGGAGGACTAAGGGTCAGCGGGAGTGCCAGGGAAGCACTCTTCTAATCAGAAAGAGCAGCACCCAGGCTGTCCTGAATCTTAGCTATTTTGACAATAAAAAAGGAAGACAAGACCTCACACCATTGAACAGAGGAAGGTAGCACCATTTGCACTGCACAGGGGGAAAGGAAGCTCTTAACAATAGCAAAAATCTCCTTACTGTTGTTATTAGCATTGGTGATCCTCCCGGCATAGTAGTTACTTTTAGCTTTCCTAATGGCAGAATAGTATTCCCTCTGGGCAGTGCGAAGTGCAGACTTGGCAGAGGGGCAGTACTCCAGCCGCCAACTACGCTCCAATTTTTTACAGCCCCGTTTCAACTCTTTCAAGACGTTTGAAAACCAGGGCTTTGAAGGAGGGGAACACTGTTTGCCACTAGCAGCTGGTTTGGCAGTAGAGCTAACCCCTCGGCTAATCCAGTAGTCGAAGTTATGCACTGCCCCAATGAGATCAGGACCCAGTGACAGAGGGGCCTGAAGTAAAGTATCGGAAAGCGCCGGAAGATTAATCTTCTGGGGGCGGGTGCAAAAAGAAATGGCAGAAGTACCAGAAGGCTTCCCCATGCACCAGGAGAACCTGATTAGATGGTGATCAGACCATGTAACATACTCTGGTTCATTTATAGATAGATCGAAATTGGAACAAACAAGATCCAGTAAATGACCCCCTGACTGTGTCGGCATCTTGACCCACTGAGTCAGCTGAGCCAGGTTAAGAGAATTCCGAAAGGGTTCTGGAATCCAGGGCTTCAGGGGCGTCCAGGTGTAAATTAAAATCCCCCAGGAGTAAGAACTTGGGGAAGTGGAGGGCGCGAGGTATGATGACATCATCCAAAGCATTAAGAAAAGCGCTGGGCTGTCCAGGGGGACGGTACACCAGCGTACTTCCCAGCGTGAAATTAAGGGATAGAATGAGGGTGAAATGCAAAGCCTCGCCCTCCCCCAATTCACTTGAGACCTCACTAGAAAAGGACCAGGTGTCCCTGAACACCACCGCCGTTCCCCCCCCCTCTCCCAGCTAACCGATCAGCTTGAATCATTTTGTAGCCTCTGGGGATAGAATACTCCATTACCGGGGCACAGGAGCCATGTCTCGGTAATGAATAAAATATCAAGTTTACCATCAGAGAGAAGCTCAAAAATGTCAGCTGCATGTTTGACCATGGACCGGGCGTTAATAAGAGCCGCTGAGATCATGGTCTCATTGATAGCTTGATGGGCGGTATCAGAGATTTTTTGCTGAAGGCAGAAGTTGCAAGAGGGACACGACTTAGAGAGACTGTCCAGAACGTCCCACTGCCAAGCACCCATACAGTCAGAGGCGTTGAGCGCCATAAGCTCCTCGCGGTTATATGCCATCTTACCTCCCGGCAACTCAGCAGATGCTCGGGCAGCATGGCTGGCGTTGGACGACCCGGGGCGTGACCGGGCGCAGAGGGGCTTGCCTTTGGCATGCCGGCGGCGCACCCGCAGCGCGCTTCTGCCATAGTATGTGCAATTTATGCAAAAAACTCCTTCCCCCAGCTAGACGGCAACCACCAGTCCAGCCGGGATCCGGTACTTCTCCCAAGATGGTGCCCTGCCCTCCACACAATTGTCACAGCAAGCTGCAGTGGAACGGGGTAGGGGAAGCACACCTCCTTCACAAGTAAGTGGGGAACAAAGTAAAAATGCTAACGCTAGCGAAAACAGCTAAAAGTATGATTTTAAAAGTGACACATGGACACATGCAGCGACTGAAGAGGTAATATTTTGAAGGGCGGGACAAAGAAAACTGTCCAGCTTGTGCTGACGGCCACAATTCAGGTATTTAAAGCAGTCTTGAATCCCTAAGTCGCAAGTTGGAACAGCACCAGAAATTCAGGCTGTCGCAGGTAGACACGTGCAAGTACAAAGCCAGTTGAAAAAGAAATAACCCTTGTCCCGTACATTAAACGTAGAATATTGAGGATGAATGCCATAATAGCTTCAAGATGGAGACGTAGCACGTGGGACCCAACCCTGTAGCTTTTTGTCATAACAGATGTCCTTTACTTGTTGAACACTGTAACGTCCCAGCTCAACAACATTGTGTCACGATTGACTAGCAAAGATGCTGTGGCTTATGAGGGAAATAGATCTACCCAGATGTCGAAGATGGTAATCACTTCTCCAGTCTACATGAGAGCCTGATAGTAAATGTAGTTTATTGTCAGGATGCTGTTGTTTTGTACACTAAAAGCCTCAGTGCAGACATCACTGACACTCTGCAGGGACCACCAGCCCTCCCTTACCCCAGGAATGACTCAGTGTGAGCGCCTTTAGAGTACCATTTCTATGCACTCACCAAGTTCCAAGCAGTAAGAACAACCTCCAACACTGCTTCCTAACACGGATGATCTATTTGGATTATTTTCATTGCGTAAAATGCAGTGGTATAAAAACAAATAATTCATGTGGAATTGTGAAATATTTAAAATATTTTACACTGCCCTGTGAAACATAGATTTTATCATCTCAATGTGAAACCCATCATTATGCAGTGAATACTGGCACCAGAGCATCACATACATCCACTGGCCCTCATCATTGTTTTACAAACAATTTTTTCATGATAGGTAAACAAAATCTAAACATTCTAATTCTAATCTATGCCCATTGTTATCTAAAATTTAATTTAAACCGTTGTTAAGCAAATTTCCCAAAATAAACATGTCATATAAAAATACATAATGGGCGAGACACATAATATGATCCTATTTTGCCATCTCTGGGTTATGGTGACATTTAGAAGCCGTTCATCCTTTGACTTTGTGATTTATAATGTTACCAAAACCACTCAATGACAATCTTGAACCATATTTAATCGTTGTCTGTTATGTTGTCTATATTTTGGCATACAAATTATTAATCAATAATCTTGCTAGGTCAAAGTGCTGCAGTGTAAATGAGAATCCCTGGCCTGAAACCTAGGTGATAATTATAAATTAATCAAGAGGACTTCAGATGCGAATATGTATATTTTTGTTACAAAGCACTCTATGACTTTAGGGTGCATGATTGGCCAGGACATAGGCAAAATTTGAGGATGACTGCAATGGGAAGGAGATCAGGTAAGCATTGTGGGTCAAACCGGGTTTTAAGATTCAACTTCAGACTTTGAGGCTGATTTATTAATACTTAATGTCAGATTCGTGTCACAAAAGTGATGCAATCCTGTACAAAGTGCGGTTTTAGAACCTAGATTGGAAAGTAGCCTTAAAGTCACACAAGTAGTGAGCCCTATCTCGTACAAAATGTACAAAGGCCGGCGTAAGTTTTGAGAAAAGTTGCCTTTTTCAAAACTTGACTAACATTACACCTGTGCTGCACTTTAAAACACACAAAAAAGTGGAAATATGTGGTACTATGTCTAAGGGACTGATTACGAGTCGGTGGGTTAATTTCAACCCATGTCTAAACCCTGGTTTAAGTATAGGTCTGAATTACGAGTTTGGAGGTTTTTAATGGATCTAATACTTATTGAATGCATAAAATAACGCAACCTTTGTTAAATGTCAGCAGGTCAAATGTGCCGAAATTTAATAGGGGAAAAACATCTTGTATTTAAAGTATCATGGGGATTTTGGTGCATTAAACACCAACATGTACATATTATTCTATGTAAGTTCATACAGGTGCTATTTATCTCACCGCATAAATAAAGTACCCGGTAGTGTTGTTATTTATCAGGTGCAGTAAATCAAATCTAAACTCACAATCAGGTCCAACGCATAGTATTTAGTACTGAAAGAGTACCCACATAAAAGTGCCATGCACAATGTGTATCAGGAGCTCGTTGCACAGTTGAAAAAGCTTCACAGGAGTTGGCTGCCTATGAAACTGGAGGTCATGTGCAATGTGCGTTGGTCACTCAAAGATTGTTAAGTGCATGTCTTGGCCAAGGATTAACACCCTATGTATATGTTCAAAGCCAGATTACTTTTGGATTGTGTCATCAGTGATATATTAAGAGATATAATCTATATTGTCATTTAACTTGTCATGAGTGACATCCTATGTAAGGTACAATAATGAGATGGGTGGGATGCTTAAGTTAATCTCAGCGCTGGTAATAACTCCGAGTGGCACCTTAGTCTAGGTTTTTTAGGTCACTATGCTACCTTGGACAGGAACTAGTCATATGCAAATTAGCCCAGTGCATGTCCCAGTAGTAACAGTCCAGCCTGATCTGGCCAGTACCCCTCTGAGTTGAAACTCAAGCAACCTCAGACTGATTTTCACCATATTTTGGCCTCGTTGTAGGGTGCAATTTGGCGCCAACAGTCTTTGTGCCTCATTGGGGCCTAACATGTCTCCATCCCTGTGGCAAGTGAGAGTGAATTTGGATACATGTTTGTACAGTTTTGGCATAAGGGGGTAAATGCTAATATTCTCTCATTTGACATTGTGAATGGGTGCACTATTCAGACACTGGGTCATTCGGTTGCAAAGAGAATCCTAGCAACCCTGGTTTCCAGGGTATTGTCGCTTGTATGGATCCCTGCATGTTACCTCACATAGAATGTCTTACAAACTAGAGGAAATAAATTAAAAAAGCAGTTTTCCTTATATTTATATTACTGAAAACTTGGGCATTTCCAATAAATGGTAAAATATCGTAACAAAACGTGTTCTCCAATTGAAACGCTGTCCTCCATGTGCGGGTGGACCTAATACATGTAATAGGAAAGGACCAAAACTGTAATCATGTGAAGACCACATTGTTAACACATTGACTTCACACCATTCAAGTTTTCATTGGTCTTTGTTGCGGGCAACAGCACAACTCACCAAGTGACGTATACTTACAAAAATGTGAGAAAAATATGTGATTTTAGCCACAGTGTGAAATTTTCAGAGCTTTTTGGATACGAAAACAAAGTGCAATGCATGCCAGTCAGACCACAATTGACTTTCCTTAGTTCCTAGTTGTGGAGCATAGCCCTGGCTGTCTCCCTCCTCCAGATCCAAGCATACAAGGGAGGTAGTGGACTTTGAGCCCTTTTAAGGCCTCTATCTCCTTCTCATCAAAGTTGCAGCCTCTCTCCTTATCAGACATATTGCCAAAAAACCACACTATTACAACTATGCCTATAGCTCCCCCAAACACCCCTCAAAGCCAGTATACCGCTAAAAAACCCAAAAGGACAAAGACAATATACAATACTTTTTAGACACATAGACGAAAAATGCACTAGAGACACCACTTTAAATAATTCAAACAAATTCCACAAAGCACGCAATCCTAATCACCAGCTCCTCTCTCCAACACAACAGCAACCACCATCCACCAAGCACAAAGAGAAAGTGAAAGAAATGTCATACATTTCCTGATACATAGCCACAATCATTGGATGTTTGCGTCCGATATACATATATTTGTTTCACTTTTTTCTACACTAAGCTATGCAAACAATGTATGTGTTACTCATCATCGTTTTAAGCAATGTAGCATCACGCAGATATGGGCTGTGTCGGAATTTGCTTGCAAAAAAGAATGCAATGCTATGCAACTCTCCAACGTACAGTTCATGGCCCGGATGAGATCATGTTTTACGCAATGCTGAGCAGCAAGACAATTTGCTGTGCTGTGTTGTGCGAAAGGAAGAGAGCGAGTGCGCTAAATACAGGCTACACCGACCCAGTCACCATTGTAACACAGTTCAAGAGAGCCAGCATTACGGGCATGATTGTTTTTGTGAAAGAAGTAATACCTTCTTGAACAACAAACAGGTGTCACTTCCTGCACCAAAAATATCCATTCCATAACTTAGAAACCCTGGCAATATAGTGCAAGGTTGCAGGGGTTGGTGGTAGGCTGCATAAAATACCCACTGTACAAGTACTGAGAACAAATGGTCCACTTTCTGGGACATATGGAGCCGGTCAGCCCTCTACCTTTCACAGAACACAGTGCATCAAATTTGATTGATGTCCTTAATTGTGTTAAATGATAGAACTTATCATGCAAATGTGTTCCTGTTTTGCTTCATCTTGTGTCATTACACCCCCTGTGGAGAAATGGAACACTTTATTGATCCTATACATGGTCATTTCCCTTTGCATTTCCCACTTTCTTAGAAACAAATAGGTGAACATTTAGTCTTACTAATGAGCAGTCCATTTCCATATCATCGAAATCCCGTGGATCCGCAAAGCTAAAACAGGAAGAAGAGCTTTCTCCTACATCGCGGCCAAGACCTGGAACAAGATCCCGATCGACATCAGACATACCCCCTCCCTGAACATCTTCAGAAAGACACTCAAGACCTAACTGAACGGAGCTGCTTACCCCCAGCACCTTGCGACCCTCACTGGTGAGTAGTGTGCTTACAATTCCCCTGATTGATTGATATCTTCCACCCTGGATGTGGCCATTAAAAGGTACAATGTGTGAAAAAGTATGAATCATGGGCACTTCCTGGGTGTTTGGATTACACATTTGTAAATAATCCTCAATGTTCAACTATTGCCTGCACAATGATGGAATAATTATGTTTTGATTCCATTAAATATGTGCCATTGATGCAGAGGGCACCAATTGCACATGGGTGCAATCAATTGCCCCAAGAATGAGGACTCTCACTCTCTCCCTGTCTATCTCTAGAATCCTTGTTTTCTGTTAAATTGTTGTTGGCTGTTTTGAGGAAACAGCAGGTTCTGGGGAGTCAGCTGGATATCCTCATCCAGCATAAATAGTAGAAAAGGTTAAATTGCACCTTCTGATATTCCAGCCAACATTGCAGATGGTGTCTGAAAAGAGCCAGAGCATACTACTGCCATCAGGTTCACATGTGGTGGGATGGCATTGGGCCATCCTCTTGCTGTTTGAAGACGAGGTAATCTTCGCGAACAACTCAAGGATGCTCTCCTTGAGTAGAAAGAGCAGAATCACCTCCTCTTCCTGAGAACAATGAGGATGATCCTTTGTATAAATATCCAGTTCTTCCTCATTTGCGGTCACCGTTGTTGTCTAAACCAATTCACAGTTGCAAAATAACTACCTCCATGGCTTGAATGAGCTTGCCCAAGTGTATTAGGTGGGAGATCTTCACACCTATGGCCTTGAATAATTGTGTGCAACTGTGTTGGCCATGCGCTTCTTTCTGATGCATTTTGATTGTTGCATTACTCTGCATAGCGCTGTGTCATGCAGTGATGTGTTAGTAAATTCCACTACATTACTGTTGCATCGGGATCTGCGTGGAACTAACCATCTTGCATACTTCAATATCTGCATCATGAGGCTGACGTAACACAGCACCAGCACCACACAAATCCCCCAAAATGACTCCGAAAGGTTCCTGCGTCACTTGATCATTCTTGCCTAAGACCTTGCATTGCCTAGTGTCACCTTGTGTGATGCAAGGGCAACACAAGGGCTTAGTAAAGCTAGGCCTACATGCCTCACCTACATCGTGGAATCCAGAGATCGTTGCTAATATTACTTACTTTAGAGAAAAAGCTTTGGCTTCTAGTCTGTTCAAAGTAATGTTTTCACACCATTAGCACCTGCCTGCGCATCACTTCAGTTGCTCTTGTCTGGAAGATTTTTCTTCCTACAAATTACAAACCTGGACACATCTCTCTAATAAAAATCCTCTGAATTCCATTATCCTGACTAAGGTCCTACCTGTAATAAACATGCTCACCTCCAAATCGCATTAACTCAGAAAACCTTCTCCATGCATACGTATTTATAAATAAGTATGTGGAAGCTCTCCTTTTAGTCATGCTGACCAAGTGCCCCTGCATTTACTGGTGAGGAGATGTCCCAATACTATAGGGTGAGATTGTATAGAGGGGACCCTACTGATGAGTTTGTGTGGTGGATATGCCCATTTGCCCACCCAGAATGCAACTCGACGATTTTTAGACAGGAAGGTAAATTGAAGAGTATAGGAAACTGTTTGCCTACCTAACCTAAAAAGTGACACTTCAACGGTATCCTATAAACAGGCTGTCTGAAGAGTCGAGATATTTATATTTCACAGCAAAGCATATGGTAGATCACCTACATGGCCAAAAACATTGTTTTTTTGTTTAACAATCCTTAACCATGTTAGCAGTGACATGCTACATCCTGGGGTCATATCCTGGTCCCCACAAACCAGCAGGGGCTGAATTATTTTCTAGGGAGCATTTTGAGATAGTTGCCAGCAGGGGTCTACAAAAGGATTAAAATACCTCCAAGTAGTAAAAGTTACATGAGGTGCTAACAGGATATGATGGCCAACACCCTTATAAGCATCAACATGAATCAGCCGTTACTAAAAAGGCCCATAAGGGGCCCTTACATTCGTCAAACTACATGTGAGCTCTGAGAATGCTACTGGTCAGCTACCTGTACTTATCAGTGAGTCATCCCAGCTCATCGGATCGGGACGTACGACACAACACATTAAGCATGCAAGGGGCTACTCACCGTGAGGTTGGATCCGTCACTTTGGATGCTTATGGAAAATAAATCAACTATGGATAAAATGCCATTGTAGATTATCAAGGTAAGGCCATCTTGGTCTTGAAACAAGACATTTCCACATATCCCAATGCATGGTGGAACATGCACAAAGAAATGCTATCATATCCCATTGTAGAATCTACATGCACCTGTCCATATTAGGACATGGACAGGAGATATAGGCAAAGCACATAGATAAACACTTAGGGGCTCATTAGGATAGAGGAATTTCCGCATCCTCCGGGCCGGCGGAAGCCACCGCCGGCCCAGAGGATGTGGAAAATCCTCTGCGGACCCACCAAAGACCCACCGCCACATTAGGATGGCTGGTGGGTCCTGGTTTCCGTCCGCAGCTTTTCCGCCGCGGTTGGCTTACAACTGCGGTGGAAAAGCACTAATATGGTGACGGTGTCTCTCAGACACCATCAGCCAGATTAGGATGGGCTCAGAAACATGCTTTTCCGCGGCGGCTTTTCCGCCGTGGAAAAGCATGTTTAACTTCACTGCGGGGGCTCATTGCGGGCCCCCTAGGTGAAGGGGGGTGGGGGGTGCACATGGGGGGTACCTATGGTACCCCCCAGCATTTGTGTGCAGTAATCGGCAGGCACCGCACGAGTTCCAAGGGGAATAAGAGAGCCATGGAAAAACAAAGTAAAGTAGTCAAACTTACTGATAAATATAACGATTATTCATCTTCCTATCAGCATCGTATAGTTACTCACATCTTTAATGGGACTATACCACCATTCAACACCTACAACACCATCTGTCAGCACCCTCACAATGAAGACTTTGTTGTGTCATGCATTCATCTTCATTCTCGCGTCATCACATGAAGCACGTGATAGGAAGGGGATTCAGTAATGCAAAAAAGTGTCGTTGTGTCTGCTCTTTTTGTATTCTCCATTGGCGTGATGGTGCCGATTGGCCACAAAACTTAAAAACTGACATCTATTTTCAGTCTCATTTTTGAGGAGAATATTAAACATTATTAGTTCTGTCTCTTTGTTTAGAAGTCAGTCTTGTATGTTAGAGCGCTATAGAATGGATGTCCTGGTGTAACTGAAAAAATCTTATAAGTCCTTAGTAAACAAATGTTGGTAACATGAGTGGGAACTTTATAGGAGTCAAAGGAGTTGAATTATATGTAGGCGGATGGCATGCCCTTCGCCTTGAGGATGGAGTGTATGACTCTCTTCCCATGACGGAGAGACTACCAGCTTAAGTTTTAAACGACCACCAAGCAGGTGATCATTTATGAATATATTAACAAGAACCACTCTCATGGCAGTTCCTGGCAATGCCTATAACTCTGTGCTGCAGGGCTGCATCAGCAAGACGCAGCCCTTCAGCAATGAGTATACTTTTTTTCTTTAAAAAAGAAAATCCCCAACTAGATTTTCTTTTTGTACAGAAATAATATAATGCTACCCTTGCCATGATACCTTAAGGCTCTATTGATTAGATTTATCCTGCTGATCTTATAAAAGGAGAGAATGCCCAAAGTAATTGGGTTATGTTGTCTCTTTATTTTGTCATATTAAAAGAAGCTTTAACTTTACAGAAGTACCAAAGGAGGGAAGAAACTTTGTCAGAGTCTGAATCTATCACATTAGTTATTTGGATAGTACTTGAACAGTCTAGATGCCTGATATGTGTAGGTTTTTTTTTTTTGCTGGTTTCAAAATGTCATAATGGGCAGTTACTGTGAGCTTATGTTTGGGGTTTGATAAATGGCATTTAGTTAGTTAATGGGATTTCATCATTCAAGTTAGATTTGAATATTGACATTCTGTATACCTATTGTTGTTCATGTTCACCTTCTTAATTACAGCCCAATATAAATCGCTGTCTGCTGCTTCCTCAAAAGAGAACAATGTTTTCTCAAAACTCAGAGTTTCTGCGACATACTTGTGTTGTGCAAATGAGGCCAATATTTTAAAACGTCAACATGATTTGAATTGGCACAGTAAAAACGAATTATATAACAACTGCCCCACCAGTTTTCTCAATCTAACAGTATCAGAAATGAAGTTATGGACCATAGAGCAAGTATGGTCTGATTGCAATCAATGTTGTTGAAACAAGGCAGGCCTACATCTTACTATGTTCAAGGTCCTCAACAGTGGAATTAAAAATGTTTTACTGGGTGTTAGAAATGGGATTTCTGGTAGGCTAAGACTTGCGCCAAAGCCAGGCAGAAACCACCACTCTAGTCAGGGCAAGGGAGTTACACACTGATGATAACCCCTGCTCACCCACTTGGTAGCTTGGCACAAGAAGTCAGGCTTATCCCAGAGGCAATGTCTAAAGCATTTACGCAACACACACACAAAGCAGCAACAGACTAGGAACACCACAAAAGAAACTCCACACAACATTATATAACAAATACCCTGTGTATTATCATAAACAAATTAGAAACGTAATCACACATTTACACTGTGCTTACAGACAATATTCAACGGGGATTATATACAGGACCAGGCCAATCAAGCCAAAGTCATAACCATCAAAATGCAGGTAAGTAAATGCAAAACACATAATGACCTAAGCATTATCATATTAGCATTAGACACCATCCTGAAATATCATAACATGACATTAGGCAATAAATCACATTAGGCCCAAACCTCATTAGCATAAACTCATTAAGCAATATTCATGGTGCATAGATCACAATATGCATACACCTTATGCATGAATCATTGTAGGCATCACATTATGCATAAATCACGTGGTGAAACAATATTAGGCATCCATATAAGCATAAACACATTATGCCATATTAGAGCTCTGTGCCCTACCACATAAAACTGACCCCCAGGCCAACTGGCCTCCTCTAGGGCTCCAATGCTCTATATTCAGCAAAGTCAGGGCTATAGGAGGGACCTCGCAAAGGGTCCCCTGGCTGCCTCAGCAGCACAAGCCAAAGTGTCCAAAGCGCTGGCACTACTGTGCCTCCTGGGTGTCCACTCCAGGGCTACTCTCAACAAATTTCCCCCAATTCCCACTCTGGGACTTCTCGAGAAAAGGAAATGGCCTCCAATGTTGCAGCTGCCCGCGCTGGTGCGGTGCAGCTGTGGCCAACCAAGTGCTGGCACTAACAGTGCTTGGGTGCCCTGTTCACCGGGCTCGGCCCATGCCATCTCTGGGCACCAACAATAACTGAACTTCAGCTCCACTCATCGGGGCTCCTGGCAGACTACTCCGGTTCTCTGTAGGTGGTCCCCTCTTCCCCTTGTCTGGCGGTCTCTTATCCCAGCTACGGGAAGGTTCGGCTCTCCTACTTTCTCCCGGCTGCCTGGGGAGACTCCAGCTGAGCTCCTCCTCCAGCTACCAGCATCCAGGCAAGCAGGGTGGGTGCCTTCAGCTTCTCCCCTTACCAGGGCAGCAACAAGCGGGGCTCTCTCTGCTCATGAGACCCCGCCTGGAATCAGGCCACACTGTTGCTGCACGTGTGGCTCCCTCACACTCACAGGAGCCCCGTTGACCCACCGTACTCTCCGTCTTCACTGGAACGCCCTGCGAGGGGGGTTATGCTCCTGTGCTCTCTCCTCAATGCAGCCCAGCTTCTCCTCGCTTCTGGTGGGCTTCCCACAACAGTGGCCTGCCCACAGTAATGCGGACATGTCTGGCTTACTGGTTGCCGCGCAATTGCGGCAACTGTTGTTCTTCCTTCTCGTGGTGCAAGGCGGGTTGGGAACCCGCATGGCCAAAAGCAGACGTGGGGTGGGCACCCGTACTAAATTAATGCCAAAGTGGGGTAGCCTCCTGTTCTTTGTGCACACAACCATGCAGGGTGGGCACCCGCGAGATAGCGCAAAATGCGGGATGGGTACCCGCTCTTCAGTAAAGAGTGCAGGGGGAATCCCACATGCCGGGATTCCCTTGCAGCCTGGCGCTGCAGCCGGGCCGGCTCCTCTCTCTCCTGGAAAATAAAATACAGTGCTTCAGAAGGTACTAAGCCCACCATCCTTGAAAAAGTCCTTTTTGGTCAAGGGGGCAAAGCGGGGCCCAGGCAGGCCAGACCACAGAGACCTCCAGCAGGGAAGCAGCTCCTCACAGCGGTTTCTCCTGGAGCCCAGCAGCTACAACAGGCCCCCCAAGTCGCAGGATCAACATTTTTTATGGGGTCACAGCCCCTATCTTTATACCACTTTTCCCCTTTGTCTGCAAAGCACAGGGCTTGGGGAAACCAGTTTGACTGGTTCTGGAGCACTCTGTTTACCAGGCTCCTCATCCCTATTGTTAGGTGGGAGGTCATCATCAGACACACCACAGGGGGGCGGAGCCAGCATTCACTAGGGCAGGTGCCAACCTATTCAGGGCCCAGGGTTTTCTCCTCCCACCACTTCAAATGCAGATGCTCCATTTTTCGCTGACTCAACCTGACCCTCCTGGAGCGGCACACACCTCACCAGCCCCTGTCACCCAAAAGGAAGACATGCAATTCACATTGAGGAAGGCAGACACATAGCACACAGAAATGCCAAGTTCTAAAAGTGGCATTTCTAAAATAGTTATAATAAATCTGCGCACACCCTTGCGTTGCGTAGAATGTATTATCATTCCAAACATATCAAACTTGACCACGCTGCGCCTCTCACATCAGGTATTACCACTGAAACAATTATGAGGGAATCCCCAATGCATTCCTATGGGAGGGCAACCCCACAGTAGTGAGAAATCAAAATGGCTGTTTGTCACTACCAGGATATGTCACACTCTTAAGGTACATGTCCTATCCTTTACCTACAATGCACCCTGCCCATATAGCTGGCTAGGGCCTACCTTAAGGGACACTGACTTGTAGTAAAAGGGGGGTCACAGACATGCACACACTTTAGGTGCCACGTCACAGCGGCAGTAACACTGTGCGCACAGGCTTTGCAATGGCAGAGGCCTGAGATAGGTTTGAAAGGCTACTTTGATGGGTGGCGCAATCAGCACTGCAAGCCCACCAGTAGCATTTAATTTACCAGCAATGGGTATATGAGATACCACTTTACAGGGGACTGACAGGTAAATGAAATATGCCAAACAGGTGTAGACCATTCTTACCATTTTTAGCACAGAGAGCACACACACTTTACACTGAACAGCAGTACTAATGGGGGCCCAGAGTCCTAAAACCACCAACACCATGTCGGAAAAATAGCTAGGAGAAAGGCAAAAAGTTTAGGGATGACCCTGCTAAAAGGGCCAAGTCCAACACTGAGTATAGCATATAGTTTACAGAAAAAAAGAAGTGGTCTGGACTGATCAGAACTCGAGTCACAAGGGCAGGGTATAAGGTCAGATTCATGAAATAGTTTACTGGTGTAGGAGAAAGGAAATGCGCTATGTTGAATCTGATCAGGTACTATCTCTGGGAGTGCTAAAAATGTATTTGTAAAAAGGTTCCATTTGGTTAGAAGTCAGTAATGGGGGATAGGCAGACACTCTGTTCTCCCCTGCCTCCCTGTGTGTGCCCCCTTTGCTCCTGGCAAGCACTTTAAAAATCTATCTGTAGTTGTTTTTTGGACATAGATGTGACGTCTTGTGGGCTGTATAAATCAGAACTCCCGAGCAGGCCAAATTGATCTTTCTCATATCTCAGCCACAGAATGCTATGAGCATTATCTATAAACAAAAGTAGGGTGCCAGTGCTGATGTGAATAATTTAAATAAACAATTAACCAAGCAGAACTTGAAAAATTATTCAAGAACGGGAATTACTACTCAATAGCTTTTTATTTTAGCATTTTTTTGAAAGAAAAAACTTATATTTTTTACATCATCCAAAAGAGCATATTCAAAAAGGACACACAAAAATAGGGAAACTGGCTACTAATCATCAGTCATTCAATATTGCAGACATATCACAGGCATTCAAAGAGCATTTAAACCACTTGGGGAAAGGGGACTACAAAAACATATAGTACAGTCTTTAAAATATGTACAGTCTATACTACAAAAGAAACAAGAAGCCACAGTCTACGACCACAGTTTTACAATAGTAACAAGGGAAATTTCTTTTGTAATGTACATTCCTATAAAGTAAATTCAATTTTCAAAGGAAATTTTTCAAAGAAATGGTTCTCGGTAATGTACGAGCGGCAGGAAGGAGTTAATTTAATGATCCTGTCGCTCTCGCAGACACTGTGTGGCAAGAGCCTACGCATTCCGAATCCCACTGATTCTTTTGGGATTCTCTTCAGGGCCTCGTGTAGTATCACTAAGTGAGAGCGTCAGATTTTAGGAGAACATCGGAGTGAGCGGTGAGATCTGTAGTCTGTATCTCATATGCAGATCGTGCTGGTTATTGTCTTTAAGTAGAAAACCAGAAGGGCGATGGATGAGTGAAAACGGCAGTAGTGAAAATATCAAGAAAGGAGGGTCGTCGGAATCAAAAGTGTGAGCGAGACGGAATATTCATTCGCAACTGTCCGATATTCGGAAGTGTGGTAGATATAGCAGGAATAGAAATGGTTTGGGATCGCTTTTATTTAATTAAAGACGGCAGGGGCAGGTGAGGGTGAATACGTCATTTGAGTACCGTCCTGTATGCTGGCGCAGACCTTTAATTTACTGGAGCGGTCTGTCAAGTAACAACGCCATGTCGTTGATTCCAGGTTTAGAAACGACCGTCGGTCCGCTCGCGTACTTGTCTGCACTACCCCTGGGCGCATGCGTATAGCCCCATGAGCATTATCTAGGCATAACAATTGCTTATGATTTCCTGGTTTAAAACAGTTTCCTCTTTGGCCCACACCAAATGCCATAGCTTAATAGGAGCTAGCATGATGCAATCTTCTATGTTTATTACGCTTAGTTTTTGAAAGACCAAAGCCTTCTAACAAACCTGTTTTAATGTGTCTGAATAGGCTTAGTTTCATAGTAACCCCACAGTAACCCCACACCCCAGCTCTATAACATGGCAGAGCAGTAACTAGCAAAATATATCTTCATTATGGCATCCATTGGCTTACAGCCTAACTTCCCAGGACACTGTAAAAGAAGCTCTGTTGTTTGATTAAACTGAGCTTTCCTGGCTTCATTAAGTGACACCAAGTAGCTTTATGATCACAAGGGATGCCCATATATTTCAAAGTTGTAAACACAAGCACGTTTTTCATTATTAATAAAGTGCGCTCTGGACTTTTTTCTCGGGTTTCGTAGGATCTTGGTGTGTGACTTGGCAATATTTGTCTTAAGATCTATTTAACAATGTCTGTATGGACACCCCGAATCTCTTGAAGTGTCTGCCTCATCCATATTCAGGTAAGTCTCCAAATCATTAATGTATAAGTTAAAAAGGAACAGGGCCAACCCACACCCCTGCCATATTCCTCGCTTGATGTTGATAGGGACAATTCATTTCCAGTGGGCTCCATACCAGATGCGACCCATCACTGCCTCATGCATTTGTGGTAGGAAAAGAACCAAAGCTACCTTCATTCCCATACCAATTATTTTGTGCCAGAATTTGCCTCTATTCACTCAGTGAAAGGCTGAAGTAAGGTCCACAAAGGCTTAAACAAACACGCCTTCTTCGCATGTGTATAGTTACCAATTATCAGGTGTTGGTTTAAACATTGCTCTGCGTAAAGAGCCCCTGCCTAAATCCATACTGGATTCATGAGGATTACCTTATTCATGCTTTTATTCGTAGGGCCATGCAGATTGGCCGCTAGCCCCCATACCCTCCGATATTCCTCTTCTTAGAGGTGGCCTACTGTTGCTGTGAACATCTCTGTGTCAGCAGTTTATTTACATTCACAAGGTATTCGTTTTCCCTTTTTCTTTTATTTACCTCCTCACTTTCAGCTTCTTCTTGTTTTTTGTTCTGTAATCGTATCCAATTCTGGATCTAAATTGGAGATTTCTACCTTACGTATTTTAGGACGCTTCATCCCAGTTTCGACCAAGCCTAAAATGCTGACACGCCACACTTTTACACTGTTATGAGACATTCCAAGAGTGTGACCTCTAATATATCATTTCAGTAGGTATCTAAGTTAATAGTCTACGAGTATTATAAGCGCATGTGAAGTCTTGCCTACTACGCCAATACCATCACTAATTATAGAATTAATCTCTCCCCACATAGATTTTTATCATTTGATCGGTGGATACCTACCACAGCGTGAGACATAATTATCCTACGTCTACACCCCCTATTATCAGGTCCAGATCAGACTTTATATAGATACCATTTATTCTTGCCTAAAACACTCGTCAGGCTGAAGTTATTTTTAACCCCTTCGGGGCTGATGACGAGCTGGGCTCGTCATGGAGTAGGGCGCTCGCACGCTCCCATGCTAAAAAGTTTGGAAAAGTGATATTTTTACCTAATTTTGGGTTTGCAAGGAGTTCTGGGTAGGAAAACATTGGGGGACCTACGCATGCCATACCTCCCTGGACTCCCCTGCGTGTCTAGTTTTCAGAACTGTTTGGGTTTGGTAGTTTCCAAAGATGCCCGCCGAGCCCCGGTCCAAAAACTCAGTCCCCCCCCCAAAAAAAGTAGGTAATGTTGCTATTGGTTATTGTAAATTGACCACCGTACGATTTGAACCATTTCCTGTTGCAGCCACTATGCCTACCCACGCAAGTGAGGTACCATTTTTTTTGGTAGACCTGGGGGAACGCTGGGTGGGTGGAAATTTGTTGATCCACGCAGATTCCAGAACTTTCCACCACAGAAATGTGAGAAAAATGTGTTTTTTTGGTCAAAATCTTAAATTTGCAAGGGATTCTGGGTAACAAAACCTGAGTGTAGGCAGAGGAGTCACCCCATCCTGAATTCCTCTGGGTGTCTAGCTTTATAAAATGTATAGGTTTGCTAGGTTTCCCTAGGTGCTGGCAGATCTAGGGTGCAAAAACAAAAGGTAGTCTCTTTGTCCAAAAAGCGCAAAATTTCACTGGGAAATTGAGGTGCGACCATGTTGCGTTTTGCGCTGTTTCATGTCGCAGCCACTATGCCTACCCACGCAAGTGAGGTACCATTTTTTTTGGGAGACCTGGGGAAACGCTGGGTGGGTGGAAATTTGTTGATCCACGCAGATTCCAGAACTTTCCACCACAGAAATGTCAGGAAAATGTGTTTTTTTGGTCAAAATCTTAGCTTTGCAAGGGATTCTGGGTAACAAAAACTGGGGGTAGGCAGTCAAGTCACCCCATCCTGACTTTCCCTGGGTGTCTAGTTTTCAGAAATGTATAGGTTTGCTAGGTTTCCTTAGATGCTGGCAGAGCTAGGGCGCAAAAAACAAAGGTAGTCTTTTTGACCAAAAAGTGCAAAATTTCACTGGGAAATTGAGGTGCGACCACGTTGCGTTTTGCGCTGTTTCATGTCGCAGCCACTATGCCTACCCACGCAAGTGAGGTACCATTTTTTTCGGGAGACGTGGGGGAACGCTGGGTGGGTGGAAAATTGTTGATCCACGCAGATTCCAGAACTTTCCACAAACAGAAATGTGAGGAAAATATGTTTTTTTGGTCAAAATCTTAGATTTGCAAGGGATTCTGGGTAACAAAACCTGCGGGTATGTAGAGGAGACACCCCATCCTGAATTCCTCTAGGTGTCTAGTTTTCAAAAATGTATAGGTTTGCTAGGTTTCCCAAGGTGCTGGCAGATCTAGGGCGCAAAAACAAAAGGTAGTCTCTTTGTCCAAAAAGCGCAAAATTTCACTGGGAAATTGAGGTGCGACCATGTTGCGTTTTGCGCTGTTTGATGTCGCAGCCACTATGCCTACCCACGCAAGTGAGGTACCATTTTTTTTGTGAGACCTGGGGGAACGCTGGGTGGGTGGAAACTTGTTGATCCACGCAGATTCCAGAACTTTCCACCACAGAAATGTCAGGAAAATGTGTTTTTTTTGTCAAAATCTTAGCTTTGCAAGGGATTCTGGGTAACAAAACCTGGGGGTAGGCAGACGAGTCACCCCATCCTGAATTTTCCTGGGTGTCTAGTTTTCAAAAATGTATAGGTTTGCTAGGTTTCCCTAGGTGCTGGCAGAGCTAGAGCGCAAAAACAAAAGGTAGTCCCTTTGTCCAAAAAGCGCAAAATTTCACTGGGAAATTGAGGTGCGACCATGTTGCGTTTTGCGCTGTTTCATGTCGCAGCCACTATGCCTAACAACGCAAGTGAGGTACCATTTTTTTCAGGAGACCTGGGGGAACGCTGGGTGCATGGAAAATTGTTGATTCACGCCGATTCCAGAACTTTCCACCACAGAAATGCGAGGAAAATGTGTTTTTTTGTCAAAATCTTAGCTTTGCAAGGTATTGTGGGTAACAAAACCTGGTGGTAGGCAGTCGAGTCACCCCATCCTGAATTTCCCTGGGTGTCTAGTTTTCAAAAATTTATAGGTTTGCTAGGTTTCCCTAGGTGCTGACAGAGCTAGGGCTAAAAAAACAAAAGGTAGTCTCTTTGTCCAAAGAGCGCAAGATTTCAATGGGAAATTGAGGTGCGACCACGTTGCGTTTTGCGCTGTTTCGTGTCGCAGCCACTATGCCTAACCACGCAAGTGAGGTACCTATTTTTTGGGAGACATGTGGGAACCCTGTGTGGGTGGAAATTTGTTGATCCACGCAGATTCCAGAACTTTCCTCCACAGAAATGTGAGGAAAATGTGTTTTTTTTGTCAAATTCTTAGCTTTGCAAGAGATTCTGGGTAACAAAACCTGAGGGTAGGCAGTCGAGTCACCCCGTCCTGAATTTCCCTGGGTGTCTACTTTTCAAAAATTTATAGGTTTGCTAGGTTTCCCTAGGTGCCGGCAGAGCTAGGGTGCAAAAACTACAGGTAGGCACTTTGCCAAAAAAGAGTCAATTTGTAACTGCAAAATGTAGGTATGACCACGTTGCATTTTGCGCCGTTTCCTGTCGCAGGCACAAGGCCGACCCACACAAGTGAGGTACCGTTTTTATCAGGAGAATTGGGGTAATTCAGATTTGTAATTCAACTGTTATTACCAATTGAGCTTTTATGCATTTCTCCCTTTAAAATGAAAGACATTGTGTTTAAAAAAAATATTTTTGAAAAATGACCAATAATTCTCATGCTACTATGAGTATTCCCAATTTTGAAGATTAGCAATTATATACTGTTTCTGAACTCTATAATTTGTACCCAATTCAGAAATACATAGGTGTCTTTCATACAGATTTTTCCATGTATACATTTTCCAAGACAAAGTGCTCTATAACCGGTAAATGAAAAAATACCATTGCAAGTTGCTGCTCAGTTTTTGGATCTGGGTTCGTCGGGTTCTTGGTGAAACTACAAGTCCTATATATCCTCACAACCAGGAAGGTCTATCGAATGTAACAATATATTACTTTCCAAGAGCTGTCAAAATTAGAAAAAGTTATAGGTGAAAACGTTGAGACAAAAGGCTGTTTTTTTCAACAAAATTTCAATTATTCTAATATTTAACTGTTAGTTTCTATAAAGAAACCTTCATGGATTTGGACAAATGACCCCTTTATGAATTTAGAATGTTGTCTACGTTTCGAAAATGTACAGCATTCCAGGATCCATTATTGCTTTCAAACTCATTTCTACCATTAACTGGAAGGAGGTGGAAAGCTCTAAAAATAGCAAAAATAGGCTATGTCATAGAAAAATGCCAATACTGTGTGAAAAATGTCGGTTCTCTGACAAAAGACTGTCATTCCCTAAAAGCTGAGAAAATCGAGATTTCAGCCCCACAAACCCCTTTTTGATAAATTTTTCAGGGAAAAACCCAGAGGCTTTCATTTGCAGCCCGTTTTTCCCATTTTTCTGAAAAAAACAAAAAAAATCACTATATTTTGGTTAATTTCTGGGACCCCTCCAAGGGAATCCACAAACCCTGGGCGCCTTTGGAATCCACATGATGTTGGAAGAAAAGGACACAAATTTGGCGTGGATACCTTATGTGGTCAAAAAGTTACAGGGGCCTAGGCGCGCACTACCCCAAATTGCCAAAAAAGGGCTCAGCACAGGAGGGGAAAAGGCCTAGCAGCGAAGGGGTTAAACTTTGCCTTCTAGATAGAATCTGTCTGCCGTATCTCTGATACTTCAGTACGCAACTATTAGTGGGAAGAGACGATTACCTTTCCATACTATATTTAGTAAGCTTTCTTTATTTGCTATCTTTCCATAAACGACTTAATACCCTTTAATCATAATTACTGCAATTCATTCATTTTGGATTCTAAGAATTTGTTGTAAATCTCTAGTGTAGGATCTGTTAAATCTGAGCACTCTTTACGCTTATCTGTATCTAATGTTGCACAAGCTTCCTTTCACTCTGTGCACTTCAGGTGATAACAAGGACAAAAGTGTTGCCTAGGTAACTTACATATCTGGCAACTGCAACTATAGTATCCAACATGAGGCAAGGTGGCAGTACACAGTAGATCACTATTATATGTTCATCTTTAAACCTCAGTGTGTTTTAGGACAGTGTTTTATGTCTATTTTATTAATCCTGTAGGACAAAAGTGTGGCTTTCCTGATGGAGCACAGAGCTCCGCAACTCGCGTTGAAGACCCATCATATAGCCACTATGTTGCCATCCTTCTTTTGTTAGGATTCCAGCATCATGCCCAGATAATTGTTATATAGGCTTTACATTTGATTGTTTGTCATATTGAATGTGTTATGTTATTTATGTTGTGCCACCACTAGGATGGGTTATGTTGATTGTTGTCATGTTTCATAATAAGATATGTTTTAAGGAAAATAAGAATAAATATATTCATGTTTTAGACAGTATTTATCCTCTCACACGGAGTTTTTTCAAAACATGTTCCTCTAAATATGAGTCCTTAATTGTCGTGTTGACCGCAGATTGCCTATTTCCTGTTGCCTGTAGCATGTAACCAGTCCTTCAAATAGTCCAGAGCGTCCGTAAGCCTGGGCGGAGTTCGTTTATAGGTGCTATGCAGAATTCCACAAAGCAGTAAAAAAACTCTGCAGCGCTATGCAGAGTCCGCGATCGGGCGGAGTTGATTGTTCCACTTGTTAGTGAGACATTTATGCCATACGGCAATGCCGATTGCGTGTTCGGGGGGAAATATCATGCGAACTTCACCACTCGAATTTTTCTGTCATTGGTGACTTGAATCTCCATTTTGACACTTTGTGTCTTTCTTCTGTGGGAGGGATGGTGGCGGACCTTGAGGCCCTTCAATTGTTCCAGCTGGTCTCGGACCCCACTCATAGTGGTGGCCACACTCTGGACCCCTTTTTTTCTAACTTAGAAGGGGTTATAGTGCCCCCCCCCTCCCCCTGACCTGGTCAGACCACTCACTCGTGACCATTCACTGTCCTCTTGACGAAGCCCCACTTAAGGTGCCACTGCGAGCCATGTCCAGACGGCGCTGGAGCAAATTAAAGGCGGAAGATCTCCACCGCCTTCTCACTGACGACCCGCTGGGTGCAGTGGAGAACGTGGAGTCTGGTTATGACCATTTCTGCGGATGGGTAACCAGGGCCCTCGACTCCCTTATCCCGATGGTTTCCAGTAAGTGTGGCTCCCGCGCCCCCAGTCACTGGTATGATGGCAATCTGAGGGCTCTGAAAAGTGTCTGCAGACGTGCAGAGAGAGACTGGAGGAAGAGGTATGACAGCAGCAAAAAAACCTTGTATATGGCTGCGGTCAAGTCTTATCACCGCGCGGTTTGTAGAACCCGGGCTGAATACTACGCTCTGGAGTTTCGCAATAGTGGGAATCCTGTTAAAACCATCTTTAAGGCCCTTAAAGACCTTGTGGCAAGGAAGCCGGCCGGTAACTCCATCAGCTCCAATACTCATTGTGAAGCGCTGGCGGCTTTCTTCCTGGAGAAGGTCCAGACCATATATAGGGCCTTCCCCTCCTCCACTGCACAAACCAGTATGGGGCCTCCCATCCGGTTGGATCAGGTGGTGCTAGACTCTCTCCCCTCTCTCTCTTTGGAGTCTTACACGGCCTTGGCTCTCCGAGTTAAGTCGGGGTCGCCGGACGACCCGCTCAAGCCACCTATGTTCAGAGACCAGGTTTTTGCTCGCCCGGTTTGCGACTTAATCAACACGTCGCTATCATCAGGCCAGGTGCCTTTGAAATGGAAGCATGCGGTAGTAATGCCCATTTTGAAAAAACCATCTCTCGACCCTACAAAATCGGAGAACTACCGCCCGATTTTGCTTCTCCCGTGGCCAGCCAAACTCTCGGAGGCGCATGTCAGCACCGCCCTCACTGGTCATCTGTCGCGTGCCAACATTCTGGACGACACCCAGAATGGTTTTCGGGCTGGCCACAGTACGGAGACAGCACTGTTATCTATGGTCGAGCACCTTCGGGTAGTTCTGGATGCAGGTCAAACGGCGGCGCTTGTTTTGTTAGACCTAAGCGCCGCCTTTGACATGGTCTCCCATGACATTCTCCTGCAACGTCTTGAGGAGATAGGGGTGATCGGCACTGCACACCAGTGGTTCAGTTCGTTTCTCAGGGATCGTTCCTTCTGTGTGGCGTCCCCGCCCTACCAGTCCAAATGTCATCCTCTGTCTCTTGGGGTCCCACAGGGTTCCTCACTGAGCCCCACGTTGTTTAACATCTACGTGAGGCCGCTGGCTGAGGTTGTGAAGCTCTGTGGTATGACCATGGTGTCGGACGCAGATGACACCCAGCTAGCGGTCACGATCAGCGGGGACTCTGGGGTGGATGCCCCAAGATTCAGAGAAGGACTCAGGGAGGTGGCTGGTTGGATGACGTCCAACTGTCTCCAACTAAACGCCAAAAAAACAGAGGTGATGATCTTCGGGAAGCGGACGGACCTATGTGGAGATACTTGGTGGCCCTCTGAGCTGGGGCGTACCCCCACTCCGGTTGCGGAGATCAAAAACCTTGGTGTTTGGCTGGACCCTTCCCTCAACTTCGTTGGCCACACCAAAAGGATGGCGGCTTGCTGCTTCGGCATCCTGCGCAATCTGCGCCCTGCCCTTAAATACTTTGATGCCGCAACTCGTCAATTGGTGGTGCAAGCAACGGTTTTGGCGCGGTTGGACTATGCCAGCTCCCTTTTTATAGGATTAAACCAGGCTGAGTTAACCCGACTTCAAAGAGTGCAGAACGCTGCGGCCAGAGCGATCGTAGGTCTTCCTAGGTTTTGCGAGCCTTGCATTGGTTACCCGTTAGGCAGCGGATCCACTTTAAAGTTTTGTGCCTTTCCTTCAAAATTCTTAAAGGCCTATCACCTCCCTTACTGCACCAACTCTTGCGCCCTTACATCCCGGGCCGCACTCTGCACTCGCTAGACCAAGAATTAGCGGTAGCCCCTCGGTTCAAACTCAGTCGGGTGGGGGGTCGCTCTTTTAAGGTGCGGGCAGCCGCACTCTGGAACGCTCTCCCTTTGAAACTCCGGACCTTTGGTGACCTGCTCTCCTTCCGCAAGGCCGCTAAAACTCATTTATTTTCTGAGCTTTGTTAAATCCTTCACTCCCCATTTTCTTAATAATTATTTCTGTTCCCCAGTTGTGTTGTGTTCGCCACCTTGTCGGTGCGCCGGGACGCTCCTTCGCTGGAGCAGCCGTGCGCAATACAAATAGCACTAACATAACATAACATAACATAACTCGGTCGTGCACGGCGTAGCCATTTTATTTTTATACACTTGTTATGGTTCTGGGGCCTGTTTTCAATCCTCCCTAAATCATTCCAATCCTTTGTTCCCAATAGTTTTTTTCTGATCTCTGTATGATCAGCATTTTTTTACTACTTTTTGTGTGTTTTTTACTGCATTTTGTACTGTTTTCTATATTACTGCTTTCTAATTTTGTTTTACTTCCTTTCTTCTTCTTCTTATTATTATTATTATAACAATTGTTGAGTGCTACTGTTACCTGTAGGTGTCCTTGCACTATGTAAAATCGTGCCTGAGAATCGAACCAATGTCATGCTAATCAGTTAACAGCCAGGTTTTTAAAGTCGTTCGAAAGGCCATGAGGCTCGACATACCTCTAATATTTAGAGCAAGTTTATTCCAAGCCTTGGCTGCACTAGCTACAAAGCTTTTTCCACCCCAGGTGGCCTATCTAACAAATGGCACACAAACCAGTTTAGCGTCAGATGAACACAGTGGTCTGTGTGGCGAGTACCAGTACAGTCGTTCTTTTAAATAGGACGACCCTGCTCCATGAAGTGCCTTATGAACCAGACACATCGCCTTGAACATGGTACCCTTCCTAACTGGCAGCCAATGCAGTTTCCGAATCTCTTTAGCTATTGGAGCGTATTTTGGGATGCCAGACACCAGTCTAGCCGCCACATTCTGCAGGAGTTGCAACGTCTGCATTAAACCTTCCTGGATATTGAAGTACAAACTATTACAGTAGTCCAGCCTCGACATAGTGAGAGCTGTGATCACTGTTTTACAACATTCTGTAGGTAACAATTGCAACATTTTCTTACAAGAGCTAAGAGCAAAAGACGTAACAGAGGCCACTGAGTTAACGTGGTCTTTAAAATTGAGCTTCTGGTCCACCCATACACCTAGGTGTTTGACCTTCCTATTGGGTCGGGAAGAGGGCACAGGTTGTCTGGCCACCATTCTGGAGTCCAAAAATTAGGATCATTTCCAAAGCATACCACCTCCGTCTTACTGGAGTTTAACTTAAGGCAGTTTTGGGCCATCCAACGCCCTACTGCATTCATACAATCTTTAAAACAGACTGCCATGCTCTTTAACTCAGCTGGTAAAAGAGACACCACAATTTGAGTATGATCCTCATAAGTAGTCAGACTGAATCCAAATGACTGAATAGGAGGCGCCAGAGAAGACACATATATATTAAATAGTGTCAGACTCAGTGAAGACCCTTGAGGGACCCCACATGGCAGTGAAAAATGATAGGATTCAAATTCCCCCAGCGCCACCAGTTGACTCCGGTTTGACAAAAATGATCTTAGGAGACTCTAAGCCGACCCCTGTACACCAATCTCCTGCAGCAGGTCCATCAACAAATCGTGGTGGACCGTATCAAATGCTGTAGAGAGATCTAACAAGATCAGAGCAGCCTTGCCACCTTGATCTAGAATAGTCTGTATCTCTTCAGTGGATTTCAAAAGAGCAGCTTCAGTACTGTGGCCCCCTCAAAAGCCCTACTGAGTTTGGTTCAAGGCTTATGTAGACTCCAGAAATTGGCTAAGTTGCATATTTAGTTTTCTCTCGATGATTTTAGCTGGTAACGGAAATATGGATATTGGTCTAAAATTGTTAGGGTCTTTTGTATCGAGATTCGGTTTCTTCAGAAGGGGCAGAATAGAAGTTTTTTTTCCAGTCTAACAGAAAATATCCCTTTGAATACAGTGAATAAAAAATGGGTGTCAAACATCCTGAGATTGGCTCTGCAGATAACTTTAATATCGCTATCGGATAGGGGTCCGAAGGGGATCCGGATTTCACCTGCTTAAGAAGATTACCAGTTTCTGTAACTGTAAGCTTGGCAAATTTGTTCAGTAGCACTTTCTTTTCTATATCTTGGTCAACAGTTTGGTTCTCCATATTCTTAGAGGTGACATTAGAGAAAGTAGAGAAAATAGCATCCACTTTTCCAAAGAAAAAAATGGCCATTTTGTCACAAACATCCTGACTGAGCGTAGCTGTAATCACCACTGGATTGGCCAAGCTGATGACTGTGACTGTATTAAACAGTTCCCTAGCTGAGTTGTTTGCTCTTTTAATCTTTGTGGGGAAAAATAGAAGCTTTGCCTGGTGAATCTGCTGTTTATGTATGGCAAGACCCTGGTTATACTCCTCCTTATCAGTACCCTTATACTCTGTTCTCCACCTTCTCGCCAGATGTTTACAAATCAATTCTTGTTCCCTGAGTGCCTGAGAATACCAAGGAGCAGAGGGCAGCCGTGGGATAGAATATTTTTCTAGGACCAAGAATTTTCCCTGCTGTTTCTAGCCAGCTAGTGTAGGAACGTGTAGCCTCTTCTAGATTTGAAGGGGGCATACCTACGGGCTTATTGAGGACGTCGCATAGATCCTCAGCCACTACTTTATCCATGCTCTTTTCACGCATTTTTTTTTAAACTGGCTTCTGAGAGAGGTTTTATGGGAATAGTGAGGTTAAAAAGAACCGCTTTGTGGTCTGACCATGGAAAAGGAGTAATATTGGTGAGTAGTAATTGTGAATTATTCGAAAAAAATGCAATCAAGTATATGTTCTGCCTAATGAGTCGCATCAGTCACCAGTTGATCTAAATTACTACACTTCATTAAATCTAGCAGTTTGGCTGCATCTGGATTTAAAAAAGACCCCAAATGGAAATTAAAACTACCTAAAATAGTATAGGAACTAGCCAAAATACCTATTTCAATGAATTTGCCCACCTGCTCAATGAAACGGTGTGTAGGGCATGGTGGTCTATAGATAAGTGAGCCTTAAAAGGTATAATGGGGAGATAAGCGGAAGGAGAAGTCAAGCGCCTCGCAGCCTTCCACATCTCTCCCAGGCTAAAAGAAGAGATAAGGGATGAGTGATAAATAACTGCTAAACCATCTCCTCTTCCCCTAGGCCTGTTCAAAGTAAGACAAACAAAATTAGGAGAAGTCGCTTTGATCAGTCTGGGCCGGAAGCATTATCCAGGATTTAGTAATAATAGCTAACTTAATGTTTTCAGCTTCCACGAATAAAGCACAATATGTGCTGTGTTCAATCAATTCTTCCCCCTCTCTTACTTTTTTCTTTTTACATTTTCCTTTTCACCACAGCCCCCCAGCATGAAGGCAGAGAGTGCGACCCAGGGAAAGAGGAGACAGCTTCCATGCAGAAGATGGAGCCCGGAGTGGGTGCCGCCCCAGGCCTTGTTTTCGGAGGTGGAAATGGCAGCTCTTGTTTTTTTGTTCAGCGCCAACTCCCCTTTACCCTGGCAGCTGGCCTGGGTCCGGGCTCGGGGTGAGTCATAAGCCAGGGGCGAGGGTGCGCTGGGCAATGTATCGCTGCTCTGGTGTCTGTCGCACCCATACCCAAGTGACACACTGGTGGTCTGATATCCTTGACCAAGAGAAGGACCTGCTGGACCTGCTAGCTATTGAGGTTGAGGGGCTTGGTGAGTAGCTAATCATTATTGTGTTGTATGTTGTTGCAATACATGCAGGTAAGTTATGTTTAAAAATCTTATATAATGTGATAGTTATTCTTCTAGAGAGGTGTTTGGCGCTACTATAATCGTACTTGAAGTTGTTTGCAACTTTGCTCTCACTTGGGCTGATTATGTAAGAGAAGTTAAGGGACTTAAGTTAGGTAATGCAGACTATAGAGACTCCTTTCCTTTGTCCTGTCACTAAGATAGTGGTAGTTAGTTCTTTGCTTGGTATTAGTTAGTAATTTAGTGGCCCACAGGATGAGTCCTCTCACACAACATCAGTCCTTGACTCCTTAGTCCTAAGTAGAACCTTTTTTGTAGTTTGTATAGTGAGTGAATAGCAACAAACCAATTTGGTGTATCCAATTTGCAGGCATTCATCTATGCCTTTAAGAAGACTAAAGGAAGACTTGGGGCTAGATCTATGTAATTTAAATTTACTGATTCGAAAATGATGAATTTTACAGATTCGGTATTTTCGAATCGGTAAATGCTATCTGGGTAGAAAATCGATAAAACATACCTAATCGTTAAGATTTGGTATTTACGGAATCGGTATTTACTGATTCAGTAATTGCCATTCATTCCTATGGCATAGGAATGAATGTCAATTACCGAATTGGTAAATGCCGATTCGGTAAAATAGGGAAAGAGTCAAGGTTGGCAGGGTGTCACTTTGACACCCTGTTGCACCCATGAATAGTGCTGGTGTGCACATGTGGCATACATACATGCCCCGAGGGCATGTGTGTCTGCCACATGGCACTGGTGTAAATGCACACACTTGCATTTACAGAGGTATTCCTTATTTACCACCAATTAATAGTTGGTGGTAAATAACGAATCCTTAAGGCACAGAAGCACTCTACAAAGTGCTTCCTACTTGTCATTTACCGATTCGGTAAATACCGAATCGGTAAATGATGATTCGGTAAATACCGAATCGGTAAATATCGATTCGGTATTTACCGAATCGGTAAATTTGCTACCTACATAGAAAAAGCCTATTACCGGTCGGTAACGGCCGAAATCGGCTGTTACCAACCGGTAATATCCTTCCTACATCTGGCCCTTGGTGATTAGGCCTGTCAAAGGGGGTTGAGATGATTGCGAATGGAACTGTGGAATGATAAAGATAGTACTGTCCACGACCGTGATACTAGTCTACTGCTAGTCGATTTGAATTAGAAAAGGTCAATGTTATCGCAATTTCCGTTTCCTGTCCAAAAACAATTTTGGCAGCAATTATTTAAAATTTATTTAAAACCAATAATTTTTTGTCCCTTCAATTATGTCTCACATGATCATCAGCATTCAGGGATGAAAATATGGAGCGGTCTTCTTAGGTGGGTGCAGGAGCTGGAGGGGTGTATCAGGGGCAGGAATGCTCCTCAGAAGATGGCTTTGCTGGCCCCAGTAAGTTCTCTGTGCTGTTGTTAATATATTTCTCTAGCATCAACTCCCTTGGAGTCTTAGGGGGAACAAAGGTACAGACCGCCCCCCACTCAAACAGTACCAAACCAAATTGTGGCCTATCCCTCAAAACACTCTTATTTTTCAGTTACGCTGCAGGATCCATGCTACGAGTACGGCGGCTCAGCCGTGAGAGTTTAGCTGCGTCTGCAGCAGGTCTTTGGTACACAAAGGTTTTTAAAATTAAGAAATTGTTGAGAGCCAGAGTTATTGGGTGGTGGCCTTGGTGACATTGAGCATAACTCAGGAGTGGTCTCCTGTTGGCTTCATTTGTCAGAAGGTATGAATTGTTTAGCGTTTTCAGACGAACGAATAGCGCTAATATTGTCGGGTCCTTCGCTTCTGCCTGACGCCCCGTTGGTTTCCAATTCCACAGCCCGGGAAGAATGGGACAATCTTTCTAATCTTAGGAAACCCCAGATTAGGGTTGCCCTTCTTGGGGCATTAATGACCGAGTATTTGAGAGCTGGAGCAGCACCACCTAGTCTTTGGTGAGGTTAGAGCTCAAAATATTTTTGGAGGATAAGCAGTTCCGTTTAGATTGGAGCTTCATTGCAAATAAATGCACGAGGGACTGGCTCATCTTAATTATTAACACTGCCAAGAGATTGAGTGAGGATCTATTAAAAGAAATACTTGATCTAGAAGAGAGTTTACAGAACAACTCAGTGCTCACAGATGCTAAGGATCAGCTAGAAAGGATCCAAAGTGAATTAGCAGATTACAAGACCTATATGGTCAACCAGAAAATCAGAGGCCTAAAAAAGAACTTAGATCGCTTTTCACATTCTTGGGCCTTTCCTTACACTGAGGATCAGTATTACGATACCCCAGTAGATCAATCCAGACAGTCCAACTTTTAAAGAAGGGGTCAGTATCCTCAAGGGGTTGGGAACAGACAACAGCGGCGCACACCCAATAATTGGGTGTTTGATAATACAAGCAGTGAGGGGGAGGATATTGCCACCAATCCAGCCCCTCCAACTACTAATAGGGTGAATTTTACACCTGGTACCCGATCAGACGAGGACCTAGGAGCCCTGTTAAGGACTTTTTTAGGTCACAATCAGCGAGGAACCCGGGGAGGTTGCACACAACCAGTGAGAGGACGAGGAAGGGGCAGAGCTCCATTCCAGCCCACATGGCAACAGTACTCACCAAGAATAACTTACAACAGGGGCAGAACTTTTAAGTGACAAATCAACGGGGTGCTGATACTACAGTTAATGACATTGTGGTAAATTTATCAAGCCATACACTTACATCAGCCGAAATGAGGGTCCTCAACTAGGGATTGGGATTCGTCCCTACACTACGACATGACTCATTTACCTGTAGACTTGAATTACAGGAGATGATGAATAAGATTAAACTGCACAAGTTCTTTGCAGAGAAAGACAAAGCTGATCCCTTCTTGTTTAGCACAAATCTCCAACGACCATCTAATTTCTGTCCCCCATTGGCCTCTTTGGGCCCTGAGGTGGCTGTTTTCGAACAGAAAGTGCTCCATGATATAACTTTGCTGGCGCAAGCTCAACAACAAAGACATGGTTGCAATATGAACAAACAGAATTGGCAAGCCATCAAATCCGTGCAAGACAATGGGCTGCTGACCATTAAACAAGCAGACAAGTGTGGTGCCGTTGTTGTCTTAGATACTTGTGACTATGAGGCGGAGGTACTGAGACTGCTAGGTGTGCCTACTAATTACCATCCCCTTGCCAGGGATCCCACTCCTGAACTACTTGATATCATTACCAAAATGGTGGCAGATGCCCTAGAAAAGAAGTGGCTGACATCCAAAGAGGCAGACTTTATTGTCAACAAAAAGTCCCACATTCCGCCATTTTACATCTTGCCGAAGATTCACAAGCCCCAAAGACCGCCTCAAGGACGCCCAATAGTATTGGGTATCCAGTCAGTACTGGAGCCATTATCCCAATTTGCTGACTTCATCCTACGTGAAGCTGTGATAACCCAGGAATCTTACGTGCAAGTCACGACTGACATCTTGAACATTCTAGAGGGGGTCCAGTTTGACCCTGACTCTCAGCTGTTAGTGACTATAGACATCGAGTCACTGTATACGAGTATCCCCCAGGACGCCACGCTGGTGGCAGCAGCACGGGCCCTGGGGGAACTTGAATGGTTTTATGACACTCCAGCCACTTTCGCGATGCAATGTATTGAACTTGCATTGAGGAGAAATGTCTTTGAATATAAGAACCAGCTGTACCTGCAAGTGTCCAGAACCTCGATGGGGGCCACATTTGCTCCGAGTATGGCCTGCATTTATGTGGGCCAGTTTGAGGCGAATGTGGTCTGCCATCAAAACAACCCCTTCAGGGCACATATATTCCTGTGGCGTCGATATATCAACGACGTCCTCTCAATCAATCAATCAATCACAGCTTTTATATAGGGCACTACTCACCCGGAGGGTCTCAAGGCGCTAGGGGAGGGGGGGTCCGCTACTGCTCGAACAGCCAGGTCTTGAGCTGCTTCCTGAAGGCGAGGTGGTCCTGGGTAAGGCGGAGGTGGGTCGGGAGGGAGTTCCAAGTCTTGGCGGCCAGGTATGAGAAGGACTTTCCTCCTGTGGTGGCTCTTCGGATCCGGGGGACGGCGGCGAGGGCATGGCTGGTCGATCAAAGTTGTTGTGTGGGAGCGTAGAAGTTGAGGCGGCTGTTGAGGTATCCTGGGCCTTGGTTGTGTAGGGCCTTGTGAGGGCGGGTGAAGAGATGGAAGGTGATTCTCTTGTTGACCGGGAGCCAGTGCAGATCTCTCAGGTGTCCGGAGATGTGGCTGCGACGGGGGATGTCCAAGATGAGTCGTGCTGAGGCGTTCTGGATCTGCTGGAGTCTCTTCTGGAGTTTGGCGGTGGTTCCGGCGTAGAGGGAGTTGCCGTAGTCCAGACGGCTGGTGACGAGGGCCTGGGTGACCGTCTTCCTGGTCTCGGTGGGGATCCACCGGAAGATCTTACGTAGCATGCGCAGGATGTTGAAGCATGACAAGGAGACGGCGTTGATTTGTCTGGCCATGGAGAGGGAGGAGTCCAGGATGAAGCTCAGGTTGCGTGCGTGGTCTGTTGGTTTGGGTGCACTGCCCAGGGCGGGGGGCCACCAGGAGTCATCCCAGGCAGAGGGTGAAGATCCCAGGATGAGGACTTCCATCTTGTCCGAGTTCAGTTTCAGGCAGCTGCTCATCATCCACTTGGCTACGTCTGTCATCCCTTCGTGTAGGTTGGCTCTGGCGGTGGCGGGGTCGTTGGTGAGGGAGAGGATTAGCTGGGTGTCGTCGGCGTAGGAGATGATGTTGAGGTTGTGTTGGCGTGCGATGTCTCCGAGGGGGCTCATGTAGACTCTCCGAGAGGGCTCATGTAGACCCTCTGTTTCTGGACAGGTACAGAGGACCATCTTCTAAGTTTCCTTACATGGCTTAACCAGGTAGATGACTGCCTTAAGTTCACATGGTCAATTAGTAAAACGTTAGCAGTATATCTTGACGTTGACATCACAGCAATGGACCATAGACTACTGACGACAGTTCATCATAAAATGACAGACAAGAATTTGCTTCTTCATTATCAGTCTTTTCACCCCCGTGCCCTAAGGAACAATCTCCCTGTGGGGCAGTTTTTGCGCTAGCGCCACAATTGTTCTACCACAGAAGCATTTGTGGAACAATCAGAGGACCTTGTTAGGAAACTCACAGCCAGGGCGTATCCCAGGAAAGTTGTGAAACAAGCCCGTAAACGAGCTTTTGAACACCCCCCAGGAGGCACTCCTTGAGAGGAACCCTAAAGTCAAACAGGAATGTATACCTGTGGTCACCACGTTTGATCCGATGTCAACTAAATTGAGGCAGATCGTGAGGAAGCATTGGACCATTCTGGACACCAGTTTGAGCAAGATGCCTCCTCCACGGTTTGCTTTTAAAAGAGCAACCAATTTGAAGGATAAACTAGTCCACACCAGGACTCTTAGTGTCCCACACATGGACTCTCTGCCAACTGGACACCACCCCTGTACTAATTGCTCAGTATGTAGTCTGACAAAAACGACTAAGACCGTTATTTAGAGGAATGGAAGAGTCTGGCATCCCACGAGGTTTAGTAACTGTAACACTGTTAATGTAATTTATAGACTAACCTGTAGATGCGGACTTCATTACATTGGACTGACTTCCAGAAAGGTGAAGGTGCGCATCCAAGAACATTTAAGCACTCTGAAAGCGAAAAAACTAACTACACGCTTGGTACAACACTTCAGTGAGGGAGGACATGATCCTAAAGATCTACACTTGGTGGTCCTGGAAAGACTGATCTGCGACAGCCACAATGCCGAGAGCATTCTGGCTCGCAAAGAGGCCTGTTGGATCTATCAGAAACAAGTTGATCAGGTGGGATTAAATTATTCCATTGAATGGAATAATATTAGCCGGCAGTGACCTATATATACACACTAGGCCCTCCACTTTACACCATAAAGTATCGCCTGTTCTGGTACCTGCGCTGTGGAATTAATTATGAGTCAACCTAGTTTTAACCACGATGTGCAGAACCCTTGACTGAGTCAGAGCCCGTAGTGATAAAATATCCATAACCCAACCACTATTGGGTATTGGGAGGGTTCACTATTGGGGATTGACTGTAAAACTAACCCTGTTTATCACTGGATAATGGTTGTATCTAGGTGGTTACTGGTATTGCTTATTGCATTGAGTGGCGCGAGTTTGGGTTCTTAATACATTGCGCACTATTCCCATGTCTGAAAAATAGGAGCGAACGGTAACTGGTTTGTAATGTGGTAAAAGCGCGATTAAGACACTTAACGGTGTGCTATTCTAACAAATCCCATGTGAATGTGGCTTCTAGGCAATGATGGTTAAAGGAAGAGGGTCCACTATAAGATGGCCGCCGTATATCATCTTTGCACTGTGAATTTAACACACCATGTGATTAGGGGCAGCACGTGACACGGGACACCAGGGGTGGAGCAGCGTCTAATTAAATCGGCCCAGCGGCAGATGCGGATAGCAGTGGCTGAGTGACTGAGCGTTTGGTTACCGGCATGGGTAAGACAGATGAGCCCATTTGGGAAGGATCTCTTGGAACCTGATTCTCTTTAGACAGATACCGGCATTTTCGAGATAAGTTTGTGTGGGTGTGGACTGAGAATATGCCGGCATTTTCGAGTGTATACATTGCGGGTGTGGTCAGTGAGTAAATCTGGGGAAAATCAGCATTTGTGTAATAAGAGAGTGCCGTGGGGGTCACTTGAGTTCTGGGAGTGATTGAAATGAATTGTACAAAGAGGGCGATATGTAGCGATTTTAAGTAGGTGCGAGAAGCAACCTGTAGCTTGGGAGAGAGAGTGGTAGGAACAGCTGAGCAGCCTCCGGGTGCATATCGCAACGTGGGGTTTAAGGGACATTTCCTCACTTGCGTGTTTATATATATGTTCTTACAGAAGCCTAGACTGAGGCAGGTTTCCTTTAGGACACGTGATCCTGTTGACACGGAGGTCCACCTGAGAGGGGTAGCAGGTATGCAGTAGAGATGCAACCCCCAGGTGAATATGCTGCAAACGATCTAAGTGCCACACCTTTTAACTATTTTAACTCATGTTCTGTACCTGACCTGGCCGGTTGGCTATTGAGGGTCAGGACATATTGGCTTACATTTTCTTAATTTTACAATTTTGTCATTCTCTACCATCACAGGTTACAATAATATATGAGTGGAATTTAAAAGCGGTTAACCCCTGATTGCCCTGATGAAGTTGCACAAAATGCAGCAACGAAACATGTTGGCGACCTAGACTCACACAAAACTCGGTTTAATGTGAGTCTGTTTTAGTTTGGAGTACTCACAGCCCAGAATAAAAGTTGGAGTGGCCAGTGAGTTCTGCAATTTTAATGTGTGAGATTAGCCTTTTCTTTTTTTCACTGGGGTTAATGGTGAATGTGTACACTAAACAGTGACTGGTACTTGTTACTTGCTGTTTCACGAACATTCAGCACATTGTCTGACTGTTGTGAAGCAAAAGGATTGTTACATAGTGTTTGTCCCTATCTTCTGTGTGTTTTTGTCTTTTTCTTTCCACTTTCATGAGAGAGAGCAAACTATGATGATAAGTGGGTACACTGGTAATTGCTAGCCAGACAACCCCATTTGCGGTTCAACCGTGAGGGGCTCACTCTATTTCTCCACAGTTTTTTGTGGTATGCGTGATGGTTGTTTGGCAATTTTAATTTTACCTTGCGTGTACTTTTGACAAAGAGTGACACTTGTGCAGGAACTAAGAGCCCTGATGTAATGGGGAAGTAAGAGTGATACCATTGTGCACACACCTACATAGATCCTTCAGCATAACTGAAAAATAAGAGTGTCTTGAGGGATAGGCCACAATTTGGTTTGGTAATATATTTCTCTAACCTTTACCGCTCCATATTTTGAACAGTTATTTCCGTTTTCTAATTTAATATTTTCCAAATCCTCTTCGATCTATCAGTTTCTAAATTCTTACTATCCCTGCATTACCTACTAAGGTCCAGATGTAGATAATCCTACTTTACCGATTCTAAAATACTGAATTTTACCGATTCGATATTTTAGAATCGGTAAATGCTATGTAGGAAAAAATTCGGTAAGTATTATCGAATTGCTACGATTCGATAGTTACCGAATCGGTATTTACCGATTTGGTAATTCCCATTCATTCCTATGGGCCTGGAGGCCCATAGGAATGAATGGGAATTACCGATTCATTAAATACTGATTCGGTAATGGGAGAACACATTCAAGGGTGGCAGGGTGGCACATTGACACCCTGTTGCACCCCTGAATCATGGATGTGTGTACATGTGGCACACTTAGCTTGTATGTGTGCCACATGGCACTTTTGGAAATGCACAAAAATGCTTTCCCAAAGGTTTTCGGTATTTACCACCAACTTTTAGTTGGTAGTAAATACCGAATCCTTAACTATGCAATTCACTCATTTGAGTGCTCCCTACATTGCAGATTCAGTAATTTACAGATTCGGTATTTTAAGGAATCAGTATTTTACCGATTCCTTAAAATACCGATATGGCAAACTACTGAATCTGTAAATTGGCCACCTACATCTTAAAAGCCTAATACCGGTTGGTAACAGACAAAATTCGGTAACTTCGGCCTTTACCGACTGGTATTAGGCTACCTACATCTGGCCCTTAGTTATTTATATATTCTAGTGTCTGAGTGTTTTTTTTTACCTTAAACCACCTCTAACTATTAGTCTGTCTGTTGCTTGCTTTTTTCTGGGTTTTTTTCAGTCAGCTTTCCCTCTCCCCTGATATATTTTGTGGACTGCCGAGTAGTAGTACTGCAAGACTCCGAGAACGCATTGGTCCTTACTACTACTAGTACTAGTACTAGTACACTGCTATGCAGATTGCATGCCGAAGTAAGGTATTCTACACATGTTTGTTGAGCTGAGAAGGCGTTCTTTTACTTTCTCATGTTAAATCAGTAAATGACGGTCACGTTGGACACCCCAAAGTTGTGTCCTCTTCTTGTCTAGGCCTAGTATTAATAGCAGCAGTTGATGGTGAACTCATTACCGTGCACCATGACTGAAAGGAAGTATGAAGGATGAAGTGATGGGTGTGGTGTATGTATTGTATTTTCTATCTTTCTATCGAAAAAATAGGGGGAAGCGTATATGGCATCTAAAAAAAGTATTTTTTTTATAGGCATACCGACCACCCGTGCTGGGGCCATCAGGGAAGGCAATGCCAGCCAGGAAGGAGCAGATGCGGCAGCTGCAGGGGGTAAGCCAGAAGCAGTGGCGGGCAGTGGTAAGTCATATTCCTTGAATATTGACAATCAAATGTACTCACTCTCTGCAAGGGTGTACAGTAACTCTACTGTTGAGACTAATTAGTGAACAATTGAAGACACCCTTTACTTAGCATTTGTGGGAGTTGATGGCCTCTTCTCTTCAACTCAGCAGAGTTGATATATATACTTAGAGCAGAAGAAGATCCTTGCCCTGCCTTGAGTTGGTGTTGCTTTCACCACATCCGCCCCAGCAAGTGTGTGATTGAATAATGGTGTAAATTGAATTTAGTCACACCTCAATAAATCACACAGTTCGGGGAAAGAGGGTTAGGGGTTTGATGAATGAATGGGAAGGCGGATTTCAGGGAAAGTTATGACAAAGACAAACATTAAACATGGAGAACACATTCATATTGGCAGCAGACCATCATAAATATGTTATGGGACGAAAAGGAAATGCATGCATGATGATGAGTAGCACTAGAGTTCAGTATATTAATTACCCAATTTTTTGTGTGCTCCCAGAAGGACCCAAGTTACATACATTATATTTTTTAGCACTGGGCTTTCAAAGATAGCAAATAAAGTTGAAATATATGTTGGAGTCACACACACAGTTGTAATGATTGAAGAGTAAAAACATTATACTGTATACTAAATTGGGAGTTGCATCTCCGCCTTCCGTTTGAACTGTACGTCCATCAATCCGGGATTGGTAAGGTAAGAGCTAGTTGTTTTTCCAGTATAGCTCAGGGTAAAGGGCTTGTAGATGAAAAAACAAATGGATATTGACAAATCAAGGAGAAAAGTTCAATGTGAAAATATCAGACCAGAACACGTAGAGATTATATGGTGGCTGACGATAACTAGTAATTCTGTCAGAAACATTAACTTTGAGCCCTGGAGAAGTCACAGATGTGACACAACGCGTTGGCAACAAGCAATTCTGTGAATTTTAACTAAGAACTTGAAAGAAGAAAACTGAAAAATCTACAATCAACTCTTTTTTAAAAAATGTTATGTGTGGGAAGTTTCTGTCTGAATATCTATTAATACTGTGAAATATAGAAATTGGATAAATCAAATACGTGTGTTTAAACATTGGTGCGGGTCAATTTTCCATTATATATGTATCAGTGACTTTGTCACTTTTAGGGGGTGTATATGGGTCGCATCCTCGACCGTGTCGCACAAGGAATTATCTGCTAAATAGGCACTTATCAATAGTGAAAATTTGTGCAGGTCATTATAGGTCTGCCCCTTGAGCGCTTTATTTGAAACTTAATGGCAAAAGCACACTGACTTCTTTCACCAAAAGGCTGCCAGCCACATGGATACAACAACAAGCAGGAGGCATGGAAAACAATTAACTCAAGAAGGCCTACATGGACACAGACTTTACAAAATGGTCTCTTGACACATGGGGAGGATCAGCCAAGGCATATGCTGGCCCACTATTACAAACACACTGACACAGTGGTCAGGCAAAGGAGGCATGTTAAACAATACATCTTTAATGCAACAATGCCAAAAACGAAAAGCTGCAGTGCACAAAATGTTTGCAAGGCATTTAATTTAACACACATAAAAAGGCAAAATACCACAAAAAACCTACTTTGTATTTTTTATCCAATGCCATGGCCAAAATGGTGTTTGACTTCAACAGACACAACAGAACCAGTTGTTTCATCACCCATGAGAATCTCTGTGCCTATTAGTTGGAAAACTCATTGGCAGAATAGGTCACATTAGTGAATAAATTCAAATCAAAATTAATAAGTGTGTGGTTGTTGACAGGTACCCTTTACCCAATATTACTGAATTGCCGATGTTGTTTCGTGAACAGGATAGAGATATAGACGGCTGCTGTCATGCTCCTCAAGTGATCGCGGCTGCGGCACTTCAAACCAGAATTCTTCACCAGACGGTGATAAATTCTTTTACGAAGATACTACGCTTCAATATAGGAGAGATTAATCACCCCTCGGAGGCTACGAGTAAGACGCCTCAGTTTCTATCCATCAGGTTATCCCCCTCTTGTCCTGATGAAGACCTGAAACGGTTGCTAATAAATCAGCACCATACCGCTGGGTTGAAACGTCAACGCTAATCCACCAATTGGTCCTCACTGCATCTCAACAGAAAAATATGAATAACTATACTGAATGAGGAAATTGAAGTTATTGCTGGACCTGTGTTTCTAATTGCATTTCCATGAAACTGTATCACTACAACAGTCACCATTAATCACAGATCACGTTTATTCACTGCTGCACTTTTTTATTGTTATTTCATTTTCAAACTGTATGGACAACCGAACTTTTAATGTTTGAAAAAAAGAAAAAAGGCTTTGCAAAGTGACTGAATAATTACAACTTTACTTACAGTAAAAACGTTTGGTGTGTGCATTTTTCATAAATGTATTTCCATGTTTTTAAAAAAAAAGTTATATATGAACAAATACTAAGCAAAGTAGCAATTGAGAAAAGAAATTGAGTAAATTCCGACAGAACCACTATTTGCATACCACGTATTACCCAGGCTCTGAGGGTCACTGGGTTACCCCATTAAAATTAATGATGTTGTTGGGTGGGGCAAAGGTATTAAGCACCATAGACCTAATGTCGGATTATCATCACGTAGAAATAGAAAAAACTAGTAGAGATTTCACTGCGTTTCTAACCCCATTTGGAACATATAGATTTAAAAGAATGCCTTTTGGGCTAATTTCAGCCTTATCAGTTTTCCAGCGTGTTATGGAAAGTGTTTTAAAGGGTTTAGAAGGTATGTGTATTCATCAGGACGATGTGCCCATATATGGGAATGATGTTAATCAACACAGTAATCGCCTCAGATCTGTTTTGGGAAGATTGAGTGATAGTAATTTGACAGTTAAGCTAGAAAAGTGTAAATTTGGAACTGATTCACTTAATTATTTGGGTCATAATATTACAGGCAATTATATCAGACCGAAAGAGGATTTGATTGATGTAATTCGAAATATGTCTTCCTTCCAGTAAGGAAGAGCTTATGAGTTTCTTAGGCATGATTGAATATTATCATTCAAACTAGAATGACCTGGTCCGACTCATGTAACAAAAAACAGGAGCGTAACCCATCAACCACGTTGGGATTGGGGTGAGAAGTACTATAAACAAGAGATATCCCAACTGGAATCATTCATAGGCAAATATTAGGGATATGCAAGCAACATTATCCACAAGGAAAAACAAGGAGCCTCTATTTAGTTATAGTATGTGCTCTTGGCATCATTGATAGAAACAATTGAAGAAATTTGGGAAGGAAAACAAGGTGAATAATACAGTTATAACAGCACTGTAGTACATACATGAAAATAATTGGATCAACCCAAGTGGCACAAGGTGCTCGTGGTTTGTGAGTGAAAACCAAGGTAGCAGCTCTGGTGACAGTGTGAGCAGTGTGAATGGCGCAACGTGACTGGTGTAAAGAAATGTACAGTGAATGGGTATCACAGTGTGGCTCAGATGAATTCAGTAGGTTCAGTTATATCACAATTCTTTTTCATTGTTCATGAACCACTTTGTGAGGAAGTGCCTATGATTGCACTGGTGTGTCGATGGCGTTTCGATCCATAGAAATCAGGATCATCTTCAGGACAAGGATGGCAGCGGAGGAACGCGATAGGCAGGCTGGTGTGTGTCTCTCAGGCGCTGATCTAGCTGTTGAGGCTGGCAGGTAGTTGATGAGCACGGTCCGGCGCTGTGTAGGAGTCGATCCCGACGTGATCGATCTCGGGGGAGTAAATCTCTCCTCTGCGAGGAATCGGCAGAATGCTTGATTGCGGCTGGCGTTTCCTGGTCCTACTCAGGTAATATTTTTTACTATAAATGGATTTACTACTTGTTGCAGAACTTTACAACTCTCTCCCCTATCTTTCCAGTTCATGGGGTAGAAAATACACAGTTGTTATGCCTGATATTACAAAAACAAAACCTTAATCCCTTAGTCAACAGTCATGTTGAAAGGACAACATACCACAACATATAGTGTGAAAAAATGTGAGAAAGCGAGGTGACCACTCAAGGGTGAACCACCAACGGGGAACCTGGAAGGTACTCACCAGTGTTGCCCTGTTCTCATCATCGGCAGTCACCAAGCTTAAAAGAAAAGAGTCAAAGAAAACATACAAGTGTATGTGCAAGAAAATGTGCAGTGAAGAGAATAATGAAAATTACAAATAGAAAACAAACAACAATGTGCTGTAAAAGGATAAGGAATGCACGAGTATACGAACTTTATTCCATTCTTTCGTGCAACCTATCTGCTTAAAAAGCTGGACAGGGCTATTATTCATATAGCCACATACCACGCACCAATATATCTCATTGCCTGGTTTACTAACGGCAATTTCTTTAGGGCATCAACTGTTTAGCCACTGCATCAACAACTGGACACAAAAATCTTCACGTCTGTCAAGAAAAATAATAATAGCATCCTTACATACTGCCCAAAGGACATATATTTGCATCAGTCAAAATGTACTGAAAACCCCTAAGGGTTCGTACTATTTTCCCTCGTACAGCCAAAGTGACTCCTACCGGCCGCGAGGTACAAGTTAAAAACGTAAGGACAACCCCTCCTATGAGTTGTCTCTAGTCTCATGTCGTTTTCTTAACTGCAATAAGCAAGAGTACTGTCAAAGCGGTACTTCTCTGTTAAAAACGAATCACACATCTCGTAGATTCAAATGTCCCCACTCGAACTCGTCTAAACACCCCTCTCCTTACCGGTATTCAGAGACCTACACCGGCGTTTACTCGGCCTGCCAGTCAGAGTCTTAGCTCACCCGACTCTAATGCCCCGTGTTGTCTCGTCAGGTTGCTACGCCTCTCGCGTGTGGATGCATCCGCCATCTTAGATTGGGATGTTCCTATTGAGATCAATGTACGATCTTGGCCCTAGTTCGTTCTCGCGAGAGGACGCAACAGAGTTCCGAGAAATTCTCTTTAAACCAACTTTATTTTCCTTGATTTATGAACACAATGCTTCCCTCCATAATCACGTTAGTTGGCCCGTCATGCACAATATTAAAACCCCTGAGATGGTTATACAATATATTGGTGTTAGGTTCAAGACCACCACAACTCATCTTCCTGCACATGTTTATATCCACAATTGTATCATAGGTAGAGCAGCATAAATTCATAGCATCTCTATACTTCTTTTTTTAAAATTTGCTATTCCTGAACAACCCTGACTGCCCATATTAAGCCTGCTTCTCATATTACACAATCTTTTCTTCGTGTTGGTTTCACTATTAGAAGTTCAAAATAGATACAATTTCTTGAATGTTATGGAGTGAAATTATACCTGTACAACCCCGCATGACAGAGAAAGCAATAATGTGGAGGCTGGGAGGAAAAGAAACATCTGAAGGACATACACCTTCACCGAAATCAAAGGGGGGGAAATTGTAAATGCAGAGCCAATTCGAGGGCAATTTCTAATTTGACAAAGCAAAGCAGAATTCAATGCACCTTATTCCATTCCAAAAGCTCAATCAGCCCCCACTGTTCACTTTTTTCTTGAAAAATCCATCTCGCCTCCTTGGATATCAGCAATCTTTCTACTTCCCGAGGATTGCTTACTACTTTCTCTAGAACCACCCAGGTGAAACTATGTTTGGTACTGTGGCAATGTTGGACCAGTTTTGTAGTCAGTTTCCCCATTCTGATTGTACTAAGGTGTTCCTGGATCTTGTTTTTATTTTGTGAGTTGTAAGTCCTATATATTGCAGTCCACACTCACATTGTAACCTGTATACCTCATTTGTGGTATTACAGTTACTCAACTGTCCCAAGAACCAATTTTTCCCTGACCTAAGGGTAACGCTGGTGCATTTTGTCATTAGCAGACACACAGGAAATATCCTTTGGGGATAGAGTTCCCTCCTTTGTCTTTGGTCACTGGCACCCGGGTATGTACCAACTTGTCCCTTAGGTTGCTAGACCTTTTAAATGCAAACCTCGGGAGCATTTTGACGTCACTATTTGCAAGGAGCAACCAATTTTTCCTAATTGATTACCTGATCCTAGTGGCCAGAGGATCATATGTCATAATGACCGGAATACAGTCATCCTTCTTTTTTGGGGTAACTTCCAATAAGGCACTTCTCGGAGTGTTGAGTGCCCTCTTCTTTGCCTGTTTATTAATTTTTACAGGGTATTTCCTTTCTTGTAATTTTTTGCTAAGTTCCTGTGCTTGTTCCATATAGACAGATGTGGAGGAACAGTTCATCTGATACCTGAGGAACTGTCCCACCGGCAGGTTATCTCTGAGTGCTCTTGGATGATAAGACTCATATGAGAGCAAAGAGTTCCTGTCGGTGGGTTTCTGTTGGACTCGAGTCAACAACCCCCTTCCCTGGCTTCTATATCAAGGTCCAGGTATACAGCTGAATTTTGACTATATGACCAAGTAAAACGTAATCTGACATCCTGACAATTTAACCTGTGAAGGAACTCCAGAAGAATAGGTTCCTTCCTGGACTAGACGCAGAACACGTCGTCGATATATCTCCTCCAAAGGCGCAAATGTCCTTTGAAGGGGTTGGTGGAGGAGTATACAACGTGCTCTTCAAACTGGCCCACGTAGATGCATGCCAGTCTGGACGCCGTGGTAGCGCCTATAGACGTTCCTGTGGTTTGCAGGAACAGCTTATCCTTATAGCAAAAGAAATTTATTGTGAGCGCAAGTTCCACGCATTGTAGAACAAACATTTGTGGGGCATCATAGAACCATTCCTGTCCCTCAAGAGCTTGCGCTGCTGCCACCAGTGCGGCATCTTGGGGGATACAGGAATAGAGTGATTCTATATCGATAGTAATGAGAAACTCTTTTTCTGGATCAAATACCATCTCTCCCACTATATTCAAAATATCCATTGTGTCTTTCACAAACAAATTCTGAGTTATTACTGATTCCCGCAAGTAGTAATCAGCAAACTGGGACAATGGTTCTAAAACCGATTGAATCCCGGATACGATGGGCCGCCCTAGTGCTGGACGTGCGGCCTTATGTATTTTGGGGAGGATATAAATAGCAGGAGTCCTGGGGTTATCATTCACCAGGAACTCCACCTCCTTGGTTGTTATCCATTTCCTTTCTTTGGCAACCCCAACCATGTCCTGTATAATTTTCAACAACTCTGGTGTGGGATCTTTTTTGAGGGGTTGGTAATTAGCGTGAACTCCAAGCAGCCGATTCACTTCGGCTTTGTTGTCACTGGAATTAAGAACAACTACTGCTCCACCATTGTCTGGACTTTTTATAGTTAGACAGGGATTGTTTTGCTAACTTTTTACTGCATCCCACTCAATTTTAAACATATTCTTGTAACTTGCATTTGTATTGTTCAATTTCAAGTTCTCAATGTCCTGGAGAACCTTGGATTCAAACACAGCCACCTCCGGGCCAATAGCCCCGCATGGATGACAAAACGTTGATGGTCTTCTTAGATTGGTTTTGAATATACCTTTTTCTTCTTGAGTTTTATTAGCAAAGAACTTTTTGAGTTTTATTCTGTGTATAGTGTCATTGAACTCGACCCTACACTTGAATCCGTCATGGACCAGGGTCGGGACGAAGCCCAGACCCTTGTTTAAAACCTTCGCCTCAGTACTCGTCAAGATATAGTCAGAGAGATTGCCCATGATGCTAGTTACAACTGTTGTCTCCCTCTGCTGCGGGTCACTCACGGAGAGTAAGATTGCCATTGGGGTGGTGGTTGATTGCCTCGTCCTCTTCCCCTTCCTATTTGGCCGTTCCCCCTCTTGTTGGTCGATTGGCCCCGTCCTAAAAAAGAACGCAAGATCACTTCAAGATCTTCGTTACTGTGTCCTTGTGGGTTAAATTTTACTCTATTAGGCTGGGGACCCTCCTGTTCCTCTTCACTTGACGTATTCTCAAAGTTCCAGTTATTCGGGGTACGTCTCTGTTGTTGTTGTCTACCTCCTCGCCTCCTGCATTGGCCACTCACATTAAATTGTTAAGTGCCAGTTTGATAATAGGTATCATTAATTAAGGGAATGCCCACTCATGTGTATATCTTTCCAAATTCCGCTGGAGACCTTTAATTTTCTGGTTTACCATGTAATTTTTATATTCACTCAGGTCATCCTGAATTCTGCTCAACTGTTCTTTGGTATTAGTGAAGGTGTTTTCACGTTTAATACTTTCCTCAAGTTCCAGCATTTATTTCAAAAGTTCCTCACTCAATCTTTGTGCAGTGCTTATGATTAAGATAAGCCAGTCTCTAGTGCATTTGTTCGCTATATAGCTCCAGTGGAGCCTAAACTTACTATCATCAAGAAAGATTCTTGGTTCAATTCTTACAAGAAGGCTAGCGGGTGATGCTCCAGCTTTATATTATTCTGACATTAAAGCCCCATGAAATGAAGGGCAATCCTAACATGTTTTTTCTTTAGGTTACTAAGCTTCCCCAACTCTTCTCTCACTGTGCCACTACCTAATAAGGGGGTATCTGGAAAGAGTGAGGGACCAGCTAAAATTGCAACTATCTGTTCATCTGTAAAAGCTAAACAGTTCTTATCCATTCTCTGTTTATAAGTATTCTGTACAAAATGGCATAAATGCAAAAAAAAATTGCAGGATAATATAACGGATGCTATATGAAAAAAGGGGGAATTGTTTGGTTGTAAATGCTCTCAAGGCTGAGCCGCCGTCCACACTATTCACACAAGAAGGAGCACAGAGGGAAAAATTGGACACAGGACCCCACTGACAAAATTGCTAGACCACGTACAAAACCTACATTTAAATCACTCTCCCTCAATTCAAAATATTATCCCTGTCCATTTCATTAAAGGCTTCATAACTGATTGGTCAAGAGAGAGTAATATTTCTGTTTTCTGACTTTGAAATTGTTGTGATAAAAATTGACCACAATAATCATTTCTTTGGTCTTGTGCTGCAAAATAATAATCGGAAAATGTTGTGAGTCAAGGTGTGACATGTATATCTTCATATCTAAGGTTGTAAAAATGTGTGTAAGCAGACCACTTCTTTGATCAACTCCATTACAACAAATAGTTGGTGTGTGAATATACATAAAGCCATTAGTGTGAGCTACATCGTGAGTACATGTCTACTGATGAAAAATCAAGGCAAGGTTCAAATTCAACCATAAACCAGCGACATTCAAAAACAGATATTTGAAATTAAAATTAAAGTCACGCAAAAGCACATCATTGGCAACAGATGGACCAAGGCAGACAACCATATTTGTTAATTCAGTGGATATTACCCAGTTAGCAACCAAATCCTCTGCTACTCTAGATATTAACTCCAAGTCTTTACCAATTGAGGTTTCTGCAGGCTTTGAGGTGGCCAGTCAATCGTTGTCCACTAGACCAGGAGAGGGGTCAAACGATTTTCGTGGAAATGTGGATCAGGGGTAGAGAAGGGCAACAAAGACTCTTGCCTAGGCTTTGGAACTGCAGGAGGGGGTGGATGTTAAAGGAAGTCCAGTGGAAATGCACATATAGTGTCTTGATTGGGAGAACTTCATCCTTTTTGCCCTGATCACAGCCATTGTTTGCCTGAAACTGGTGGTTACAGACTCTGATTGTGCCTTGGGCCCTGCTAACCAGGACCAGTAACAGTGTTCTGAATAAAAGGTATATGGTACTTATGTGGAATTACAATTGGTACTAACAACCAAACTATAAGTCCCTAGTATGTGGTATGGCATGTAGGTTTAGAGGCCCAACAGATTTAAGGCTCTGAAGTGTGCACTGCTGTGTTCCCTGCTGTCATTTTAAACGGAAGCCCTGCTTTGCAGGTCACTTTTAAATTAAAATTATATGCGAAATCCCCTTTGAAATTAAAGGTACTTCCAAAGTCTTAAACAACCTTATTTTTACATATACATCAACCCTAAGGTCTCCCTAGGTGTCCCAGGGTTAGGGTGCCTTGTAACTATAATCAGGAATATTATAAAGGATGTTTTATATGCCCTGACAAGGAAAATACTGCTAATATAGATATACGCACTGTAGTGCTTTAGCTCCATAGGCTAACTTGGGAAGGCTTTATTAGACTTCTAACGATTGACAGGAGTGAGTTTAAATGATTCTTCAAAGTGTCTGAATAATACTTATAATAAATTCAATAACTTGACAAGGTTAGATTTATTATAACTGTGACAGAAAATAACATATATCTTTTCTGATATGCCTAAATCCAGCTCTACGGTAGTCTCTCCTGATTAGACAAGCTGAGCTAAGCAGCTCTGCTGAGGTGTGAAGTGGCCTCAAAGGAAACAACGAGACCATTGATGGGAGGAGATCTGCAAGCTGCAGAGCAAAGGTTAGGATGGGTGCTGAGAAGCCAAATTGGTCTAAAAAGAGGGAAAGACACTTAGGACAGGACCGTGTCTCATTCCCATATTCTGCACCCCCAGCCAGACTCGGCTTGAGATCCAGGTTTGACCCGCTGAAGCTCCAGAGCTTATCATCGTCAATGAGACTTTCATCAGTTCACCGAGGCATTTTGCTGAGCCAAGCCGCTGTTGTCAAACTGCAAGCAGGCCTTTCAAGTCAGAAGGTATAAACTTGACCTGGCCCTACTGCTCACTGTATCTGATCTGCCCTCCATCGTGGCCAGCCTTAAACTTTGACTTTGTCCAGGACAAGCATGACCAGATGTCCCAAGTTGGTGCTTTCGGCTTTCAGGCACTGAAAAGTGTTTATTTTTTAGAAATTCATACGTCTGGTTCCCCTCATTCGATTTTTGTCTTTTTAGTGTCATTTCAATCATTAAAATATTTCCTAGTTTTATAAATTGGAGTTGGATTTTGACTGTGTGTTGTGTGCTGATGTTTTTAAATGCTTTACACACCTGCTCACAGCCAAGCTACCAAGGGCTGGGCAAGGATTAATTTATGTGCAGTTTCACTGCCATGTTGACTGGGCATTTAAATCCTCTTTCCAAGCCTTAACTTCCCCTTTTGTTACGTATCCCATAAGGTAGGCCCTTATGCTATGTAAGTAAATGGCAGGACATACACTTTTTAGTTTTACATGTCCTGGTAGTAAAAAACTCCCACATTAGTTTTTCGCCACTGTGAAGCCTACCCCTATTATGGATTAGCATTAGGGATTACCTAATACATCTATTATGTATAATGTCTGATTGTGAAGGAGTAAGGTATTAGTGTTTGGTACATATTGACTTGTATTGATAAACCATCTTTAATGGTAAAGTTGGATTTATTGTTACAACTTTAAAAATTTCATTTTTTTAAGTTGATATTTTTCTGCTCTGAAACTCTGTGCCTTTGCCTGCCTTCAATACACGTCTGGGTTAAGTAAGAGCGGTGCTTTGTAGATTCCGTCTATACAGTCACACACAATGGGAGCTGAGGTTTGTTATTCACATTCTGATGACCCATCAGCAGGCTGATGGTTCTTCCTGAGCTGAATGGGTGGGAAGAACTGACACTTGCACCTGAATAGGGCTATACCTGTTCCCACTCAAAGAGCTGAGTAACCCATTGGGGTCTTTCCAAAGCCTGGGCAGGAAAGGGAGGATCTGTGTGCACTACAAATGACCATTCTAGAAACTTCTTTCATCTTCCAGAATGAGGGCATCAAAGTGTAAATACTGGCCCTCTGACCCTACCATTTTATTACACTTCTGGACTTGTGCATACTCTGTCAGGAAGAAGGACTTCTGTTCTTCTGAAGGACTGCTACTCTGTGGGACTGCTGCTCTGAGAGAATTGCTTTTCTTTTGTGCCACCCTGCCTGCTGCCTGCTGCTGTCCACCTGGGTGAGAAGGACTGGCTTTTTACCTCTTGAACCCAGAGTGACTCAAAGGGCTTGGCTGTGTGCCTCCTATTCTTGCAGTCTCAAGGACATCAGTGACTGCTTATAACTCTCCATCACGCACCTGGACTCAGCCAGCTGTGAGTCCTACCATTGACTCCAGCCCAGGGCCTCAGAATTGGGTTTCTGTGCTGTTCTGCCCAAAAATCTCACACAGTCCCGATTTTGCACCGGTCAGACTGACGCATTTGCTAGCGACTCAGTCCGATTCGATGACGATTTAGCGCTGATTTGAAAACACAGCTAAGAGGCTCAACTTTGACACATCACCGGTCCTTCCTCACCAATTGTGAGTCTCCACTCTAATGCATCAACCCACCTGCTTGAATCGGAACCAACGCTGGGATCCTCAATTGCAACACCTGCCCCATACAAGTTACTTTTTCAGTGGGGCTTACATGACTTTGGTATCCGACCTGCGCTCCATCATGTTTTGCTTGACTTTCCAAATTTGCCCTGGTCCATCATGACCTCAAGTAACCTCTGAGCGTTATTGACCTTTCAGCACTAGATTTCAAGATATTCTTTCAAACATTCTTAACTCTGGCTCTACTTATTGGATTTTGTTAGTTTGGGCCTGGTTTTGTTCAATAAATCCAGCTCTATGTTTTTAACCAGTTGTGTATTATTTGTGTGTGATGTTTTCACTGTTTTACAGTAATAGGTGCACAAATGCTTTACACATTGCCTCTTAACTTAAGTCTGCCTGCTCTGTGCCAAACTATTATAGGGGCGAGCACAGGTTAATTTAGGGAGTGTATCTGACTTACCCTGACTAGAGTGGCGGTGCCTACTTGGGCAGGCAAGTATAGGTCTGCCAACTAGAGACCCCATTTCTAACAAAGTGTAGATATATGCCCACATGAGTGAGGGCTACTTGGCCCAGCACCGGAGACCTCATCAGAAGGAGCGTGAATGAAATGAGTTGATTGGTTGAGCAGGGACTATGTTTTGCTGCCCAGAATTCGAGACCCTAAGTGGGTTGGAATTTGGATTTGGTGGTATATTATGTGGGACTACCAGCTGATTACATTTGTGCTTTTGGACAGCAACCAAAAGCACCAATGTAATTGATGTTAATAAATGAAAGGGTCCTACCTTGAACTAAGGTAAAACAAACAAGTGGGTGGCCCAGCCGAGCCTTCTCCAGGCTCCGACCGATGTGGACGGTCCTGTCCTTTGACCGGGCTTTGCCCGCACATGTGACGTGAAATGGGCATGAGTACGGTGCCTTATAGTGCCCACAGGTTACAACTCCCTTCCCCCACTGCTTCCTCACAGATGGTGCCTTCTGACACATAAGCTTGTTTGACCTGGAGTACCTAGCAAGGACATAGCACAAGCAAAGAGTAACCATTATGTTTCTAATAAAAATAAGAATAAGGAACTGAATAACAAAATGGACGTCTTTGTTCCTAAGTCAGTGGCTGCTAGGAGAGCATGCATGGAAAAAAAGATATGCCCCCTAATACCTCAGGCTCTACCCAAGGGCCAGCTCGTTTGATGATAATGCTTCACCAGAGGGGATAGTATCTGAAATCGAGCTATAGGTTTTGTTATAGCTTCAAAAAAAGACTGGAAGGGAAATTAAGTATTGTTTTTTCCAGCCCGAGGCAACTCATGAGTTTTTGAAGTTTCATCTGAGCAAACATAATGAAAACAGGAGATTGATGCATCAGCGCTTCTGTTTTTGTTGACCCTTTCATTACAGTTATGAAGATTTTTCATCCATACTGTTCTGTCTGATGCTAGTCTTTTGAAGTCTGGGCTTCTCTGGCATATTATTCTCGAGCCAAAAAGTTGCATGCACGATATTGAAAACTTGACCTCTATGTGATGGCAGGAGGAACATAAATGTATATGACTTTAAAAGGAAAACAACTGAAAACACTAACAGCACTAACAATGACAGTTTGCAAAGCTGAAAGAACTGTTGGCAGCACAGCTCACAGGCCCAAAACAATAGCTGGGATTCCGCAGCACAGAGAGACATTGGCATACTTTAGACACATGTATGTCTAAATCTTTTAATTCCAGGAAAGAATATCATGGTATACTTGTGCTAGGTAGAGCCTCGGGCCAGGGGGAGTTTGAAGTGAATGTTGCAAGGCAACACCTGAGCTAATGAGACACATTGAAACAATTGCAAGTTTCCTGTGTTTCAAGTCCATTGCAACTGAAACAATTGCAAGTTTCCTGCATGTCAAGTCCCCAGCCAATACTATCTTGAGCTGAAATATCATCAAGCTGTGTTTTTGTAACACCCCAGAACAACTGTGTTCCAGTGTAATAGACTTGACATCCTTGGTGTGGTTTCCCCTAGACGTTTTACCTTCAATCCTTCTGTTTTGCTGACTTTGTTTTTGCTGGCCTGAGAACTGCGCACTTTACCACAGCTAACCCATGCTAAAATGCTTGTGCTCTCTCTCTAAAATATGGTGACATTGGCTTCTACTCGATGTGCACATTTAATTTACTTGTAAGTGCTTAGTAAAGTAGTACTACCTGTACCCATCGTCATGAAATTAAATGTCACTAGTTGGTCCGCAGCACTTGTTGTGCCGCCCACTTAATTAGCCCTTTTAAGCATGTCTCAGGTCTGCCATTGCAGCTTGAGTGTGCAGTTTTACTAACATTTCGACCTGACAAAATAAACCTTCAGCTAGGCCTAATACTTCCTTTTTAATACATACAAGTCGCCCCTACAGTAGGCCCAAAACAGCCTATAGGGCAGGGTCAGAGTATTAAAAAGTTAGACATGTACTTTAAAATGTTACATGTCCTGGTATTCAAAAACCTTTTAATTCATTTTTACTACATCACAGTCAACCTCTCCCATAGGATAACATTGGGTACCTTATTATATTTAATAAGTGATATTTTGACTGACAGCCGGGAGGAATGCCGACTTTGGCTTATAAAGTATTGACATTTAAAACCCTCTTTAATGGTAAATTTAGATTTTAAGTCACAATTCTGATATTGCCACTTTTAGAACCATTTAGTGCCTACAGCCTGTATCTTGGGTTATATGACAAGGTGTAGCTGGCAGTTGGTCTTTGCGTATTACTCCCAGACAGTGAGACAAAAGGTGCAAAGGTGTTGACAGGATGGGCCATTTCAGACTGGATGAAGGAGCAGAGCTGTCACCTACCACACTTGCACATAACAAACACTCTGCCTCAGTACACTCAGAAATGGTTTCACACTAGTCTTATGTACCCCCAGACAAACTGAGGCCAGGGCATGCAGACACCTCTATAGGGGTAGGACTCTAGAAACTTTTCCCACGTCAAACTCGGCATCAGGTATAAGAAGTAGACACTTAGAACCAACTCATCAGTACACATCTGGGCCTGTGAAATCTCGGAAGAAGAAAAGTTGTGCTTCCCTGCTGCAAGAAGGACTGCTACACTGCTGCCCTGCTACATTGGGGCCCGCTGCCTTAGTGTGATGGACTGGACCTGCACCTTAAACCCAGGACATCCAGAGTGATTGAAGGGCTAATTGGCTCATCTCCTAATCAGACCTTCATGGACAGAAAAGGCCCCAACCCTGCACCAGGACTTTGACTGCTGTGAGTTGTGCCCCAAGTGGTGTCACACCAACCCTGGACCATTGGAAGTGACCCTTAGGGTGCTCTACTAGCCTACTTGTGGTTCGAGCAGAACCAATGCAGAGCAACTCATCACCCTGTAGCTAATCGAAACCACTGCTGCATGAAATATCTAAATGCAGGACCTCACATCAGAACCCCGCAGCTCCTTAGAACCACAGCTGCATGACACGTCTCAGTGCATGACCTTGCAATGCGGATCCAGAGCTTCTTGGAAAATCTGATACATCCTTGACGCAAGACTTTGCAGCACCCCGCAATCAGGATTTAAGGTACTTTGTTCAAAGGGCCTAACTTGATCCCTGTATCCGGTTTGCACCCTATCACAGAAGGCGTAACATTGTGACCATGTTCCAGTCTGGAGCAACCAGATTACCCTAGTTTACGCCTTGCGTTTTAAGCACTATTTTCACCTAAACCTCCACAATTTGGATATTTGTCATTTTAATGTCAAATAATTTATAAAATGTTGTTCTATTTTTTCTAAACTGGTGTGGGATTTTTTTTGTGTTGTAGTTTCACTTTATTACTGTTTTGAAGACCTGCATAAATATTTACACATTGCCTCTAACGTAACTCTGACTGCTTTTGTGCCAAGCTACCAGATGGTTTAGAACAGATTAATTTGGGATTTGCTTGTGTTTCAATCTGACAAGAATTGTGTTTGCTGCTTGAGTACGGTTTTTCTTTTACCGCACTCAACCAGATTTTGACTTTCTACACAGTGTTTCTAGTGAGGCATTTGCAATGCGATCTAGCGGCCTATAAATAATGTTAGCACTCAATTTCTTTAACGGTGAAGAACCTGCATCTTTTTTCCAGGTTTTAGCAACTGTGGAGGAAACAAGGAAAGATTATAAAGTTGGGTAATAGCTCTTGAGGCCACAACTTTAAAAACAAAAAACAATCTTATGGTGGGGGCATTTACAGCATGGGTGCTAGGGCAGCTCACATATGAAAAGTTTCCCTCATGGACTCCAGCGATAAGTGTAGGTGCAACATACATATCCCATGCTTCGGACCAACAATGACAAAAAGGGACCAGGCAGGCAGCGGAGGTGTTTTCAAAAACTGACCAACATGATTTTATAATGAATTTCACAAGGAATGGGAGACACTCTTTGTCAGTGGTGGCCATCCTGTGTGGGCAACTCGGCCAAAGTAGTTTGAAATGAAGCTGGCCGGAATGAAGCAAGAAACTAATACAGGTGAAGTGCAAGGAAAGTCTAGTGAGCAACAATGGGTCTATTGCTCTGTGCGCGCTGTGGCGAATGTGGCGAAAGGTATCCCAGACCTATGGGCTTTGAATGTGGAACCCTGTGATGATGAAAGAAATTGAAAGGCTATGGGGCGGGTTGTGATCTTACTTTGGCTTTGAGGTCCCTTGTCATGTCATGGGGGGGGGATTCCTGGCTGCACCAAGAACAGAGGGGGTTACTGCATTGGCTGCTCAGTTCTCAGCAAATTGATGGTGGACATTCCCTTAAATGCCAAAAACCAAAGCAGGTGATAAATAGAAGGGGCTCAAGGAGTGCTGGAGGTCTGGTACAGAAAGGTTAGGCAGAACTAAAAAGATGTCATCAAATAAGTTTGAATCCCCACTCTTCCTGACTAAATATGATATGCAATGTTGGCTCACCAAGGTGTATCAAAATATAGAATATACTGCTGCAGCATAACTCCAAATACTGAAAGCTAAAATGATATCCGCCGACTAAAAACGTTCAAGTGATGGGTAAGAAGGTAACCACCAATGAGGAACATGTAATATTCCTGACTCAGGAAAAGCAATACGGGCAGCAGACCTGCACAATGCATGAAACTTATTGAGTGAGTTAAAAAACAAGTGCACTAACTTAGAGTACAGATCCAGATGGCACAATGTCAGGCCTCACAACCTGAAGGAGACAGAGGAGTGTCCTGACATTGCTGAATGCAGCACAGATCTAATATATTCTGTACAGCAAGAAGGCCCACATTTGAAAATGCTATTGTCAGGGCACACAGAGTAGGGACCCAACAAGAAGATCATGGGGCTGGCCTGAGAAATATCGTGGCAAAACTTTGGTTATCCCAGTTAAAGGATAGGATCATTACTAAAACAAAGAAAGGGGTAACGATTAAATTCCAAGGCAACACAATGACTCTGTCTATGTACTTTTCTCAAGCACCCTGAATAAAATACCCTTGCTTTTACTGCTTACCTCGGATGTTCCCAAGAGGCAAAGTAGATATAGGTGGACATTCCTGTTTAGATTGTGGTTTAATTGAGTTATGCAACACATCAAATACTCTCCGTGGAGGAAGGCAAGCTAAGTGCTGACCTTGGGCAGGGAACTAACTTCTTAAGCAGCCAACAGAAGTTGAGATTGAACTGGCAAGAGAATAGGGAAACACTGCAGAAATCAACCCAAAAGACTTAAAAAACAGGTCCTGACTTGATTTCATTGATTTTAGCTTCACACAAAAAAACCTGAAGGAAGCTAACCCCGCCTACATCAGGCAAGCTGTCTGGGGCTGAATGGACTCCATCTGATCATATGTGGAGAGGTTTTTGAAGTTGTGGTCAGTACAAAATAGACCTGATAGCCAGGCCCCTGTGAAATGTAGTTGAGAAACAGTTCACTGCATGTATGATTCACATGCTGGAGTAAGCCATACAAGTGATCAATAAATAAAAATAAATGTCATACATACAATGCAATATTGATGTCAACAGAATCAAATTTAGCAACATATCCACATTTGCATTTTACCATTAACTCATCATTACTCTAAATACCCTAAAATAAATTCATGAATGATCCAAGTGGAGTAAAACTTGGCATACAGGGTGCTTGCGAAGAGCACGTGTTACATGGTTCCATGTATGATCCAAGCGGAGTAAAACTTGGCATACAGGGTGCTTGCGAAGAGCACGTGGAGTTCTGGACTTTTTGGTTCCGTCCAGAGGTGTCAGGGACAACACCCGAAGACCCCGGAGTTCTACCTGTCTCGGTGCACAAATAAACAGAAACGCAGGCTTCTCGATGGTGGCGTCAAAGACCAAAGGTTTATTACTGCAGGGACACAGAAGTCACAGAAACTACACACGGGCAGATTCTAGGAGCCTGTTCGATTTGTACAAAGTGGGTTGCTCCTTAAATACTAAATTTTCAGCTTGGGGCAAATTCTTTACATGCTAGTACATTTCTAAACCTTTATGTCCTAAACAATAAATATTTGGCGTTACACAAGAATCGTCAACAATATCTGATGTCAAAACATTACGAACGAGGGGTTCCCACTGTTCCATCATAATCCCATGTCAACTTTTCATTCAAGACCCGGACCGCCTCATCGTAAACTTTGTTACCTCCCCCTAATAAAGGCCCAGAAGGAAAGGAGTAGAGCCAGGTGCAGAAGATAGAAAAGCAGGATAAGAGATGTTTGTGGGTCGTAAATGGGCAAGGCTACCAGCTTCGGCCGCCTAATCATGATCAGGCCAACGAACACGAGAACCAGTATAGCAGGACTGGCCTCAGGCTGGGGAGGCAGCTTCTGTCGACTCATGCGGCCATAGCGTTTTCTGTCCTAAGGTGCACGTGTTACTAGCAAGGTGAATCGCCGGCTAAAGCTTACGTGTCCTTAAGTGAAAGAGGTCACTGCGTGTCCATTGACTATGTGAGGGCAAGAATACAAAATGGCTGCTGTGATCTAAGATGGATGCCATGGGTATTTCGGAAATATGGTCATAACAGGAGTGCTCTTGCTCGTAGCGTAGCGAAAACACCAGGATATGCTAAATGGATCATTTGCGGTTCACTGATACTAAAATTATGAGTTTACGACAATGTTGAAAACACGGGTTCAAATCGTCACAGAACCTCAGACCCTCCTTTTGCCCTTACATAGGCAATTACTCAGTCTATGTCAGAGTCTATCTCGATGTTCATTAGGTCAGTGACATGTTGTTGCATCATCATCCTTTCTCGTACCTTGTCTCCAAACACAGGTTGTTTTCTGAAACAGGTTGCAGCACAGAGACTACACAAAGCGGGACCACATTGGATAATAAGGCAGCACCAGAACAGGAATACTAAGAGGATACCAACGACCATTAGAACCTTCCATCCCCACGCTGAGAGTAGAGTCCAAAGCCACTCCATTAAGGACCAGTTTCCCTTGTCTACATGAATAGAGTCGGAAATCTTATGTAGCTTAGAGATCGCTTCATATACAGTCGGAGCATTATTGGGAATAAAAACACAGCAGCTCGATTGGATCATTCTGCATACCCCACCTCGATCTGCAAGTATTACGTCTAGAACCATACGGTTCTGCAACGTCATGAGACGATCCGCCTGGAGTTCAGCTGTTAAATTACTAAGGGCACCAGCAGTTTCTGTAATAGTAGATTCAACTACCCGTGTTAGCTGACGTAGATTTCTACTATTGGCCATAGGCCCCCAGAATGGAAGGAAACTTTTGAAGAAGTCTCCAGCTTCCTGACCAGCGGTATCTTCCTTGCTGAAAACACCTCTTGCTACTCTGATCTTGTGATAATCTGGAGAGGCGGTGTATGTCGGAGGCAATAGTCGAGCAATATAGCATGAACCTGAAAAGTCAGCAGGCAACCATGTATATGCCCTATCCTGACAAATGAAGTAGGTACCCCTAGCAGTGAGAAAGGCAGGGGAAGAGTTAGACGGATATACGTAAGTCTCAACGCACTCACTCTTCCCTAGCTGAGCTCTTGGATTTCTCCCATTTCCTTGCAAACAGACTTGACCTCGGTGAGGTACGACCCAAATTGGAGTGGAGCTCCTATGCTTGCTTTCACCCAAACTAATGCGATACTCCGTAGAATTCCAACTTAGATATACCCGTAATTCATCTCTAGGATAAGATGGGGTGTTATTGACGTCTTTAATCATGTCAATGATTCCCTTGACTAAAGCTTTATTGGCAGAGTTATATTTAGTGGAACGTGGTGGACGCGGAGGATAGGTCTCAATGGCATAGACAAAAATGGTCTGAAAGACCTGAAATGATCCATTATAGCTGAAAGGCAAGACCAGATAGGGGATGCCTTTATCCATAGTGTGTGGTATCAGACCACATACCCAGCAGTCTGTTGTGTTAACTACCAGTTGGTGTTGATGCAAGAGTTGTACAAAAGTGTTGTTTATGAATTCTGAGCGTCGAGCTTGTTCGTGTTCAGGAAACGGATGAAAGGAATGGTAAGAAGCAACAGTAGAAGTAACAAGATCAAGGGGAGGCATTGTGGTTGTTACCGGTGTAAAAATTAAATGCATACAAAAGACGATTCCACCCACCAACGTTATTAAAACAATCAAAAACATAATTGCACATTGCATCAGAAAACATTTGTTATGAAGAATCTTGTAAAGTCTATTTCTGCGAACATAAATTACATTCTCTCGGTGCAGCTCAGGAAGCTCCATCTTCTACAACCGCTCGCGACCACTGATGATGTGTACGTAATTGAAAATGCCTCTATCAGCCCTGGGAGTTCCCAGAACTAACAGAAAGATCGACCTTGTGTCTGACCCCCGCAGATTCAATTAGGCACACAGCCACGACCCTACGGCTACCCAGACGGCAAGGCAATTTAAAACAACATAACATACATGGAAAAATACAAAATATTAGCAAACTTCCTGGCTGGAGGCAATGTATCAAAATTCAAATATGTAAAATAGTCAGTTTCCTGCTTTATTTGTCCTCTGTGTGAGAACGTAAGTTGTATCTCAATTTTCCTGGAGCTGTTTGATCCGGAAAAAGTCTGTTTTCAGCAGAGGTGGCAATGTTCAAGTTCGCAGATGGCAAATGTTCTTTTGATGCAGAGGACAAATGTTCGGAGTTCAAAGAAGCAGTTTCAGAAGGGGAGTCAGAGTTCGGTGAATCAGTAATCAGTTCTGCATCGCTGAAAGGAATGTATTTAGGAACTGGTTCAGTTTCAGAAGCACCGATTCCTTTTTTCACCCAGTCGTCGTAAGGAAGTGGAAGGGGCACACGTTTTGCGTGCGTCGCATGTATCCAGTTCTTTCTGCCAGCCACACGTATAGCATTCCTCATCGCCAACAGGACCTGGAATGGTCCGACGAATTTGGGTTGGAGATTTCTCGTCCGTCCAAAGTTTCTGATGACCACTTGGTCACCGGGTTTCAGCTGATGACCTGGACTCTCCGGTGGCTTTGGCAATGCATCGAAAACCTGTTGGTGAATAAGACTCAATTTAGCAGTCAAGTCGAAAAGGTAATCAATTAACATTGGATATTCCAGCTGCTTAAACTCCTTCGGTCTAGGTACCCCCCAAATATTCGCAGGTCGACCGAATACAATCTCATAAGGGCTAAGCCCTACTCGAGAATGTACAGTCGCTCTTGTGGATAACAGAGCCAAAGGTAGTGCATCTGGCCAGGACAAACCCGTGGAGGCCTGTATCTTGGCGAGTTTCAGTTTGAGGGTGCCATTGTAACCCTCAACTAAACCAGCAGACTGGGGGTGATTCGCACTGTGGAACTTTTGTTTTATACCTAATCCCGCACACACACTCTGCATAACTTTCCCTACGAATTCACTTCCGTTATCTGACCATACAATCCGTGGCATGCCGAACCTGGGGAAGTATTCCTTGAGAAGGATTTTGGCAGTAGACAAAGCAGTATTGTCTTTAAGTGGATAAGCTTCGATCCATCTTGAAAAAGCACTGACTACAACTAGGACGTACTTAAGGTTATTGCAACGATCCATGTGAATGAAGTCTATCTGAATCACTTCGAAGGGGCAAGAAGGAGGAGCGAAATGACCAGTGGGTGTGGGGATTCCCTTGCCAGGATTATGCATCAGGCATATCATGCAATTTCTCACCACTCTTTCTGCACACTTACTAATTCCATCATTCTTCCAGACTGAAGCCAACATCTTACAAATCCCTTTAGAACTGATGTGCGCTGCTCCATGCGCCATCGTTACCACCGCAAGCACATACGCATCAGGCAACATCCAACGCTGCTGTTCCGACAAATCGATCCAACACCCACTCGAGTCCAATTTACCCGTATTCTCTTTCCATGCAAGCTTTTCCTCCTCAGTCGCTTCTTCCTGAATTGCTTTCACACTTTCCACTGTATCCTCACACATTACAGACTCAGTGATCCATCTTGCAGATGTTGCAACATACATTCTACTCATCGTATTTCTAGCTGTCTGTTTAGCGGTCTCATCAGCAAAAGCATTCCAACGACCAACATCATCCGTGATTGCTCGATGAACACTGCACTTCACAATCGCAACTTCAGTCGGCAAGGTTAGAGATTCCAACAAGTCATTAACTAGCTGCCCATGTTGGATCTTAGTCCCATGGGACGTAATGAAACCTCTCTCTTTCCACAAACGGCCAAAACTATGGGCCACGCCGAACGCGTACTGACTATCTGTGAACACAGTCACTCTCTTTCCCTTAGCTAAAACACACGCGATCAATTCTGCAGCTTGGGCAGAATTCTGACGCACTCTTGCAGTCTCCACAATCATACTCAAAGTCGTTACTACGTAAGCAGCTGTTACATCACCATTCTCCAACTTAAAACATGACCCATCAACATACAACGTGCCATCTGGATCTGACAACGGAGTGTCTTTAAGATCAATTCGTCCTTTTGTCTCTTCCTCGGTTCTGAAACAACAGTCATGTGGTTCGGAATCACTCGACTCCTGACTAGTCGGCAACAATGTTGCTGGATTCAATACATTGCATCTTTTGATCTGAATATGACTCGCTAGCAGTGTCAGCTCGTAGCCTGATAATCTAGCACTGGTAAGGTGCTGCGTCTTGGTTCGGTTCATGAGTGTGTCCACAGCATGAGGAACCATAACCACTAGCATGTTGTTCATGACCAGACCAGCAGATTGTCGAATGGACGCTGCAGCTGCTGCTGTAGCTCTCAAGCAACTAGGCAACGCTCTGGCTACCGGATCTAATGTTGATGAAAAATACACACAAGGGCGTTGTTTATCACCAAATCGTTGCGTCAGAACACTCAACGCGCAACCTTCTCTCTCGTGAACATAGAGTGTAAATGGCTTGCTGTAGTCGGGTGTACCCAACACAGGAGCTGAACACAGTGCATTTCGTAACTCAGGAAAACTTTGCTGACATTCGGCAGACCATGGCACCGGACTCGGAACACCTTTCCCAGTCAAAGCCACCAATGGTTTTGCCAAAAGAGAAAAAATTGGGATCCATTGCCTACAGTATGAGGTAATACCTAAAAAGGCACGCACTTCTCTCTGTGTGCTAGGAACATTCATCTGCGTAATTGCTTTTATTCTCTCTGGGGTCAACCTTCTTCCCTCTTTTGACAAGAGATGACCTAGGTAGGTCACTTCTTGACAACAGTATTGCATTTTCGAAGGTGACACCTTGTGATTTAAACTAGACAAATGATGCAATAAGGAAATTGTAGCTGCTTTGCAAGTTTCCTTGTCATCGGCAGCCACTAGAAGATCATCGACATATTGCACTAAAGCAGAACCAGGAGGAAGTACAAAGGAATCTAACTGACTTTTTAATGCCTGGCTGTAGATGGATGGGCTCTCACAATAGCCTTGTGGAGCACGTTTAAACCTGAAGCTTCGGCCTCCTAGAGAGAAGCCGAAAATATCTCGGCTTTCCTCGGCTATCGGAATGCTGAAAAAGGCATTCTTCAAGTCGATAACTGAAAACCATGTGGCTGTAGCAGGAATCAACGTTAACAATGCAGTAATGTCCGGAACCACAGGGAACTGTGGGATCACAATTTTGTTAACCTCTCTAAGATCGATTACAAATCTATAGACTGGAGGCTTTGAAGGATCAGTGCGTTTCAGAATTGGCAATACAGGACTGTTACAGACATTTCCTCTAGTTTCTTCTACTACGTCTTTCTTGATCAAATCTTGCACGATCAATAAAAGCGCACGTTCACCTTCACTAGAGATCTTGTATTGTGGGATTCGTGGAAATTTGACATTCGCTTTCAAAGTGACTACATATGGTGGAATTTCTAAAGACCTACATCGTTAGGACCAGTCGCCCAAAGAGAATCAGGGAGAGAACGCAGCTCTGGTGGGAGCGCATCCATTAACAAGTACATCGGAGAGATGATTTTCTTGCCCAATGTAAGCTGTACTCCTGAAGGAGAACAGTACAGAGTCGCGTACAGGCGTTTCAACAAGTCTAAACCAAGCAGATTTTCATTACAACCAGTTGTCAAAATCAAGGGTGCTTTCAATTGACGGGGTCCAACAGAAATAGACAAAGGACCAGATACGGGGTTGTAAACAGGGGCGCCTGAAAAACCTACAGAAACATTTGTTAAGCCAGACAAAGGTGCGCCAGGGAGTTTCGCATGTATGATAGAACTTTTTGCTGCACCAGTATCCAACAGAAACGGTTTGACTACACCTGATGTTGCTACTGCGACACAAGGCCCACTCTGATCTACTGGAACTGATACTACTCCCTCTCTTTGTCCAAGGCTGTCCTAGTACTCATTTTGCTGAAATTCCTCACTAACTTCACAGTAGTCTTCAACGTGATACTGTTGAGATCTATTTTGTTGAGCAGACTGTCCATTTCGCTGATCAAAATAATTAGAAGGGCGATCATTCGTCTGTGGAGGCATAGCACCTCATCCTCGACCTCTAGAATTTTGCATAGAACCACCACGACCTCTCTGAGCTGCTGCAGCATTATTTTGGGCTAATACTGGACACTCATTCTTATAATGACCTTCTTTCTTGCAGTAAGCACACTGATTCCATTGGTATTGCGGTCTCTGTGAACCATAATCTGTTCTCTGATATGGCCCTTGCTGCGTGTTAGTCTGATTCGTGCGAGGCGGATATGCCTGCTGCAAAAGAACTTTGGTTTTTAAATCTTTCGTTTTCTTATCTGACTTTTCTTTCTCTTCTTTATCCCTATTTTCATAATACTGGGCAGTTGCAAGTATTTGCGCAGTCGTAGAGACAGCCCACGCACTTTCAGAATCTTTCAATTTATTACTGAGCTCTGGTAACAGATTGTGCACAAATTTATCAACAAATAGTCTCTGTCCTCCTTCCGTGCTCATATCCTGACCACTGTGATCTACGAAAGTTTCTTCAAACCTTGTGAAAAAGTCGGAGACACCTTCGTCCTTCTTCTGCTTGCATGCGGACAACTTGTCCCAGTTAACGCGTAATGCTGGCATCAGAGTCTTCATTAAATCTATTATTCTACCGGGCAAATCAGGAATTAGAGGTTCAGGTTTAGAACCACCTATTTGTTGACCATCTGCCGCTATTATAGCTGCCCAATCACCACCTAGGGCAACTGGATGATTTTCTTTACGAATTTTAGCCCAAATTGGTTGTGGTACTACATTGCCAAATAACATGTCAATGTCTGCTAAATTCATTACACAAGCTTCAACTGTCTGCGCTAACTCTTTGTAGCATCCGGCTGGATTCTTACGTGGATCTGGCAAGGCCTGTTTCACTGCTAACACTTCGGCTCGCTTCCACGGAATGTGTATCCACACTCTCTGGAATTGGGCCGGAGCGGCAGCAATACCATTCACTGCGTCAGCTTGAACAGCTTCGCACCATATTGGAGGAACCTCCCTCATAGGATATTGGCGATTCTGCTTCGTACTACGCTTTTCTAACTCTCTTGGTGAACGAAGGGAAGGATCGAATCTAAAATCTAAAATTAATTCCATTGCTTCTTTTATTTCCTGACCAACTATCATACCTGCAGCAAATTTTTGTTGAACTTGGATTAATTCATCCAGTACCTGTTCAGATTCGCTCTCTTCCCATTCTTCACGTAAAAGGGAACACATGACATCAAACACATAGCGCTGTGTTGGTACCTTCCATTGCATAAATGTATCTAATACATCTCGCACACTATACCTCCCAACTTTCGAAATCCATCTAAGGGCAGTAGAGTCTAATATTCCACGTTCTTCACTACTAGGAAGCTGACTACGTCTCTGAACAGAGTCAGAGACAGGACTCCTAATCAAGGTTTTGTAAAAGGGAGATAGAATATTAGTGACAGAATCAGTGATTCTCCGACGAACAGAAAGCGGAGTCATATAGCTTGCAGAAGTTTGAAGAAGAGTAGTAGTCGGAACAGAAGAAACAGCAACAGTAGGGGTAGCAGGCAAAGTAGCTTGTGGAACAACAGGTATCAGCGGTACAGGCATAGGCAAAGGAGCCGGCAACCCTGGAAGAGGGGGTGCCGGAGGAACATTAATATTGACCACAGGAAGTACAGGAGCTTGATTCAGGGGAGCAGGAGCAGGAATACCAGGCTGTCCAGCAACCGGTAATTGAACATTCGGCAAGGGTGGAGCTGTAGCACCCTGTGCATACGGTGGGGGTGACCGTAACAAGTAAGACAACAGGGGATCCTTTTCAGGGTCCTCTACTCTCTTAGCTGTACTCGATGGCAAGGCAGGATAGCACTTGTCTATCGCTAAATTACGCTCTCTATTGGCCACCTCCATCGCTTTCTCAGATTCGTCGAGTTGCAGCTGCTTGGCAGACTGTTCTAAAGTCAACTCTTGCTCTTTCTGTTCTTTCTTTAACTTTTTAGTTTCTCTCTGTTTGGATTCTTTTCGCCAATAACGGAAATAATCAAACATTGCCGGCCGGGCTTTCTTCTTAAATAATTTCATTTCTAAATTATCAAGAATTTCGGGTTCAAAACTACCATGTAGTGGCCAACTAAGGACACCGTCTTTCTCCGTATAGCGGATCCATACCTCGTTATAAGAGATAGGGCCCACACCAAACTTGCAATAGAGATCATAAAGGGGAGTTCCAATCGGAGGAACCAGACATGAGTCCTCCAACCGGGAATCCCTGTTGCAACCAAAACACGACAACATACAATTTTTCCGACTTACCATTTTATAATCCGGAACACAGAACAGACACAAACAAAGGTGCGCACTCGAACCAAGAACTTAGGCCTACCAAAGCGAACAAATGTATCGATACCCAAACTAAACCAAATGATTATCGTAACTAGAACAACCAGTGATAATCTTACGAAACCAAACCAAGAACTAAAAGGATTAGCAAACCCTTACGAAGTAACCAACTAGCAACCACTTAATACTTAACTGAGGCACTGAAGACGTCACCAAGGAGAAACCCGTCACGTCTCGCCGTACTAAGGTCTGCACCTCTGGTCCAAGACAGGGCGACAGTCAAGGCAGCGGACCACTGCAGCCGTCCGAACGGGAACCCTCGTGGAAGAGAACGTCGGGCCACTTTTGCGATATGCCGGGATCGATGAAGTGGGGCGCCTCCCTCTGGAATCTTCACACGAAGCTTCTCGAACTCTTCAGGCTTTTGGACCGGTACCGAATGACGTCGCCCTACGTTGGGCGCCAATTGGAGTTCTGGACTTTTTGGTTCCGTCCAGAGGTGTCAGGGACAACACCCGAAGACCCCGGAGTTCTACCTGTCTCGGTGCACAAATAAACAGAAACACGGGCTTCTCGATGGTGGCGTCAAAGACCAAAGGTTTATTACTGCAGGGACACAGAAGTCACAGAAACTACACACGGGCAGATTCTAGGAGCCTGTTCGATTTGTACAAAGTGGGTTGCTCCTTAAATACTAAATTTTCAGCTTGGGGCTAATTCTTTACATGCTAGTACATTTCTAAACCTTTATGTCCTAAACAACAAATATTTGGCGTTACACAAGAATCGTCCACAATATCTGATGTCAAAACATTACGAACGAGGGGTTCCCACTGTTCCATCATAATCCCTTGTCAACTTTTCATTCAAGACCCGGACCGCCTCATCGTAAACTTTGTTACCTCCCCCTAATAAAGGCCCAGAAGGAAAGGAGTAGAGCCAGGTGCAGAAGATAGAAAAGCAGGATAAGAGATGTTTGTGGGTCGTAAATGGGCAAGGCTACCAGCTTCGGCCACCTAATCATGATCAGGCCAACGAACACGAGAACCAGTATAGCAGGACGGGCCTCAGGCTGGGGAGGCAGCTTCTGTCGAGTCATGCGGCCATAGCGTTTTCTGTCCTAAGGTGCACGTGTTACTAGCAAGGTGAATCGCCTGCTAAAGCTTACGTGTCCTTAAGTGAAAGAGGTTACTGCGTGTCCATTGACTATGTGAGGGCAAGAATACAAAATGGCTGCTGTGATCTAAGATGGATGCCATGGGTATTTCGGAAATATGGTCATAACAGGAGTGCTCTTGCTCGTAGTGTAGCGAAAACACCAGGATATGCTAAATGGATCATTTGCGGTTCACTGATACTAAAATTATGAGTTTACGACAATGTTGAAAACACGGGTTCAAATCGTCACGGAACCTCACACGTGTTACATGGTTCCTTTTTGGCCTTCACAATACGGACAGCCCTCACTAAATGCACCCTTCCACTTTGCAGGGAGCATTTGTACAGGAAGTGTGCCCACTCTAAACGGGCAGTATAGCTTCCTATCAGGTGGGGCAGTGATCAGATCCCAATACTGACCTAACCCATAATTGATCCTAAAAAATTGAAATTCTGCAATCAGCATTTTATAGCCAACCATGCACTCCTCCCTCTGCAGAGTATAGGCCCAATAGTTTTTTAACACACTCTTTGAGGGCATTTTCTCAATCTCAGGATGGAGCCTTAGGTCACTAACACCAATCCCATTTAGTAGCTGCTTAACTGATGTCAGCTGTGTAACTTTGCTGGGTTTAGACAGCTTGAATATCCCATCTACTCCCAACTCTGGAGTGACCCAACTCCTTCTCCAGCAAAGGAAGGGGAACAGGTGGGCCTTAAGAGTTGCATTTTTGATACCCAAATCCATAAATAAGGGATACAGATGGGTGCTAGTTGGAAGCAAAACCAATTATCTTACCAATGTGTTCTCTGATTTTGCTAGACCCAAGATGTTCCCATATCCTCAGAGCTCTGCGCCATTCAAATTAGCTCCTAAAAAGCTTCGGCTTCATAGATTTTTAAAGAAGGGGCAACAGGCCTACTGCTAGAAGTACTCTGTACTTTTAGAATGACACCAGCTCTCTGCCTATGCTTTATTGTTGCAATGTCAAAATCCTGACCCCATGATAAATTGGTGGAAAGTTGAATGTTCAGATATGTAAATAAGTCTACCTGTTCCAGTAGTTTACTTCCCAGACATATTCTTCCCTTAAACATCTGACAATGGTCAAATGCCATAAATGTTGTTTTGACAATGTTTATCTCTAGGCCACACTCAGAACAAAAGCCACTGATGCTGACCAAAGCTTTTTGCAGACCACTAGGTGTTGTCTGCAAACAAAGATAACTGTATCTTGCCCTTTGCCAAAGACAAGGCATCAGCCTCAACTTTTAAGAGGTGTTCTGCCAACCGATACACATATAAGAAAAATAGGCCCAAAATATACATCCCTGCTGGATGCCCTTCAAAACTGGGATTTTATCAGTTAGTCGTCCCTGCATGCCCCACTGTACCAGGGAAAAGTTGGTATTGTGTAGTCTAACCAGTAGAGATAATATATATAGAGATGTATCCCCATTTCTTCAAGAACTGACCATAGCCTTGAATGTAGCATCAGATCAAAAGCAGATTTAAGATCCACAAAGTAGACATATAAGTCAGCCTTGGCGATCAAGATCGCTTTCCATTTTATTATAGGAAATCTGAAAATCTGATCAGTTGTTGCTGTCCTGGCTATGAAACCTGCTTGCAGTGGGCTTATGATGTTGTTACTTACGACTTATTGTTGGATCTTTACAAGTACAATTCGACAAAAGCAGACAATTACACTGATGGGCCTGTAGTTGGCTGGCAGACTCTAACCCCCCTTTTTTTTACACAGAAACCACCTTCGCTCCATGCCAGGATATCAGAATAGGAGCCCCCACAGCTATCTCATGTTCAATAACAAATTGGTAGTTTACCCATACACCTGTATCCTGAATAAAGATATCCACTGGAATGTGATCTGGTCCAGCAGCTCTCCCTCTGCAAAAAGTGGCCAGTGAGTTTGAGACGTTCTTCCTAGAGAAGGTGGCAAAATAAAATAATTAAAAGTGGCATTTGGGGGTGTTTTACCCAAACCTATGGTGTCATCATGGTATAGGGCTGAAAAATGTTTGAACCAGTCCAAGGATGGGACATATTTCTGAGGTTCGCAGCCTGCTATGTGCTTTCCCCTGGCCACGAGCCACCAACATCAAAAGTTGTCAATGGATGCACATGTCTCCATTATGTTGCGCCTTTTCTTAAGATCCCATTTGTTTTTGACCCTAGCCATTGACAGCTATACACATTTTTAGTGGTTGCTATCAAAGTGCAATTTTTTGCTTGTATGGCCTCAGCTAGGATATACTTTTTAACCAGCTACCACCTCCACTTAGGGCCAACCTTTTACTGACAAGTGGCAATGTCCTCAAAAAACGATGAGTGTAACTCAATAATTTCTTGTCTATCTATGTTTGCCTCCCTGCAGCGCAATAATTTACACAGGAATTTTAAAGCATTGTTCTTAATAGTAACTAGGAGTTCCTGTTTCCTACTTACTTGCTGCCATTTAATGCAGTGTTTGTGTGCTCTGTGTTGAATGTTCTTGTTTCTAGCAAGAACGGAATAATCAACTCAGAACGTGTTAAATAAATCCTCCATATTGAGGCATGGAGTGGTATCTTCACTGTATTCCTTTTCTTCTATAATCATGTCTTTAACTAAAAGCCACAGTTTCAAATCAACCATTTCAAAGTCAATGCAGCTTTTAGATTTATGGTTGTTATGCCCACTTCCAGTCAGATTTAGTCCTCCCATTAGTAGCTCATACACCAAGTTCAACAGTGAGAGCCTTTAGCTGCAGAGTAGCCCACCTCCATCTCTGGGGCAATCCAAAGCTGTGGGATGGCCCATCTTACGTCCTTCTCCACTGTGATTTCAACGTAATCCCTATGAAGTGGCTCAAATGTAGGTTGGAAATCACCAGAAAAATCTGATTGACACAAGACTGCTGCCTAGCCAAGAAACAGGGATTGGTTTGTTGGTGAGGGCAGCCCCACCCATTTCCACTCTCACATAGATATTATAAAATGGCACAATAAGCTTTGTCCCGCTACTTACTTTGATGTCTATTATAGGCTCATTATCAATTTTCAATTGTCGAATTTTACAATTTACGGAGGATTTAACCCATGTTATCCATCCACCTGCTGGCCTCCCACCTTTGCTTGACCATGCCTAGTTTAAAGTATGTTAGAAAGCCTGGTCTGTATATAGGACATGCACAGCAAGTTTCTTGAGAGAAACACATATCAAACTTGTTGCTAAAATGGCACTAAAGTGGAGGTAGCAGCTTAACCTTATGTCCTGCTACATTCAGGGAGATTAATGATGTTATTGATAGAATGTAGTTTGATTAAGTGATACCCAAACGACAGTTAATGCTCTCAGTTGGGTCCTGCCTAGGCATTACCAGAGTGTGTTAAAGCCACCACAACTTGGACACTTCCTAGACAATAGTGGCTGTTGTTTACAAGGGAAGTCTGCATTCATATGGTTCTTTTAATGTTAAGATTCTCAGCGTTAATACAAAAGAGAAGGGAGTTAGAGGGAGGAAAAAGGCTTAGGCTCACCCTCCAAGTACTACATTCAACATAAGGTCTCTGATACCAGATACCTGAGAGCCTAGCCGGTCACTATAAATCCATTACCAACGCTCAATGGGGTTGGTCTGGACGGTATAGTAGATAGGAAAAGAGAAAATTGCTCTTTTTCTTGGTGTCCCCTCACTCACGAGGGTTGCCCCATGGTGACATGCTTCATCATTGGGGCCATCCCAGTTCTCTACGGGCTGGGGCGTGCTGCGACTTGCGAATTACGTAGGAGCACTTATAATTGACTATGTGTGGTGTGGGTGTGATAGTGGAGTGGACTAAGTGATGTGTTTAAAAATACCTGCCCAGTAAGCTTTCAATAAACTTTATTCATGCTTCTAGGTGGTAACAATAAAAATGGGGTGGAAAAATAGGGTCCCTAAATGTAATGTGTTAAGGTGTACCTATCAACTCCTATCAACATGTTTTGTACATACCCCAAGCACTTCTTCGGGACTACACAGGGACCAGCCCTGTGTTCGCCACTCCTTAGCTCTGCAATGAGTTACTTTAAGTAAATAATGCTGCAATCGATAATTAGTGCATGCAAAAGTACCTACATATTCATTTGAATCACAAGGTTCCTGTAAAACAAAAAGACAAACTTCAAAAGTCAAGGGGTGTTACCCCCAACATAACACACATAACACATATTTTGGATTGCACGTGGAAAACGTGAACACATTTCCCGTGGTCCTCAGCTGGACGTTTTTATATAAAAAAAACGTGATTGTTTTCATGCACAAAAAGTAGTAGTTCTCATGCATCAAAACGTGATGGACACCTTACTGTGATAAAACCAAGCATTCATCTTGCTCACACACTCATACATATTTACATACATGTAGTGGGACCTAACTGTGCCCCATGGACTCGGAGGGGTTCAGTATCCCAGCAAATCTAAGAGAGGTGGGAGGAAGGCAAATCGTAAATTACATCCACTGATTTCGTTTCTCCCGACCTGTAAGGCTATGCGATGGTTAATCAACCAGCAAAAGCGGTAAATAAAGGCTCTTCGTTTTTAGACTTCATTCGCACACACTTACTTGCTCACAGGATACCTCCCTCATGTAAGCACCTACCAGCGTCTCTCCGGTCCGAATGTTGTTTGACCGGGGGCGCCGGATTCGTTTTAAGAACCTGTGATCGCCCGGTTGCTTCCGCATTGCACACAGCGTTCAGTGGAGAGCTGGTGCGTGTCGGTTGTTTGGAGCGTTCGCGACCGGCGGCCATCTTAGGTGTATGGGGTACCTTTCGCTCATTTGAAAGGTCGATATTTTCGGATTGGGTTGGCCATATTTATTAAAAATTAATTTTAGGCATACTCCTGTAGGGCATTACTATTATCAGGTAACAAATTTGCCTCAGTTTTTGAAAAAACGTGAATAGGTATAAAAAAAGCCGGTAATTTAGATATTATAAATCAGAACGGCCCAAATATACCTCCAACAGTTATTTATCTCCACCTGTTTTGGTCATTTTACATACAGACATGCTTCTGTATCACTAGGTTGTGTTCTTCTTGTTACGTGAATTGTTCCCAGGGGATGTCATCATTCAGACCCACAATATGAGAGCGGAGTTTAAAAACCCAGCGTTGTTCCTTCTCCAATAGTTTTTTCTCCATGTCTGCATGTGGTTGTTGTATTTCCAGAACCACCCACCGGATGTCATTAGGGGTGTGTCCTTTTTCCAAAAAATGAGTAGTCATTTTTGTATTGGAATGCTTGCATCTGAAATTACTGCGGTGTTCCACCATCCTTGTGTTGACCTTCCTGGTGGTCATGCCAATGTAGTGTATGTCACAACTACATGTGATCATATATACTACCCCTGCTGTGTTACAGTTGGAAAAGGACTTCAAATCCCAAGTCAGGCCGTTGTTACATGTAATTTGTTTAGAAGCACTCGTTAGATGACAGACACTACAATTGAAACATGGGTAGTGTCCCGTTGGTAGTGGATGTAGGCGACGAACTGGGCCTTCTACAGTCTTTGGGCGTGTATGGACTATTAAGTCCTTCAGATTTTTACCTTTGCGGTGGCTGAACATGGGTTGAGTGAGGTTAAGGCCACCACTGTTCAGTGTTTTCCAATGTTTTTTGACAATTTTAGTCACTTTCTGTGAGGCCACGGTGTAGGTTGTAACACAGATGGGCCTTCTATCAGTGTCACTTTTTGGGTTCAGTTCTGGGTTTTGTTTCTAGGAGAGCATCTCTGTTATTATTTGATGCTCTCGTTTTGGCCTTTGATACAATTTTCTGTGGGTATTGTCTCTGGAGTAATTTCATACTCAGTTCTTCAGCCTGGGTTTCATAGTCTCGTTTTTCTGAACAGTTACGCCGTAGGCGTAAAAACTGTCCAAAGAATAGATTCTCCAGTAACTGTCAGGGGTGGAAACTTTCAAAGTTTGGTAAGCAATTTCTTGAAGTGGGTTTGAAATGTGTCGTAGTGGTTAATTTACCACCTTCTGCTCTGATGTTTAGGTCTAGACCAATTGTTTTCTGCTCACTGTGGAGGTAAATTTCAGAAAAGGGTCTAGTGAATTTATCCAGGTTAGAAAAAGGTCCACTTCCATCTCATTTCCATTCCAGATGAGGATGACGTCGTCAATATAACGTCTCCACATCTGGATGTTTGCAGAGAATGGGTTGTTGGGAGTCAGAATTCTTTTGTTCTCTAGCTGGTGGACATATAATCCGGCCACACTCGGCGCGAATGTGCTTCCCATGCTAGTTCCATGGGTTTGTCTGTACATGGTTTGCTGGAATAGGAAGAAATTCTCGGTTAGTGCTAGGCGGAAGCATTCCAAAACAACATGTCTTGGTGTCTTGTATTGCCACTCATTTTCAAATAGAATCTCCTCCAAAATTTGCAATGTTTCTCTATGGTGCAAGCTCGTATAGAGACTCTCCACATCGAGTCCCACCAGTATTTGTGTGGTAGGGTCAAATGTGAGGTCCTTGATTAGGCATAATACTGATTTTGTATCTTGCAGATATGTCTCAGTTTGTTGTACTCGTGGTCGTAGAAAAGCACCTGCAAACTTAGACAGTGGCTCCAAAATCGACCCAATCCCAGAGACGATTGGTCTCCCAGGTGGACTTTCTAGTCTTTTGTGGATTTTTGGGATTGTGTAGAAATATGGTGCCTTTTGAGGTTTATTCTCAAGGAAATCTGCTTCTTTCTTAGATAGCCAATCATTTATTAGACATTCTTCCACCATTCTTGCAATTTCAATCCTTAGACGTTCTGTTGGATCCACAGTTAGGATTTCATAGTTCCGTTGGTCCGCCAAGAGTCTAAGACATTCTTTCTCGTAGTCTGTTGAATTTTGCACCACTATTGCTCCGCCTTTGTCAGCCGGTTTTATTGTACTGTTTGTATCATTGGCCAATTCTTGTATTGCCTCTTTTTCACATCTACTGGTGTTGTAAAATGTTCTCAATGACCCAGTATCTAGATCCATCAGATCCTTAAGGATTGCTTTTTCAAAAGCCAGCAGTTCCACTGGTAGGCTTGCTGCCGGCGGAGTAAAGGAAGATTTTTTCTTTAGTCCTGTATCACTCAAGGTTTCCACTGACTCTGGTTTATCTTTGAAATAAACTTGTAATGTTATGCTGCGAACGAACTCCTTCAACTCACAGTATAACTTGAATTTATCCAGGTTTGTTGTTGGGACAAAACCCAGGCCCTTTTCTAGCACTCTAGTTTGGTCCGGGTTGAGAACCTTGTCAGATAAATTAACCACTAGGCTCAGATGTGGCTGGTTGATGGTGTAGTCACCGGCCCTTGGCTCCTCGTGTGTGTTCTGCCTGTTTCCAGTGGTTGTGCCCATTGTACTTGTTGGCCTCTGGTTTTTCCTCTTCCCGGCCTCTTGACTTTCCCTAAAAAAGGCTGCTGTTGCATGCCTGACATCTGGGTGTTATCCCAATACGGGAATGGTTGGTGAGGGTATGGTTGATGAAACTGCGGATGGCCATAGAAAAGTTGGGGTGGCGGTGGTCCCTGATAAGTGCCAAAAATTCCCCCTGTTTCCCATCCTCCACACTCTACCTCGTCTGTTCTTCGGCTGGTTACGGCTGTAACTTGAGTCAGAAGAGTCGGATCCCAATCTGAACCCCCACTGTCTGTGTTGTAACCAGGGTTTTTTCCGGAAGGGACATAGTCGACCTTGATATATGGATACACTTTCTCATGCGAGAAAGACTTCTTTCTCAGCGTGTCATACTGCCTTTGAGCAATTAACAGGTCGTTTTGACCCATTTTTCTAAATATATTTAGGACCCCCTAATGGCAATGCCTGGTGGCTATTTTGTGGATGTAGTATTTCAATGGCCCTTTTTATTTGGGGTAAATGTTGAAAGGAAGTGCCTAAGTCATCCTGTAGTCAGTCATTATTATCAAGCACGGACGCGGCATCTGTCAGAAGAACAGGTTCGCCTGATGACATCGGTCTCCTTCTCCGTGAACCTATGTATTAGAACTGTATGCTTGTGGTTTTGGGAAGAGAGGACCAAAAAATTAGTGTGACAAGAAAATCTACGGTATGCCTTCCCCTGAACACTAGTTCAATTGTATCGAAAGGTGTCGCAGGCTTGGAGCATCTTCTGGCTCCCATGATGTCATCCCTAATAACTGAATACCATCCCCAAATATGTCTTATCCAATGGGCTACTTTGTTCTTTAGCAATATTTCTTCTTCAAATATCCTAGTGTCTGCCAATTTTGGGACATTGACCATCACCAATCTAAAACTGGTCTTGGTATGGCTGATTAGGTGATTTTTTCCTTTTGGATGGACCCCATCCATATCCCGATTGGGTATCAGGACAGTGTTTCTACCTCTGCTGATAGGGGTAGGGGTATTAGGTTTAAGCATTGATCTATAGCTCTTGGGTTTACTAGATGTTACTTGGGTCAAATAAGCTGGCCCACACAATCTCTTCCTGGACCTTTTGTAGGTCTATGCACTGGACCTACTAGATTAGCTACTCCTGCTTTTCCAGCCCTAGTAATCTGTGACCCCCAAACTCCATCATTGTCCCCTTTAGAGTCACTGTTTTATGAAAGTACCTAGAGATGTTTTGTGATCCTTTTTTTCACTTTGGTATTAACATCTTCATTTTGAGCAGTAACAGCCCCTATAGTGGACTTCACCTTCTCAATTAGCTGGTCTGTTTAATTTAAAGTTTAGCTATCAATTCACGGAGTAGCTTTGCTATATTAGTCAATTCCTTGCACTGGTTCAACCACCTTTCATTTCCTCATATTACCAACAGAAATGCGATTTTAAATCCTATCATCCAAACTCAGGTCAGGCTCCAATTTGGGGTATTAACAAGGTAAGTATAAAGACCCAGCACGAGATGTGGTAGAGGATAAAGTTCTCAAGTGTATGTTAAGACTTTAGGGGCCAGAGAAGCCTTTTGCTGCCCCCAAGACTGCCCCTATATAATCTCTTCTCCTTTGGGGATATATAGAGGAATGAAATGTTTTTTTAAATTTTTTATTCAGAGGGGGGAGGGAGAATGAACAGCTATCACAGAGGAGTAGGGACAGTAGTACAATTTTTATATGCATTTTTGTTATAGTAAAGAAAGGGTATGTATAAAGTTCTGTGGGTACAGCTGCATATCTTTCCAATCTTGAAATAGGAAAGTTAATTTATTTTAACGTCAAAGGTCCGCACAACTAGGGGGGGTCACAATCTGGTGCACAACTAGCTAGGAGAACCACAAACTATTTTGAAACCAGTCTCAATTGAATTAGATACCAGTAGGATGAGTATTGGATTGTATCCCTCTCAGTTACCAGCATCACCAAATTTCCCAAAAATGTGGGGTGATGAAGAGTTTTCACCGGGGCCTACCACTCTAAATAACCTCAGTGTGAGTGGATAAAAATAGAGGATAGAGACATTTATTTGAAAGACTGATTAGGAGGACAGTGTGCAAAATTTTATTTTTAATTGAGCTGATTGGTGTCCTCTTCAAGTAATAATGACACTATTCCTCACTAGGGCCAGTTAGGCCTCAATAATCTAAACCTGAACTTAACCCTTGGTAAATGTTGCACAGAGGAGACAGGTTTAACTTAGGAGATATATATAAAGAATTCATCACTACCAAAACAAATATAAAATAGAAACACAAAACCATAAAAATCACACTCCAATTTATGAAAGTAGAGAAAATGTGGATCTGTAAATAGACACCACAGCAACAACAGTCTGATGTAGGAAAGCAGAGATGTGGGGGCCGATTCACAGAACTAACTTAAGACAAAATCCTAAACTTACTTCTTTTGGTATTCACAGAAGTTAGGATTTTGTCTTAAGTTTGTCTTAAGACAAACTTAAGTCAGACTTAAGACAGACTTAAGTTAGGATTTTGTCTTAAGTCTGTCTTAAGACAAAATCCTAAATTCTGTGAATACCAAAAATTAGTACGTTTAGGATTTTGTCTTAAGTTAGATCTGTGAATCGGGCCCCTAATGTTTCAAAATGTTAGATGTTTCTAGACACCAACAAGCACAAATCGCCAACAGGGGCTATCTGGTCACGTTAGTCTGAGTCAAAGTCAAATGGAGAGCATGTCAGGTGCAAGGACCAGGTTTGTCTCACTGGAAAGTTTACCTTCTAACTTAGTAGTTTTTTTCTAGAAAAACCCTCATCGACAAGGCTATCTGGATCTGAGTACGGTCTCGGAGACAGTGGCTGGCTGAAGTGCATGACCTCACCTGAACTGGGGTGGCTAAGTGAGCTAAAGAATGGTGATGGATTAAACCCAGATCAGTTGACTGGGGGTGAGTGTTTGATTTTCTCAAACACTCCATCAATCATCCCCTTTTGTATCGCTCAGTAGGAGCTTCGACTCCGGCAGGAAGTTTGAGGTTCTTGACACCGATGGAGGGAAAATTCAGAACCGTCCAAAAGTTGGCAGCCAGGAAGGCATCCTCGTTGTTGCGTTGCTACTTGGCATTGGTCTTAGTGAAGTCCTCTATGTTTGTACTTAGAAATGTCTCTGGCAGTCAGGATTCTCTAAGTGGGACAAACCAGTTGGTTGAGTCCAACCAGTAGTATGACATCAGCGGCTTTGGCTCGGCGATATCAGTGCAGCGGTAGCCCCTGAGTCTTTTCGCAGACAGTCAGAAAAGGTAATTAAGGGTCCAGTCTTGCAATTTTGGAGGGGAAAAGAGCTCGTTCTAACACCTGGCAAGAGTCCAGGACCTATTGGGCACCATTTGAGGGTTAGCACTAGGGTGAGGGTGACTCGCATAATTTCATGTAGTGTAATCATGCAGAATTATCTAAACATTCTGAGTGATGACGTGAATTATGTGAAAGTAATTCCATATTTAGGGCTATTTTCTTAGCTTAAAAGGGCCACAAAATGGTTGAGAGGATGCATTTTACACTAAGAATAGCTCTAGATGAAACAGAACATGAATAGCAGCATGAGGAGCCGCTCTCTAAATGTGCATTTTGCGAAGGATTATTCCCAAATTTGCCCATTGCATTTAGTGCTAGTATCTTAACACAAAATGCACTCTCACATCCGGAGTGGGCATGAGGATCTCTGACTAATAGAATCAAGAAGGGAAATCTCTAATGTTAAAGATAACACTAAATTACTCAGACAAGGACAGGAAGCAAAGAGGGAAATCTTTGAGATTTTTACCAAAATCTCCATAGAGATTGACTTATAGAAAAGGAGAATTTTCTGGGTTTGCTTATGCTCCTGCAAACTGCTAGTGTTAACAGGAAAGCACAGGATCAAAACTTTGTGGAGGCAGAGATAGCAGTGGCCACTAAGGTTCTGACTCCTAAAAAAAACACAGGACCCAGATGATTTAACTAACATCTACAAATTCTTCAAAATTGAATTAACTTAGAGTTTGACTCCTCTAGTTAATTCTTTCCTACCACCTAAAATGTTTATCAAAACAATGGCGGAAGCAAATATCACCTTCATCCACATGTGGCAGAGGCTAACGGACAGCTGCTAATTTTATAGACCTATTCCCTTTTTTATCACAGATGTGGAAGTGTTTACTTGAGTCCTTGCAACTAGGTTACTACATCACATACCCTCCTTGATTCACCCAAAGCATTCCAGGTTGGTTCCCAATGGAGAGACTTCTGACAAAATAAAGGAAAATTCTCCAATTGATTGAGAAATCAAACAAGTGACATACACCCTTGGCTTTTATCACTGTCGATGCTGAGAAAGTGTTTGAATTGATGAACTGGTTCTTTTTTAGTAGAATGCTTAAAGTGTTAGTGTGCAAACCTTGTAATGACCATGCCTTTAAGCTAGAATATCGATTAATGGTGTGAAAATGGAAGTTAAGATATAACAAAAGGGGACTAGACTGGGATGTCCTCTAGCACCTCTTATCTATGCCCTTTAAAGTGACCATCTAGCTGTGCAGATTGGGGATGAGAGAGACATTCAGAGAATGTCCTTTGAATTAGATCAGCACAAGGTACCCCTGTTAGCTGATGATATTCACAAACCCAGCTCAGTCGATTTCTGCAGCATTAGCACTGTTATCTGAATACTGCATTCAGCTTTAGGATTAGTCTGGTGAAATTGGAAAGCCTAGGCATCAAGGCACCCTTCAAAACCAGAGGAAAGGATTACATGGGTATTCCTTTCGACTGAGTTAAAGAAAACATTAAATAACTTAGTGGCCTATTACGATGGCGGTCGGAATGGAACCGATGGCTCGTCATTTGTGGTCCAGCTGCCATCTACAGCTGTGGTCCGACCAATGCATTACATTGTGTGCAATCAAAGGCAGCAGGGGGAAGGAGCACCCGACCCTTTCTAATGGGCTCAAGGAGCTCGTCGGTGTGTCAGAGCACACCATAATCCCATTATGATGGCGGAGCAAGTCTCGGCTCAACTGTTAGGATTATGATGGAATTTTCCACCAGCACTTCCATTTTGGGATTTCTGGCATGGAAAGGCTGTCGGAAAGTGTATTTGGGGGTCCCTAGCAGGACCCCGTTCCCCCTGGCCCTCCTCAACATACCTGCATTGTTCAGTAGTCTTTGCATGGTGCCTGCCACACGGTGCAGGGATATTTGAAAACATCAATTTTTCAATTGAAGCATATGCTGTGGGCCTTTTCAACCCACTGCACAAGCTTCCATTGAAAAAGTGATGTTTGTGACCGCCCTATTGTAGGTCACATCTAAATACTGCCATCGGAACCGCCAACCTGAGGTCCCCAAAAGAAATCTGGCGCAACATCAAGGCTATTGTTGTATATCCAATCCCAGTTGATCTGGCAGAATTCATAATGGGAATCAAGTCTAATGAATTAAGGCCAAATCCAGACTCGACTGGTGCCTAATTATTATCTGAACTCTGCTAAACAGCTGATTGCTTTAAGATAGATGAGTCATACAACTGCCAAGATTTCCATGGTCATTATGGTCTTTAAGGTCTAACATGGATCACCCACTTAGAGACTTGTCATTCATTGGAAGCATCTGCTGATCTCTGCCATCTCTATATGTAGAACTGTGTAATATCTGTTGCTCTGTGTCTTTCGCAACTTGTCACTTTCTAGGGGGAGGGGACAGAAGAGTGACCGGGTTGCAGGGGTCTTACTGCCTCATTATGGACCTGTTACCTTTATTGAGATTGCAGCATTGAGAAGGCAGTGAACTAGTTCCAGTGCTTAATATGAGCTGGTAGTTTCCATTTCTCAGCAGCAGCATTACATTTTCAGGACTGCAACATGATGGCATTGTTTGTCTAATTTGGGGATGAGCACAATCACAGCTGTTTATTGATTCAATAAAATTTGAAATTGACTAGCACTTGCTGCACAAGCCATTTTAAAGCTTTGGGGTCCTGTAATAGCCTCATTTGGCACGTTTATGATGGTTAGGAGTTGAGTTGGTACTGATATTGGCAGCACTGTCAGGGGCAAAATGTGGTGTAAACTGTAGTGGTCTCCTGATGAGGGCTGTGACACTTATTCTTTTACATATTAGGCACTGACTAGTTCTAATGTTTAGAATTATGATTGGGCATGGGTTTAATATTACAGTGGGCGGTAAACTACGCTCCGCAAGCGGAGTTTTCAGAATTTGGCCCACTTGGAGTATAGAGTTCAGCAAACAAAAAAATTCTTATACAATGGGAGGAAGAGCTTAGAGCCCAGCACCCACCACATTAAAAAAATACCAATGCTTGAGGATGGAGCACTCTCAGATTTTAAAAAAAGTAGGAAATACTAGAGTTTGAACCGCATGGTCTTACGTGTGAAATTTAGGACAAAAATCAAAAAGAGTCTGAAGCTGGTGCGGACTGGAGCTGTCCTGAGTCTCCCCACTGATGCATCACCAACTTCCGCTTTCTTGCGAGATCGCCAGTGTTTTCTTGAAAATTGCAGCGATAAGCTGAAGAGTATATGGGGCATCAATGCCTGCTTCCTCTTATCTACCCTTGGGAGACCAGATCAGGGAACCGGTGAGCTATGGTCTTGAAGTCCCATGGTGGGTGGCACCCTGCTCTGCATTGGAGTTCCTGCATTAGTGTGATCCCTGGGAGGGGAGTACAGCCCAGATAAGAGCCTAGAGGCTGACACAACATCCGGGACACCAGTGGTTCGCAGGGTGTCAGCGAGGAGCCAAGCTGCACAGCACAACATGTTCCACACACTGTCCCTGCACAACACTGTGAGTATTGGGCAACTGCCACTACTACTTTGCTTTAGCCAGCCGTAACTAACACTAGCAACATACGTGCTAATGCTAATGCATTATGTGGAGCGGTGCCTTCGTATGGACCAACCACACCCTGTCTATCTGAGCACGCATGTCTCCTGCCAGACAAAGGATAACCAACGGAACCTGAACCACACATGTCCAGGCCCTGCAAGAGACCCTTAGGGAGGAGAATGACGTGTATCCTTCACTGTTCGGGCAAGCTTGTCTGCCTGCTGTGGCTGCAAGCCCCAGAACCCACAAACTCCACATACTCACATAACTCCACGGAATCTTTGGTAGTTTTTCGGCAACTCCGTAGAATTCCATAGAGTGATACTCCACGAGCTACGGTTAGGCTTACTTTAATAATGGAGATCCACAGGTAGCAGTTTGCATTTAGACTGTGCAAAGGTTTATTTAATTAAAGTAAATTTGTTCAGAGTTTCCTCATGTAACAAAGTAGGTAGGGTAACTGAAACTGGGATAAACAGACTGGATCAACCAGAAAAGCAGCTTCAATGATTTTCATTTTTGTAAAGGAGAAATTGGAACCTGGGCATATATATTATGGGATTAGAAAGTTATTTCACAATAACAACGGCTTGTTTAAAAAAATCACGGTTGGATCATGCCTTTTCACCCCTGAGGCGGAAGCCGGGGGCCCTTGAGCACTCTTGCTCCTCTTGATTGCAAAACGCGAACAGGAATTATTGAATGCAAAAGCTTTACTTTTAAAAATTGTAAATATTTTACTGGATCGATTTTAAAGATCCTGTTGGCCCTACCTTTGGTGCAAGAACTACGTTGCCCAGGGCGGCCTCACACCCCCTCCTCAGCTGAAAAGCGTCGCTAGTTCGGGCGCTCGGCGCTGAATTTATTTTGGGCGCCATCTTGGTTAGGGGTAGGATCGCGGTCTAGTTGATCGACGATCCCGCCCTCCCAGGATACAAAAGGAGTCCCTCTTCACTTGATCGAGGTATTGTCATACTCCTTTTCACCCCTGAGGCGGAAGCCGGGGGCCCTTGAGCACTCTTGCTCCTCTTGATTTGCAAAACGCGAACAGGAATTATTGAATGCAAAAGCTTTACTTTTAAAAATTGTAAATATTTTACTGGATCGATTTTAAAGATCCTGTTGGCCCTACCTTTGATGCAAGAACTACGTTGCCCAGGGCGGCCTCACACCCCCTCCTCAGCCGAAAAGCGTCGCTAGTTCAGGCGCTCGGCGCTGAATTCATTTTGGGCGCCATCTTGGGTAGGGGTAGGATCGCGGTCTAGTTGATCGACGATCCCGCCCTCCCAGGATACAAAAGGAGTCCCTCTTCACTTGATCGAGGTATTGTCATACTCCTTTTCACCCCTGAGGCGGAAGCCGGGGGCCCTTGAGCACTCTTGCTCCTCTTGATTTGCAAAACGCGAACAGGAATTATTGAATGCAAAAGCTTTACTTTTAAAAATTGTAAATATTTTACTGGATCGATTTTAAAGATCCTGTTGGCTCTACCTTTGATGCAAGAACTAAGTTGCCCAGGGCGGCCTCACACCCCCTCCTCAGCTGAAAAGCGTCGCTAGTTCGGGCGCTCGGCGCTGAATTCATTTTGGGCGCCATCTTGGGTAGGGGTAGGATCGCGGTCTAGTTGATCGACGATCCCACCCTCCTCACGCCCCCTACACTGGATATAAACATCAAAGTCCCCCGTCCGCGCAGCGGGCGGGCGCAGCGGGCACGCCGGGGGCGCGCCGAAGGCGCGCCAAAGGCAAGCCCATCTGCGCCCGTCCGCGACCGGACGGGACCAGGGGCCATACCCCCTGTGCAAGGCGGTGCAGAGCGTGGCAGATCGATGAGGTATGATTCTATCACACTAAAAAACTTAATGCCTCCGATCATTCACACCTGTCAGCACTCCATCCTCCCGGACTCTCTATCCGGGGTCTGCTCTCACTGTACATTTTCACTGACCAGCTATCAAGATAAGTCTCCCTCTGGCAAAACCTACAAAATGTTTCTTTTAAATTGCCGGTCATTGACCAAACATGCCACGCAAATGTCTCTCCTGCTGGAGGAAAACGAACCAGATGTAATATTCCTGACGGAGACCTGGTTAAAAGACGCCTCTGACATGGATATCACCTCTATTCTGCAAATGGGATATACTTTGCAGAGATTGGACAGATCAGAAGGTAGAGGAGGCGGCCTAGGCATCCTTCTTAAAAATCATTACCTCTGTAGAACCTCATCGGCCGGTATTTCTAACTGTGAGAGTATGCTATTTACTCTTGAATTTTCACCCACAGACTCATTCTCTGGTGTACATATCTACCGCCCCCCCCAATCAAATAGGAGATTTCATTGAATCACTTCAGTCAAAAATAGCTAACTTTGTGGTTAGTAGATCCTATTTCTCTGTATTAGGAGATATAAATATTCACTTAGATGATCCTAACAACTCCATGGCTAAGGCATTTCTGGACAGTATGGCGGCTCTCCAGATTATACAGAAAGGCTTTGTGCCTACGCATGAAAAGGGCCATCTTCTTGACGGTGTTTTCAGCAATGATAATAGACTGGAAGTAGGGACCCCACTACCTCTTACCTGGACAGACCACTGTCTAATACCTATTCAGTGGACTCCAGCTACGCCACTTCAGCCCTCTCCTCGTACTACCCTTTTTGGAAGAGACTGGTCCAAAGTCTCCCCAGACCAATGGGCCAATTTACTCTCGGCCGCCCCCCCCCCCAAAGGGCTACAGACCCTGCAGTGCAATATGAGAACTACATCAAATGGCTGTGCACAGCCTTGGACTCTATCGCACCTATCAAAGCCCTTAAAGAAAAAACTAAGTCCAAGGAATCACCTTGGTACACTCCTGAACTTAAAGAACTAAAAAGGGCATGCAGAAGATTTGAAAGAAACTGGAGGATTTCTCGTAGTAAGATAGACAAAACCACACATCTTGAAGCCATCAAAAAATATAAATTAGAAATCAGACGAACCAAAACTTTATACTTCGAGGAAAATGTTTTAACTGCCTCCAACTCTTCTAGAGAAATCTTTCAGATAGCAAAATTCCTGGTTGATATCCCCCTGGTTCCTGCTGATCCGAGTACAGCTCAGGCCCGCTGTGAAAGTCAAGCTGAGTACTTCTACAGCAAAATACAAAAAATTGCCTCTGCCTTTAGTTCACCTAATCTATCCCAGGATATGGGAACCAGCTCACCTAACGTCACGACTCCAAAATTAGATGAGTTTCCACTGCTGGATGAGAACTCACTTGCGACTATTATGACGAAAATAAAATCAGGATCTCCTACAGACCCTGCTCCTCCCTATCAGATAGTAAAAATTGAGAACATTGTCAAACCTGTTATTCTCAATATACTAAACACGTCTATTTCCACAGGTTCAGTACCTACTGCATGGAAATGTGCACAGGTCAGGGCTTTGCTGAAGAAACCCACTCTGGACCCAGGTAATATGGCCAACTACCGGCCTATTTCCCTCCTTCCGTGGATCAGCAAACTCCTAGAAAAACATGTCAACTCGTCTATTACTCAATTCTTAGAGACCCATCATCTTCTCCACGATTCCCAAGCAGGTTTTCGCCCAAAATTGGGAACTGAGGCGGCCCTCCTGGCGGTAACTGAGCTGGCCAGGAAGCAAATGGATCAAGGCGGCACTACAGCAATTATGTTGCTCGACCTCAGTGCCGCTTTTGATACCGTTAACACCAGCATTCTTCTTCACCGCCTCAACCAGATGGGAATTTCTGGGAAGGCCATGCACTGGCTCCAGTCATTCCTGGAGAATCGATCTTTCAGGGTAGTTGAGGGTACCACTTACTCAAAAGTCTGGCCCTTGGATCAAGGTGTACCTCAGGGCTCTTCATTGAGCCCTACTCTTTTTAATATTTATAAGCAGCCGTTAGCTGACATAGTGCACTCTTTCGGCCTTGATATAATAACCTACGCCGATGATACGCAATTAGTCGTATCTATGAATCAGGCAGACTCTTCCCCGTCCAATTTAAGTAACTGTTTGGTAGCGGTGGCTCAGTGGATGGCCACCTCGCATTTAAAATTAAATGGCGAGAAAACTGAGCTCATGGTGTTGGGCAATTCAACCATTCCCAGCCCTCTGTCAGATTGGCCACCGTGCATGGGCCCCATACCCCAACCAAAGTGCCACATAAAGAGCTTAGGCATTTGGTTGGACTCCAACCTCAGCTTTATGCAGCAAGCTACTACTCTCTCTGCCACATGCTTTGGGCTAATGCGTATGCTGAGAAAAGTGCTGCCTCTTCTCCCTTTTGAAGCTCGCAATATAATGGTTCAAGCCATTATTCTGTCCCGTCTAGACTACGGGAACTCGTTATATCTAGGTGCCCCCGCATATACAATCAAAAAGCTACAGGTGACCCAGAACGCCGCAGCCCGCCTCCTGTTGGGCCTCAACAAACGAGAGTCAGCCACCACTGCCCTGAGGAAACTGCACTGGCTCCCTGTTAAGGCCAGAGTGCTGTTTAAATCTCTTTGTTTTATGCACAAAGCTATGTGGAAGAATGCCCCCACTATGATCTGTTCCTTGGCAAAACCCTATCTTCCTCACAGATCCCTAAGATCCAGCACTGCCTTTCTGGCTACTGTCAACAAAATCAGACGGACCAGATGGGGCGGACGTTCCTTCTCCTGGAATGCCGCGAAAGAATGGAACTCTCTGCCCACCTCCCTTCGCAGTGAACCTAGCCTTTTAAAATTTCGGAAGGATCTGAAAACTTACCTGTTCATTTAATCTCTTCCCTTTTAGTATGACGGTACTTAGCGCTACAAGGCCTCCAGGTTGTTTGCGCTCTACAAAACCCGATTAATAATAATAATAATAATAAAGAAGTGCTCCAAACGTGTTTTGTTTCGACTGTGAGCAAGAAAATATTGACTTTTCAATACTGGCTCATTAGTTATTTCTCAAGTTGACCAGCCTTCAACTATGCCCGTCTACAATCCCACTTAAAGTTCCATAAATTGTAATGAAACCAATTTATGTATAGTGATTTCTTAGAGCCTCATTTTTCATAGGCAAAGAGTTCTTTGTTAAGAAATTGTGGTTCATGAGTCTAAATCTTTCAAAGTAGAGTTCAAGAGTCAAGCACTGGAGTTATTTAGGCCCAATTTATATTTTACAGGAGTAATTAATTAGCAGTTTTTTCTTAAGATAGAACTACAAATGTTTTTCATGGCAGCAAGTTTAGGTGCTAACAGGTGGAAAATAGTCATGCCCAGATTTAATAAACGCTTGCATTGCCATTACATCAAGCAAGGTGATGCAAGGCAATGTAGGGATTAGGTGATATTGTCCTATTACTTACCGGTAATCTTCATTACACCTGGTCCCTTTGTCCTTGTCCCATTCCTTACTTGTGGAGATGATCATATCCTTGACAGTAAAAAGAACAGATGAATGATGGGACCCCTAAACCCGCCCCCTCCCACTGGGAGTTCTGAACCAGTACTTACCTAGCATTCTGCCTGAAGTAACAGGCCACCAATAGAAGGATAGCTGGCAGCGAGGGAGGGAATGGTGTAAGGAATGGGACGAGGACAACGGGAACAGGAGTAATGAAGAATACCAGTAAGTAATAGGGCATTACCCCAAGAATCCTCCAGTCCTCATTCCATTCCTTACTTATGGAGCATACCAAATCCAGGAACCCAGCCTTCCAAACCCCCGAAGAACACCCCAGACACCGCAGCAAAAAGCAGCAACTCAGTAAAGCAAAGGGGAGTACCACAGGCAACACAGGCAGGAGCACACAGCCCTTAACGCCCCCAACCAACCAACAGGCCTGCACCGTCCAGAGCAAGCAGGAACCGACCAAGCTAACAGAAAACCAGCCAACCCATAGAACCAGCACCCAGAGGGGAGCTATCCCACAGTGGGAACATCCCCGAACAAACAACGGACTAGGAGCACCCACCAAGGAAGCACCAGAGGCTGCCCACAACAGAAGGGCAGTGAGGGGGCCTCAAACGGAAGATGACTCAAGGTGACCAGACACACCAGTATGCCAGGGCCAGGCCAACCGGGATACAGCCAAGGACCAGAAGAACCAACACCCCAGAAGCATAAGGCCCCAGTGGCACCAAGGAGGCAGCCACCCATAGAAAAAAAGACCAGCACGGCGTTCAGGCCCCACTGACCCTAAGCCTCAAAACCGCCAAACAGAAGGGAGCCAGCCACGAAGGTGACAAGGTAAAGACCTACAGGCTGGAAAGTAGTCAAACCACAGAGACCCCAAGCCCAAATGTGAAACCCCAGAGCAGCCAAAGCAACCACCAGAAACAATCAGCATAAGAAGGATGAGAACAGCCATAACACCCCACAAGGCAGAAAAACAAGGAAGCACGCCCACCAGACCAGAACACCGCCAGGCCCAGTAACACCAAGCAGCCAACCAGACCCCGCAGTAGAGCAGACAGAGAGCTTGCCCAAGCAGACAATTGAAGAAACATCCAGCAAAGTCAAAAAGATCCACAATGAAATCCAGAAGAGAGATGAGGGAAAGCAAAGAAAGACCCAACAAGCCCAGACCTAACCAGGAAACTAAGGGAAATGAAGGGCCACAGGTCCATAAATAGGACCAAGCCCAACACTACTGGGGAGCCCCACAGCAGCAATTCCAGAGAAAAGACGACAGGGCCAGTCAACACGACCAGGGGACAGACCCATAAGAGAAACCAAGGGCAGGGCCACACCGCCCAGAGCAGGATTGGAGGAACCACAGACAAAGAGTCAGTCCCACCAACCAGAAAAACTCGACCACTGGAGAGCCCAGAGGATGGAGGACACCGCCAACAAAACCCCAAAGGAGGAACTGGCCCCAGGGCAAGACCATCCAGTACCAACCACTAGCATTGACATAGGACAACTGGCAAAACACCCAAATAGGGAGAAGGAGCCGGGGCACAGGGACAGGTCAACAGGCCCGCTGCGCCCACCCTTGACTGGCGCAGTTCCCACTGTGTGTCCAGCTGTCGTACGGAAGTATATAGTGTTGGCGGTTCCTGGGGCCCGGAGACCGCGGGCGAGTGATGCTGTCCTGAGCTACGGTGGAGGACTGCTGCTGTTCAGGAGCCCGAGTCGCGGTGAGCGTGAATTGCCGGGCATGCGCTGGGCGCCTCCTGTCCCCTTGCAGTGTAACAAGCGCCTTGTGGATACAGAGCGCATTCCATGCGCTCCTGCTCCCTGACCCTAGGGCATCGCCCTCCCTGGGACCGGCAAGGGTCAGACCCCTCGAGTTCAGAGACCCCCTGCCTGGGAGCAGGGCGCCATGCCCCCTCGCAGTGTAACAAGCTCCTCGTGGATACAGAGAGCATTCTAGGCGCTCCTGCTCTCCCACCTCAGCGAACTTTCCGGACCTTCTTCTTGCGGATCATAGACAGTGAACTTCTCCCTGGTTTGGGGGCATGGGAGCCACCACCCGCTGATGGTCTTCGGCGTTGATCCAGTAGACCCGAGTCCACACACCTCCTCTCCCTTCCTGACTTTGATTTGGCTTTAACTATGTACTCCCCTGACCTCTCCTGGCACTTTGGGTCATTCTCACTGGGTTACTCTCATGGACTTCTTTACTTTTTTTCTGTCCAGGCAGCCATTTTGCTGCTGCTCTCTGCCACTTTTTTCTCCTGACCCTGGCCCGCCATCTTGTCCGTTCCCTCGGCCTTTATCCTTCTCCCTCATTTGCCCCTTGACGATACTCAAATGTTTCTGATTTGCCTTTTCTCCATACCCCTGTATCCCTCCCACCCTCCCTACTCCCACCCAAATCTACTATTTGTATATATATATATATATATATATATATGTATATATATATATATATATATATACATATATATATATATATATATATATATGTGTATATAGAGATAACTCTAATCACTAGTATATGCTGTAGACCATTGTACTCTCTGCCATTCCTATGTGACGTTTATTGTTTATTTATTTGTATCACTTCCTTGAGTGACTCTCTTCCTTGTGTGACTTTAGAACTTGTACATTTGCAATTCTTTTCTGCTTGTATCTTTTATGTAACACACATGATCCTAAATCCTTGTGTATTGAAACTGGTTCTTATGTAAAGCGATTCACCTTCAGGTAAAGTTTGCGCTATATAAAATTGCATTAAATAAATAAAATAAATAAAAAAGGACTCAAACCTAGAAGCCCGACCTACAACAAAAGCAAGGCGGCAGCAAGAAGGAAGCAGATCTGATGAGCACCAGCACACCAGCCGCCTGAAGACCAACCAAAAGGAACAGACAGCCAGAAACACAGATCCCACCTGGGCAGGAACCTGCAGGGGGAGAACCAGAGGTCAGAACTTCATGAAGCACAACCCCCCACCAAGAACGAGGCCAACAACAGGACCCCACCCAAGTATAAGCAAGTGTCAAACACTAGCAGACCCTGAACCAGACCAGGGCACTGCACAAAGAGTGGGGCGAGTCAAATCCACATAGCCACAGAGACCAGGAGAACACAAAGACCAAATAGGTTCAACAGGGAAGACTCCACCTCAAACAACACACACCAAGGATGACTCCCACAACCACAAATCCGAGAGTCGACAGAAGGTAAAAAAGACAGAGCCGGAGAAGACCAAGCCACTTGATACCAAAGAGAAACCCAGGAACCCGGAAGGGAGAAAAACCTCCAACTCACCAACCCTCCAACCAACCAGCCCGGAAGAAAAAGGATAACACCAAGGAACACCCCAAGCGAGTCCAAAGACCAGCCACTAAAGGGCCAAGAAAAAAAACCATGACGGCCACAAAGCAAATGGAGACAAAAAAACAGCCACCAGCCCCAAAGCAAAAACGGCAGGAAATAAGAACGAAGTTGAGACCACAAGAACAGGATAGACTGGGTGGCCCACAGCCCAAGCGCAACCCCACAGACATCCCCACAGGCTCCGAGAATCCAGCCAACTAAAAAACAGACACACCAGCAAAGACAAGAGGCCACCAACACATGCCCCCACAGGTCCAGAAGGAGCTGCACAGGGCCAACAGCCACAACTCCCAAGCACCCAACCACTGAGGGCAGAGAGAAAGATGCTGGAACCAACCACAACCAGGCTACAAGGGAGGGAAAAAGTGTCAGGAATCTAGGATGAAAGCCGAGCAGCCCACACAGGCAAACCAACACCACGGCCAAGCCCACACCAGAGGAAAGCAGATGCATATAAGAGGTCATAGGAAAGGGGAAGGAGGCCAGCCCTAACCCCAGCAACACCAGCCACAGAATGTCCGACCACCAGGGTCCTGAAAGAACCACACCCAAGCTAGGCACAATGTAGCCAGGGAAAGGGAAACAAGAAAAGGGTTAAAGGCCGGCACCCAAAAGATAACACACACTTATTTGAGGCCCCAACTGCCTGAGTCAGATATCTCTTGAAGGCAAGGCCTCCCACCACAATCTTGAAGCCCCCGACCATGAGACACGGGCAGAGAAAGTACCAACCAGCCCAAGCCAATGAGCAACCAAACAGAGGCACATTGAGGCCACGACAAACAGAGGGAGAGCCAAGGCCCCACATGCACAACAGAAGATCCATTGTGACACCTCCACCCAAGGAACAACGAGCCCGGAGGGCACACAGCCACACACCCCACTGAGGGGGCAGAGACCGGAAGAAGGAACGGGCAGAAACTGGACCTAAAACAACACAGCAACAGCAGGGCCACCAAAATTCCATGATGACCAGGGACCAGAGACACCAAAGGCAGAAAACCAGCGTTGGATCCAACACACACCTGCTAGAGAAAACCAGCAGGAAAGTGCACAGGAACCCCAATGGACCAAGCCTAAATCGCAAGACCAAGCCCCAAGCGGAAAGAGTCAGGACCCTGCCATCACCACAGGGACCCAAACCTGGTCACAGATGTACCAGTGACCCAGCAGGCAGAAACCCTGCCACTGAAAACAGAGACCGCACAGCAGAAGCCAGGGACTCTATGACAAACAAAACACAAAAGCCCCGGACCCAAAGCAGCACATAGCAGAAAGAAGGGGGAAGAACAACTGGAACACAGACACAACCCAGGGCCAAAAGACCCCCAACAGCACTGCCAACAAAACAACTGCCCCACCAGCCAGCCCACACGAGCCCCAAAGCCAGAACACGAGGGCAAAGCCAAAACTGGCCCAACTGCAACCAGGCTCATCAGGGGTACCCTAAGCACGGACCCAAGCTTCCCGCCACCAATGGGGCACTGCAAAACAAGGTCAGAGAAGAGACAGAGCCCGACAAAGGGGAATAAATAGGGCCCCAAGCATGAGCAAAACCAGGAAAAGCAGTGAAAAAAGCTGGAGAAAACCCCAACACAGTACACATCTCTTGAGCTGGGAGTCTACCGCCCCCACTGTCCACCTCCCCAACGCCCTCACCAGCCAGCCCAGTTGCGCACCATCAACCACAACACCTGGAAAGCAGGCAAATGACCATACCGGTCACCAGACACCCCAGGGGTACCAACAGCACAGCCGCTGTGAAGCCAGTCAGCGCGCCATGCAAGAGTAGAGGCCAAGGAATGCGAAAGCGAGCAAAGCAAAACAAAACAAAGCAAAGCACATGCAGTGATAATGGAACCAAAGAACACAAAATGCACCGATGCACAGCCAGTATACAACATCCAGAATCAGAGGAAATAAACACTATGCGTTACTCACCCCAGGGGGCAAGCAGACACCATTCAACAACATCTGCATTGACTGCACCGCCATAAGCCAGCCCAGGAACGTCCCACCAGCCTCAACGCCTGCGATCTAGGACATCCAGTACCACACTAGCCACCAGGCATTCCAGGGGCACCAACAGTACAGCCCATGAGCATCAATCCAGCCACTTCAGTGCATCTTCCACCGGCCCGGCCACCAGGAAGAAATCCTCACCTTAACCTGGTAATTATCTGGAGGACCGGCACACCAGCAGCAAAGGGATGGCCAGCAACTGGGAGGCACTCGAGACCAACCCCATCCAGGACACCCAAGCAGCCAGACGTGGATCTGAAGAAGGAGAACAGCATCCAGCACATTGTCCCATTTGTGTCAAAAGATAAAAAACAGAACAGGCTGAATTCTGGGTAATTACTGGTTAAGTACTCCTAGTGGGAGGGGGTGGAGTTAGGGGTCACAGCATTCTTTTTTCTGTCAGGGAGATGGTTATCTCTGATAGAGCGCGGGCTCACCCGTCCAACATACTCATCTGGGCCCATAAATTAAAACAGGTTAACCTACACTCAATCAATTTAGATTTTACCATTCCGGATCTATTGTATTGTATATAACTTTATTCGATATAATAATAATAATAATAATAAAGAGCTTATAGAGCGCTCAGTAACGCCATCACGGCGTGTCCCCGCGCTAAGCTACCAGCGAACCTGCCTAGAACACCCAGCCTCATGCAGTATATAGGTGAGTTTTGAGCATAGCCCTGAAACGTAGTTCATTGTCCTCCAGTCGCAGCACAGGAGGTAATATATTCCAATTTTGAGCTGCTAGTAGCGCAAAGGAACGTCCTCCTATTCTCGCCTTCCTAATCCTGGGGACTGTCAGCAGACCGGTACCCTCTGAACGGAGGGTCCTGGTAGGCTCATAACGGCTGACTAGCTCCTTCAGATATGCTGGTGACTTGTCCCAGACAATACGGTGGCAAAAAAGGAGGCACTTAAATAGCACACGCTTCTTCACCGGCAGCCAATGAAGCGCATCCAGCGCCAATTTCGAGCTAGCTCTCCTGGGTCTTCTTAACACCAATCTGGCGGAGGAGTTCTGGATGACTTGTAGGCGACCTATGCTGCCCTCGGTTGCCCCAAGGAACAGAATATTGCCATAATCCACCGCGAGGTCACCAGTGCCTGCGTTAGAGTTCTTCTGGCTGATAGAGGCAGGAGGTCTAAGGTTTTATTTAGGGTCTTTAGGACTCCAAAACATTTGCCCACCAGGCGCCTTATGTGGCCTTCATAAGAGAGCGAAGGGTTCATCCAGATTCCCAGATTCTTAGCCTCCTGACATGGTATGGGGGTAGGGCCCAGGCATGACGGCCACCACTCATCCGACCATTTTTCGCTTTTTCCCCCTACCACCAACACCTCTGTTTTGGAGCCATTGAGTTTTAGACAATGGGCATCCATCCACTCTGCTAGTGCCTGCATACAAGATTTAAAATTTTTTGGGGTGTTGGAGGTACTCTGAGATAGGGAGATCAGCAGCTGAGTGTCGTCAGCGTACGACACTAGTTCCACCCCAAAAGAGTGTACAACTTTCGCCAGGGAGGCCATGTATAAATTAAAAAGAGTGGGGCTCAGGGCCGAGCCCTGAGGTACTCCCTGGTCTAGTGACATCTCCCCTGAGTGGCATGTCCCCTGCTGAACCTGGAAACATCTCTCTGTAAGGAAAGATTGTAGCCAGCCCAGCGCAGGACCAGCGACCCCAGCTTCGTTCAGACACCGTAGCAAGATGGAATGCGCTACGGTGTCAAAAGCCGCGCTTAGGTCCAGCATGATCAGGGCCATTGTGTGACCAGCATCTGCCCCTGCAGATATACAATATCATAAAAGTATAAAAAACGTTTTAAAAAGGGTGAGTGGGAAAAACTTCTCCCAATAAAAAAACATTACTCAATATTTACAAAAGTGCAATATATAGCAACATCCATACATAATGTATAATGCATAATACATGTATTGACAGACAAATTGGTCATGTATTGGATAAGCAGTTAAAAATGGTTTATCATAAAAAGACGAGATGCACAACATTACAATGTGGTGATCGGCAGTTCCACAGCCTGAGCTTGAATCATCCTAGAAAATCTCCTCCTCCTCAGCCAGGCGCAGCCCAGGTATTTGGCCACCCCACAGATTAGGCTGGGGGTCGAAGTCTCCGATGACAAAATACGCTGCACCACCCTGTGGTCTCTACAAACCAGGTTAAAACAAACGGGTTTCAGCTATTTCCTCCTCGCCAGGCCATAAGCTGGACAGGCGAAGAGGAAATGAGCGACCTATTCCGTAGGGAAGGCACAGCCCGGGCACGCCCAGTCGCTCCCCCTCAGGTGCCGCCAGCCTGCTCTGAAGTCGTTCAGTGGGAGGGTGCCAAACCTGAACTTCAGGTACAGGGCCCGATCTTTCGGGGACTCCATAAGATCTAGGAGAGATTCTAATTTGGACACAGGCTTAACGCTCAGGTAGATTTCTGTCAGTGTACCGCGGTTCTCGCTTCTTGCAGCGGCCGCGGCCACCCAATCTCAATAGGCCTTTTTTACAACTACTTTGGGCGGCGGATTCTGACTCACCCAAGCTTCTCCCAGACCTATATCCTCCACTAGCTGTTTCAATTTGGATAGCCAATCTATCTTGTGGCCCACATCTAGTTCTATTAATTCAGTAAATGCAGTGACATAGTGGTATAACTCCGGGCACCTTCTAAGGCGTGTCCAAAACAATAAAGGGCGCAATCTTGCCACCTCGTTTATTGGATGTCTCCCCAAGTCATAGCGGAGCGGGACCAGTGGGGTCAATGGAGGGAGCGAGACCAAGTCTCTAAAGAACTTGTTCTCTGATCTTACTAGATCTGTGACCTTCTCGAAACCCCACAGTTCCGCTCCGTAAAGTGATGAGGGCAAGGCCTTTCCCTCATAGACCCTAATGGCGGGGGCCACTGGTCGACTGTAGGAGAGGCGCTGGTGTTTAGAAATAGCCCCCGACACTCGCTTGTGATTGAGGAGCATTTTAGCCAGGTGCGAGGACCAAGTCAACCGACTATTAATCCTCACTCCTAAATGGTCAAAGGCCTCGACAAGTTCCAGGGGGGTATCATTTAATCTGATGTTATTTTTAAAGTTTTTTGATGATGCCAGGGTCATTCATTTTGTTTTGGATGTATTTATAATCAAGCCTCTAGCATCACAAAACTGGGTGAAGCGGTCGAGTAGTTTTTGTAGCCCCATGGGGCTATTTGAAATCAAGAGCGTGTCATCCTCAAAGAGCAGTGTGGTTTTTTTTTCCCTGCCAGGGTTGGGGCATCGGCCCGTCCTCCTTCAAGTGGTCCACCACTCCATTGACTAATAGGGAGAACAGGGTCGGGCCATAACACAGCCCTGGCGGACCCCTCTCTTGACCGCTATCCTCTCAGTCAGTTGACTCTCGTTACCCCACCTTACTCTAGCGTAATTCCCATCATGGAGCCTTTTAATGATTCAGGATCTATACCATTTGTCTTCTCAATCCAAGTCATTGATACCTATATTTTAAAAGGATCAAGGGAGTTAGCAAGAAAATAGGTAGTAAATAACATTTAGTATTTCATAAAATAACCACAAACTCGAGAAAAAAGTTTACGTTTTTTTATCTAAGTAAATCTTCAAAAGTTTTGAAAACCATGAAATCAATAATTTCTTGTTCTATTTTGAGTGATGTAGAATAAAACATACATAGGCAAGTAATTTGGAAAGAAATATCATTAAGCATTCTGATGAAGGGTGGGTAGAGAAAAGGAAACAGTATAATGACAACCCCACACTTTATAGTTAGAATGAAATAGTGACCAACCCTGGCCACGGGCTGATGACAAAGAACAAGAATCCCAAAGTGCAGGTGCCAGCGAGAAAGAACAGGTGCATATCAGAATCAGAACAGGTTACAAACCAATTTGGATCAGGACAAGACCACCACAGGCTAAGACCAGCACCACAGCTAAAGTTCAAACACCAGCGTTGTAAACACTCTCTGCAGCTAACAGTCGAACCCCGATTGGATCATCGAACTCCTTCCCAGAACCCCAATTGGGTTATCTAATCTTCTGACTGAGTGCTCCGCCAGCAACTCTGCTCTCGATCACCAATTGAGTGCATTGGGGCAGTGACAGGTCAGCTATTCGGACAAGTCAGACAATCTAACTAGCTAAGCCTACCATAGTTATACTATTTTCCAGGTCAGTGTACCACCCCGAAATGTTGCAAATGTGTGAATCCCACAATTTTATTGGACAAAGGACGAGGAGTAATCATCACACCATATTAATATGAGGTAACTAGTCAATCATGTATTCAAATGTTCCCTCCCATAACTACCTTCCCCTGTACTTTTATTCCGCCCGGTAGCGAAATGTAACAATAAGACATTAAACAAATTATTCAATTTCAGCTTCCTCTGGCAGGGTGAGGAGTTCACTCTTCTCATAGTTCGTGCCATCCATGTCAGATTTAAACAACACTTGATTGTGGATAAACAATAGTTTATTAATTTACCCCGACAATGATTTATGTCTTTGAGTCATACCTTAGTTAGCGACAATTCTCTTCATTGTTTTCAAACAACAGACATAAGATCGCCATCAACCTCATATCTAGCCATATACGATTCAAAAGGTGATTTGTGCATATATACAGTGCAGAAAAAACAATACTACACAATGAAGGAAAAACATTCACACTCTATACATGGACAAGAATTGTCATGAACAAAAATCAGAAAAAAGAACAGTTCACAGAAACAAATCACAATTATAGGGCGAGCGAGAGAAAACAGTTTTTTGTCAAAATTCAACCCTTGACTCGTCAAACACAATCAATATGTATTCTTGAGGAAAGAAAGCCCATTTTATGCATCAGTCATATTGGCCATTAGTGACAGAGAAAATGCCGACGCGTTTCGAATCCTGGAACTTGTTTACAGGATTCTCATCAGGGCGCTGTGATTGTAGTCCATGGGAACTGTTTATGAAAAGAGGAAAGGGGGATTTTATTAAAGTTTTGGTCCTCTAGCCACTTGTAACGGTAAACAACACACGCATAAAGATGCGGGTTACCTTATGTTTTGGTGCCACGGATGGCTCCTATTTGAATGAAGGATCGTCTATGCCACGTGGATTTTGGGCTGCAACAGAGCACAATTTGTAAGTGTTGCATCTTGAGTGGAGGTGTTGGCTGGCAGTGAACTACGTAAAATTTAAAAGTTACCTTTGGTTCAAGCCGACCTTTGGCAGGTGTGCCGGTAACGGAGTTTTAATTCTCCATGCTAGTGTGGTTTATCTGGAAATGGAGAATTTTGAAAGGTGGGTTGGAATAAATCAAAGTAGCTAAATCCGAATGCAAAGAAATTGGCGTCTCGCCGGGGAACTTACTTGTATGCGGTGACGCACTGGCGGGCTCACCGGTAATGAAAGCTGTTTGGTTTTGGATCTACGGAGCAAAGAGGGAAACGGGTGTAACTTGTCTCATTCGTTTGGGAAAGCATTACATTCCAGAGACGAGTTGCGGGGGTCTGGGTCTTACCGTCAATTGACGCGGGGAACTCTGCTGGTGAAACTTGCTTCGAACCGGCACACTCTGTTTGTGTTTGTGGCTGTCCTGTCCTGTGCCAGGACGGTTTCCTGAAACAAAAACCATGTGATATGCACTCGTCCAATCAGGGACAAGGCAATTTTTGGTGCTTTATGGGGATTGGAGTCAGAATTCGCTTTTATGCCTGATTAATTTCACTAAGAGAGTTAAGGCCCTTGTTAACGCTGTCAAATTTTAAAATCAAATATGCCTCTTTGTGAAGTAGCATAGTTTCCACATCTGGATAGCGTTTGGGGTCTATCCAGACCAATGCTGTCCATTTAAAATCATTTTCAGTGTGATTATTGTTCAAAAAGTGTTCCACCATTGGCGCAGATGTAACTTTTCTCTTAATGCGAGAACGGTGTTGGGTGATTCTCGCATTGATGGGTTGATTTGTTTTCCCAATGTAAACTCTGTTGCATGGACAAACCACTGCATAGACGATGTTTCGGGTTTTGCAATTTGTGTACACCTCGTGTTTCCACTTGGTGCCGTGATTGATGAAAGTGTCACCCTCTGATGTGGTGGAGCATGATACACAGTTTCCACATTTGTGGTGCCCACGGAGAGGTTTCAAATTCCACTGAGCTATGAGGTCACTTTTGGGTGGAGGGATATAGCTGTCTGCTTTGATAAGTTGTTGACCAATGCTCATATTTTTCCGCATTGCAAAGTTGGGTTTTGAAAGGGGGTACTCAAGGGATTCCAATAGATGCCAATTCTTACGGATGATATTTTTGAATTAGTTTGTGTGTTGACCAAATGTAGTAACACACACCAGTTTGTCCATTTCCTTCTTTTGTTTTACCTGTAGAAGTGTATCTCTGGGGGTGTACTTAGCCCTGTTTTTGGAATGTTTAAGCAGTTTTTTGGGGTACCCTCTTTCAACCATCTCGCTGCAAAATCTGGTTGCGTGTGAGTCAAAATCTTTGAGATCACTGGAATTGCGTCTGATCCTTAATAGTTGGCCGTAGGGCAGATAATCCTTTAGGCTTTGCGGATGTGAGCTAGTGTAATGAAGGATCGTATTCCTGTCTGTTTTTTTCTTATGCAAAGAGGTTGTCAACTTAGACTTACTGGTGCCTACTGTGACGTCAAGAAAAATCATTTCTTTGGAACTCGAGTTCAACGTGAATTGGATATCAGGGTGCCTGGAGTTGAGCCATACATGAAATTGATCAAGTTCCGTCTGGCTCCCCTGCCACAGGAGCCAGACGTCATCAATGTATCTGAGCCATTGAATGATGTGGTCTGAGAAGGGATTATTGCTGTAGATGAATCTCTCCTCGTATTGTGCCATATACAACACCGCCAGCTCCGGCGCATAAGGACAGCCCATGGCTGTCCCTTTGATTTGTATGAAAAAATCGTTCTCGAACTTGAAGTAATTACTCCGCAGAGTAATTTCATCCAATGCAAGAATAAATGAAGAAGGCACTCGGTGGGGTCTTTCTCGTTGTTCTAGATACAGCTCAATTACCTCAAGTGCCTCGTCCTGCCGTATTTGGGTGTATAGCGATGCGACATCCAATGTCACCATCAAATCGGACAGTTCATTGAATGTGCGCCCCTCAATTCGAGTGATAAAGTCTGTGGTATCCCTAAGGTGCGATTTCACTTGTGTTATACATGGTTTCAAAAAGAAGTCAATGTATTTTGATATGGGTTCTAACACAGAATCGCACCCGGACACTATGGGTCTTCCAGGTGGTGCCTTCTCGTTTTTGTGAATCTTGGGTAAGAAATAAAGGATTGGCGTCCTTGGTGACTTTTTGTTCAAGAATTCAAACTCTTTAGACCCTAAGAACCCTTCGTCCAAGCCTGTCTGCGTGATTTTAGTTATTTTATCCTGAATGGCGAGGACGGGATCTTCTTTTGACGGTCTGTACCACTCCCGATTATTAACATGTAGTTGGCCTTCAGTGAGGTACATGGGGCGGGGCCAAAGGACCACCGCCCCACCTTTATCTGCCTGCTTTATAACAATTGACGCGTCAGATTTAAGATCACCAATTGCTTTTTGAATGCCTTTACTGATATTATTTTTGACAAAGCTGTTTTTCTTCTCAAGCTTAGTGAGTGAAGACAAAACCGCCTGTTCAAAGGCAATAATTTGTTTCGGTATGTTTATTGTCGGGGTGAATCTAGATTTAACTCTGAGTCCAGTAATTTCTTGTGTTGACGTCATTTCGGCACCAGCGAAGTAAGTTTTCAGCCTGACTTTGCGACAGAAGTCAAGTGCCTCCAATTTCAGTTTCGTGAAATCGGTTCTCTTGGTAGGGACAAATTTAAGGCCCAGGTTTAGAAGCCTTCCTCATCTTTGGATAATTCTTTGTCAGAAAGATTTACTATAGTAGACAAATTCAATTGTTGTAATTCTTGTTGCGAGTGCGCATTTGCCACGGTTGTTTGAAACGTGTCCGTGTTTGTCCGCCCCTGGATAAAAAAGGAGTCGATCCTCCTCTTGCTCCTCGTGTTTTAGAGTTGGACTGTCTAGATTCAGAGGAAGAGTCGGATGAAGTGGTGTCAGAGAATGTAATGAATCTGTTTCTAGATCTACCTTGAAATGTGTTTAAGGCCCCTCTCGACTCCCCCGAGGTGTAAAAGTCTTCTTTAAGAAAAGGATAGACCTGTTCTAGTCGGAACGTTTTGGAGTCCTTATCGAATTGGGCTGATTTGATGTTCAAAGTGTAGTCTTTGAATGAAGCGATTTCCTTTTCTATTTTGTCAAGTAGGGCCTTTGCCTCACTAGTAGTCTGACTATCATTGATGGTTTTGATTAAATCTTCAATTTCCTTCTCTTCCTGACTGCAAATGCGTTGAGCTGTCTCTATGGTGTGTACCATTAAATCTCTACTGCATTTGGTGTTAATTTGGCTGAACCCTTTCTTGTAATCAGCGTCCTCTGTAAAGATAACAGGAATGTTCTTAACCTGGAGGCCCCAGGGAATAGTCCCTGCTTTTAAATGTTTAAGTAAAAAGTAACCGTGAAGCTCAGTTCTAATGTGCTTCTTCTGAAGCCTAGTCAATTTGTCTGCCTCATTTTGTTGTTTAGCTGTAAGTAGATCCAAAACCAAACAGCTTTCATTACCGGCGAGCCCGCCAGTGCGTCACCGCATACAAGTAAGTTCCCCGGCGAGACGCCAATTTCTTTGCATTCGGATTTAGCTACTTTGATTTATTCCAACCCACCTTTCAAAATTCTCCATTTCCAGATAAACCACGCTAGCATGGAGAATTAAAACTCCGTTACCGGCACACCTGCCGAAGGTCGGCTTGAACCAAAGGTAACTTTTAAATTTTACGTAGTTCACTGACAGCCAACATCTCCGCTCAAGATGCAACACTTACAAATTGTGCTCTGTTGCAGCCCAAAATCCACGTGGCATAGATGATCCTTCATTCAAATAGGAGCCATCCGTGGCACCAAAACATAAGGTAACCCGCATCTTTATGCGTGTGTTGTTTACCGTTACAAGTGGCTAGAGGACCAAAACTTTAATAAAATCCCCCTTTCCTCTTTTCATAAACAGTTCCCATGGACTACAATCACAGCGCCCTGATGAGAATCCTGTAAACAAGTTCCAGGATTCGAAACGCGTCGGCATTTTCTCTGTCACTAATGGCCAATATGACTGATGCATAAAATGGGCTTTCTTTCCTCAAGAATACATATTGATTGTGTTTGACGAGTCGAGGGTTGAATTTTGACAAAAAACTGTTTTCTCTCGCTCGCCCTATAATTGTGATTTGTTTCTGTGAACTGTTCTTTTTTCTGATTTTTGTTCATGACAATTCTTGTCCATGTATAGAGTGTGAATGTTTTTCCTTAATTGTGCAGTATTGTTTTTTCTGCACTGTATATATGCACAAATCACCTTTTGAATCGTATATGGCTAGATATGAGGTTGATGGCGATCTTATGTCTGTTGTTTGAAAACAATGAAGAGAATTGTCGCTAACTAAGGTATGACTCAAAGACATAAATCATTGTCGGGGTAAACTAATAAACTATTGTTTATCCACAATCAAGTGTTGTTTAACTTATAGTTTGGAGGCATAGGTAAATACATTTTGTTTCACTTCAGTGTGGCCCTACCTACCCTCCCTCCCATTGGGCCCAGCCACCTCTTTGTTTCTATATCCATGTCAGATTGGCATGGGTTCAATGCCACAGCTTCAGCAGCTTGGGGTTTCTTTCGCACAGGTGCAGTCTCTCCAATGATGGAGTTTGAAGGTACATTTAGGCACAAATACGATACAAGCAAGAATAGAAAAGAAACAGTTTTAGAGACACAGAAAAAAATGAATGCACTGTATACCACTTCTTTCTACTCTATTCCCATTATTTTATTTAAACTATTTCATTAAAAATTTAGGAAAAACAAACAGCTTAACCAAGCAGCAAGGCAAGCTTCTTGCATGTTAGGACACAGAACAGCCATCTTAGTTCTAGTGCGCAGAAGCAAAAGTTTCCCACCAAGCATGTCACGTAAGTGTGACAGATGCATGTGCAGTAGAACATCCCACGTAGAAGCAGCCATTTTAATCCAAGCGGATTATAGTTAGTTAAAGCAGATTGTTGAGCTTCTCCTAGATACCTAATACGTTGTGTAATGCAATATTAATATAACAAAACATGTTAGTTAGTACATTCATTTTATTTTCCAGAGGGTTGAATACAAGCAAGTCACTTTACATGTGCAACCCTGCTCCATCATCTCCATAAGTGAAGAACTGGTCAAGGACTGGAGGGACTTTGGGGTAATGGCTGAGCTAAGCAAAGCCACGTTGCTTGACTGAGTAGCTAAGTAAATCCAGAATGACGCAAGGCAACGCAAATCTCTGCCTTGCACCACTCTGAGTTAAGAAGCCATTACATGGGGAAGTGTGGGCGTCCCTATTCATCCACCCAAGGTTTTTGGTGCATTCCCACATTTAAAAAGGGCAGCAAACCACGGAAAGTGCCAAGATGCTAGCCATCCTAATGGGGGCATAACAAGGTGAAATATATTATTCATCCTTATTATTTCCTCATTTATATATAAAGGCTGCTGTGAAGCCAAAACAGTGGAAAGTGTGTCGAAGTTCAAAGGGCTACCAAACATGAAACTTACAAGACACATTAAATTTAATTTGAAGAATAACAAGTTCTGTCTCTCTAAATTATGGAATAGTAGTTAAAGAAATCATTGTGGATGCTTCGTAAATTATCTCTAGACTAATGTCTTTCTTTGAATTACAATGAATATCAGCCATATTTCGGTGGTGAACCATATGTCAAAGGTTCGTTCTTCAATGACCTTGGGAGTTATAATTTGAGTTTACGAGGAGGTTCAAGATTTAAAAGGACACATGAACATGCATGAAGATGATGATGACAACAAAAATGCACATTAACCATCAGCTCTTGTGGCCTGCTTGACTACTTCACGGAAGGGGAGCAAGCTTGTATGTAGAAATGATGGAGGGACTTAGCAGAATCCCTATTTAAACTGAAGCTTGGCATGTGAAGCGACATATTGCAAAGATGGGCCTGCCAAGCCTCCTTCTTGAGGCTGCCAGTGGTTCACCAGTTTCATGCAGCGGCCTGAGCTATCCATAAGCGAATCAGGTTTATGGTCGTCGTTTATGGGAGACAGAGGGAGAGTGACCCAAAGTTGCTAAGCAAACACACATTTGTCTGCGATAAGCCCTGCAATGTAAAGAGAGATACATTTATACTTATTGTCAATATAAACCTTGAAATCAAGCAAAGTCGCTCCTACTGTCAGTGATAAGCTCACTCAGCTAGTGGCCAGCAGAATTATAAGAAATATTGGAATCTTTAAAACTAAAAAAACAGATTAACTAAGTAAGGAAATGTGCCAACAGCGCCAAAGCCTAAGATATGCGCAATAAATAAAACGGGCTAGATTGAGACATGAACGTCCAAGAATATAGGTAAATTAAAATGGTCAAACAAAAGCTAATACAGCAAAAGTTTTAGCACAGTGTATAGCAACACTTTGCACAGCCACAAAAAAAATGCAAATTGATACAAAGCAGCGCAAACAGGGCCGGTCCTAGGCATGGGCGGTATGGGCAGCTGCAGGACTGGAGAACAGGTACATTTTTCATTTAACAGCAGAGTTATTAGCAAAATAGAAAATAAATAAATCAATTTTTTCCAAACGCAGGGGGCCTGACAAATAAATGTATAATGTATCCCGACGAGTCCCGACGTGATGAAAAGCGATGCGCGCACTCGCGTGGCGCAGGCAGTTAGGGAACTAGTCTCAACACAGTCACTGTGTGCATGCACACACCCCACCACTTAGCTTAGTAGTGGTGGTGCCTTTGTGGTGGTTGTGCCGTGCGCAGTTCGCAGTGTGCGGGCGGCTGGCCTTTCTCAGGGCCGCCCGCCGTCAATCTGGTAGAGCGCGAAAGTACTACCAATGACGGCCCTGGACATCATTTTGGCCAGCCCCCGCTCTGCAGTGACAGTGACGCTGCGCAGCATGCACGCCGTACGTGCTCCCTGGCCAGGAGAGGAGAGCAGGGTGGTGTGGAGTCGAGAGTTGGACGGTTCGGGGCCGGGCCGCGTTTTACTAAGTCTTAAGGTAAGAGAAAGACCTGAAGCAGCAGACAGACCTGAGGGCTCGGATTTGGGAGATGGTTTAAAAGGTAAGCATGGTATGGGACGGTAACTCCCAGGTTGCTATGTGTTGTTTTGCTATTGTCCTCACCTCTTTCTTTCAAAGCACTTTACTTTTATTTTATATAATAAAATAATGTACATCGCAGTAGCCGAATATTTTGTGTTTTATTTGTATTTTCAGCTATGTCTTTTCCTGCTGGTATGTTTTAGGGTACTGTTGTAACATGCGTTATGATCTGACAGTCAAGAGGACGGGAGATGCCCACTGTCACAAGACTGTGTGGCTCATACATCAGTTTTGAATGTTTTGACCCGCAGAGTATCTATTCAGTTCCCCATCATGCAGACTGTGATAGTCACAGTGTGTCCTGGGCACACAGGCATGCCTTTACACATGGCATTGCACAGTACAGTATTATGTGAAGAGAACTAGTGCACAACAGCCACAGCCTCACCCATAATGGCCCATGCTGGGATGGCTGTACCCAGGCAGGCAGGCTTAAAGCAGCTCGTTTATGTGCTGCAAGATGCCACCACCACTGTCAGACTGGGGACAGTGGGCACGGGTGGAACTGCAACACTGGGCCACACAGCGGTCCCAAGGAAACGTGAAAGGGAGTTGAGTCACAAAACATAAATAGTTAATATACTTGCGTCCATCTGAGGTGTGTTAAAAAGTGCTCGGTGTGCTCAAAGATGGTGAATCAGACGTGAAAAGTAAAAGAAAAGTTTCATTCACAAAAGTGTGAATATAAAAATGTTTGTTGGAAGGTGGAACATGTAGAAAGAGCTCCGTGCCCCAGGTGGTGATTCATGGGTGAAAATGTAACGCTCTATGGTGTGCATTCAAAAACGTGTCTAATGAGAGTTGACTGTTTACTGTATGTTGGTAGAGTTACTATTTCCTGCATAGCTATGTGAATACTATTTGAAATAAGTACCATGCCTTAATTTGTCCTCTAAGGCAACCATTGTCCTTGTCTTAACTTCAACTCACCCAGGTATCCCTGTGAGTCTTTTGGGCAGCCCTTGCTGTTCACATTATGACATTGAGTCACCGCACCTAAAGCAATTCCACATGCAAATATTACATTTAGTACCCAAACTGAGTACCTCTGCTCTCAAAAATCCAGTCTGGTAACTGGGCCACTTTTTTCTTTTTTAATGAGAATATTACATTAATTAGGAAGCACATTCCTCAGGCTTCCATAAAAACCCACTAGCCTCTGCATCTTCCAAAACTATTTCCTATTGTTCAAATGTATTGTAATTAAGTATGACAAAGAGCCAAGGGCTGAAAATACAGTCAACAGGTGCCTTGCCAATCCTGTAAAGCACATGCTTCCGGTCACAAAGTTAGTTTTGTAGGCCGAACCTCTTAAGAGACCTAGGATCTCAGAAGGCACCCCCAACCCTAGGACCCCTTTTCATTGTGCCAAAAGGACTGCTCAAAGGTCACTTCACATTGCGTAGTTTGGTCTTTTATCCCTTTTCAAAATGAACCCTTTTATACACTAAAAGTGAATCAGGAATAATGTTTCGCTGAGTGAATCAACTTCGGAGAGACTGGTCCCACATCACTCTTGCTCGTTTTTATTATATATTTTTCACAACTTTACTTCAGTTTCAATTTCATTGTGCTGCTTTCCCAATCAGGCTTTCTTTGCTTGTCCTGTGATATGTACTTTAGAGGCCTTTAAGGCACAGTTTCGGATTATTCTTGCGACACAATATGCAATTAGAGGGGCCTCACATCTTCCCTTTCGCCCAGGGACTCAGAAGGCCTAGGACTGGCACTGAGCGCAAAATATTGGTACAGTACTGTTTTTGGGGAAAGTAGCCTTAAAACGAGGCAAATAGTGCTTCAGGTTAACTTCAGGTTAACTTGTATCAATGGGACATCCCATGGCGGTAGATGGCCGTCCCTACAATACCACAGATGTCCTATCTGCTAAAATTCCTGGATTTGCGGGTGTCCAGAGGAGAGCAGCACACGCACGTTAGAGAAGCCCGGCTGCAGCAGCGGCCCTAGCGAAAGCTGTAAGCTGTAAGGAGTGGGATCTCGCGAGCCACCAGCCATATGCCACCAGCCACCTGTATTCTGCCGTGGGCTCCGAGGCCCTTGCCAACCCTGGTGCCGTGAACCGCGGCGAGTCTATGGATCCGCGGTTGCCGCTGGAGCCAAGAGCTGTAAGTGAGCAAGTGAGCCCAACACGAGTCATGCCCCTCCGTGAGATTGGAGCTGGAATTTCACGGTGGTGTTGAGAAGCGTGTAGCCTTAGCCACCAGGGAGGAGAAGGCGGCGGCGGCAGGGAGCGAACATTAACGTTCAGTGTACCTGTGACAGTAACGACAGGTGGCATGCATTCTGCATGCTCCCAAGCTGCTGAATGCCAAATCAGAGTGTAAAAAACTAGAGCGGAAATGGCGGATAGACTTCTGCCCTCAAACCAAGACCATTTACAAGGAAGCACAGAGAAAATACAAAATTAAACTGCGAGGAACAAAGGCGACACACTATAAAAACCGTATTGGGGAGGCAGAAAACTCCTCGAGAGAATTGTTCAAAATTTTCAAAGAGATCTCAGTGGTAGTATATACAAATACACCAGAAAACGACTCAGTCGAGGAATGTAACAGAATAGCCAACTACTTTGCAGGAAAGGTCAAAGATATCTATGCCACCTTCTCGGCAGCATGATATGTGGATGAGACTTTGAGGAAAAGGCGGGGGCAAGTAAGGTGGAGAACTGTCTAAAGGTCTTTTTGGTACCCCCTCCAGAGACACTAATCAACATCTGCCAGGGTATTAAATCTGGCTCCCCTCGGGACCCAGCACCTCCTCGGGTGTTGGGGAAAGCATCACGGTGCTGGAACCTTATATCAGGCATGTGCTTCTGGTCTCATTTACCTCCGGAACACTCCCGGATGACTGGAAGAAAGCGGGAGTTCTTCCCATTAAAAAGAAAGCCAATGTTAGCCATGAAGTTCTCGAAAACCTAAGACCTATCTCCTTCCTGACTTTGATTTGGCTTTAACTATGTACCCCCCTGACCTCTCCTGGCACTTTGGGTCATTCTCACTGGGTTACTCTCATGGACTTCTTTACTTTTTTTCTGTCCAGGCAGCCATTTTGCTGCTGCTCTCTGCCACTTTTTTCTCCTGACCCTGGCTCGCCATCTTGTCCGTTCCCTCGGCCTTTATCCTTCTCCCTCATTTGCCCCTTGACGATACTCAAATGTTTCTGATTTGCCTTTTCTCCATACCCCTGTATCCCTCCCACCCTCCCTACTCCCACCCAAATCTACTATTTGTATATATATATATATATATATATATATATATATATATATATATATATATATATATATATATATATATATATATATATATATATATATATATATATATATTTCACACGAAAAAATTATTTCCAGCACTCCGTTAGTTTTGAATTTTAGGGTTTATTGCAGTGCTCAAGTACAAGCCTACGCGTTTCGAACCTGATGGTTCCTTCTCACGGCGGCATAAACCGTTTATGCCGCCGTGAGAAGGAACCATCAGGTTCGAAACGCGTAGGCTTGTACTTGAGCACTGCAATAAACCCTAAAATTCAAAACTAACGGAGTGCTGGAAATAATTTTTTCGTGTGAAATACTAACACGAAGCCCTGTCCTGGCTTCGACTCCAGCACCAACCAGCTAAGCGCTCCCTCTGCGACAGGACAAATTGTGTTGAATATATATATATATATATAGAGATAGAGATAACTCTAATCATTAGTATATGCTGTAGACCATTGTACTCTCTGCCATTCCTATTGTTTATTTATTTGTATCACTTCCTTGAGTGACTCTCTTCCTTGTGTGACTTTAGAACTTGTACATTTGCAATTCTTTTCTGCTTGTATCTTTTATGTAACGCACGTGATCCTAAATCCTTGTGTATTGAAACTGGTTCTTATGTAAAGCGATTCACCTTCAGGTAAAGTTTGCGCTATATAAAATCGCATTAAATAAATAAAATAAATAAAAAAGGACTCAAACCTAGAAGCCCGACCTACAACAAAAGCAAGGCGGCAGCAAGAAGGAAGCAGATCTGATGAGCACCAGCACACCAGCCGCCTGAAGACCAACCAAAAGGAACAAGCAGCCAGAAACACAGATCCCACCTGGGCAGGAACCTGCAGGGGGAGAACCAGAGGTCAGAACTTCATGAAGCACAACCCCCCACCAAGAACGAGGCCAACAACAAGACCCCACCCAAGGATAAGCAAGTGTCAAACACTAGCAGACCCTGAACCAGACCAGGGAACTGCACAAAGAGTGGGGCGAGTCAAATCCACATAGCCACAGAGACCAGGAGAACACAAAGACCAAATAGGTCCAACAGGGAAGACTCCACCTCAAACAACACACACCAAGGATGGCTCCCACAACCACAAATCCAAGAGTCGACAGAAGGTAAAAAAGACAGAGCTGGAGAAGACCAAGCCACTTGATACCAAAGAGAAACCCAGGAACCCGTAAGGGAGAAAAACCTCCAACTGACCAACCCTCCAACCAACCAGCCCGGAAGAAAAAGGATAACACCAAGGAACACCCCAAGCGAGTCCAAAGACCAGCCACTAAAGGGCCAAGAAAAAAAACCATGACGGCCACAAAGCAAATGGAGACAAAAAAACAGCCACCAGCCCCAAAGCAAAAACGGCAGGAAATAAGAACCAAGTCGAGACCACAAGAACAGGATAGACTGGGTGGCCCACAGCCCAAGCGCAACCCCACAGACATCCCCACAGGCTCCGAGAATCCAGCCAACTAAAAAACAGACACACCAGCAAAGACAAGAGGCCACCAACACATGCCCCCACAGGTCCAGAACGAGCTGCACAGGGCCAACAGCCACAACTCCCAAACACCCAACCACTGAGGGCAGAGAGAAAGATGCTGGAACCAACCACAACCAGGCTACAAGGGAGGGAAAAAGTGTCAGGAATCTAGGATGAAAGCCGAGCAGCCCACACAGGCAAACCAACACCACGGCCAAGTCCACACCAGAGGAAAGCAGATGCATATAAGAGGTCATAGGAAAGGGGAAGGGGGCCAGCCCTAACTCCAGCAACACCAGCCACAGAATGTCCGACCACCAGGGTCCTGAAAGAACCACACCCAAGCTAGGCACAATGTAGCCAGGGAAAGGGAAACAAGAAAAGGGTTAAAGGCCGGCACCCAAAAGATAACACACAACGATTTGAGGCCCCAACTGCCTGAGTCAGATATCTCTTGAAGGCAAGGCCTCCCACCACAATCTTGAAGCCCCCGACCATGAGACACGGGCAGAGAAAGCACCAACCAGCCCAAGCCAATGAGCAACCAAACAGAGGCACATTGAGGCCACGACAAACAGAGGGAGAGCCAAGGCCCCACATGCACACCAGAAGATCCATTGTGACACCTCCACCCAAGGAACAACGAGCCCGGAGGGCACACAGCCACACACCCCACTGAGGGGGCAGAGACCGGAAGAAGGAACAGGCAGAAACTGGACCTAAAACAACACAGCAACAGCAGGGCCACCAAAATTCCATGATGACCAGGGACCAGAGACACCAAAGGCAGAAAACCAGCGTTGGATCCAACACACACCTGCTAGAGAAAACCAGCAGGAAAGTGCACAGGAACCCCAATGGACCAAGCCTAAATCGCAAGACCAAGCCCCAAGCGGAAAGAGTCAGGACCCTGCCATCACCACTGGGACCCAAACCTGGTCACAGATGCACCAGTGACCCAGCAGGCAGAAACCCTGCCACTGAAAACAGAGACCGCACAGCAGAAGCCAGGGACTCTATGACAAACAAAACACAAAAGCCCCGGACCCAAAGCAGCCCATAGCAGAAAGAAGGGGGAAGAACAACTGGAACACAGACACAAACCAGGGCCAAAAGACCCCCAACAGCACTGCCAACAAAACAACTGCCCCACCAGCCAGCCCACACGAGCCCCAAAGCCAGAACACAAGGGCAAAGCCAAAACTGGCCCAACTGCAACCAGGCTCATCAGGGGTACCCTAAGCACGGATCCAAGCTTCCCGCCACCAATGGGGCACTGCAAAACAAGGTCAGAGAAGAGACACAGCCCGACAAAGGGGAATAAATAGGGCCCCAAGCATGAGCAAAACCAGGAAAAGCAGTGAAAAAAGCTGGAGAAAACCCCAACACAGTACACATCTCTTGAGCTGGGGGTCTACAGCCCCCACTGTCCACCTCACCAACGCCCTCACCAGCCAGCCCAGTTGAGCACCATCAACCACAACACCTGGAAAGCAGGCAAATGACCATACCGGTCACCAGACACCCCAGGGGTACCAACAGCACAGCCGCTGTGAAGCCAGTCAGCGCGCCATGCAAGAGTAGAGGCCAAGGAATGCGAAAGCGAGCAAAGCAAAACAAAACAAAGCAAAGCACATGCAGTGATAATGGAACCAAAGAACACAAAAAAGATCAGAGGAAATAAACACTATGCGTTACTCACCCCAGGGGGCAAGCAGACACCATTCAACAACATCTGCATTGACAGCACCGCCATAAGCCAGCCCAGGAACGTCCCACCAGCCTCAACGCCTGCGATCTAGGACATCCAGTACCAAACTAGCCACCAGGCATTCCAGGGGCATCAACAGTACAGCCCATGAGAATCAATCCAGCCACTTCAGTGCATCTTCCACCGGCCCGGCCACCAGGAAGAAATCCTCACCTTAACCTGGTAATGATCTGGAGGACCGGCACACCAGCAGCAAAGGGATGGCCAGCAACTGGGAGGCACTCGAGACCAACCCCATCCAGGACACCCAAGCAGCCAGACGTGGATCTGAAGAAGGAGAACAGCATCCAGCACATTGTCCCATTTGTGTCAAAAGATAAAAAACAGAACAGGCTGAATTCTGGGTAATTACTGGTTAAGTACTCCTGGTGGGAGGGGGTGGAGTTAGGGGTCACAGCATTCTTTTTTCTGTCAGGGAGATGGTTATCTCTGATAGAGCGCGGGCTCACCCGTCCAACATACACATCTGGGCCCATGAATTGAAACAGGTTAACCTACACTCAATCAATTTAGATTTTACCATTCCGGATCTATTGTATTGTATATAACTTTATTCGATATACAATATCATAAAAGTATAAAAAACGTTTTAAAAAGGGTGAGTGAGAAAAACTTCTCCCAATTAAAAAACATTACTCAATATTTACAAAAGTGCAATATATAGCAACATCCATACATAATGTATGATGCATAATACATGTATTGACAGACAAATTGGTCATGTATTGGATAAGCAGTTAAAAATGGTTTATCATAAAAAGACGAGATGCACAACATTACAATGTGGTGATCGGCAGTTCCACAGCCTGAGCTTGAATCATCCTAGAAAATTTCCTCCTCCTCAGCCAGGCGCAGCCCAGGTATTTGGCCACCCCACAGATTAGGCTGGGGGTCGAAGTCTCCAATGACAAAATACGCTGCACCACCCTGTGGTCTCTACAAACCAGGTTAAAACAAACGGGTTTCAGCCATTTCCTCCTTGCCAGGCCATAAGCTGGACAGGCGAAGAGGAAATGAGCGACCAATTCCGTAGGGAAGGCACAGCCCGGGCACGCCAAATCGCTCTCCCTCAGGTGCCGCCAGCCTGCTCTGAAGTCGTTCAGTGGGAGGGTGCCAAACCTGAACTTCAGGTACAGGGCCCGATCTTTCGGGGACTCCATAAGATCTAGGAGAGATTCTAATTTGGACACAGGCTTAACGCTCAGGTAGATTTCTGTCAGTGTACCGCGGTTCTCGCTTCTTGCAGCGGCCGCGGCCACCCAATCTCAATAGGCCTTTTTTACAACTACTTTGGGCGGCGGGTTCTGACTCACCCAAGCTTCTCCCAGACCTATATCCTCCACTAGCTGTTTCAATTTGGATAGCCAATCTATCTTGTGGCCCACATCTAGTTCTATTAATTCAGTAAATGCAGTGACATAGTGGTATAACTCCGGGCACCTTCTAAGGCGTGTCCAAAACAATAAAGGGCGCAATCTTGCCACCTCGTTTATTGGATGTCTCCCCAAGTCATAGCGGAGCGGGACCAGTGGGGTCAATGGAGGGACCGAGACCAAGTCTCTAAAGAACTTGTTCTCTGATCTTACTAGATCTGTGACCTTCTCGAAACCCCACAGTTCCGCTCCGTAAAGTGATGAGGGCAAGGCCTTTCCCTCATAGACCCTAATGGCGGGGGCCACAGGTCGACTGTAGGAGAGGCGCTGGTGTTTAGAAATAGCCCCTGACACTCGCTTGTGATTGAGGAGCATTTTAGCCAGGTGCGAGGACCAAGTCAACCGACTATTAATCCTCACTCCTAAATGGTCAAAGGCCTCGACAAGTTCCAGGGGGGTATCATTTAATCTGATGTTATTTTTAAAGTTTTTTGATGGTGCCAGGGTCATTCATTTTGTTTTGGATGTATTTATAATCAAGCCTCTAGCATCACAAAACTGGGTGAAGCGGTCGAGTAGTTTTTGTAGCCCCATGGGGCTCTTTGAAATCAAGAGCGTGTCATCCTCAAAGAGCAGTGTGTTTTTTTTTCCCTGCCAGGGTTGGGGCATCGGCCCGTCCTCCTTCAAGTGGTCCACCACTCCATTGACGAATAGGGAGAACAGGGTCGGGCCATAACAGAGCCCTGGTGGACCCCTCTCTTGACCGCTATCCTCTCAGTCAGTTGACTCTCGTTACTCCACCTTACTCTAGCGTAATTCCCATCATGGAGCCTTTTAATGATTCAGGATCTATACCATTTGTCTTACCAATCCAAGTCATTGATACCTATAGTTTAAAAGGATCAAGGGAGTTAGCAAGAAAATAGGTAGTAAATAACATTTAGTATTTCATAAAATAACCACAAACTCGAGAAAAAAGTTTACGTTTTTTTATCTAAGTAAATCTTCAAAAGTTTTGAAAACCATGAAATCAATAATTTCTTGTTCTATTTAGAGTGATGTAGAATAAAACATACATATGCAAGTAATTTGGAAAGAAATATCATTAAGTATTCTGATGAAGGGTGGGTAGAGAAAAGGAAACAGTATAATGACAACCCCACACTTTATAGTTACCTAGAATGAAATAGTGACCAACCCTGGCCACGGGCTGATGACAAAGAACAAGAATCCCAAAGTGCAGGTGCCAGTGAGAAAGAACAGGTGCATATCAGAATCAGGACAGGTTACAAACCAATTTGGATCAGGACAAGACCACCACAGGCTAAGACCAGCACCACAGCTAAAGTTCAAACACCAGCGTTGTAAACACTCTCTGCAGCTAACAGTTGAACTCCGATTGGATCATCGAACTCCTTCCCAGAACCCCAATTGGGTTATCTAATCTTCTGACAGAGTGCTCCGCCAGCAACTCTGCTCTCGATCACCAATTGAGTGCATTGGGGCAGTGACAGGTCAGCTATTCGGACAAGTCAGACAATCTAACTAGCTAAGCCTACCATAGTTATACTATTTTCCAGGTCAGTGTACCACCCCCAAATGTTGCAAATGTGTGAATCCCACAATTTTATTGGACAAAGGACGAGGAGTAATCATCACACCATATTAATATGAGGTAACTAGTCGATCATGTATTCAAATGTTCCCTCCCATAACTACCTTCCCCTGTACTTTTATTCCGCCCGGTAGCGAAATGTAACAATAAGACATTAAACGAATTATTCAATTTCAGCTTCCTCTGGCAGGGTGAGGAGTTCACTCTTCTCATAGTTCTTGCCATCCATGTCAGATTGGCATGGGTTCAATGCCACAGCTTCAGTGGCTCAGGGTTTCTTTTTCACAGGCCCAATCTCTCCAAAGATGGAGTTCAGCAGTACATTTAGGCACAAATACGATACAAGCAAGAATAGAAAAGAAACAGTTTTAGAGACACAGAAGAAAATGAATGCACTGTATACCACTTCTTTCTACTCTATTCCCATTATTTTATTTAAACTATTTCATTAAAAATTTAGGAAAAACAAACAGCTTAACCAAGCAGCGAGGCAAGCTTCTTGCATGTTAGGACACAGAACAGCCATCTTAGTTCTAGTGCGCAGAAGCAAAAGTTTCCCACCAAGCATGTCACGTAAGTGTGACAGATGCATGTGCAGTAGAACATCCCACGTAGAAGCAGCCATTTTAATCCAAGTGGATTATAGTTAGTTAAAGCAGATTATTGAGCTTCTCCTAGATACCTAATACGTTGTGTAATGCAATATTAATATAACAAAACATGTTAGTTAGTACATTCATTTTATTTTCCAGAGGGTTGAATACAAGCAAGTCACTTTACATGTGCAACCCTGCTCCATCATCTCTATAAGTGAAGAACTGGTCAAGGACTGGAGGGACTTTGGGGTAATGGCTGAGCTAAGCAAAGCCACGTTGCTTGACTGAGTAGCTAAGTAAATCCAGAATGACGCAAGGCAATGCAAATCTCTGCCTTGCACCACTCTGAGTTAAGAAGCCATTACATGGGGAAGTGTGGGCGTCCCTATTCATCCACCCAAGGTTTTTGGTGCATTCCCACATTTAAAAAGGGCAGCAAACCACGGAAAGTGCCAAGATGCTAGCCATCCTAATGGGGGCATAACAAGGTGAAATATATTATTTATCCTTATTATTTCCTCATTTATATATAAAGGCTGCTGTGAAGCCAAAACAGTGGAAAGTGTGTCGAAGTTCAAAAGGCTACCAAACATGAAACTTACAAGACACATTAAATTTAATTTGAAGAATAACAAGTTCTGTCTCTCTAAATTATGGAATAGTAGTTAAAGAAATCATTGTGGATGCTTCGTAAATTATCTCTAGACTAATGTCTTTCTTTGAATTACAATGAATATCAGCCATATTTCGGTGGTGAACCATATGTCAAAGGTTCGTTCTTCAATGATCTTGGGAGTTATAATTTGAGTTTACGAGGAGGTTCAAGATTTAAAAGGACACATGAACATGCATGAAGAGATTTAGGATGATGACAAAAAAAATGCACATTAACCATCAGCTCTTGTGGCCTGGTTGACTACTTCACGGAAGGGGAGCAAGCTTGTATGTAGAAATGATGGAGGGACTTAGCAGAATCCCTATTTAAACTGAAGCTTGGCATGTGAAGCGACATATTGCAAAGATGGGCCTGCCAAGCCTGCTTCTTGAGGCTGCCAGTGGTTCACCAGTTTCATGCAGCGGCCTGAGCTATCCATAAGCGAATCAGGTTTATGGTTGTCGTTTATGGGAGACAGAGGGAGAGTGACCCAAAGTTGCTAAGCAAACACACATTTGTCTGCGATAAGTCCTGCAATGTAAAGAGAGATACATTTATACTTATTGTCAATATAAACGTTGAAATCAAGCAAAGTCGCTCCTACTGTCAGTGATAAGCTCACTCAGCTAGTGGCCAGCAGAATTAAAAAAAATATTGAAATCTTTAAAACAAAAAAAACAGATTAACTAAGTAAGGAAATGTGCCAACAGCGCTAAAGCCTAAGATATGCGCAATAAATAAAACGGGCTAGATTGAGACATGAACGTCCAAGAATATAGGTAAATTAAAATAGTCAAACAAAAGCTAATACAGCAAAAGCTTTAGCACAGTGTATAGCAACACTTTGCACAACCACAAAAAGTCATGCAAATTGATACAAAGCAGCGCAAACAGGGCCCGTCCTAGGCAAGGGCGGTATGGGCAGCTGCCCAGGGCCTCGCGCTCAGGGGGCCCGCCGCCGCTGGCCCTGCAGTAGACTGCAGAGCAGAGAGCAGGACTGGAGAACAGGTAAATATTTCATTTAGCAGCAGAGTTAATAGCAAAATACAAAATAAATCAATCAATTTTTTCCAAACGCAGGGGGCCTGACAACTAAATGTATAATGTATCCCGACGAGTCCCGACGTGATGAAAAGCGATGTGCGCACTCGCGTGGCGCAGGCAGTTAGGGAACTAGTCTCAATACAGTCACCGTGTGCATGCACGCACCCCACCACCTAGCTTAGTAGTGGTGGTGCCTTAGTGGTGGTGGTGCAGTGTGTAGTTCGCAGTGTGCGGGCGGCAGGCCTTTCCCAGGGCCGCCCCGCCGTCAATCTGGTAGAGCGCGAAAGCACTACCAATGACGGCCCTGAACATCATTTTGGCCAGCCCCCCCTCTGCAGTGACGGTGACGCTGCGCAGCATGCACGCCGTACGTGCTCCCTGGCCAGGAGAGGAGAGCAGGGTGGTGTGGAGTCGGGAGTCGGACGGTTCGGGGCCGGGCCACGTTTTACTACGTCTTAAGGTAAGATAAAGACCTGCAGCAGCAGACAGACCCGAGGGCTCGGATTTGGGAGATGGTTTAAAGGGTAAGCATGGTATGGGACGGTAACTCCCAGGTTGCTTTGTGTTGTTTTGCTATTGTCTTCCTCACCTCTGTCTTTCAAAGCACTTTACTTTTATTTTATATAATAAAATAATGTACATCGCAGTAGCCGAATATTTTGTATTTTATTTGTATTTTCAGCTATGTCTTTTCCTGCTGATATCTTTTAGGGTACTGTTGTAACATGCGTTATGATCTGACAGTCAAGAGGACGGGAGATGCCCACTGTCACAAGACTGTGTGGCTCATACATCAGTTTTGAATGTTTTGACCCGCAGAGTATCTATTCAGTTCCCCATCATGCAGACTGTGATAGTCACAGTGTGTCCTGGGCACACAGGCATGCCTTTACACATGGCATTGCACAGTCCAGTATTATGTGAAGAGAACTAGTGCACAACAGCCACAGCCTCACCCATAATGGCCCATGCTGGGATGGCTGTACCCAGGCAGGCAGGCTTAAAGCAGCTCGTTTATGTGCTGCAAGATGCCACCACCACTGTGAGACTGGGGACAGTGGGCACGGGTGGAACTGCAACACTGGGCCACACAGGGGTCCCAGGGAAACGTGAAAGAAAGTTGAGTCACAAAACATAAATAGTTAATATACTTGCGTCCTTCTGAGGTGTGTTAAAAAGTGCTCGGTGTGCTCAAAGATGGTGAATCAGACGGGAAAAGTAAAAAAAAGTTTCATTCATAAAAGTGTGAATATAAAAATGAAGGTGGAACATGTAGAAAGAGCTCCGTGCCCCAGGTGGTGATTCATGGGTGAAAATGTAACGCCCTATGGTGTATATTCAAAAACGTGTCTAATGAGAGTTGACTGTTTACTTTATGTTGGTAGATTTACTATTCCCTGCATAGCTATGTGAATACTATTTGAAATAAGTACCATGCCTTAATTTGTCCTCGAAGGCAACCACTGTCCTTGTCTTAACTTCAACTCACCCAGGTATCCCTGTGAGTCATTTAGGCAGCCCTTGCTGTTCACATTATGACATTGAGTCACCGCATCTAAAGCAATTCCACATGCAAATATTACATTTAGTACCCAAACTGAGTACCTCTGCTCTCAAAAATCCAGTCTGGTAACTGGGCCACTTTTTTCTTTTTTAATGAGAATATTACATTAAATAGGAAGCACATTCCTCAGGCTTCCATAAAAACCCAGCTGCCTCAGCATCTTCCAAAACTATTTCCTATTGTTCAAATGTATTGTAATTAGGTACGACAAAGACCCATGGGCTGAAAATACAGTCAACAGCTGCCTTGCCAATCATGTAAAGCACATGCTTCCGGTCACAAAGTTAGTTTTGTAGGCAGAACCTCTTAAGAGACCTAGGATCTCAGAAGGCACCCCCAACCCTAAGAGGCGGTGCCCTAGTCCCCTTTTCATCGTGCCAAAAGGACTGCTCAAAGGTCACTTCACATTGCGTAGTTTGGTCTTTTATCCCTTTAAAGTTTTCAAAATGAACCCTTTTATACACTAAAAGTGAATCAGGAATAATGTTTCGCTGAGTGAATCAACTTCGGAGAGACTGGTCCCACATCACTCTTGCTCGTTTTTATTATATATTTTTCACGACTTTACTTCAGTTTCAATTTCATTGCGCTGCTTTCCCAATCAGGCTTTCTTTGCTTGTCCTGTGATATGTACTTTAGAGGCCTTTAAGGCAAAGTTTCGGATTATTCTTACGACGCAATATGCAATTAGAGGGGCCTCACATCTTCTCTTTCGCCCAGGGTCTCAGAAGGCCTAGGACTGCACTGAGCACAAAATATTGGTAAGGTACTGTTTTTGGGGAAAGTAGCCTTAAAACAAGGCAAATAGTGCTTCAGGTTAACTTGTATCAATGGGACATCCCATGGGTGGTAGATGGCCGTCCCTACAATACCACCGATGTCCTATCTGCTAAAATTCCTGGTTTTGCGAGTGTCCAGAGGAGAGCAGCACACGCACGTTAGAGAAGCCCGGCTGCAGCAGCGGCTGTAGCGGAAGCTGTAAGCCGTGGGATCTCGCGAGCCACCAGCCATCTGCCACCAGCCACCTGTATTCTGCCGTGGGCTCCGAGGCCCTTGTCAACCCTGGTGCCATGAACCGCGGCGAGTCTATGGAGCCGCGGTTGCTGCTGGAGCCAAGAGCTGCAAGTGAGCAAGTGAGCCCAACACGAGTCATGCCCCTCCGTGAGATTGGAGCTGGAATTTCATGGTGGTGTTGAGAAGCGTGTAGCCTTAGCTGCCAGGGAGAAGAAGGCGGTGGCGGCAGGGAGCGAACATTAACGTTCAGTGTACCTGTGGCAGTAACGACAGGTGGCATGCATTTGGGTTGAGCGCGGAGGTCTTTTCCTGCACTTCCCGCGTTTGCAGCGGCTGCTCCTCCCATTCGGCATCAGCAGCGGCGGCACTAACGTGGGAGGCAAAGCAGTGGATGCCCGGAGCTGTGTGCCTGGAACTGAGGCATTCGATCATCATTTGAGGCATTCAACCATTGTTTGAGCGATTGAGACATGTGGCGTCTCCACCACGAGAGGGTTTCTATAGGACAAGAGCAGCGAAGTAAGGTGAGTCAGTTTGACGCACTGCCACCCTACTGCCTCCCCATCTCGCCACATCACCCCTGACCCTTGATTCCTTCTATATCACTAAATTACCCACACAGAAGCACAGAAGTGCAGAAAGTTCAGTACAGAAGTAGTGCTTATTGAAACTGATAGCGCTAAATACCCCCCCCCCCCCCCCCCCCGAACGGCAGGGGAATGCGAACGAATGCGGAGGGGAGGTAGCGACCTAGGGGCGGAGAGCAGTGAGGAAAGTTGTAAGAAGGGTCGCTCACAATAGCTTTCTCCGACCCAATCTGACTCAATTAAATCCAGTAACGAACCAGTAACGAATCAATAACTAGACCAAGCATTCTGCATCAACTTTTACACTATTGCTAGCTTGATCTTGGTTTAGACAGTTTAGGCAAAAGACCCAGGGGGCCCCTGTAGTCACCACCGGTCAATTGCTTTAAAGGAACTAACCATCCTCCCATGCACGCCTGTTTGTGCCAATAGCGTCGGTCAAAACCTTAAACAAGAACGGCACACAACGTAACCCATATTACCAAGGCACAAGACGGCACATTGAGGAGTAGGTGACAGCTAAACTCTCACTGTGACGAGAAACCATGCGGACAAGGAATGCAGGCCTTTTACAAGCCCACCCTAACCATTGCCCTCACAAATCAGCACGTCGCCAAAAGGCTAGGATGTTATACCCTGTGGGCAAAGATAACATAAGATACGACACAACCCTACAAGACAAGACTACACATGATGGGAAACAAGTGGGAGAACAAAGAACAAACTCCCCTTTAACTTCTGAGTCTGGGTCAGTCTCCAGGTCGTAAGCCACAAAGACAAAAATAAGCTCAAATGGGGCCATCGGCTCATCAGGAACTCCGTGCCACCTCTATGAAAAAGACAGTATAGTCTGTATTAAATGCACAAATACAAACATTAGCTGCAATACTTGCAACAGCAATAGCCCTAATGGCTCCAACGATATCAGGAAATACTTTCAACAACAACCAAAACAAAACAAACTGCTTGATCATGGAAAATCAACTGATACATCTCTCGTCGCCTGAAGGCCGGACACTTACTGCTTTAATGCCAATACCAACACCCCATCAGTTGTTCCTCTATCTCCAAAAGTTCTGATCGTCAAGGGTAAGACAAAACAAACTGGGGAATTTTCAATTGACCACAACCAGATCAGAGCTAACGACTTAGGAAGGAACACAGTGGTGTTTAAAAAGCTACCCAATGACCTTCCAGAACCACAACTTAATACGGCCTTAGAAGGTAGTGATACAAACAAAGAATCCTACCCCCTAACAGAAAATCCCGCTATCCCTAAGATCAACTGTATACCCTCAGAACCTCGATCAGGCTCCCCGGCAGCTCCACTTACCCATCGAAACGAGGGATGAAGAAGATGACGTATTATTCCAACAAAACAAGCTCCCTGTTGTAGGGCTGGAGGAGAGCACAATAAATTTGAACCCACATTTTCCGCTCTGAGAATCCAGCTTGGCCTCACAAAGAATAGAAAACCATCTTGTATTAATCACTGAGGCCTTGATATCTATGGGAAATGCTGCCTTAATGCACGCTGACAAATTAGACATTCAAATTAACATTTTGCAGTCCGTAGCCAGCTCAATTTCTGGAGTGGATTCAAAACTGGAACATCTAAATTCCTTAAAATGCAGAGCGCAGGCAGATACAGAAGTAACAATTAAACCTTTAGATTGTGGGTGCTCCCCGATATTGCAGTCCTTAGAAAAACTTCCGGAAATAATGAACACCTTAGTTACGGATCTCAAGTACGAGGTAAATAGAAGGAAAAGCAATACTTCGCGCTGCTCCCCCCAAAAACCACTGCAGAGAACAGGGATAAAGACCCCACACAAGGGGACAAAGATCATGTCCCCAACTTTAAGGTTAGTTGGAGAATCGACAAACAAATCGATAATTACTAATTCTCAGCCTACTTTGCATCTAAACCAATGCTCAAAGGTCACCCAGAAAAGCCTAGAGCAAACCTAAGAAACTGTTTGCAACAGCACCAACGAAAGAAAATGTCCATCGAATGCCAACCTTCTGATCCCAAATCCAAATTTACACGCATCTTCACAATCTCATTCAACAACTAATAATAACAGTTCTGGCAAACCGGACAATTTAAATCCATCTCCCTCAGTACGGCAATCCTTGTCAAGGAAAAATAAGAAAAAACTGAAAAAGGTAAATAAAATAAAAAAAGACAAAAGCTATGCAAAAGGGAAAATTGAGCACTGGTTCGCACCAGCAAACAAGGATAACAGAGTGGCAAGCAGTGAGGACCAGGAGGGTCGGGGCTCAACCCTTATTGAACACACAAGAGAAATACAAGCACAAACACACCAAATAACAACCACGGCATGTGCTCCAAGTGAATACTTGCTTAAAGCTTCAATTCAAAGATCTCCTTTGTCACGTAGCATCTCGAAGCATGAACAGGGCATACAGGTCAATGGTCTTGAGAATGAAAACAGGAAAAAAATTGACACAATGGAAAAATATGCCCATAAGGGCCAACATTTGGAACTTACATCTATCTCGCAAAGGGAACAAATTGCTACTCAAGCTAGCAATAATGAGGGCCGACTCAAGGGGGACCAAAACATTGCCTCTTAGTTTGACCCGAACACTTACACCATAAAGACAATCATGATCGACGAAGGATGGGTCCCATGGGATAACCTTACTTGGAACCTAAACTTAAACGTGCCCCTTGTTACCCCAATGGCGCCCTTTGTCTCGCTTAATCCTGCTATCCCTAAGATCAACTGTATACCCTCAGAACCTCGATCAGGCTTGGACCATGAGCTCGAAAATCCAAAAGTATTCCTATATCAAGAATATATCACGCAAGGGAGCTGGGACATCCTCAATAGAGGGAACCTCATGAAACTCTGCAAAAACATTCCTGGCCTGGAGAATATAAAAACAACAGATATAAAGGAGGTGGCATTTCTTGGCCCAGCGAACAAAAAGAAACAACTGAGATAACCTTTGCAAATTCCAACATGGCAAAGGCTCTGAAGGGATACAAAATACAACTGGATGGTTGGGGAATTAAAATTAAACCCCCCTAGCAATGAAATATCTGGAAATCTTGAAAGATATAAAAAGCAAACAGGGTAACGATGATCTGAGGGATAGGAAAAATATGTATACTACTCATTCAATCCTCCCCCCCATTGGATCCATCCTATATGGATCATTAGGAGGCACACAGCCAATACAGCTGAGTACCTACTCAATTCAAATTTCTAAATACACTGAAGGAGGCAAACGATCCTGCTGAATGACGGGTCATGGCCACAAAGACTGGTCTTAGCTGGCCCAGGCCTTAAATCTCACTCCCTAATATCAATAGTGCCAACTCATTAAATAATACGCTGCTAACAATAAATATTACCTTGGGCAACATCAGGTGCAAAGAGCCTCTTTCATGCATCATTAGCACCAACCAACAGTCTGGCAACTATTCACGTCAAGTAATTCCTAAAATTGGCTGCGCTCCCCACAAAAACCCACAAATACTCCAGTAATCAACATACTGTCTTGGAATGTCGCAGGAATACACAAAGCCTGGCAAAGTCCAAGCGCAGTAGCACTTATGGTAGGAGCGTACATAATTTGTGTACAGGAAACATGGGCCACTTCCTCCACACCATTATCGAACTTTGCTGAATATTTTATACCTGCAAAAAAGGTTAACATCTTTGGGAGACCGTCGGGCGGCATCTCAACTTATATTAAGCACGCATTAAAAGTAAACTTCACAATATTAAGGAACACTTCAGGAATGTTATTAGCTGGAATTTTGGAAGGCCTTATAACGACTAAGGGCCCGACTTCAATTCTCCTCATTAACATCTACTATAATCGTCATGGGTAAAACTCAAAAAACAAACTGATCAATCTATCAAAAGAGATCGAAGCCCTACAGCTACGACATGCAGGTATGGACTCAATCATATTGGGCGATTTAAATCTGCACGATATAGGGAATTTAACCGATGAATGCCACAATAATTCGAGTACTAAAATATTTAATGCCCTAATGCGAGCCTACAAATTGGCAACAACACATCAGATCACCATAAAAAACAACGTAACAGCATCAATACCGCCTACCTTTAACAACCAGACAACAGTAGACTTTGTGTTACTGAGTGAACGCCTACAAAGCCACATGTTAAGTTATACTGTTCAACCTAGGTCCGACAGCGACCATGCCGCTCTCATATTAGAACTTTCCTTGAGTGCGAAATCTAGACACACCCTCCACTCTATTGGAGCTACAAATGGAGACGAACAACATAGACTCCTAAAAAGAATCAAATGGGGTCCTCTCCTGACCTACAAGTTTGCTGCATGGAAATTGTCTTGGAAAGGTTGGCAGGTCGCCCGTAATGACCATGAAAGAATTGGGAAATGGGGCGTTCTCGCATACGACTTGGCCTACCAACTTCGTGAGAACATCAATCAAAGAGATTATGACAACTCCAAATACAAATTGGGATTCCAGCCCAAAAAAAAAAATCTTAAAAAATTCTTAATTCCAAACGCAGAGCCTATCGGGCAAGCAGATCGGTAACTGCAAAAAACGAGCTAAAAGAGGTGACGAAGGCACACGCAAAAGTTGTTTGGTAGGTGAAACGGGAAGCAACCAAGCAAAAATGGCTGAAAATCTTTGAATTGCTTGCCCCTAGTAAGACCCAATAATTTTGGCAATATATAAACAAGCTCAGCAATGGGCAGTGTAATAGAGAAAATCCACTTCATGCAAAAACCTGGGTAGCCCACGTAAAAACTCTCTATACTAATGACTTAGAGCAAAACCCAACCTTAAGAACATCTCCCGATAAACATCTAATTGATAAACCAACTGAATCCATGGCCTGCCTTGTGAACATCACACCTACTGAAAGAAAAACACTAAGAGCAATCCTGAAAAAAATACGCCCCAACGGGGCACCGGGACTGAACGGGCTACCAGACTTGCTCTTTAGGGAGGATACAGACTTTTGGACCGCGAACCAGGGTCAGTTTTACGCAGAGTGCAGACTCCTTATGGATGTCCCAGACTCCTGGAGGGGATCCCTGTTACATACTATCTACAAAAAAGGAGTAACCACAGATCCTAAGAACTATCGTATGATATCCTTATTGGATGTGGAGGGCAAGGCATATGTGAGCTCTCTCCTCATGGAATTAGCACATTGAGTCATCAAGGAGAATTTGCTCCCCTTTTACCAAACAGGGTTCCGTCCGGAAGGCTCAACCATAGACAACATTATAGCCCTTTCGTATATTATACAACAAACAATGATTCAAGGCACCCAGCCTCTTTTTGCCTGCTTTATAGATTATACAGCGGCTTTTGATGGCATTGATCGGAATATCTTATGGAGTAAATTGGTGAATTGGAACATCTGTCCGAAACTTCTACAAGCTATCAGATCACTGTATACTCAGACATGGGTAAGAGTCAAACTCTCATGTGACTCAGCCACAAAAAAAATCAGTACAGACTATGTCTTAAAGCTGGGATGTGTCCTTGCCCCGATTCTTTTCAACTTATATACAGCTGACCTGGGCAAGGCACTGCAGGGATCTAACCTGGTGACGCCTAGGATTGCGGGAACCAGACTCCAATTAATCCAGTATGCAGATGACCTAGTCCTTTTGGACCACACCAAAGTTGGTCTTCAGAAAGGTTTAACAGCACTAGCAGTTTACAACGCCAAAAACAAACTGGTTGCAAACCCAGAAAAATCTAAAATACTGATTTTTGGCCGCTACCCAAAAAAGAAGCTAATAAAATGGAGACTGGGACCACTTACGTTATCTAGCACACAAGCATACAACTATCTTGGAGTATGGCTCAGCAAACTGGTCGTCCACAGGTCCATCAAACTAAGCTCCTGCAGAAAGCCAAAATGGTAACTTACGCCATCTGCAAACTTAATGCGACCTTGGAAAGCCCAACTGCCGTGGCCATTCAACGGGTTCTGAAAGCAAAACTATTACCCTCCCTCAATTACGGTATACAAGCCTTCGCTGGCAAATTGGGTCAAGATCTCAAAAAGATCAACTGCGCAGCTTATAAAAAGCTATTTTTGTCTTCCATCCTGCACAAGGAACACTTTAATTCGCTTAGAATTCCATCTCAGCCGGCAATCCTTGGAAGAACTGGCAAACAAGGCAAAATAATATTACTTAACAACCACAGCTCCGGAGAACTCGATGAAGCAAGTAATAAACAAAATATTTACCAAATCAGGTAACCCATGGTCAGCCAGCCTAACCCTGGCCGAAGAGCATCTGAGTTTAGCAATACAAAATTGGAACCCTAACGTAACAAAATATACAGCCATAAAATCAATTATGAAAAAGCAAGTAAGAACCTGCTCAAGAAAACTGGGCATTGAAGCATTGACGGTCAGAGGCTTCCATGAGTCTCAAAGCTCTCCCCATATTTTAAATGGCCACAAACCACATCTTGTACAGTCGTTGGGTAGGCAAGCCCTACAAAGGATCCTGGCTGCAAGACTTAATGTGCTCCCCTTATAACAACTGTATCCTGCTGTCAAAGTTGGCCCAGCTATCATGGAATGTCGCCTCTGTCATTATAAACGCGAAACTATAGCGCACATTCTCTTATGCTGCCCTGCACTGCTATCAGCCCGTCAAATTCATCTAAAGCCCATTCTTCTTCAGTTAGGTGTACGGACGGTAAAATAGGCAGTTTTTCAATTATACTTGTTGAACACGGTGAAGCACATGGCCAACTTTCCTAAATGCATTTACTCTGCGCTAACAGCACTAATGTACAAGACAACCATGGCATAAAGTGACTTTTTACCTGGGGGAAGCTTTCATGTAGCATAAGCTTTCTTTTTAAATTTTTTTTATTTATTAGCCATTTTTTCCCCATTTATGGGTATGAAGCACAGAACAACATAAATTTAATCAAATAGCAAATCACAAATGAGACAAGCAAAAATAATATATGATACATCCCATTGTGCCTTCATGTTTTTTCTCCTATGATACAAGTGCATGTTCTCACACCTTGAATTAAACATAAAAAAAGGCTAAAAATCATTATTCTCATCCTTCCATCTTGTTATCGGTTCCCAAATTTTTAGTCCCACCTTCCTCCCATTCTTTCCTTTTCTTGCATATATTGCCTTTTCCAAACTATATATCCTGAGTATTCTGGCTAACCACTGTTGATATGTCGGTGTGAATGGCTCTAACCAAGCTGTGGCAATACATAATCTCAATACTGCCATAGCCACAAAAACAAAGTACCCGCCTTCCCTCTGAAAGCCATCCGCATTCACACCCTACATTATTATTGACGGTGTTAGGGTAATCGGTATTTCTAATGCCCTTTGTATAAATGTCTCGATCCCCTTCAGTAGCGTGCACAACTGGTAACATGTTGCAAATATGTGAACAATATCAGCCTGAAAACCTCCACATCTTGGGCAGTTAATAACTGTTAAGCCCCCCCATTGCGCTAATTTTGCCGGGGTATAGTACAATCGGTATAGTGTTTTATAGTGTTGCGCCTGGAGAGCTGCAGAGCACAAAATGTTCTTACCCATGTCTAGTGAGATTTTGAAGCAATCTTTTTCTACCTCTAGTTTGTCTGCCCATGTGTCCCCCCATTTCTCCAAATCGTCCTGCTTAGTTTCTATTAATTCATAGTAAAACCTCTTGATTGTGCAATTTACCCCGCCCTGTGCTACCTCCATTAGTGAGTTTTTAGCGAACCCCGCGGGCCTGCATATTTTGTCTGCCAGAAAACTTCTTACTAGTAGGTATTTAAAAAACTGTCTTGCTTCCACTGTATTTTAACCGGATCTCAGAAAATTGCATTATTCCCTGCGTATCCCTAATGTCACCAATTTTTGTGATTCCCTTTCTGCTCCACTCTTTAAAAACCGCATCCGCAAAAATATCTTGTGGAAGTACTGGGTTACTGATCATTCTCGTGTACCTGTTGTATTTCTCTAACCCATATCTTTTGCAGAAAGCCTTCGAGATATTATATGCCGAAATAATCGTTTTAAAGCGTGTTCTCTTGAAGTAACTCGAATCAGGTTGCTTCAGTAACACATTTTCCGCCTCTCCTCCCAGTGCCAGAGCATATATTGCTATAGTTCCTAAGTCATCCTCCCCTTCTGCCTCTGCGCCACCTATCAACCCCGCCATATACTGCAGGGCAGCCGCCCAATAATGTAGCTTTAAGTCTGGTAGTGCCCAGCCACCCCGATCTCTTGGGAGTACCATAAATCGAAGTACCCTTCTAGTTTTTCCTTTAGACCAAATTAATATGTTGATCATACTTTCTAAATTCTTAAACCAACTGTTTTTGAAGAACAACGGGATTGCCCTGAATATATACAAGAATTTTGGGAGAACCAACATCTTTATAATGTTAGTATGACCTACTATGGATAAGTGCAGATTATGTAGCCTGTCTAAATCCCTTTTCACTTTGATGAATATAGGGGTTATATTTAATTCCACCAGATTATCTAGATCTGATGTGACTGTAATCCCTAAGTATGTGCCTGATTGCACCACCTGACGATCCTGACACATCACCTTTTTATTCTTAATAATTTTTGTCTTTAAGGAGTAACCTGACACCCTTCCAAAGTTTTGTGACTCCAGTTCCACATATGGTATGGCCTCCGTGGGTTTTGGTGTAAGAACCGCCACATCATCAGCATATGCAAGTATCTTACACTCCCCCCTATATGTAATTAATGGAGCGATGTTCTAATTTGTTGCCATTCTACGAATCAGAGGGTCCAGATACATAGCGAAGAGCAGGGGGGAGCACGGACATCCCTGCCTTGTTCCCCGCTTGATTTGTACTGGCAAAGTTACTCATGCATTTACCCTAATAGCTGCAACCGAGGCTCTATAAAGTGCTCTTATCGCCTTAACGAAACCCTCCCCAAACCCTGCCCTAGTTAAAACACACCATAGATAGTCCCAGGAGACCCGATCAAATGCTTTCTCAGCATCTAAGAGCATTGCCGCCATCGGGCCCCCTGTGACATCCATGGTGTCAAATAAAGTAATTAACTTTCGTGTATGATGAGTAGTTTCCCTCCCTGGTATAAAACCGTGTTGATTGCTACTAACTAATGTACCTATGACCCTTGCAAATCTTATTGCCAGCGCCTTTGAATAGACCTTTGTGTCCCATTCATTAACGTTATCGGTCTGTACGAACCGGGTTCATTAGGTGGTTTCCCCTTCTTTAGTATATTAACTATTTACTAGCCTGGTATAGATGCCCCCATCTGTGCTTGCTGTATTGTATTAATTAGATCTTTACCCAGTGCATTCCAAAATACCTTAATAAATTCTAATGGTATTTGATCCGGTCCCGATGCCTTTCCAGATGGGAGGCTCATCATAGCCTCTTTTATCTTCTCTGGTTCTAGAGGGGAATCCAATGTCTGTCGTTCGTGCTCGCCTAAAGTCACCAGGGGGATATTCTGTCAATATTCCGCTATTTCCCCAAGGTCCTTCCCTTGCTGTTTATTGTATAAATCTGGGTAAAATTGCCTACATACTTCCCTGACCCCTTGGGTGTCCGTAACTAAGTTCCCTGGCCTATCCTTAATTTCCCTTACCTCCCCTCCCCTATCGCAGCCTTTTGTCTTGCCCGTACCGCTAAAGTACGCCCCACAATTTCACTAGCCTCATGACATTTTTCTCTATTTGCCGTATATGTCTTTGCAGCTTTAACCGCTATGTCCTGTTCAGCATCCATTTTTGCCTTCGCTAATTTAGTGAGAGCCTGCTCCAGTGATCTACCTGCTGCAGCGCTTTCACTCAACTCGCCCTCAGCTTGTAGCAGGGCGTTGTTTAGGGCCAGGTTTCTCAACTGTTCCTGCTTTTGTTTATTAACATTGTAATTCAGTGTTTCTCCCCGCACTCCCGCCTTGAGGCTATCCCAGACTGCTGCACTACCGCTATTTACCTCCAAAAATCCTTCAATCCACTGCTTCATGTGCTGAATGTAGTTCTCATCTTCCAAAAGTCCTCTCTCAAAAGTCCATGCTATCCCCCCACTATTAGTTGATACCCATGGTACACTTAGAAATAATGGATTATGGTCGGAGAGCAAACGTGGTACCCTCTCAATTTTAGCTGCAGACAGGCAAGCACTGGAAATCAAGAAATAGTCTAGTCGCACACTCACCCTATGCGGCGCTGAATAATAGGTATATCCCTTTTCCCCCAGCTTCAGGCTATCCCAGACATCTATTAAGGCATTATTTCTTGCAAGGGTACGGACTGCTTGAAAAACCCTCCTTTTCCTGCCTTGATAAACAAAACGCGATCTTGCCCCCAAACCTATTCCACCCCCCAATTAATATTAAGATCACCTGCCAAAACAATACGAGGGGCCCAGGTGGCTAACTCAACATCCAGGAATTCACAAATCTCTGGGTAATCCCCGGTTGACATATAGACTGAACCAAGAGTAATCCATTCCCCACCAATCAGGCACTCTACAAGGGCCCACCTACCCCATATATCCTCTAAATTGTTCCTGGTGGCAATACCCCTGCCTCTGGATAATATAGCCACACCCCTGTTTCTAGCGCCTTGTTTTGAGGAGGCTAGAACCGTAAACCCCAACTGGTCCAATAAATATATTTCTGTTGCCATTATATGTGTTTCCTGGAGAAGCAGAAAATCAACCCTCATCTTCAATAAAATGGAGACTTTTTGCCTCTTCTGCCTATCGTTTAAACCACAAACATTCCATGTCAGGATACGAATACCCATTAGAATACATCTAGTGACTGACCTAACCACTTTAACCTACAAATTGTGCTTGAAAAATTCAAAAGAAGGTGTGCATTCATGACTTGCTTCCTAACTGCAAACCTTTGTTCTTTTTTGTATTTTATGTGTTTTATGTGTTTTATCCCTGTGCTGTGCCCCTTACCCCCCCCTGGGATCCCACCCTGCCGAGCCCCCCCTTACAGGCAAATAGGTCAATGCAGACCTATGTGTGACAACTGTGACCCTGGATTTGTCGTTCCCCCACTCCTCTCCCTGAACTTATTCCTCCGTCTTCATAATGCCGTAACACCTTATTCTTATTACAGGAGTCTTACATTTCCTATTGTTGTGTCTTTCGGTTCCCTTGCGCTACCAAGGCCATCGTACCAGACTGGGCTTTATTCTCTTTTAACCATACCACATATTCTTGAGCCTTAATCTCTGAGTAAAACAACTTAAACTGGTCATTCCTAACCACTTTAAGGCGGCTGGGGAACATTAAATATGCCTCACACCCTACATTGCGAAATGGAGTTATAAGCTCCCTCATGCGCCATCTTCTCTCCACTGTGGTGTGGCAGAAGTCAGGCCTTGCAAAAATCTCTACATCTTCATAGCGACATTTGGCCTGTGGCTTAGCTTTTTCCATAATCTCTTCTCTTAGCAAACAATTTCCTACATATATCAGTATAGCTCTTGGCTTCTCTATAGTGTTGCCTTTTCTTTGAGCGAAAAGGAATCTATGAGTGCGCTGGACTTCAGCTACCCAATCCCACCCCACAATTTCTGGTAATGCTCCTCTAAGTAATTTAATAACATAAGCCCGGACATCCTGCCCTTCCTTCCCTTCTGCCACACCCAAGAGTCTTATATTATTCCTCCTTTGACGATTCTCGAAATCTTCGAGCTTCCAGAGAACATCTGTCATAGTCTTTTCTTGATTCTGCTTGAAGTCCTGCCATTTCCCGGTTTCGTCCTCCAATTTCCCGGTCCTTTCCTCCACTTCTGAGACCCTACCCACCAAATCTGAGTATAGCTTATTCATTTTCCGCAGGGACCCCTGTATCTTCTTACTTTCTTGCCTTGCTCTACGGGTCTCAGATCTGGCCTCCCCCTGCATCTGCTTCAGAGTCAAAAACATTAAGTCAAACCCCTAGGCCTGTCCTTGACTCTGTCCTTGACTCTGCGCCCCTCGTTGTGGATTTATCCCCACCCCCTCTTGGTATAGCTGTGACGTCGCTCATAGTCCCAATCCAATCTCTTTACCACCTCTGGCTGAGGGGGGCTTACAGTGACTTTCGATCTACTTCGCTGCCTATTTGTGGGGTATCTTGCCTTTCGCCGGGGGGAGGGTTAGTGGACTGTGCCCCATTCCACTTCCGAAGTGTCTGAGTCTGAACCTGTTGAGCCTGTTAAACTTGTTGATGCCGAGTCACTTTCAGCCCCTGCCGATACTGAGCCTGTTTCAGAGCCTATTTCAGAGCCCCCTTCTTCCCTTTCATCCTCGGCTTCACCTTCACCTTCATTAAGCGAAAAAAAACAGTCATCACTGGGTGAGCCGGGGACTATAACATTGTCGTAGGATTCAGATACTCTTTCCGTGGCATTTCCAGTGTTGTGCAACGCACTCCGTAAGTCCAAACTCCCCCCCCCAGCAGCCTGCTCCTTTACATTCAATACAGCAGTTAAATTCTGTGTGTCTATATCAGTCCCCGTTATCCCAGCTGCCCCCGCTGCTCCTTCACCCCCATTCTCGAAGCCTTCTTTATCAGGTACTTTGTGAGGAGTTGGTGTCCCTTCCGAATTCCCCACTCCTGGCTGTTGTGTAGCGACAGGGTTTTCGACTTGCGATACCTGCTGATCTTGTACTCTTTCACTTACTTGTGCCAGCGAGGGAGACTCACCCGTAGATGCGGGGGCCTGACTTTCTCCTTCTGTCATGAGCTTCTGCACCGCTTGCACGCATATACTGTCTGCCTCTGTAGCCTCTGCAACCTGCCACGGGACCTCCGTGATCTGTGATTCGGCGTCTTCCACCATCCCCTGCGCTCCCGTCACTCACTCAGCTGATCCTGAAACTGAAGACGGCAGGGGAGACCGCACAATCGCTGTTGTCAGAGCGGGCACGGGGGAGAACGCCTCCAACAAGGTAGGCTGCCACAGAGCTTCCTGTTCGTTGCTCCGTATGTTTGCATTTCGTCTTTTTACTCCCGATATCTTTCTCCTCTTGATTACCCTTCTTCTCCTTCTCCTTCGTTTTTCCGATGCTGTCCGGACATTTTAGGCTATCAACATCCCTTGATGTGTATTTTAGTGCAGTTCTCTCCTCCAGTCTACGGGAATGTATTTTAGCCCTCAGGTTGGCTGCTGGGGCGCCCGGATCACTTGATGCTCTTTTCTCCTTCTCCTCTCTTTGCTCTTTCTGATCCTTAACTGTTTTCTGTATTTTTGGGGCCATTGTGTGCCTGAAATTATACCAGCACTGCTTACTCCGACAGCTTATTGCCTCCAAAAGCCTCAGAATACGAGACTGGCTCCCTTCAGCCGAAGCAAACAAACCGGGTGAGACCAGCGATATATCCACCCTGATAAGGTGGGGTATCTGTAGCGTCCGCTCCAACACATCAATCACCCATAGCATAGTTCACTGACTTTTGTTAATAAGATTAATAACTCCAGTTCAAATCCACTAGTACTCCAGGCAGGAACTCCACATCAGCCCCCCCAAGACCAGCAATTTAAACCTGTTGTCGTCGATGTGGCAGCAGCAAACCATAATTCCTATAGGGAGACATGGGCAATGTGACTTCTACTTACGGCCATTCAGCGGCCATCTTGCCTCTGGGACTTCTCCTGTAGCATATGCTTTCAAAATATACATTGTTTTACTACATTTTAAAGACTTTTTTCTTTATAATGATTGCTTTTATTTATACTAATTGCTATCTTTTGTATTGATTTTTATTAATCATGCAAATAAACTATTGTCATTGTCATTGTCACTATCTGCTAAAATTGTTCGATAGGGCTTTTTACCATAAAATAACATGTCCTTGAGTAAAAGAAATATAATTTTTCCTAACCTGCACATTACAGGACACATTCAATATGTGAAAAGTTTAAATGTCTGTCTACGCATTGTATTTTGTAGAGGCAGCATTATGATCTTTATCATTTTGTATATACTAGACCACTCAAATCTAATCAAAGTGGCTTTGCGTTGCTAGTAAATGCCAAAAAGGATTTTGCATTATGGCTGCATCTCAAAAGCGCTGCGACCCCAAAGCAAAATCTTAGTAAATGTGGGTACTTGTTTGTGAGCAAGTGATAGAGAAGAGAGACCTGTGCCATATCTTAGAAATCAAGTGAGAGAACCGAGCAAAGGCTGTATGGGCCTCTGTCAATGTTTGGGTGATGTCAATTTATTACTTAACTCTATATAAGGACATATAATGTCCGGGTCTGGTGGCTCAGTGGAACCAATGCATCCACTGCAGGGGCCTGTGTTCGACTTCATGGCCACAGCTTCAAACCCAGACAGGTCCATTCAGCCCTTCATCCACCTGAGGTCGATAAAGTGAGTACCATTGAGTTGGGTAAAAATAAACATCTGTTTTTCAGCGGCAAGATACCCCGGTTGGGGTGAACGTGCTCTTTACAAATACACGTTATGTTATAATATTGAATAATTTCAGGACAAATCATTAACGCATCTAACACAGCCCTTCCCATTGGCTATTTACTGAAACTCAACATATTCCTTTTTAACTCAAACTCCTCGAGCAGGAGGTTAAAAGTTTTAAGGATTGTTACGGTAGTAGGTGTACTTTTATTTTTCGGTGTTCAGACGTTTTGTCTTACTTTGCATGTACTAATATTCGTAACAGTGACTGTAGCCATGCTCTATTGTGTAACAGTGTTGTACCTGTTGCTCGTTTGGCCTGACATTTTCACTCCTTTCACAGCCAGGGGTTCTTGCATTTAAATGTGTTTCATTGACATATACCTCAGAAGACCAGTAAAAGGGCTACACCAATTGGTGTGTACTTCATTCTGTGCACAAAAGGTAGGTTGCTGAAAGTGTTAAACAGAGATCCAAAAAAAAGGAAAACATACATACAGGCGACAAGATACAAAGAAAATAGTAACAAACAAGGACATATTAAGGATTCTGCAGGCCTGTGACCTGAGTATTTTGGGGGCTCCTGTTCAGATCAGCTTTGAATTTATGATCCATTTTCAGCTCTTTCATGCCCTCTTTGGCCAAGTCACTGACATTGCACAGGCACACTCGTCCAAATGTTTAATGTGTTTAATCTAATATTCAGAGATAGTGATATGTGTTTTCAATATTGTAACACAGCAGCAGCTCACTAATATCATGCAAATATTCTCTGTAACACCCTCCTATTCCTCATATTTGTAAAATAAACTTTTTCTAATAAATATTGCATGAAACATAAGCACAACATTTGTCAGCAACATGTCTGTAATAGACTCTCACAAATGACCCACATTAAAAATAAATGAAAGGAAATGCTATTTACAGCAACTGTTTAAGAATTATTTGGAGTCACCAGAGCAATACTCTCCGCAAAATAGAGCTGGTTCTATAAGAGGGCACCCTGAAAGACGGGGGCCCACTTACATCATGCCTCAAAACGTCTCTGGCCAAATACTTGTCGTATTTTCATGGGCAATATAATCAAACAAAGGATTACAGTAAAATGTGTTGTTTATACAGAATTTGGGCATGGAGCCATATGGACACAATATGGCACAATAAAAAATTTGACAAATGTATTTTATCATGCTCGCACACTGGGTCATCAGGGTTTTTGCAGTTGTTGCGTGCTCTATGGTGTACTCTCCGTCATGGAGTACTAATGTTAAAGAAGAAACAGCGTGACCCTTGATTGGGTGACGTCCCGTAGTCATAGCTTTGTCCCAAAGGGGTTGTAGAGTTCTTTCTCTATTAACTACTTTAAATGTGGATCATCAAACAATATCCAAATCCTTTGTATTCAAAGATCCTTTATTCCTTTTAATGCATTATTTTCTTATTTCATCTGATCAATTCAAAACAAGTTTATGGCATCCAGCCCTAAACCCAGAATTTCATCCATCCAATGCATTTCGGCTAATAGTTAGCCTTCATCAGGGACTGGGTTCTATAAATAAAAAATACATGATCATGTATGAGGATACATCAAAGAACACACATATGAAAAAAGTTCTGCCTGTATCATGAAACTAAACGACTGCATAATCAAAGTGTCTATTGTTAGTCTAATTCAGAGTGACACAACTACAAGTGGGGTGAGTCAATAAAAAGTGGGGTGAATCAATAAACAGGTTAAAACTACGAGGGTTAAAGCAACATAGCCCGGGGAGAACGTGCAGCCGTATGCTGGTGCTTAATGGTTTCCTGTTTAAAGAAACAAGTGAAAGAAAAGCCAGATAAACCGTAACGTGAATTAAATAAAAGACAACAGCCTATTTAAGTACTAGTTGTGATAAAGTCTTAGCGAGAACCGTGATATGCATAAGGTTAATTTGTATCGGGAATTATTTAAAAAAAGCGTCTTCACGTTCGCAAAATTAGGGGTTAGCAGCGTGCACTTACTCGTGAAGCAGAAAGTTTCTGGACGCTCGTTATCGGCCGGTTTGAAAAACGCTCAGTGTGCTGTTAACCGGGATTGCATATAGGGCGATACTGATTCGCCAACACTTTAATCAACAACAAAAGCGGACTCAACCCAAGATTATCCCTGGCCGCCATCTTGGAGAGTGTAAAAAAATGCAAATTTCAAAACACAAAAGTGAAGTGATTAGGACATGCCGTGAATTAAATGATCAATTCTAAGTAACAATATTAAACACATACAAAGTATTCATGGTGTGTTGCCATGAAAATTAATTATAAACGGGAGCAATGAGATTTATACATGCGATGTCATGGTAATCAAGAAAACAAATAATGTCTTTATAAGTAACAACTGTATTCTGTACGATCATTCATTCCAGTCGGTTTCAAGGTCTCCATTTTATAAATCCAAAAATTCTTACATTGTAATAAGTTCTTGTTATTATCCACACCTTCTTGCCTCACAACAGTTTCCAAAATGGTGAACCTTAATTTGCTTATGTTATGTGAAGCCTCAAAAATGAGCTGCAACTGTTGACTTCATCATTTTGTTATGAATGTTTGATTTGTGCTCATTCAATCTTGTTTTTATTTTCCTCTCAGTCTTTCCCACGTAACCTTGTCCGCAGGGACATTTCAACAAGTAAATGACATTCATTGTTTCACAAGTATCTGTAACCCGTAGTTTGATTTTATAACCTTTGCTGGGATGGGTGATGAAATTCCCTCTGATGATGCTATTGCAGTGACTGCAATTGTAACATGGTAATGTTCCATGAAAAGTTTCATTGGGTTTGAGCTCCCTAGGTTTGATCAAGCTTCCCAGATTTCTCGCCCTTTGATAGGCGAACAGAGGCATCTCACAGAAGATGTTATTAAAATCTGTTTCTTGAGATAGTATCATCCAGTGCTTTCTGATGATGTTTTCAAATGCTTTGCTTTTAGTAGAATATTTTGACACAATCACCACTCTTGTGTTTTCCTTTTTTGTTGTTTTTGTTAATAGATCTTTTCTTTTTTTCTGTGCACATCTTATTCTGGCATCATCCAACGTATCTTGAGGATATCTTCTGTCTCTGAATCTTTTTTCCATTTCCTTAATTCTGATTTCAGCTTTTTCAGGTGACGATACTATCCTTTTTACTCTTAACATTTGCGAATATGGTAGATGCATCTTTAAGGAATCTTGATGGAAGCTGTTGTGATGTAACAGATTTTTACGGTCCGTAGGTTTGCGATGAATGTCAGTCTCAAATTGAGAGCCTTTTCTATGAATCTCCACATCCAGAAATGTGATCCTGGTATCGATAATCTCTGATGTGAACTGAATACGTTCATCTCTTTTGTTGAGTTCAGTGTTTGCTTCCATGAGCATAATTTCAGGGCCAGTCCATATAATGAATATATCGTCTATATATCTCAATATGAGCTTAGTGTGAGACTTTCATGGTTCTTGAGTTAGAATATGTTCCGTTTCAAATCGCGCCATGTAAAGATTTGCATACACTGGAGCTGCCGAATTTCCCATGGCAGTTCCAGTTTGCTGTAAATAGTATTGATTTTTCCATTTAAAGTAACTGTGGAAAAGAGTGAAATATAGCAATTCCATTAAGAAGACTTTGAAATTCAAATCCAGCTCTGTGTTCAGTAGTGCGTGTTCTATGGCTTCCATCCCATCTTGATGGGGTATGGATGCATATAAGGATTTGACATCCATACTACATAGTATTATCTGTTCCTCTTTCGCTATTTTGACCTTTTCTAACTTCTCCAGAAAATGGGTCGTGTCCTTTACAAACGTCTTCATCCTCATCACACAGGGTTGAAGATGCTTATCCAACAATTGTCCTATTGGTTGATGTATACTCCCAACTGTCGATACTATAGGTCGAAAAGGTGGACTCCTAAGATCCCTGTGTATTTTGGGTAACATATGTATTGTTGAACTTTTGGGGTGGCCCGTGATCAAAAACTTCCTGGTTCTCTCATTGATGATCCCATCATTGTATGCTTTATTGATAACTATCTCCAATTGTTTCGAAAACTGTTCAGTTGGATTATTATCCAAAGGTAAATAAACTTGTTTGTCCGCTAGATGTTGTTCTACTTCTTGCTCATAACGTGAAGTGTTCATTACAACTATAGCACCTCCTTCGTCGGCTTTTTGACAAATATTTTTTGGGTTATTGGCTATTTTATGAAGAGCATCAATTTGTTTCTGTGTGAGGTTATGTTGTTGGGATTTCTTCCTGAAACTTAACTTGGATAATTCCATTCTCACCAAGTTTTCAAACGTATCCAATGTTTTGTGTGATACTGGTGCTATATAAGTGCTATGTGGCGATAATCCCAAAAGTTGATCCTCTTTAGTATCACCTTTCTCAATGACAATATTATCAAAAAAGTGCCTGAGACGTAGTTTCCTCATCAGTTTATAGAAACTAACTTCCAACTCCAATTTGTCTGTTTCAGTAGTTGGGACAAACGTCATCCCCTTCTGTAATGTTTCGATGGAAATCCGATCCAGTTCATGATCAGAGATGTTGATGACCAAGTTTATCAATTCAGGTTCTTCTTGGGTTTGTTCTTCTTCTTCTCTGCCGCTACACTCCGGGTGTTTGGTGGGTCTTTTCTTTTCCCTGTGCCCCTCCTGGGTCTTCTTTTTCTTGTTGGCCCACCTCTAAAAAAGACTCCTCTCCTCTTTGTTGTTGTGCTAGGTTTTGACGATGTCCTAAGCTTTCTGAATGTAGTTCAACTCCTGTGGGTGGCTGTTCTCCGAGCGTGAAGACGCTTTTTTAAAATAATTCCCGATACGAATTAACCTTAGGCATATCACGGTTCTCGCTAAGACTTTATCACAACTAGTACTTAAATAGGCGGTTGTCTTTTATTTAATTCACGTTAGTGTTTATCTGGCTTTTCTTTCACTCGTTTCTTTAATCAGGAAACCATTAAGCACCAGCATACAGCTGCACGTTCTCCCCGGGCTATGTTGCTTTAACCCTCGTATTTTTAACTTGTTTATTGATTCACCCCACTTTTTATTGATTCACCCCACTTGTAGTTGTGTCACTCTGAATTAGACTAACACTGGACACTTTGATTATGCCTAGATGCGTCACTTTGTAAGCCCCTGCGCCATATTATACCTACGTCAGGTGTAATGTATGCAAAAGGGGCGTATTGACGCAAGAAAGGGTCGTAGAGATGACGCAGTGAATAAACTGGGTTTTCCCCATGCTACTCTCCCCGGTCCTCTACCCGGTGCGGGAACAGGGCACTCCCCCCGCGCTAATCGGAAAAAAATATATTTTTTTTTCTTTCCCGCGGGGCCCTTTTATAGCCCCCACATCAAACCTAGAGGGTCAGGGGGGTCTACTCTGCCCCCTTATGGTCAATTCCCCCTTTGTTTTTGCCACCTCTAGTGTCTCGATCTTACCGAGACACAAGCTGGCGGCCGCTCCGGACTGTTTCGAATGTTTACAGACACCCAAGAGCCAATCTGCTTTCCGCGCGCAAGTCGCGTAGCACGCCCGGTGCGCTCCCCAGTGCGCCTAATGGGGCGTACCGGGGAGCGCACCGGGGCCCGCCTATAGATATATATATATTTTTTAACCTAAATTACTCAAAAACCACTGGAGCACATATCTTGAGACATAGCAAAGGCACATCGGGCTACCAGTCCCTACAATTTTGCCAAGTTTGGTGGAAATCCATTCAGCCGTTCGGGATAAGAGTGAGGTCGACCGCCCTATGGAAATTAACATGGGGAAAACACGTTTTAGGACCCCCCTTTTATCTCGGCCCCCGCTTGACAAATCCCCCCCAAACTTTCAGGGAAGGACCGGAGCACCGCGAGGCAAATTTGAGGAAATTTTCAGGCAGATTCCTCAACCGGCGTTAAAGTTATTCCCAATAGAATGGCGACCGCCAGTAGGTAATATGTATATATATATATATATATATATAGATTGCTGCTTTTTCATCTGCTCCTCGATCCGCCCTACTCACCTGCAAAGCTTGCACCGATCCTATGTTCACTCGCTCCTCTACGCGACCATCTCAACAATGCAAACACACTGCATGCTGGGACTTGTAGTTCGCTATACTCAACACGAACTCTGATTGGTCAGCCGATTGCCAGGGGGAGGAGATACAGGTGCGAGCAGAGACTTTTACAGGAGGAGTTAATGAGGGACGGCTTCCTTACAGCATGGGGCGCCGAAGAAGGCTCACTCGCCAAAATGCATCCGCCACCGCTGGGACCCTTGAAATAAAGCTGCTGTTTTCACTGAACTCCCCTCGTGGCCTTTGTTTCTTCTCCTCGGATAAGAACCACCTTCATACATTCTGTGCTTGCCAAGGCACAGTCCAAAGACCCTGAAGCATCCAAAAGACCCGGAATGAACTTGGCATCTCGCTGCTTGCAGCTACCTTGTATCCAGGGAACTGGAAATTCCGAAGGCTGCCAGAAACGTCAGGATGACGAGAGAGGACCCAGATATTCTATCTCAATTGGGCACTAAGTCTCACATATGACTGCCCCCACTCTACATGCTACCTGATGCGACTGGTCGCTGCAGTCAGAGGGGACTCAGAGGGAACGCTGCTTTTTCATCTGCTCCTCGATCCGCCCTACTCACCTGCAAAGCTTGCACCGATCCTATGTTCACTCGCTCCTCTACACGACCATGTCAACAATGCAAACACACTGCATGCTGGGACTTGTAGTTCGCTATACTCAACACGAACTCTGATTGGTCAGCCGATTGCCAGGGGGAGGAGATACAGGTGCGAGCAGAGACTTTTACAGGAGGAGTTAATGAGGGACGGCTTCCTTACAGCATGGGGCGCCGAAGAAGGCTCACTCGCCGAAATGCATCCGCCACCGCTGGGACCCTTGAAATAAAGCTGCTGTTTTCACTGAACTCCCCTAGTGGCCTTTGTTTCTTCTCCTCGGATAAGAACCACCTTCATATATATATATAGATATATATATATATATCAGAGGTTTTACAGACGTTATAGTTAGAAATTAGCATTTCAAAAACCTTTGAAATTCACTAGAAAACCATAGGTTTCAGGGACGTTATAGTTAGTTGGACTTTTGACTCATAGAAATCCAGAGAAATTCACCCGTTATAGTTAGTAGCGCTAACTATAATGGCTTTGTGGACCGCATACCGCATAACACCATATACGTATGAGGTTGTGCCAGCTGCTACTTTGGTATGCAATGGGTAACTACAGAATTAGTATAAATGCATATTAAGAGTACTTGTACACGTGTAGTACAGTGACCAGAATGTAGTGAAGAGGCAGAGGATACCGAAAAACAAAAAATATAAATCCTACCACAGGTTGGATGACATAGTTCGATAAGCTGATGACCTTGGGATGAGTAGAAACAGCTTCAAGAAGAAAACGGTCTTCAGCACAACCGAGGAAGCTCGAAATATTGATTAGTGCTGCCTTCTTTTTACCTTCTCCCGCTCATCATCAAATTTATGTAGTGAAGAGGCAGACAGCATTGGATCCGATAAGTAGATTTATTGCAGGAAAAGAAGACAGCTTAAACAGCCCCCAACAGGAGCAGACAGCAAGGCAACCGTCTTTTCCAGCACCTTGTACAAACTCCCCAAGATTCCCGTCATGGCAGCCCTACATTCTAACATTACATACTTATATTCTAGTAGCATTACATACTAACATTCTACTTTGACTTTCATTAGAATACTACAAGGGGCACATGACTTTACAGCAATGAGCTCATGGTTTCATCCAAGAGTCTTGAGACCGGTAGGGGTGAGTAGTTCGCTTCCCACTCCCTGTATTGTATATTTCAAACTAACACTACTTCCACAGGTATGTTACAGCACCCAGATCACATCACCTTACAGCAATGAGCTCACGGTTTAGGCTCACGGTTGAATCCCGAGTCTTCAGACCAGTAGGGGTGAGTAGTTCGCTTCCCACTCCCTTTTTAGTATAAACGCATACCAACACTACTTACACAGTTATACTACAGCGGCCAGTATGCTACAGCACCCAGAGCCCATCACTTTACAGCAATCAGCTCGGTTGGATCCCCGAGTCTTCACACCGGTAGACGTGAGCACTTCGCTTCCCACTTCCGGTATAGTATAAACGCACGGCAGGGGTCAGTAGTTCGCTTCCCACTCCCTGTATGGTATAAACGCCTAACATTACTTGAACAGGTATGCTACAAAGACCAGAGCACATCACTTTACAGCAATGAGCTCATGGTTTAGGCTCTTGGTTTCATACCTGAATGTAGCAGCATCTCATCTCAGCACCATGTCACTCTGAGCAACACTGCACTTTCAGACCGGTAGGAGTGAGTACTTTGCTTCACAATCCCTCACAGAGGTTACAGTGCTCCTATCCTCCTGTTTCCAACTCTTTTCGCCCTTTTTTCCCCTTACTCATTTCAAGGGAATCACAAAATGGCTACCAACCCTTTGTGGTTACAACAGCTCGCAGCCAATAGGCAGCAAGCTCGTGCTCGTAACTCCTCAGCCAATAAGATGGCAGAATTCCCAAATATCGATATCTGTAAATTTGGATATTTCTCCAACACACTGAACATATTTACACCAAATAAACAAAAGCAAGCTTTCTAGACCTAGACCCTTCTCCCGTCCAAATTTGGAGTAATTGTGCTCAATTGTTCGACCTGTAGCCTTGTCTAAAGTTTCCTATGGATATTAACATGGAGAAAACACGTTTTGGGACCCCCCTTTTTTGTCGGCTCCCTCCTTGATGGATCATCCCCAAACTTTCAATATAGGAGCTGATATGAACAAAGAATTAGTTTGGAAAATTTCATGAAGAGTCATCAAGTTATAAGCAAAATGAAAAATGCTCTTCCTATGGAAATTTGGTCCTAACTATAACTACCTATAATATATATATTTTATACATAGTTACATTAATTACTTAAAGGTGGGACATAATGTCGATTTAAAATAGTTTTTTGTTTTGCCAATGTAATAAATCTAAACAAAAATAGCAAAACTAGTACACAACTCAGTACAGTTGCTGTGTGGAAATTCTTGGGGTGATTCGTCAAGTGGGGGGCCAAGAAAAATAGGGGGGACAAAATGTTTTTATCCCATGCAATTGTCTATAGGGATTTTGACACACCAACAGCTGGAACCGCTGAATGGAATGACACTAAATGTTGTTTTATATCACCCAGGGGGGCAGGTCCTAGGGGGAATGGATTCAAGATAATAATGGGGGGGTGTTGGACACGTGTTTCAGATTTCAGCCCCGGGCACTCCTCCCCTAAAAAAGAGGGAGGAGCAATTCAGCACCCCTCCCCCCATAGCCACTGTCAGTCCTCGGGCCCCGCCATGCATTTGAAAGGGAGGGGGCCATGCAGCCCCCTCCCAGAGCCATTAATGGCCATCCTCCAGGGCAAGGTTCAGCTATGCCCCGGGGTGACCACTTCGTGGGACATAGAGGTTTACCTGCCAGCACTAGTGCTGGAAGGGAAACCTCTGTTTGACCTCGAATTTAAAGATTACGCCAAGTGAGAGCAAACAGTAAGTCTGCTCCCAGTGGGCGGGACCAGGAAGAATGCTCCTGCCCACTGGGAGAAAACATTTCATTTGTTTCCCTACCTGCTGTCAAGTGGACAGGGAAACAGATAAAAAAACTGATCCAGGCTTTTAAATCAGTAGGATTCTTTCTCTTTGTTCTGCTGTTCTTCACAGGCGCTGGGAAACCCTTTTTGGGTAGCTGCTGCACCTATATATAAATTTAAACATAAAATAAATAAATAAATAAAATAAATCCCACAAACAAGGAGCAAAAGTTTTTGTTGCTCCCTGCATGCAGGAGCATTGCTGGCTCCTGCTGAGAGAAGGGAGGCGGATTGGGCCACTGTGGCATTGGGGCTTATCCCAGATGCAATGTGTAAAGCATTTGCGGAAAACACTCACATGGCAGTGACACACTAGGTGCACCACAAAAGAAACTCCACATAAGGGTATATAAAACATAGCCTTTCTATTATCCACAAAACAAATTAGAACACCAACAGATATTTAGACTGTGCCACCAGGCACTTGTCATGACTTTATAGGGATTACATAAATCATTAGGGCAATCGGGCCACTGTCATAACATAGCACATTAGGCTAACCTGTCACTACTGGTAGGAGTACGCTTAATACCATACGTAATGAAGACCTAATTAGCAGTGCTCAGTAGCCAACACTTGCAGCAGGGCGTACATCACAAATACATCATGCCCTCATTAGACATATGCAGATTACCAATAGTGCATATTAGCAACATCAGGGTACACCACCTCAGTGGATACACAATTGTATGATAGCATAACAGAGCGCCAACCGCGCTCTGATGACGCTACTTGGTGTCCCTCCGTAGGCTTCTGGGCCCCGTGTCTGCCTACACCAGGAAATGCAGCAGTTCTAACCACCAGGGGGCCTCCGTCAAGGTCTCACCCCGGCTTAACCCAACAAAGAATGACCAAGGACCTAACACACCAACTCCAGGGTGGGGATCAGCACACACCAGGAAATGACCCGGCTACTCAGATAGAAGCCCCATCACTCCCATTCTTATCATATGGGCTGCTCAGTAACTATGGGGGATGTAGGAATAGGCCCTCCGTCGAGGGTTGCCACCCCTTGCTGACCCCAAAGAAGAACTGCCCATGCCACTACGGGCAATGAATACCTCTAAGGGGACGGTGGGGACCTTGGCAGGTTCTGTGCGACTGGCTCGGCATAGGCGACACCTAGATCTCCTCGATGCCTCTGGCGCTGTTCACGGATGCTGCACTGTTGTAGAGAAAGTGGGTGTGTCTGCCCGTGTAGTCAACGTGACACCTGAGGCTCATCCGTTGAGCGCCGGCCCTGGCAAGTGTACTCTGCCAATCCTCAATGCTCCTTCGCTGTGGGCGATGGCTGTCACACAAAAGGAGCCCTGCAGCGCTCAGCATGAACTGGAAGCAGGCCTATATAGCGCTCCTTGGTCGAAGTGCTACTTGCACCAGGAGCTCTCTCTCCACCTCAGTGCCTCCAATAGCACGCTTCACAAGCACTCAACAGGGAGCAGAGCAAACACACACTCCTCCCGTCTGGAAAAGTGAAACCACCCGATACGTTTGGCTCTGAAGTAAATGTAGGTAACCGGCGCAGCGCTCACCACATGCTATATTTTTGCCAGACCCCAGGACCAGCCACACAGCCCTAGTAAATCCCAAGCCAGAGAACAAGGCCCAACCAGGCCAGCACATAGGACCCCTTATTAGACAGCAGAAGCTTAGACTCCAACAGCAGTTCCTCCTGGCCAACAGTAGTCCACGCTGTATCTTCTCTTCCAATTCAAAAGACATGGGGTCACGGCCTCAATATTTATAGTTCATAAAGTCTTTGTCCTGCCCTGGTACAAGGCCCTTGACCCAGTCCATACCAGTTCTGGGGGGCACTCAAAATGATCCTTACAGTGCACAACACCCTCCATTGTAGGTGTAAGCCCTGACCGCTGAAAAACCACAGTTGGGCAGAGCCATCATTGTGGAAGGCAGGCACAGCCCTATTCATGTGCAAGTGCAACTTCTTTTCTTCCACCACTCCCAATGCAGACCAGGCCTATTCAGCTTAGCGCTGACTCATCCAGACTCGTTGGTGCCACTGCACCTCCCCAGCCCCTGTCACTCCAAGACCAGACAGTCAATACCCAACAGGCAGGCAAAAGACACATAGCACAAAGAAATGCCTACTTCTAAAATTGCCATTTCTAAAATAGTGATAATAAATATGTGAACACCACTACGCAGCATTTATCATTGCTATTCCAAACATACCAAACTTGTTCACGCTACCACTCTCATGTCCGGAATTCCCACTGAAGCATATATCAGGGATTGCCCAATGCATCCCTACGAGGGGGCAGCCTCACAGCAGTGAGAAACCAAAAAGGTTGTTTATCACTACCAGGACATGCCACACATGTAAAGGCACATGCCCTACCTTTTACCTACACCACACTCCGTACATAGGGCTAGCTAGGGTCTACCTTAGGCGTGACTGATATGTAGTGAAAGGGGATGTCAAACACTTTATGTGCCACATAATAGTGGCAGTAAACTGCGTGTGCAGGCTCTGAAGTGGCAGAGACCTAAGCCAGGTTTGAAAGGGTACTTTGGTGGATGGCACAATCAATCAATCAGAGTACTTGTAAAGCATGCTACTTACCAGTGAGAGTCTTAAGACACTGAGGAGAGGGGGGGGGCGCTACTGCTCGAAGAGCCAGGACTTGAGGAGTCTTCTGAAGGTGAGTAGATCTTGGGTCTGCCGTAGGTGGGTAGGAAGGTTGTTCCAGGTCTTGGCGGCGAGGTAGGAGAATGATCTGCTGCCGGAGGTCGTTCTTTGGATGTTGGGGACAGCGGCGAGGGTGAGGCTGGCAGAGCTGGCGGGTGGGGGTGTAGAAGCTGAGTCTGCTGTTTAGGTAGGCTGGTCCGGCGCTGTGGAGTGCTTTCTGTGCATGGGTGAGGAGCTTGAAGGTGATCCTCTTGTCAACGGGGAGCCAGTGTAGATCTCTCAGGTGGGAGGTGATGTGGCTGCGGTGGGGAATGTTGACGATAAGTCAGGCGGAGGCGTTTTGGATGCGTTGTAGTCGTCGTAGGTGTTTGGCTGGGATTCCTGCATAGAGGGTGTTGCCTTTGTCCAGTCTGCTGCTGACGAGGGCCTGTGTCACAGTTCTTCTTGTTTCAGTAGGGATCCACTTGTAGATCCTGCGGAGGATGCAGAGGGTGTTGTAGCAGGAGGAGGAGACAGCGTTGACCTGCTTAGACATGGAGAGGGAGGAGTCAAGGATGAATCCTAGTTTGCATGCATGGTCAGTGGGTGTTGGTGCTGTTCCCAGTGTGGTCAGCCACCAAGAGTCGTCCCAGGCTGAGGGGGAGGGTCTGAGAATGAGGACCTCCGTCTTGGCCGAGTTCAGCTTCAGACGGCTGCTTCTCATCCAGTTGGCGACAGCCTTCATTCCCTCGTGGAGGTTGGTTTTGGCGGTGTGTGAGTCCTTGGTGAGGGAAAGGATGAGCTGGGTGTCGTCGGCATAGGAGTTGATGTTGTGGTCATGATAACAGGCCACTTGTGCGAGGGGGGCCATGTAGCTGTTGAACAGTGTGATGAGCCCTGAGGGACACTGCAGATGATGTCCGTGGCTTCGAATTGGAAGGGTGGGAGGCGGGCGCTCTAGGTTCTGGCAGAGAGGAAGGACGTGGTCCAGTTAAGGGGCTTCTCTTGAATTCCGGCTTCTAGGAGGCGTGTCTTGAGAGTGTGATGGCAGACCACAAGCAGCACAACAAGACCACCAGTAGCCTTCAACTTACTGTCCCCATGTATATAAGATACCACTGTACGAGGGACTGACAGGTAAATCAAATATGGCAAACAGGTGTAGACCAATCTTACCAAGTTTACCATAGAGAGCACATGCACTTTAGCACTGATCAGCAATGATAAAGTGCCCAGCGGCCCAACACCACCAACATCAGGTCAGAATAAATATAGGAGGAAGGCAAAAATTCTGGGATGACTGTGTAAAAAAGGTAAATTCCAACTACTACAATATACAACCAGTAGAGGGGTCTTAGCAGACAGTCCACTGTGTCGCAATCCACTGGCCACATTATTCTTCATCTTGGACAAAGGTTTGAGCATTGAAGTGAGTCTGTTGTAAATATCTACTGCACTAAGCCATAACTCTAGAGAAAGGTCTTAGTGAACAGTTAGATTTATTGCAATCTACTACTACAGTCATTCTTCACAAGAAGAACGCTCTGTCAGTATGTCATAAATCAGAACTATATACAACAATCACGATGGAGGGAAGCTACAATGAACAGCTTAGGCTGCCTCAAAGCACTACTGTACACATACAACAACAGGAGATATGTCTCAGTGCAGATGGTAGTTTAATGATAAATAAAACAACCACTTTAAAAACGGAATATGTATCAGATGACAAATGTTAGAAATAGTGTCACTAATTAGTAGTACAGAAAGAATACTAATGTAACTTTTGCAGTAGCTTAGTATTTAACTTTAAGTCTCAAAACCTTTTGCAAAACATTTAGGGGTTTATTATTATGTAGGGCGGATTGCCACCACCTGCAAGGCGGTGGCGATCCGCCCAACATCATCCCCCACCTGCCTCTTATTCCCCCGACCATATTGTGCAGGGGTCACGTGGCGGATAAGAAAACAGTCTGCTGCTTTTCCGCCCGGTTGACGAGTCCACCTGGCAGAAAAGGGATGTATGTGGTGGCGGTGTCTGCTAAACACCGCCATCCATATTACAATGGCGGCGGGGAAGCAGCCTTTCCATGGTGGCGTTGCCACCACGGAAAGGCATGCAGATTCCTAAGTTAGGGGCCCATTGTGGATATTGGGGGGTGAGGGAGCACATGGGGGATACCATTACCCCCGTGCATTTGCATGGATGACATGGCAGGCATCATGCGGTGCCTGCCATGTTGTGCATGCAACTGCACAAATGCCTTTTTTGTATTGCAGCGGGTGCTGCTGGCAGCACCGCCTGCCGCAATGCAAAAAATGCAGAATGCGTCCGCCAGTGTGACGGGCACATCTTAACAGCACATGCGGGACCGCGCACACATAGACCAGGGCGATGGCGGTCGGATTTACTAGACTCACTGGCTGATGTCATCAGTAATATCATTTGAGATGTCACCAGTGGTGTCACTGACCATGTCATGAGTGTTATAATATGTGAGGTCATAAGCAGTGCATTGCAGGAGTGTAAGTAATAGTTAGCCCAGGTAAATACAACTGCTGTATATCTATGATTCAGTTTTTTTCAGAGTATATCTATTTATATTAAGTACATTAAGTATATTAAGTGCCGCGCTGATCCTGCTGGATCTCAGCGCGGCCTTTGACACGGTCTCACACAATATCCTGTTGAACGACTTGAGGCCATAGGGATCGATGAACTAGCCCTTGAATGGTTCCAGTCCTTTCTAAAGGACAGGTCCTTTCGAGTTTCAGCCCCACCTTACATCTCCCAACCCCATTCCATCGAACAGGGAGTTCCCCACGGATCGGCGCTAAGCCCATCCCTTTTTAATCTGTACGTCCAGCCTCTCGCAGTAGTGGCAAAAGAGTGGGACCTTACGCTGGTGTCGTACGCCGACGACACACAGCTGGTCATCACACTCTCTGAAGGCCCATCAACTTCGGCTACTAAATTCAGAGATGGTCTAGCAGCAGTTGCACAGTGGATGACGCGCAACTGCCTGCAGCTGAACGCCGGGAAAACGGAGGTGCTTCTCCTTGGCAAAAACCCCAGCCACTGGAGCGATCATTGGTGGCCCTCTTTGCTTGGCCCCACCCCCGTGCCAAAAAATGTTGTCAAGAACCTAGGTGTCTGGCTCGACTCCTCACTCAACTTTCAGTCCCACACAAAGAAAGTGGCAGCTACGTGTGTGGGTCTAATGAGGAGCCTTAGCCCGATACTCGGTTTCTTCGACTCCAGTACCCGCCAACTTATCATCCAATCCATGATCCTTGCCCGGCTGGACTATGCCAATGTTTTATTCCTGGGGGCAAATAAAGCAGAAATAGCAAGGCTGCAACGCATTCAAAACTCGGCTGCCAGAGCTGTGGTTGGCCTCCCACGCAGGTGCTCTGCCAGAGCCACCATCCGTAATTTGCACTGGCTGCCAATTGAATCCCGAATTCATTTCAAAACCCTTACCATTGCATTCAAATTTTTTAACTCAGACTGCCCTGAACTTCTACGCCCGCTCCATGTACCCTACACTCCCCAGCGCACCTTGCGCACTCTGGGACAACACCTTGTGACGGTCCCCCGAACCAGGCTTTGTAGAATGGGCGGCCGCTCCTTCAAAGTCTTAGGGGCAAGACTCTGGAACTCTCTGCCTCTACACATCCGCACCCTAACCAATTTGACTGCCTTTCGAAAGGAACTCAAAACCCATCTCTTTTCTATCATCTAGTCTCTGTTGGTTATCCCACCCACCCCTCAGGTACTGGTTAGGTCAGCGCCGGGACGCTCCGTTGCTGGGGCAGCTGTTTGCGCTTCAACAAAGGGTTAACATAACATAACATAACTCTCTTTAATATTTTTTGAATGAGTTTTACACTTGACTCAGAAACTAAGTGCACTAATAACGAATATATGAAACGGGTAGAAAAATTTAAATCATGGGCAATTATGTAAATATAGATTGATCAACAAGAATACTGGACAAAAAACACAAGGAATTAATGTTTCTGCAAATTATATTAATCCAGATTAGTTGATTGGTTAAACCATTAATGTTGCAAGAACTGTAATGGTATTTACATATCCGTTTATGTTAAAGCAATGTTATGAGGGTCAAATAGTAAGTTGAACTGATTGTATAAAACAAAACATGTTCTAAAATGGCAGCCATTTTACTAGAAAAATAGGACTGCATTTAGACCACTGTGACTGGAGTCCCTTGTTAATGTCTATTTAAGTATTGAGCGATTTCAATGGTTTTGTATGAGTGAAATGTCCAGCAAACTCAAACACCCCTAAAACTTATAGATTTTTGAGTGAATTTCAAAGGTTTTTTAAAAGCTAATTCCTAACTATATAAGGCCTGAAACCTATGATTTTTCAGTGAATTTCAAAGGTTTTTTAAATGCTAATTCCTAACTATATAAGGCCTTAAACCTATGTTTTTTTCAGTGAATGTGCAAGGTTTTTTATGCTAATTCCTAACTATATAAGGCCTGAAACCTATGGTTTTTTAAGTGTATTTCCAAGGTTTTTTAAATGCTAATTCCTAACTATATAAGGCCTGAAACCTATGGTTTTTTAAGTGAATTTCATAGGTTTTTTAAATGCTAATTCCTAACTATAACTTGTGTGAAACCTATGGTTTTTTCAGTGAATTTCATAGGTTTTTTTAAATGCTAATTCCTAACTATAACTGATGTGAAACCTATGTTTTTTTCAGTGAATTTCATAGGTTTTTTATTAGCAAATTTCTATAGCTATGAAATATAATATTTTTTTTAATGAATCCTATATTGTATATTTATGTAATACTATTTTTTATATGTATATTCTTCATTTTTTAAATACGTCCCGGTGAGCACACCGGTAAGCGCAGTCTTACGGCGCGCCCCACCCAGGGCGCGTACCGGTGAGCGTCCCGTTAACGCTATTGCCGCGAACGAAAACATCATTGTGACGTATCGCGTAGCCGCATCCACGTGATAGGCATGGCGTAAGCGCACCCGGAAGCATCCACGCGCATATGAACGCGCTACGTAAGCGCCGCCGGGCGCGCACCCAGGCGCGCACCGGGGCGCATAGCGTAAGCGTGCCGGGTCATGTGACCTGAAAATAACACTTTTCTTTGGTTCAGAACAGTTTTGGTTTCCAAATGATGATAGCCCGGCTCATGTGACCTGAAAATAACACTTTTCATTGGTTCAGAACAGTTTTGTTTTCCAAATGATGAAAGCCCCCACCTTTTTTCCTCATTCTCAATGTATTCTTTGAGTGAGGAAGACCTGCTTCTATTGATAGAGAAATAGCGACAGTAGCAGCAGCAGCTGGAGCATCTGCACCACCACCACCACCACAACGACCACCACAACATCACATTAGTGGTGAAGAAGAAGAGGAGGAGAATGGAAAGGGGAGACCACTCGGTCACCCCGAACGTATGGCTGGGTGCCCCGATCCCCCGGGAAACCGTTGCGGGCGGGGGGCGTGTTCCGGCCGGTATGCCCATAGCGGCGTGTTAGGAGCACTCCCCCGCCGCCTAAAAGGGTTGTCCTAAACACCCGCCAGGAAGTCTGTGCACCTATGGGCGGGATGGGGTCATGGCCCCGCCTTCCCGCTGCTGGATAAAAGGCGCGGGAATCCAAGGAAGCGTCCTCTTGTTCCTGCGCTCTGAAAGCTGCACCACTCGTCGCTCGTGAGCCCTCAAGGGAACAAGCTGCAGTTTTTTGAACGTGTAATCGTTGTTTTTTCTGTTTCAGTCATCAAGGCGTAGCTGGAGTCCGAGGCGCTACTGGACAACAGGCAGAGATAAAGCAGAACGCAGGTATGCCTGGCAAGAAGAGTGGAAAGAGCTCCGAGATGGAACGAATGCTGCGCACACTGGTGAACCGAGTGTCGGCGATGGACAGAAAATTCGGTAAAGTAGACCAGCTGGGTCGCGGCTTGGAGGACCTCCGGAAACAATTGGAGGCCCAAGCGGGGCCCTCAGGGCGACCTAAGAGGATTGTGGGGCCTGCTTTGCCAAACATTACCCCAGGGGGGATAAGGGGAAAAATAGGAAGGGGAAAGCGGCTCCTAGCGAGGTCCCAGTCTCGATGAAGGTCCCACTGGTCCCAGTGGCACCAGCGTCCAGCCCGGTACCCACACCGGATGGGGGATTGCCAATCCCTGTGGTTATCACACCGCTGGATAACAACCACATGCCTCCCGAACTAGCGCTTCAGTTGGCAGCTGTGTTACCCTGGTTGAAGAGGGGAGCGGGGGGGTCCGCGCCTGTGGAAGAAGCTAAACAGATTATCGAGCAGCTAAGGCAGACAAGGGGTGCTGGGACAGCGAACGTGCCTTCTATTTCTCCACAGGTGGCGAATCTGGTCGCGGTCGAAAACCGGAATAAGTCGACGGACACGGCTGGAGGTGCGGCGGAAGCCGGTAATAGATCACTCCCAATGATGGGGGAGGGTGCGGTACCCTCAAGGCGGGAAAGCTTGGCGCAACATATTCCTATGGCAACTAAGGAAATGGTGTGGGCTAATAAATACATAAACATGTTTTCATTGTTGACCGATCATCGAGAGTTAGAATATGCCAAGACTCAGGAGGATTTATGGCACCCCAGTGTATGGCGGGCAAAAATGGCAGAATTCAGGGTCGAAGAAACTATGATGAACTGGATCAGGGCCTTTTCTATTTTTGTAGCAATTATCGCTGAACGAACACCAGAACTGTTGAGTGACCTGGCTTGCTACCAGAGCAGGATCACGGGCTTCCATGAGTAGTATGGAGGAGAAGAATGGAAAGGGTATGACATGGCTTTTAGAAAAGCGAAAGAGTTTAATCAAACACTGACTTGGGATTGTTTGGATACTGTATCGTGGCATGCGCAGTTCTTGACAGGATCAGCGGGTGGATCAGGGTCGAGCGCAAACGGCTCCAGGGTCTTTCAACAGAAACATCCTCAGCCCTTTCAACCAACCTACGGGGGGGAGTCTCAGCCTAGATCGGGCGGGAACGGAAATAAGCGAGGAGTGTGTTGGGGTTTCAATAAGGGAACGTGTAGCAGGCCGCAAGGAACGTGTAGGTTCAGGCATGCATGCTCTAGTTGTGGTAACACCTCCCACCCCGAAACTAGCTGCCGATCCAGAGCCAATGGTACCGGAGGAAAAGGGGGTACCAAGCAGGATTTGATACGGTGCCGCAGAAGTCCAAACAATCGCCCGTAGATATTCTGGCTTTGACCCCGTGGCTGAACAAATACCCTGATAATTTGTCCGCTGGGGTCCTGCGAGATGGCTTCTCGTATGGCTTCAGGATCCCGGCAGGTGATTTTCGGGGGGCCCCCTCATGTGAGAACCAACTGTTAGTTCAGCACAACCCGGTGGTTGCCGCCACAAAAGATCGCCAAAGAGGTTTGCTTGGGGCGGGTTGCAGGACCTTTTAGTGACCCACCAACGGCCGATTTTGTGTGTTCCCCACTAGGGGTAGTGCCTAAAAAGGGCCCGGAGAAATACAGGCTCATCCATATTTTGTCTGCACCAAGGGGGTCTTCCGTCAATGGGGCGATCGATCCAGACATTTGCAGTGTGAGGTATGCATCTTTCGATGACGCAGTGGTAATGTTGAATCGCTTGGGCCCCGGTGCATGGTTAGCAAAATCGGATATTGAATCTGCATTTAGGTTGCTTCCGGTGCATCCCCAGGATCAGCACTTGCTGGGTTTTACATTTCAGGGGAAATACTACATGGATATGTGCACGCCGATGGGTTGTTCAATTTCGTGTGCCTATTTTGAAATGTTTAGCTCATTTCTGGAGTGGGTGTTCTCGAAGGCCACAGGGCACCAACATGTGATGCATTATCTTGATGATTTCCTGTTTCTCGGCCCAGCGGGCTCTCGGGACTGTGCACGGGCATTGCAGGATTTCTGCGTGCTCATGCGGGGTTTCGGGGTACCGTTGGCGCCAGGTAAGACGGTGGGGCCGACTACCTCCCTGGAGTTTCTGGGTATCGAACTAGACTCCGTGGAGTGTTGCTTCCGCTTGCCGGCGGAGAAGATCGCCAAATTCAGGGCTTCCTTGTTGCAGTGTCTTCGGAACGAGAAAGTGACACTGCACCAATTACAGCAAACAGTAGGTCAGCTTAACTTTGCATTAGGGTTATGCCGATGGCTCACCCTTTCTCACGATCCATTGCCCAGGCCATGGTTGGCCTCAAGGAAGGGCACCATCGCACGAGACTGTCGGCAGAGGTTCGCCAGGACATGCTCATTTGGCTGGCATTCCTGGCGGATTTCAACGGCTAAGTAGTCTGGAGCAAAGCCCCGGCCTCGTCGCCGGAACTAGGCTTATGGACCGACTCGGCGGGCAGCGTGGGGTTCGGCGCGATCCTTGGAAACCGTTGGTCGGCCCAAAGATGGCCAGCATGGTGGGAAACAAGCGGTTTGACGAGTAACATTGGCTTTCTAGAGCTATTCCCTATCTGGGTGACTGTCGGCATGGCCGGAGGAGTTCAGAGACCACTCGGTGGTATTTTCGTCCGATAACATGACTGTGGTTGAGTGCATTAATCAGCAGGCAGCATGCTGCAAATGGATATTGCGATTGTTGAAAGAAATTGTGTTGAAATGCTTGAGATTAAACATACAATTCAGGGCAAAACATGTGCCGGGTGTACTGAATAATGCAGCTGATGCGCTCCCTCGTTTCAAAATGCAGGCTTTCATGGATTGTTTACCCTCAGGGGAGCTAGTGGCAGCGCCATTTCCCGAAGCATTATAGCAAATCGGCGCCCCGGACTACAAAACCTCGTGGCAGCCAGTTTAGCGCCCAAGACAAGGCAGGCTTATGAAGGGGCGTTCCGCTCATACTGCGCCTTTTTGGGCCCGGCATGGGAGCATAGAGGGGGTCAGGAGGGGTCCTTTACCCAATTTTTAGTGGCACTTCATGAGGAGGGCCGGTCGGCGGTAACCGCCAGTCGGTATAAGGCCGCCTTATCATTTATGGCTCAGCTCCATGGTATCAGGGACCCGACGGACTCATTCGTAGTCAGGAAGGCGCTACTCGGCTGGCAGCGCTTAGAGGGGCGCAAAAAGGATACCAGGCACCCAATAGGATTTGACAGATTGACCTCCTTGTTGGCTAAACTGGAGGAGACATGCTCCTCACCTAGCGAGGTTGTACTATTCCGGGCAGCGTTCGTGTTGGCTTTCTATGGGGCCCTGCAGATGAGCGAACTAGTGGCTGCCAACTAAAGAGATATGGAGGGGGGTCTGCGCAGGGATCACACGCAAGTGAGGGGGGATTCTCTGCTGATCACGATAGCCAGGTCAAAGACGGATCAGGAGGCCAGGGGAATAGCATTGTGTTGCAGCGCGCTCCAGGTAGTCCCTGTTGTCCAGTGAGGCATGTTGAGGCCTACCTAAAACAGAGGTTGACAACGTGGGAGGGGCCTTGCTGCGACATGCGGATGGCACCCCGTTAACAAAGTTACAGTTTCAGAGGGTGCTGGCAATCACGATTGCAGCGGCGGGCTTGAACCCGATTGATTTTGAGACCCATTCATTCAGGATAGGGGCCGCTACAGAAGCAACTGCTCGAGGTCAGCCGGCAGACAATGTTAAACAGTTAGGCTGCTGGTCTTCGACTTGTTTCAAACGGTACGTGCGGCTGCACATGTTGTAAGTTACTGAATAAGTGCACTCACGCTTGTTGTCTTTTGTTTGGATTACAGTTTTACGAGCCTGTGACGCATGGCGGAAATTGGGACCGGCCCAGTGTCAGCTAACCACCACTTCAGGAACAAGGAATGGAAGACGAATGGTCTGGGTCGTAGGCCACTCATACGTGAGGCGTGCCGGGGACATATTCAAGACAGGTGATGCGATCCACACATCTGAGGAATATGGTTTCAGGGTGTCCTTCCATGGGAAGGGCGGCCTGTGTATTGACTGACTGCGAAGTTTTGTGGAAGAATTATTAGGGCGGCACAGGTCACCGCCATCTGTAGTCATAGTGCACATTGGGGGCAATGACTTGGTAAGGTTGGGCAGACAAACTTTAATTGAGCACATACTTTCTGCAGTTAGTTGGTTAGCAAAGACGCTCCCGGGATGTACAATAGCTTGGTCTCACATGATTCCGAGGAAGGTATGGCGGGGTGGTTTGTCCACAACAGCTTTGAACCATTTGGTAAAGAGGGTCAACAATAAAATGGAGACATTGTTTTGCTCTGCTCATCTTCAAAGCATATCTCATGGGTGCATCTGGGGCGATCACTGTTATTCTGATGATGGGGTACACCTGTCCAGGGTGGGGAATGACTTATTGATAGGAGACATGATAGCTTGGCTATTGGGGTTGAAGAGACATGACCTATAGGAGGTGTGAGGGGGCCAGATAGTCGGTCAAATATCTGGCCTGTGGCGGTAAGGTCATGATCGGTGAGCAGTGATTTCAAGGTCCTTAGGGGGGGCGCCACCCATTATGGATGGGAGCGCCCGGGAGGAGGTGGCCATTGGCCCCTCCTATGGGGGGGCGGCAACCATTACGGATGGGCCGCCCAGGGGGAGAAGGCCATAGGCCCCTCCCAGGGGGAGATGGCTATATGACCCTCCCCAGAATTTCCCGGGGGCCGGATATCCGCTCCGGCGGAAGATAGTGCGGGGAAAGGGGGGGAGTCCACGCTGTCCTTCTTACGGATACCCCTCACGGGAACTCGGACGACCTTAAGATGGCGTTGAGTGAAAGGGGGCCCCCACGACAAGGGAAGTTACAGTTTGCTACGAGGGTAAAGTCCTCTGCGCATGCGCCACTCACACGTGAGGGCGGGAATTTGGTGATAGGGACCTGACACCGGTTAAGACCTTGCCGTTGGCCCCTAACGTTAGGATGTACAAATTCGTATGCAATGCATTATGTCATGATGTTAGACTCGGTTAGGAAATCTTTGTATTTGAGATTTGTTAAGGTTAGCCTGAATACCTGTCTTCATCAAATGTAATGGAAGTTGAATTTGTGCATGATACATGAAATGTTTTTAATTTAAAGTTTTAAATTTTGTTTCATATTTTAATAAATACGGCCGGGGGGTCGTGAGCCCCCCCTGCCTTCCAAAAGTTCAAACTGTGTCTGTCTTCTCCCATTGGGATTGGTGGTGGAAGGGATGGCGGGTGTCCCGGCCCATAGGAGGAGGAGGAGGAGAGAAGGCAGTTCCTGCCTGAAGACAATCCCCCATATAAACCTAAGGAGCACTTTATATGGGAGTTTTTTAAAATCCCAAGGGGTTTCAAAAAAGTTAATGCTGCAAAGGTGACCTGTCTCATCTGTGGTGCTGAACTTTCCAGGGGGAACCCCGCAAAAAAATATTCATTTGGGAATCACACAATGCTACGCCACATGCAACGAAAGCACCCCAATAACTATTCTGCAGCAGAGGTCAGAGAACTGACCAGAAACCCTCCCCAATCTTCTCCGAGCACCTCTAAACAACCCACTCTATCGGGTCCTGAAACTAGAGAGACGGTCCCATGCATCCAACACCAGTTTGGGAATACAAGATTATTTGTATATTTTGTGGTACTACCACTTCTTATGGGGAGCAGAGCATCAAACTTATAAACCGTGCTGGAGACAACCACCGGTGCCGAAAGAAGCCTTAATTTTTTCCTGTTTTTTTTGCTCCAGTTGAGCTGTTTAGAATTCCCTGTTTTTTGTTTGTCCCCATAAAAAATACAAAAAAAATATAAAACTGTTCATAAAAGCAAAAAAAAGTATAAAATGTTCCAAAAAACAAAAAATAAATAAAACAACAAAAAGAAGAAAAAAAACAGTTCTTTTTAGAACTACCTACAATTTATAAAAAAAGCTAATTTTTTTTAAAACTCTGTCATTCTTTTTTCCCCATGGTACGCTCCCCGGTCCGCTCCCCGGTCCGCTCCCCGGTCCACGGAGCGCGAATCGGGCGCTCCCCCCTGCCCCCTCTTGGTCATTTCCCTCTTTGTATTTGCCACCTCTTGTGTCTCGATCCTACCGAGACACAAGATGGCGGCCGCTCCAGACTGTTTGGAATGTTTGCAGACACCCGAGAGCCAATCAGCTTTCCGCGCGTGAACTTGCTTAGCGCGCTGGTTCACGCCCCGGTGCGCGTACCGGGGCGCACTTATAGATATATATATTTTTTTTAACCAAAATTACTCAAAATCCAGTGGAGCACATATCTTGAGACATAGCAAAGGCACATTGGGCTACCAGTCCCTACAATTTTGCCAAGTTTGGTGGAAATCCATTCAGCCGTTCGGGCTAAAAGTGAGGTCGACCAGCTACGCAAATCTTTTCGTCGGCTGGTGGGAGGAGCAGGTGGCCCTGGCGGGGACCAACCAGAAGTGGGCAGACCATATAGTGGTATGGCGTCGATACATCGACGATCTTTTTCTTGTGTGGCGGGGCTCCACCACACAAGCTGAAGCATTTGTTGAGAACCTGAACATAAACAATCTTAATCTAAGATTCACTGCTGACATCAGCACATCAGAGGTACACTATTTGGACCTAAGATTCTTTGTAAACGGAGAAAAGTTAGAGACAACCCTATATAGGAAACCGACGGCGGGGAATAGTATATTGCACGCCTCAAGCAGTCATCCTCACAGTCTCATTCGAAGCATCCCCTATGGGGAGTTACTAAGGTTGAGGCGGAATTGTTCACAGGACATGGATTTTAGAAAAGCAGCCGAGGAGTGTGTTGCAAGGTTTCTCATAAGGGGTTATGATCAGGCACAGTTGGATAAGATCTATAAAAAGGTAGCAAAGATTCCAAGAAAACACTTATTTGAGAATAAGGAAAAGCAAGATCTTTCCTATGATATGAAAAATATGTTTCGCCTGATAACCACTTTCTCTGACCAGGCCAATGTCCTTAGGGGGATAATGACGAAGAACTGGCATATCCTCAACACGGATCCTGTAATAGGAAAGGATGTCCCAACTAAACCCCTTGTAAAATTCAGGAAACTGAGATCCATTAAAGACAAAATTGTTAATAGCCATCTCACACCAGTAAAACCCAAAGTGAGTGCAACCCTTAAAGGCATGAAAGGCTTTTTTCCTTGTGGGAAATGCTGTGCGTGTGAGAAGAGCAAATGAGTCTTATCATATAAAATACCAGGGCTGTCTAAATTGAAAACCATCAAACAATTTATTACATGCACTACTCCCTACGTTGTTTACTGTCTTACCTGCCCCTGTGGATTCCAATACATTGGAAGTACGATTAAAAGTGTAAAAATGCGAATTCTTGAGCACCAACGAGCCATAATGAACAGAGATATGGCATATCCCGTAGCTCGACACTTCACGGAGGCACATCAAAGTAATAGGGAGCTATTGCAGTACTTCGGTTTGGACCAGATACCTTTACATCCCAGAGGGGGGGATAGATTACTCAGTCTTCGTAGACTTGAGTCACGCTACATCATTGACATGCAAACCAAACACCCAATGGGTCTTAACAGTGGGGAGGAACTAATGGTTCACTTAGGAAAATAACAAACTTATAAGTGATAAGAATGATTTCATGTTGAATTTGCTGATTAGAACTTGATTTGGCACATGAAATCACGCAAGTCTGAGATGGCTGATGGGTCTCCAACTGATCTATGTGAATGATATCTATAGGATACTGATGATGTGCAGATGGGTCTTCTACACAGAAACAGTTGTGCAAATTTGTGCTGTGTGCTGTGTGTTTGAATTTTAATTTTAATTTTGACATTTTGATCATGATTTTGAGATTTGGATAACTTTGCAGAAATGTAATTTTATACTGGCAAGGTGTGGTGATATGCCGATATACGGCTAAATTATTGTTATTCCCTTGAAATCAGCCTTGATTGAAGGCATTTAAAGTAATAAGCATGCATGATTGACAATAACTACTAGAATCACGGACGTGATTGATGCGTGCTTTTCATATTATATGTATGTAAAAAACAGTATGCCCTGCTTCTACTTTGTTTGTTAACGGACAATTTGTAAATGCGTAGGAAATGCAGTGACTTGCCGATACATGGCAGTATGAGTTCGAACATGGGCCATGGAGGCTTCCATGATGGGTGATTGACACTGTTGTATATATTTACTATGGTATTTTAACCTTTCTAATATGTCCGCTGCATTTACGCAACTGTGTGATGTCCATTTTCTAGTTTGCTGGTAAACTTTATATGTTGCCACCAGACTGTTGACTGTGTAAACACTGACGAAGGACTTGGGGTCCGAAACGCGTCTGTTGCACAAGTGTTTGTGGGCTGAGAAATAAACCTTGCCGCTTTACCCCTGGAGTGCGCTTTTTTCATTTCTTGAAAGAAATGACTTTCTGAGCTGGAATATTTTCCGCGAGTATCAGCGCGGAGCTTGCACCCGCTAAACGAGTGCCCTGGGATTGCCGGTGCACCTTTGGAGTTCAATATATATATATATATATATATATATATATATATATATATATATATATATATATATATATATATATATATATATATATATATATATATATATATATATATATATATATATATATATATATTACCTACTGGCGGTCGCCAGTAGGTATATATAGTTAGGATTTTTTTTAATAGGGATTTCTGAAAATTCTATGTTGAATAACTTTGTCGTTGATGGACGGAATTGGCTGAAATTATCAGGAAAATGGCACATTTTGTTTCTGAGCGTCCCCTGAAAGTTTGGGGGGGGTTTCGTCAAGCGGGGGCCGAGAAAAAAGGGGGGTCCCAAAACGTGTTTTTAATATTGAGTTTTCCATAGGGCGGTTGGACTCACTTTTAGCTCGAACGGCTGAATGGATTTCTATGAAAATTGGAGAGACTGGTTGCCCGATGTGCCTTTGCTAGGTCTCAAGATATGTGCTCCAGTGGATTTTGAGAAATTAACGTTCAAAAAAATATATATATTTGTGACAGCGTCCCGGTTAGCGCCCCGGTTCGCGTACCAGACGCGTAACGGAACTTCGCGAGGAGAAGCGGATTGGCTCTCCGGTGACTGTCAACATTCTAAACAGTCCGGAGCGGCCGCCATCTTGTCTCTCGGTAGGATCGAGAGACAAGAGGTGGAAATAAACGAAGGGGGAAATGAATGAAAGGGGGCAAGGTAGACCCCTCCTGACCCCCTAGGATTGATGTGGGGGCTATTAAAGGGCCCCGCAGGGCAAAAAAAAAAAAAAACCGATTTTTCGCGGTGGAAGCGCTACCCGGTACGCGAACCGGGTAGCTCACCAGTAGCGTAACGGGAGTCAGCCATATTGTGTTTCAGACGAATTTAGTCACAAGACGGAGGATAAACAATGTTGGGAATGGGTATAAGGGGGCACGGGAGACATATCCTTACCCCCTAGGTTTTCTGAGGGTGGCTGAGGAGGCCCATATATGTAAAAAAAACAGCCTTTTTTTCAAATTTTTGCACGGTTAGTGCCCGGTCCGCGCACCGGGTAGCGTTCCGGAAAGCGTAACAAGGGGAAAACCAAGGGAAACAGTAAAATAATATTGGTGGGTTATCCTGGAGGTGACGCACCTCAGCTACGCTATAATTGATTGGAGGCCACCTCTGCATGTGGCGGTGTTATGTTAATGTTAATGCGTGCATCACTGTATCTGCTGCTGTATAATGATGGATTTAGGGCCAGATCTCTGTACTGGGGTGAATGTATGACATTGTTCTGCATTCTGTCCATCAACTGTGTTTTTGCATTTGTCACCCCGAGTGGGATGGGTATGCTCAGACGTGAGTCCCATGATCTCCACACCACTGGAGTCAAGCTATCCTGGCTGAAGACGGCTGATAGCCAGAAACCGGTCCTAGGAGGCTTGATTCCGGTCCAGGAAAGACATTGCTTGGCAGTTCGGGTTGGACTGTTCCCATGAGGCACAGGGTCAAGGCTGATTTGCATATGGCCATATCTGAACTGGGGTGGTGTGGAGTGCAAAAAAACAATGGATTTAGGCACAGATCTCTGTACTGGGGTGAATGTATGACAATTTTCTGCATTCTGTCTTTCAACTGTTGTTTTTGCGTATAACATTCTGCAACAGTTGGTCACTAGCTACATGAGTGTGTATATTAGTTATTTATTAGTTGGGTGAGTATTTGTATGGGACACTGATTTTGTGTGTGGTTTGATAGGGTGTGTGTAACTATATGTATAGATGTGTGAATGGTTGATTGACTATGTGTATAGGGTTAAAAGTGCATGTGGAAACAGTTGTTTGGGTGACTGAGTGTATTTATTTGTGTGTTGGTGAGTGAATATTTGTTTTAGTTATATATCTTCAACAAAGTAAACAAATAAAAGGCATTGTATGTGAGAGTTAGTGTATATAAATAAGTATATGTAGGAGTCAGTGATTGTGAGAGTAACTATATGAAGGAGTGTAATGGTGATTTTTTCACATATTGACTATGAGTTACTATGTGTTTGAATAAATGAGGTTTTGTGTGTATAATTGTGTAATCAAGTACATGTAAGTGTGATTAATTTTTCATGAGTGAGTAGGACGACTGCATAACCAACTAAGAAGACTACTGATGTGTCAATATCTATATATGTGTATAAGTGTATTTGATAGTGTTCTAAGAATTAATGACTGCATGTATAAGTGATTCTGTTGTTGAATGGGTAGTTGTGTGTGCAGACTTAGGAATCAGTGAGTGGGTATGTAGTAACTGGTATTGGTGTGTCAATGGTTTCAAATATGGTACTCTGTATTTTACAGTGAGTGATGAAAGGTTATACTAGTATATGATGAGGTGTAACAGATTGTCCTGTGGAAGATGTAATCAATGATGTCATCAGTGATGTCATTTGAGATGTCATCAGTGATGTCATCTGTGATGTCACTGACCATGTCATAAATGACGTAATATGTGAAATCATCAGCAGTGCATTGCGTATGCGCGAGTTATAGTTAGCAGAACTACCTATAACGGATGAATTTCTATGGTTTTGTACAAGTGAAATGTCCAGCTAACTATAACACCCCTGAAACCTGTGTTTTTTCCTGTGAATTTCTAAGGTTTTGTTAAATGCTAATTTTCTAACTACACCGTCTCTGAAACCTATGGTTTTTCAGTGAATTTCAAAGCTTTTTTAAATGCTAATTTCTAACTATAACGTCTCCTAAACCTATGGTTTTTTTCAGTGAATTTCAAAGGTTTTTTTAAATGCTAATTATTAAGTGTAATAGTAGTTATACCTATTTTTTGTACTGATTTTCTACAGTTTTTTAACTGATTATTTATAAATATTTTATTCATTAAATAACATTATATATTTTTCTGAAAATTGCAACAAAAAAAGAATTACAAAAATTCAAACTAAAACATTATTTAACATTTCTGTTTAAATTTTGTATTTTAATATATTTATATTATTTGATTTTTTCCAATTTTTTTTCGGAGTCGCGCACCCAAACCGTACACATCACGGTGGGTGCACGGATTTTAGCCGCCATTTTAGAAAAGTTGTGAAGGATCCGCTTACGGTGTGCGACGGCCGCGTGTTTTTCATTTACATCATATACATTTAATATTATGTGATGTGTGTGATTGATATGCGACCAGTCCGCGACTGCTGCTCCTGCGCATTTGCGACACATGCGCATTACGGGACGCGATGCTTGCGCAGTGGCTGGTCCTATAAGTGCTGTGGCGCGCTGGGTGCACGACTCCAGCAAACAATTGTTTGTTATAAAATGATATATATGTATCCTTAATATACATATCAAGGCAAGAAATTATCTAAGATATGCAAAATTTGTGACCGAGTCCTGTCAAGAGGCAGTGAAAAAAATTACTCTTGTGACACTGCTTCTATGTGCAAGCATCTCCGAACCACACAACCTCTCAATCTTGCTCGGGAGGAAATGAGGAGAGCTGCTTTGAACCCCTCACCTGCTGGATCGTCCTCAGGAACACCTGCAATGGACATTAGGCCAGAATTCGCTTTTCTCAAACAACACTGCGGGAAGTGTAAGAAACTTATATGCTTCGGTGAGCAGTCGGTGGATACAGTTTGTGCTGCGCAACGGAACCATCGTTGTTAATTTTTTTTATTGTTCTTTTTGGAATAAGTAATTCCAAAAGTTTCCTGTTCAATTTGTTCTTTTTTTGTTCACTTTTTGAAAAAACACCAAAAGAAATACAAAATTGTTCGAATTAAAAAAAAAAAATTTAAAAAGGAAGAAAAAAAAGTTCTTATCAGAACTACCTTATCTGGTTAAAGAAAGTACTATAATTGCAAGGTAATGTGTGAAAGCTTGGTGGAATATATGTATATGGTATAGCAAAAGGTTTACCCAACCATAGTCACTGTCACCTGGGTAGTAACAGTACTGAGAGAGAGGGGTCCCAGCAAATAACAATCAATTCACACAAATTAATATAAATAGAGAAGCATTTGATAGGCCTGCACTGTATTTATATGGCTGAGATACCCGCCACCCCCTCTCAACACAATCCCCAAGAATTGGGAAACCGGAAACAATTCTGAACTTTTGGAAGGCGGGAGGGAGTTACCCTCCCGGCCGTATTTATTAAAATATGAAACAAAATTAAAACATTAAAATAACAGTTTCATATCGTGTACAATTTCATATCCACATTACGATGTTTGGCTAACCTTAACATATTTCTAATACAAAGGTTCTCCTAGCCGATACTAACATCCTGACAAATGCATTCCAATTTGAAATTGTACATCCTAACGTTAAGGGCCAACGGCAAGGTCGTAACCAGTGTCAGATCCCTAAACCAGAACTCCCCCCTCACTTGTGAGGGGCGGCCGCACAGAGGACTGCACCTCATGTGCCATACCAATTTCCCTTGTCTTGACGGGGGCCCCTGTTAACTCGACGCCATCTACGTGGTCGTCCGAGGACTCGTGTGAGGTGTCTAGAAGGTAGCGTAGACCCCCCTCCCCACCCCACACAACTTACCACATCTGCCGTCGCAGATGTCCTGGCCCCGGGAAATTCCCAGGAGGGGCCCGTAGCCCCTCCTATCCAGGGAGGGGCCTTGACCGCCTTCCCTTTCCTTTAGGCGTCCCGTCCTTTAGAAGGGACCGGCTCCCCGTTGAGGGGCCAATGGCCACCTCCCCCCGGGCGCTCCCATCCATAATGGGTGACGCCCCCCCTAGGGATCTTCCAATGACTGCTCACCGATCATGACCTTACCGCCCGACCAAATAATAAATACGACAAGATTAATTACTAAAGATAGAAAAGGACATTTAAACTTTAAGCAGATCAAGTCCAAATTCTCTAAAACATTACTGATCATACTGATGCAAGTCTTTAATAAAGCATACCGTGAAGAATAATCCACTTTATTGCGACCGAATCACAAACTTTATTCAAAACAACCTGTAAGAAAACAATTACGACGACTTTATTCAAAACAACCTGTAAGAAAACAATTACTACGTCAAATGACTTTTATTCCAAACAACTTGCTGTCTTCAGGGGCTGGTGGGTGGGTCAAAATTGGCTCTTCGTTCTGTCTCGAGCTCACGTGCAGCGAGGAGGTGCAGCTTCAGAGCACAGGAACAAAAGGATGCTTCCGAGGACTATCGCTCCTTTTATTCTTCTTTGGGCGGGCGTAAACCCGCCTCCTCCCGCCTCCGGGGGCGTGGCTGACGGCTTCAGTGTCTAGGACAACCCACTCTTGGGCGGGAAAAAGCGCGCCCTGGCTACGCCGCTTTGGGCATACCAGCCGAGACGCGCCTCCCGCCCAAAATGGTTTCCCGGGGGGATCGGGGTACTCCACCATACGTTCGGGGGGACCGAGTGGTCGCCCCTTTCCATATGGCTGAGATACCCGCCACCCCCTCTCAACACAATCCCCAAGAATTGGGAAACCGGAAACAGTTCTGAACTTTTGGAAGGCGGGAGGGAGTTACCCTCCCGGCCGTATTTATTAAAATATGAAACAAAATTAAAACATTAAAATAACAGTTTCATATCGTGTACAATTTCATATCCACATTACGATGTTTGGCTAACCTTAACATATTTCTAATACAAAGGTTCTCCTAGCCGATACTAACATCCTGACAAATGCATTCCAATTTGAAATTGTACATCCTAACGTTAAGGGGCAACGGCAAGGTCGTAACCGGTGTCAGATCCCTAAACCAGAACTCCCCCCTCACTTGTGAGGGGCGGCCGCACAGAGGACTGCACCTCATGTGCCATACCAATTTCCCTTGTCTTGACGGGGGCCCCTGTTAACTCGACGCCATCTACGTGGTCGTCCGAGGACTCGTGTGAGGTGTCTAGAAGGTAGCGTAGACCCCCCTCCCCACCCCACACAACTTACCACATCTGCCGTCGCAGATGTCCTGGCCCCGGGAAATTCCCAGGAGGGGCCCGTAGCCCCTCCTATCCAGGGAGGGGCCTTGACCGCCTTCCCTTTCCTTTAGGCGTCCCGTCCTTTAGAAGGGACCGCCTCCCCGTTGAGGGGCCAATGGCCACCTCCCCCCGGGCGCTCCCATCCATAATGGGTGACGCCCCCCCCTAGGGATCTTCCAATGACTGCTCACCGATCATGACCTTACCGCCACAGGCCGGATAGTTGACCGGCTATCCGGACCCCCCACAAAACTCCTACCTAAAGGTCATGTTGCAAACTCCTTAACCAGGCTACAAGGTCTCCTATGAGTAAAGAATTCCCCACCCGGGACAAACGAACCCCATCCTCTAGATACATATTGTCCCCCCTGATACAACCATGAGAAATCGAATGCAATGTACTGGTATGGAACAGTCTACCAAGCTTGTTATTAATCTTTTTCACAGAATGATTTATAGCAGACACTGAATTCGCCCCCCGCCACACCTTTCGTGGAATCATATGGGACCATGCAATCGTGCACCCTGGAACCCTCCTCGCCAACCAACTTACTGTGGATAGTATCGCCTCGAGAAGTAGTCGTCTACCAGTGGTCACCAAATCATTGCCCCCGAGATGTACTATGATTATAGATGGCGGTGACCTTGTCCGCCCTAACAAACCCTCAAGAAAAGGTTGAAACTGGTCAATACAGAGCCCGCCCCTTCCGTAGAAGGTCACCCTGTACCCGTATTCCCCAGCTGTGTGAATCATGTCACCTGCTTTGAATACGTCCCCGGCACGCCTCACGTATGAGTGGCCCACGACCCACACCACTCTTTCCTCAGCCAGTGATCTCTGACCGCTGGTTCCCAGGTGTCGGGCCGACTGCACAGTCCGCCCCGCCTTGTAGGTTTGCGAAACTGTAACCAAACAAAAACAAGAAGCGTGAGTACATGATATCAGCTTCACAACATGTGCAACCGCACATACCTTTTGTAACAATTCGAGGACCAACGCCCCAACTGTTTCACTTTTTCAACACTCAGACCCCTGGCTGTAGCCTCAGTAGCAGCCCCTATCCGAAAGGAATGAGTCCCAAACTCGCCCGGGTTCAGGCCCGCGGCCAAAATCGCCATTGCAAGCACCCGCTGGAACTGAAACTTCGTCAGTGGGGTTGCATCTGCATGCCTCAGCAAGGTTCCTCCCCATGATGCCGCCCTCTGCGCCAAATACTCCTCAACGCATGCAACCGGGCACATGGGAGATCCAGGAATCCGCTGGACTACTACACTGTCCCTTTTTTGCTAGATGACGTCTAAAGCAAGACAATTTTGTAAAACCATCGTCCTTATCGATAACATCTCTCCTTCAACCAACACCAATGATTTAGCTGTATTCATTGACAACTAGTCCACAACAGTCACCAACCTTCTGACCTTCACATCATTCAAAATCACTCCCAAAGTTGGTATCATTGCTAAAAAAATCCCAAACCACAGCTGCTGCACTTTCACCGCGCTTCACTCTTGCATGCTGTCCTCCTTCTAGGAGTTCAAAATCTTCTGTATGATAAATCTTGGGAAAAATGATCACTAAATAACGGTATACACTCAAAATATCGAGTAAAAAATATAGAATTGCACTAATATCAAGTAAAAAATATAGAATGGACAGAATATCGAATGGACAGAATATAGACAACAAAAATATCGAAAGTAATGGACAAACTATCGAATGGACAGAATATAGACTACAAAAATATCGATTTTGTAACGTCATGTAATGTAAAAAATTATTTAGAAAGTGCAACTAACACCCAGCGTTTCTTGGCGCTAAAGCAGAAGGAAACAGACAGTCCGTGGGGTGAGAAGCGTTAATTGTAGGCATTACAAAACAAGTGGGTTTTAAGAAGGGACCTAAAATGGGTGTAGGGAGAGGCAAGTCTTAGACCTAAAGGGAGAGCGTTCCAGAAAAACGGGGCAAGAAATGAGATATGAGATTTTGAGGTAAGTAAATTAATATCGATTTACATAAATATAGAAAGTCAAAATATTGAAGTATATAATATAGATGTTAAGTATATTGATGTTTTAATAATATCAATTTTTTAAAGTGTTTTTTATGTTAGTATATGTGTGAAAAGTGTATATTTATTTTATAATTTATTTTAAGTAATGAATGTTATGGTATTACATTTTCCCGTAATTTAATTCTGTAGCGGGTTTTGGGTTTATAGGGGAATAGAGTGAGAAGTAAGTTAGTTATAATTGATTAAATGTTTTAATGTATTTATTGGTATTTATCTTGCATTAATTGTTAATTAATTTTTTATTGGTAATTAATTAAATTATAATTGATAATTAATTTGTATTCATTGATTCATCAATAATTATGTTAATTTTAGAAATTTAATTCTGTAGCAGGTTGTTGGTTTATAGGGGAATAGGGTGGGAAGTAATGTAATTATAATTGATTAGATGTTTTAATGTATTTATTGGCATTTATCTTGAATTAATTGTTAATTAATTTTTATTGGTAATTGATTAAATTATAATTGGTAATTAATTTGTATTAATTGATTAATTGATAATTATGTTAGTAATTTAATTCTGTAGTGGGTTGTGGGTTTATAGGGGAATAGTTTGGGAGGTAATTTAATTATAATTGATTAAATGTTTTAATGTATTTATTGGTATTTATCTTCAATGAATTGTTAATTATTTTTAATTGGTAATTAATGCAATTTTAATTGGTGATTAATTGATCATTATGTTAATTTTGTTAATTTATTTACTGTAGCGGGTTGTTGGTTTATAGGGGAATAGGGTGGGAATTAATTTAATTGTAATTATTTACATTTTTAAATATATTTATTGGTATTTATTTTTAATGAATTGATATTTATTTTTCAATTGTTAATTAATTAATTGTAAATTGGTAATTAATTTGTATTATTAGGTAATGAGTATTTTTAATTGATTAATTAATATATTATATTAAATTGGTAAGTATTTTCAATTAATTTGTAATTGGTATTAATATATATATATATTTTTTAATTAATATATCAAGTATTTACTTCCCCTACTTTTGCACTTACTGGAGTGAGAATAGTAATTTTTACCCCTACGCTATCCAATGCTTTCCCTAGTGTTGCACTTTCTGGAGTGGGAATAGTAATTTTCACCCCTACGCTATCCAACGCTTTCCCTACTGTTGCACTCTCTGGAGTGGGAGTAGTAATTTTTGCCCTCCCGCTATCCAACTCTTTCCCTACTGTTGCACTCTCTGGAGTGGGAATAGTAATTTTTACCCCTACGCTATCCAATGCTTTCCCTACTGTTGAACTCTCTGGAGTGGGAATTGTAATTTTGACCTCTACGCTATCCAACACTTTCCCTACTGTTGCACTCATTGGAGTGTGAAAAATAATTTTTACCCCTACGCTATCCAAAGCTTTCCCTACTGTTGCACTCTCTGGAGTAGGAATAGTAAATTTTGCCCTCCCGCTATCCAACGCTTTCCCTACTTTTGCACTCTCTGGAGTGGGAATAGTCATTTTTACCCCTACGCTATCCAATGCTTTCCTTACTGTTGCACTCTCTAGAGTGGAAATAGTCATATTACCCCTACGCTATCCAATGCTTTCCCTACTGTTGCACTCACTGGAGTGGGAATAGTAATTTTTACCCTCCCGCTATCCAACGCTTTCCCTACTGTTGCACTCATTGGAGTGTGAAAAATAATTTTTACCCCTACGCTATCCAACACTTTCTCTACTGTTGCACTCACTGGAGTGGTAATAGTCAATTTTACCCTTTCCGCTATCCTACGGCGAAAATATGTTATATTTTTTATTATTATTACGTGTATATATATATATATATATATATATATATATATATATATATATATATATATATATATATATATATATATATATATATATATATATATATATATATATATATATGCCTTTCCCAAACGCCGTCCTCCTTACTCTGTGTAAACCCATCTCGACGATTTTCAATTTAAGCTCCTCCTTGCCCTGTGGTGGAAGGCTCACCTGGAGCGGATTACTTGAGCTCGCTTCTGTGTTGGGCAGTCCTGGTACCAGAATGCAGCGGGCTTGTAGTCAGTTCCAGGACGATGGGGTTTCACTAAATAAAATGCCCTGTGGCATCTTCAAAGTCCGTTTTCCCCCAGCCACTGCCCTCAAACTTGCACAGCTTAATGGGCAACAAATCAGCAACGGCGTCTCTCCGTGCTGTTCACGTCCTGATGTTACCAGCTTCTAGTTGATGTTCTGAGGCTTGTGTGGTGGGCCGTACAATCCTCCGACCCCTCTGCAACAATTCAAAAGTTCCAAATGTTGTCACGGCCACTTGTTGAGGGGGTCTCTTGTTCGCATTATTGGAACCGCATAGACATCAATTCATTTCTCTCCTCCCATCAAGAAGACTTCAAGAGACACTGCGGGATCATTTGAAGGTAATTTCAGTGTCTTTCTCAAACGCCGTCCTCCTTACACTGTGTAAACCCCATCTCGATGATTTTCAATTTAAGCTCCTCCTTGCCCTGTGATGGAAGGCTCACCTGGAGCGGATTACTTGAGCTCGCTTCTGTGTTGGGGACTCCTGGTCCCAGAATGTAGCGGGCTTGTAGTCAGTTCCAGGACAATGGGGTTTCACTAATTAAAATGCTCTGTGGCATCTTCAAAGTCCGTTTTCCCCCAGCCACTGCCCCCAAACTTGCACAGCTTAATGGGCAACAAATCAGCAACCGCGTCTCTCCGTGCTGTTCACGTCCCGATGTTACCAGCTGCTAGTTGATGTTCTGAGCTTGTGTGGCAGGCCGTACAATCCTCCGAACCCTCGGCAACAATTCAAAAGTTCCAAATGTTGTCACGGCCACTTGTTGAGGGGGTCTCTTGTACGCGTTATTGGAACAGCGTAGACATCAATTCATTTCTCTCCTCCCATCAAGAAGCCTTCAAGAGACACTGCGGGTTCATTTGAAGGTAATTTATTCAAGAATTCGGCGTAACTAGTTTCGGTCAGTGCCTTTCTCAAACGCCGTCCTCCTTACACTGTGTAAACCCCATCTCGACGATTTTCAATTTAAGCTCCTCCTTGCCCTGTGGTGGAAGGCTCTCCTGGAGTGGATTACTTGAGCTCGCTTCTGTGTTGGGGACTCCTGGTCCCAGAATGCAGCCGGCTTGTAGTCAGTTCCAGGACGATGGGGTTTCACTGATTAAAATGCAGTGGCATCTTCAAAGTCCGTTTTCCCCCAGCCACTGCCCCCGAACTTGCACAGCTTAATGGGCAACAAATCAGCAACGGCGTCTCTCCGTGCTGTTCGCATCCCGATGTTACCAGCTGCTAGTTGATGTTCTGAGGCTTGTGTGGCGGGCCGTGCAATCCTCTGACCCCTTGGCAACAATTCAAAAGTTCCAAATGTTGTCACGGCCACTTGTTGAGGGGGTCTCTTGTTCGCATTATTGGAACCGCGTAGACATCAATTCATTTCTCTCCTCCCATCAAGAAGACTTCAAGAGACACTGCAGGTTCATTTGAAGGTAATTTATTCAAGAATTCGGCGTAACTAGTTTTGGTCAGTGCCTTTCGCAAACGCCGTCCTCCTTACACTGTGTAAACCCCATACATATATATATATATATATATTCACTGAAAAAACCATAGGTTATAGGCCATATATAGTTAGGAATTTGCATTTACAAAACCTTGAAAATTCAATGAAAAAACCATTGGTTATAGAACATATATAGTTAGGAATTTGCATTTACAAAACCTTATTTTACTCGCATAAAACCATTGAAATTCCATATATAGTTATATGCGCTAACTATATATCGCGCACCCGCAATCCACTGCTGATGATGTCACATTTTATGCGAGTAAAATAAGGTTTTGTAAATGCAATTTCCTAACTATATATGTTCTATAACCAATTGATTGCCCGATCCGGCTAGCTCAATCGATCGAGCATGAAACTCATGCACTCTGATAGCAAGCGTTGCTACTGATGCTATGCAGACCAAAACTGGTTTTCAGTTTGTACATTTTTCTAGATTTTTCCATCCAAGGTTGGTTGACTTTGTAGAACGATGGCTTCAGATTTTCAACATACGGTGTGGTGGCGCGGACTGGGAGGGGGCGCTTCGCTCCTGCCCCCTCCCCAAGTAAGATTTTCATACGTGAAAGTACGTTAATGGTTTTGGTCCCTGAGTTGCTTCAATGTCACTGCCATTCTCAAATGGCATAAGTTCTGGATGTTGGGTGCCATAGTTCAGAGTTCTGAGCAGCGCTTGTAACACTGTCTGAAGCTTATTTCCACCTACTGCAGCTTCACTATTCTCAAAGTAAGTGAGTGTCGTTTGTGGACCTGACTGCATTTGAAAACAATGTGATATGTTACCTTCCTAAACCGCTTGACGGAGGCCCCCGAGGGGCGGTGTGATGGCCATGGACTCGGAGAAGACGCTTGGCTCCGACCCCCTCCCCAAGTCTTATAGCACCGGTGTAGCCTGAGATCGCCCCCGACATAGGCGGCCGGCTCCCGGGGTCCGGCGGAACTTTTTGCCTTTTGATGACTCTTCTATTCTGGACCTTGTCCCACAATCCGTTTGACCTGAACACACGCTGTAGTGGGGCGCCCCTTTACCGTTTTAGTTGCCATTCCGCCCGCTTTTGCTACACTGTGCCTCTTCCGCCATTCAGCTGTTTACCGCCCGCTCTTGCGACTACAGCGTCTCGCTCACCATGTAGTTAAGTTGCTCCCGCTCTTGCGGTGCAGCGATAGGCGGCTGCCACAGGACTCTCAAAATGGCGGCCGGCTCTTCAGATTTGGGCGTGGTCCACTAAAATGGCCCTGGGACACCTTGGAACTCGGACGCTTCCCTGATAGGGCTTGGGTCCCATTCTCGAAAGCGTCCCCTCAGCCGTGAAGATTCTACAAAAGTCTTGGGGGCCCCCGACTCCCGCAGGCTTCTGGTGGGGAGCGGCTGCCATGTTTGTTCGTGGAATGGCCACGACGGACCTACGAGATGGTAGTGCTCTCATGCTGACGCCAGCTTTAGTCTGAAACATGCAGAAACACTGTAGACTACCAATTCGATCAGTTCCGGTAGCGCCCCAACATGACCCGGTAGAGAAGAACTTGCCCTCCCCTCTTTGACTGATGGTTCTTGTTGCCTGTCCCCTCTGTTGTCATTTTACAGAACTTTTTGGACTGCTGAAAGGGGTTGTGTTCCGAACGCTGGTTGGTGGAGACATTTTGACTATATTCTTGACCTACGTTGTCGCGTAATGCGTTATATGACACGCCGCGTTAGCGCACCCGGAAGTAATCCGGGGCGCGGCGCGCAGCGCGTAACGTAAGCATAACAGGTCATGTGACTTGTTAATAAAACTTTTTATTGGTTCATTTTACTTTTGTTATTTTAATAATGAAAAGCTTGGTCATATGACCTAAAAAATACGCTTTTTATTGATTTCGAACTTTTTTAAAAAAAACATATATGTTATAATATTCCAGGCTAATGTACTTTCCCCGAAAATTTACAACTGTCCTGCAAGTAAATTATTTCCTTTTTCGAGAAAAAGGGCGTTTCTTCGTTCCATGACGGAGCCGTTGAGTAAAAGAGACTCGGCCTGCTGTCTTAGTCGCCGATACGCCTGATTATCAGATTCTTATCGATCACTTTATGTTGCAGGAGAGGAAAACACAACTGCCCTTGACCATTTATCTTTACTGCGTTCCTACATATTATACCTTTTATCCGTCATGTAATTGGACTGCTTTATTTCACTTGCCTTTTACTGATTCGAAAACAGTGACTAAAAGTAAAAACTTTACCAATGTAAATACTACTACCATGTTTTGTTTTAAAAACCTTTATTGTGAAAATGTCAGCATACAAATACGGGCCTATAACCACGTGGGCCGGCCACGGAGCAAACTGAAATTCGAACTTTCAATAGTACAGTAATCAATAACACATCAGAACTTAATATCAATAGGGATGTCGAAATATTCAATCAATTCTCGTCCCCGCCCGCCATGAGCATCAAAACTGCATTCATATCTCGTGATATCAAGGTTGTTCAACCAGTACACAACAATGAGTTACGAGTCCCATTTATACCGGCGCCATTTTGGACGAGGCCGGGCAGGTCCAAGATATAGTCAAAATGTCTCCACCAACAATCGGCCAGACCAGAACCCCTTTCGGCCCTTTATGCTACAAGATGGTGTCTTCCATTCAGAAAATATTGTTGGCAGCATTTTGAAAGGAAACATAAACAGCCGTTCTCCTAGTGAGTCTCACATTGTTACATTTAGGAAGAATGTTGAAGAGTAGTATGTGGAAAATCTGAAGCCATTTTTCTACAAACTCTCAATCAGCCTTGGATGGAAAAAAAAATCCTGAAGAATGTACAAACTGAAAACCAATTTTTGTCTGTATAGCATCAACAGCAATGCTTGAGTCAGCTTTGTGTCAAGCCGCCATTTTGATTCAATCAATAACGTCCCCCTGCACACATTCAGGGACCTGGTCATGTCTTCAGATGAAACGGATTGTGGGACAAGAATCAAAAAGGAAAAGGAAAAAAGTTCCGTCGGACCTCGGGAGCCGGCCGCCTATGTCATGTGCGACCTTTGGCCACACCAGGGCAATAGTGAAGCTGCAGCAGGTGCAAATAAGCTTCAGACAGTCTTCAACTTAGTCTGATTCTTATAATAAGTGCGTCGACAACACACACAAGTGAAATTAGGCCTCTCACTTGAATTCATTTGACTTTCGGCGCAGCATTGTAGGATGGCCACACCAGTGCGGCAACTTGCTGGACACCACCTCGGTGCCATCCGGATCTCGGCGCGTTCGAGTCACTGTACCGCAAGAGTGACCGCAACTCAGCTGGACACGCCGTCTTTCGGCGCAGCATTGTAGGAAGGCCACACCAGTGCGGCAATTTGCTGGACACCACCTCGGTGCCATCCGGATCTCTGCGCGTTCGAGTCACTGTACCGCAAGAGTGACCGCAACTCAGCTGGACACGCCGTCTTTCGGCGCAGCATTGTAGGATGGCCACACCAGTGCGGCAATTTGCTGGACACCACCTCAGTGCCATCCGGATCTCGGCGCGTTGTGCTGCCTTTGGCCTACTGTAGCCGCAAGTGCGGACGCAACTCAGTTGGACGGCGAGTGAAACGCTAAGGGGCGCCGCACTGCAGCCGAGGAGCCTCCATCTTGGGGGAGACGCACAGCCCCCACTGACTGACGCGACCTCACAGGCCAACGGGGCGCCCCACGCCGACTTTCAGCGCAGCATTGTAGGATAGCCACACCAGTGCAGCAACTTGCTGGACACTAACTCGGTGCCATCCAGATCTCGGCGCGTTGTCCTGCCTTCGGCCTATTCGCACATCGGTCCGCTACTGACGCCGCCTCACGTGCCAACGTATTTTCTACGCTTTTTGTAGCCCTATGCCGCATAACAGGTCATGTGACTTGTTTATAAAACTTTTCATTGGTTCATTTTACTTTTGGTTTCCTAAAGATGGAAGGCTTGGTCATATGACCTAAAAATAACACTTTTCATTGGTTTAGAACATTTTTTTTTCCCAAACGATGAAAGCCCCACCTTCCTTATTTCTGGATGATTCAGACTGAAGCTGGCGTCAGCATGAGAGCACCACCATCTCGTGGCTCCGTCGTGGTCATTCCGTGAGCAATCATGGCAGCCGCTCCCCACCGGAAGCCTGCAGGAGTCGAGGGCCCCCAAGACTTTTGTAGAATCTTCACAGCTGAGGGGACGCTTTCGAGAATGGAGCCCAAGCCCTAGCAGGCAAGCGTCCGAGTTCCAAGGTGTCCCAGGGCCATTTTAGTGGACCAGGCCCAAAACCGAAGAGCCGTCCGCCATTTTAAGAGTCATGTGGCAGCCGCCTATCGCTGCACTGCAAGAGTGGGAGCAAATCAACAACATGGTGAGCGAGACGCTGTAGCCGCAAGAGCGGGCGCAACTCAGCTGGATGGCCGCCACCTGGGGAGGCCCGTTCACGCCGCCTCCCCCACGCCCCCCCGGGCCACCCCACGCCAATTTTCGGAGCAGCATTGTAGGATACCAAAACCAGTGCAGCAGTTTACTGGACATCACCTGGGTGCCATCAACATCTCAGCGCGTTCTGCTGCCTTGGAACTATTCGCACAACAGACCGCTACTGACGAGGCCTCCTCCGCACCACCCAGGACGCCCCACGCTGTTTTTCTTTGCTGCATTGTAGGATCCCAAAAACCAGTGCAGCACCCAGGTGACATCACCTGGGTGCCGTCCAGAACTCAGCACGTTGTGCTGCCTTGGGACTATTCTCACAAAAGACAGCTTCTGACCATTGTTGCTTTTTTTGTCAAAAATGTTTAAATGTTTGTTACAGTTTTTGTTCCGTTCGTTATATATAAAAGTTAATAAAGTTTTATAATCCCACTTTATTGGAGTGCTATATATTTTTAAAAAATCGGGTGAATGGGGCCTTGAATCGGGTTATTGTCATGTGTGGGCTTTGCAAGTGTACTGCTACAGGATCGGACATTTCAAACTCAAATGCACGTTCTTTTTCTTACCTTTCCGAAGCATGGAGCGCAATAGCAGGCAGAGAAAGGGTGATGCAAGTGTTGAACACTGCCTGGCCTGGCAAGTTGCTGGCAGTGCCCCTCCCCCGCCCGCTCCTGAAAGAGGACACACACACACCGCCGCCCCGAGTACTTCACAGATCATTAAAAGACCATGCGCTTGTTCATGAGGCTTAAATGGTTTATCACCCCTTCTAGAACCCCTGCATCGACCCTCTGACGTTTCCTGGAAAAATTACCACGTAACACAATACCAAGCCCTGTCAGCTGAAACCCCCGAGGAATCGTGGGGCATATTATCATGGGGGTTTATCTCCGCTTTTTTGGCTTTAAAAGCCATGGAAGCGGAGATAAAATTATCTCCCTATTACCAAGCTGTCGCTAACACCAGTTAGTGACAGCTAAAAGGAGATAGCGACCATCTTGGGCCCCGCTTTGCATGTCAGTGATATTTATCACTAATGACATGCAAAGTGGGCGTGCCAAGATGTTACCGACTGGAAACAGTCCCTAACATCGCTATCTCCTATTACCAACTTTTGGAGATATTCGCGCTAAGCGCGAATATCTCCAAAAGCTAACACCTGCCCTGAGCAGTTCTTAGCCATGTTATCCAATGGGAGGTGGATAACATGGCTTAGAGCATTTGCTCGATAATGCATGAATATCGCTGACTTTTCAGCGATATTCATGCATTGCGGCCGTTTTTTATCGCATTTGCGATAAACCTTGCTAATAGCAAGGTTTATCTGCGATAAAAATCGCCGATGTGCGGCGATAATTTTTGTCTCTAAACAAGTTAGAGACAAAAATTATCGCTAGTTGTTGGTAATATGCCCCCGGGTTTTTGCTTGCAGAAATCGGGAGGCGGGAGACTAGCACTGAAATCAGTAGTCTCACGCCTGAATCAGGAGGGTTGGTATGTCTGGATTCTCTACAGCTGGGGCCATAAACTACATCCGCAGGGCTAGGTGATAGCCTGGGTCCGGCCTGGGACAATCGGACACAGAGGAAGAGGAGTGTCAGAGGGTGCGGTAGTGAATAGGGTGAAAGGGAGGTGTCGGGCGGGCACAGGGTGTGATTCTCAGGGAAGAGCAGCGCAGATGGGGAGAAGTATATGACCCATGCATGAGAGAGAGAGCGGGGGTGACCAGTGCGTGGGGGAGATGCTTGCGAGGGTGGGGAGCCGTGCTGAGAATCAACAGCGTGCAGAGACTGGGTCTGGTCAAGGCATCTAAAATGGCTGCAGTGCACGACAAAATTGTGGCATTGGACAAAAAGGCAAGATGGCGCAGACAATGTTTATCAATAAGGATTCATTTATAACAAAATATTTACTCGCAGTGTCAAAATGGCGGTCAACACTTCCTGATTTCCATCGAATCGAACGTTAACAGACGTCACGCAGCAACAAAAAAAAAAAAGCTCACGCACAGCCGCTGGAAGACATGTATCAACATATATGAGCCTCCTCAGCCACCCTCAGAAAACATAAGGGGTCAGGATACTTCTCCCGCACCCCCTTATACCTAGTAATTTAATTAAAACGAAACACAAAATGGCGAATTCCCGTTTCGCTACCAGTTTGCGGCCCAGTTCGCTGCCCGTGAAGCGCTTCTACCGTGAAAAATCATTTTTTTTTTATTTTCCCCACGGGACCCTTTAATAACCCCAACAACATTCCTAGGGGGTCAAGAGAGGTATACCTTGCCCCCTTTCATTAAATTCCCCCTTCGTTTTTCACCTCTTCTTCTCTCTCGATCCTACCGAGAGACAAGATGGCGGCCGCACCGGACTGTTTGGAATGTTGACAGACACCGGAGAGCCAATCAGCTTTCTGCGCGCAAAGTTCCGTTTCGCGAAAAGTAAGCGAACCGGAGCGCAGCCCGGAGCGCTGTTACAGATATATATCTTGTTTTGAACGTTAATTTCTCAAAAACTACTGGAGCACATATATTGAGACCTAGCAAAGGCACATCGGGCTAACAGTCCCTACAATTTTGCCAAGTTTCGTGCAAATCCATTCAGCCGTTCGAGCTAAAAGTGAGTCCAACCGCCCTATGGAAATGAACATGGGAAAAACGCGTTTTGGGACCCCCCTTTTTTCTCGGCCCCCCCTCGACAAAACCCCCCCAAATTTTCAAGGGCTGCTCAGAAACAAAATGTGCCATTTTCCTGAAAATTTCAGCCGATTCCGTCCACAAACGCCTAAGTTATTAGACATAGAATTTTCAAAAATCCCATAGGGAATACATCCTAACTATATATACCTACTGGCGATAGCCAGTAGGTAATATATATATATATATATATATTCACTGAAAAAACGAGAGGTTTCACACCAGTTATAGTTAGGAATTAGCATTTAAAAAACTTAAGAAATTCACTGAAAAAACCATAGGTTTCACACCAGTTATAGTTAGCTGGAAATTTTACTGACATAAAACCAATGAAATTCCATGTTATAGTTAGTTGGACTCACTATAACTTGCTTGTGTATTGCACTGCTGATGACATCACATATTGCATCACTCATGACATGGTCAGTGACATCACTCATGACATCACTGATGACACCATCCAGTGATTGTGTGTCTTTCTGAAAAATAAATATGTTTTATATATGTATATGTAAAAGTCGATTGAAGAATAAATGTTTAAATTATTGTCTTAATTTATGGTTTTTTTTAAAAAATGATTGGTTAACTGGCTTATTAAGTGTATCTTAGTGAATACATACATTAGCGAGTAATGTTTAAATATTTAAATATATGTATCAGTGTTTCACTTTGTGTATCAGTGGCTGCATGGGTTGGTGAGTAGCTACATGTGTGTGTATATGGGTTATTATATGTTTTTTTAATATCAGTATGAGTGTCTGTATGGTTTGGTGGGGGTGTTACTTAGCACATAGATGCATCAATGACTGACTCACTGTTTGTATGTTTTTTTAAAACAGCATATGTTCAGGACTGTATGAGTGGATGAATGTGTATATGTGTGTATTAGTGATTGAATGCCTGTCTCACTAGTGTCTTTATCAGTAACAAGATATATTTTAATCTAGTATATGTGAGTGTTGATGTATATAAGTCAATATTTGTGAGAGTGAGAGATTGCAAGAGTTCCTGTTTAAATAAGTATGTGTTTCTATAAGTGATTGTTTAAGAGAGTAAATATGTGTAAGTTTCCTTAGAAGTAAGGTGGTAGTGTGTGTATATCTGTATATGCAAATAAATGGATGTTTATTAGTTTATTTGCATGTGTGAGTGTTTGTGTGAGTAACTTTTTGATTACTGTCGGTGTGTAACAGGATGTATAGGGGTATTACTACATATGAAGAGTGAGCATATGTATGAGTGACTATATAAAACTGTTGGTGAATGTGTGAATGTGTACATAGATGGTGGAATTACTGAATTGGTTGTTGTAACTGGTATGGGTATATCCACTTTTTTGAAAATGTTAGTTTCTATTTTTAAACATGTGTTTCAAGGGTTACTTAACAGTGAAAGGAGGTCTGTCACTCTGTCACAAGGATGGTGTCATCAGTGATGTCATGAGTGATGTAATATGTGATGTCATCAGCAGTGCATTACACGCGCATGTTATAGTGAGTCCAACTAACTATAACGTGGAATTTCATTGGTTTTATGTCAGTAAAATTTCCAGCTAACTATAACTGGTGTGAAACTATGGTTTTTTCAGTGAATTTCTTAGGTTTTTTAAATGCTAATTCCTAATTATAACTGGTGTGAAACCTGTGGTTTTTTCAGTGAATTTCATAGGTTTTTTTTAATGCTAATTCCTAACTATAACTGGTGTGAAACCTTTGTTTTTATCTGTGAATTTCATAGGTTTTTTAACTGCTAATTTTTAACTTTTTATAGGGCTTCATACCTATGTACTTTTTAGTGAATTTCTAAGGTTATTTTTTTCGCAAATGACTTTAGCTGAGAAAGGTATGTTTTTCTAAAAAGGAACCCTATATTATATATTATGATAATATTTTTGTTTAAATATAGTATTTTTTTATTTTTTTCCAATTTGACTCTGGTGCGCGTACCGGTGCGCGTCCCGTCAGCGCACCAACAAAAAAAAAAGAAACAAAAATAATGAAGGAGTGAGCATGAGGAATGGGGACAGAGAGTGGTGTTAAGAGAAAGAGAGCTAGAGGGAGGAACACAGAGGGACTGTGTAATAGATAGTAAGACAGAGAAAAGGTGTAAGAGGAAGTAACTGGGAAAAAGAAAATGAATAAGGGAGCAAAAGAAGAGAAGAAAGAGGAAGAAGACTAAAGCAGAGGTTCTGGAAAAATGTGAATGGGTGATGAAAGTAAAAGGAAGGAGACTTAAGTATGGGGAATGACAGATAGTGACGGAACCAGAGAAAAAAAACAGTAGTGATGGAGGGAAAGAAAATAGCAGTGAGTGTAAGTAAAGAGGAGTGAAAGAGGGTGTATATAAGTGAATAAGGGTAAGACATAGGGAGTGACAGAGAGAAAGAAGAGAGAGAGTAAAGGAAGGAGTGTCAGAAAGGGACTAAGTGAAACAGTAAAAAAGGTAAGTGAAGGAGTGTGGATAAGCAGAAGTACTGAAAGAAGTTGAATGTGGTAGGAAGTAAACATGGAGGATAAGAATAAGAGAGGGAAGCAAAGTAAGGAAACAAGGGTGAGGTAGGGTGAGAGAAAAGTAGTGAGGTTAAAGCAAAGGGTGATAACAAACTACATTTTGTAAACACACTTACCATATAATTAATGAAAACTTACTTGTATCTGTGAAAGACAAAAGAAAAAACACGTTATAATTAGTAAAAAATATATATTAAAATAGAAGAAACAGTTCAAGAGGTAAAAAATCTAAAAAAAGTTTACTAAGAAATAAAGCAATAGTGAAGGATACAAAAACAGAAATAAAGTAATGTAGAAAGAGAAAAAAGAAGGAAAAAGAAATAGAAAGAGAACAAATTACTGAAGGTAAGTAAGATACTAAAAGAATGTGAGATACCAAAAGGAAATCAGGAAAGATAAGAAAGTAAAAGGAAAATGAGTGAAAAGGAGAGAAGTCTGAATGAGGAACTATTAATAAAAAAGAGGAATAGAAGATGACTGAGAGAGAGTGAAGGGGAGTCACAGAGTGAAGGGATGAAGGGAATGAGGTTAATATAGAACGATGGATGAAAAAGGAGTGAGAGAGTAAGTATACAGAAAAACAAAGAGAAAGACTGAGTGAACTACAGTACAATGAGTGCGAAAGAAAAAAAAGGAGAAAAGGAAAGAAAGAGAGGGGAAGAAAACTAAAGCAGTGGTACTGATAGAATGTGTAAAAGATAAAAAGTGGTGGAAGGAAGAGAGGAAATGCAGACAGTTCAAATTGGATTGAGAAGAACAGCGATGAAACAAAGTTAAAAAAGGCAGTGTAAATGAGTAAAGAGAGGTAAATTAGGGTGAAAAAGGAAAATGAGTGTGAGACAATGTGAATACAATATAAATTACACAATGCAAATTAAAGAATAACTATTACAATATGTTACATTATTTTTTTTGCTGTTCTCAGAATATATTGAATTTCACTTAAATTAGTGAGTTCAAAGTCTTCATCATATAACAGCGGAAAAAAAAACACAATCTAAAAGATTGTGTCTAAAAAAAACATTCAAACTTACATCTCATATATGTACACTAATCTTTGATTCACTTACTTTTCCGTGAGGCAAAATAGAAGATAGTGAAGGTCCTTTTGGTGGAAAAAAAGTCTGCTGTGCTCTATAACTTCCATTTCATCGACTTCCTATGAAAAAAGATCTAAGAACATCATACCTTACACTTTCCTCACGGCCAATTTGTGTCAGATATATCAGTATTTTTTACTTTGAGATCCACTTACAGTACCTATATGAGATAAATAATTTAAAACATTAGATTAACTAACTAACTAACTAACTTTTATTATCTATTCCCGTCTGCAAAGGCCAATTCCCTTTACTAAAACTTTGGTTTTAAAAACACTAGATAAGAATTTGTAGGGTCATAAGGCAAACGTTGTTTATAAGTCAAATGAGAATCATTGCAGTAACTCCATCCTTTTTCACATTTTAAGTAGCATGTATAATGTCCTGAGGTTGTCGAAGAACCGTCATGATAAATAATAGCTTCAGTTGTAAAGGTTCTTCCTGAAATTGATAACTGAGAAGCCACAAAATTTTTGATAGAAGTTGTCAATTTAGTTCCATCAGGTCTACATCGTTGGAAAACTAAAATGATATACTGACCATAACTTTGCATAAATATTGTGGATAGCATTGGATAGTTACATTGGGTACACACCATATTATGATCTGCTGCTTTAACTAGATTTTTAAATGACACTGATTTACAGTCAGGTAAAGTCAAATATATAAATCTTTCAGTGTCTATTCTAGTAGTACTTGATGAACTACAATTGTTGCAGTCATGCTGCCATTGATAAGGAAGGCTGAAAAGATTATCTACATCTACACCTTCATTTTCCAAAACACCAAACATATACATTAAAAATTCCTGACAATCCTGCTGAATGTTCTGTGAAAGTTTATCTTGACCAGAACACATATCTAAAATATTTCGAATTTCTGTTACACTTTCTATTTTTGCTCTATCACTGCTACATTTCTCAAACACAGAATTCAATAAACCACACAATCTTTGATCCCGATTTTCAACAATCTGTTCTTGTAAAGTTTGAAGAAAAAAAACAACATTAACCACTACATTAACATAGCAGTTGACACCAGAACTATTTTCAAACTGAAATCCAACAACATTTTCTTCACAATCCTTTTTCTTTCTGTTTTCAATTACAGTTTCTTCTAATGTTTGTCTTTTTGCTACTACCTCACTGCAATTACTCTCATTTTTTATTTTTCGGCCTACCACACGTTTTTCAAACAGAGGATATTGAGGCAAATGTGGAGCATACTCTCTTCTTAACCTATTGTATTCTTTAACACAATCTAGATCTGCACAAATTTTTGTCTCATCACACTCAATCAAGTACAATCCTGAAAAAGTTCGGACTCTGGATAATGCCACATATGCCATACCCTCTTTAAACACAGATCTTCCAATGTTCACTAAAGCATTATCTACACTTAAACCTTGCGATTTATGAATTGTTACTGCATATGCCAAACAAACAAGAAACTGTTTTCGGCGAACATATAAGTCTTTTACAAGTAAAAATCTAGCAGAACAACGACTGATTTGTTGTACTTGCTCAATGCCATCAAGTTTCAGTTTTAAAAATTCAATTCCATCTCTATTTCTATAATTCACAAAATCAACAACATAACCCATTGCTCCATTTACCAGACCTCTTTCAACATTTAAATTCCTTCTCAAAATGATACGACAATTTAAACACACATTCAGAGTCTTTTCAAAACCAGCTGTTTTAGAAATACGTTTCTCTAATGAATCCAATTTGGTTTTCAAATTTTTGTACAAAACAATTGTTGCACCCATATGCTCTATTTTATCTATTGCTTCCAGTTTCACAATCTCTTCATTTTCTAACTCTAACATTTTGTTGTTGAAGATGGAACATTCTTGCAGAGTTGGCATCAAACATATCCCAGATTTCTTATCAGTCATTTTTTTTAAATATTCTCTGGAAGAATGTTTTCATTTGGATACAAATTTGAAATTAATCGAGCATGTAAAGCTTCTTTCCCAAGCTCGCTTACTTTTCTAATTCTTACATCTTGTAGAATATTTTTATACTCTTCATCCTTTGCCTGCCGCATATTTTGAAGCAGTTCAGCATATTTAAAATTTAACCATATATTAACGTTTCCAATGCTTCCCAGGGACTTCCTAGTATCTTCATGCGTGAGCATTTTAAACACTGGTTGTCCTTTTACTGGAGTCAACTGCAATAGATCTCCAAAAACAATAATGTGTTTTCCTCCAAATAACACATCATACTCTGTTCTAAGAATTTCTTGCATTCTCAAATGCACAAAAGCAAGCATTAGATTTGAGACCATGCTTACTTCATCAATGATGAGAAGTTTCATTTTCTTCAAGACTCTTGAAACTTCAGAACACGCATCTCCAGATAACTTGTTGTAATGCAATTTATTATCATGCTCAACTGGCAGCATCAGTAAACGATGTAGAGTAATCCCTTTAATGTTATGTGCTGCCAGACCAGTTGGAGCAGTTACAACACAAGACAGCGGTGAATCAGTCCTTTTCTGCAGATAACTTGCAATGGCTTTAATTAGAAAACTTTTTCCTGTCCCTGCTTCTCCACTTACGTACAGTCGGACAGGCTCAAATGATGTACATGAGCACTCTCTTTTCTCATGTCTGAATCCATGTTCAATCTGTTCTGTGACTTCATCATATATCTTTTTCTGCTCAACGTTTAGTTGCTTTACCAAATCTTCTAAGTTAACTCCATCCTCTTGAGCTTGTTCCATAGCTCTTTCCACCTCATCCATGGCAGTGGCAGCTTCATTTTGGATAATAGGTCCTCCTAGTGGATCCTGACTCAATAAAGTAGAACTCTGACTGTCTCTAGCAATCTCTTCAGCAATTGTGGTTTCTTGCTCTATTTCTTCGTTCAACATTTGCAGATAATTTAGAAAAATAGGACATTCTATGGTATCCTTAGTTGCATTAAAAGAGTCTTCATAACAGAGAAAATCTCCAAGTAGTTCCTCTTCTGTATGCCATGGCTTAAAGAGTTGCAAAAGAGCTGAATAGTAAAATTCTCTTTTGTCTGGAGCTTTGCAATTCAATTTTCGATGATTAATCAAATGGCCTTTTTTCTGCTTCACTAGACATCCTTCATAGCCAATGACTGCATATTTTCCATTATTGATATCTTCTGTGATGTTCCTCTTATAACTGTAGTTTTGCAGAACTTCATACAAACAAGTGTTCTCAAGGTGAGTACTTCTACTTGGATAGTATGTATCCAACATATTTGTCTTCAAAATATCTGTACTGTTTGGTTCTTTATTCGCCAAATATTCAATTTCTTGTACAGATTTCAAAACTCGGTTTCGTGTTGCAGCAAGACCTAGACTCACCCAAATGATTGTTCTTCATTTGGCATAGAGACTTGCTGATGATAACCGATCAGAACATTTATATGCTCCAATTTCTCGATGCGACAACATCTTCAGACTGAAAATGTATAATTTCTTGCTTAGACTCTTTTCATGTGAAATGTCCTTCCACATTTCCTTCAGATCTGTCTTTCCTTTTGTAAGATGTCACATATCGAGCCACAGCAATAGAGTTGTCAGCAACGAACTGAATATCCATGTTAGCATTCCACATGGACAAAATCCCTGGGTTGTAATCGTTGATGTACTTAGATTCTTCGTTTCTTTTCAAATTGTATGTATTTTTGGGAGATTTCCTCGTCACAGTATGTTGTAGAGATGACATCAAATTATTTACTCTTCCCTTAGAAATCACTGGTCGTGGAAACGCAAAACGACATTTCGTGTAGTACTTTTCCTTGTTTTTAAATTTTCGACGACAGTACTTTCCACAACGATGAGATTGAAAACGTAAAACTTGTTGTCTTAAACTGTTTTCTTCAGTAGATTTTGGAACAGCACATGTTGAATACTCTTCAATGAAACTCATCACTGTTTCATCCAAATCTGATCCAAATTTGGGTGCATCTTTAATCCATAACAACATATGTATATGAGGAGCACCTCTCGCTTGATATTCCTTCCTCCAAAAGAAATCCAAAACCTCTCCAAGGGGAGGATTTTTTTTGTTGGTAATAAAAGACATCATAGCTTCAAATCTATGATTAAAATATCTGGAAACATTCACTGGATCCAAAGAACACAGTTGTCCAGGTGTTTTCAATTCTATATTTTGTATGTTTCCATTTGCCTCTCGTAGAAATTCAAGTAAGTCGTCCCATGCATACTCAGCACAGCTAAGAGTGAGGAACCATGTAGGAGTTCCTAAGTTTCTTAGCATACATTTCAATTCTCCATGACGACGTAACCAATACTCATTGGTTCCACGCTGACATGCCATGAGATTGATTAGCTGAGATTCCAAAATACTATCTTGCAGATTGACTTTCTCCATAAAGTCCCTGCAGAAAAATTTTGCAGATGAGCTCCACTTTTCAATATATGATTAACTGCATAAGAAAGACCAGACAAATCACTTTCATACAGTAGATGAAACAAATACGGAATGCATTGCCGAAACCTTGGATCTTCAGCATATAATCTTAAAGTCCGGTATTCAGCTGCAGGAATTTGAACTGGTCTATCGTCATATCGTCCACCACGACCTGTTGGAAATAACTGTGGAAAACAACGAACTTCCAAACTTTCTTCCCATACACTAATGGGACTTCCTTTTGCTGCTTTCATTTGAAACAAGTCAATTGCATTCCCCAATTCTTTGGAATGTAAAGGATGAACAGTATAATGTTCATATATTTCTTCACTTCTAGACACATCAACTTTTTCAATTTGTCCAACTGAACAATCACTGTCTTCTTCTGTAGCTGTTTCCTCTGCTCCAACACTTACATCTTTATAGTACTCATTGTTTTTGACCAAATACAACGTTGCCTTTTTGACTTTCCTAACATCCACTAAATCTTGACAGATTTTCTTACTCTTTGTCGGAACCCCATTAACTATAATAACTAGAGGATCCTCTTCTACTCTTTCTACACCAATTGTATCAATATTTTTCTTGACAACTAGAGGCAAAAAAAAAACTCTTCCCTTTAATCCTCTTTGTAAATCTGTAGGAGGTAATTTCCCTATCTTAGGCTCCATGCAAACAATAGCTTGAAAAGGATGGACACATTGAATCAAAATTGATTCATAAGTATTTAAATCCATCAATTCAGAAGGAATATCTATCAAGTGAAGATTATTATGAACTGCTCTAGCAGGCATTCTATTTTCATTTAATTTTTTCAAACAATAATTACAAATACGCTGATTAAAACTCAAATCAAAAGAATTCTCCACCAACAAATAACTTACAAAATCCTTCCATTCACTATTATTTTCCAATTAACATTTTGCATATAAATCAACTAACCTAGTCTGAATCTTATAATGAGTCAGTCGACAACACACACAAGTTAAATTAGGCCTTTCATTTGATTTCACCTTAAACTGGGTAATTTCCTCGTCAAGCTTTTCTGTACTTGATATCTGTCCATTGTCTTCCACATTACCATCCATTACTATATCCATTTCTACACTGTCCTCTTTGTTCCCAAAATAACAAAACTCAATTTCTTCACAAATAGTCTTCACATCCACTTCAGATCCATGCAAAAGAGCACTGTTTAACTGTTTAAGCTTAAGTGCTGGACTTTTTGCATAATATAACTTTCTCACTAATTTCCTCATCTTATTATGATGCACTGCTAATATCCTAAAAAGATGAAAAACACTCTGACATACTTTTCTAGAAAGACAAGCCAGTGAATGCCCATGCAAACCTGTGCTTTCTCTCACTCTGCAAGGATCTAACTCTTGCAAGATCTTCATTTTTTGTTTGAGACTTTTCTTACTATATGTACGTAAGAAATTTCGAAGCAAATCGATTGAATCCTGTCGCACACTACAAATACTACTGCACTTCCATGTGTACACTGGACCCTTAGTACGTCTCCCTAAAACTTCATCAGCTAACACCTCTCCTGCATCTCTAGACACAAGTTTCTCTTTTTCCATCACACAACCATCTTTCACCTCGACCACTGGTGTCAACTGCATGCACCAAATCATTTTCCTGAAAGTAACTCTCCTCATTGAAAAATTGGCTCAGAACTTGTACTATGCATCCATTCGCCAGAAAATACTTCACAAAAATTAGTCCGATTAATAATTCTTTTCCATCTACTGTTCGATTTGAAAACATCAATTGCCTTATTAAGTATCCTAATTCTATTGATTACTAAAATAAATAATTTTTTCTTAACTTCAAAAGCCTGATCCACACTCTTCTGTACACTTTTCTTTTTCTTATAAAAAGCAGTTCTCTGTTTACCTTTCTTATAATTTTTTAGCACATTTAAAACTACCCTATTATGAAACATTCGCCTACGTATGGAAAGGGGCGACCACTCGGTCCCCCCGAACGTATGGTCGGGTGCCTCGATCCCCCCGGGAAGCCATTTTGGGCGGGAGGCGTGTCACGGCTGGTATGCCCGAAGCGGCGTAGCCGGGGCGCGCCTTTTCGCGCCCAAGAGGAGGCTGTCCTAGACACCTACACCGTTGGCCGCGCCCTGTAGGCGGTCGGAGGGGGTCCACGCCCTCCCGAAGAAGAATAAATGGAGCAGCAATCCAAGGAAGCATCCTCTTGTTCCTGTGCTTGGAAGCTGCACCTCCTCGTTGCACGTGAGCCCTTGACGGAACAAGAGCCAATTTTGAAGAATTTAATTTTGTGTTTCTTCTTTCAGCGAGTCGAAGCTTTAGGACCTAGACGATGCCGAGCAAGAAGGTCGGAAAGAAGGTTGGAACCGACCAGATGCTTCGTATGCTGATAAAGGACATGGCGGACATGAAGAAGCAGATGGCGGCAATGAATGGTGCGGGTGGACCAAAGAGAGTCATCGGACCAGCATTGTCGGGAGTAGTCCCTAACGGGAGAGGTAGAAGAGCCAAGAAGGGGGCATCGAGTGGGGAGGCCCCGGTTCCCGAACCACCTCCAGCGAACCCGGTCACCCCGACCAAGGCCCCAGTTCCGGTCCCGAACGCGGGACAACCGATCCCTGTGGTAGTCACTCCTGTAAATGTAGAAGATATGCCTCCTGAGCTGGCTGCCCAGTTGGCAGCATGGTTGGGCAGAGAGAATGAGGGAGCCACGGCGGATGAAGCCAGGTCGATAATGAAGCAGTTGCGGCAATCGAAGGATGCCGCGAAAGCACCGTGTCCTCTTGTTCCCCCGCAGGTTCCCGTGGAACAACCAGTATCGGGCGTGGGTTCGGCAGCAACAACGGTCACAGCTACCGGTTCAGGTAAGCAACCACTGCCAATGGCGGGGGAGGGATCGGTCCCCTCGAGGAGGGAAAAAGTCGTTCAACATATCCCGATTGAGGTGAAAGAAAGGATTTGGGCGGATAAATATGTGAACATGTTTTCCTTGTTGACCGATCACTATGAGATTGAGCATGTAAAAAAACAGAAAGAGTTTTTGCATCCTAGTGTATGGCGTGCAAAGATGGCGGGTTTCAGAGTAGATGAAACGATCGCCAATTGGGCCAGAGCTGAATTATTGGTGGAATTGCCTGTTTATCAGACACGTATCATGGAATTTTATGAAACGTACGGGGGTAATCAATGGTGTTGTTATGATAGCATATTTCGTATGTCCAAGGAGCACGACTCATCTCTGACGTGGGATTGTTTCAACTCCATTTCCTGGCAAAAAATTGAGAGGTCGAGTACGGCGAAGTCGCCATCTTTAGGCGGGAACGGGGTTGAGCCTTCCCGCCCTTCATTGGGGGCGCCCTTTCGGGCGGGTACAAACAGTGATCAGAACACAAAGAATAATGGCAACCCGGGTAAGAAAGGGGTCTGCTGGAGCTTTAACAGAGGCAAGTGTTCTAGTCCACAGGGAGTTTGCAAGTTCAGGCATGAGTGTGCAGGGTGTGGACAGTCTTCGCACCCCGAGAGTACGTGCAGAGCCAAGACTGGTGATACGGGAGGTAGGGGAGGCGCCAAACAGGTCTGAAATGGACCGAGGGGCGCCATTACCTACCCCTGTTGATATCATGGCACTGATCCCTTGGCTGAACGAATACCCTGATCATATCTCCGCCGGGGTGCTGCGAGACGGTTTCTCATATGGTTTCCGCATCCCGGCGGGGGATTTTCGGGGGGAAGCACAATGTAAGAACCAATTATCGGTTCAGCAGAATACGGCGGTGGTGCAGGCAAAGATTGGGAAAGAAGTGGCCCGAGGTCGGGTTGCTGGACCATATGACACACCACCAGTTGGCGATTTTGTTTGTTCACCCTTGGGAGTGGTCCCCAAAAAGGACCCAGGGGAGTTCAGGTTAATACACAATTTGTCGGCTCCTAGGGGTCTTTCGGTGAACGATGCGATTGACCCGGGAGTTTGTTCGGTGCGGTACGCATCTTTTGATGAGGCCGTCGCCATTTTGAATCGCCTAGGGCCCGGAGCGCTGATGGCTAAATCAGATATCGAGTCAGCGTTCCGGTTGCTCCCGGTACACCCAGACGATCAGCGTCTCCTAGGTTTTAACTTTCAAGGACGATATTACATGGATAAATGTATGCCAATGGGTTGCTCCATCTCGTGCGTATTTTGAGAAATTCAGTAGCTTTTTGCAATGGGCTTTCACAAGAGCCACGGGTTTTACACAGGTTATGCATTATCTTGATGATTTTCTGTTTCTGGGGGCAGCCAGGGATATGGAATGTGCACAGGCCTTGAGGGAATTCTGTAATCTTATGAAGGTGTTTGGTGTGCCACTGGCCCAGGTAAGACGGTAGGGCCATCTACTACACTCGAGTTTCTCGGAATTGAGCTCGATTCTGTAGAGGGATGCTTCCGCTTGCCCAAAGAGAAGGTGATGAAATTCAGTGCCTCGCTCAAAATATGTCTCGGCGAGAGAAAAGTAACTCTCCATCAGTTACAACAGGCTGTGGGTCAGCTTAACTTTGCCCTGAGAGTAATACCGATGGCTCGCCCCTTTTCCCGTTCTATCGCACAAGCCATGGTGGGCCTCAAGGAAGGGCACCACCGCACAAGACTGTCAGCAGAGGTTCGCCAGGATATGCGCATATGGCTGGCATTTCTGGCGGATTTCAATGGTCGTGTCGTGTGGACCGACTCCCCAGTTTCTTCGGAGGAACTGGGGTTGTGGACCGACTCGGCTGGGAGTGTAGGTTTTGGCGCCATATTTGGCAATCAATGGTCGGCACGAACCTGGCACAATAATGGACTCACTGCTAACATTGGGTTTCTGGAGCCTTTCCCTATTCTGGTAGCCTTAGAAACTTGGCCAGAGGGGTTTCGGGATCGCTCTGTGGTGTTCTGGTCTGATAATATGACCGTTGTTGAGTGTATCAATAGTCAGGCAGCACGCTGCAAATGGATTTTGAGATTGCTGAAGGAAATTGTCCTGCTATGTATGAGATTAAACGTCCACTTTAGGGCAAGACACGTGCCAGGGGTACTAAACCAGGCAGCTGATGCGCTCTCTCGTTCCCATATGCAGGCCTTCCGGGGTTTTCTGCCCACAGCGGACTCGGTGGCGGCACCATTTCCCGAAGCTCTCTGGTCTCTCGGTGCCCCGGATTACAAAACCTCGTGGGAGAGAGTCTAGCACCCAGGACAAGGAAGGCATATGAAGGGGCGTTCCGTTCCTATTGGTCCTTTTTGGGTTCAGCTAGGGGGGAGCACTGGGGGCAGGAGGAGTATGTCCTGAAATTTCTGGTATCTTTACATCAGGCAGGCAAATCAGTGGCTACGGCCAATAGGCACCGGGCCGCCATTTCTTTCATGGCACGGGCTCATGGCATCCAGGACCCCACATCGTCCTTTCTGGTACAAAAGGCGCTGCGTGGGTGGCAACGCCTTGAGGGTCGTAGAGTGGATGAGAGGCACCCGATAGGTTTAGAAAGGTTGTCCCTGTTACAGTCCGTACTCCCTGTGACATGTTCATCTCAATCAGAGACGGTGCTATTCCGGGCCGCTTTTGCATTAGCATTCCATGGGGCTCTGCGGGTAAGCGAACTGGTAGCAAGGAACAAGCAGGATACGGGGGGAGGTCTGTGTCGAGAACACATTCAAATTAAGGGGGAGACAATGGTAGTCTCAATTGCCAGGTCCAAGACCGACCAGGGAGCGATCGGGGACAGTGTGGTAGTCCAGCGGATTCCGGGATCTCCTATGTGCCCGGTAAAATGCGTTGAGGAGTATTTAGCGCAGAGGGCGGCATCATGGGGGGGAAGCTTGCTGAGGCACACCGACGCCACCCCACTGACTAGGTTTCAGTTTCAGCGGGTGCTAACAATGGCAATCGCAGCGGCGGGCTTGAACCCGGGCGATTTTGGGACCCATTCCTTCCGGATAGGGGCTGCTACAGAGGCTACAGCCAGGGGTCTGAGTGTTGAAAAAGTGAAGCGGTTGGGGCGTTGGTCCTCTAACTGTTATAAGAGGTATGTGCGTTTGCACATGTTGTGAAGCTAATGTCATGCACTCACGCTTCTTGTTTTCTGTTTGGTTTACAGTTTCGCGAGCAGGCTTTGCGGGGCGGACTGTGCAGTTGACCCGACACCTGGGGACCAGCGGTCAAAGATCACCGGCTGTGGAAAGAGTGGTGTGGGTCGTTGGCCACTCATACGTGAGGCGAGCCGCAGACGTATTCAAAGCAGGTGACATGATTCACATGGCTGGGGAATACGGGTACAGGGTGACCTTCCACGGAAGGGGCGGGCTCTGTATTGACCAGTTTCAAAGTTTCATTGAGGGACTGTTAGTCACCGCCATCTGTAATCATAGTGCATCTTGGGGGCAATGATTTGGTGACCATTGGTCGACGAGTGCTTCTCGAATTAATTTTGTCCACAGTAAGTTGGTTGGCGAGAAGGGTTCCGGGGTGCACGATTGCATGGTCACACATGATTCCTCGAAAGGTGTGGCGGGGGGGCCCTCTCTGTGCCAGCTTTGAACCATTCGGTAAAGAAGGTTAATAACAAATTGAGTAGGTTGTTCCGTACAGGTAAATTGCAGTGTATTCCACACGGGTGTATCCGGGGGGACCATATGTATTTGGCGGATGGGGTCCATTTGTCCCGGGAGGGAAATGTCTTACTCATAGGAGACTTCTTAGCTTGGTTGAAGAGTTTACGTAACCATGACCTTTAGTAGGAGCTTTTGTGGGGGGTCCGGATAGCCGGTCAACTATCTGGCCTGTGGCGGTAAGGTCATGATCGGTGAGCAGTAATTGGAAGATCCCTAGAGGTGGGGCGCCACCCATTATGGATGGGAGCGCCCGGGGGGAGGCGGCCATTGGCCCCTCACACGGGGAGGCGGTACCCTTCTAAGGATGGGACCGCCGAAAGGGAAGGCAGTCAAGACCCCTCCCTGGGGAGGAGGGGCTACGGGTCCCCTCCTTGGAATTTCCCGGGGCCAGGACATCCGCGACGGCGGATGTGGTAAGCAGTGTGGGGTGGGAGGGGGGTCTACGCTACCTTCTAGACACCTCACACGAGTCCTCGGACGACCACCAAGATGGCGTCGAGTAAGTATGGGCCCCCGTTAAGACAAGGGAAATTGGAATTTGGCACAGAGGTACAGTCCTCTGTGCACCCGCCCCTCACAAGTAAGGGGGGGAGTCTGGTTTAGGGATCTGACACCGGTTACGACCTTGCCGTTGGCCCGTAATGTTAGGATGTACAATTTGAATTTTGAGAAATGCATTTACAGGATGTTTTAGAATCGGCTAGGAGAACCTTTGTATTAGAGATATGTTAAGGTTAGCCAATAAACATCGTAATGTATAAATGAAATTGTACATGATATGAAACTGTTATTTTAATGTTTTAATTTTGTTTCATATTTTAATAAATACGGCCGGGAGGGTAACTCCCTCCCGCCTTCCAAAAGCTCAAGAACTGTATCCGTCTTCCCATTCTTGGGGATCGTGTTGGGAGGGGGTGACGGGTATCCAGGCCATATGGAAAGGGGCGACCACTCGGTCCCCCCGAACGTATGGTCGGGTGCCTCGATCCCCCCGGGAAGCCATTTTGGGCGGGAGGCGTGTCACGGCTGGTATGCCCGAAGCGGCGTAGCCGGGGCGCGCCTTTTTCCGCCCAAGAGGAGGCTGTCCTAGACACCTACACCGTTGGCCACGCCCTGTAGGCGGTCGGAGGGGGTCCACGCCCTCCCGAAGAAGAATAAATGGAGCAGCAATCCAAGGAAGCATCCTCTTGTTCCTGTGCTTGGAAGCTGCACCTCCTCGTTGCATGTGAGCCCTTGACGGAACAAGAGCCAATTTTGACCCACCCACCAGCCCCTGATGACAGCGTTTTCGTATTGCAATAAAGTCGATTGATGATGATATATCTCTTTTTCAGGTTGTTTCTAATAAAGTTTGATGTTTTGATATACAATAAATGGTTGCTCTTTTAGCATGAACTCAGGCGAGTATCGCAGCTGTGATGAAAGAAGTGTATTGTAGAGATGAAAGTTTATACTTGAAATGCTAGTATAACTGTATATTTCGTTCTCAGTAGATTAAACAATGTCGTATTTATTTTTTGGTCGGGCTTTAAGGTCATGATCGGTGAGCAGTAATTGGAAGATCCCTAGAGGTGGGGCGCCACCCATTATGGATGGGAGCGCCCGGGGGGAGGCGGCCATTGGCCCCTCACACGGGGAGGCGGTACCCTTCTAAGGATGGGACCGCCGAAAGGGAAGGCGGTCAAGACCCCTCCCTGGGGAGGAGGGGCTACGGGTCCCCTCCTTGGAATTTCCCGGGGCCAGGACATCCGCGACGGCGGATGTGGTAAGCAGTGTGGGGTGGGAGGGGGGTCTACGCTACCTTCTAGACACCTCACACGAGTCCTTGGACGACCACCAAGATGGCGTCGAGTAAGTATGGGCCCCCGTTAAGACAAGGGAAATTGGAATTTGGCACAGAGGTACAGTCCTCTGTGCACCCGCCCCTCACAAGTAAGGGGGGGGAGTCTGGTTTAGGGATCTGACACCGGTTACGACCTTGCCGTTGGCCCGTAATGTTAGGATGTACAATTTGAATTTTGAGAAATGCATTTACAGGATGTTTTAGAATCGGCTAGGAGAACCTTTTGTATTAGAGATATGTTAAGGTTAGCCAATAAACATCGTAATGTATAAATGAAATTGTACATGACATGAAACTGTTATTTTAATGTTTTAATTTTGTTTCATATTTTAATAAATACGGCCGGGAGGGTAACTCCCTCCCGCCTTCCAAAAGCTCAAGAACTGTATCCGTCTTCCCATTCTTGGGGATCGTGTTGGGAGGGGGTGACGGGTATCCAGGCCATATGTCCCTAAATTGATTTACCCTTCTATTGCTATCAATTCTCTTCTCTCGTACTCCAATTGAGACATTTTTTGTGGGCCTCTCCTTCCTTTTTAGATTTGCTGTCTCCTTCTGAATATTCACATTACCAATATCATTTCTTTTTGAACGACATATGTTGCGAAGAAAAGGCTTAATTGTCTTACCTGGAGCTTTTCTGGTGTTTTTTGAAGTAGTTGTTGTAGAGGATTCCATAAATTCTGTTGCTGATGTTCTCCTTTTGCGTATGGTATTTTTGATACTTCTTTGCCTTGAAGGCATTTTTGTTTGCTTTTCAAAAGTTGATTTGAATCTGTTGTTCTTAAAAAAAAAACATTAAACACCACTATTAGCAAACAACAAAGTAATGACAAAAAGCAAACAATATAAACAATAAATTGCAACATATTTAAGTTTATACAACAGCAACTCAGGGCCTTATTTATGAAGGCCTTGCGCCACCAGTGCATCCCATGTTAAAAGAGACATACCGGCGCCACAAGACAATCATAAATAAGACCCAAATATAAATACCATTGATTGGCACCAAAACTCGTTTTTTGAATAACATTTAAAAAACACAGGGCAGAACCTATGTACAAGCACTGAATTTCACTTTTGAAACCTCACTGTTTCCCAAAATACAAATCCTCTACCTTGCAAATGTTGATAGCAAGCATTATCAAAAAGCAGAACACAAACCAAGAGCAAAGAAACTTAAGGCCTTATTTATGAAAGCCTTGCGCCACCAGTGCGTCACTTTCTTCCCATGTTAAAAGTGACATACCTACGCCACAAGACAATCATAAATAAGACCAAATATAAATTCCATTGATTTGCACCAAAAATCGTTTTTGATTAACATTTAAAAAACACAGGGCAGAACCTATGTACAAGCACAGAATTTCACTTTTGAAACATCACTGTTTCCCAAAATACAAATCCTCTACCTTGCAAATGTTGATATCAAGCATTAACAAAAAGCAGAGCACAAACCAAGAGCAAAGAAACTCAGGGCCTTATTTATGAAGGGCTTGCGCCACCAGTGCGTCACTTTCTTCCCATGTAAAAAGTGTCATACCGACGCCACAAGACAATCTTAAATAAGACCCAAATATAAATACCATTAATTTGCATCAAAATCATTTTTTGAATAACATTTAAAAAACACAGGGCTGAACCTATGTACAAGCACTGAATTTCACTTTTGAAACATCACTGTTTCCCAAAATACAAATCCTCTATCTTGCAAATGTTGATATCAAGCATTATCAAAAAGCCAAAAAGAAACCAACAGCAAATAAACTCAGGGCCTTATTTATGAAGGCCTTGCGCCACTAGAGCATCACTTATTTCCCATGTTTAAAGTTATGCACCGGCTGCACAAGGCAATCATAAATAAGGGCCAAATGAAAATACCAATTATTTGCACCCAAAATCGTTTTTTGAATAACATTTAAGAAACACAGAGCAGAACCTATGTACAACCACTCAATATCACTTTTGAAACATCACTGTGTCCCAAAATACAAATCCACTATCTTGCAAATGTTCATAATAAGTATTATCAAAAAGCAAAAAACAAATCCACAGCCAACAAACTCAGGGCCTTATTTATGAAGGCCTTGCGCCACAAGAGCGTCACTTATTTCCCATGTTTAAAGTGATGCACCGACTGCACAAGGCAATCATAAATAAGGGCCAAATGAAAATACCATTCATTTGCACCCAAAATCGTTTTTTGAATAACATTTAAAAAACACTGCACAGAACCTATGTATAAGCACTCAATATCACTTTTGAAACGTCACTGTTTCCCAAAATACAAATCCTCTACCTTGAAAATGTTGATATCAAGCATTATCAAAAAGCAGAACACAAACCAAGAGCAAAGAAACTCAAGGCCTTATTTATGAAGGCCTTGCGCCAGAAGAGAGTCATTTATTTCCCATGTTTAAAGTGATGCACCGGCTGCACAAGGCAATCATAAATAAGGGCCAAATGAAAATACCATTGATTTGCACCCAAAATCGTTTTTTGAATAACATTTAAGAAACACTGCGCAGAACCTATGTACATGCAGAGAATTTCACTTTTGAAACATCACTGTTTCCCAAAATACAAATCCTCTATCTTGCAAATGTTGATATCAAGCATTATCAAAAAGCCAAAAACAAACCAACAGCAAATAAACTCAGGGCCTTATTTATGAAGGCCTTGCGCCACTAGAGCATCACTTATTTCCCATGTTTAAAGTGATGCACCGGCTGCACAAGGCAATCATAAATAAGGGCCAAATGAAAATACCAATGAATTGCACCCAAAATCGTTTTTTGAATAACATTTAAGAAACACTGCGCAGAACCTATGTATAACCACTCAATATCACTTTTGAAACATCACTGTGTCCCAAAATACAAATCCACTATCTTGCAAATGTTCATAATAAGTATTATCAAAAAGCAAAAAACAAATCAACAGCCAACAAACTCAGGGCCTTATTTATGAAGGCCTTGCGCCACAAGAGCGTCACTTATTTCCCATGTTTAAAGTGATGCACCGGCTGCACAAGGCAATCATAAATAAGGGCCAAATGAAAATACCATTCATTTGCACCCAAAATAGTTTTTTGAATAACATTTAAAAAACACTGCACAGAACCTATGTATAAGCACTCAATATCACTTTTGAAACATCACTGTTTCCCAAAATACAAATCCTCTACCTTGCAAATGTTGATATCAAGCATTATCAAAAAGCAGAACACAAACCAAGAGCAAAGAAACTCAAGGCCTTATTTATGAAGGCCTTGCGCCAGAAGAGCGTAATTTATTTCCCATGTTAAAAGTGATGCACCGGCTGCACAAGGCAATCATAAATAAGGGCCAAATGAAAATACCATTGATTTGCACCCAAAATCGTTTTTTGAATAACATTTAAGAAACACTGCGCAGAACCTATGTACAAGCAGAGAATTTCACTTTTGAAACATCACTGTTTCCCAAAATACAAATCCTCTATCTTGCAAATGTTGATATCAAGCATTATCAAAAAGCCAAAAACAAACTAACAGCAAATAAACTGAGGGCCGCCTTATTTATGAAGGCCTTGCGCCACTAGAGCATCACTTATTTCCCATGTTTAAAGTGATGCACCGGCTGCACAAGGCAATCATAAATAAGGGCCAAATGGAAAGGGGCGACCACTCGGTCCCCCCGAACGTATGGTAGGGGGCCCGGATCCCCCCGGGAAACCATTTTGGGCGGGGGGCGTGTCACGGCTGGTATGCCTGAAGCGGCGTAGCCGGGGCGCGCCTTTTTCCCACCCAAGAGGGGTTGTCCTAGACACCTACACTGTTGGCCACGCCCAGGAGGCGTACCGGAGGAGGGTACACGCCCTCCCGAGGAGGAATAAAGAGAGCAGGAATCCGAAGAAGCATCCTCTTGTTCCTGTGCTTGGAAGCTGCACCCACTCGTTGCACGTGAGCCCTCGACGGAACAAGGAGCAATTTTGAGAACTTGTAATTCTTGTGTTACTCTTTCAGCAACTTCGAGGCTACGATCCAGGACCGTGTTGAGCATCCGATAAACAATGCCTGGCAAGAAGTCCGGAAAGAAGTCAGGGACTGACCAGATGCTTCGCATGCTGATAAAAGATGTGGCGAGCATGAAGAAACAGATGGCAGCGATGAACAATACGGGTAAACCGAAGAAGGTTATAGGCCCGCCATTGCCGGGAGTAGTCCCCGCAGGGAGGGGTAAAAGGGTCAGGAATAGGGCGGCAGGGGGGGAGGTCCCGGTTCCCGAGTTACCCCCGGCAAGCCCGGTCATTCCAGTCGAGGCACCGGTACCGATCCCGGACGCGGGCCAACTGATTCCGGTTGTTGTTACGCCCGCCAGCGAGGAGGATATGCCTCCGGAGTTAGCCGCCCAGTTGGCCGCATGGCTCGGCAGAAAAACAGGTGGTGCTACGGCACCGGGAGACACGGCCGAGGAGGCCAGGTTACTAATGCAGCAGTTGCGGCAGTCGCGAGATGCCGCGAAGGCGAATCTCTCTCTTGTCCCTCCACAGGTGACCTCGGAAGGAACAGCAACCGGCGTCGAAAAAGCAGTGGGATCAGCAATGGAGCCGGGTAAGCAGGCATTGCCAATGGCAAGGGAGGGGTCTTTGCCCTCGAGAAGGGAAAAGGTGGTCCAACATATACCGCTGGCCACGAAAGAATTGATTTGGGCTGATAAGTATGTGAATATGTTTTCTCTGCTGACTGACCATCGCGAGATGGAGTATGTTAAGACTCAGAAGGATTTGTGGCACCCGAGTGTATGGCGAGCCAAAATGGCGGGATTCAGGGTGGATGAGATAATCTCAAATTGGGCCAAGGCCTTTGCGATGTTTACTGCAATTATTGGGGAGCGTAAGCCCGAGGTTTTGACTGAATTGGCCTGCTATCAGGCACGAATAATGGATTTTTATGAGACATATGAGGGCGATGAGTGGATGGGTTACGATATGAAGTTTCGTAAGGCCAAGGAGTACGATTCATCTCTGACGTGGGATTGTCTCGACTCGATCTCTTGGCAGGAGCAGCTCCTGCCGGGCGCGACAAAGTCATCCTCGCTAGGCGGGAGTGGGTCGGGGCCTTCCCGCCAACAGCCCGCGACGCCCTTTCGAGCAGGCCCCGCTGGCGACCACCAACCAAGGAATGGTGGGAATGGGGGTAAGAAAAAGGTCTGTTGGAACTTTAACAGGGGCAACTGCACAAGGCCACAAGGGACATGTAAGTTCAGACATGTGTGTGCAGGTTGCGGAAATTCTTCACACCCGAGAGTTCGTGTAGATCCAGGAGTAATGATACGGGGGGTAGAGGAGGGGCCAAACAGGTCTGAGGGGGTCCATTGTGTACCGATACCTACCCCCGTCGATATCATGGCAATGATCCCCTGGCTAAACGAATACCCTGATCACGTCTCCGCTGGGGTGTTGAGGAACGGCTTCTTATATGGTTTCCAAATCCCGGCGGGGGATTTTCGGGGGGAACCGCTTTGTAGGAACCAACTCTCGGCTCTGCACAATCCAGCGGTGGTTGAGAGGAAGATTGCAAAAGAGGTTGCCCTTGGCCGGGTTGCTGGCCCATATAGGCACCCGCCAGTACCTAATTTCATCTGTTCCCCGTTGGGGGTGGTTCCCAAGAAGGACCCTGGGGAATTTAGGCTGATCCATAACTTGTCGGCTCCGAGGGGTCTTTCGGTGAACGACGAGATTGACCCAGGAGTTTGTTCGGTGCGGTACGCATCCTTCGACGATGCCGTCGCCATGTTGAATCGCCTGGGGCCCGGAGCACTGATGGCGAAGTCCGATATCGAGTCAGCATTCCGGTTGCTCCCGGTACACCGAAGGGATCAGCGTCTGTTAGGCTTTGTGTTCCAGGGTCATTACTACATGGATAAATGTATGCCAATGGGTTGCTCCATCTCTTGTGCCTATTTTGAAAAGTTCAGCTGTTTTCTGGAATGGGCATTCACCAAGGCCACTGGCCATAGCCATGTTATGCATTACCTTGATGATTTTTTATTTTTGGGGGCAGCCAGCGACACAACATGTGCGCAGGCCTTACATGAATTTTGCACTCTCATGAAGGAATTCGGGGTGCCATTGGCACCATAAAACGGTTGGACCATCCACTTCACTCGAGTTTCTGGGAATTGAGCTCGATTCTGTGGAGGGATGTTTCCGTCTGCCAGTGGGTAAAGTAGCGAAATTCAGGGCTTCCCTGGAACTATGCATTAGCAAGGAGAAAGTGACTCTCCACCAGTTACAACACCAGTAGGGCAGCTTAACTTTGCTCTAAGAGTGATACCAATGGCCCGCCCCTTTTCCCGCTCCATTGCACAAGCCATGGTTGGTCTAAAGGAAGGGCACCACCGCACGAGACTATCGGCAGAGGTTCGCCAGGACATGCGCCTATGGTTGGCGTTCCCGGCGGACTTCAACGGTTGAGTGGTGTGGAACAAGCCGCCAGCGTCTTTGGGGGAGCTGGGTTTGTGGACCGACTCGGCGGGGAGCGTGGGATTTGGCGCCATCTTCAGTAATCGATGGTCGGCGCAGACATGGCCGATGTGGTGGCACACCAGCGGCCTCACAGGTAACATTGGGTACCTCGAGTTGTTCCCCATTTTTGTGGCTCTGAAGGCATGGCCGGATGAGTTCAGAGATCGCTCTGTGGTGTTTTGGACCGACAATATGACGGTGGTTGAATGTATAAATAGTCAGGCAGCACGCTGTAAGTGGATATTGAGATTACTGAAAGAAATTGTACTGCTTTGCATGAGACTGAACGTGCAATTCAGAGCGAAGCATGTGCCAGGTGTACTGAACAAGGCGGCTGATGCACTCTCTCGTTCACACATGCAGGCTTTCAGGGATTATCTACCTTCCGCAGACCTAGCGGCGGCACCATTTCCCGAAGCACTATGGTTACTCGGTGCCCCGGATTACAGGACCTCATGGCAGCAAGCTTAGCCCCCAGGACAAGGAAGGCATACGAAGGAGCGTTTCGTTCCTATTGTACATTTTTGGGTCCGACAGGGGGGGACAATTGGGGTCAGGAGGATAATGTGCTGAAGTTTCTAGTAGCACTGCACAGGGAAGGCCGATCAGCTTCAACGGCCAATAGGCACCGGGCCGCCATTTCTTTCATGGCGCAGGTGCATGGTATCAAGGACCCGACATCGTCCTTTTTGGTAAAGAAAGCCCTTCGTGGTTGGCAACGCCTTGAGGGTCGCAGAGTGGACGAGAGGCGCCCGATCGGGTTAGACAGGTTGTCCCTGCTGATGTCAATGCTCCCCACGACATGTTCCTCCCAGTTCGAGGCAGTGCTGTTCCGGGCCGCTTTCGCATTAGCATTCCATGGGGCTATGCGGGTGAGCGAGCTGGTGGCAAGAAACAAGAAAGATGTGGAGGGAGGTCTGTGTCGGGATTGCATTCTGATTAAGGGTGATTCTATGGTGGTCACAATAGCCAAGTCCAAGACTGATCAGAGTGCTAGGGGAGACAGTATTGTGGTCCAGCGCATGCGCGGGTCCCCCATGTGCCCGGTGAGGTGCATTGAGGAATATTTGGCGCAAAGGGCGGATACATGGGGGGGTAGTCTGCTGAGACACATCGACGTCACCCCACTGACGAGGTTTCAGTTTCAGAGGGTGCTAACAATGACAATCGCAGCAGCGAGCTTGGACCCCGGCGATTTCGGGACCCATTCCTTTCGGATAGGGGCTGCTACAGAGGCTACAGCCAGGGGTCAGAGTGTTGAGAAAGTGAAACAACTGGGACGATGGTCCTCGAACTGTTATAAAAGGTATGTGCGTTTGCACATGTTGTGAAGCCAATATCATGCACTCACGCTTCTTGTCTTTTGTTTGGTTTTCAGTTTTGCGAGCATACTATGCGGGGCGGACTGTGCAGTCGACCCGGCACCTGGGGACCAGCGTTCAGAGATCACCGGCTGAGGACAGAGTGGTGTGGGTCGTGGGCCACTCATACGTGAGACGTGCCGGGGACGTATTCAAAGCAGGTGACGTGATTCACGCAGCTGGGGAATACGGGTACAGAGTGACCTTCCACGGAAGGGGCGGGCTCTGTATTGACCAGTTTTAATGTTTTGTCGAGGAACTGTTAGGTCGGCAGAGGTCACCGCAATCTGCAATCATAGTACACCTGGGGGGCAATGACTTGGTGACACTCGGTCGGAGAGTACTACTCGAGCGAGTTCTATCTACTGTTAGCTGGCTGGCGAGAAGGATCCCGGGGTGCACGATAGCATGGTCCCACATGATTCCCAGAAAGGTGTGGTGGGGGGGCCTCTCGGTGCCAGCACTGAACCATTCGGTAAAGAAGGTCAATAACAAACTTAGTAGGTTGCTTCGCTCGGCGCAGTTGCACTGTATTCCGCATGGATGTATTCGGGGGGATCACATGTATCTCGATGATGGGGTCCATTTGTCCCGGGAGGGGAATGTCTTACTCATAGGAGACTTCTTAGCATGGTTAAGGGTTTTGTAATAACATGACCTTTGGTAGGCGTTTGTGGGGGGGCCGGATAGCCGGTCAACTATCCGGCCTGTGGCGGTAAGGTCATGATCGGTGAGCAGTAATTTCAAGGTCCCTAGAGGGGGGGCGCCACCCACTATGGATGGGAGCACCCGGGGGGGAGGTGGCCATTGGCCCCTCCCACGGGGAGGCGGCACCCACTAAGTATGGGTCGCCTAAGGGAAGACGGCCATAGGCCCCTTCCAGGGGAGGAGGCGGCTACATGCCCCTCCTACGAATTTCCCGGGGCCCGGATAGCCGCGACTGCGGATGTGATAGACAGTGTGGGGTGGGAGGGGGGTCCACGCTGCCTTCTTACAGACACCCCACACGGGTCCTCGGATGACCTTTAAGATGGCGTTGAGTTAAATGGGGGCCCCCGCAAGACAAGGGAAATTGGAGTTGGCACGGAGGGCACAGTCCTCTGCGTGGCCGCCCTCACACCGTGAGGGGGAGAGTTCTGGTAGTAGGGATCTGACACCGGTTGTGACCTTGCCGTTGGCCCGTAATGCTAGGATGTACAATTTTAATTTAGAAAGTATGCATTTGCAGGATGTTAGACTCGGCTAGGAAAACCTTTGTACTAGAGATTTGTTAAGGTTAGCCAAAGAACATGTCTTCATCAAAATGTAATAAATGAAAATTGTACATGATATGAAACTATTATTTTAATGTTTAATTTTGTTTCATATTTTAATAAATACGGCCGGGGGGGTCACTCCCTCCCGCCTTCCAAAAGTTCAGAACTGCGTCCGTCTTCCCATCCTTGGGGATTGTGTTGGGAGGGGGTAACAGGCATCCCGGCCATATGGAAAGGGGCGACCACTCGGTCCCCCCGAACGTATGGTAGGGGGCCCGGATCCCCCCGGGAAACCATTTTGGGCGGGGGGCGTGTCACGGCTGGTATGCCCGAAGCGGCGTAGCCGGGGCGCGCCTTTTTCCCACCCAAGAGGGGTTGTCCTAGACACCTACACCGTTAGCCACGCCCAGGAGGCGTACCGGAGGAGGGTACACGCCCTCCCGAGGAGGAATAAAGAGAGCAGGAATCCGAAGAAGCATCCTCTTGTTCCTGTGCTTGGAAGCTGCACCCACTCGTTGCACGTGAGCCCTCGACGGAACAAGGAGCAATTTTGACCCACCCACCAGCCCCTGATGACAGCGTTAGTACTGCAATAAAGTGATTTGCGTTGATAACCGCCTTTTTTCCACCTTTTATATTTTGGGGTAAACAATATGGCAATGTTAGTACTGCAATAAAGTATTTGCTTGGTAACGTCTTCGTCCTCGATTGAGCGAAATGATAACGATCTAGTTTAGTGATGTGATGAATATCTAGTAGTATTGACAAATATTGCAATATACAGTATAAATTTTCTTCCTTAGTAGGTAAACAAATGTCGTATTTATTTTTTGGTCGGGCGGTAAGGTCATGAACGGTGAGCAGTAATTTCAAGGTCCCTAGAGGGGGGGCGCCACCCACTATGGATGGGAGCGCCCGGGGGGGAGGTGGCCATTGGCCCCTACCACGGGGAGGCGGCACCCACTAAGTATGGGTCGCCTAAGGGAAGACGGCCATAGGCCCCTTCCAGGGGAGGAGGCGGCTACATGCCCCTCCTACGAATTTCCCGGGGCCCGGATATCCGCGACGGCGGATGTGATAGACAGTGTGGGGTGGGAGGGGGGTCCACGCTGCCTTCTTACAGACACCCCACACGGGTCCTCGGACGACCTTTAAGATGGCGTCGAGTTAAATAGGGGCCCCCGCAAGACAAGGGAAATTGGAGTTGGCATAGAGGGCACATCCTCTGCGCGGCCGCCCTCACACCGTGAGGGGGAGAGTTCTGGTAGTAGGGATCTGACACCGGTTGTGGCCTTGCCGTTGGCCCGTAATGCTAGGATGTACAATTTTAATTTAGAAAGTATGCATTTGCAGGATGTTAGACTCGGCTAGGAAAACCTTTGTACTAGAGATTTGTTAAGGTTAGCCAAAGAACATGTCTTCATCAAAATGTAATAAATGAAAATTGTACATGATATGAAACTATTATTTTAATGTTTAATTTTGTTTCATATTTTAATAAATATGGCTGGGGGGGTCACTCCCTCCCGCCTTCCAAAAGTTCAGAACTGCGTCCGTCTTCCCATCCTTGGGGATTGTGTTGGGAGGGGGTAACAGGCATCCCGGCCATATGAAAATACCAATGAATTGCACCCAAAATCGTTTTTTGAATAACATTTAAGAAACACTGCGCAGAACCTATGTACAGGCATTCAATTTCACTATTGAAACTTAACTATCTGCTTCCAAATATTCTCCATAGAGCAAACAAGTCTCTATCTAAATTAAATAAATCATTACTTACCTTTACAAATGCTTTGGGAGATTGAAAACAGTGTCAGACACACACACCAATTTTTCTTTAGCAGAGCAAAAGGTGTGCACTCAATACACTGAAACCAAGACTGGCATAGAAAATCTCTAACTTTGCACACATATGCCTTATTTCAACCAATCAAAAGTCTTCCCTCACTATTTTCAAACCAACACCCTTCCCCCTCTCAGATCTTTCTATCTGTTACCATAGCAACTCCCTCCTAACTGAACTCTCAGGTTCAAAAGTTTATTCTACAATGTTGTAAATTAAGTCAGCAAGGATGTTTGACCTCTCAATACACCAGCTTATCCAGGGCATTATTGCTTTTAGTGACTTTTTCTTAACCATTCAAATTGCTTCTTACACACAACACAACCATGCACCCTAACTTTCTGTTTTCAACTAACTGAATCCACCAATCATCGCTTGTGATTCAACAGCAGGGAAACTCCACAATTATTTTTTTGTAAACTCCTACTGTTCCAACTGCCATTTCATTCCCACACTTCATCTGACTGCACCAGAACCTTCTCACATCATGTATTCTGTATGGATTATTGGACATAGCTACATCCACTGGGCTCAAAGGTATGCAGCAAGCAGAAATTATCACAACCTTGATTTATCAAATGTGGAAATCAAGTGGATTGGCCAGAGAGGATTGAGATGTCATCAATTGATACCATTGGTGAAAACCTTTTTGCATCTGCCAAACCCTGACCTCTTAATAGTGCACTGTGGTGGAAATGATTTGGGCACTATGACTGAGGTTGGTCTGAAAATGCTTTTAAAGGACACCTTTGATCAATTGATGACACTTTTTCCACAAACTGCCTTGGTATATTCCAATATATGCCAAAGACAGAAATAGAACTGGTCCAACCAATTTTGTCCACAATTTGAGAAAGCACGGAAACATGTGAATAAATATGTTACTGCTTACATGAGAGACTGTGGAATGGGTTCAATATACAATAATAACTTGCGTTACAACATGCAAGACATCTACAGAGGAGATGGTGTGCACTTCTCAGATGAGGGAAATAGAATATTCCTCCTGAATTTAAGACTGTGCATTGGAACCTACTTGTAGGTACCTAAATCAGCCAAAGAACCACAGAGCTCTTTTCAGAGCTACCCTACCTCTGATCATTCAAAACGTTTATCTTTTTCTAACTTTTTCACTATTTTTCACCAAAGTACGCTTCCCGGTACGCTCCCCGGTGCGCGTATCGGGCGCTTCCCCCGCGAAAAATTCCCCCCCAATTTTTTTTTAGCCTTTATGAGCCTCCTAAGCCCCCCTCAGAAAACCTAGAGGGTGAGGAAGTGTCTACCGTGCCCCCTTCTACCCATTCCGAACATTGTTTGCCCTCCATCTTGTGTCTCGATTGCACCGAAACACAAAATGGAGGACTCCCGTAACGCTGGTGGTGCGCGTACCGGGGCGCGCACCGGTAAGCGCTCCATAAAAAAAGGTGGGAAAGTAATTTACAGAAAGACCACTCGAGACACTTTCATCAAATATAGAATAGGCCCTACTACATTGCAGTCCCTACCATTTGCCCAAATTTGGTGGAATTCCATTGAGACATTTAGGCTACAGGCCTGTCTAAATATCCTGAGGTAAATTACATGACCAAAACACATATGAAGTGTTAGAATTTACAACCAATTAAAAAGTTTCTTTCATTTTCTACGATTATTTCTTGACATTTGATTGGTTATGTACAAGAATAAATAAAAAAAAAGGAAACACAGCCATTTTGACTACTACTTCCTGAAGTACATTTGAAAAGAAATAACACTGACAACTTCAACTGCTTTCTCAAAGGTAAGTTGTTATTTTGGAAAGTGAAGTATGTTGTGCACTTTAAGTTAATTTGAGAAAAAATATTCTGTTAGTTATATACTATCCCTCTGTAATAGTTATAGATTGAGATAGGCTTCTCTGTTATACTTATCGATTGATTTAGGCTTCCCTTGTATTATTATAAATTTACTTAGGCTTCATCACATACTCTTTTTTATATTTCAAATTCCAGCCTGATACCATACACTGCCCAAAGATAACTTCACTGTTAAAAAATCCAAACTACATGTCTGAACTTAAACCCAACAGTGCCCTATCTCTACTGATATAATTATTTTTTATGCAATTTACAGCAACAAAATGGAAGGAGAAAAGAATATTTCTTTTGAAATTGTTTTGGACAACAACCATGATGGAAAAATGATGAAAATGATAAAATTGACTTTATGGATGAGTCTCTGGACCTTGAATTACTTGAGTGTGTGGAATCAATGGAAACACAGAATGTAAATGAGGAGATTCCAGACAATATATTATTAGAAGTTTTATTAAATTATGAAAAAGAATCAGAAGAATAAATTTATATTTAATAATCAAAAATTGTTCGAGCCATTATTCATTTTTATATGTAATTCATCAAGTAGATCAAAAATGTTTAAATTATAAAGTGAGACTTATAGTATACTGTGCAACTTTTCTGTGTTACATAGAAAGTTTGCTCATAGTTACTTCCTTTCTCCCACTATATTATCTCCAATGTGTATTTAGCATCTCTTTATCATCTCCTCCCTCCATGTTGTTTCTGCTTTCCTGAAAAACTATGGTATGGATTCCATATACCACAATAACTTCTGTAACAATATGAAATATATCTACAAAGGAAACTTTTTTCCTTCCCGCTGCTGAGTCCGGCCATCAGAGCAGCGTGGACGGACTTGGGGGAACTACATCTCCCGTGAGTCCTTGCGCCGGAAGCTGACACCGCCAGCATTCTACCGCGCCCGGAGGCGCTTAAAAGACAAGAGAGCCCCGGTGGAGAGGGGCTCTGTAGCAGACATCTGGGGGCACTTAAGAGGGACTTATCTGGTTCCTCCCGGTCCCGCTGTTGTTTCCTTCCCGCTGCTGAGTCCGGCCATCAGAGCAGCGTGGACGGACTTGGGGGAACTACATCTCCTGTGAGCCCTTGCGCCGGAAGCTGACACCGCCAGCATTCTACTGTGCCCGGAGGCGCGCGGGTCAGCGCCGGGCTAAGCCTGGGCAAAGGGCGGGCCCTCTGTGGCCCTCCGTGGACCGAAGGGGACAGAACAGGCCTCCCCCCTTGTCACTTCTGCTAAAGGAGGTAGAGTGTACACACACTTAATTGACTAACTCGGTAATACTACTATCTCTACTCTGATCATGTCCTGTAAGGGGGAATCAAGCGCAGCTGCGCAGGGGTGCCCAGGTCAAGTGGTGCAAAAGCACCAAACGATTAGCACAAGCTCACTGCCTACTGTTCATGTGATAGACATAAATTGTCCTTGTTACTCTCCATCTAGTACGCTATCCCCTCCACTATTCTCCCCAAGAGTGCATATCCTGTCCGTGTGGGATGAACTAAACAGTCTATGCAAAACAAAGTATGTCAGCTTGGAATCACCCTCTTTCGCCAAAGGCCCCTGTGCTACAAGTACTAGCGGCAGTACACAGGAATCCCCCTTTTTATTGAACAAAGTTAACACACAACCCTCAGTACTCTCACGGCAACTACCAGTCAAAAGAAAGCATGATGAGGTCAATGCCGAAGGGAATCAATTCAAATTCCATAAACCACCTGTAAGCCTTGCACTGTCTGTTAATAATCTCCCTATCACCATGGAGACTGATGCCAAACTGGATGAACCAATATCTTATTCCCAGATTCCACTACTGACTCAGATTGAACAACTTGTTAAAAACATCATTTCCCCACTAGCAGAAAAAATCAACGCCATAGGGGAAAGGCTTTCGGGTCTAGAGAATAAAATCACGGCTATCCTGAAACCCATCAATAATTCAGTAACATCGAACGGACCCCAGCCATCTACTACTATCCCAACAGCTAAGCCAACTCCCAACCACAAAAGCGTTCAAGCCACTTCACAATCTCCTAAAACCCCAGATTCAACCACTTCCAAAGCTCCCTTCAAATCTGCTCTATCAAGGCCCTTAGAGGTTAAAACAGTACGTAAACTACCACATATACACCTCCTGCCAGAAGCCGCGCCATATGTGTCCGTCCTTTCAGGAGTACCAGCACTTGCGAAGGGAAAAGCTGAAAGTCAGCAGGAACTATTGAACAAAGTCATATTCTGGATGGGAAGAAATAGACCCCTACCACCGGACAAAGATGGCGGAATCTTGAGTGTGAGAAGGGTGGGCTGGTTGGGCTCACTACCAAAAAACATTTCTGGGGATTTGGTACTGGTTAGATTCAGGAACCGGAACATCGCTCCATACTTAAGATCTTGCCCGCCCCAAGAAGGGGATGGCCCAATACATATTTGGGATCTACTTGACTTTTATCCCTGTATGCCAAATATCCCCCGGTTAGGACCAACAATAGCCTACCACCTTTCGCTGGGTGGGGGAGTCCAGGCATCCAGTGGTATTAGTTTCTCTGTTTCCAACAGATTTGATCCATTGTACCACTGTCGCAACTCTTGAGTCTATTCACCTTAAGGGACAATTCCGTATACCTTTACTTCTGATAGGGATAAACCCCTTGAATAACATGTCACACCACTGAACTTTGAGGTTGGGGATATGTCTTTTGTATTTGAAGTTACGTTGTTCTTGAATGTACATATCTATTTTTAATGACTGTCTTTTTTTTGTACGCTTTTATGATTTTAAACAAACAAAATCGAATAAAGCATTTCAGTACAAAGGAAACGGTGTATATTAAATTATAGACTCTGCATTGGTACCTACATGTTGGTACTTAAATTAAAAAAAAAAAAAAAAAAGAACAATTATTAAACATACAATTTTTAAAAGTGATTCTGTTTTCCCCATAGTACGCTTCCCCCTGAGCGCTCCCCGGTGCGCGTACCGGGCGCTCCCCCAGCGAAAATCGAAAAAAAAAAAAATTAAGACCCCACGGGGCCCTTTAATGGCCCCCATATCAAACCTAGGTGGTCAGGGAGGGTCTACCCTGCCCCCTTATGGTCAATTCCCTCCTTTGTTTTTGCCACCTATTGTGACTCGATTTTACCGACAGACAAGATGGCGGCCGCTCCAGACTGTTTCAAATGTTTACAGACAACCTAGAGCCAATCAGCTTTCCGTGCGCAAGTCGCGTGGCGCGCCCGGTGCGCTCCCCGGTGCGTCCACCGGGGCGCGGCTCTAGATATATATATTTTTTTTAACCTAAATTACTCAAAATCCACTGGAGCACATATCTTGAGACATAGCAAAGGCACATCGGGCTACCAGTCCCTACAATTTTGCCAAGTTTGGTGGAAATCCATTCAGCCGTTCGGGCTAAAAGTGAAATCGGCCGCCCTATGGAAATTAACATGGGGAAAATGCGTTTTCGGACCCCCTTTTATCTCAGCCCCCGCTTGACGAATTCCCCCCAAACTTTTAGGGAATGACCGGAACGCCGCAAGGCCATTTTGAGGAAATTTTCAGGCAGATTCGTCAACCGGCGCCAAAGTTATTCCAAATAGAATTTTGAGATTTAACATTGAAAAAAATCCTAACTATAACTACCTACTGGCAACCGCCAGTAGGTAATATATATATATATATATATATATATATATATATATATATATATATATATATATATATATATATATATATATATATATATATATATATATATATATATATATATATATATATATATATATATATATATATATATATATATATATATATATATATATATATATATATATATATATATATATATATATATATATATGTATTAATAAATACGTTTGTATGTTTTTTTAACTTACATTAAATATTTATTCATTTTAAAGTTATTTAAGTATTTTAAGTATGTTAAAGTTAATTATATTTATCATTTCATTAATTTTTAATTACTTTGAAGCATTTAAAAAAAATCGATATTTTGACTAACTATACTTTTTACAGCAATATTTTTGATTCAATATTTTTGTACTTACCTGTTTGGAGATAGGAAGTCGATATTTTGGCATTCTATATTTTTTACTCGATATTATGGTAGTTCTATATTTTTGACAACGATATTGTTTCAGTGATCCATAAATAGCACGTGCCATACCATTTCTCAAGCAAATGCACATAAGCTTTCCTCCCGCAAACAAAATACACAGTTGGAATTATCTGCACTACACTTTGCAAGAAATCCTTTGCATAATACTCTAATATAAAAGTATGCTCACATGTGGTCTGCCCCACATACACATTCTTGTAATATGTCTGTAGAAGACTTATGCACAACTTCTCCTTCTGCACTTCATCCAGAGCTATCGGACCATAACTTCCCTTTTACTCGTGTAACTTCTCCTCATCTGTCCAATCTATTTTGCCCTGTCCTGAATCTCGCAACTGCTTTTGTTTTCTGTACCTATCTTCTAATATATCTATACATTTATTTTCTGCATCTGACAACAGGCACATCGGATTATGGCGAAGAGCATATGCTGTATCCAACTCTTGAGTCGGAATGAAATATGTTCTATCCTCGGATTTGTAATAATCATACTTATTCAAATGCTTATAAGCTGGCACTTCAGGAAGAACTGCATCATAATTCGAAAAAAAATTACTAAAAATGATTTCATCCACAGAAAATGCTAAGCAACAAACTACATGAAATACCATATGTCAATGGGAGATGATGGTATCTAATACCCTCATCCACTGAAGCTGGCAACTGCATACAAACACAGCAATCTTTCACCTAATTGCATCAATGCACTCATACAACAACTTTGCGTACGCATTAAGTTTAAAGTTACCTCTAGACAGGTCTACATGTAACCTACAACTTTCCTTTACCAGCAAAGCTCTTTTGTTGCCGACTTTGACCTCTTCTTTGCTAGGATTAGTAGGTGTAGATGTTCCCTCTACCTCCACTGCCTGCTCATGCGGTGCTAAATACGAAACTACAACTACTAAAATTATAAAGAGAATCACGCCTCCTACAAGTGTGCCTATAATGCACCTAGCTCTAAGGTTTGGGTCTCCAGCCTCCATGGTCTCAGGACTTTTTACAGCTTCTTATTTGAGCAATAAACATCCAAAAAGTCTCTTTTCTCCTTCTTCAGATGTTTGTGAACCAACTCGAACCCCACCAAAGCTGGAAGTCCCCTTTTTAATTTCAGTTCCTTATTTACAGCAAACAAAAGACAACCTTAACCCTTCTCCTTCCTCTGTGGAAAGCCCCTAAATTTCTTCTTCTTCCACTCGCACCTAGGTTATTTTATTAAGCTTATTTACAACAAAGAATTTTTCAAACAAAAATAAGATTTGATCCAAAAGCTTCTAGAACATGCTGCAAAAGTTCAAGGCGAAAAACAATAGATTAATGAGATGGTATTTCAGTTCCAAAGGTAGGGAAAATCAGTCTATTCAAGATCAAGTTGAGAATTCTGCTCAGAATTGGAGGGTTTGGAACTGTGATGGACAGCACTCCTTCAATTTTGAGTCCTGGTACTAACAACACCACATCCAACTTCACGTTAGGGCTGGTACTAATCACTGTCACTGCCCTCACCCTCCCTGATCTCAGCACTCCTGGCATCAGTCACAACGTATGACCACTCTGGAGCTGCGTACTTTTGGCAAGGCACTCTCTTTCGTCTTGATCTCCTCTGACCTCCACATGCTTGCTCTTCTTCACCTTCGTCTGACTCTGTGTCTTCAGACACTGGAGCATGTTCCCTCTCGGAGACCAGTCTCAAGTTCAGTCACCTTTGTCTGTGGCCACTGTTCTTCTGCTCTGCTTGTTCTGCTTTCTCTTGGCTCACCCTGCTCACAACTTCTCTCGGCTGCATCTGACTCCAGACCACTTTGACAGCAACTTCCCCTTTAAGAGGCAGTTTCAGTGTCGCTGTATGGTGACCCTCCTCAGCTTGGTCAAGTGAGCAACCAGCTTCTTCAGACACCCTCACAGCTTGGCTTGTCCCCTCCTTGTCCCCTCCTGTGGCCCTGCCACTTCAGCTGTATTTTTGTTAGGGAGAGGAGCTGTTTCTTCCAAGAGTCCTGAAATTCGACGGGTGTGAGAAGCATGCAACCAATTCGGCTATCCTCCACACTTTACTACAGTGTTCGTCACCAAGATAGCCTGGTAAGGGCCTCTCCAGCGAACATCCAGGCAGCTCTTTCTCACATGCTTCAGAAGCAGCACCCAGTCCCCCAGACTTAGGCCGTGACTGAGATCACTTGAAGCCGGAATCACTGCATCCTGCACCTGATGGGACACAGAACGGATGACATCAGCTAATCCCTGCCAATAATCAAGGATCAGCTCATCTGTGATGTTTATTAGAGCTGTCAATGGAACCGCTGGTAACCTGTTAGCCCTCCCCATCAGTATTTCATGGTGTGAGAGACCTGTTCTCCTGTCTGAGGTACGGTGCATACTCATCAACACCAAAGGTAAAGCATCAGGCCATTTCAGAGTCGTGGATGAACACACTTTCCCCATTCGAGATTTCAAAGTCCCGTTGATCTGCTCCACTATCCCAGAAGCCTCTGGACAAGAACTACAATGGAGTCTCTGGTCAGCATTCAGTGCTGTGCAAAACATCTTCATGATTCATGATTTTGCTATGGAAGTGTGTTACTCTGTCTGATTCCAAAGAGGTCGTAATTAAGTATGGGCGAAATTTGCGAATTCGCGATCCGCGAATTGGTGCGAAAGCGAACTCGCAATTCGCAAAATTAGCGAATTTGTGCGACTGCGAATTTGCTGTTTTTGCCACTTCGCTAGGGTTTTGTACAAGTTCGGGAACGCAAACTTACTTGTGTGGTCCCAAAGGTCGTGACCATGTTGTTTCTACGTGTCCAGCCTGTTTGCTACCCTGTGGTTCATCGCGGCCACCCTCCGGTTCATCTCTGTCACCCTCTGGTTCACCAATGCCACCCTCTGGATCATCACTGTCCCCCTCTGGTTTATCACAGCACCCTCTGGTTGATCACATCCATCCTCTGGTTCATCCCTGTCATACTCTGGTTCATCACTGCCACCCTCTGGTTTGCCACTGCCACCCTCTGGTTCATTACTGCCACCCTCTGGTTCGCCACTGCCACCCTCTGGAACATCACTGCCACCCTCTGGTTGATCACTGCCATCCTCTGGTTCATCCCTACCACCCTCTGGTTCATCACTGCCACCCTCCGGTTTGCCACTGCCACCCTCTGGATCATCACTGTCCCCCTCTGGTTCATCACTGCCAACCTCTGTTTCACCACTGCCACCCTCTGGTTCATAACTGCCACCCTCTGGTTCATCACAGCACCCTCTGGTTCAGGAGTGCCACCCTTTGGATCATCACTGTCCCCCTCTGGAACACCACTGTCACCCTCTGGTTCATCACTGACACCCTCTGGTTCATCACTGCCACCCTCTGGTTCATCACAGCACCCTCTGGTTCACCAGTGCCACCCTCTGGATCATCACTGTCCCCCCCTGGTTACCACTGTCACCCTCTGGTTCACCACTGCCACCCTCTGGTTCACCACTGCCACCCTCTGGTTCACCACTGTCACCCTCTGGTTCACCACTACCACCCTCTTGTTCACCACTGTAGATTATGGGGGCAAAGCACACCTACCCAGCCTCAACTGAGATGAATTAATTTGGGGCTGGTTAATGTGTCACTGAATGTGTGCTTCAAGTCTGACACCTGCTTCATTAGCTGTAAGAGCTTCCTGTTGCAGTTATTTTTTTTACAGGGGCATTGTGCCATACTTGTAACTATTCTCTGACCCTGCTTTGAGGGTCAGAGCAGGGTCAGAGAATAGTTGCAAGTAGGCAACTGAACTCTGGAGGGGCCCCTCAGGAAGCACTACAGGGAATGGTTACAAATTAGCTAGAACTTTTGCACCTGCAAAGTGCTTTCAGTTTTCCAAAATTAATTTTTCTGCCATTTCGCGAGGTTCGCGGGGCGCAAACTCGTGCGAAATCGAACTTGCAATCCGCAAATTCGTGCGAATTTGCTGATTTCTATTTTTTACGCGTTCGCGCGGTTTTTTGCTTATTCGCGGACCGCTTGTCTCACACCAACCCCGAGGTTGCCTATGTTTCCGTTTCCAGGCACTAGATGTATGCTTGCGTCGTATGTGGCATGTGATTATGTGTTTGTGGGCGTTTTTGCATGCTCGTGGGGAAAATATCGCTCAAACTTACCCATGCGGTCCTCTATGGGCGCGGCCATTTTGTTTTTCATTCACTGCTATGGTTTTGGGCATGCTACCTTTCTATCCATCTTACATCTTTGTATTCCTATGTTATTCTGAACTTTTTTTTCTTTTTCTTTTTGCTTATTATCTCTCTCTTCAATTTCCTACATCTATATTTTGTGTTTTTGTAACTTTTTGTTACTTTATTACCTACTTTATTTCTTTCGCTCTCTCTCTTTTTTTTTACACACCTATTCTTCTTTCCTTCTTCTTGTGCCCAGGACCATGGCTAAGGGAGGCGACAAGGGCAAGGGGAAGGGCCCAGCACCCCGTACCCGGCTCCCGTGCGGGCGTTTGAGGGGGGAGGAAGTCTAGGCCAGGGAGATCTTCTCTGCGGTGGAGGTGACTGCCTTGATGGTTTTTGTACAAGTCCACCTCCCTAAGACCGTGGCAGCAGGTGGGCGGATTGCTTCTGGTTACGGCCTCCGGGAGCGTCGCCAGCTGTGGGAGAAGGTGTGCCGGTGCATGTATAAGGAGTCTGGGGTCCGGGGCACCTACCAGCAAGTGACGCACCGGTGGAGTGACATCTTGGACCAGGAGCATGACATGCTCGACCTGCTCGGTGTGGAGATCACTGGCCTTGGTAAGTAGCTATTTAATAAGTACTTTTTTTCCTTCTGCTCGGTTATATTGCTAATCTATTTTTTCCTGAAGAGCACAAATGCTGCTGATTCAATTACATTGCAGGTAAATTAATGTTTAAATAGCTTCTGTCATTGCAGGTGCTCGCCTGGTTATTGGCGTTGCTACCATGCTTACTTGTTTGCAACTTTTTAGTCATTTGAGACTAAAGACAGTACACTCAAGTCTAGTCCTTCTTTGTACTCCTGCTGCTGCCACTTTGAAGAGATAGTGGTGGATTGATACGTTGAGTATATTATTTATTACTTGTTATAGGACATTTGTTAGTGGTCTGCAATCATGATGACGGACTTTGTCTGTCACGCGACGTCTCGTGCTGCTGTGTAATGGCAGTAATTAGGCGGTCTGCAAATCCTGCAATACTGTACTACTATCCTCCTAGTTGACCAGATCAGACGCAATTGATGTTAATTTGTTTCCCCGACATAATTTTAGATTGAGTACAAAGAAATCAAATATTTCCCAAAAAACAATTATCCATTTTGTGTTTCTTTATTTCATGATCACCAGGACCTCCCAGGGGCAAGGCGCCGGCGGCGACAGAGACTCCGGTGGCAGAAGGTGGACAGGAGCTGTCCCTTGCAGGCTCTTCTGCTGGCCCCATTAAGTTGTTCTATTGTTATATTAATACTTATACTTCCCTAACTTTTACAGCTCCTATTCATTACAAACTGGTTCCTAATAATTCTATGTTTTACAAAATAGTCTTTGATCTTCTTCTAATGTAGACTACTTTCTACATTCTTATCCTGCCTCTACCATCACTCTCTGTGCTACTACTATTTACAATTATTAGTCGGTCTGTGTAGGTAGCTAAGCTTGCCCATTCGGCAAACGGTGGGATACAAAACTCTGATACAGCAATAGATCCAGGCACTGAGTGCAGTCCTCTGGGTTGCCCTTGCTGTCTATTCCAGTCTTCTTTATGTAAGTGCTTTGACGATTTCCAACAACAAAATGTCATTGTTTATACCAAGTAAAAGGTAGCAGTTGCCTTTTTGATCTGAGAGGAGCACATCCCATACCGCTAGTGTTTCAGGGACTATTCTGCACACAAAGACGTATGGACAAGATGATAGGTGCAGTTCGACTTTCGACATACCTCAGTCCGAACAGAAGTTGAACCCCCAATCCTCTGACCGACTATTAGAATGTCTGATTTTACGACCCAGAAGAACAGAAGAAAACTACTTCTGAGTCCCGGCCTATCTGAGTCACTGAAACATGACTGCCAAGTGCAGTAGTTCAAACATTTCCGCTCACTCACTCGTAAACAAAAACCACACAGTGTTTGTTAGTTTTAAAGTTTTATTTTCAATTAAGAAATGAAAACATTATTTCTTTATTTTTAATAGCGTAGTATTCTGATGGATGAAGAGGACGTTAAAGTTTAAACATCATTCCCATGAATGAAATTAGTATGACTCAAACTTAATAATAGTTAACAGACACATGAAATTATTCGAATAACTGTGCGGGAGCCCCCACTTTCTTTAAAGTACTTAAAGTACTGCTGGTGATGACTTAGTAGTAGTTGGTGAATCGTCTGGCAGAACGGCAATGGAATCTTCTTTCTGTAATGAGAAAAATGGTGCCCGTTAAGCAAGCATTCATCAGTTGTCATAAGAAGAAGTGTAGCATTTAATGGAATAAACATAAAAGGTTAACACCCTCGCCAAAACCGTTACTTTTTTTCAATCTCAGTAATAAAAAAATGTGTTATGTAACATTTTCTTCCATTACGAGACAAAATAGGGGGTTGTATATGGCATCTGAAAATATGACATGTTTTTCCGAGACGTCACAACATCTGATGCGGCACGGATGACCACCAGTGGCGGGCCAGCAGTGTGGAGGGGTTCACTCTGGATGCGGCGGCGCCAACAGGAGGAGCTGGGAGGGAAGACTCAGCAGCGGCGGATGGTGGTAAGTTATTATATTCCTTACTTATTGAAATTTTTTGAGTAGGCTCGCAAAGGAGTGTATGATGTACTGCACAGTAGTACACAGTACACTAGTATAAGTATACTGTACTGTCAAGAACATTTACTAATTTAGAACTACTTTTTGGGCTATCACGGAGAAGACAGTCAATCTACCAATCAACCCAGGCGAAAACAAGTAGAAGACCCCCAAACAGCCAAAAAGCAAAACTACGAAAAAATGGGAACTTAGAAATGTTCAGGCAAATTTCCAAAATCACTCCACGCGCGCCCTGCAGCTAGGCCCTAACTCCCCTTTGCCACCATGGATTTTCTTCAAACCACTAGCAATCAAAACTACCCATACCCAGCATTGCTCAAAGACCCCAAAACCCACCCACAAACACCAGGAAGCCCCCCAAACAGGCCCCCGAAAATACTAAAGTGAGCAAAATGCCTGAAAATTTAAAAACTTTTTCACATCCGATTTAGTCCAAACCACTTTTATCCGGTATTAGACCTTCCCAGCAATGCCCCCAGACCTGTCAACCCAGGCGAAAACAAGTAGAAGACCCCCAAAGAGCCAAAAAGCAAAACTACAAAAATGGGGACAGAAATTTTCAGGCAAATTTCCAAAATAACTCCACGCGCGCTCTGCAGCTAGGCCCTAACTCCCCTTTGCCACCATGGATTTTCTTCAAACCACTTGCAATAAAAACTACCCTTACCCAGCATTGCTCAAAGACCCTAAAACCCACCCACAAACACCAGGAAGCCCCCCAAACAGGCCCCCGAAAATGCTAAAGTGAGCTAATGCCTGAAAATTTAAAAACTTTTTCACATCCGATTTAGTCCAAACCACTTTTATCCAGTATTAGACCTTCCCAGCAATGCCCCCAGACCTGTCAACCCAGGCAAAAACAAGTAGAAGACCCCCAAACAGCCAAAAAGCAAAACTACAAAAATGGGGACATACATTTTCAGGCAAATTTCCAAAATCACTCCACGCGCGCTCTGCAGCTAGGCCCTAACTCCCCTTTACCACCATGGATTTTCTTCAAACCACTTGCAATCAAAACTACCCATACCCAGCGTTGCTCAAAGACCCCAAAACCCACCCACAAACACCAGGAAGCCCCCAAAATAGGCCCCCAAAAATGCTAAAGTGAGCGAAATGCCTGAAAATTGAAAAACTTTTTCACATCTGATTTGGTCCTAAACACTTGATTCTGATATTAGACCTTCCTAGCTATGCCCCCAGACACCTGCAGCCACCCGCCCAAAAGCATAACACCCCCAAACAGGCAAAAAGCAAAAATGGGCCTACCCTCAATTCAGTCCAAATACGCTGTGCAGCTAGGTCACAACTCCACTTTTCCACCATGGATTTCCTGAAAAACAAATGCAATCAACATTAGATTGTGCCAACAGTGCTGCCAGACCCCAAAACCCACCCTCAAAAACCTAGAAGCCCCCCAAATAGCAACCCAAAGACAGGCAAGTGAGCAAAAACGCAAAAACTTTTTTACCTCCGATTTGGTCCAAAATTTCATTCCGATATTAGACCTTCCGAGCTATGCCCCCAGACCCCTGCAGCCACCCGCCCAAAAGCAGAACACCCCCAAACCGGCAAAAAGCAAAAATGGGCCTACCTTCAATTCAGTCCAAATACGCTCTGCAGCTAGGCCCTAACTCTCCTTTTCCACCATGGATTTCCTGAAAAACAAATGCAATCAACATTAGACTGTGCCAGCAGTGCTCCCAAGACCCCAAAACCCACCCACAGAAACCTAGAAGCCCCCCAAACAGCCCCCCAAAAACATGCAATACTGGTATATTCAAAACATGGCAAATTGCGCTGTTCACAAAACATTGCTGTTTTCAGCACTTCCACTACTTTGATCCTCTTGAAACTCACCTGGACAGTCACTTGTTCCCGCGATTCACAAGAATCTCAGCAAGGCAGAAGAAATTTGAACCACTGCGCTCTTTAAATAAGAAGAAGAAGAACAAAGGTCTACGACTAGTTTTCACCCAAACACACGCGCCCGCAAAACACCCAAAAAGGCCAGAATTCTGCCAATTTTGTACGAAAGAACACCAAACCCCCCTCAAACATTGCCAACATCATTATGAACGAGCCAATGTTAGAAATGGGATCCCTGGCCGACCAGGGCTTGCTCCAAAGTCAGTCAGAGACCACCACTTCCATGTCAGGACAAGGGAGTTACGCGCCAAGATAACCCCTGCTCACACCCGTGGGAACGTAGCACGAGCAGGAAGGCTAAACTCGGAGGCAATGTGAGTGAAGCGTTTGCGCATGCACCCCCGGCAACAACACCCAAGGCCCACTACAAAGGAAACTCCACACAAAAAATAAATAGCCTTTGTATTACACCAAAACACATTAGATAAAAACACACACTTCACAATGTGCCAACAGGCACGGGCAGAATTTCCAGGGGATATGTACAAGACAGGGCCACTTGTACCACTGTCAGGAATCAGCACTTTTATAACTATAAATGCTGTTAGAATTAGCACTTCGAAAATAGAGTAAAAATAGAGTAAAAATCTACTGGTAACCGGTAAGTACCACCTACGCAACCCTAACCATCCTTTGGAGAATATTACGCAGGGAACCAGGACCTCACAGGGAACACCTGTAGTAGGAGAAAACAACCAACCGTACATTTAGGGGTATAGGCCTGGGAACAAAAACACATGATCCATAAACATACATTCAGCGGTGTAAGAACAAGGCACATGATGCATAAAACACATTCAGAGGTGCAGCACAGGAGAACACATGATGCATAAATAACACATTCAGAGGTGTAAAAACAAGACACATGTTGCATCAACACATTCAGAGGTGCAGCACAGGAGAATTCGCAGAAATTACCTTAATACAGAACTTACATCAAAGTCCAGGTTGCGCCACTGCACCAAAACCTAAACGTAGCAGCTGGCCACTACTTGCTGGGCAGCTAAGGACAGGGACAGAACAGGGCCTAAAAGCTGTGGGAAATGGACAGGGGGAGTCTGGAGGTGGAGTATAAAGGAGCATGATTGAGTTGTGAACTTGTGAACCTCAGGAATGCAGCCCCTTCAAATCAATAAGGAATATAAGATGAAGACAGTGCTGCTGATGGACTTGTTGTGATTAGGTGATTAGAGTTTTGTTGTGGTAAAAGTTGCAAAACAAAGAAAGACACACAGAAATAAAAGTGAATAAGGACGAAAAAAAGGAAGTCATTTTCAGGGCTCGGTGAGAGGGAAGTAGAGCTCGTCCTCCACCTCCATGATTTGAGACGGGAGTATGTCAGGTAACAGAGAAGAACTTCTGTCACCTAAGTCGGTGTCCTCTTCTTCCTGCGTGCATTCACGTACTTTGTAATCTGGTGGTATCAAGTGCTGATTCATCTTGATCAGTGAACAGAGAGTGTTGTTTCATGCACTCATTCATAACCCTAGGCCTACTGGCCCGCAAGCTTGCCGGCCTATGGCAAAAACTGCCTGGCCTCAATATGCTCCCTCCCCCACCCACATGGCCAGGCCCTGGACCAGGCCCCAACAACACCCAAAAAATCGAAATACACACGAAGTTCACCCCAATCCAATGCCATCCATGCCCTAAATGATGTTTAAATTCAAAAGATCCCACAGAAAGACTTGGTCCATGCACCACTGAGTACCCCTGGGGATAATAGATGAAAGCAAGGCAGACAGGGTGCAGTTCTATTGCACAAAGCACACTGACTGGCTTCAAAATGGCCCCTAGACCCCCACCCACATGGCCAGGCCCTGGACCAGGCATCAAAATGGCCCCCACCCACATGGCCTGGCCTTGGACCAGGCCCCAACAACACCCAAAACATCGAAATACACACAAATATCACCCCAATCCAATGACATCCATGCCCTAAATGATGTTTAAATTCAAGAGACCCCACAGAAATACTTGTTCCATGCACCACTGAGTACCCCTGGGCATAATGGATGAAAGCAAGGCAGACTGGGTGCAGGCCTATGGCACAAAGCACATTGCCTGGCTTCAAAATGGCCACTAGACCCCCACCCACATGGCCAGGCCCTGGACCAGGCATTAAAATGGCCCCCACCCACATGGCCAGGCCGTGGACCAGGCCCCAAAACACCCAAAAATCGAAATGAACCCAAAAACCACCTCAATCCAATGCCATCCATGCCGTAAATGATGTTTAAATTCAAGAGACCCCACAGAAAGACTTGGTCCATGCAACACTGAGTACCCGTGGGCATTGTGGATGAAAGCAAGGCAGATTGGGTGTAGGCCTATGGTACAAAGCACATTGCCTGGCTTCAAAATGGCCCCTAGACCCCCACCCACATGGCCAGGCCCTGGATCAGGCATCAAAATGGCCCCCACCCACATAGCCAGGCCCTGGACCAGGCCCCTACAACACCCAAAAAATCGAAATACACACAAAGTTCACCCCAATCCAATGCCATCCATGCCCTAAATGATGTTTAAATTCAAAAGATCCCACAGAAAGACTTGGTCCATGCACCACTGAGTACCCATGGGCATAATAGATGAAAGCAAGGCAGACAGGGTGCAGTTCTATTGCACAAAGCACACTGACTGGCTTCAAAATGGCCCCTAGACCCCCACCCACATTGCCAGGCCCTGGACCATGCATCAAAATGGCCCCCACCCACATTGCCAGGCCTTGGACCAGGCCCCAACAACACCCTAAAAATCGAAATACACACAAAAATCACCCCAATCCAATGACATCCATGCCCTAAATGATGTTTAAATTCAAGAGACCCCACAGAAAGACTTGTTCCATGCACCACTGAGTACCCCTGGGCATAATGGATGAAAGCAAGGCAGACTGGGTGCAGGCCTATGGCACAAAGCACACTGCCTGGCTTCAAAATGGCCCCCAGACCCCCACCCACATGGCCAGGCCCTGGACCAGGCATTAAAATGCCCCCCAACCACATGGCCAGGCCGTGGACCAGGCCCCAAAACACCCAAAAATCGAAATGCACCCAAAAATCACCCCAATCCAATGCCATCCATGCCCTAAATGATGTTTAAATTCAAGAGACCCCACAGAAAGACTTGGTCCATGCACCACTGACTACCCCTGGGCCTACTGGCTAGTGTGGCTTTTACACACACCGCAAAATAAAAAAAAACTGCCACATATAACAGTGAGCTATTCAATTCCATGCCATCCATGCCGTAAATGATATTTAAGTTCAACAAATCTCACAGAAACAGTTCTATCATGCACCCATGACTAGCCCTGGGCCTACTGGATACTGTGGCTACCCACAATATATATTTTTCTGAAAAAGTTTATAAATTGTAGTTCCAGCAACTGCAATGCCCCAAACAAACAGCACTAACTTACTTGTAAAATCGCAAATCCAAAAGTAATCCAAACAAAAAGTCCTCAAATACAAATATCCAGCAGCAGCCACAAAGAGTAAACCTTCCAGCTCCAGATCCAAATGAAAAGTGACCAGGACATGGACAAAGCACTGGGAGGAGCCTGCTGGAGACTATGGGGCACTTCCTTCCTCCCACCCGCCCCAAAAATGGACTCCTTGCACAAAAAATTGCGTCCAAATGTCAATCTGAGGAGGTATTCTGACCAAAATCATAACTTTCAGAAGGTTTATCCTGCCAGCGATAGGGTTCTTGTGCAGAATTGCAATTTTTGCTTCTTCGGGAAAAAGCGAGCTGTTCAAATCTCCCGCCGGATGTCAGCTGTGCGTCACATCTACGTATTCGCTATTGTTTACTCTTGTGATGCGTGATCGCGGGTCCTTATGAGGTATTCACGTTCTCAAAGTCTTGCAGTGCAATATGGAGGGACTCCATGACATACTCGCAGTCGAAAAGTTTTGCGCGATCACGGAGCCAGATCCAAAATGGGGCAGCGCTCGCAAACCGGGAGGAAAACATCTCAGCGAACTCAGAATCACGGTAAGTCAACGCCGAGCACGCAAGATTGTATTTTTGAAGCGCGACCAAGCAAAAAAAAAATCACCAACTCGCGAATTGCAAATTGTTTGGCAATTTTGCGCGATTTGCGGATTGCGAAATTGCCAAAAATTTGCAAATTCCGAGAGCGGAACACATTTTCAGCCCAAGCTTACCAAATAGGTGCTGCATCGCAATAATATGGGACTTTTTAAAGTCGTCTCACCTGAACCCAAAGTTTGAATGCTGCCCCAAGAATCTTCAGTCTTACCTCCTTGAAGAATCTTGGGTGGCCAAACTTTAAGAGGAAAAACCCTGTCTGGTGAGGAAAGCTAACCATATGGGCCTTAAAAAGAGGAGAACAAATTGAGCTTTCCATCAATAATTGCCCAAACTTCTATCGTGAAAGGCACAATAATCAAATATAAATCTGGGGTGGCAGTACCTCCCTGAGCTTTCTTTCTTCTAAATTTCTTTAGGGCTATTCTTGTTTTTTTTTTTATTTACCCAAATGAAGCTTGAAAAAGGCCCCTGTACCTTCTTAAACCAAATCTTCAGGAACTCGAACGGAATTGTTTTAAACAAAAAAGTAAATTTAGGAAGAATTTATATTTTTAAGAGATTAGATTTGAGTGAAAGAGCACCCCATGATTGCAACTGTAATTTGACCGTCTTTGTTAATTTTTCAAAGTTAACCTGAGCTATCTTGTCAATATTATGAACTATTTGGACACCTAAATATCTGATTTCCCTTTTTGTGAGGTCACTCCTATATTGAATATTCCATTTCATCAGCTTAGTTTTTTGTTGATTGATCATATATTAGGACACCTTCCCAAAACTCTCCAGTTGATCCCATATCACTTTCAGTGAATTGTTAATATCATAAGGTCATTGGGGTATAGTCAGATTTACTTTTCTATCCGTTGCAGCTAAAGGGAAGGATATTCCGGCAAGCTCTTAATTTACATGCAAGCGGTTCAATATATATATTGAAAAGGAGAGGGGAAAGGGGACAGCCCTTTCTAGTACCTCTGACGATTTTTATTGATCTAGTAAGATTACTGTTAACAAGGATTTTTGCCAATAGATTTTTATAAATGACTTTAACTGCTGTTAAGAAGGTTTCCCCTAAATTAAGACTCTGGATCATTTGGAATAAGAAAGGCCACCTGACTCGGTCAAATGCTTTTGCAGCGTCAATGGAATTTGATATGTTTGTGCCATGTCTATTGCCCCAATTAGGTCATGCGTTAATTCGAAAAGCAGCCTCCCTTTCATAAACTCTTTCTGATCTGGGTGTAATAGTGATCCTATTGCCTTATGCAGGCATTTGATTATTATGTGAGTGTATAATTTATGGTCACTATTTAAGAGAGAGATAGGCCTGTAAGATTCACAAGATCTCTGGTTCTTGTTTGGTTTCAGTAAAATAGTTATAGTTGCTACATCCCATTACACAGGGTGGTCTTGACCGTCGATGAAAGCCACATTGAACAACTGAAGAAGAAAGGGGGGAAGCTCTTTTAAAATGACATTTATCTCATTTGGGATGGAGTCAGGTCCTGCGGCCTTTCCTTTTTTAGAGTGCTAATAGTTTGGACAACCTCCTCCAAAGTTATGAGGAGATTTAAATAGATTTTTTCATCACTCTGGAGAGATGGTAAATCTAAGTCTAAAAGATAGTCATCTAAATTTGCTTTATTTAGGGGCTGATTATGATTGTGGTTTTTCCGCATCCTCGGGGCCGGCGGAAGCCACCGCCGGCCCCAAGGATGCGGAAAAACCGCAGCGGACTGACCAAGGACCCACCGCCACATTAGGATGACTGGTGGGTCCTGGTTTCCGTCCGCAGCTTTTCCGCCGCGGTCGGCTTACAACCGCGGCGGAAAAGCTCTGATATGGTGACGGTGTCTCTCAGACACCGTCCGCCAAATCAGGATGGGCTTTTAAAAGTGCTTTTCCGCTGCGGGTTTTCCGCCGTGGAAAAGCATACGGATCTTCACCTAGGGGGCCCGTTGCGGGCCCCCTAGGTGAAGGGGGGGTGGGGGGTGCACATGGGGGGTACCTATGGTACCCCCCTGCATTTGCATGCAGAAAGCGGCAGGCACCGCGCGGTGCCTGCCTCTTTCTGCATGCAAATGCAATGCGTGCATTTTTAACATTGCCGCGGGTGCAGCTTGAAGCTGCACCCGCTGCAATGTTAAAAATAGAGGATGTGACCGCCAGGGTGGCGGTCACATCCTAATCGCACAGGAGGGGACTCCGCAGCCCATGCGGACGTCCCCTCCTCCTCAATGATCGCGGACGGACGCAAGTCCGTCCGCGATCATAATCGGCCCCTAAGTCAACTCTTCTGTATAAAGATTTTGAAAAATTGAGCAAATGCATTTTCAATCCCTGAATCCTCCAAAATAATATTACCGGTATTTGAGAATCGAAGATCCCCTATCCAGTTTCTAGACTGATCAGCGTTTGTTTTCCATGCAAGAAGCTTGCTGCGCCCTTCCTCGTATTCGTGGTGTGATAACCTACTGGCTTCCCACTTTTTTTTATGCCTGGCATGGTGATACGCTATTAGATGAATAGACGGAATCCTTGATTGATGTTATGGCAATAAGTCAAATGCAGAGTTGGCTAGTGCTACTGGGAATTGTAACAATTATTTTAGAGAAAGAGCAACGGTGGAGGATTCCCAACAGAACAGCACCTAGTCAAATATTCTCCCAAAGTTATTTTAGACCCAGACTATAGTACATGGGACAATATGTGAGCACACTTCAAAAACACCCACCGTTACAGTGTTGGTTCAAAACATGAACTATGAAATACTTTAAACAAGGTCAAGGTGCATCACTTCAATGTTTGTAGAGACTGTTAACTTTGATAAGGTTAACAGGAATAATCACATCAGCTATTACTTGTGTTCTTTGACAGTTCTTTTATTCAATTCAGTTGAAAGTGAAAAGTATATACAGGAGCTACAGCCGACGCGTTTCGTCCTCTTGGGACTTCTTCAGGGCAAAATTAATCATAAGGTAATGTTCTTAGGTCTTCTCCCGTGGTTATGTGGTACGTGGGTGTATCCGTGACGTTCTATTATAGTGAAAGGGGCATCCTGTTTGACAAACAATTCTCAGTGGAGGAATCTGTTCTGGCAGAGCCGTTCTTGTTAATAGGCGGTGTGTATCTATTTGTAGTCACGTTCAGCCAACACACTCATGAATTGAGAGGTATTTCAATATTGTGCATATACTTCTCATCAAAGTATGGATGATAGTCCAAATAGTGCTGGAACCAGGGTAGTAAGCATGGAATGAAGGTTCTGTCTGTCTATTATTATTAGCTTGTCGTAGGGGAAATATATATTAATCCTCCTGCTTGGGCACTCTTAATAAAGTGAGCTAAAGCATCCCCTGGTTCCTAGATCAGCATGCAATACGACGTCCTCCTCCGTCAGTTCTTAGAGTATTAAAAACTCTACTGTTTTCATCAGTGAATTTCGTAGAGAAAGCAAGGGGAAATTTGTTGTTCTCTTTTGGGACCCTATTTTCCAATGTGCTTTCTCTAGTTATTTTAGCTACTCTTTCCTTTGCTTTGTTAAGTACTTTCCGAGGATAACCTCATTGGAGGAAGCGTTCCTCAGTTTCTCTAATGTTTGTCTGGAGACTCTCCTCAGTGCTACAATTTCTTCGCATCCGCAACATTTCGCCAAATGGTATGTTACTAATCACATGGCGGGGATGTGAGCTTTTGAAATGCAACGTGCTGTTGCATGCAGTACTTTTTCTGTGTGTCTTGCTATTGATCATGTTATTCTCAATAAAAAAGGTTACATCTAAGAAATCAATTTGCTGTCCACTATATTCCATGGTGAGTTTCACATTGTACGGATTATCATTCAAGAATTCAAAATATGACAATAAATCCGGGGCAGGTCCATTCCACAACATAATCACGTCATCAATGTACCTGCCCCAGAAAATAACGTGATCAGACCACCTTGCCGAGTGACGGCCCCAGGCATGCTCCCGCTCAAACCAGCCCATGAAAAGGCCAGCGTAAGCGGGAGCAAACCTGGACCCCATCGCCGTGCCCTGTATTTGCTGAAACCACACTGAATTATGGAGAAAAAAGTTTTTAGACAGTATGATATCAGTCATCTCCATCAGCACCTCATCGTGTAACCTGTGATCTGCAGTCCGTTGTCCCAGAAAAGAGGCCAAAGCTCTCATTCCAAATTCTTTTTTAATGCAAGTATATAAACTTGACAAGTCCATAGTTACAAAGAGCATATTCTCAGACCATGTCAAATTTTGGAATTTCGACAGGATGTCTTTGGAGTCCCTAATGTAGGCTGGTAAATTCTGAACGAAAGGTTAAATGTATGTGTTGACATATTCCGACAGTCTCTCTGTTGGGGCATTGATACCTGCAATAATGGGGCGGCCCGGTGGAAAGGGACCGCCTTTATGAATTTTTGGAAGAATATATAGACAAGGCGAGGTTGGTGAAGTTACAGCCAGATACCTATATTCTTCTTCACTAATTAACCCTGTTTCTAGCCAATCTGACAGTCTCAAGTTAATGTGGGCAGTAAGATTACCCACTGGATTTTCTGTCAATTTTTTGTAACAGTCAGTGTCCGATAATTGACGTTCAATTTCATTCATATAATCAGTTTTTCTCATGAGGACAATATTGCCCCCTTTGTCCGCTTCGCGGATGACTATAGACTTATCAGCCTTTAGGTTTTTTAGTGCAGTTAATTCTTGTGGGGTGAGATTTTGGTTCCTACCACTACGATTAATTGGAGAATCTATCAATTTGTAGAATCCTGCCGTTACTCTTTTTTTGAATAAGTCTATATTGGGGTGGGTGCCTACAGGTACAAAGTTTGATCTTGGTTTTAGACCACTTGATTTAGTTGTATTTTCAGACACATCCAACTCATTGCAAATATCCTTTGTATCAATAGAAGTCTCAAGTTCAATAGTTATCAGTGATTGTAACAAATTTATTTCATTCACAGTATACGGAGTCACAGTGTTTACATCATTACAAACATCATTTGTTTTAACAGGATTTCTAGCAAAGTGGTCCTTTAATTTCAGTGTGCGAACAAATTTACATAAATCCACCAATATTCCAATGTCGTCCCCTGTTTGATTTGGACAAAAACCTAATCCCATTTCAAGTACAGACTTTTCATCCTGAGAAAGACATTTATCTGAAAGATTCACAATGATTGATTCATTCGTACTTTCTTTTTCTCTCCCAATTTCGGTGTTATCATCAATTAATTCTTGTTGGACCTTGTCCTCTTTGGAAGCGTTTCTGCATTTGAATTCTTGCCTCTGCTTGAATCTCTTCCAACTGCGCCCCCCCCTCCTTGTTTTGGGTCTTTGGGTCTTGTTCCTAGCCTCACCCTCTCCATTTCCACTAAAAAAGGATTCTGGCCTGGTCTTGTCTCTCCTGTTACTATAGGTGCAGGCACCTCACTCGAGAGTGAGCTCGCAGTGGATGAAAGAGAAGTCAGACTACTCGCTGATGTTAAATCGGGGGTGTCCTCTCTCTGTCTTTTGCCATTCCCAGGTACTCTAATGTTGTCAAATTTATGAGAGAAGGTGTATATTCGTCCCTCCTTGTAGTCTTTGTCATCTCTTTTGATTTTCTTCATTTTTTTATCACGAAGATATAACTGGTGATTCTCAAGGATACCATCTAGTATGTCATAGTTCTTTTTGATAGTATCTTTCAACGGGGATGTTTCTATATCCTTTTCTAAGTCTTCTATCTCTTTTTTGAGTTTCTCACCCTTGATTTCAGAATTTCTTATCAATATCTTCATCATATTAAAGGAGGGATTCTTTAGGTTGCTTTCCCAGTCCTTCAGTTGTTCAGGGCTAAGGTCCTCAAAAGTGGGGAATATTAAGATTCTAAGACCCCTGGGAATTTTTTCATTTTCTATGTATTTACCTAGAGTGGTCCCATCCCACCAACGGGACATTTCACTCTTTTTAAGTTTTTCTAGTCCCTGAAATTTTATTTTTAATCCCTCAGTAGAGGGGGTGGTCCTGTTGTTCACATTGGGATTGTTGGCAAATAGATCTTGAGCTAATTCCTGTCTCCTATCTTTGAAGCCTGGCATGGTGATACGCTATTAGATGAATAGACGGAATCCTTGATTGATGTTATGGCAATAAGTCAAATGCAGAGTTGGCTAGTGCTACTGGGAATTGTAACAATTAGTTTAGAGAAAGAGCAACGGTGGAGGATTCCCAACAGAACAGCACCTAGTCAAATATTCTCCCAAAGTTATTTTAGACCCACACTATAGTACATGGGACAATATGTGTGCACACTTCAAAAACACCCACCGTTACAGTGTTGGTTCAAAACATGAACTATGAAATACTTTAAACAAGGTCAAGGTGCACCACTTCAATGTTTGCAGAGACTGTTAACTTTGATAAGGTTAACAGGAATAATCACATCAGCTATTACTTGTGTTCTTTGAGAGTTCTTTTATTCAATTCAGTTGAAAGTGAAAAGTATATACAGGAGCTACAGCCGACGCGTTTCGTCCTCTTAGGACTTCTGCAGGGCAAAATTAATCATAAGGTAATGTTCTTAGGTCTTCTCCCGGTTTTATGTGGTACGTGGGTGTATCCGCAAGCTTATGTTTTGCTGCTATTAAACTCCGTGAGGTATTCAAATTAACAGGGTTTTTTTCTAGCTCCTCTTGGTAGGTATCTACTTCAGCTTCTAGGGTTTTAATTTCATACCTCGTTCTCTTGGTTTGGGCAAAAGAGAGAGTTGTTAAGATGCCTTTTAGGAATGCCTTAAACGAATCCCATAACATATGAAAGGAAGCTGAGTTAAGATTAAATTTAAAAACTCTTTAGTTGCTGTTTTTAGTTTTTTGATGACTGTAGTTTCCAATAGTAATGGTCAATTAAAGGTCCACTTATGAAATGACTGTCTCTTGGCAATGGCAATTTCCAGGACCACCACCGAGTGATCAGACAGATGTTCCAGGACATGGCTGACCTTAACAATATTTTGCCTTAACAGCATCAACCAAATAAAAATCAATCCTGGTGCGGTGTCCGCCATATTTTTATGAAAAGTAAAATTCCCCCCAGCTGTTCCTTTCTTGTGTCCATCTCTCTCCATCTAGAAGCCTCATATCTGACATCAGTTGCTTTAGGGCTGCTCACATATTTTGTGTCGTTACCACTGCTCTACTTGAAGTCGAATCCTGACTTGGGTTCAAAACCAAATTAATGTCACTCCCGATTATAATAGGGTCATTAATGTTAATCAGTTAAAGGAGTAGGAGCTATAATGTGGACAGGTAATTTACGTTTGGTCCATATAATCCCAGAAAAGTCAGCCAGGAGCATTTAATTTTGGCTCTAGCAATTGCCCACCTCCATAAATGATCGACAGTGCAGCCCCCTAGTATAGCTTGGACTTTTTTTATAACACAAGAGCAACTCCTTTTGCTGTGCATGTTTGAGTTGTACAAATTCAATGTTCTATAAATTTTAGAATTTTTAAGATTAGTTCCCATTCCTCCTTAAGCAGATGTGATTTTTGAATGAAAAACACATCACTGTCTGAGAGTCTTAGGTATTCTAAGACTTTCTTTATTCTGGCTGGTACCCTAAGACCATTTACGTTCCATGACATAATTTTCCAACTTTTAGTTTTTTCTGTCCTACCTACACCTGTCTTAGGAAAAGTAAATGGATTAGGGATCAAGTCCGTGCATATTGCCTGCAATTGATAAGGTGACTCACGTATCCTGATCAACCTGAAATATCTGGGATAATTGGTTGTTATTTATAAATGAGGACAGTTTTATTTCCTTTTTTCCCGCATGCTCCCCCACCCTGTGAAAAAGCATGGATTTTGAGTTGTATTTTTATTTGTGACCCACCCCCCCCCCCCTTGCAAATCATCCCTCCACCTTGGGGAACCCTCCCTCAATAGTAGAGGTATAGATAGACTACCTCTGTATTCGGGCTCTGTCTCTATCTAGGCAGGAAATTAAGAATTCTCATTTGGATGGATCTTTGATCTGGGCAATTAGGGAATTAACATCAGAGGGGTCTTTGAAATTAAACATTTTATTATTCCACATCACCCTTAAAGTAGCGGGGAATCGTACGTTTGCTCTGGTTTAGAATTCTGACAAATGTTTTCAGTGTTGTCATTTTCTTTCTCAACTGATAACCCCAAAGAAGCAAATCTATTTTCGAGGAGTACCGGATCCATATCTATTCCTTCTCCCCCAGTATTTATATTTTGGGTAGAGTTAAATATAAATACTACTACCTTTACTCAATGTCACAGAATGGGCAGTTTCAGAGCCTAACTGGTTATCTTGAGAAGCTTGGACAGATTGGATAGATTGAGAAGGCCGAGATGTTTGAGCTTGTACTTGAAAATATTAGCAGAGTGATGGAGTAACTCAAATATTTACTGGTTTAGGTTACATTTTTTTCCCTTTAATTGAGGGGGTCTTCTCCATTGCGCTTTTTTATTTTGCATGGCCCTGATGGTTTTTGGGGGGTTAATTTCCACCGTAGATTAAGCAATCCCATTGTTTTGAGCATCAGATGGAGACCGACCTCTGCCCCAAATATCCCTACTTCTAAGGTTATATCTGTTTAATCTGTTTGCGCCCGTATATGTCTCAGCAAGGTCCCCACTAGTTTGCTGTTCCTCATGCGGAATGTCCCTCTTCATGTTCAATTTAAGCCCCCGTCCCCCGTTCTCCTTACCGGGGTCATTGGCAAATGCCATAGACGATATTCAGTTTTTTCTAAGTACTCCCCTTTGTTTTAAAACCATCCGGTTTATGCAATTTCAGCGTTGCTGTGACCATTTTTTGCCTTATCTCCCGTTCCTGGGGAAGTCCATTCCTGGACACCAGGGACATTCAGTGCTTGTACTCGAGAAAACGTGAAAATAGTCACTCGACCCCAGCTGCCCTGGAAGCCGACCCTAGCGGCGGTGCGCCTGCCACGTGCAATCTGTGCTGCCGCTACTGGCCAAAGGCTCCTCAACAACGTCTCCTCCTCTCCAGCTTCCACTGTGACTCTTCAAGCTGCTGCAAGAAACATGCCAAAAAGAACGGTAAGGGTGCCTGAGCCAAAGACCTGGAGCCGCAGGGAGGTTTCGGGAAAACCGCGACCGCGCACCGTTATTCCTTCGGCGGTTGGGGGGCCTGACCAACCGGGGGTTTGCCATACCACGCTCCGCCTTGAAAAGGGCGGGAGAATAAGACATGATCCATAAGGGGATCAGCAAAGGATGCATTGTCCGGGCGTTGACCCACCGTGCCGGCTGGCTCATAAGGCGGGCGGGGCAGCGAGGGGCTGCCTGCCCTGGATCGCCCGTAAAGATAACCCACTAAACGTCATACTTTTGTTGTATGCAAATAAACCTGCAGTAGTTCTTTACCCATAAACAATGTGTCCAGTGTTATCATTATATGGGCAAATGTAAAATGTGCAGTGGGAAGCGAATGACGGTGTGGGCACTATGAGAAAGAGCCCGTGACCGCTCTAGCTAGCAGACACCATTTTCCCCGTCCAAGCTAGCCTCACTCAACATTATGCTTGTATAATACATATTATGCACAACCTTTACTATAAACCAGTTATAGCCAAAACCCCAGTTTTAAACTGAAACAGCAATAAAAGTAATGACCTTTTACCAAGCCTCGAAGTAGCTGGTACAGTAAAACCTCGGCAAAATTGCAACTCCTAAGAGCAGCTGGAACATGTATCTAGTAAATGGCACGTAAATAGGGGAACACCTGTGGAAGCAAGTGCAACAATTCTGCATTCTGTTTGTTATTCATCATTCTGGCCGTAGTGGCATAAAGGAAAAGATGGGGCCTGCCTACAGAATGTCAAGAGGGCCCCAGAGTCCCCCATATCTCACAGATAGTCATTGTTAGACCTGACATCTTTTGGCGTGATTACCCCTATCTTTTTGCCTCTGCCTCCTGTATTTTTGATGCTGTGCTGGATTTCGTTTTTGATGGTTTAGATGCTTTGGACACTCTGCCACTGCTGATCAGTGCCAGAGTGTAAGTGCTCCCTATGTAAATTGTTATTCTGATTGGATATACATATTTGGCATATTTGTATCACCATGAAGTCCCTAGTAAAGTGCACCGGGTGTGCCAGGGCTGGTGATGGCAAATGCTACTAGTGGGCCTGCAGCACTGATTGTGCCACCCACAGGAGTAGCTCTAAAATGGTGTCTCAGGCCTGCCACTGCAGTGCCTATGGGCAGTTTAGAACTGCCATGTCCTCCTGGTCAGTGTCCCCACTGACCAGGCCTAACCCTTCCCTTTTCGTGCACATCAGTCACCCCTATGGAAGGCCCAAGGTACCCCCCTGGGCAGGGTGCAGTGTATGTGAAAGGTAGAGCATGTACTAGTGCAGGTACCATGCTCTGGTAGTGAATTACAGCCATTTTCGTTTTTCACTATTGTAAGGCTATCTTGCTCCATAGGTTAACATGGGGGATGCTGGCTACAGTGGTTAACAGCATTTCTTCCCATAGGAACAAGATAGGACATAAGTATCTAGTATCCCTGAACTCAGAATTTAATAATACATCTTTTAGGAAAGGTGGTTTTTAAATCCTGTGTTTGAGAACAGCACTTTTAGAAGGTTGCTGTTCTCTTGTCTGACCCTTCTGTGTGCCTGGGCCTGTTTGTGTATTGACTGTCTGGTTTGTGAGTGACAGGGGCTGGGGAATTCCCCCAGAGGCTGGATGAGTCAGCACTAGGCTGAATGAAGCAATTGCAACCTGAGTGGTGGGAGGAGTTAGCACCTGGGCTGAATAGGGCTGTGCCTGCCTGCCACAATGCTGGCTCCACCTCCTGCTGGGCGGCTGAGGACCCTGCCCCTCATTCTGAAAGGAAAGATGCAGCCAGCAAAACAAAGTACTCAGGATCCACCCAGAACTGGTTCAGACCGGGCTCAGGGCCCACATGCACAGAGAGAACAAAGACTTTAGGGGTATAAGTACAGGACCCCTGACAACAGAAAATTAGATCATCCTGGAAATCAAGAAGGAACCTCTGCCAAGGAGAAAGCTGACTCTGAAGAAGGAAGACTGTCCTGCTGTTGCTCTGCTGGACTGACCTGCTGTTGCTTTGCTGCCAAGGAGAGGGGAAGGACTTTGCTGTGAGCTGTGTCCCCTGTCTTGAAGGAATCTCCAAGGGCCTGAGAAGAGCTGGCTCCCTGTTTTGAAGTCCCAGGAACAAAAGGACTTCACCCCCAGTCTCCCTGAACTCTGCTGAGAGAGTTCTGTCCTTCCTAGAGTGCTTGATCCAGTTGTGGGGCCTCTGGAAGTTGAACCTGAGCTGGGAAGCTTGAAACTAAGCTTGAGAGACTTTTGAATCCGAAAAGTGTCGCATCGCTCGCTTGCGGAGCGCATCCCCGACAGGGCGAGAAGTTTCCCGCCGCTACGAAGGTCGAGATCAGCGCAGCGCCTGACATCGCTGCCGGAGCCGTCGCACCCTTCGTTTGCGGAACGCACCAGACCGGTGCGGGAGAATCGAACATCGCTGCGAGTATCGTCGCAGAGCCTGTCGTCGCTGGGTGAGATCGCCGCACCGCTTGCTTGCGGACCGCATCACGTCGCTGCGAGCATCGTCGCAGAACCATCACATCGAGGAGCTGCGAGAGAGAGGATCACCGCTGGACCGCGCATCGTCGCCCCGGAGATCGTCGCAGCCCCTACGAGATCATCGCATTGTGCCTTTGCGAGAACAGACTTCCTACGGAACCTACGCACCGGAATCTACGCAAGCTGCCTTCCTCCCCATACAGACCGGATTCGTCGCAACACGCCCGCTGCTGCAGCGGGGCTGTCGCATCGCCTCCCCAGGGTCTCAGGAGTAACGCATCGCTTGTTTCCACCGCACCAGCTTCCTGCTTGTGGAACTTTGTTGCATCTAAAAGGTACTGTGAGTAAACGTGACGCAACTGTGAACTTTTCACGCATCTATGGATTATTTTAACGCAACTTAAAGAACTTTGATTACAACCTGAAGAACTCTTTTTGAAACCATATCCTTGAACTGTATGTTGGATTTTTGCCGTTTTGGTCTTGTGTAGTTTAGAATAAATATCTTTATTTTCCTAAACTGTTGTGGAATCAGTTTGTGGTGTTTTCACTGTGTTACTGTGAGTGTTGGTACAAATACTTTACGCATTGCCTCTGGTTAGCCTAGACTGCTCAGGCCAAGCTACCTTGAGGGCGAGCAGGGGTTATCTGAGAGGGTTATCTCCTTGTCCTGACTAGAAGCAAGGGTCCCTATTTGGACAGTGGTACCTACCTCTGCCAACTAGAGACCCCCAGTTCTAACATTGGTGGTCAGGCGGTGGGATTTGAACTTGTATTTGTACTTGACCCACAGTAATTGGTGTACATCACTAGTGAGTGCAGACCATTACGCCACCGCATACTACTGGTTTTTGAGTTTTTGAATCCTGTTGTTGAGTAACTCTTCGAAAAGCATCATGTCTCAGAATGGGAAGGCACCCAGTGATAGGGCAGAAGTGGAATTGGAGTTTGCCATTGGAGATTTGTATTCATACAAAGTTGAGCAACTTAGGAAATTCTGCCTTGAGTTTGAGTGCCCCATAAAAAGCGCCTACAGGAAAGAGGAGCTGCAGAGAATCTTGAAAGCCCATTGGGAGGCACAAGAGGGAGATGATGATGTGGATGTAGAAAATGCTTTTCAAGGCACAGATCTGCCAGTGGGCAGAGTAGGCTCAGGAGCTGGCAGCAACCACTCCGGTAGGGGCCTCACCCCAGAAGAGTTACAGGAAAATCAAAGAATAAGAGAATATGACTTGGAAGTCATGAAAATGAAACTGAGGCAATTGGAGTTGGAGAAAGAAAGGGCAGCGGAAGACAAGAGAGAGGCCCGCGCCTTAGAGGAAAAGAAATTGCTTTTGGATCATGAATTGAGAATAAAGGAGCTGGATCTGAAAAACAAGGAGGTGGATGCCAGTTCTAATGGTGGCAGCGCGCAGCCAGTGCATGGGGGTAAAGTATATATTCCCAAAGACCTGGTACAGAATTACCATAGGAGTGAGGATATTTATGCCTGGTTCACTTCGTATGAAATTGCATTGAAGATGAATGATGTGCCTGACAAGTATTGGGGGGCGGGCCTGTGGAAACATTTTGAGGCGTCTGGGAGGAGTGCTCTAGAGCCTTTAGAATTAACAGGTGCCATGACCTACCCCAATATGAAGGAGGCCTTATGTCTCAGGTATGGCCTTACTCCAGAGCAGTACAGACTGCAGTTTAGAAACTCCAAGAAGAAAGAGTCTGAGACTTGGATGGAGTGTGTGAATGGGTACTCGCGTGCACTGGAAGGTTGGATGAAGGGCAGTAAAGTAACTGATTTGAAGGGGTTGTTGCATTTAATCAGTTGGGAGCACTTGAGTAGTCTTTGTGTTCCAGAGCTGCGCCAGCATCTTGTAGACAGCAAGCTGACAGACCCCATTGAGCTTGCTAAGGAGGCGGACCGCTGGACCAGTACCAGGGTCCACAAAGGAATTGTGGGTACCACAGCCAAAGGTGGGCAGGGTCCCCAGCAGAAGAGTGGGGGGGACAAGGGTAACCAAAAGGAGTTCTCACAAGGGCCCCAAAATAGTTCCCAGGAAAAGGATTCCCAACCCCCCAAGCCTAAACAGCCATGGCCCTCTAAGGGCAGGCGGGACAATAGAGACAGGAGGAATAACCAGGGTCCCCCTACCTGCTATCACTGCAACGAGGTGGGCCATATTGCTCCGAAATGTCCCAAGAAGAAGCCCGCACCCACTGGTGCTCCCGCCCCAGCGTTAGCTAGTGTAGCTTTGGGTGGGGATTTGGTTTCTAGTGACTGGGGAGAGCTAGCAGTTATGACCCTTGTCTCGCTAGGAGACCAAGAGGTGGTCCAGGAAACCTTACTGCCCTCTAACACTAAGAAATATGGGCAGAAGGTGACCATCAATGGGAGGGAGGTTGAAGCCCTGAGAGACACCGGAGCCAGTGTGACATCCGTGAGGTGTCAGTGGGTGTCTGACGAGCAAATCATCCCTGGTGTACTCCGCCCTGTAGTGGCCGCTGACAGCTCAGTGCGCCTCTGCAAGATAGCGAAGGTTTCCTTTGAATGGGGAGGAGTCTCTGGTCTTTTGGAGGTAGTTGTCAGCGATGCCTTGCCTGTGGACTGTCTGTTAGGCAACGACCTGGAGAGTTCTCCATGGAAAGACATAGAACACCGAACTCACTTGGAGATGTTGGGTCTGCCTGCGTGGATCTGCGTGACCACGCGTGCTATGGCAGCCAGTAAGGGTGAATCAGCAGAACTGGAGCCTGAAACAGTGGCCCAGAGACCTGCCAGGAGAGGAAGAGGCAGAGGGCGCGGGAAACCAGCCCCAGCCGTTCCCACGGTCCAGGAGGAAGCAGAACCTGAGGGGGATGCCCTGGAACCTACAGGGGAACAGGTGGCCGAACTGGGAGACCTACCTGAGCTGACCCATTGGCAGCAAGAAGGTGGTCCCTCCAGGGAGGAGTTCTGCAGGGAGCAGAAGGAATGCCCTTCCCTCATTGGTCTGCGGCAACAGGCTGTAGATCAGGCAGCAGGTGGAGCAGTCAAAGATCACTATGTTTACTGGGAAGGTGACCTACTTTATAGCGAGCCTAAGTTTGCTGAGCCCGGTGCAGCCCGTGTGCTGGTGGTACCCGAGCGCTTCAGAAACTTCCTAATGGGTCTGGCTCATGACGTGCCTCTTGCAGGACATCTGGGGCAAGACAAGACCCTGAACCGGCTTGTCACCCACTTCCACTGGCCCCAGATGAGAAAGCACGTTTGTTCCTTTTGCAGATCTTGCCAAACCTGTCAAGCTAGTGGCAAGACTGGAATGAAGTTGAAGGCCCCCCTTCAACCCTTCCCAGTGGTGAGCACCCCTTTCGAGCGGGTGGGCATAGATATCGTAGGGCCCCTGGACCCCAAGACAGCCTTAGGCAACAGGTTCATCCTGGTCTTGGTGGACCATGCCACCCGGTACCCGGAAGCAGTCCCTCTCAGGACAATCACAGCACCCGTGGTGGGCCGTGCATTGATGGGGATCTTTTCCCGTGTGGGGTTCCCCAGAGAGGTGGTCTCCGACCGGGGTACCAACTTCATCTCTAGGTACATGAAGTCTCTGTGGGAGGAGTGTGGGGTAACTTATAAGTTCACCACTCCTTACCATCCTCAAGGAAACGGGCTGGTTGAAAGGTTCAACCGGACCCTGAAAGGTATGATTATGGGCCTAGCGGAGCCCATGAGACGGAAGTGGGACGTCTTGTTACCATGCCTGTTGTTTGCCTACAGGGAGGTGCCTCAGAAGTCCTTAGGGTTCAGTCCCTTTGAACTCCTGTATGGCCACCCTGTCAGAGGACCTCTCTCACTGGTGAAGGAGGGTTGGGAAAAGTCCCGTGGGAAAACCCCCCAGGATGTGTTCAGCTATGTGCTGGCCATCCGCAACCAGACACAACGCTTCAGGAAACTCGCTCAGGCGAACCTGGAAGCAAGCCAGGAAGAAATGAAAAGATGGTACGACCAGAATACCACTCTGGTCGAATTTCAACCTGGGCAGAAAGTGTGGGTGATGGCGCCAGTGGAGCCTTGCGCGCTCCAGGACAAGTGGTCTGGGCCATACGAGGTGGTGGAAAGGAAGGGTGAGGTAACCTACCTGGTTAACCTGAAGACTCCCAGGCAGCCCCTGAGAGTTTTGCACGTGAACCGCCTCAAACCCCACTTTGAGAGGTCTGAAGTAACCATGCTCATGGCTACAGATGCAGGGATGGAGGAGGATAGCGATCCTCTCCCTGACCTCCTGTCAGTTAAGGAGCACGATGGGTCAGTGGATGGTGTGATCCTCTCGCCCACCCTGACCCCAGAACAGCAGAATGACTGTCGCCAAGTGTTGGGTCAGTTCTCCTCTCTGTTCTCCCTGACCCCAGGAGTCACCAACTGGTGCGTCCATGACGTGGACACTGGAGACAGTCTGCCTGTGAAGCAAAAATTTTACAGGGTAGCTGACAAGGTCAGGGCCAGCATCAAGGAAGAGGTTTCCAAGATGTTGGCGCTAGGGGTGATTGAGCCCTCCAGCAGCCCCTGGGCTAGCCCAGTGGTCTTGGTTCCCAAGAAAGCTGCTACCCCCGGTGGCCCACCAGAACTCCGGTTTTGCGTGGATTACCGTGGGCTCAATGCGGTCACGAAGACTGACGCACACCCTATCCCCAGAGCTGATGAGCTCGTGGATCGGTTGGGAGCTGCCAAGTACCTCAGTACGTTCGATTTGACTTCGGGGTACTGGCAGATTGCCTTAACTGACGGGGCCAAAGAGAGGTCAGCATTTTCAACGCCAGAGGGGCACTTCCAGTTCCGTGTCATGCCCTTTGGGTTGAAGAATGCCCCTGCCACGTTCCAGAGACTGGTTAACCAGGTACTGTCCGGGCTGGAGGAATTCAGCGCCGCATACCTGGATGACATTGCTGTGTTCAGCTCCACGTGGGAGGAACACTTGCAACACCTCTGCGAAGTGTTGAAGGCTCTGCAAAAGGCAGGCCTCACTATCAAGGCCAGCAAGTGCCAGATAGGGCAGGGATCTGTGGTGTATTTGGGACACCAGGTGGGGAGCGGCCAGGTGGCGCCCCTACAGGCTAAAATTGATACCATTCTGGCTTGGGAGCCCCCCAAGACCCAGACAGAGGTGAGAGCCTTTTTAGGACTCACCGGGTATTACAGACGGTTTGTCAAGGGATATGGCACCATTGTCGCCCCCTTGACAGAACTCACTTCCAAGAAGTTGCCCAAAAGAGTTGACTGGACTGACGCCTGCCAAACTGCTTTTGAGGCCCTGAAGACTGCGATGTGCACAGCACCGGTGCTCAAGGCACCTGACTTTTCCAGTGAGTTCATAGTTCAGACGGACGCTTCAGAGCATGGTGTGGGAGCAGTACTCTCACAAGCCACTGAGGAGAATGGAGACCAGCCAGTAGCTTTCATTAGTCGGAGGCTACTCCCCAGGGAACAGAAGTGGAGTGCGATTGAGAGGGAGGCGTTTGCTGTGGTCTGGGCTCTGAAAAAGTTGAGGCCCTACCTGTTTGGGACTCACTTTCGTGTTCAGACCGACCACAGGCCCCTCAGGTGGTTAATGCACATGAGGGGTGAAAATCCAAAACTGTTGAGGTGGTCCATCTCCCTACAGGGAATGGACTTTACGGTGGAACACCGCCCCGGTACAGAACACGCCAACGCTGATGGTCTGTCCAGGTTTTTCCGCCTTAGTGAAGAGAACTCCCAAGAGGGTGGGTAGTTCTCCCCACTTTCAGCTGGAGGGGACACGTGTTAGACCTGACATCTTTTGGCGTGATTACCCCTATCTTTTTGCCTCTGCCTCCTGTATTTTTGATGCTGTGCTGGATTTCGTTTTTGATGGTTTAGATGCTTTGGACACTCTGCCACTGCTGATCAGTGCCAGAGTGTAAGTGCTCCCTATGTAAATTGTTATTCTGATTGGATATACATATTTGGCATATTTGTATCACCATGAAGTCCCTAGTAAAGTGCACCGGGTGTGCCAGGGCTGGTGATGGCAAATGCTACTAGTGGGCCTGCAGCACTGATTGTGCCACCCACAGGAGTAGCTCTAAAATGGTGTCTCAGGCCTGCCACTGCAGTGCCTATGGGCAGTTTAGAACTGCCATGTCCTCCTGGTCAGTGTCCCCACTGACCAGGCCTAACCCTTCCCTTTTCGTGCACATCAGTCACCCCTATGGAAGGCCCAAGGTACCCCCCTGGGCAGGGTGCAGTGTATGTGAAAGGTAGAGCATGTACTAGTGCAGGTACCATGCTCTGGTAGTGAATTACAGCCATTTTCGTTTTTCACTATTGTAAGGCTATCTTGCTCCATAGGTTAACATGGGGGATGCTGGCTACAGTGGTTAACAGCATTTCTTCCCATAGGAACAAGATAGGACATAAGTATCTAGTATCCCTGAACTCAGAATTTAATAATACATCTTTTAGGAAAGGTGGTTTTTAAATCCTGTGTTTGAGAACAGCACTTTTAGAAGGTTGCTGTTCTCTTGTCTGACCCTTCTGTGTGCCTGGGCCTGTTTGTGTATTGACTGTCTGGTTTGTGAGTGACAGGGGCTGGGGAATTCCCCCAGAGGCTGGATGAGTCAGCACTAGGCTGAATGAAGCAATTGCAACCTGAGTGGTGGGAGGAGTTAGCACCTGGGCTGAATAGGGCTGTGCCTGCCTGCCACAATGCTGGCTCCACCTCCTGCTGGGCGGCTGAGGACCCTGCCCCTCATTCTGAAAGGAAAGATGCAGCCAGCAAAACAAAGTACTCAGGATCCACCCAGAACTGGTTCAGACCGGGCTCAGGGCCCACATGCACAGAGAGAACAAAGACTTTAGGGGTATAAGTACAGGACCCCTGACAACAGAAAATTAGATCATCCTGGAAATCAAGAAGGAACCTCTGCCAAGGAGAAAGCTGACTCTGAAGAAGGAAGACTGTCCTGCTGTTGCTCTGCTGGACTGACCTGCTGTTGCTTTGCTGCCAAGGAGAGGGGAAGGACTTTGCTGTGAGCTGTGTCCCCTGTCTTGAAGGAATCTCCAAGGGCCTGAGAAGAGCTGGCTCCCTGTTTTGAAGTCCCAGGAACAAAAGGACTTCACCCCCAGTCTCCCTGAACTCTGCTGAGAGAGTTCTGTCCTTCCTAGAGTGCTTGATCCAGTTGTGGGGCCTCTGGAAGTTGAACCTGAGCTGGGAAGCTTGAAACTAAGCTTGAGAGACTTTTGAATCCGAAAAGTGTCGCATCGCTCGCTTGCGGAGCGCATCCCCGACAGGGCGAGAAGTTTCCCGCCGCTACGAAGGTCGAGATCAGCGCAGCGCCTGACATCGCTGCCGGAGCCGTCGCACCCTTCGTTTGCGGAACGCACCAGACCGGTGCGGGAGAATCGAACATCGCTGCGAGTATCGTCGCAGAGCCTGTCGTCGCTGGGTGAGATCGCCGCACCGCTTGCTTGCGGACCGCATCACGTCGCTGCGAGCATCGTCGCAGAACCATCACATCGAGGAGCTGCGAGAGAGAGGATCACCGCTGGACCGCGCATCGTCGCCCCGGAGATCGTCGCAGCCCCTACGAGATCATCGCATTGTGCCTTTGCGAGAACAGACTTCCTACGGAACCTACGCACCGGAATCTACGCAAGCTGCCTTCCTCCCCATACAGACCGGATTCGTCGCAACACGCCCGCTGCTGCAGCGGGGCTGTCGCATCGCCTCCCCAGGGTCTCAGGAGTAACGCATCGCTTGTTTCCACCGCACCAGCTTCCTGCTTGTGGAACTTTGTTGCATCTAAAAGGTACTGTGAGTAAACGTGACGCAACTGTGAACTTTTCACGCATCTATGGATTATTTTAACGCAACTTAAAGAACTTTGATTACAACCTGAAGAACTCTTTTTGAAACCATATCCTTGAACTGTATGTTGGATTTTTGCCGTTTTGGTCTTGTGTAGTTTAGAATAAATATCTTTATTTTCCTAAACTGTTGTGGAATCAGTTTGTGGTGTTTTCACTGTGTTACTGTGAGTGTTGGTACAAATACTTTACGCATTGCCTCTGGTTAGCCTAGACTGCTCAGGCCAAGCTACCTTGAGGGCGAGCAGGGGTTATCTGAGAGGGTTATCTCCTTGTCCTGACTAGAAGCAAGGGTCCCTATTTGGACAGTGGTACCTACCTCTGCCAACTAGAGACCCCCAGTTCTAACAGTCATCGACACTAGGTGCAATGGAGACCCTCTGAAGGGTTGGGTCAACCACATGCGCCCGCCTGCGTTATGCTGCTGTCCTGCCCATAAACTGATAATTGTATGGTAACGTGCTTTGATACGATTTTGGTGTGAACTTTTTACACCACTCATTATTATTACTGTGCACCGTGTCATTCAACAGAAACTCAGTATTTCTCTCAGTGAATACATGTGCTGGGGGAACAGTTAGGTAGCTTTTACCATCAACTACTGATTACTGCTTCTGGCTTGTGCTATCTGCCCTTCATGCAATAATTTAGAGAGTTGTGCAGTTTTTTCAGAAACATGCATACAGCCTCATTTTGCGCCTGCGCTCAAATTTATAGTAGCACCTCTTACTTTTAGAATTGAATCCACTTTGCAGATATTAAGTAATCAAAATAAAATATGCTCATTTTGGTATTGACATCCCTTCCTTTCTGTAAAGATTCATTACTACCTGACTCCAATGCATGGATGCTTACAGTTAGGGTACATTTTCAAATAATAACAATAATCTTTTGCCAGTGTTATTAGACTTGTAGGGAAATGAAAGTATTATAGACATTCTTCCTTTCCTTTGAACATATGTGTTTGAAGAGAACAGCAAGGGAGACTGCTGATTATCCTGAAAAATGCCACTTGCGAACATAAACCAGCCTCTGGTACCCGGTGAGCGCGTGAATATAGTGGTGTTCGCAGCTCTGCAGATGGTATTATCCTGGCTCTAAACAGACATGATTCATCTAGTGAGCACAGGCATGGAGAGGGACAGTCCCAAGGTGGCTTCTGGGCTCTGCAAAACCTTGTACTTTTTGTAAATCTCAGCAATCAAAGCCACTGCTACAAAGAACTGCTTGGTATTTTGATGCATGACCGGCCCATAAAGTGTTCGTTTCAGATTTGCAACAAATTCTATTGAGCAAACAGATTCATCCCTCAGAGAAGCCAAAAGAGAAACAGCTTGGAAGTCATTTGGAAAGATGCTGTTGGGATGGCAATGATGCTTAGCCAGCAGCGTCTGCTGTCTGAACTGGAAGTAGTCTGCAGTGCGAATATGGTGGCATCCATTTGGCGAGTTGAGGAAAAGGCAGCGACAGAAGCTCGTGTCATTAGTCTGACGTGACACGAGACTACAATATGTGTGTACAAATGTACTGCATTGTGAGCCGGTGGCAACTTGTTTGTCGTCAAAGCTAGAAGTAGCCGAGCAGCAACAATTGCACCTTCCCCTGGGGTCGTCTACGCAAGCAGGTGATTGATCGATATTTCATCTTCTGATAAGTTAATTTTAATCGGAGCAATTTCACAGGTGCCTCAGGAATCTTATCACAAGCTGAGTCTGAACACATATACTTGGACCTCGACAAGCGGGAAACAATGCGCCCAGGGGACATTCTCGTAGATACTAAGCACGATGGAAAATAAAGAACCTAAATACATTTTTGTGAAACTAAGCTGTCACAGCAAGATATTGTTTCTCTCTCTATTTATTTACACCATTGCATTCTCCAACAGGCCCAGTACCATAAACACACAATATCAATATGAGTGGTTTATTTATTTAATTTTATTTGGGTTTATAAGTGATGCCTAGCATCTTAGATATGGTTGATTAGCGGTTATAAAACACACACCCTTGATGAGGCCAGTGTAATCAAGTATAGGTTTGTTGGAATCAAGAGTGAAATGGGAAACACGATATTGCAAAAGAAAAGCGTGTAAATGAGAAAGAGAGGAAGGTTTAATATATTTTCATCGCATCTTTTTCCAGAATCTGCTGCAGTAAAACTTTACACTTAAACGAACAAAACAGCAGTAAGAAACACTGAGGATGCCACCTACAAAGTTAGAAGTGACCATCTTTATTGAACATCTTGGGATTCTGTAAAATGCAAACAAGAAATGTAATCAGCACACATACGGGCACATGCATCAAAATCAGAAATAGTGATTTCTTAATTGCGAAAAAGAAGGAATCGCAATTAAAAATCGCTATCCGGAATGCATGAAGCCCCAGAGAATTAATAGCAATTCGGAAATAATCGCAAAAACTACTGCGAGTACATAAATGCGACTCGCAAAACCTGATAATTTCAAATAATGATCTCGCTGTTTGCTATCTCACTATTAGCGAAAATTGCAAACAGCAGGTCGCATTGGAAGCAGGCTGATGACATCACAACCAGGAAGTCACACAGACCATGCTTCATTCAGTGTCGTGAGGAGCTCAGAGGAGGAGGCAGAGTACTGAGGCTTACCAGAATCACTGACATTTCTGCATCCAGCTACCTTGTCACACCCAGGATGGCCAAAAATACTTCGGGGGATGGTGCCACGCCCAGGAAGAGGAAAATGAAGTTCTCAGAGAGGGAGTTGGAATACCTAATTGAGGAGGTCAGCAGGAGCCACAATAAATTATTTGGTAAATTGTCCCTGAAGGTTCCTGAAGCGGAGAAATGAAAAATATGGCTGCACATCAAGGTTAAAGGTAATGCTGTGGGAGTCACACAGCACAACATGGATGATTTGAAGAAAAGGTGGTACGACCTCAGGATACGTGCCAAAGAGCACAATTCTGAAAGGCTGAGGGATGCAGGTGCCACAGGAGGAGGACCATCAATGGCACCCACAAACACAGCCCTTGAGGACCTTGTTGCGGCAACAATCCAGCCTGAGGCAGTGGTGGGAGTCACACAGCTGGACACATCCGGTGCAGCAAGTACAACACAAGTTAAGATGCTTTGCAACCGTTAATCCCTTGCATAATGTATGATCAGGCACATCCCCCCAGGCAAACACAGTATGCAGATCAAACTCCAGGCTCTGTTTCCCCCATATAGAAAATGCATCATGGGAGTTGCAGTCATGTCAGCAAATTGTGCATTCAAAAGCAGCAAGGGCAATCAGAAAACACCAACACAGTATGGCAGCCATCGGATTTAGTCAGTGATTTATCTGAGCAAAGTATGCCATGTGTTCAACAAATATAGGATTAACAAAAATTAACACTGCACTGTTTCACATCATAGATGCAGCTGAGGCAGACTGATGACAGTGACCAACTCCACATCTCTGAGACACCTGCAGAGAGCGATGTAGAGACTCCAGTGGTCCAAGCAATCCCACCACCACCACCAAAACACAGGGCACATGTTCCCTCAATGCTGCCAATGGAGACTGGACTAACTCAAGCACAGTCTCCATCCAGCCACGTGTTGCCACATCAACTCCAACAGCAGCATGGGTCCAACCAGAGCAACGGCGCAGGTCCAGGGCACATATTGCATCACATGATCAGCAGGCGACAAATGTCTATGGTGGCGTAGAGTCACAGATGCTATGCGTCCAGCGCCTGCAGGGGAGACACATAAGCACAATCACTCTTCTGATCTCCAAGCTGGTGAAGAATATAAGCACAATGGTAGACAGTGTGCCTGACCTAACAACAGTGGTACCAGAGGGCAATCGCCTTCAGGAGCTCACACCGGCAGTGCATGCAGGCAGGCCACTAAGCTGAGAAGTCATCACCAGAGCCTGATCCGCACATCAGCAAATACAAGGGCCATCAACAAGCTCAGCAACACTGTTAACAAGAGAGTGAGATTCTGGAGTATTTGGGATAATTGGATTGAAAAATATGGTCCTTCTTAAATCTTCTCTTCCCCTTCCTCATTGCTCTCCCATTCACTCCATACTCCCTTCCGACTATAGATTTAGCAACTTAAATTTACTCACAGCCCAGACGGGCTTAGAGCTAGACACGCTGGCACTTTCCCCTAAGGTCGGTATTACATATACTAGAAATGACCTTATATCTTTACGACCTTCGAATGATGTGCCATGCAACTACATTCATAAAAGAGATAAACCTTTTTTGAGGTGCAGGCAATGCATCAAGGGCCAGAGAACTAAGGGAAATAAGGCCCTAATAATGGCTCTGCTGAATTGTACGTCCCTTCATAGTCATTCAATTGAAATCAATTCCCTCGTACAAGATCATGAGCTGGATATTCAGCTTTTATCAGAAACTTGGACCACGTCTAGTTCTGGGACAGATATGGTGCAAGCACTCCCCCCTGGCTATCTAATATACCACCTAGATAGGCCTATTGGACGGGGAGGTGGTATTGCTATCATCTATAGGGACACGCTTGTCTGCAGAGCCCAGGACGGGGGGTTCGCGATTGCGAGAGCTGTCAATTCTCACTACGGATGTCATCCACGACCTCCATATCAGGCCCCCTAGTGTATCGCCCACCGGGGTGTGTGGGCAATTTTGCCAGTTCATTTATGGAAACCGTTATGCTCTTGGCATCGTCGACGGCCAACTTTGTGGCACTTGGAGATTTTAATCTCCATTTTGACGACTCTGCTGACACACTCGCTGCTGACCTGCATGGCGATTTGAAAGCTTTTGATATAAGGCTAATCAACTCGGGGGCCACGCACTGTAAGGGCCATTTACTTGACCCAGTTTTCTCGAATATGGTCCGTATTAAAGCCCTGACTCCCCTGGCATTACCTTGGTCTGACCATTTTCTGGTTCCCTTTAACTGGCAGTATGATTTAAAGGATGTAACCACTCCTAGGACCTACTCTGTTGACAGGGCTTGGTCCAGGTTACCTTTAGAGCATTGGACTGCTAATCTGGATGCTACCTGTCCCCGCCCGGTGTTAGATCCATTAATTGCAGATGCGAACCTGGAAAATTGGCTGACCAGGTCCCTGGACGTCATTCTCCCTAAAAAGAGAATGCCGAAGAAGGAGAAGAGAGTGGGTTCAGCCCCTTGGTATACTCAGATGTTAGGAACTCTTAGGAAAGGCTGCAAGAGGCTAGAGCGGATTTGGAGAAAGGATTGGGGAGAGGCAACCCGGAAAGAGTATCGGACGGCAATTAGAGGATATAAAGCCGCTCTCCGGGATGCCAAAGCTAAGTTCTTTGAGGAGAGAATTGGCAATTCGGCTAACTCCTCCAGAGAGTCCTTCAAGATCTTTAGAGACCTCTTAAAAATTCCCGAACCGCCAGTGAACCATGAGAGTCCGCGAAAGAAATGTAAGGAACTGGCCAACTATTTTCATATGAAAGTAGAAAATATTGTAAGCTCCTTACCACGACCAGCCCAGAAATTAGATACAGGCAAACAGCGGGGTGATGTTGAAATCGAGCTTGACGCCTTTGGACCAGTGACCTCTGATGAAGTCCTCAAGATGCTAGAGGCCATCAAGAGTGGCTCGCCTAGGGATCCTGTGCCGATGAGATACCTCAAGCAGATAGCAACTACTATCGCCGCACCAGTAACAGACCTTATCAACGCATCTTTTGCGCAGGGGGTGGTTCCACCCAGTTGGAAAAAAGCGGTAGTAAAGGGCCTTCTGAAAAAGCCTGGTCTAGATCCATCTGACCTGGCTAACTTCAGACCAACTTCCTTGCTGCCTGGGCTCGGTAAGATCGCGGAGAGACTGGTGAATAGGCAACTATCACAGTTCCTGGAGTCCAATGGCTTGCTGTGAAATTCCCAAACGGGATTCAGGCCGGGCCAAGGCACTGATACTGCCCTTCTGGCAGTCGTGGAAGAAGCCAGGAGCATTTTGGATTCAGGTGGATCGGTGGCAGTGATCCTCCTGGACCTCAGTGCGGCTTTTGACACCGTAAACCATCAGGTGCTGCTCCAGCGACTGTCAGAGGTAGGCTTGACTGGAATGGCCTTAAAGTGGCTTGCGTCTTTTCTGAACCATCGAACCTACCAAGTCTGGGAAGGTAGTGCACAATCTGCCCCTATCCCCCTTCAATGTGGTGTGCCTCAGGGCCCCTCCCTGAGCCCCACATTGTTTAATGTCTATATGGCACCGCTGGAGGATGTGGTGGCACCATTCGGTATCAAAATTATCAGCTACGCTGATGATACCCAGCTGGTGGTGGCCCTCTCCCAATTGGTGAATCAACCAGACCTTCTTCACTCCTGATTGTCCAAGGTGCACACATGGATGTGCAATTCAGCATTAAAACTGAACAGCTCTAAAACAGAGATGATGCTGCTTGGACATTCGGGGCTTTCTCTTCCACCAGGCAGCTGGCCGAGTTGTCTTGGCGATCCCCCAAGCTCCAAAAAGGAGATCAAAAGTCTGGGAGTGTGGCTGGAACAAGACCTGTCTTTCAAGACCCATGCCAAAAAAAACGCTGGAGTCTGTTTTGGCCTGCTCCGGTCAGCCCGTAAGATCTTACCTCTTCTTCCTCCGGCCTCCAGGAAACTTCTTATCCAGGGATTAATTGTCTCGAGGTTGGATTATAGCAATGCGATTTTTTTGGGCACTCCGGAAGCAACGCTTAATAAACTCCAACAAGTGCAGAATGCAGCAGCAAGGCTGCTGATGAATATTCCAAGGAGACAGTCAGCAAAACCGGCATTAAGAGCGCTGCATTGGCTCCCGGTACGGGAGAGGATAAAAGTTAAATCCCTCTGTACAGCTCATAAAATCCTTCCGGGGAAGGGACCTCCCACCCTGGGTAATATGGTGCTCCCCTACAAGGCTTCTAGAGCCCTGCGCTCTGACCACAAATTTCTGTTACAAGTGGTCAGAGTGAAAAGAGCCCAGACGGGCGGTAGAAGATTCTCTGTGAACGCAGCCAATTTATGGAATGCACTGCCTTTGAATTTACGGACAGAGACTTGTACTATTCGGTTCCGGAAGCTACTCAAGACTCACCTGTTCCCCGCTTAATGCTGTCGTCCTAGCTCTACACCCTTGAGTCATGAACTAGCGCTGGGATGCCCGAGGATAACCGCGCGCTATACACGATTCCAAATAATAATAATAACAATAATAATAATAATAATAATAATAATAATAATAATAATAATAATAATAATAATAATAATAATAATAATAATAATTTAACAAGGAACAGTATTTTTCTTTGGTTATATATTTATTTCTTTTTTCTTTTCCTTAAAAAAGTTTTTTTTCTTTCTTTCTTCTTTTTTGTTATCTTTTGTTGTCCCTTTTTCCAATGATTAAGCATCAGTAAATACAGGATACTCTTATCTAATTGGTGTTTTCGCCAAGATGGATTGGCAACAAAACTTTGGAAATATGAATAAGAGCCTGTATCTATAAAGGAGGAAAGAGTAAAAGCTATATAGATGAGGGCCCGGTGATGGGTTCCATCACCTCCGATGGGAGAGTCTGGGTATCCTCTTGGCTGGAAAGTGAGAACATATATAGCTCTCTCTTCTTTCTCTATTAATATATTGATCAGTCGCATGAGGATTAAAAAAAAAAAAGGTCAGCAACACCACAGCGCTACTGGCACAGCACTCCTTTGCAATGCAAGTTGACCTCAGTCATGTATGTGGGGATGATGCAAGGGCCTTGGGACAAGTGACCACAGAGGTGGAACACTTACAGTCTGGGACAGTGAGTGCCATCAACTTGGAAGGGGAAGAGGGGAGTGAGGAGGCATTGAGCCTCAGTAGCATGGCGGTGCCAGTGACACCTGTCAGGAGGTGCAGTTCGCGTAGCACCACATCCACAGACACACATCCTGTTGATGTTGCAGAGGCACGAGATAGGACGCTGGTAGTGCGTGGCAGGAGGCGCTAGCCATGCGGATCCAAATTTCTGGCCCATGGTGGTGTAACCATGGTCTTTTATGACGTGGTGATTGACAGACAGTGACTTTAACTTTTTTCAGTTTACTGTATGCCTCAATTCAATCACCTTCAAAATTTGCACTTTTCTAATTTTTACTTAACATGGGCTCATGTCAATAAATGCTTTATCATTCACCATTTAGTTGTTATAGGTCATCATTACGTACCTCAGAAATAATGTTGGGTGATGTGTGCACGTCTCCTCTGTCCTTCTGCTGAGTTTGCCACATGTGCCTGTCGGTGTTGTGCGGGTGGTTGGTCGTCCCCATCAGACTCGGTGTCTGACATCTCGAGGTGTATGTCTCTTATGGTGGCAATGTTGTGCAACATGGCACATGCAGTCACGATCCTAGAGCAGGTCTCTGGTCTGTACTGAAGCGCTCCACCAGTCTTGTGAAGAATGCAAAAACGACTTTTCAGTATCCCAAAGGTGCATCCTATCACAGTTATGCAATGACATTTGTTTGATTGATGCAGCAAATAGGTATATGTGTGTACCAAGTAGATGTCCTTCTCCAAATTCACCCCTGAGTAGACGCCTGTGGATGCCACTGTGCCGGAATATATAGGAATATGGGGTGCTTACTGAAAATTGTACCACGATGTCCATCATGATATGCTTAGTATTGCACACAATAGGATTTCCCATTCCCGAAGATGTATTTGCTGGCGGGCAGATAGGGACATGCATACAGTCTATGCATCCGATCACATGAGGGAATTGTGCTAACTAGTAGAAGTCAAGTTTTGTCTTATTTAAACTCCTGTGGGGTTGTGGGGAAGGTGATGCGGTTGTGGATCCCTGTCATCATGGCATCAATGAGGTTTTTGAAGCAGCTTGAGAGTATTGTTTTTATGATTATGACTCTTTTATGGTTTGTTTTAACCGAAATAAAGATTTTGAAATTGAAAATTGAATTTGCTTGATACATTTGGCCCCAAGTTCTTAATGTGTTTACATCTAATATTCATGGATAGTGACGTGTGTTTTCAATGTTGTAAAACGGCAGCAGCTCACTAATGATTGCAAATAATAATCTGTGTGAACCTCTCCTACTTCTCATATGTGAGGTCCTGTTTTGACATAAAAAGGAACTTTTTGTATGGATGTTGCATGAAACATACACTTTCCCTGCAAAATGTCTGTAATAGCTGATGGATCCATGTACCTTGATGAAGCTGCACCTAGTGTTGATCTCTTTGGCCCATGGTGAGCTGTAAAAAAGTGCTTCTGATGTTACTGGGCACTAATATTTCCTGTTGCACCACAAATCACAGTGAATCACTGTGATGGAACAGCATCTTCATCTAATACCATTGGGAATTTCAGTACTACAAAATGATGGTGGTGTTGGCTTTTGTGCAATGTTAGAAATTGGGTTTCTGGTTGGCAAAGGTATGCACCCTACCCAAGCAGAAGCCAAAATCGTAGTCTGGGTAATCTAGATACTCATTAAATCATAATCTCTGCTTACCCTCTAGTAGCTTTGCTGAGAGCACTCTGGCTTATCTAAAGAGGCAATGTGTATTGTATTTGTGAAACACACTCACAGTAACACAATGAGTACACCACAAAAAGAATACACACAGGTTTATTTAAAAAAATATTTTATAAACAAAGCATGACCAAAATTACAAAAATTCAATGTATAGAATTTGAGATATCAAATTTTAAAAGAAGATATGCAGTACAGTGCTTAGAAGCATGTATCAATATAAGGATAATTTTGGCCCCGCTGGTCCGGGGCAAAGTCAAAGTTTGGGCTGACCACGATGGAGCAATAGACCATGCAATGAGCTACAGGCCCATGCACGATCCGGTGAAAAAGCACTTTTCCTGGTTGCAAACAACGAGATCCTTTGATCTTCACCATGCAGTAAATGTAATGAGTCAGTTCTGAATATGGGTGCCGGAGTCGAAAGGCGTCAAGCAATGCCACATAGTCGAGGGGATGCGTCGATCTCACCAAGGTGCGGTAGAGGCAATATGCTGTCCGATGCGTTGATCTCAGGAGGCAAAGTACTGGTTCCGATGTGATGTGTCAATTTTACTTGATCTGACGGGTTAATTCACCGGTTCTGTTACATACAGACAGGAAATGCATTGAAATTAGAGCTTCAAGTATTGTGGCCACTTTCAGTGAGCCAGGCACGGGAGCAAAGGTAGAAACATTGATGTTCTGGTTGTATGGCATTACAACGCGGCTTTTACCACGCGTGCTATTACAACGCTATTTTTACAACGCAAGTCATTACAAAGATGTGTCCTGTAAGTGGAGTAGTTTAAATTTCCATTCCAGCTCCAGCCTACTTTACAGTAGGGAAGATGTTGGAATAGAACATTAAACTATTCCCTATCCAACAGCGCTCCCCAGCGCAAGTCGTTGTAACGACTTGCGTTGTAATAGCAGCGTTGTAATGGTAGCACGTGGTAATACCCGCGTTGTAAAGGCTGTTACCCATATCCCTGAGCCTCAAACAACTGGAGGCAATCAAACAAACCCGTGGGCCTAATTTGGAGGGAAGGCAGAGTCTAGCACTCCTTCAACTGGTTCAAAGAGCTGTAATTAGAAGAGCAACAAAAGAGAAAATCAGGCCTTCCAAGTATGCAGTCCAAGGATGAGTTCTTTAATCAGCACAGCAGTCTTTCCGACAGAGGTTCAGCTTAATATCTTGAAGTGTCTAATTTTAGGGGGTCAAAGGCCTAGTAATTATACCCAAAAGTGCCTTTGATGTGGGGGATGACAAGCAAAGCAGCTCTCTGAAATGCACAGGTCCCCCTTTCAGCCCAGAGTTGTTGCCGCCAAGCTATCTATGGTGAGGGGGGTAAATCAGCCCCTTGTGTGGGGACGGGAAACTGCATATTCAAGTGAAGTTTTAGCCCCTCCCTCCCATCCTTCTCAGACGAGGCCATTAGAATTCAGATGTATATAGATTAGTACTCAGACAAATCTATCCTTCCTGTGTTGTGGCTGTCTGGAGGGAATGCACAAAGGGTAGCTGTCAGCCACCCCAGATGTGTATTAGAGACAGGGTGTCAGGCACACAGAACAGTAAGTGCAGAGAAATCTTTGCTTTCTAAAAGGGGCATTTCTAAAAAGTAATGTCAAATACAATTTCACCAGTAAGTAGGATTTATCAAGACAGTTTTAAAAATGTGTAACATGAGAAAGCTTCCCCTCTCTGATCAGGAATGACATTCAGGCATTACCAATGCTGACCTATGAGAGGAGTAGGCCTCACAGTAGTGAAAATGATGAAAAAGGCAATTTGTCCCTACCAGGACATTCAAAATATGAGAGTTCATGTGCTAACTTTTACTTACATAGCACCCTGCACTTAAGGCTACCTAGTGCCTACCTTAGAGTTTATTGATATGTAATAAAGGGGAGTTTAAGGCTTGTCAAGTAGTTTTAAATGGGTATCAACTATACCTGCTGGATAAGGCTATGCTCATATTATTTCAGTCATACCTCTGTGTATATTTATTAAGATTTATTTGGATAAAACAAGATGAGATCTACCAAGCATGTATGCCCGGTCCCGGCGGTGCAGGCGTTTTCCTGTCGTTTAAAGTTACATGAGGAGAAGGCCCTCCCTGGTGAGCTGCTGGTAGATGTTCACCTGGCAGCCACCCCGTCTAGTATTATTGAGGTAGAGATGTATCCCCGTGCTCTGATGAAATTGCCGCAAAACCGTTAGGCAATGAAACATATCAGCCGTTCAACTTAAAATGGTCTAAACATGCCGTTGTTTTACCTAGATGTGAACAAATATTAAATACATATGATAGGTGTTCACAACCTATTTTAATGGAGAGTTCCAGTGACTTGTTGTCACACATTTCGGGGGAGAGATGGTAGGAGAGATGGTAGTTAGCACCATTATTTTCTACACCCTTCTCATTTTTCATATGCATTTGAGTTAGGTCACTTTTTAATATTATGTTGTCATGAAAGTGCTGATGATGAAAAAGTGGGCACACTGGTGAGTACCTATCAGCAGCTCTGTGGTGGTTGCTTACATGAAGCACTTTCTGACCCACCTCACATTTTTTCACCTTTTCTCATAATTTGAATGACTAGTGTGCCAGTATTTTCCTTAATTCTTAGAAATATTGGGGCATGGCTGTGGTTGAATTATATCCAAATAAATATACACATAAGCATCACCTTATCCAGCAGGTATAGTTGATACCCAGTGAATTAAGAATGTAAAGGTTTTCTGTGTATTAATCGTAATCATGCCTTTTTGTGGAGTAGCTGTGTGAGTGGAGGGCAGCCTGGTTTCATATCCCTCTAATGCTCCTTATTTAAAGGTTGAAGTAGTTTTTAATGAAAATTCAAAGTGGCAGTTAACTGTGCCCACAGGCACTGCAATGCAGGACTGAGACAAGTTTTAAAGTCTACTTCTGTGGGTGGCGCAATCAGTGCTGCAGCCCACTAGTAGCATTTACCTTACAGGCCCTGCATATATTAATCAATCAATCAATCATTAACATTTATAGAGCGCGCTACTCACCAGTGAGGGTCCCAAGGCGCTGGAGGGAGGGGGGGGAGCTTCTACTGCTTGAAGAGCCAGGTCTTAACGCGTTTCCTGAAGGTGAGATGGTCCTGGGTCAGTCGTGGGTGTGCCGGGAAGGAGTTTCATGTCTTGGCCACCAGGTAAGAGAATGATCTTCCTCCGGTGGTGGTTCTTCGGATACGAGGGACGGTGGCTATGGTGAGGCTGGCATATTGCAGCTGGCGGGTGGGGGTGTAGAAGGAAAGGCGGTTGTTGAGGTATTCGGGGCCGCTGTTGTGGAGTGCTTTGTGTGCGTGGGTGAGCATCCTAAACGTAATCCTATTGTTGACGAGGAGCCAGTGCAGGGTTCTCAGGTGGGCAGATATGTGGCTCTGGGGGGGATGTCGAGGATGAATCATGCAGAGGCGTTCTGTATTCGCTGTAGGCGGTTCTTCAGTGTGGCTGTGGTTCCAGCGTAAAGGGCGTTCCCGTAGTCCAGTTGGCTGGTGACGAGGGTCTGGGTGACAGTCTTACTGGTTTCGGTGGGGATCCACCGGAAGATCTTTCGGAGCATGCGTAGGGTGTTGAAGCATGAGGACGAGACGGCGCTGACTTGCTTGGTCATCGTGAGGGAGGAGTCCAGGATGAAACCCAGGTTACGTGCGTGGTTCGTGGGTGTCAGAGTGGTGCCCAACGCCGCGGGCCACCAGGAGTCGTCCCAGGCGGATGGGGATTGACCGAGGATGAGGACCTCTGTCTTCTCAGAGTTGAGCTTCAGGCTGCTATGCTTCATCCATTCTGCGACATCTTTTATTCCTTCCTGGAGGTTGGTTTTGGCAGTGGCTGGGTTTCTGGTGAGGGAGAGTATCAGTTGTGTGTCGTCGGCGTAGGAGATGATGTTGATGTTGAGTTTGCGTGCAATGGCGATGAGGGGGCTCATGTAGATATTGAAGAGGGTTGGGCTGAGCGAGGATACTTGGGGTACGCCGCAGATGATCTCGGTAGCCGCCGAGCAGAAGGGCGGGAGGTGGACTCGTTGGGTTCTGTTACAGAGTGATGTAAATCAACAGCGATTAGGTTAATCATTAGCATAAGACATGCTGTGTTTGATCATTATCGTACCAAATGTACCAACTTCATTTTGTATTTGCAACAGCCATTTTGTATGCCATACATCGCCATGTGCTCGTCATGTGCTTTGTCCTACCTCCTTGCTAACTGCGCCTGAAGTCTGCCCGGTAACAGGCTATATTTAGCATTCCCCGCTTCCAGCATGTCCAGACATGCGCAGTAGGGTCTATGACCGTTACTAATTAGTTCCAGATAGGAATGTGTTTACTATTTTCCGAAGACAGTTAACTCCGCCCATCTATTGATTGTGCCTTCCAGTATTTCCTTCCCTGGTCATGAAACTGCTCGTCTTCTGTACCGCCTTTTTTGAGCCTCCTCATTGTGTATAAAAGGGGCCATGTGCTTTAGTTCAGGGTGCTACTCTATACAATACAATACTGAAGGGTGTTGTGTGGACTGTAGTACCACCTTTAAAGGTTTAATAAACTTTGCTTTTGTATTTTCCAGTTGCTGGCTGTAAGATAGAGAGATTACAGAAAAGCTCATAGCTTTTAAAATGGAAGTGGGCCATTTCAGAATGAGGTATAAAATGTATTACATTACATTCATATTGAATGAGGTATATTTCAGGGGACACGCGGCCTCCTGCATTATTTGCTGCCTTCCCCAGGGATTTTTGTTAAACCATGTCTCTGGAAGCCCTCGTCCCCATTCTTTTATGATGTCTTATTCAGATTGTAAGTATGTTTACATTGTTGCCACTGTCATTGCTCATGGTTGCACATTGTTGCCATCTTATACGTCTGCCAAAACATTGTTGCCAAATTCTATTGTTGTGCGAGTCCTTGTTTTGTTAGCAAGGGCTTGCTTTCCCTGAGCTTGGCTGCACACTGTGTGGCCTTCATTCATTGTAAAATGTGCAGCTTTGCATGATCACACTAGATCACTGGACAGGGTATCCATCTTGGACACTTGGGGGCCCATTAGGATGGCAGGCAGATCGCCTCCGCCAGGCCAACGGTAGCCACCGCCAGCCTGGCGGGGGCGATCCACCCGCCATCCATGCCGGAATGACCCCTGCCATATTGGGATGGCTGAGGGGTCCACGGCGGACGAAAAAGGTTCATATGGTGGAGGTGTCTATCAGACACAGCCATCCATATTACAATGGGCTTTGACAGATGCCTTTCCGTGGCAGCATGCGGAGTCTGTTTCAGGTGCCCGATGCGGACCCCCATGGACTCCGGGGTGTGGGGGTGCACATGGGGTACCTATGGTACCCCCTACAGTTCCATGCACAGCATGGCAGGCACCGCGCTGTGCCTGCCATGCTGTGCATGGAAGTGCACAGTATGCCTTCCTGCCATTGTGGCGGGCGGTGCTGAGTGCACTGCCTGCCACAATGGTAGGAATACTGGTGGGCGCATCCTAATACTGGCCACGGGACCCCCGCCCTTAAGGTGGTCGGTCCCTTTCACCGGTAGGATGACGGTAAGACAAAGTCCACCCGTCATCTTAATGGGCCCCTTAGGGTAGAAGAACCACACCCCAGCCACCGCTCTTTGCATGGTGTTGTTGCTCTTGTCTGCATTGGAGTTCATTGTGAAGATATCGTCAAGCTCCATGACTCCTGCTCAACATCCTCCACTTCATGTGGCGACGTCCCTCCACATCATCCGACGTCAACTCTGCAAAGAATATTAATATTCAAAATGGAAAGGTGCTCTGGGAAAAGTGTTCTCCTCCAAATGATTTTTCAGACAGTATTTATGAATATTCCTTTTGTATTTCTTTTTTTCTTCTTCCATTTTTATATATACTTCTTCACATGAAATCCATGAGCGTACATAAATCATCCAGCCAACATGTTTCATCAGGGTCTGTATATATACTATTTATAGAATATTTGTATTTCCCTTTATGAAGGACTAGCAGCCCGTCCCGACGTTGTCCGGGAATGAATTGCTGCCTGCCAGTAGTATATTGTTTTGTAGGATTTCGTTTTGACAGCATTTCTTATCTGTGACAGGCCTGTGAAACGCTCCGATTCACAGTGGACTGCTGATGCACTTAAGAGTGCGCGTTCAGTAGTGTGTGAACTCGAGTTTCCCTACTTTATTTTTTCTTGCAAAATTATATAGCGCGAACTTGACAACATGGCATGAGCACAATTTACATTACAGAAGAACACATTCATTTGTGGTAGGCACAGAGAGACCAAGCGATTTGCCTGGAATCACAGGATGTTGAGCTGATGCCAAGATTCGAACGTAGCTCCCCAGCTCTAAAGTTCATAATTCTATAACTTGTGGCGGGAGGTGTGTCTAAAAGTGTATGTCGGTGCTGGCCATCAATGAGAGGGACCTGTGCATTTTTCAAATGGGTGGTGAAAAAGTATGAGTATGTTGCTGGAGATGTGGGCCGCCGTGCCACCAATGTACTTACTGGGTGAGGGTAAACACCCATTATTCCGCAACTTTCTTTCCGCATACCATGACTCTGCATACTTTCATTACGAAAATACCATGACTCCGCTATGCCATTATAACGCATGGCATTACATTTTATATGCTTTTACCACGCATACATTTACAACGAAATTCGTTGTAAATGCATGAATGGTAAAAGCATGTTTTTAAAAAAATGTTTGGATAAGGTAAGTATGGGTATAGGGGTATATGTTTTGGGGTACTGAGGTATATGTGTTGGGGTGTTTGGGTATTTTAAGGGTTCAGATATAGTTTTGGGTATGGGGTACAGGGGTAGTTTTAGGGTTTAGGGATAGGTATGGGTTTTGCGATATAGGGGTATTTTAGGGTTCAGGGGTAGGTTTGGGTTTTGGGGTACAGGGGTATTTTAGGGTTCAAGAGTAGGTTTGGGTTTTGGGGTACAGGGTTATTTTTAGGGTTCAGGGCTAGGTTTGGGTTTTGGGGTACAGGGGTATTTTTAGGGTTCAGGGGTAGGTTTGGGTTTTGGGGTACAGGGGTATTTTAGGGTTCAGGGGTAGGTTTGGGTTTTGGGGTACAGTGGTATTTTTTGGGTTCAGGGCTAGGTTTGGGTGTTGGGGTAGAGGGGTATTTTTACGGGTTCAGGGGTAGGTTTGGGTTTTAAGGTACAGGGGTATTTATAGGGTTCAGGGCTAGGTTTGGGTTTTGGGGTACATGGGTATTTTTAGGGTTTAGGGATAGGTTTGGGTTTGGGGTACAGGGTATATTTATAGGGTTAAGATGGGTTAGAGTTTAAGGGTGTTGGGGTATTTTAAGGAGTAAGGGTGGGTTATGATTATGGGGTGCAGGGGTATTTAAAGGGAGCAGGGTGGGATTAGCACACAATATGAGACATGGCATGAAGGGCGGAACGCCTCCAGCGTTTGTCACGCCCCTCAGCACACGCCCACAGCACAACGCAGACACGCCCACAAGGGACTACTTTGCTGGCACAGTTCTTTTACCTTTTAAATGTATATGGTGGGCATCTGCATAACCTATTTCCTTCTGCTGCAACTGCCCTTTCCAACGCTCTGTTGTGATTGGTGCTGTGGTTCCTGAGATTACCCGCCTCAAACGTTTGGGCTCTCTCTTTATTATATTAGTATGGACTCCAGTTTGTTCCAATTGATCAATATATAAGTAGATACAAGGTTATAATTCCTTCTAGAAATAAGTCATGTAGGTTCCAGAAATATTTCCCAGTTTCTTTGCCCGTCACTATGGAAACTGAGTTTATTTGTTCGTCATTGACACCTTGAATCATCTTGTACCCCCATTGGGCTTTCAACAGCTAAGAAAGGAAAAGAAAGCTAAGTGAACCTCACCCAGTTACCGAATGGCCATTCCAGCTCATTGTAAATAAGCATGGGCGAATCTTGCGAAACTGGCGCTCGCGAATTTGCATATTTGCGAACTCGCAATCCGCAAAATCCACGAATTCTCGCAAATTTGCGGATTTTTTTTGTGTTCGCAAGGGTTTCTGCCAGTTCGCGAGGGTTTTGTACCAGTTCGCAATTGCGAACTTACTTGTCGGATCGCAACGGTCGGAACTATGTTGTTTCTACGTCTGGTTCATCATCACAGGTTCCCAGCACCCTCTGTTTCACCACTGCCACCCTCTGTTTCACCCATGCCACCCTCTGGTACATCAATGCCACCCTCTAGTTCATCATCACTGTAGATTATGGGGGGGGAAAGCAAGCACACCTGCCCTGCTTCAACTGACGTGAATTAATTTGGGGTTGATTTATTAATGTGTCACTGTTTTAAAATTCCAGTCTGGCACCTGCTTCCTTATCTGTAATTTGCTTTCTGTAGCAGTATATTTTCTTTTTCCAGGACCTTTGTGGCCTACTTGTAGCTATTCTATGAGCCTGCTGTGAGGGTCAGAGCAGGGTCATACAATTGTTGCAACTAGCAACTGAACTCTGGAGGGGCCCCAGTCAGGAAGCACTACAGGGAATGGTTACTATTACTAATGATGAGTTTGAACTTTTGCACCTGCTGAGTGCTTTCAGTTTTGCAACACTTGTTTTTCTGCAGAACAGCAACTGTAATGTCCCAAACAAACATAGGCAACTGAACTCTGGAGGGGCCCCTCAGGAAGTACTACAGGGAATGGTTACTAATGATGAGTGAACTTTTGCACCTGCTGAGTGCTTTCAGTTGTGCAAAACTCGTTTTTCTGCAGAACAGCAGCTGTAATGCCTCAAACAAACTTGCTTGTGAAAGTTGATTTCTAATGCAAAAGTGATCCAAAGAAAGTCAAAAGGCCTCAAATCCAAAAAAGTGCAGGCAAATGTCAACCTGAGGAGTTATTCTGATAAAAATCATCATTTTCAGAAGGTCTATGTTGCTTGCTATTGGATTTCTTGTGCAGAATTGCAAATTTTGTAATTTCGCGAGAGCTAGATTGTTGCTGCCCGCCGCACCTACATGTTCGCAATTGCGAACTCTCGCGATGCATCGCCAAACTCCCGCGGGATCCCGCAGCAAGATCCAAAATGGCGCAGCACTCGCAACATATCGAGAAAAACAACTCGGCAAATGCTGAATGACGGTAAGTGAACGCCGAACGCCACAACATTGTATCACCAAGAAAAAAAATCCTCTGCGTGCGAATTTGTGGATTTTCGGTAAATTCGCGAGAGTTTGCGGATTGCAAATTTACCGAAAATCCGCAAAATCCGCGAGCGGAACGGATTTTCCGCCCATGCTTAATTGTAAAGACAAGGCAAGTGATTTACTTATTATTTCTGGACCTCTGCTTATCCAAATAACTTTTAATTCATTTAGTTGAATTTAGCACCAGAGCTTCACTTTGTTTTGATGACTTTGACAAGTCAACCGATTAGAAAAGAGTGTAATATGGTGGCGGTGTCTGCTAGATGCCGCCATCTATATTATGAAGGAGGCGGACACATGCCTTCTCCGCCACGGAAAGGCATGCAGAAATCTCTTGCTGGGGCCCGTTGCGGGCCCCCAGGGATTCTGGGGGGTAGGGGGTGAACATGGCGGGTACCTATGGTATCCCCCTGCATTTTGATATACAACCTGGCAGGCACTGCGCAATGCCTAACACGTTGTGCATTGAAATGCATGACGTGCATTTTTTGCATTGCGGCAGGCGGTGTTAAATATGCAATGTTAAAGCTGCGGGATGCGCCCGCCACTGTGGCGGGAGCATCCTAATGGCCCCCACGGGACCCCTGCCCTTTTGGCGGGCCGTCCTTTTTCACGTCAGAATGGCGGGCAGACTTTGTCCGCCCGCCATCCCAATGTGCCCCTTAGGGTAAAAACACATATTTTATTAACCCCTTCCACGCTCATGACGAGCTCAGCTCGTTATGAGGCACACTGGAGCTGTGCTCATGACAAGGTGAGCTCGTCATGAATAATGGGATCCTGCATTTCTCAGCGCACAGCGGGAATTGCCTTAGCATTCAAGGTGTTAAGATAATATTATACAAGTGAGGAAATATACTAAATAAAAACATATTTTTCTTCTTGAAAAATAAAATAATTTGGATAAATGTTCACATATATTATATTTTTGAACATGCATGTTTTTAACATTTTTATATGTTAGAAGACAGGTATTTATCTTTTGTAGCAGAACTTTTTTTTGACATTTTAGTTCATAACATTTTTGTAACATACATTATTTTTGCCGTATATTTTTACAGTTTTGTGTTTGGATTTATAACATTAAGGGGTCCATTAGGATGTCGGGTGGTGACAATGGGTGAGCAGCTGTCGACCTTGGGCTCCCTGATATGTGGAGTCCCCCAGGGTTCTGCATTGTCTCCACTCCTCTTTAATATCTATTTGCAGCCCTTGGTGGAGGCTCTAACATGCAGAGACTGCCAGGTCTTTATCTACGCCTACTTAGGTTTACTGTTAGCTGGATGGCAGCCAATTCCTTGAAAGTCAACCCAGATAAAACCGAGGTGCTTATTATTCCAGCTCAAAATAGCCCTTGGTGTGATCTTTTTTGGCCCCCAGAATTGGGTGTGGTCCCAATCCCAGTGCCAGTAGTAAAAAGCCTTGGACTAAAAATTGACTCGGATTTGTCTATGTCCTGCCAGGTTACTTCGGTTGTGGGCATCTGCACGGGCTTACTTAGGCAACTGTGGAGACTTGTGCCTCTCCTCTGTACTTCTGTATTACAATCAATTGTTTCTGCCACTGTCATATCTTGGCTGGATTATGGTAAAGTCCTCTATTTGGGCATTCCCCAGAATTTCCTCAGGAGATTGCAAGTTGTACAAAATGGGGGTAAACTGCACTGGCTGCCCATTGAACAGCGCGTGCAATTTTAGAGTCTTTGTATAGCCCACAAGGCTATTCATGGGGATACACCAAAATATATAAAAGATAGAGTGAAAAAGTACGTTCCCGGCCAGGCTCTCCGTTCTTTCGAGGGCTGTAGGCTAGCCTCTCCCAGTTATAATCCTAAAACCAAAGGGGGCAGAGCATTCTCGATCCTCCTTTCACAGATCTGGAATGATCTACCGGAGAACCTGGGAAAGGAATCGGTTCTGATTTTCTTTAGAAAGCTTTTTAAAACCTACCTGTTTAGAGAGACACTGACATCTGTTTAAGTGCTGCCTCCGCTGCCACTAGACCTTCTTACGCTAGTGACCTGTTCTTTCCCTAGAAGCGCTTAGAGACCTGTGGTGATTTGCACTATATAAAAATAAAATAACATAACAAAAAAATTAAATAACATAACATCACCACAGTGCTGGCGGCGCAGAAAAATGCATTTTGCATCAGTATGGCCAAACATAGGCCAATTACCGTCCGCCGCAGGGGGACACGCACCGCCACCAATCTCTCCGATCGGGAACTTATCCGACAACCTGGAAACATGTCTTTCTCCAGCCAATACTAAAAAAAGTGAATGGGGATCCGACAGTCCCTGGTAACTACAGACCATCTCTCTACTGCCCGCCCCTGCGAAGGTCTCAGAGAAGCTAGCTTACAACAACTGGCTGGCTTCATTGAGTCTAAAGAACTTCTTCATAAGTCTCAATCCAGCTTTCAGGCTTGTTATAGCAAGAAATCAACATTAATTGAAATGGCTGATTCGATACATTGGGCGGTAGATGGAGGTTCAAAGGCGGTGTTAGTGCTGTTAGACTTGTCTGCAGCATTTGACACCGTCTCCCACCCTATCCTTCTGAATCAACTTAAGACCATAGGAATCCAGGGCACAGTACTGACCTGGATAACGTCCTTTCTCTCTGACCGCAAACAACAGGTCCGGACCCACCCCTTTACGTAGCCGGTTAAACCTCTTAAATGGGCGTGCCACAGGGGTCTGCCCTGAGCCTGCTTTTTTTAAATGTTTACCTAACCCCACTTGCGGAGATGATCTCTAATACCGAGATCAAAATTATATTTTACGCTGACGATACTCAGCTATTATTCACTTTTAAGGCAGTATCTGTCACCACCTTTGATCCCCTCAAGGCGTGTCTTAAGAAAATTGCGGCCTGGATGGACCGCAACTTCTTGAAACTGAACGCAGATAAGACCAAGATCTTGTTTTTTAATCAACCCTCCCCTCTTTCCCCTAATCTGTGGTGGCCCGAGGAACTGGTACAAAAGGGGGTGGTGATGGAGGGAGCATCTGAATCAATCAAACACTCACACCCAGTCAAAAGATCTGGGGTTAATCCATCACCGTTCTTTAGCCCACTCTGCCACCCCAGTTCAGACATGGCTATATGCAAATCAGTCTGACCCTGTGCCTAACGGGAACAGTCCAGCCCGAACTGCCAAGCCATGTCTTCCCTGGACCGGAAACAAGCTTTGGAGGACCGGTTTCTGGCATTCCAGCCGTCTTCAGCCCGGCTTGCTTGAATCCAGTGGCAAAGTGAGCAAGGGACTCACGTCTGAGCATACCCTGCCACACTTATGGCGGCCAAAAGCGGTACAAAAGGGGGTGGTGATGGACGGAGCATCTGAATCAATCAAACACTCACATCCAGTCAAAATATCTGGGTTTAATCCATCACCGTTCTTTAGCCAACTCTGCCACCCCAGTTCAGACATGGCTATATGCAAATCAGTCTGACCCTGTGCCTTATGGGAACAGTCCAGCCCAAACTGCCAAGCCATGTTTTCCCTGGACTGGAAACAAGCATCCGAGGACCGGTTTCTGGCATTCCAGCCGTCTTCAGCCCGGCTTGCTTGAATCCAGTGGCAAAGTGAGCAAGGGACTCACGTCTGAGCATACCCTGCCACACTTATGGCTGACAAAAGCGGTACAAAAGGGGCTGGTGATGGACGGAGCATCTGAATCAATCAAACACTCACACCCAGTCAAAAGATCTGGGTTTAATCCATCACCGTTCTTTAGCCCACTCTGCCACCCCAGTTCAGACATGGCTATATGCAAATCAGTCTGACCCTGTGCCTAACGGGAACAGTCCAGCCCGAACTGCCAAGCCATGTCTTCCCTGGACCGGAAACAAGCTTCGGAGGACCGGTTTCTGGCATTCCAGCCGTCTTCAGCCCGGCTTGCTTGAATCCAGTGGCAAAGTGAGCAAGGGACTCACATCTGAGCATACCCTGCCACACTTATGGCGGCCAAAAGAGGTACAAAAGGGGGTGGTGATGGACGGAGCATCTGAATCAATCAAACACTCACATCCAGTCAAAAGATCTGGGTTTAATCCATCACCGTTCTTTAGCCCACTCTGCCACCCCAGGTCAGACATGGCTATGTGCAAATCAGTCTGACCCTGTGCCTCATGGGAACAGTCCAGCCGGAACTGCCAAGCCATGTCTTCCCTGGACCGGAAACAAGCTTCCGAGGGCCGGTTACTGGCATTCCAGCCGTCCATAGCCCGGCTTGCTTGAATCCAGTGGCAAAGTGAGCAAGGGACTCATGTCTGAGCATACCCTGCCACATTTATGGCGGCCAAAAGCGGTACAAAAGAGGGTGGTGATGGACGGAGCATCTGAATCAATCAAACACTGACACCCAGTCAAAAGATCTGGGTTTAATCCATCACCGTTCTTTAGCCCACTCTGCCACCCCAGTTCAGACATGGCTATATGCAAATCAGTCTGACCCGTTGCCTCATGGGAACAGTCCAGCCCGAACTGCCAAGCCATGTCTTCCCTGGACCGGAAACAAGCTTCCGGGGACCGGTTTCTGGCATTCCAGCCGTCTTCAGCCCGGCTTGCTTGAATCCAGTGGCAAAGTGAGCAAGTGAATCAAGTCTGAGCATACCCTGCCACACTTATGGCGGCCAAAAGCGGTACAAAAGGGGGTGGTGATGGACGGAGCATCTGAATCAATCAAACACTCACACCCATTCAAAATATCTGGGTTTAATACATCACCGTTCCTTAGCCCACTCTGCCACCCCAGTTCAGACATGGCTATATGCAAATCAGTCTGACCCTGTGCCTCATGGGAACAGTCCAGCCCGAACCTGTACCTGCTACATCACCAGCAACTCATAGACCGCCGCGAACGCCACTGCAGGTAAGCAGCTACACATATACAACACACAACACACAGGCTGACACAGGGTCCAAATCCATAGCAGACACCCTGCTGGGGACAGGATCACATCCACAAGGGCACCCACACACGACCCCCTGCCAAGAAGTCACCCCTCTGCTTCCTGGACACACATATTCTGTGATCATGTAGCAATGTCCCTGTCACGTCACAGCAGCGGTGATCACAAGAGAATACATGCGCACAATGCAGGAGGCAGGGCCAGTCCAAGTCATGGGCAGGGCACAAACACCCCAGGGCCACACCTTCTCCCACCAGACATTATCACACCCTATGAAGGAACATTCCATGTGCCCATCCTGTGCACACCCATGCACAACAACAAGCCAGGTCAAACCACACCCTGTACCACAAAAAAAACCAGAGAGACAGCACAGCATGACTGGCTGCACAGGAACACAAAACACACAGCCCAGTAGCACAGTGCCAGGGAAACACACACACCACAACACCACCACACTCAGGGAAACAAACATGAGTACAAGTACCAAAAGAACACATACAAGGAAAAAGCATACAAATGGACACACAGCCAGGATAGTCACACATACAAACTACACACATACACCAAATTTCAACAGCAATGGAGCACAACAAATAGGAAAGCCAAAGTGGGATGTGCACAAATGGAAGGCCATGGAGACACACAAAAAGCATGTGCACATCACATGCAAGACAAGGAACGCAGAACACCCCCCTCAGACCATCAAACCCCACATGGCTGGTACAGTCAGTGAAGTCAAACCACAGGCACCTCAGTGCAGCAACACAAGGAGACAGCAAGGCAAACCAGGTAAAGGCACAAGGAACAAAGGAAGGCCTGGAAGTCACACTGGGTACAGCCACACCTGCATACAACCACCTCATAGAAGCAGACCAGCAGCACACAACACCAGTGCCAAGCACACTGAAGGCTGCCACACCTTGCCAGTCCATACACAAACAAACAAACACACACCATGGGTGCAGCCACAAACATCACACACACACAGGGATGCTAGAGCAGCATAAAAACAACACACAAACACAAAACAAAACTGAAACACACACAGAACCCCAACAAAAACAGACATACCCTGTCAGCCAAACTAAGGAAAGGCAATGGGAGCACAGAAACAACAGGAGTGCACAATCTCATCACTCAGAAACAAAAAAAAACACAACATACCACAAATCACACAAGAAGTGCACCATCACAGAACAACACAGCCACATCAAACCAACTACAGATGCACAGGCAAAAAACTGAACAATCACTGCTGGACATCAGGGGATGCACATCAGGCAATGACACGGCCACATACATACAGTACTATACGCACAACAAGCAGTGTATGCACATCGAGCATACCAGTCACACACAGACATGAGTGAAACAACATCAACCCACACAACACAAATCAGCACAGCACAAACACAACAGCACACCCAGGAAGTGAAGCAACACCACAGCCAACACACATACATCCAACACAATATCAACAGATGCACAAATCTGGGATACAAAGGCAGAACCATCTTGACCAAAGCACTGAGCAGCACGCACAGCTGAAGTGCACATGAGCAACCATGACTGATAAACAGCACAAGAACATCACAAATAATCTATTGGGGAAATGTCCATAGTGGCACATTTCTCCTGGCCAAAGAACTGCACTACAAAGCACAGTGTCACAAATGAAGTGATGGGGAGGCACCCACACATGTAACCCAAGAGGACAGCTGACATCAAAGTGAAGTGTTTTGCATGTCAGTAGTGGACATGTAAGGAGTGTACCATACACAAATAGGGGGAGTGCAGACTCACACTGGGTAGGCATCTAAAGCACACATAGGGGATGGCATTACACCACACACACCATGCCAAACAGGAGGATAACAGGCACCATGTGCCTGCAATGCATGAGAAACACAACCACAATGGCAGAGTGGAGCAACAGGTCTGCACAGTCTACACAAACAGACTCAATACACATGGATGATCAAACAGACACACAACACTGATGTGCTAGTCACACACTATGCACACTCACAAGTGACTAAAACAACAAGTAGGAGTCGGACATCACTTCAGGGACACACCAACACACTGCACAGAGCACAACAGACAACTCACACATGTGCATACAAGCACATCCACGGGGCTGAACAATCAAACCAACAGGCACTCAACTCCTGGGTGACACATGTGTGCATTTGACAATCCAGGGGCACACACACATCAACACTCCGTACAAAGTCACACCCTTCACACTGCACACCTGTTGACTACCCAAGAGCACACATCTCATGTGGGCCATGGGACCAGGATTACGGGCCATCACAAGATGACCATACACATACACAGATGGGCACACATAAAGGAATAGCAAACATACATGATGACATTGCCCTGCCAGCATGCAAACCTGTGCACAGACTAACACCCTGTGCTGGCAGTGTCCCCCAACCTGACATGTGAACAATGTTGTCAACAATTGGAAACCATGAACATGACAACTGCATTACAGCTAACATTAACACCTCAAATACTACAAGTATCAGTGTCTGAAAGAACTGAAGTCCTTGTCACCCCTGTGAAAAAATATTAGGCATGCAAAGATCTTGGCAATGTTGAAGTGCCACATAGAGAGTATGGTGCACAGACAACCATATGCACCCACCAACAAACCTTTATTCAGTAAGGACACTGACAAAACAGACAAAAGGCGTAACTGTCTTTATTCACATATTGCACAGATGTGACAGTAGATCAACAGTAGAGAAGAGCAAGGCACCAAATGCTGAACATATGCATCAGAATCTTCACTGGCAAGGTCAAAACAGGAAGGCGAGTAGGCATGGCAAAGTGCACAGCAAGTACATGAGAGGCTGCACAGGGAAGAGTCCAACACAGCAGAGCAACAGTGCCAGTGTCCAGGGAAAAGTGCACAGCAAGTACATGAGAGGCTGCACAGGGAAGAGTCCAACACAGCAGAGCAGGTGGTGTCTGTGGTGTGTTTGGACTGGGGCTGGTCAGTGGACTGGTGTGTGTGCAGTGGCAGGTAAATTGGCAGTGAGAGCAGGTGAAAAGTCCTAACGTGAAGTATGGGTCAGCGCGGTGGCAGTGTTTGTTGTTACATCTGGATTTAAGGTTGTAGAGCTCACCAATGGTGTATCTTCTGGCCAGAAATGCTATGGGACGTGGCGCTGGGAGAGGTCCAGGCACAGATGAGTGGAGATGGGCTTGCTTTTGGTGTGCTTTCAGCATGCCAGTGATGCACCTGTTGTCCGTATCTGCTGTGCTGTCATACTGCAGCCTGCATTAAGTAGGTCCTGGTGTGGGCAGGGCTATGTTGGCAGATAGAACAGTGAGTGGGAAAACTTGGTCAGGAAAACCCCAGAGAGAAAACACAGGCAGATGCGGTGTCACAGGATAAATCTGGAGCACGCAGGAACTGGAGTCCACAGGCAAGTGGCAAGTGGCATTCTAGGTGCCCAGGGAAGAACACAGTTCAGTTTATATGGTCAATGTATTAAAGAGAACCTAACATACATATATATTAAAGGTGTGATGAAAACAGGCAAGACCTTGAGGTGATGTAGCGTGTAAAAAGAGACCGAGTACCTACACATACTTGTATACTGGTCTTTTGAGAATGTGGTGTTGATGCCTAATGTTTCGTTTTTTCTCTTAGTAGACAATAGTACTAAACGAAGGACTTCTGCCCTCCACACTTTCCTTATCACCACGGGTGTCCGACTGAACCAGGTGGCTAAGTGTGGCAGTGTTTCTCTCTCTCTCTCTTCCAATTTTCCTTCTCATTTGGGACACCTGCTGGAACTCCCTAGTTTTGAGGGAGTTCACAGATGTGTTTCAGGAGGTCAAGGAGTCTAGCATCACCCCTGCAAAATGCCTGCTTATCAGGCGAGTGGTTCCAACAGTTTAACATGTAATATCACTGAATTAAAGGGGCACCATGCACATTCCAATAAATTAGCTATCACAGAATGAGGTACAGCATGTGGTACTGATGGTAACAAAGGCAGTGACATGCACATTCTGTTAAAAAGAGCATTTTGAGCGGTCACATCAAACACTTTGTTCTGGATGCTGTCTCTATAGATCTTGGAACTGCACTGGGACCTGCTAACCAGGCTCCTAGTGCCAGTGCTTTTTCCCTTAACCTGTAACTGTTAAATGGGTAAGATAAGAGGGGTCACCAGGGCTGCAGCACTATATTGTGCCACCCTGAGCGACCCAAGTAATAGTATGTTTGCAGGTCTGCCATAGCAGCCCTGCACATGCAGCCTGTCTGCTCGAGAGTAACTCTACATATACCACATGCTGCAGAGCAACACCACTGCCTTAATGTAAGTAAGTCACTTTAAAGGTAGTCCTCCTTAGAACAGGAGGAAGAGTGCATAATATTAAAGGTGTGGATATATAAATATTAACTTATATATATATATCACTACAGCAAAGCCGTAAAGCAAGCTTTTACTGTAAATTAGCAACAGTCCATAGAGTAACATGAGCTAGCTACTGAGAAAACTTGAGATGGGCAGCTCCTTAATGAAACAACCGAATTGTGTTGTGTTTGGTATCAAACACTTTGTTATTTCACCCCAACACAATTCATGAGTCAAGAGTGAGCTGGCATGCGTAGGGGTGCTGCCCTGCGAGGGTACCCCCTAGGACAAAAAGCTACAGTGTCTTCACAGGCCTCTTCAAGCCATTTCCCACCAAGACAAGAGTCTGCGCTCCTGGTGGGATGTGCTAGCACTTACCCATGATGAAGACTAAGGCCTGGATAGAAAGGAGGTTGCACCTCCTCCCTCCCAGGATGGCTTGTGTTTACAGTCATCAATGCGATGAGCCTCAAAATCTTTCAATGCCCTTGATTTGTAAATACCTTGTTCCCCACTCAAGGCCCACGCACTTCCAAATCAGTTCAGGCAGGTGGAAAAATTAGTTATTTCGGAGGCATATATTCCCCAAAGCCTATCCACAACTTTAGGGTGGGCTGGGAGGTATATACAGCAGAGCAAGGGTTCTGCCATTTTGGAGGACCCTAAAATAGGATGTTGTCACTAGAGGGACCCATTTGTCACTGTCTCTCAAACCCTTAACACCCACTGGCACTAGAACTTCAGTTCTGACTTGGAATCCGAGAAGAGACACAGAGAAGACGCCATCACCAAAAAATGGGCTTTGTCGTAGCAAGAAAAGAGGACGCCTACGTGCCTTGAAGAGATCATATGATGTAACCGGTAAATAGACAAAATAACGAAAACAAAATATAGAATGGACATAATATCAAGTACAATATATAGAATGGACAAAATATCAAATGGACAAAATAAAGTGGTCAAAAATATCGAAATGCAGGTACGTGATATCGAAGTACATAATATAGGCATTTAAATATATCAAATTTATAATAATATCGAATTTTTTTAAGTGTTTTGTATGTTAGTATATGTGTTCGAAGTGTATAATAGTTTTTATAAGGTATGTTTAATTTTTTTTTTTTTTCACAACCAAGTTTATTTGAGCATAAGAATGACATGTATGTGGCACCTTCCCACACCAAGATCACCACATCAAGATCAATGTATTGATAACATACACAAGAGATATTAATCAAGCATTAAGGAAGCTCAGCTTTAAAGGAAAAAACCCCCCCCACCACCCAACCCAACCCCAACTATACCCCCACCCACACCCACTATCCCACCCCCCCTTCCACACATGTACAGAGGCAACATATATATGGTTTGCATAAGAGAAGCAGGTACGATGCAACCCGGGTTGCGCCAGTAGGGCCAGAAACAGTGCTGCGATCACATGTCCTCCTCCGGTTCCGCCGGGGGCTCCAAGGATAAACCACGGTATTCGGCCCACCGCTTCCAGATCTTGAAGTGCTTGCGCGGGCAGCCCCGCGCCTCAAAAATCGGTTTCTCAAGACCCATAAAGTAGTCCAGCCCCGCCTTCCATGCCGACAGGGGGGGGGCCCTCACGGATTTCCAGGCCCGAGCCAAGTCTCGCTTAGCAACCACCAGGCCCAGCAGCAGCAGATGACGCTTATAAATGTTGCCCCCAACCCCTTCCATGATGTGTAGTAGGCCTAGCCGGTGGGTACGGGGGAGGTCCCAGCCCAGGACTTCAGCCAGACAATTCCAAACACCCCTCCAGAAGCCAGCCACACGTCCACATGACCATACTGTATGCAACAAGGTGCCAGGCACTTCTCCACACCGCAGGCACTCCGACGACGCAATCAAACCAGCCTTCCACAGTCGTTCACGCGTGTAATAGGCCCGGTGCAGATACTTGAATTGTATGAGGCGGAGCCGAATCGCGATTGCGGCGCCACGCGGGGACTCCAGAGCCTCTCTCCAGTCGTCCTCATCCAAGGTGCCCACGTCCACCTCCCAAGTTTCCCGGAGGGAGCTGAGAGTAGACGAGCAGTGAATAACAAGGGTCTGATAGATCCTAGAGACCTTTTTGTCTCCCAAGTCACCCATAAAGACCTTCGCCTCGATCGGACTAAACTCCGGGAGGGAGTCGAGGCCGGCTATGCTAGGGGCGAGGGCATGACGCAGCTGTAAGTAGCGGAAGAACTGGGTCGGATGCAACTGAAAGTCCACTTGGAGGTCTGCAAAGGATTTGAGAGTCGCGCCGGACATGACGTGGCCCAGCTGCGTTATTCCGATAGTCTCCCAACCCTCAAACCCAGCCAGGGCCGCCAGTTCCGGGAGCAGACCGTTATGCCACAACGGCGTTTCCGCCGTTAATTTGCCCCACCATCCCATGCGGCGCAAAGACTGCCGCCACACTGCAAAGACCACCCTCGTTACCGAGGGCAACCCACGGCGTATACGCGCCGAGTAGAGAATGGTGTGGAGCGTACGTTCACCCATAAGATGCCTTTCCAGAGCATATGCCGGATCGTTCCTGTCCCCGTACCACCAGTCGTTAAGGACAAGTAGATGCGAAGCTTGGTAGTAGGAGAGGAGATCGGACGTGGCCAAGCCACCGCAATAGGTGGATAAGAAACATGTCTTCAGGGCCACCCTGGCCGCTCCACCCTCCCACAGGAAGCGGCCCAGCACGGAGTTCACCTGACGGAACCATTCCATGCCAATAGGGTGCGGGAAATGCTGGAGTTGGTACAACAGCCTCGGCAATGCCACCATCTTAAAGATGGCCGACCTCCCAAAAATCGTAAGCGGCATCCTGGACCACGTTTTAACATCCGTCTGGACCCGTTCCCATACCGGCAGGACACTACGAGACCAGGCCGCGGCCCGCGAAGTCGAGAGGAAAACACCCAAGTACTTCAGGCCGTCCGTCGCTACACACAGGTCAGCCGCCCAACCATCGGCCACCACCCCACCACGTAAAACCCATAGGGTCGACTTAGAAGGGTTAAGGGTAAGCCCGGAGACTTCACCAAACCCCCTCATGATCTCCAGGATTCGAGGGCCAGAGCGCCGCAGGTCCGTAAGGAACAGGAGGACATCGTCTGCGTAGAGTGCAATTTTATCCGTAAGGGTATCACTCCATACAAATCCTCGCACCTGGGCGTCTAGTCGCACCCGCGACGCGAGGGGCTCCATGGCTAGGGCAAATAGGTACGGGGACAACGGGCAACCCTGGCGGGTACCGCGGCCGATTGGGAAGCGACCTGAGACCGCGCCTGCCACTCGGACCGACGCCGTAACATTGGTATAGAGGAGACGGACATAGGACAGAAAGACTGGTCCGAGGTTTAGGCGGGCCAACAAGGCGAAGAGATACGCCCAGCTCACCGAGTCAAAGGCTCGGTCCATGTCCGCCAGGAGAAGTGCGGCCTGTTCATCTCCAGCGCTCATGGCGTCGACCGCTGCCTGCGCCCGCCGGATATTGTGTCGGGTGGCTCTGTGTGGCATGAACCCGGCCTGGTCGGGGTGGACCAGGTCGGCTATGTGGGGCAGAAGGCGGTTCGCCAGAGCTTTCGCCAAGACCTTGGCCTCGATGTTGAGGAGGGAGATAGGTCTGTACGAGTCATGACGGTCAGGCGCCCTACCAGGCTTCAAAAAGACCACGATCTCAGCGTGACGCCAGTCAGGAGGTAGTTCGCCACCAGACCGCGCTGCCTCTAGCGCATTGCGGAAGTGGGGCCCCAGCTGGACGTGGAACTTTTTATAAAATTCGGCAGGATAGCCACTTGGGCCGGGTGCTTTCCCCGTATTCAGCTGGCCCAGGGCTTCCCCCAGCTCCTCAGACGTAAGCGGGACCTCTAAGGCCGTTCTAGTCTCCTCCGGGACTGCCTGTGGGAGTAAGTCATCTAGGTACGAGGCAATCTCTCCCTCTCCCAGTGGGTCTTGGGGAGCGTATTGTGATTCGTAGTAGCGGGCAAAGCTGGCCGCCAATTGGTCCGGATCGGTCATGACGGAGCCATCCTCTGCCGTGAGGCCGGGCAGCTCCAGGGGCTGGAAAGTCGCCTGGCATAATCTATGTAGCATGGTGCAGGACTTATCGCCCCACTGGTACACCCTACTACGCGTGGCGAGCCACGCTAGTCGGGCCTCCTCACAAAGGACAGAGGAGTAAGTCTGCTGGGCCTGCAGAAGCCGGCGCACCACGCCCTCCTCACCCCCAAGTCTACTACGCTGCTCCAACTCCTCCACACGGGCCGCGGCTGCCACGATGGCCTCCCGGTGCTCCCGCCGAGCGGCCGCACACCAAGCTATGTCAATGCCTCGGATCGTGGGCTTCAGTGCCTCCCACACCACCACAGCGTCGGCGCCCCCCACCAGGTTCTCGCGCCAGAAATGGTCAATTGCCTCCCGAAGGTGCGCCACATAGTCCGGCCGCTGCAGCTGCCAGGCTGACATACGCCAGCGAAAAGGTTGTCGTTGAACTGGGAGGGTCAGAGTGGCCAGGACGGGGGAGTGATCTGAGAGGCCCCTGGGGAGTATCGTGGCGTCCCGAACACGACTCTGGCAGGCCCCTGGTACAAACAAGTAGTCGAGCCTCGAGAAAGACCCATGCACCGCCGATACATATGTGAAGGCCCGTACCGCAGGATGAAAATGCCGCCACACATCTATCCAGCCCAGACTGTGCACCGTCGCACTCAACCGGGTGGGGGCAGCCGCGGGGGGGGGGTCAGACACCACATGCGCTCGCCGCTGGCGGTCCAGGCCCACATCCATGACCTCATTCCAATCACCCCCCACCACGGTCAGGACCTCAGGGATCTCGTCCCACAATGCAAACAGCCGCTCAGACAGTGCCCATTGCAGGGGGGGAGGGGCGTAAACACTTCCAAAAACCACCGGCTCGGAACCCAGTAGGCCTTTTACGAAGACAAATCTGCCCTGGGGGTCAATCCATTGCTTCTCGTGGACATAGGCCACCCTACGATGAATCAGTATGGCCACTCCCCGTGAGCCCCTCGTAAAGCCAGCATGATAGACCTGGTGATAGCCGAATCTCTGGAGGCTAAGGGCCTTGGAGCCCAACATGTGTGTTTCCTGAAGCAGAAGGACATCCACCATCTCCCGTTTCCCCCACCGCAACACAGCCCCACGCTTAATCTTATCCAGGACACCCCGCACATTCCATGTCACCACCCGCAGGGTCTCCGAAGGAGGCACGTTTGCGGCATTAGCCATTATCGACATACAGTCCAAAGTCCGGCCCACCCACCCACCCAGGTGCTACCCGCAGATAGACAGAAAACCCAGCCCCCGACATGTGTGGATCCACCCCCCCAGCCCGCCAATGCAACACCCCCGTTCCAACCCAGAGCCCCCCCAATAACAAGCGCAACAGCAAAACATCCCCCCACACCCCACACCCACCACCCCAATACCTCAGAAAACAGTGAAGTACCTGTCGCGGCATGGAGAGACCCGAGCCCAGAACAAAGGACTCAAGGCCCGCCACACCAATGGATCCCCAAAACCCCCCCAAAACACACACTCACCACCCCCCAACCAACACTCACATCCGTGAGGGTCTGAGGCCCATATACAGTACCCTCCGAGCCACACAGAGTCCCATGTCTATAGTTGGAGTCCCCACAGGGGAGCCGGCCGGCGCCTCAAGAGCAAAAGAAAACAGTCTCACCGGCCAAAGCAGAGCAAGTCCAGTCGCAGCATATGGAATATGCGTAGGCCCAACAGTGTTCAGCTGCCCGCTTCGGAGTGTTCAGAGTCCCTAGTGCCACCCGATTGCGACGCACAGGCGGACGCCGACCTTTTCTTGGAGCGAGACCGCCGATGTCGGCCCTTCCTGGGCTGGCGATGTGTCCGCTCCGGCGACGATCCCGGAGACCTGCCCGGATCCAGTCCCGGCTGTACGTGGGGCCGGAGTCGCACCGCCTCATCCGTCCAGCGAAATACCTCCTCGGGCGAGTCGAAGAAGTGGGTACGGGACTGATGGATCACCCGCAGACGAGCTGGATACAGGAGCGAGTACTGGAGCTTGAGGCCCCGGAGCTTAGCCTTAGCGTCCATAAAGGATTGCCGTTGCTGTTGCACCATTTTCGTGTAGTCCGGGAAAATCATGATGGTATGATTTTCGAAGGCGAGGGAGCCCTTGTTCCTCGCCTCCCGCAGGATAACATCCCGGTCATGATAGTTCAGCAGGCGGGCTATAACCGGCCGTGGGCGCTCACCCTCCGGCGGCCGCTGGGCCAGAGCCCTATGGGCCCTCTCAATCACAAAGCATTTAGAAAGCGCCCCTTCAGGGAGCCAGCCCTCCAGCCACTCGGTCAGGAACCTCTCCATGCTGTCTTTTTCGCACCGCTCCGGAAAACCGATGAAGCGGAGGTTGTTGCGCCGTGCGCGCCCTTCTGCATCCTCCACGCGGGCCGCCAGTGTCCTCTGGACGCTTTCCACCTCCGCTAGGCGCTTCTTTAGGCCACTAACGTCCGCCTCAGTCTCCGTGATGCGGGTCTCGGCCCCGGCGATCCGCTCCACTGCGTTGCGAAGATCCTGGCGTAGGAGTGTGACATCCGCCCCAACCGCTCCTATCTTGGCATCAAGCATGTCCCGAGACTGGGTGATGGCCGCCAGGATAGCAGTATTGTCTGGTCCGGGGCCGCCGCCGCCACCGGTCGCCCCAGCGCCACCACTCGGCCCCGTGAATTTATCGATGGGTCCATGCTTGGGCGGGCCTCCGCCCCTGTCCCTGGTCATGGCGATCGCCGGGCAGGGCCACCCCCACTCTCGGGCACCGCTCCAGTAGTTGGATCAGAGCGGCCCAGATGAGGTCCCAGAGAGGGACGCCGCAATCGGATGTCGCGGAAATCGAGGCCCCGGCTTCGCCCCAGCAGGTCAGGCCACACTCGACCCCACAAGCAGCCGTCCAGAGTATCAGGATGAAGCAGTAGATCCGCGGTCCATGGGTCGCCGTAACCTGCGGGCCAGGCCAGGGAAAGTGGAGCAGCCGGCCCAGCCGACCACCAGTTCAGCCCCGATCTCTCCCGGGTACAAGAAGTCCGGCCGCGCGACCGTCGCCGGGTCCCGCCTCACTGCCACCACTCGCCGGTCGTTGCAGAGGATGAGCCGACGGGTAGGAGTCGCTGACTTCGTCCCAGACTCCAGGCGATCACAGGCGATGAGATGAGCCAAGGACGGCGTGGCGGATGCCACCCGCACCCGCCAGGTCACAGTGCCACCAGGCGTCGCGAAACTCGAGGACCCCGGTCTCCGGCCAGCCACCAGGCCGCACTCCGCCGCCGTCTCCCCTCGATCACAGGAAGGGAGGAATCGCAGGATCGACACACCAACGCAGACTGGAGACCCCACTGGATCGAATTCAGTCACTGGGCACCTACAGTTGGCTCGGGGGTCAGGATAAATGATCGGATTCAGTCCGGGCCGGCGGGAGCTCTACAAGGCTGCGACCGCCATCTTCGCCCGCCAAGCCACGCCCCCGGTATGTTTAATTTTTGAAAAGTAAAGAATATCATGTTATTACATTTTTGCGTAATTTTATTCTGTAGTGGGTTGTCCGTTAATAGGGGGATAGGGTGGGAAGTAATTTAATTATAGTAAATTAAACATTAATTTTTAGGAATTAGTAATTATTTGTAATTTAATTGTATGTTTTAGTTCTGTAGCGGGTTGTGGGTTTATAGGGGAATAGAGTGGCAAGTAATTTATTTGTAATTAAGTAAATATGTATTTTTATTTATTGGTAATAAAAATCAATTTGTTGTTAATTAATTAATGAGTAATTATTATGTTTTATTAAAAGGTAATTGATTAATTAATAATTATGTCAATTGTACAAATTTATTTTTTGTACTGGGTTGTGGGTAGTAATTTAATTGTAATTAATTAATTAATGAAATTATGTTTGTGTATTGATAATTAATTTACTGTTAATTATTTATTGATTGGCATTTATTTTATTATTTATTAATTTTTGGTATTGGAAAATAATTGGTTGTTAATTAATTATTAATGGGTAATTGTTTAAAAAACATTTTTTATTGGTATTGATAATTAATTTATTTTTATTACTTTCCCTACTGTTGCACTCACTGGAGTGGGAATAGTAATTTTTACCCCTACACTTTCAAACAATTTCCCTACTGTTGCCCTCTTTGGAGTGGGAATAGTCATTTTTACCCTCCTGCTATCCAACGCTTTCCCTACTGTTGCACTTGAGTGGGAATAGTAATTTTTACCCCAAGGCAATCCAACGCTTTCCCTACTGATGCACTCTCTGGAGTGGGAATAGTAATTTTTACCCTCCCGCTAGACAATGTTTTCCCTGCTGTTACACTCCCTGGAGTGGGAATAGTAATTTTGACCCCTACGATAGCCAACGCTTTCCCTACTGTTGCACTCTCTGGAGTGGAAATAGCAATTCTTACCCCTACGTTATCCAACGCTTTCCCTACTGTTGCACTCACTGGAGTGGAAATAGTTATTTGTACCCCAAACCTATACGACGCTTATCCTACTGTTGCACTCAGTGGAGTGGGAATGGTCATTTTTATCCCTCCGCTTTCCAACACTATTCCTACTGTTGCTCCTTCTGGAGTGGATATAGTTTGTTTTACCCCTATGCTATCCAACACTTTCCCTACTGTTGCACTCACTGGAGTGGGAATAGTAATTTTGTTCCCCTCCGCTATCCAACACTTTCCGTACTGTTAGTCTTACTGAAGTGGGAATAGTGATTTTGAGCCCTCCGCTATCCAATGCTTTCCCTACTGTTGTACTCTTTGGAGTGGGAATCGTAATTTTTACCCCTCCACTATCCAACACTTCCCCTACTGTTGCACTCACAGGAGTTGGAATAGTACATTTTATTATTTTGCTATCCAACACTTTTCCTACTGTTGCACTGATTGTATTGGGCAATTTAAGTTTAAATACATTTTCATCATTTAATGTTTTAATTTTTTCTAGATTTTTTTATATTTTCAAATTATTTATATACATATATTTTATTTTTATATAATTTTAAAGTTTTAAATTACATTAATAGTTTATTAATTATTTTGAAGTAAATATATATATGTATAAAATATTATGCTTGTGTGTTTTTTTAAAATTAAGCTTATTTGTACTATTTGTAAAAATGTATATTACATTTAATGTATTGTGTTAAATTAATATTAATATTTAATATATTTGATATATATTATTTTATAATATATATATATATATATATATATATATATATATATATATATATATATATATATATATATATTTAACTCGATATTTTTTACATTTATATGTTTTCATCAATATTTTTGTACTTATCTGAGTAGGTATGGGAGTCAATATTTTTTTAGAAAAATATGGAATACTATGCCTGACCACTACAGCATCTCTATAGTGCCTGTCCGTCCTTTGCTGTTAGATGCATTTCCTGGAGGAGGGATGTTTGCACTCCCCTTTTGTTAAGGAAGGAGAATGGAAAGGGGCGACCATTCGGTCCCCCCGCACGTATGGTGGAGTACCTCGATCCCCCCGGGAGGCCATCTTGGGCGGGAGGCGAGTCTCGGCTGGTATGCCCGAAGCGGCGTAGCCGGGGCGCGCCTTTTTTCCGCCCTGGAGTGGGTTGTCCTAGACACTGACGCGGCCGGCCACGCCCAGGGAGGCAGGCGGAGGCGGGTTTACGCCCGCCCGAAGACGGATAAAAGGAGCAACAAGCCAAGAAAGCATCCTCTTGTTCCTGTGCTCTGAAGCTGCACCTCCCCGCTGCACGTGAGCTCGAGACGGAACGAAGAGCCAATTTTGAGCGTTGTAATTTGTGTCTTTGTTTTACAGATATCTTCGTTCGAGAATGCCGGGCAAGAAGGTCGGAAAGCGGGTCGGGACCGATCAGATGCTCCGCATGCTCATAAAGGAGGTAGCCGAGTTGAAGAAGCAGATGGCGGTAAAGAATGGGGAGGGAGGACCGAAACGAATCGTCGGACCAGCATTGCCGGGAGTAGTCCCTAGCGGGAGAGGCAAGAGGTCCAAGAGGGGGGCACCTGGGGGGGAGGCCCCGGTTCCCGATACACCGATAGAGGAGCCTACCCCGGTTCCGAAGGAGGGGCATCCAATCCCCGTGGTAGTCACCCCCGTGAACGGAGAGGATATGCCTCCCGAGTTGGCGGCACAACTGGCAGCGTGGTTGGGAAAAGATAGTGAGGGCACCACGGCTGACGACGCCAGGGCAGTAATGAGACAACTGCGGGAATCTAGAGAGGCTGCGAAGGCACCATCTTCTGTTCCCCCACAGGTTCCTGTGGCTGAGATGGCAGCAGGCGCGAGTTCGGCAGCAAGTACAGCACCTAGTTCAGGTAAGCGGCTACTGCCGATTGTGGGGGAGGGGTCTGTACCCTCACGAAGGGAGAAAGTGGCCCAGCATGTTCCACTTGAAATTAAGGAAAAGATTTGGGCCGATAAGTATGTGAACATGTTTTCTTTGCTTACTGACCATTACGAGATGGAGCATGTGAAGAGCCAAAAAGAGCTTATGCATCCAAGTGTTTGGCGCGCAAAAATGTCCGCCTTTAAGGTCGACGAAAACATAGGTACTTGGGGCAGAGCGTTTGGCATTTTTACCTCCATTATGGGTGAGCGAAGGCCTGAATTGTTGACGGAGTTGCCTATTTACCAGACACGTATCATGGAGTATTCTCTAGCATACGAGGGCAATCAGTGGTTTTGTTATGACAATCTTTTTAGGAAGGCTAAGGAGCACGACCCAGCTCTAACATGGGATTGTTATGACTCCATTTCTTGGCAAAAAATGGAGAATTCAGGCATGTTAAAAGTACCATTGTCGGGGAGTAACGGGGGTGAGTCTTCCCGCCAATCCTCTGGGACACCCTTTCGGACGGGTGCAGGTAACGAGCACCACTCGAAGCCGAGTGGCAACGCAGGTAAAAGGGGGATTTGTTGGAATTTTAACAGGGGAAAATGTACGAGGCCCCAAGGGTCATGCAAGTTTAGACATGAATGTGGGGGGTGTGGACAGTCCTCCCATCCTGAGACCATGTGCAGAGCCAAAACGGGTGATAACGGTGGTAGGGGAAGCGCCAAACAGGTCTGAAATAGTCCGAGGGGCGCCTTTACCTACCCCGATTGATACCATGGCAATGATTCCTTGGCTCAACGAATACCCGGACCATGTCTCCGCTGGGGTGTTGCGAGACGGTTTTTCATATGGTTTCCGCATTCCAGTGGGGGATTTTCGGGGTGAAGCAAGTTGTAAGAACCAACTGTCGGTCCTGCAGCATACGGCAGTGGTACGGGTAAAGATTGGGAAAGAGGTGACTCGAGGGCGGGTTGCCGGTCCATTCGATTTTCCACCAGTTGCTAACTTTGTTTGTTCCCCATTAGGGGTGGTCCCCAAGAAGGACCCGGGTGAGTTCAGGCTAATACATAACTTGTCAGCCCCACGAGGTCTTTCCGTGAATGATGCGATAGACCCGGAAGTGTGTTCGGTGCGGTACGCATCTTTCGATGAGGCCGTCGCCATGTTGAATCGCCTGGGGCCCGGGGCGCTGATGGCAAAATCAGACATCGAGTCAGCGTTCCGGTTGCTCCCGGTACACCCAGACGATCAGCGTCTTCTTGGTTTCATGTTTCAGGGTCGCTATTATATGGATAGATGTATGCCAATGGGATGCTCTATATCTTGTGCTTACTTTGAAAAGTTCAGTTGTTTTCTACAATGGGTATTCACAAGAAAGACGGGTTTGCAGCATGTTATGCATTATCTCGATGACTTTCTGTTCCTGGGGGCAGCCGGGGACCCAGAATGTGGACAGGCTTTAAACGAATTTTGTGCCTTAATGAATCATTTTGGTGTGCCATTGGCACCAGGTAAGACTGTTGGTCCCTCGACTTCACTCGAGTTTCTGGGGATCGAGCTCGACTCGGAGGAAGGTTGTTTTCGGTTACCCAAAGAAAAAGTGTTAAAATTCAGGGCATCCCTGGAAACATGTATTCGAGTGTCTAAGGTAAACCTGCATCAGTTGCAACAAACGGTGGGCCAGTTGAATTTTGCCCTCAGAGTAATGCCAATGGCCCGCCCCTTTTCCCGCTCGATTGCACAAGCCATGGTCGGCCTGAAGGAGGGACACCACCGCACGAGGCTCTCGGCAGAGATTCGCCAGGACATGCGCATTTGGCTGGCATTCTTGGCGGATTTCAATGGTCGAATTGTCTGGAACAAACCGGCGGTGTCCTCCGAGGAGCTGGGGCTGTGGACAGACTCGGCGGGGAGTATAGGTTTTGGCGCCATATTCGGTACGCAATGGTCGGCTCAAAAATGGCCGTCATGGTGGCACGAGTGCGGGCTGACGAGTAACATTGCTTTTCTCGAACTCTTCCCTATTTTTGTGGCCCTGAAAACATGGCCTGAGGGGTTCCGGGATCACTCTGTGGTGTTCTGGTCTGATAACATGACCGTGGTTGAGTGTATCAATAGTCAGGCAGCACGTTGCAAATGGATTCTGAGACTGCTCAAGGAAATTGTGTTATTGTGTATGCAGTTGAATGTGCTCTTTAGGGTGCGACATGTCCCGGGGGTGTTGAATCAAGCGGCTGATGCACTTTCTTGTTTCCGTATGCAGGCCTTCTGGGGTTTTCTGCCCACAGCGGACCGGGTGGCGGCACCCTTTCCCGAAGCTCTCTGGTCTCTCGGTGCCCCGAACTACAAAACCTTGTGGGAGAGAGTTTAGCACCCAGGACAAGGAAGGCATATGAAGGGGCGTTTCGTTCCTATTGGTCCTTTTTGGGTTCTGCTAGGGGGGAGCTTTGGGGCCAGGAAGAGCTTGTCGTAAAATTTTTGCTGTCTCTACATCGGGCAGGCAAATCAGTAGCTACGGCCCAGAGGCATCGGGCCGCCATTTCCTTTATGGCAAGGGCTCATGGGATCCGGGACCCGACAGCGTCTTTCGTGGTGCAGAAAGCGCTACGTGGGTGGCAACGCCTGGAGGGTCGCAGAGTAGATTGGAGACACCCGATAGGCCTGGATAGGTTGGCCCTGTTATTTTCTGTACTCCCTGCGACATGTTCATCCCGGTATGAAACAGTGTTATTCCGAGCCGCTTTTGCGCTAGCATTCCATGGGGCTATGCGGGTAAGCGAACTGGTGGCGAAGAACAAGCAGGATACGGTGGGGGGACTGTGCCGAGAGCACATTCAGGTTAAGGGGGAGACGATGACTGTCTCGTTTGTCAGGTCCAAGACCGATCAGGGTGCGATTGGGGACTGCATAATCATACATAGGATTCCCGGGCCTCCCATGTGCCCTGTTGTTTGCGTAGAGGAATATTTGGCGCAGAGGGTGGCATCATGGGGGGGAACCTTGTTGAGACACGCTGACGCCACCCCACTGACGAGGTTTCAGTTCCAGCGGGTGCTTGCGATGTCAATTTCGGCCGCGGGCTTGAATCCCGGCGAGTTCGGGACCCATTCCTTTCGGATAGGGGCTGCTACTGAGGCTACAGCCAGGGGTCTGAGTGTGGAAAAAGTGAAACGTTTGGGGCGTTGGTCCTCGAATTGTTACAAAAAGTATGTGCGGTTGCACATGTTGTGAAGCTGTAATGATGTACTCACGCTTCTTGTTTTTGTTTGGTTTACAGTTTCGCAAGCTCACGAGGCGGGGCGGACTGTGCAGTCGACCCAACACCTGGGAACCAGCGGTCAGACATCACCGGCTGCGGAAAAAGTGGTGTGGGTCGTGGGCCACTCATACGTGAGGCGTGCCGCGGACGTATTCAAAGCAGGTGACATGATTCACATGGCTGGGGAATACGGGTACAGGTTGACCTTCTACGGAAGGGGCGGGCTCTGTATTGACCAGTTTCAATCCTTTTTCGAGGGTTTGTTAGGGCGGACAAGGTCACCGCCGTCTATAATCATAGTCCATCTTGGGGGCAACGATTTGGTGGCCACTGGTAGACGACTTCTTCTCGAGGCAATGCTCTCCACTGTAAGTTGGTTGGCGAGAAGAGTTCCAGGGTGCACAATTGCATGGTCCCATATGATTCCACGGAAAGTGTGGCGGGGGGCGAATTCGGTTTCTGCTCTGAATCACTCAGTGAAGAAAGTAAATAACAAATTGGGTAGATTGTTTCGTTCAAGTACACTGCATTCTATTCCACATGGTTGTATTAAGGGGGACAGTATGTACCTGGGTGATGGGGTCCATTTGTCCCGGGTGGGGAATGAGTTACTCATAGGAGACCTCATAGCTTGGCTAAAGAGTTTAAAACATGACCTTTAGGCAGGAGTTGTTGTGGGGGGTCCGGATAGCCGGTCAACTATCCGGCCTGTGGCGGTAAGGTCATGATCGGTGAGCAGTAATTGGAAGATCCCTATGGGGGGGCGTCACCCATTACGGATGGGAACGCTCGGGGGAGGTGGCCATTGGCCCCTCAACGGGGAGGCGGTCCCTTCTAAGGATGGGCCGCCGGAAGGAAAGGAAAGGCGGTCAAGGCCCCTTCCTGGATAGGAGGGGCTACGGGCCCCTCCTGGGGAATTTCCCGGGGCCAGGACACCTGCGACGGCAGATGTGGTAAGTTGTGTGTGGTGGGGAGGGGGTTTACGCTACCTTCTAGACACCTCACACGAGTCCTCGGACGACCTTTAAATGGCGTCGAGTTCATTGGGGCCCCCGTCAAGTCAAGGGAAATTGGTAGATGCACTTGAGGTACGCCTCTGTGCGGTCGCCCCTCACAAGTGGGGGAGGTATTTCTGGTTTAGGGATCTGACACCGGTTACGACCTTGCCGTTGGCCCTTAAAAGTTAGGATGTACAATTTCAAGTTAAATGTTTTGTAGGATGTTAGTTCGGCTAGGAGAACCTTTGTATTAGAAATATGTTAAGGTTAGCCAAACATCGTGATGTGGAAATGAAATTGTACATAATATGAAACTGTTATTTTAATGTTTTGATTTTGTTTCATATTTTTAATAAATACGGCCGGGAGGGTCACTCCCTCCCGCCTTCCAAAAGTTCAGAACCGTTTCCGGTTTCCCATCCTTGGGGATTGTGTCGAGAGGGGGTGGCGGGTATCTCAGCCATACACGTTATATCTCTTGGACATGGTGTGCATTCCCTTTATGTTCCATGTTAGTCCTTTATAATTTAGTATACCTGACATCTATCTTCAGTCTGTGCAGTGTGCACACCTCTCCCGCCATCAGACTCTCCTTTCCTGTCTGCAGTGTGGTGCCCTGCATTTTGATAGATATATGTGAAGTGATCTGAAATTCCCCACCATTTAAGCATAGAAAACAACAAATTCCCCAATGCCCCATCCCCAGTACAAGTGCGTGGTCTCCTCGCATCCAAACCATTAGGCAAAGTCTGTGGAAAGTCCACTCATGGAATGTTTGGTCAGAGGGTGTGGCTCCGTAGCTGCATCCGCCCACCAGCCCACCATCCAGCTCAATGGTAACATCTATTGCATCATACTTTTCCCCTTCTTCCAGCCCAGTACCTCTTTTCTGTGGTATTATCATGTCAATTCCTCCTGGCCCTCTCCCCTCTTATTAGTCTACTGCGCCTCTCATTAGATTTCATCATCCATTCTCGGAGTCACCTTTGGAAGTTCAGTGATCAAAGTCTCAGAAACACTTGAGCCATGATCTGAGTCTGAGTCCAGTCCTGATCCACTAGTATCTGGGGCAGCGGATTCTGTTTCTTTTCCACTTATCAGTGCCACTACCTTCATTGCGCTGTGTCATTAAAGCTACACTTCTGCCTGTAGGGGCCTGCGTGTCTCACTTGGCTGCTCTGCTGTGGGTTCGTCTACAGTGTCTTCCTCTTTGTCCCTGTTCCTTAGGTGGGATTTCGCCTTGGTGCCATTCCAAACAGCCCCAGGCCTCTTGTGGGGAGCAAAAGAACTCCATTCCTTCAGGTGTGGACACTCACAGCTTGGCCAGGTACACATTTGTATACTTGTATTCGAGTTGTCGTAATTTCTGTTTCACACTCTGGAAGGAGCACCTCTGTTTCGGCTCCGCTCTGGAAACATTCAATAATATGCACACCACCATATTGTTCACTTGGAGATCCTTGTGCCAATATGTGAACCCTGTCTTTATAATGGTGGAGCCTTGCCACAAAAGGTCTCATGGGGCTCCGTGTAAGGGTGGCCTTCCTGGGACTCGGTGATCCCTCTCAAGGTCATGGAATGGCGAAAGTACCTCAGGTGCCACTACTGTGCGTAACCGATGCTCAAGGTAGTCCACAATATTGGTCCCTTTCACCTTTTCCGACAGGCCTCCCACCCTGATATTGTTCCTGCGAGGACGATTTTCAGCTGCGTCAGCATGGAGTTCTAGCACGTGCACCTTTGATTCAAGTGCAGTAAGTTGATTCTTCATCTCCACAAAAGCAGGGCTGGATTCCAAGATCTGGAGCTCACTCGCTGTGACTTTCTCGGCAAGTCACCTATGGTCGTCTCTTAAGATGCCCAAGTCTGTGCCTAAGGATTCTATCTTTTTCTCCAGTCCATTGGGGATGTAGCACTCTCATTCTCCTCTGGAGGGTTTTCTGTAGGGCTTCTATCCCAGTCTCATCTTTTGGAATGCTTCTCCATTTTTGCCCACGTTTTCTAAGACTCAGCTGCGCGTCTTCTGGACCTGGATGTCAGCATCTGTAAGTAGGTCTTCTGCTCTTCTTCTGGAGTCACTCGTATGCGGGTCTATATAACCCCCACTTCAGTGAAGATCTCAATTGCAGGAAAACATTCCAACCTCACTGATTCGGTCACAATGTGTTGCGGTTGAGTGGTTCACGGTCCCAGACGTTCCCCAGAAAGTATATTTGGGCGCTGCACTCTTGGGCCATTATGTAAGGGCCATTTCAATTGCTCAGCCAGAGATTGGGTTCAGATTCATCTCTTCACATTTCACACAGCCTCACCTGGCCAAGATACAAGTTAGCGTCAGGGCCTTCACTGTTGTTCAGTCAGCTAAGGGTATATATTTTAGCTCGTCGATCTCTGGGGTGCTAAGCCGACCCACTGCAGGTGCTGTAGGTTCTCACCTTTTAGGGCTCTCTTATAACTTCTCTTCCGAAGGCCAGGTTTCATAGGGTGTCTGTCCAAATTGGGCCATCCTGCAGGGGAGATGTGGTTGCTCCATAAGATTCCTCTACTTATACAGGACGGTGTCCGCCTAGATTTCTTATAGGGCCTGGAGCTGTACTTACTGTCCAGTAACTAGCTCTGAGTGCTTCCTCTGTTTCTAGTCCATGGTTTTTTGTATGATCAACTAATACATTCTGGGATTTGTAGTCCTGATTTTACTATAAACAGTGTCCATAATTACCTGGAGGGAAGCGACCACCCCACATGTTATGTAATTATGGCGAGAGACCACCAGAGAAAGCATGTAATGGCGCCTGTATGGTGGGTCCTCCATAACTGAGGTAACTCATGAATCTATGTATAAACTGTGCCAAGTGAGGCACGGATGTTAGCAGCATGGATGGAGGGTGGAGAAGAGAAGTTGAATAATTTTGTATACCAGTGGTTCCTTGGCTTGTTTCCATCAGGCAAAGATGAGAGCCTGTGCACGAGTATTTTCTGCAAAATTAAAACGAATAGAGTTTATATTGTTGTACTTCTTGTTTGAGGTGTGTGAGGTAAGTGTTATGCAAGAGTATTCTGTAGCTCGTCAAGCACAACTGTAAATCAAAGATATTAAGCAACTTGAGCTGTAATAAATGTGTGTAGTCATTGTGTACCTTAGACTTAGATGACCTCAATACTTTTATTGACATTTGTAAAGACAAAGATGCGCATACTGCTACTCCACAATTTAACGGTATCTATCACTTCTTTTATAAATGCTGTAACATAAATTCCCCCTTTTATTTAACAAAAATGGCAGTTTGTTCGATATCTGCTAAGGGCAATTGCTAATATTGATTTCTCTTTTGCATTTCAGGCTAAGTGGAATATCTGTCTTTCAGAAAGTAAAAAGAGAAAATATGTTGCTAAATAAAATATGGAATGCTTTTTCTGAGGTTATGGCAAAACACTAAATTGCAGCATTTTTCGAATTGATGTTGATGTTGAAAAGAACATTGCCCTGTAGGTAATGTACAGTACAATATGTTATCGCCTTCAGATCATTGAGACAGCAATCGGCTCTTATTCATCGATAATTATCCAGGGGATTATGTGCATACCATGCATTTAGAATCTGGAAGTGCTTCCCACACTCCCATTTGATACAAAAAGGAATTGACAGACCGGAGAAAACCAAATGAATATGGATACAAATCAAACTGCGTTTCCTGCTTTATTCAGCAGCCAGGGAGTTAGAAAGAAATACTTTGCAAACTGCTCAAAAATGCAAAGAAAATTAAGTAGTTTTGTATAGTCTATTGTGAATCCCTCCCCTGGTTACCAGTGAGTCACATATTACGGTAAAATATTATTCCAGTGGGTTATTGATGTGAAAGAAGGCAAGGCCTCATGATTTCATCCATGATGTTATTCACAAGGTTCTGTGCATATGTTTTTGGTTCACATATGTAATGTTTATCAACAGCAGCGAACGTGTCTAAAGCATGCATACTAGCCAACACAATTCATACCTATGATAAACACTGTTCTGTAAACTGACAACTTGTTATTGCACATGCATTTTGATAGTAGTAGACAGGACCAGACTTGGAGCCCAAAGCAGCCCTGGCATCATTTTGTCAGTCCAGCCCCCATAAATTTGCTTAGCGACTGAGTGAGCCTGGCTCTTGAAATCAGTTGGTATCTAGGCGCAGTTTTGACTCATCTAAGGTATCTCAGAGGTTTGATATGCCTGTGTATACTATGCAATTATACCATCCAGGCTCCTGGGAAAATGCCAGATGCCTGTTACGGCCAGTCCGGCCTTGTTGGTAGAACATTGAAGCCCCCATTTGTCCATTTTTACTGGTCTTCACAGCTAAATATAGGAAGGTTTCTTTTTCTGCATTTCTTTTAAATGTGGAAACAAATACAAAAACTGTCTCTTTGGGAGCTTTTTTTTGAAGCTGCCAAGCATGACTGATAGGTTAGGTGTTCTTAACCTGTGCTCCACCTTCCCCCGGTGTTCCACGATGCTTACTCAGGTGATCATGACTCTTTAGAAAATTATATCTTAGCAAATAATAAAGTATATATAAATAACCCCCGTCCTGACTGCAAACAAAAAAGCACCAGGTACCGTGAACGAAGGTAGACGCAGCCTTCCAAATAACGTAGACCTATCCGTATCTGACTTTGCAGATTCCCCGTTAGGCTCAGAACTAGAAAAAACTCCTGAGTTACCACCTCAATCCCCTACCCAGATATCTCCCGCGGAAGATATACAAGCAAGAGGAAGGAGAGAAGGAGCGATTAGTAAAAATAAGTTTCCCCAAAATAATCCAACTGCATCCAAAATTACTCCTCCTCTGATCACTTCCCATGTTTCACCAACTCCGCCATTAATTCCCTTACAACCACCACAGCAAGAACTCGCTACAGTAATAGTTCATCATGGCCCACAGGAAGGCACCATTCCTATCCTATTGGATTCACCAACTCAATCATCTACAAAAAAGGGCCCGGAAAATCACGATAACTCCATTCTCATAGATAAGATAACAGAAATCTTCAAACAACTACTACGACCCGTAGAACAAAAGCTAGAAAAGATAGAAACACAGATTTCGAAGCTTATCCCGTCCTCACAGCATTCCCAGGGGCCCCCCCCAAAGAAAAAAGGGAGCACAAATCCTCTCCATGTCGCCCCTTCAAACTCTTTGGGCGATAGCGTAAAACCTTCTACTCCGCATACAATCACCCCACAGACAGTAGTACCCACTGTTCCGCCTCTCATTCCAACACCCCCAGTTACCTCGACCCAAAGTACAGTAAACCCTACCACCGCAGCCCCAACCACATCAAAACAAACCAAAAATAAACCACCCACAACCACACGGCCACAACCAGCTCCAAGAAAATCCGTTCCCCCCAAAACCCCGGCACATAACTCTTCTTCCCAACCAACCCAAAGAAACACCCTAAAAGGGATAGGAGAACCTAGAGCTCACACTGAGCTTCCTCCTGAGGCCGCCCCTTATATAGCAGTCATGATTGGAGTAACCGAACTACCCCCTAATACGGCGGAATCGCCATGGTCCCTAAAAAACAAGGTACACCATTGGCTGCAGACAAATCGCCCCATGCCACCAAACTGCCATGGTAGGATCTCCTCACTCTTTAGGACCCCGTGGGTGGGAAAAGGCAGCAAACAGTATCCAGGGGACTGCATCATTATTACTTTTGAGGACCCATGGGTGGTAGACTATATTACCTCTTGGGATCAACCGAATTCGAAAGGAAGCATAAGAATTAAACCCCTCTCATTTTTTTACCCCTTCATCCAAACCTCAAATACCAATTTCTTTGAGGACCCGGCTTTCCCCTGGGTCGACCCACCTCAGCGCCAACCAACTTTCCTCAACAATAGACAATATGGCACCTCTCGTTTTAGAGAGCAGGAAAACCCTTGGCAATCAATTAATCCACGCCACCAGGGAGTAAACTGGGGAGAATGGGGATGCCAACAGCAGAGGATGACCCGTAGAGATCCGCCCAGATGGGATCCCTGGTACAATATTCCAACAACAAACAGATACAGTCCCCTAGAAATGGTGGATTGACCATCAAGGGATCCAGAACAAACCACCCCAAACTCGTCACATCCCCCCCCCTAAGTAACAACATTGCCATGACCCCACCAACCTCAGTCCCGAAAGACAACCCCCAAATAATACCTTTTTTATTCTGGAACGTAGCGGGTCTGCGAACTAAGATCGAAGACCCTGTGGCTGTTAATTTCTTGAAGCAAGGCAAAATAATCTGCCTCCAAGAGACCTGGGCAACCTCAGAGCTACACCTATTAGGGTATAAAACCTACTTCTCACCTGCTACTCAAAGCCCAATAGGCAGACCCAAAGGAGGCTTAACAATCTACATTGCTAACACCCTATCCCACTTAAAAGTCTTTTCACCGACTCAAATTGCCAGATACTTTCTGTCTCCTTTGCAAACGAAGATACCATTACCCTTGTCAACTCATACAACAATCTAACGGAAAATGACTTCCTCACTCTCTGGAAAATATGCAGGAGAGACTAAGATCCCTTCAACACCGGGAGACTAATACCAAAACGATTCATCTTATCTGGGGAGGTGATTTTAATACACATCCGTGCCCAATGGCAGACACCCAATGCTGCGGATTAGTAGACGATAACGACGTCCCACAACAAATCCGGCAACGCTCTGAATAATACACTGGCAGAGTTTGACTTATTCATTGCTAACTCTCTGAAGGCGGAGAAAAATCAGTTTAATCCAACTTATGTAGCTAGAGGCCACCAGACAACAGTGGACTACATCCTGCTGTCCTACAGTCTCGCTGCAAAAGTCACAGATCACCAAGTAATTGACAACTTACTAAGCGACCACTATGCATTAAAGATCGAATTCCATCCATCGGAATATAAATCCAAGGTCACAGATATAGCAGCAGCCCTTACTCAAGATAGCCTGCAACTGCGCAAACAAAATGGTTATTCCATAAAATGGGAAAAGACTGATCCACAAAAAATTACAAAAGAATTAGTTAACCAGGCGTACCCACATATCGTCAACTGCCTGGACCCAGCTCTAAATCATTCCGAGGTCCTGCAGAACTTCGCAGAAATTCTGACACTAGCCAAGAGACTACTCACGGGGAAAACAACTAATAAACACACAGAAAGGAAAGGTTGGTTTAACCACAATTGCACCAGAGCTCTAACTGACCTAAAATCTGCTCTCCACAAAAAACCAAGGGACGCGGGTCTCATTCAACTTCTCAGAAGAAAATATAAACTGGAACGTAAATTAAAATTACAACAAATGAAAGAGAAATTCTGGAATGACCTAGACAAGAGCTCCCTATCAAAAAACAGTAGGGATTTCTGGAGAACGATTAGATCCCCTTTCTTCTCGGATAATAACTCTCCTAAGATAGAGGTGGCTATAGATGAGGGAACTTGGATAGCTCACTTTGAAAAAATATTCAAAGACCAAGGAACCGCAGACCATCCATCACTCCACCACAACGAAGTCCAATACCCAATCCCAATATTTTTTGACATCTCCGAAATCCTGGCGGCTTTGGACAAAAGCAAAGCAGGAAAAGCCCCGGGCCCGGATGGCGTTCCTGTGGACCTTTTCAAATGCAACCAGGACCTTTGGGCACCCATCTTAACGAGAGTATGCACAGCAGCAGCCAGTGAGGGCATTTTGGACTCCTGGACCAGATCAATCAATCATGGTCCCCATCTTTAAGAAAGGGGACCGACAGGATCCAAAATGCTACCGTCCCATATCCCTCCTGGATTCCCTTGGCAAAGTGGTGGGGAGGGTCATTCTGGAGAGACTGCAACTGTGGAGTGAGGAAAAGGCTATCATCTCGGACCTACAATTCGGCTTCAGAGAAGGCCTTGGGACAGTTGAGCAGGCACTTAACCTCAGCCTCATTATGGCCAAATACACGCACGCAAAGAAATCAACGGTATACATGGTCTACGTAGACCTGTCTGCCGCTTTTGACTGTGTTGCACACTCCAAACTATGGACAGTTCTAAGAGAGATGAACTTGGATCCCTCATTGCTGGACCTTCTTAGAGAGCTGTACTCCGGGGCCTCGGCTAGAGTCCGGTTCGGAAAGAACGGTGAGTTGACAGCATCATTTGGTGTGGAGAGAGGAGTTAGGCAGGGCTGCGTCCTGGCCCCCTTTCTCTTCTCGCTCTACACAAATGGTCTGGAGGAGGCGATGCTGAGGGGGGCCCAGGACATCCCAAAAATTAAACATAGACCGATTCCAGCGCTCCTCTACGCGGATGACGCCGTCATCCTGGCCCGAACGCCGCGTGAACTCCAGCATTCACTAAATAGATATACCACCTTCATGAACGCCCTGGACCTAAAGGTTAATGTAAAAAAAACCTTGGCCTTGATCACGGGGGGGACGAAGAAAGGCAAAAAAAACATCTTTCTTGATAGCCAACCACTGGAGATCGCCACACAATATCCATACCTCGGGATTATGATTGACGACAAACTAACATGGAAACCAGCAGTTGAAGCGAGATGCCACCTTTTTAAGCGCTCAATAGCAGCCCTGCAGACCTTCTCACGGAAACTGGGAAGGAGGCGCCCAGTAGAACTGTTAAGAATCTACAATGCCAAGTGCCTGGCGATCGCTCTCTATGGAGCAGGGGTCTGGGGCCATACAGACGTCGGAGCCCTCCAAAAAATTGAAAACCTATTTATAAGATTTCTCCTTGCCACCCCAAAAGGCTCATCAACTTACGCCTCCCACATGGAATTGGGAATTCCTTACCTGCAGGATCTCCTCAAAATCCAGCCATTGCTTTTGTGGAGGCGTATATGGACCTCGGATGCTAACCTGCTATCACAGTCGATAGTGGCTGACACAATGTCACTTGATTAAGGCTCTTAGACTAAAATGGCTCCGCTACATTAGAAACTTCTTCACTGACCTTGGCCTCGAACAATATTACCTCCACCCAGAATCGATAGTCGCTCTCCCAAAAAAGGAACTTAAGGAACTTGCATTACGACATCTGGAAACACTAAGACTGTCACCTGAGTCAACAAAACCTTCAGTGATTCACGCGAACACAGTCCAGCAAACGTTTGGCATTCAACCGTATCTTACTCTCGATACCAAAACATACGAGAGGATGCTGCTCACCAGGCTTAGATTGAACCTCTTTTTCAGACTGGTTGCTTTTCCCCTAAACAAGGCCTGGGACTTAAACCTGCCTCTGTGTCCCTGCGATGCGAAATCAACTCAATCCAATATCCATGTCATCTTTTTTTGTAAATTTTATCAACCCCACAGAAAATATTGGATACTTCCGCTATGCAGGCGATGGGGCCTCAGACAATGTCGACCGGCCTTTCTTAGATTACAAACCTTAGAGTCTGAAGAAGTCTGTTACCTGGTCTTAAACTTTTTAAAATGTATTTTGAACCATAGAAAAAACCTTTAGCGGACTGCACTAGGGGAAAAAATAATGATTCAATGATAAATGACATCCGATTCTTTTTTTTTTCCTTATTGTATAAACGTCCCCATGAAATGTCTTTTTAACTTATGTATGTATGGTCTCTTTATGCTGTTTGCTTCTTTTATGGTTTTCTTTGTGACAAACCGAATAAAGAATTATTATTATATTATATATATATATATATATATAAATAAAGATGCAAAATAAAAAACTGAACATTTAATGATGTGTGTATTGGATTTTTAAATTCCATTCTATTGTATTCTTGGCATTTCTAAAGCACATGGCTGCTCAAAGGACCTCCCAGCACTATAATACCATACCAATACCCGTATCTTAACAAGGTTAAATAAACAACAATGTCATCAGATGCTTCTTGAAGCTTAACTCATCTTTAGAAATAGGCAGCCAGTTCAAAAAGATTAATGCTGCAGAGGCAAAATTATGTTCAGGTAACTTCAGCAATATCCATGCTGCTGCATTTTGAACCACTTGAAGTCTTTTTACGAAATACTGATGCTTCGAAGGTAAAGCGAGTTACCACAGTTTAATCGCAATAACACAAAGGCCTGTACCACCGCTCTCCTCACAGAAGAGAGGGACAATTCCAGCATTGTTCCAAGCATCATCAATATCCCACAAAAACTAGCAGCTAGCTTCCTAGTTTGTATTCCCAGGGGCTAAGCTTGTTCCCAATCCATAACTCCAAGCGTTTTACAGCTGATTTGGGGGGTAGGATGGTCTCCTAAAGAGTCTGGCCAATAGCAGTGTGAAACAATGAGTAGAGTAATTTCCAACTAATACCTCAGTTATGCCTCCATTAAGCTTTAGAAAACCTTCCTGTCACCTCTCAAGCAGGAGTTCAGCTGGTTAGAATCTGCTGCTGTGTCAGAAGTAAGCGAGATGACCTACTGGGTGTAATCTGCATATGACACTAATGAGAACCCATGTGAATACATAATCTCTGCCAGAGGACAGACATACAATTTGAATCAAGTAGAACTTAATGAGGAGTCTTGGGGCACTTCACATTTTTGAGGATGCAGCTCTGAATAGAAAGGTTTCTCATAGACGTGGAAACGTCTGTCATCAAGAGATGTGGCAAGCCATTTCAAGGCTAGGCTAGTCACTCCAGCCAGCTCTAGTCTGTGTAATAAGATGGAGTGTATACAGTATCAAAAGCTGCACTGAGATCCAATAATATCACTGCGGCCAAACCACCTTGGTCAAGAATTTTTCACAGTTCTTCCATAGCAGATAAAAGTGTTGTCTGTGTGCCAAAACTTGGAGAGAAACCTGCTTGGGTGAAATTACCTTACATTTTTCCAAGAGTGACAGCAACTGCTGGTTAAATTGGAGGATAACAATAAAATTGATATCCTTAGCTTGATTTGTGGAAGCAGCAACAATACTACAAACAGAATTTTGGGGCCTATTACGATGGCGTGCGGATTTTGTCGGAGCACGGACTGACTGTAAAAGTTGTGGTGGTCCCGCCAGGCAAATCAGGATGCTCCCACCACTCTGGTAGGCGCATCCTCGACATTATGCTGTAAGCAGAACCCCCTGCAATGTTAATGTCCATGTTGTGCATTTCCATGCACAACGTGACAGGCACAATGGGTTGCCTGCCACCTTGTGCATGGCAATGATGTGGGGTACCATGGGTACCCCCCAGAGCAGCCACTCACACTCACCACCCCAGGGGCCCGCAATGGGCCCCTGCAGAGATTTCCCACATGCCTTTCCATGGCGGAGTCTCCGCCATGAAAAGGCATGCATCGTTATATACGGATGGCCGTGCCTGTAAGGCACCGTCACCATATTGTGTCCCTTTTCCGCCCGGCCGGCAATCCGACCAGCGGAAAAAGCGTCGGATGGTCGTTCTATCCGCTGCAGTGCCCCTCACCATACCAATATGGCGGGGGTGAACCGGGGACACTTGGCGGGCGGATCACCACCGCCGGCCCGGCAGTGACGATCCACCCGCCATTGTAATAAACCTCATTGTATGAGAGCCTCAATGGAAGCACGAAACATATGCAGATTAACATAGTTCAAGCTTCAAGCATTAGGAGCAAAACATTCACAGTTATATTTTAGAATGCAGCATATCGCTTCAGCTTTTGAATTAAATGAACTAATTTAGAAAAGCCCTACCTCTCCATTAGTATTTAGATTTTTCTATATTCATATTTTATTTTAATAAAATACTTCATCATATGTATATTGTTAACATATACTTTTTGTATTTTTGTGTACTGGTTTGAAGTTCAAATGTTAGAAAATGCTGAGGGCATGGTCTCCGGTTTCTGGTAATGACTCGGTGGGAGACCCCAGATTTCTATAATGATTCAGTGGTGGCCCCCAAATAACAATAATGTTTCAGTGTTGGGGTCTAAAACCATGATTTCTGAAGCAACCCCAAGCTGGCAATATAGGAACATACTGCAAAATACCCAATATGTATCGTTTGTATTTTATATATATTTTGCCACAGTTAGCATTAATAAAACAACACTTTTTTTAAGCAGAAAATGATTATTGAAAACAGTAAGTAAAATCGTAGACTACATTATTTGATTATGTGTAGTAAAAATAAGAACACATCTTTTTTTGTATTTAGGAGACAGAATTTTAGAAATAATCGTGTTTTGCTTTTTTGAGCTGCCAGGTGAGGTGCCATCCAGAAGGTGCCACAAGCAACCTCAGACACATTATTTTTCTAGTTGGGTCTCAATCACTGTTAGAAATGGGGGTCTCAAGTTGACAATGGTTTGCACCTCTGTCCATATAAAGGGCCCTTCCTCTAGTCAGGATAAGTGGGATACACATCTTAAAATAACCCCTGCTCACCCAGTGGTAGCTTGACACAAGCAGTCTGGCTTATCTCAGAGGCAGTGTGTGAAGCATTTGCACATAACATACAGTAACACAGTGAAAACACTACAAAAGGACACCACACCAGATTTAGAAACATAACCAATATTTCCCAGTGCAACCAAGAGCTAAATGATGAAAGACCAACACGCAGTAATCAAAAATATGCACTTTGCAAGAATAACTTTAAAATGCAGTTCCTTAAAACTGGTGGCTCCATCTGGGGCTACCTTGGTGTTGAAAACAACAGAATCCAATAGTTCCAGCCGACCGCGTTGGTGCAGACCAGTGTTAGTGTCAGCAGACATGTAAAATGTACCTTTGGTTCCAGCCGGCCGTGCCGGTGCATGTTGGTAGTGGCAAACGTAGCAGTGCAGTGTGCGGTGCCCTCTAGTGGCGATGCATGCAGCGGCTCCGTGATGGTCGTTCAGCAGTGTCTGTGAGACCAGGGCTGTGGTGTGAAGCGGGGCAGTGCTTTTTGCAGTGCTAACAGGTCATGATGGAAGCTGCAGTGCTGGTTGATGGGAGCTGGTGTTGGTTGGCAGTAACAGCAGTGTGGGATGGTGCAGTGCATTGTGTGATGTACGAGCAGTGCCCCCAAACCATGGTGCAGTCACGGGTGTCAAGGTCAGTCTGCAGGGACATCGTTGGTGAGACCAAGGTGGAGGAGTGAAACGAGGCGGTGCAGAGTGCAGTGCCTACAGGTCGCAAAGCAAGCAGCACTCTATGCTGCCGTTGTTGGTTGCTTCTCTGAAGTTTGCCTCCCCTGCTGCTATTCCGAGGTCGCACGCCTCCCCTCTCCTTCTGTAGTGTGGTGTTTTAAGCTCAGAGTGAATTTTCCAGATTCATGCCCTTATATAGGTACAATTCACAAAGCCTTTATATAGATATAGAAATCAATCCCTTGTTTAGGCATAGACCATGCGACCCAAACACAGGCATGGCTACTTCCACCCGTACCATACGTCACAACAGTTTCTTGGAATATCGGCTTAAGTAGTTAGGGAACTTCCCCTTGCTTGAATATTGATTTGTCCAAGAACTCATGTACTTTGCAAAGTACAACTATTCCCCAGGGGTTCTTTCCTGACGTTCATATGCCCAACTTTACATCAAACTGTGGCATTCCTAAACACCTTCAAGGTATAAATATGCCTTCACCTGCTATGGCAAACTACGGTGGTTCAGAGCAGTTCGACTATCTACTTGCCCGACGCAGCTCGCTACAGCAAGTACCGCAGGAAGCCGACTCTCCAGCTGATGCACTGATCAAGAGGTTACCCTTCTCTCACCGAGAATCCAGCTCCAGTGTTTCCAAGCTCCCCTTGCGGGGTGTTGGGAAATCGAGTCCGGAGACTGAGAAACCAGACCTCCTTCATTCTAACTAAGGTATGGAGCTGATTAGAACCAAGAGAAATCTTCGGTAGATTCTTGGCACAAACAACTAAACCTATGCTACACAATACCTCCTTCTTTCTGCGTGCTAGACTTAGGTTAGGTACATTGGGTAGGCGTATTTAGAAGCACCAGTTGAGTATTTTTAGTCAATGTTATTTATGTATGTATTTTTATATGGCTTAGAAACCATACAATGCTTTTACAGTATTATTTTATAATACTATTCTTGCTGTACGCATTATACTTTGCAGTCTGCTTAACAATTGTAGCAGTTAACTTCTCTTGTATGAGAAAGAAGACTGTTCAATAAACCTTTTTAATGAAAATGCCTGTCTCTCTAATTCTCTACAACTCTGTTGAAACGAAGCATGCACGATTGACCGAGTGAAATACTTATCTGTTGTTTCCGCGACTCTGAGAGATATATTTCTTATTCTTGGGAAACGAAGTTGTCATGTTTATGCGGTTGTCAGAAACTAATCCCTTCTTCTGAATTCGAAAAAGTTTCTAGTGACCTCTGAGTTAGCTGGCACACTCACTATAAAGTTCAGTATATTCGATAGAGACCCAGTCGACCTCAGTCCTACATCTAAACTATAGATTATATTATTCCAATGCACAGAGTCTATTTGGAAAATAGGAACCACACTACATGGCGCCCAACGTTTGGTAAGGCACTCATTTAACGCTAGATACAAAAGTAACTCAGTTGTGCTTTTCTCAGAGACCCCTTTTTCCATAACAACTCCAATAGACGTCTGAAGTAGGTAAAGGGATAAAATATCCGCCATAGCTGAGTAATCCTATGTATTAGTTTTTGGTTTTTCAACGTTGAAGGATACAGTGTTCCAAAATAATGTGCCCCTTATTTTTGTTCCCTTTAAACTTGTTCTGCAACTTTCATTAAACAATGTTGATTAACGGTGAAAACACCGCAACCGGTGGAGTGGCAGCAAATGCAGCCGTACAAGCTTTAAACTTTACAAGTCTCCAAGAGACCGACGATGATGTTATAAGCATTCCAGAAACTTTAGGGAAAGCCATCACTATGAAACTTATAAGAAATGGCGTTTCAGCAAGAGGTGGTAGGGTAGTTTTTGTGACAGAGATGTTCTATTCATGGATAGTCTTCCCTGAAGCAAATCCAAGAAAAAAAGTGTTTCACTTATACAAAGAAGATGAAGCTCCAGAGAAATACATTCCTTTCGAGGATGTTGAAATTCCACTAACATACCAAGAGCATGCGTTCTTGTTTAAAGGCGCCCTAAACATGCACATCACATTACAAGGCTCGGTCCACTAGGTAGACCAGGAGCAATATGGCCGGTAACAGCCAGCTATACACCACATTCTGCCATTGAAAATATGACAGATGAGGAACTATTAGTACAAATAAATTAGCTAATTAAAATCAACAATTGGTTCAATACTTCATTTGGACCTTTACTGTACAAACAGCAATAAGGGTTCCACAACACACCCCTCACCGGGGGAACACAAATAAAATTACACCACAGACTATACAATCAGTCATTGGCAAATTACCCGCAAAACGGGAACAAATTACATTCTGGATAGCTCAAAAAATTACTCAAATCGAGCCAGTATTTCCTGATACTACCCCTCAAGAAACATAGGATTCTAACCATCTGTTTACCAATGGGGATCGCACCACAACTGGAGGACTGCGATACTTGGGGTACAGTCTTTGCTGCAATCTACACCAAAATACATGGTGTTCCATCTATGGCTGTAATACCAGACATCCTGAAACAGATTCAAAACTAATACGGCGCAGAACCTGCTTTAAATCTGGGTATCAAGAAAAGATTTCCTTTCTGTGGTATTAACTTTTTGAGTGACCTATGGGCCTACGCACAACTATCAACTTGTTGTGCTATATAGTGACACGGGTAATTATTTTTGCACAACACTGAAATTTCTTTTGTCTCTCAAATGTTATTCTTTAAAAAAAATGTTTATGTTAAAACCATTTTTTAATCCACATATTATATGACATTTGGTACAAGTTCCACACTTCCTGTGACAATTCCTTTTACAAATTCAAACTCAGAGTAAACAGTTCATACAGTGTAAACATAAATCACAATTTAATAAATAACATCCTGATGAGCAAAATTAAAACCAGTAAAAAAATTCCTTTGTCGACGCGTTTCGGTGCTTTGTTTCTAAATCTTATAACACCTTCTTCAGGACAGAGCTTTACTTAAAAACAGTGTTTTTTCATTCTAAAAAAATTAGTATCATTTATCTAATTGAGAGAAAATTTCATTCTATCTTGTCATATACATGTTTTATAACGTGTCACTAGTAAATTCATTGATATTTATGTAAAACGGCATTCTTACTTCAGTTATCTTGCCATAGATCTTTCACTTGGGGTTCTGGACCTTTCAGATTTATGTATTCATGGTCCTCTTCGTGGACGCTACCAATTTGTATGCACCACGGCTTCTATAATGATGAGGGTAAACTTTTTAGTAAGATTCCCGCTTATCAATTATAGAAAGAAGAGTGATAATTCCATTTAGTAATAATTACTTGAACTGAGAGACTGATGTTCTCTATGTCTATTTTCTTTTCTGCGACTTTCAATCTGCAAAGGGTCTTGTATCAATACGGGTTCAGTTAATACCTGTAAAGTTTAAGGGGTCATATTGTTTGTTTTTGTCTGTGTCTTAGTACGCTTATTATGTCTGAACTAGACTTCATGCACATACATACCATTGGAGTTATTCGTTCGATCACTCCGATTTGGCATATTGGCTAAAATATTAGGCGAGCTATTCATTAACCCCACCCTTTGAAAAACTTCAGCTGTTCATAATCGGAGGCATTTCAACTCTAATTCATGCCTCCTCGCGCTGCCCCGCCTAAGTCCAGCGGTAAAATACTGCTTGTTGTTTAACGTCTTATAGTCACTGGGCCATTGTAGCTTTATTCATGTTTCTCTGAAATCTGTGACAATGCCCGACATTTTATAAACTTAGGACACTAGGCATCCTCACGAAGTGACTTAGCGCAATGTTTTACCTGTATCTGCTTCCGCTTTTAAAACTTATGAGACGCGGCAAACTCTTGATATGAGATCGCGTCTTTGGTAATCTCATTATTAAAGTGAATGAGCCCTCCTATGCCAGTTACTGTTTCTTAATACCTGAACCGTTTCCCAGCATTCTATAAACTACTGCGGGCAAAGCATCCTCCTAGGATAAGGACACACTGTGTTGAATTAATCTCTAAAGTTTAAGGATGGACTATGAAGGCGAAGCATGCCACTAGAGTTTAGGCGCATTGTTAATCATGCAGTCCACCCCTTCCCTCCCATGAGACAGTCTACCCGAGTACCCTGTCCCGTCCAAGTTTCCTTACCTAGTCGCCCGTATTGCGTTACATCCGACACGTCCTCTCTCCCATCAGCGGAATGAGGACGGACGGAGACTCGTGCTATTTATAGGGATATCTCATCTCACTAATTATTTAATGGGCATCTATTAACTAATTTACTTTTAACCTTTACCCAACCAATGTCAGATGCCATTTTAGTAGTTTTAACAATGAAACGCTTATGTTCCCCGCTTTCACGCTGCATCGCATCTTTACGCGCCATTTTTGTAGTTTTATGGGTTTTTGTATCTTATTCAGTTCTGCGCATATCGTCATTCGTTTCCACTCGGTGAGGATTTAAAATTTCCCTCACTTATCCCATAATATATATTGCATTTATTCCCTTTTTCTTTCGGCGGTGTTTACTTATAAAAAGGGGCAAACTGCCGTCTAATCGCGGAATGGCTATATCTCCGCGATCGCCATTTTGGTAGTTTTAAGTTATATTCCGGAACTCGCCGGGCCATAAATCTCCCTGCTCAATTTGTCTCTATTCGGGGCATTCCGCTATAAATCTCGCTACCATTAATTGTTATTTGTGGCAAATGTGTTGTATATATATTATGCAAACATATTACCTATATCGCTATTGCAGTAACTTTTTGGCCAAATTATATTTTGTACAGGCATAGGATTAACATAGGATTAACATTGGTAACATGTCTATTGTAACCAGAACACCAATTATTTCAAACCCTTCATACGTTATATGGGATTAAATCTGGGTATGAAACTACTGAAAGATTTCAAACAGGTCTCAACAATAATATTAGCTAATATTAAAGGTGAAGCAGCATCCGTGGTAATCCGCCAAAAGTTAAGAGAATTTGATGTAACTGAGCAACCATATGAGCTGGCCAGAATAATTGAAAAATCCTATGAAGAACTAGGTAGAGACAGCTTGGGTTGTTAACCAGTGAAACCCCAACTGACTGAAAGTCTTGAAAAGGTCTTTATTAAAAACACTCCTACTGCTCCCAAAAAAAAGTGGGAGAACACTAAACAAACTTCTAAAGAGAAGCGTTCTCAATCCTGAGGTAGGTCTCCTCAAAAGGAGCCCTCTGAAAGGAGGTATAACATCAGGTTTAGGGATAATTTGAGAAAACCTGATATCAAGATACTGATACACGTTCCTCTCATACCTTTCAGAATTCCCCACAAAAATCCAAAAGAAGAGAAAGATCAGAACAAAAGGAAGAACGCTTGAAGTCCAAAGACACCCAGCACGTTCCAAAAAATAAGAAAACTCAATTCACCAAAAAGACGGTAGCAGGTCTAAAAATCAGACATGCCGAGGATCTTGAGAACACAACTCAAGAACGGGGAATGGGCTCAGACGATCTTGGACAGCGCAGCAGAAGTCACCATAGCTCGCAAGAACCTGAAGGATCATCTGGAGACAGTGGACTTGAATGAGTACATCCAAGTTGAAACTGCAGATACCAGGGCTAGTGTCCCACATAAGTTATATGAAGTAACACTCCGGATGGAGGTGGACATAACTAGAAAAGTAAGAGCACTCTTTTGGGAGAAGCTCTCTCAGGGTTGTGAGATTCTTCTAGCAGAACAAGACTGGCCACCTGAATTTGTCAGGGAGTGTCCACATGGCGAAGACATCATTATGCCAGCTTTGTCAAATCATATTCCAATACATAAAAATATACCTATGCCAGGAAATGGGCAGTAGCCCAGGCTCCTGCGTTATTTAAAAATCATGTAGGATGGGATGAGGATTCTCCTCTCCATAAAATCCAGTTAAAAAACCAACCAACTGCACAAAGGCGGTACCCAGTTAAGCAAGAAGCTAAAAAACAGGTCAGGGAGATATTAGATCAACTTGAATACCAAAGGGGTGATTGAAACATGCACATCGTCAATGAACAATCCTTTGTTTCCTGTCTCCAGACCAGACAATACACATTGTCTAGTTTTGGATTACAGATATTTAAACTCTCATTGCAAAACGTTTGCAGTACAAAATGCACACAGTGCTGCACTAACAAATAACATTGTGCGTAAAAATATAAAACCGCATTAGATATTTCTAACGGTTTCTTCAGTCAAAACATTGCTCCAGAAAGTAGATATTTGACAGCTTTCTCAATCATGGGGATACAGCATCAATTCTGTTGTCTCCCACAAGGATTCAGAAATAGTCCAGGGTTATTTTCATCCAGAGTAACAGAATTACTACAAACCTATGAGGATGAGGCATTATCAAATGTCGATGACATCTATCTTACAGACTACGGCTTGGATAGGCACTTGAATAGTAATATTGGACTTCGCCTTTGAAGGGTACAAATTCAATTTTAAGAAATCACAAATTGCCCACCTCCATGTCCTTTTTCTAGGATACGAGTTATCAAGTGAAGGCAAAAGCCTGGAAGCAAACTTTCTAGAGAAATGTGTGCTGCTCCAACCCCCAAAAATGCTGAAAAACTTACTGTCAATTCTAGGTTTCCTAAATTTCTGAAGAAAATACATTTTAAACTACGCAGAGAGGGTTAAACCTCTCTATGAATTAATCAAACCTGATTTTAAATCAGCTAATTGGACTCAAAACACACAGAAATCTTGCGTTCTGTCCAAACAGACATTTTAGCAACAAAACATTTGCAAACATGCGTAAAAATACGCAACTTAGTGATCCAAATCATTCCCAGAAGATGCAGATTCACATAATTCACCTTTAATGAGGGAGAAAAGGTACCAATAGCTTACAAATCACACTTGTACACACAAGCAGAAATGAAATTTTCTTCAACAGAAAAAATTCTGACAGCGGTTCAAATTGCAGTAGCAAAACAGAGAGCCCTCGCACAGGGTAAGCGCATAATGGTCATTGCACCTGTACCTGCCTTAGAATCAGCGACAAAAGCAAGCATTCCGAATGCTAAAGCTTTACATCCAAGATGGATACAATGGGTTAATTCTCTTGCTGCAACAGACTTTGAATACGTTTTTAACCCTTATTTGAAAACACAAGAATTTCTACAGTATAAACATCAATGTCCTCTGCCTACTGAGATTCTGCTTCTAGAGCAGTATGAATGTATCATTAATACTGATGGAGCAGCACAGCCCACTATTGGGGGTAAACAAGCTCATAGTGCTGCGTGCACAATCGTTAACCCCTTTGATGCTGATGACGGAACCGCTCCGTCATCAGCCGTGGTAGTGCTGTGCTGATGACGGAGCGGTTCCGTCATGGCCCGCTCACTACGCCTGCGCGACGCGTATTCCGCGCCTGCGCTGGACGTTCGTTTGAGCGGGCGGGGTCATGACGGAACCGCTCCGTCATGAGCACAGCTCAACCGAGGCTGGTGACGGAGCAGTTCCGTCACCAGCATGGGCGCGCGGCGCAGCCACTCCGCCCCCTTAGAACTGCAGCAAAATAGCCGCCACAGCGAAGGTGTTAAAGGTCACCGGCACAATGGTAAATTCCGACCAATGGTCACTAAAACGCAATCTCTAGGAGATTGTACAGCTCAGCGAGCTGAATTACAAGCATTCAAGATGGCGCATGAAAATACTGATCGCGAATTCCCCAAAACTCATAGTGTGCGATTCATATTACAGCGTTTAATCTTGCAATGAATACTTGCAGAACTGGATTGAAAACGGTTTCAAAGATGCCAAAGGTGGCACAATCAAGTATAAGTTGCTTTGGGAACAAGTAGTTCAGTTGAAACAAGAACCACAAAACGCTCACGTGATACATACACTGAGTCATCAACGTGATGGCGTTCACGTTGCAGGGAATTCATTGGCTGATGAAGCCGCGAAGGCAGCTGTGGAAACAGCTTCTGTAGCTACATTCACTCGTTGAAAAATGAAAATAGATTGAGAAATATTGTTAGCTGTCAATGCTTCAAGCAAAGACAGTGGTAAACATTACCAAAAGGCTTTCCACTCAAATACTCAAACATAACTGATGCAAATAATGTTCCCTTTGCTCGAATCCCTGGAGTGGGAGATAGAGTAATTCCAAACATGGAACATAGATTAGGACTAATCCTAACAACACATGCAGGTCTTGCCTCTGCACACGCAGGTGTTTCTGCCGCAGTGTCATTATTAAAACAGAGATACTGGTGGCCGTGCATGAGGAAACAAACCAGAAATTATGTTTTGGAATGTGAAATCTGCCAAAAGATGATAGTCTCTACAGTGAAACAACCTGCGAAGACGCCCCTGTTAATTTCAGACAAACCATTAAATTGCCTTTACCTGGACCACTGTAGTCCCTTAAAGAGGGATGGTAACTATAAACATATCATGGTCGCAGTGGGTTTGTACTTCAGATTTATTTGGATGTGGCCTCAGGGCTCAGCTGAAGCTCCAACTGTTATAAAAGATTTGCGAGTCTTTAATGGCACATACGCAGTTGGCACGCTACATTCTGACCGAGGTCCTGCGTTTAGCTCTCCAGCTTACAAGGAGGCCATGGCCAATATGGGCATTGCATTGCGGTACTCTAGTCCATTCCATCTTGAGGGAAATTCGGTAGTGGAGAGAAAAAAACGGGACATAAAGCAATCTATAACAGCTAGGCTATTAGGCACAGTTGACGGGTGGCTCTAACATCTAATAAGTGTCGAACTTAGTCTTAACAATCTGCCAAGAAGTTCTCTAGGGTGTATCACTCCACATGAAATCCTGTTTGGTACTAGAATGATTGTGCCGGACCTCGATTGTCACACTTCAGCTGAAGAACAAAAACCCTTTGAGATCAAAGAACATTTCGCTGTTTTAAAGGACTTAAATGAAACAAGATCCAGACAAAGGAACTTACTCCTGAAGCAAACAACCACTGAAGAAAAACCATCCGTCCCAGCAAGACCTATCTGGATTCCAAAGATTGGGGATCTAGTCAGAGAAAATATTGCTGCCAAGAAGGAATTTGGGCCTTCTTACAGACAACCAGTACCTGTCCTAGCCATCCACAGATCAAGAACAGTATTACTGCCGCCCCTTGCTGGAAAAAAGGAGAACAGGTTTGTGTCTATCGACCTGGTCAAACCATATCATGTGGCCGATCATAAGTAGTAGGCCAAGTTGACTCCAAAGATATAGCAGATGCCCTAATCTGGCTACTATCTAAGAGGTTCAAACTGAGAGACTCATCACCTTTGAAGAATCTGCAGTGCGAAAAGAAGGACTATGCAATAAAGCCATGGAACTTGTACCTCTTAAGACCCAAATAACAGTTTGTCAAGAAACGCCTGTCTACAATGAAATAGCATCTGACTTTACAAATGTAACAAGTGATCAAGAGGTTCCAGCGATTTCAACGAATCCTGAAGCAATCCCGACAATTGACAGAACTGCCTCTGGCTACTTCATTAACTTTGATTCGTTTTCCGAGGATCCCAGTGAACCTGAAGCAACACCTGTAAAAAGAACTTTTAATATACAAGCAACAGAACTTTTTCATTAACTGGAAAAGACATATCTGGTTTCACCATGGATTGAACTTTGGATTGTGTTGGGTGTGCTTTTTCTTCTACTTTGGTTAACTCTTGTATTTTATTTGGGAATGCTGATAAATGGAAGATACGGTAAAAAGGACACAGCAAGTAAGAACATCAACTTACTACTCAAGCCACACAAATCATCTCATCGTGAACAAAGAGACTTGTCATCAGTGAACATCCCAGCCGTTCCTATACCTGGTGGTATAGCTTGGGACAAACTGAATATGACATTCTTGATCCGGTGGAGCTGTTGAAGATTCCACACCAATTCAAGATTTCCTTGAGTGACTTTGTTTCATCTAGTACCTTTTCTGATGATTGGGACTTCAAGATTGTTAATAATATGATGTCAGACTTAGAAATGTCTGCAAAGTTTACAAATCATGAATACTTAGAAGGCTCACCAGATTATGAACAAATAAATTGTTAAAATCACTATGGTCATCATTTCTTGCACAGATCTGCAAATCCTAGAAATGTACTTAGATATAACCAAAGGGGACATAGTCCAACGCCACCAAAGGGTAGCTCAAAAACATTTTTGGGCAAATTCCCATACTTTTCAGGGTATTATGTTTCAAATCCAGAATCATTTTACTTTAAAAATGTTAACAAGACAGGAATGAAAAGTATGTGACAAATACAAAGCAAATTTATTCTGCGGCCTTTTATGCTCAGCTGTCTGCATTAGGCTTTGACTTTTGGAAAGACACCATTGAGACAAAAACTGTCTGGGGCACAAAGGCCTGGCAGGTGCAGGGATTAGAAGCTTTATTTAGAGCCTGCATCATCCCAGAGCAAATAATGTTTTTGAATGGCACTGTTCAGCAGACATCTTGTCTTGGGTTAGCCAAGATAAAAGATTTAAACAACCCGTCCATACCTACAACTGATAACAGCAACACTTCAGAGGGGGAGGTCGACGTACATACTATTTTGCTTCATAACAGAACTGATCCAGATTGGAAAAAATTGTTAATCTGGCCCACAGACATAAACAACTGTCAAGATAGATTCCTGAATAAAACACAAGGGTTCACATTCACTAGGACAGATCCAAGATATGTTCAGAGACAGCATCCAGGGATAGTAACATCATACAGTGTAGGGAAACTGTGCCTTCAATGGCTACACAAGTCCACACTAAAGGAAGAAAAACAACACTTATCTTTACTTAAAGATGGCGCTGATCTGAGGGATTTCTTACAAGGACCTACTAAACCGCGTCATAAACGTTTTATATATGCCGGTATCTATGCCATGTATAATGAAGCATGGAAGATTACGCAAGCAGAGACTGCAGAAAGAATATGAGAAATTGATTGTATTCATTTAGAGACATCTCTCTCTGTAGTTGACAATGGGTTAACAACTCTGTCATCCAGGATATATTCTATGGACAGCATAGTATCCTCTGCCATAGACATAATGGAAGAAGTCTTGGTCATATTGCAACATGGTCAGTCGCAACTACGTTCTATAATGCTATTAGGCTGGGCATTACAAAACCCTTGTTAAGACTATGTGCCTTGGCGTTTAATCAACACCACGCCACTGTTTTCTGAATTTAATCTCACAGATAAACAGATCAAATTGGCACAGAGGGGAGCAGACTATACGGTGCTGAGAATTGAAAAACGGGAAAGATTGCCATGTACAGTCGCTGAAAAACCAGCAATTGAATGGATAATACACAGTACAATCAATCTGCCTGTTACAATTTTGTCATGTTTATGCGGTTGTCAGAAACTAATCCCTTCTTGTGAATTCGAGAAAGTTTCTAGTGACCTCTGAGTTAGCTGGCACACTCACTATTAAGTTTAGTATATTCGATAGAGACCTAGCCGACCTCAGTCCTACGTTTAAACTATAGGGTATATTATTCCAATGCGCAGAGCCTATTGGGAATATCAGAACTACACTACACTTCACACTTCAGTCTTCTCTGATCTGGCTTCTTCTTCCGTTTTCATGACCTCACATTGTGCGTCTAGGCTCATCCCTTCTGCCTGCCTTCCAGGGTGTGTAAGGGAAATCGAGTCAGCACCTACCTCAGGATCCCTGAAAATACCCAATAGGTGATAGCTGTTGACTCTAATTACAGTATTCTGGTTTTGCTTACCTTCGATGGAATGAAAGCTAGATAAAAATTGTCAAAAGGGTAAGCTCCACAATTCTGAAGGCACTCCAGCAGTCTTCAGCTAGCAATGGGGGCTGATTGCAATTACAAAGTTCATGATTTGCTTAGCTTTCAGGGAGAGTTTGCTATTTAAACAATTTCCAATGGTAAATCTCTTTGGAGCGGTAAGCTGATGTCATTATCTAACTGCACTGTCAAGCATTGATATAACCGAACTGAAGGGAAGAAAATCTGAATAATCCTTGGTCTCCAGCTGTATGAAAATCATACTTAAAAAATAAAATATCATACCCATTATTAGACCTGACAGCTTTAGGGTGGTCTTTCCCAAACTGTTTGCCTGCTTACCTCCACTCCTTGCTGCATTATTGTGTTGGCCTTTAGGACTCTGAGTGCTTCACCACTGCTAACTAAAGTTAAAGTGCATGTCCGTATCCCCTAAACATGGTTTCTTTGACTTATTCACAATTGGTATATTTTGTTTATTTTAGGTCCTTAATAGAGTGCACTACCCGTGGCCCAGTCCCTGTAAATTAACTTCTAATAGTGAGCCTACAGCACTGCCTCCCAAACAAGTAGCCATTTAAACATGTCTCAGGCCTGACACTGCAGAACTTGGGTGTGCGGTTTGCACTGCCATGCTGACTTGGCATTTATAATCCCTTGCTAAGCTTTAAACTCCCCTTTTATTACATATAAGTCATTCCTAGGATAGGTGCTCTGTAGCCCATAGAGGAAGTTGCTGTGTAAGAAATTGGTAGGGCATTTACTTTTAAATTGTACATGTTCTGGTGGCGAAAAACTCCTTAATGTGTGTTTTATTATTTTGAGGCCTACTCCTCTCATTGGTTAACATTGGGAATTTCTTAAAATAGTTTTAAGTTATAGTTACTGATTGAGAATGAGCAGCTCTGTCATGTTTAATATCATTTAAATGGTAATAATAAATCCTCTTTCCTGGCAACATTGGATTTAACATTTCTATTTTAGAAATTAAACTTTTATAAAGATGGCATTTATCTGCTCTCAAACCTCTGTGTGCCTGTAGCCTGTCTTCAAAACACATCTGGGGTGGGTGACTGACTTTGTGAATTCCTTATAGACTGCCACACGCAAAAGAAGGTTAGTTGTGACTGAGTGGCTATCTGCATCATGATGGGTCATCCTAGGCAGGATGGGTGGGAGGAACTGATACTTATACCTGAATTGGGATGTGTCCTATCCTCATAAAAAAGGGTTGCATATTCCCCGTAGTGAGTCTAGAGTAAGGGCTTGGAAGAGTAGACCTCTTTGCACTCGAAATCCTCTCTTTGAAGTCACCTCCATTTCAAAGGCATTACTGGTTATAAGTACGGAGTCTTTGAACCCACAAAATAGACACCATTGGACCTGTAAAGCACCTCTAACAGGAAGAAGGACTGCTGTGTAGCTACAAAGACTACTATTCTATAGGGACTGTTGCTCTGGAAGTACTGTCTTTCTGCTGTGCTGCCCTGCTGTCTGCTACCCTCTGTCACTGCTGAGAAATACATTAACTCTTGCTTAAACACAGAGTAAACTTCAGGGGCATGCTGGCCTACCTCCTGTTCTGAGAGTCAGGGATACTAAAGTCTCACCCCCTGCTCCTGTGCCTGGTCCATTGGAAGTGGATCCAAGTGCTTGCTCCAGTGATACCAATGCATCATGTGCTGAGTGAAGCAGAATCAATACATTGCTACTGTTGGGGAAACAGAACAGTTGCCCTCGCACTCTGAGCTAGTGAATTGCCCCCAGAACTGACGCATTGGAGCTGCTGCATCACTCCCAGCAAATGTGTAGAGAAACCTGGTGCATCAGTTCCAGAAACAGCACATCTCAGCCCTGGTCTCCATAACAGGCCTATCACCATTGTTCCATGAAGAAAATCCATGCATCACCCCGACTTAAACATCATGGAGGGCATGGATGGAATGGGATTGTGCTGATTTTGCAGTGTTTTTCGATTTTTGGGGGTGTTCATGGGGAGGGACAGGCCATGTGGCTGGTGGCCATTTTGAGTGCAGCTACAGGCACTGGCCATGTGCTGGCAGGCAAGTGGCCATTTTGAATGCAGGCTTTGTTGTTAGGCCTGCAACCATTTTGCCTACTTTTCAAACTTTATTTATGCCCAGGGGTAGTGAGTCTTGCATGGGCCTAGTCTTTCTGTGGGTTGTCTTGAATTTAAACATCATGGAGGGCATGGATGGATTGGGATTGTGCTGATTTTGCAGTGTTTTTCGATTTTTGGGGGTGTTCATGGGGAGGGACAGGCCATGTGGCTGGTGGCCATTTTGAGTGCAGCTATAGGCACTGGCCATGTGCTGGCAGGCAAGTGGCCTTTTTGAATGCAGGCTTTGTTGTTAGGCCTGCAACCATTTTGCCTACTTTTCAACCTTTATTTGTGCCCAGGGGTAGTGAGTCTTGCATGGGCCTAGTCTTTCTGTGGGTTGTCTTGAATTTAAACATCATGGGGGGCATGGATGGATTGGGATTGTGCTGATTTTTCAGTGATTTTCGTTTTTTGGGCCTGTACTTGTGGCCTTTTCACCAGGGGTATTTGAGTCTAGCATGGGCCTAGTCTTTCTGTAGGTTGTCTTGAATTTAAACATCATGGAGGGCATGGATGGATTGGGATTGTGCTGATTTTTCAGTGATTTTCGTTTTTTGGGGCTGTACTTGTGGCCTTTTCACCAGGGGTATTTGAGTCTAGCATGGGCCTAGTCTTTCTGTGGGCTGTCTTGAACTTAAACATCATGGAGGCCATGGATGGAATGGGATTGTGCTGATTTTGCAGTGTTTTTCGATTTTTGGGGGTGTTCATGGGGAGGGACAGGCCATGTGGCTGGTGGCCATTTTGAGTGCAGCTACAGGCACTGGCCATGTGCTGGCAGGCAAGTGGCCATTTTGAATGCAGGCTTTGTTGTTAGGCCTGCAACCATTTTGCCTACTTTTCAACCTTTATTTATGCCCAGGGGTAGTGAGTCTTGCATGGGCCTAGTCTTTCTGTGGGTTGTCTTGAATTTAAACATCATGGAGGGCATGGATGGATTGGGATTGTGCTGATTTTTCAGTGATTTTCGTTTTTTGGGCCTGTACTTGTGGCCTTTTCACCAGGGGTATTTGAGTCTTGCATGGGCCTAGTCTTTCTGTGGGCTGTCTTGAACTTAAACATCATGGAGGGCATGGATGGAATGGGATTGTGCTGATTTTGCTGTGTTTTTCGATTTTTTTGTGCTGTATAACTGAACTGATGTTCCTCTGTCTTCCATTGTTTTTAGGTGCACAAGACTCAAGAGAACCACCAGTGCCAGGAAGAAGTCCTGCAGCGGTGTGTGTGTGCAGCATAACGTCACGCGACGTCACGTCTGGCCTCAGACAGCTCTACAATTCGTGCAACTGCGGCCTGCTGTCTGACCTGCTCTGAAGAAGATGGCCCCAAAAAAAGGTCTCCGTAGCTCTTCTAGCAAGAAAGTTGCTAGTAAGGAGCAGAAGAAGCAAGTTACCAAGGAGGCTGGTGTGCCACCCGCCACGTTTTTTGGGAGCAAAAAAAAAGTACGCCTGCAGCAGCAGGATCTGCTGGGGACCAGGCTGGGAGCAGCACCCCTGCTCCATTGGGTTCAGTGCCTCCACCACCACGCCAAATAAGTCAAAGCCCTTGAGTGCTTCAGAGACAGTCAGTGTACTTCTCCAATCACCATCGACCAGTGATGTTGGCTCATCGCAAGAAAGTAGCAGCAATGTCCCTGAATCAACACAGGTTGTTGTAACTCATCTGACAAGTGTTGAACAACCACAGCCGCAACAACAACACCATGTGCAAGTACACGCCCAAGTACATGTGAAAGGAGAGGCAGCAAAAGGAGATGCGCAAGCAGAGGTGCGTGGAGGGTCACAAGTGCCCACAATAGTTGTTCCTCCCGAAGTAGGGGCACATCAGGAAATCGACAATGAAGCCGAGGTATCATTGGAAGCCACTCCTCCTGATGATCATTCATTGTCTTCCACATCCCTAGCAAGGAAAAGATCAAGGGGGGTGTCTACATCTTCTTCAAGCCCACCTCCTTCTGATGATACGGATCCAGCTTGGAAACCACCACTGCGGTCTGAGAGTGAGGCACACCATGATCTGACAAAGGTACTTAAGCGTAAAAGGAAGGTCGTCGAAAAACTCATACCTATGGAGTGTGATGAGGCTCAACAAGAAGTGACAGATACTGCTGGTGATGAAGCCTCTCACGATGACGACGAGCCAGTCATCACAAAGGTCACTGCAGCCCCACCGGGCATGCAGCAAAGAGACATTTTGACCCTATCCCGAGAAGCTGCTGAGCGTGATGATGATGTCGACGAGGAGGCAATGGAAATGGAAACACAACAATCATTAGATTTGGAGTTAAGTAGTACTCCAACACCTACCGCTTCCATATTTCTAACTCGCAAGAAGGGACCTACATCCACCTCGACCTCAATTCGTGGTGGTGAAAGTGCAAAACGTACTGAAGTTCGGTAATCCACATCCTCCACTTCATCTGGCATTAGCAGCAGGACCACCACCACCAGTATCGCCGCCTCCTCCGGCCCCCAAAGACATTTCAAGTCTGCAGTTTGGGACTTCTTTAGTGTTTGCCCAAAAAATGAAACCGTAGCCATTTGTAGCATGTGTAAGCTTCGAGTTAGTCGTGGTAAGTTGGGTTCCAACTATGGTACCGGAGGCCAGAGAGGTCATCTTGAAAGAAAGCACGCTGTCAAATGGTTTGCGCACCTACAGGCGATCAAGGAAGCCCGAATTGCACGTAATGCTGTTTCATCTGATGATGACGAGGAGGAAGAAGACGATTCAAACACTTCACTTACACCCAGTACCCCTGTCAGCATCACACCCCATGTGAGGCACACTAAGAGTGTGGGAGAGAGTGAGACATCAATGCGGAAAAGTTCATCAGCGAGCGTAACTGGGTCGAAGATATCATCATCATCCCGTAAATCCTTGGTCCAGGGCAACATTAAAAAGATGTTGTTTACAGAAGCGCAATATGAACGCAACCACCCAATGACGCGTCTGTATAACACTAAGCTGGCTAAAATGCTAGCTCTGGACCTTCTCCCTTTTTCTTTTGCAGAAGGGGTTGGTTTTCTAGAATTAGTGGCAGCGCTCTGCCCTAAATGGAAGGTTCCTAGCCGGTTCTATTTTGCCCGAGTTGCGGTTCCAGCACTACATGAAGATGTTCTGAAGGTGATTGGGGCAGCTTTGCAGAAGAGTGCTGTTCACACTATACATCTGACAACAGACATGTGGACCAGTGGCGCAGGCGCTGATTACATGTGCATCACTGCACACTGGGTCTCTTTTTCAGGGGCTAAAGCAAAGCTAAACGCAGGTGTTGACACGGACATTGTTTTTAAAGCTGCTCGGAAACATGCAACACTAGCCATGTTTGGTTTGGAGAAACGTCACACAGCAGAAAACATTTTGGATGTCTTTAACACAAAGGTCCTTAACTGGCTGTCCCCACTAAAACGCCGGGTTGGTTATGTTTCCACGGACAATGGCGCCAATATAATTAAGGCCATGAGGGACGGTTACTATTTCAGAGTGCCGTGTTTGGCGCACTGTATAAACCTGGTTGTCCAAAAATTCTTGGGTAATAAAGGCAGTGCAGCGTACAGTGTATTGGACACCTGCCGAAAAATGTGCAAGCATTTCAGCCATTCTTTTAAGGCCCGGAAGCAGCTGAGGAGCCTGCTATATCAACGTAAAATGCCAGTGAAAGCACTCATCCAGGAGGTGGTAACACGTTGGAACTCAACCTTCTACATGCTTGAGCGTCTGTATGAGCAGTATACGGAACTCGATCAATATTTCCTTACAGAGGGTACAGAGGAGCTGAGGATGGGTGGGCCGCAATGGAACATAGTTCAAAGCCTGACACGCATGCTTCGTCCTTTTGAGTTCTTCACGCGTGCAGTCAGCAAGGAGGACTCTAATTTGGGAAAAGCTATCCCATTGTTGTACATGCTGGAGGACCAACTGAAGGAGGTGTGTTCTGTGTTTGAAAAAGATGACAAAAACCAAGACTCTTTGCTTCTGGCTGAGAAATTATTAGAGCTCCTACAAGGTGATGAACGTCTTAAAAAGATCCACTCAGAAGAGCATTACATTTGTGCTACTATTCTGGATCCACGCTACAAAAAGGCGCTGGCAGGCCAAGCATTCTTTCCTTTTGATGATCAACATGTTCCAAAGTACAAACGTTGGCTAGCCTTGTCAGCCAAGAGGTTTGAAAGAGAACGGCTGGAAATTGAAGGAAATGGCAGTACATCAGCAGGCCATCCCCAGTCAAAACAATCCACTTCTGCACCTGTGGCACAAGTGACCTCTCAGCCGTTAAAGACACCGGCAACCGGATCATCTGCACGAGACACAACAGAAACATTGGAGGCTGAAGAGGATTGGCTAGCTCTGCGTGGGTTTGGTTCTCAAAAGGTCAGAGGCACAGCAAGAGCTAAGCAAAGTGGAGGAACCTTGGAAGAGGACCTTGAGTCGATGGTGAAGGACTATCTGAATGACTCAACAGAGGTCTATGTTAATTCTGACCCATTGGCATATTGGCATGGGAAAAAAGAATTGTGGCCACAGCTCACCAACCTGGCTTTAAACTACTTGTCTTGCCCACTCGCAAGCGTGTCTTCTGAACGGGTTTTCAGTGCTGCTGGTGGCATTGTAACTCCCAAACGGAGCCGCCTCTCGCCCAAAAATGTGGAGAGGTTAACAATGATCAAGATGAATCAGCACCTCATACCACCAGATTTCAGAGTACGAGAAAGCGTGCCGGATGAAGAGGAGGTGGCCAGCAACATAGATGAGGGAATTTCTACTCTGTCAGGTGACACTGAGCTCACCCTGCCTGAATTCGCAGAGTATGATGACGAAGCCTTATTCTTATTCCTGGACCGTGATACCGAGCCCTGAAAATGAGACAACGAATCAATAACTTTCTTTTTCGTCCCTATTCACTTTTATTCCTGTGTGTCTGTCTTTCTTTGTTGTGCACAGTTAATATATTTCAAACTTTAATCAGATAATCACAAAATCAAGCCCATCAGCAGAACTGTATTCACTGGTTTGCTAATTGATTTGAAGTTGCCGCAGTCTGCATTCCTCAGGTTCACAAGTTCAGAAGAACATGCTCCTCTATCCTCCTCCTCCAGACTCCTATTTCCATCAAACCAGAGGGTTGGTTTACGCCCAATGAAGAAAGACTCAGCACTTGTGGGGGTGTTGTTGTACCTCTTTGCAGGTGAGTTGACGGCTCTGGGACCATTGTTGGGAAGCTCTAATACCGGATAAAAGTGGTTTGGACCAAATCCCAGGAAGAATTTTTTTTGTGTTTTTGATGACTTGCTTGCCTTTTAGGTGCTCTTAGGGAAGGTTCCGTCTGTTTGTGGGTGAGTTTCGTGGTCTGGGAGCATTGCTGGGACACTCTAATCTTGATTTTGCTTTTCAGGAAATCCGTCGTGGCAACCCCGACTTATGGCCTAGCTACGCAGCGCGTTTGGACCGAAGGCCGAGAAATATTGCAAGTATGAGATTTTGCTTTTGGCCTGTTTGGGGGTGTTATGCTTCTTGGTGGGTGGGTTGGCGGGTCATGGGGCATTCCTGGGAAGGTCTAATACCGGGTAGAAGTGGTTGGGACAAAATCCAGGCCGATTTTTTTTTGGCTATTTCTGACATTTTGCTCAATGTAGCGTTTTCGGGGGCCTGTTTGGGGGGCTTCCTGGTGTTTGTGGGTGAGTTTCGTGGTCTGGGAGCATTGCTGGGACACTCTAATCTTGATTTTGCTTTTCAGGAAATCCGTCGTGGCAACCCCGACTTATGGCCTAGCTACGCAGCGCGTTTGGACCGAAGGCCGAGAAATATTGCAAGTATGAGATTTTGCTTTTGGCCTGTTTGGGGGTGTTATGCTTCTTGGCGGGTGGGTTGGCAGGTCTTGGGGCATTCCTGGGAAGGTCTCATACCGGGTAGAAGTGGTTGGGACAAAATCCAGGCCGATTTTTTTTTTGGCTATTTCTGACATTTTGCTCAATGTAGCGTTTTCGGGGGCCTGTTTGGGGGCTTCCTGGTGTTTGTGGGTGGGTTTCGGGGTCTGGGCGCACTGCTGGCTATATATACTTTACTTTGCAAGAGGTTTGAAGCAAATCCATGGTGGCAGAGGGGAGTTAGGGCCTAGCTGCAGAGCGCGCGCGGAGTGATTTGGGAAATTTGTGAAAAATTGACTAAGTCCCCATTTTTGTACTTTTGCTCTTTGGCTGTTTGGGGGTCTTCTACTCGTTTTCTCCTGGGTTGACGGCTCTGGGGCCATTGCTGGGAAGCTCTAATACCGGATAAAAGTGTTTTAAACCAAATCCCAGGCGGAAATTTTTTTTTATTTTTTTGATGACTTGCTTGCCTTTGAGGTGCTCTTAGGGGGGCTTCCTGGTGTTTGTGGGTGAGTTTCGTGGTCTGGGAGCACTCCTGGGACACTCTAATCTTGATTGCATTTGCTTTTCAGGAAATCCGTCGTGGCAACCCCGACTTAAGGCCTAGCTACGCAGCGCGTTTGGACCGAAGGCCGAGAAATATTGCAAGTATGAGATTTTGCTTTTGGCCTGTTTGGGAGTGTTATGCTTCTTGGCGGGTGGGTTGGCGGGTCTTGGGGCATTCCTGGGAAGGTCTAATACCAGGTAAAAGTGGTTGGGACAAAATCCTCGCGGAAAAGCCTTTTGGCACTTTTTGTAACTTAGGGTTCGTTAGGGTTAGCCCTAGCAGCAGGATTGCATGTGTTTTGGGGTGTTCTAGATTTTTGCAACTGAGTTCTGGGGTCTTAGAGCACTCGTGAGAATGTGTAATTTTGGTTGCAAGTCATTTGAAGAAAATCCATAGTGGGAAAGGGGGGATTTGGCATAGTTAAAGAAAGCCTTTTCCGCTATTCTTAACTTAGGGTTCGTTAGGGTTAGCAGTATTTCTATTGCATGTGTTTGAGTGGGGGGGATTTCGAGTCTTGGAGCGATGCTGGCTATGGCTACTTTTGCTTGGTTGCTTGCAAGTGGTTTGAATGCAATCCACGGTGGGTAAGGGGTAATTAGGAAGGGGGTACTTCGGCCTACTTTTACTTTCAAAGTAAGTTTTGTCACCAGTTTTCTGCTAGGCCTCGTTTTTTGAGATTTGATTGGGGGTCTTCTACATTTTTGCGACTGGCTTTAGTAAGGGTCTGGTTGGGAGCACTGCTAGGAAGATCTAATTTTGTTCTAAAACACAGTTTACAGTACACCTAGCTTGATGGGAAAGATCCGCTACATTAATTTGCCCATACTTATTTATCCTTCAAAAGGTGACTCAGAGTATGCACTTTTCAAAAATATTGTACTGTCTACTAGGAAAATCAAATTGTGACTTTTTTCACTCCACAGCCTACATACCTTATATTTATTTATCAGTGTTGTTGTAATATTATATCACTTCCTGTTTTTCGTTGAATAATTACAGGCCGGGTTTCAGTCTCTGCAATGGAGAAAAAAGGATGGAGTCAGGCTTCACAGTAGCGAGCCACAATTCAGCATCAGGCAGGCAGTGGACAGGGTGTCTTCTGGTGACCAACATCGATGGACGAAGCGTCGGCTGCAATGGAGGAGTGCCGCTAATAAGAGGATTTTTTTTCTGCAGGCAACTTACTTACCACTTCCAACAGGACAACTACAACCACATAGATACAGTATCCCTTGCCTTTTTCTCTGACTGTGACTGCATTTCTTGGATCTCTCTCTGCTTCTAAATTGATCCCTTAACACATCACTTAGTCCACTCCACTATCACATCTGCACCACACATAGTCATTTGTAAGTGCTCCTACGTAATTCGCAAGTCGCAGCACGCCCCAGGCCATAGAGGACTGGAATGGCCCCAATGATGAAGCATGTCACCAAGGGGCAACCCTGGTGAGTGAGGGGACACCTAGAAAAAAAGCAATTTCTCCTTTTCTATCTACTATACCTTCCAGACCAACCCCACTGAGTGTTGTTGTGAATGGATTTATAGTGACCAGCAAGGCTCTCTGGTATCTGGCTACAGAGACCTTATGTTGAATATCGTTATCAATAATTCCACACAGGCCCTGTACTGTCGCATTCTTTCTTCCACAGTTGTCGAAAGTACTACTTACTTTTCACTGACATGCATGCAGTAGTGCATGCACTTTCAAAGATTGATGGATAGGTTTGTACCCAAAGAATTGTTTATGTTCAATTGTTTGTCTATGCTGTGCTTTTTTTACAGGGTGTTCTTCTGGTGACCAACATCGATGGACGAAGCGTCGGCTGCAATGGAGGAGTGCCGCTAATAAGAGGATTTTTTTTCTGCAGGCAACTTACTTACCACTTCCAACAGGACCACTACAACCACATAGATACAGTATCCCTTGCCTTTTTCTCTGACTGTGACTGCATTTCTTGGATCTCTCTCTGCTTCTAAATTGATCCCTTAACACATCACTTAGTACACTCCACTATCACATCTGCACCACACATAGTCATTTGTAAGTGCTCCTATGTAATTCGCAAGTCGCAGCACGCCCCAGGCCGTAGAGGACTGGGATGGCCCCAATGATGAAGCATGTCACCAAGGAGCAACCCTGGTGAGTGAGGGGACACCTAGAAAAAAAGCAATTTCTCCTTTTCTATCTACTATACCTTCCAGACCAACCCCACTGAGTGTTGTTGTGAATGGATTTATAGTGACCAGCAAGGCTCTCGGGTATCTGGCTACAGAGACCTTATGTTGAATATCGTTATCAATAATTCCACACAGGCCCTGTACTGTCGCATTCTTTCTTCCACAGTTGTCGAAAGTACTACTTACTTTTCACTGACATGCATGCAGTAGTGCATGCACTTTCAAAGATTGATGGATAGGTTTGTACCCAAAGAATTGTTTATGTTCAATTGTTTGTCTATGCTGTGCTTTTTTTACAGGGTGTCTTCTGGTGACCAACATCGATGGACGAAGCGTCGGCTGCAATGGAGGAGTGCCGCTAATAAGAGGATTTTTTTTCTGCAGGCAACTTACTTACCACTTCCAACAGGACCACTACAACCACATAGATACAGTATCCCTTGCCTTTTTCTCTGACTGTGACTGCATTTCTTGGATCTCTCTCTGCTTCTAAATTGATCCCTTAACACATCACTTAGTCCACTCCACTGTCACATCTGCACCACACATAGTCATTTGTAAGTGCTCCTACGTAATTCGCAAGTCGCAGCACGCCCCAGGCCGTAGAGGACTGGGATGGCCCCAATGATGAAGCATGTCACCAAGGGGCAACCCTGGTGAGTGAGGGGACGCCTAGAAAAAAAGCAATTTCTCCTTTTCTATCTACTATACCTTCCAGACCAACCCCACTGAGTGTTGTTGTGAATGGATTTATAGTGACCAGCAAGGCTCTCGGGTATCTGGCTACAGAGACCTTATGTTGAATATCGTTATCAATAATTCCACACAGGCCCTGTACTGTCGCATTCTTTCTTCCACAGTTGTCGAAAGTACTACTTACTTTTCACTGACATGCATGCAGTAGTGCATGCATTTTCAAAGATTGATGGATAGGTTTGTACCCAAAGAATTGTTTATGTTCAATTGTTTGTCTATGCTGTGCTTTTTTTACAGGGTGTCTTCTGGTGACCAACATCGATGGACGAAGTGTCGGCTGCAATGGAGGAGTGCCGCTAATAAGAGGAATTTTTTTTCTGCAGGCAACTTACTTACCACTTCCAACAGGACCACTACAACCACATAGATACAGTATCCCTTGCCTTTTTCTCTGACTGTGACTGCATTTCTTGGATCTCTCTCTGCTTCTAAATTGATCCCTTAACACATCATTTAGTCCACTCCACTATCACATCCGCACCACACATAGTCATTTGTAAGTGCTCCTACGTAATTCGCAAGTCGCAGCACGCCCCAGGCCGTAGAGGACTGGGATGGCCCCAATGATGAAGCATGTCACCAAGGGGCAACCCTGGTGAGTGAGGGGACACCTAGAAAAAAAGCAATTTCTCCTTTTCTATCTACTATACCTTCCAGACCAACCCCACTGAGTGTTGTTGTGAATGGATTTATAGTGACCAGCAAGGCTCTCGGGTATCTGGCTACAGAGACCTTATGTTGAATATCGTTATCAATAATTCCACACAGGCCCTGTACTGTCGCATTCTTTCTTCCACAGTTGTCGAAAGTACTACTTACTTTTCACTGACATGCATGCAGTAGTGCATGCACTTTCAAAGATTGATGGATAGGTTTGTACCCAAAGAATTGTTTATGTTCAATTGTTTGTCTATGCTGTGCTATTTTTTCTTGTCTCCCAAAACCTTTCCCAAAAACCCCCATACCCATCCATTTTTCAAACCCTAACCCTCTTCCCCCGGGCTGTGTGGTTTTGATTGATGTGTGACTAAATTACAGCAATAAATCCACACACTTGCTGGGGAGGATAAGGTGATAGCAACAGGCTGGTGAAGAAATCCGAGGATATATTCTTGCTCTGCTTGACAAAGAACCATGGCTAATGTCAAAGAACTTCAACCGAATTAGTAGTTATACTTTACCATTTGTTAGGCTACAATGTGGCACTGTTCTAGTGTACTTCTGACACCTGCTATATTCTCAGTTGTACCGTTGAATTGCTCAGGAGGACAAACCAGATTTAATTTTCTTTTTTTTCATAGGCATGCAACTGCCACTGTGTCACACCACTAGTACCACCGCTATGAGGAAATTTTATCCGACCAAGATTGCCAACCTAATTCGCTGTTTCCCGTGGAGCCAGCCCTGGGTCTAGCCCTACTTTCAAACACAAATTACAGGTAAGATAAGCGTTTGGTGGTTTGGGGGTATAATGGAGTATTAGTAGGAGAGACGAGAGACTGACGGTAGTACTACTAAAGTCCTAGGACTCTTGGATTCACTTCACTTACTCTGTGAGAGGCACTTAGTGTTGAAAACATTTGGGCATTTACACTTAAAGGAAGAAAATGGAACTAAACTTTCAGGAAAACAAAGTCACTGTTAAACCCCCACCCACCAGGCAAGCAGTAAGAAACGGGTATGCTCAGATAAAGTTTGAAAAAGTATATTTATATCCCTAACAAAATAATCTCCCGCAAGACCCTCCCTAACCCCAACGATTGTCCTTCAAAAGTCCCCAAAAACCCAACTCCCAATTCCCACCCCCCAAAAGTCTCTAAAAAAGGGGCAAGGGACACTATGGGTGGATGCTGTCAACTTTTTGGGCCAGGGCATTATGCTCCTGGCGGAGCAAGGCGTGCTCTACGCGGAGCCCCTCCAACTCCTTTGAAAAGTGGTGGAGCTCCTGCTGGAGGCGGGACAACATCAGGGTACTGCGGCGCAGGCGTGCCTTCAATGCCTTGCAGGTGCAACGGCTGTGAGAGGAAGCTGTTGTCCTTGCTACTCGGCGGTGGAGTTTGGCTTTGGCAGCCCGGCTCAGTCTGGGTGGACCACTGTGCTGGGTGGCACTGGCAGCCCGTGGGGGCACGGAGGCCGATGCAGACGACGTAGTTGTTGTGGTCGACTGCACACTTTCTTCGTCCTCCAGGGCCACCAGCCGCCGATATTCGGCCACAGTGGCATCGATCCTCCGTTGCCGGGCCGCTCTAGCCAGCTCCTTCCTCCTTGTTCGTTTGGAAGGAGAACCTATATGAAGAAAGAAAGACATAGTCTGTAACCAATGCTCTTTAAGATTAACTCAATCATTCAGCAGAAATTTGTGTTGCACTACAACTAGCAACTTGCAAGCGCATTACATAACTATTGAGGCCAGTATCTATCTAACCTCACACTTCTTCATCCTTGCTCTAATATTAGTGGGAGTTTAAGGAACAAATTCTACGAGCACTATGGACTTCCATTGGAGTCGACTATGAAAGTACACCAGTCTTATTCTTCTTCTTGTCTCTTGTTTAGGAAAATTGGTACGTTATCTTCTGCAAGCCGGCATAATGCCAGCGCAGTAAACTTGCACCAGAAAAAAAGACGCACGCCATGAGGAGTGACCTAGACTTGCGTTGCGTTACTGTACCCGTCCAGTACATGCAGGTGGTGAAGCTCTTACTTTTCTATTACGGGTGGCACTGAGAATACTCTGTTACAACTCAAGGGCTACTGCTTAATTAATTTAACTTTCACCCTACAGTGGAAATGAGTACTAGAAATGGAAAATTGAAGAAGATAAATAATCTGATTATCTATCACTTCACATGGGATGTTTTTGCTTATATATGGGATGACTTTAGGTGCTTTGCTTTTTATTGAGTGACCAGTGATACATCCACACATGAATGACTGAGTACTACTAAACTTATTAATAGAGGTAGGGAGTGGCCACCGTAATAACCGGATCTATGCTGTGCTTGCAATGCAAACTACTGCTACTATTGATGGTAGTATTTGGACAAAATTAAAACTTCTTTTCCTTGCCTTTCCTACACTGGAACGGACGTGCGGGTGCAGTGTTACATGCTCTTCAAAGTTACACTTAGTTCATCCACTCACCGTCTACTCTCTCTAGATCATGGGTACTCACAAACTTTCTCTCAGGGGCTAAATTTACAGTGTAGTTTGTGGCCGAGGGCCGCACTGGTGGGGGCGGAGTCAGAGGGGGCGGGGCTAAAGCAAAACGAAAACTTGTGACCATGAGGTTGCACACAGGTCCCTGCAGCAGATGCCTTCATCCACTGAGCCACCAGACCCAGCATTTACATACATCTCTCTCCCTCCTGCTCTCCCTCCTGCCCTCCCTCTCCATCTCTCTCTCCCTCCTGCCCTCCCTCTCCCTCCCCCTCTGTCATCTCACTGTGTGTGTCTATCTTTGTCAGCCTTCAGCCCGGGTTGAGACCGCTTCCTCAACGCGCACACACAGACAACAACACCAAAGTACTTAACAGGTCTTTAAAAGACCATTAACATATTATTGAGGCTTTGTTTGTTGTAGCGCCCCTGCATCTCCACCCTGACAATCACTGCTTGCCCGGCCCCACAGAGCAGAGGCTTTGCTCTATTTCACCTCTTTGTGGCCTTGCATCTCCACTCTGCTCTGTGGGGGCCAGGGGAGCAGTGATTGTCAGAGTGGAGATGCAGGGGCGCTAACAGGTGAAATACAAAAAAGCCTCTGCTCTGTGGGGGCCGGGGGAGCAGCGATTGTCTGCAAGGTCTGCGCACCGCCAAGGAAGGCTTGCCGGGCCACCACCGGCCTGCGGGCCTTACTATGAGTACCCCTGCTCTAGATACGCATATGCTATCTAAGAGTCAGATAGTAGCATGATCCAGGTATATGGACACATACAGTTTCTGTGTCACCCACCCAGGCTGTTGTCCTTCCACCCATCATTGCTTCATCATTCACCCAGCCATGCATCTCATATTCTTGCCTTCCCAGCTAGTCTTCAATCTCAATAAGTAAGGAATATATAAGAGCTTACCTCTGGCCGCCACCACCACCGTCTCAACTCTCACAGCCGCCGCCTCCTCCCCTGAAGAATTGCCCTCCGCCTCCGTGTCGAGCATAAAGCACTCACTAGTCTTTGGTCTAGGAATGAAGACATGTGAAAACAATGTAATTTGTGACTGTCTACTTTAAAGTTAATAAAAATTTCCCTTTTTCCAGGGAAGGTTGTCTTGCTGCCCTTTTTGGCACAACTGATGAAGGCTGGTTTTTTAACACGCACCATTTTTCTCCACACAGACAGAAGATGGACTTCTAACAACAAGATCAAGTTGAAACCAGGTGAGAGCTCGGCTCGACCACAAGAAATGTCTTCAATTAATCGTCAGCACTAACCACTTTTCCATTATCAGTTAAACGTTTAGTTTTATTATGACTTCATTTTAATAAATGTGTTTACTTTTAATAAAGCTTTTAAACTTAAATACAATCTGTGTTTTTTGGTCCAGACTAGAGTGACTGAGCGAAAGGTTTTGCAATTTTTGCAAGCATGAGTCCAGATAGACCACTTCAAAAGACATTATGGACAATCCCAGAGGACTGCACTAAGTTGATAGAGCTATTGCTGACTAGAATCATGGGAGTTTCGCCAACAGTGCAATCTTAGTTAGCTACACAGACAGACTAATAAGAATAATCTAGTAATACCACAGGGAGTCATAGTAGAGGCAGGATAAGAATTTAGATACAGTCTACAAGAAGATCAAAGACAATTTTGAAAAAAGTCAAATGAGGAATGCTAGGAAAAATAGGTTCTAGTCTAAAATGAAAACTTACTGGGGCCAGCAAAGGAGCCCTCGCCTCCCCGATCCTGGCCCTGTTGAACAGTATCCGCCGCCTGCTGCTCCTGTGTCCTCCTCTCGCCCCTGGGGGAGCTGACGTACAACATGAAAGAAAGAACAGAAAACATGGATGATTGTTGCTTGTCAATGTCAACCAAATCAAACATTTCAAAAGAACAATAACAAAATATTTCCGCGAAATTATATTGATTAGGGTTAGTTTTCATTTATTTGCGGACCTGTGACTTCGAAAGTCACGTAACTCACTAAACAAAGTACTGAAAGGTTCTCCTAGGACTGGCAGGCAGCAGTCCGCAGGCAAGACGCAAAGTGACAGACAAACTCCATTGTGATTTCAGTCAGATCAGTGACAACACTAACAGTTGCCTGCTACATTACCAGTCATTTAAATAGTCAAACTATCAATCCACCGCCACTATTTTTCTTATTGTCAGGGGTACAAAGGAAGGGGCAGATTTAAGCCCCTTGCGGCTCTTTTGCTCCGTTCTTGCGTGACTTTTGTGACGCAGCAGCTAAACAAAAAAGGGCGCCATGGTGCGGCGTATAATATTATAACAACGTGACGCATTTGGGAGATGCATTCCGTTATAAAGCCCTGCGCCATCAGGGGGCGTTCCGGCGCAAGGGAGGGCATTCCTGCGCTGGAACACATCCTAAAAGTGGCTGAGGGAAATCTACAAAATTTCAATCAGTCACCTTTAGGACAATGATGCGTCACACAAACCCTGCACCTGCTTGAAGCAGACGTACGGCTTGACCCAGCATTGGGGAGATAGGGTACCCCAGAGCATTGCTGGAGCTGCGCCATCGTTGCGACGCAACTCCAGCAGTAAAGCTTCGGTGACGTTTTGGGCCCATGGTGCGCCGCATTGCAAATACGGCGCATCATGTTTGGTGGTAGTAGCGGGCCGCACAATTAATGGTGCATCCCTGCTACTTTGCAGGGATGCGACGGTAATTGCAATTCTGCCCCTTAGGGGCATACTTACTTACGCGTTCTGGCACATCTCCAGAGATGCGCCAGATCAAATGCGCAAAACTACCCTTGCGACACGGCAGATGCGCCTCATTTACAATGCGGCGCGCCCTGGCGCAAGGGTAGGCACTTGCGTGACGCATCTCGTCACGTAAGAGCGGCGCATCGCTGGAGTCACGTCGCCAACGCAATGCAACTCCAGTAATGCTCAGGGCCACCCAATACTTAACATGCTGTGTCAGTCCTTTCGCCTGCTTCAAGCAGGCATAAGGAATTGAATTGACGTAGCAGCGTCGCAGAAGTGCCTGCGTTAAATCTTGTAGATTTCACGCAGGCAATTTTGCGAGGCGCACAGCCGCCGGACCGCCCACCCTGCGTACTAGGAACGCACCCATTGTGGTGCAGGCCCATGGCTTTATAACGTGACGCATCTCCCTAGATGCGTCATGCTGTAAATGACTCGCAGGGATGCGGCACGTTTACGCCGCTGTTGCGTCACGCAAGGCAACGTAAACGTGGCGCAAGGGGCTTGTAAATGTAATCTGCCCCCTAGTGTCTAGCATTACGCAGTTCTGTAAAGTACACTCATACATAATAGTTACTCAGGCCAATGAGACCACGAAATAGAAAACAAATAAGCATAGTAGCAACGCCACTGAGAAGGAGAGCAGTGCACCTGAAATGCACAGAAGATTTTGAAATATAATTTAACTACAATGTAATCGTCATCAGCGGCATTATTGGCTTGCTCCATGTAAAAAACAAATATTTGCAATACAACAACACAGAGCAGGAGAAAACATCATAGTAGTGAGTGATTAAATGGCTACTACTACTCACCAAGCCCGGGGATCTCCAAGCCGAGCTGGTCCAGCAGGTCGCGCTCGCGGTCCAGGAGGTCCGTCCAGCGATGGGTGACCTGGCTGTAGGTGCGCTGGACCCCGTAGAGGTGGGATATGGCCCAGCACACCTTCTCCCACCGCTTCCGGCGCTCCCGCATGTTGTAACCGCCGGCCGCGATCCTGCCGCCTCCCGCGATGGTCCTGGGCAGGCGGCGCTGGACGGAGTAGACCAGCGCGCCCACTTCCTTCGGGCTGAATATCTCCCGTCGCGTCACCTGCTCCCCCCTCAATCTCCCACATGCTGTCCTGGCACTGGGTCCAGCACTACTCCCCACCGCCGCTGCGGCCCTCAAGTGCCTGGGCAGCTTCACGGCGCCTGGCTTGACCATGGTCCGGGCAGGTAAGGTAGGAAGAAGTAGAAAATTAAGAAAGAATAGGATAGGGAAGAAGAAAAGAAAAGAGTTTAAAAAAGTAGTTTAAAAGTAAAGAAAAATAGCAGAAAAGACAAAAATATACAGCTAGGAAAAGAGAGGGATAGATAAGAAGCAAAATCGTAAAAAAAAACTGAAAACAAGCAAAGGATGGCAAAGATACCAAGAGGATTAAACACCATGCCCAGACACAGGAAATGAATGAAAAACAAGATGGCCGGCGCCCGTTCACGAGCGCGAAAGTAAGTTCGCGCGAGATTTCCATCGCGATCTTGTGCGAACCTCTACTCGCAATGCGCTTACTGCGCGAGATTATACATAGCGGGCGGAAACGGAAATACGTCACGCAAACAAAATGGCCCGTACTCGACCTTGGGGTAAATTCGCGTGTTGCGCTGCAAGCGGCTCGCGAATGCTGCACAAAAACTCACGAAACAACAAGCCGCAAAAAAATAAAAAGCTCATTCGCACGAATTGGCGGCTTCCGCGGTCGGTTTCGCACGACGCCGCACCCCGCGAATAGCGCGAAAAAAACGAAAAACGATTTTTGCAAAAGCAAAAGCAATGAGCAGGTGCAAAAGGTCAACCTCATGATTTGTAACGATTCCCGGTAGTGCTTCCTGAGGGGGCCCTCCAGAATTCGGTTGCCTGCTTGCAACTATTGTGTGACCCTGCTCTGACCTTAACTGTATGCCACAAAGGTCCTGATTTACAGCTAAAGGAGCAGACAAGCAGGTGCCAGGCTGGAACTTCAAATTCTTTCAGTGACACATTAATTAGCCCCTAATTCATTATTGTCAGTTGGGGCAGGGCAGGTGTTGTTAATAAACTAACCCCAAATTAATTCATGTCAGTTCAAGCAGGGCAGGTGGGCTTGCTTTTCCCCCCATCTTCTACAGTGATGATGAGCCAGAGGGTGGCATTGATGTAACAGAGGGTGGCATGGGTCAAAGAGAGGGTGCCAGTGGTGAAACAGAGGGTGCTGGGAGGCTGTGATGATGAACCAGACGTAGAAACAACATAGTCGCGACCGTTGCGAGCCGACAAGTAAGTTCGCAATTGCGAGCTAGTACCAAATCCTCGCAAACTGGCAGAAACACTTTGCGGATTGCGAATTCGCAAATCCGCAAAATTTGCAAACGCGAGATTCGCGAAATTCGCCCATGCTTAAACAATAGGCATACTGCCACAAGTAGGTGTGACCACCTCCCAGACAGGGTATAGTGTATTGGGGCAGGGTGGGAGCACTTGCCAGCGTCATATATCCTGCCGGCTGGGCACATTTGGTGCCCTCCGTGCATAGTCCAGCTCAAACCAGTTCAGGGAGCCGTTGGCTCCTGCTCTGGTGCGAAACTGGACAAAGGACAGGGGAGTATCCTCCCTCTTGCCCAGGCCCTCTTTATAGAGGAATCCCTGTATCTTCCCAATCTTTTCCTTATGGTACTTAAGGGCTTACCTGTGGGTGGGTCCCTAGATTAATCGTAGGACATGATACAATTCAGACACCACTTCAACTTCGACCGTCTGGGAACTCTAGACTTCACTGGACTTAGATCTGGGCATCAAGGCTGCAACCAGGAAGACTCCTGCTACTCCTGATTTCTTCAACCTGCTCGTCTGCTGCAATGTCCATGCCTGTGCTCTATACAGGAACCCGTCTATGTCCTGTGGGCATCCAAGGCACTTGAAGGAATCTCCTTCAAAGTGAAGTAGTCTCTTTCCTGCATTCATAGGCACCACAACTAAGATAACCAGTCTTGACCCTGTGCCTCATGGGAACAATCCAGCCCGAACTGCCAAGCCATGTCTTCCCTGGACCGGTAACAAGCATCCTGTCAATTTCCTATATTATCATATACAAAGTGTTTATCCTATACAAAGTGTATAACATATACCATATAACACACATATATCACACATGTAACATATACAAAGTGTTTGCCATTTTAGTTGTGGTAACTTCTCTCAAGCAAATAATTTATTCTAGTGTGTGCAATATGCTTTTTGCTCTCTTTAATGGTAGCCCAAGGCTAAGCAGCCTTGACTTGGATGAAGTTAGATGTATATCATGTTTTAAACGAAATACTACTGTGAAATGATCAAGAAAAAGAAAATAATGGCAGCAGTACAGGTATGCTTCCACCCAGCAAAAACTAGTAGGTATTTTCCCTGCCAATGTGATTCATTAATGATACATTTCAAAGGAGAAAAGACTATGCATTTTTCCTTTTTTTTAATAACTTTTTTATTAGTGACACAGGAAACAAAAATAAACAAACAAAACAAAGCAAGCAGCATGCGGAAAGAGACAATGAAAAGAAAAAGGAATAGTCTAAGCATATACAGAATTGACATTAAATCATTTGACAAGTTCTGATTATATCCAAGTAAATTAAATGCATATGTTGTTGCTGGTAGACAACATAAAAAAGACAGTTAACTAAATGAAAAATAATTTTCACCTAAAATAGGAAAGACCCCTAAATCTTATCAAATTTACCTGGTGATTTAGTACCCCTGAGCCTACCCAACGCTAGTTCCATACTATGAATTTCATTAAATAGTGACCACCATTCCATAATATGTGGGGAGTTAGGGGAGATCCAGGCACGTGCAATTATAAGTGCACCAAGATGGTGACTAGGGATCTTTGTGGAGTGCTCCTACCATTAATATCTAATAAAACTAGAGCAGAATCTAAAGAAAATAAGACCCCTAGCTTCAATGACATTATGTTCTCAAAAGATGCTCAAAAGTCTGATATCTTGGGACAAGTGTATAACATGTGCACCAGATCTGCTGCAGCTAACGCACATTTAGGGCATTTAGTTTGTTCACTGTTAATACTGTTAGAGGCCCATTTAGAAATTCTTTCTGGGGTGTGATAGAGCATACACGTTGTTTTAAATTGCAGCAATCTTAAACTTGACGAAGAGACCACATTGTTAATATTGCGTAAAGATGAATTATTCAGAGCCGGAGTAATATTACTCCCTAGCATCCTACTCCACTTCTCTGCTAGAGTACTGCAGTCTGTGTTCTTGTGGGTATTGAAACACTTATAGCAACCACTGATTAATGACTTGCGTTTCTGCAGTTTCAATAGTTTCATCTTACGAATAAAGAAATCATATATCTGCAAATACTTGAACCTCGTAGAGTCAGGGATATTATAGTGTCCTGAGTGTTTCAAAGCTCTTGAACCCTTGTGCGCCATACAGATCCCCAAGGCTTTTAATTCCGTGCATCAACCATATATTAGTTAATCCATCACTAAATATACCCGGTAAACCAGGATTTCCCGATAAAGTCAATTTGGGATGGAAAAAGGTAATCTTACAGAAAGCCTGAATATTACGGCAGATTTTAACTAAGTCTCTAGCTGTCTTAAAACGCACCCTTTTGTAGTATTTGGGATCATTAATCCTCCCCAAAAACATCTTCACATCAGAATTAAACATAAATGTAAGATAATAAGGTCGGTTATCTACATCCTCAGAATGAATTAAGTGTCGTAAGCGTCCCACATATGTTGCCCAAAAATATAACTTAAAATCCGGGAAGATCAGCCCTCCTGCTTCAGCGGCCCCTTTTAAAAGAGTAATAGATCTGCGAACTTTGCGATACCCCCAAATAAAACTACTTGAGTTCCCATCCAATTTTTTTTATAAAGAGTTGCATAATACCAAGGGGATAGAGCGGAAAAGTTAAAGAAATTTAGGTAAGATTATCATACGGTTCAGATTAATTCTACCAATTATATCTAAAGGGAGTTTGTGGCACTTTTTTAACAGGGTTATAGTGTTTTTGAGTAACTCATCATCATTTATTTTAATTACGTTCTTAATATTTGCAGATAGCTTAACCCCTAAATATGTTGCTGACTGACAGAATCCAACAAGGCCCCCAGGTTTATAATTCGCAATTGTTTGTGTTTTGTTTAAATTTAATTTGTAGCCAGAGACGTCCCCAAATCTACTGGCTTCTACTGTATGCCCTGCATCGCCTTAACAATATCGGTTAAGAAGATGCCAATATCATCAGCATATGCTGTGAACTTCAGTAAGTGAGGGCCAAACTTAAAAGGAGCAATGGCAGATTGTAATTGTAATGCATGCAGAAATGGTTCTATTGATAATGTACATAAAAGAGGTAACAGAGGGCACCCCTGACGAGTTCCTCGGGCTATGATGAAAGAGGCAGATAGTAAACCAGAATAACTGATTTTGGCCACGGGATTGTCGTATAATGACTGTATCCAATTCAAAAAGTGTTCCTTAAAACCCAGGCCAATCATAACTCACCACTAGTAATCCCACCCCACTCAGTCAAAAGCCTTTTCTGCATTAAGCATGATCATACCGAGGATGGTGGATTCCTTTTCTGCTATGTCAAAGGCTGTCACAGCCATATTAATATGTGCTGTGGTGTCCCTACCTATTACAAACCCATGTTCATTTGGGCTAACTATTTTCGGTATATTAGGTGCTAAGCGGTTAGCTAACGCTTTTGCAAATATTTTAGCATCCGCATTAATTAGAGAAATGGGGCAGTAAGCACCGCACTCATCTGGTGGTTTCCCCTTCTTTAAAAAGAAAACCAATTTAACCTTATTCCAAGACGACGAATGTAATGGCCTGATAAAGGAGAGGTGTAAGCTCATCAACACATAACTTGTATATTTCTAGTGGAATCGCATCTTCTCCTGATGCTTTCCCAGATGGCAAGAGGGAGATTGCCTCTCTAATTTCAGGTGCACTAATAGAATCGGATAGTTGTTCCATCTCAAGAAGGTCAGACTTTTCTAGAAAATTATCCAGATAACTCTGGATAGCCGCTACTGTAGGATCATTTTCTGGAGTATATAGTTTTTAAGCATGGGCGAATTTTGAGAATGTGCGATTCGCAAATTTGCGTATTCACTAATTCGCAATCCGCAAAATCCGCGAACTTTCGCGAATTTGCGGATTTTTTCTTTTTTTTGTGTTCGCAAGGGTTTCTGCCAGTTCGCGAGGGTTTTTTACCAGTTCGCAAACGCAAACTTACTTTCAGGGTCTCAACGGTCATGACCATGTTGTTTCTACGTCTGGTTCATCACACAGCACCCTCTGTTTCACCACTGCCACACTCTGGTACATCACTCGCACACTCTGGTTCATCACTGTAGATTATGGGGGGAGAAGCACACCTGCCCTGCCTCAACTGACATGAATTAATTTGGGGCTGATTAATGTGTCACTGAATTTGAGCTGGCACCTGCTTCCTTAGCTGTAAGTGCTTCCTGATTAATGATGAGCTTGAACTTTTGCACCTGCTAAGTGCTTTCAGTTTTGCAAAATTCGTTAGCACACATGTCCTGCCTCAACTGACATGAATAAATTAGGGGTTGATTAATGTGTCACTGAATTTGTACTTCCAGTCTGGCACCTGCTTCCTTATCTGTAATTGCTTTCTGTTGCAGTGTAATTTTTTTTAACAGGACCTTTGTGTCATACTTGTAGCTATTCTCTGAGCCTGCTGTGAGGGTCAGAGCTGGGTCATAGAATAGTTGCAAGTAGGCTACTGAACTCTGGAGGGGCCCCTCAGGATGCACTACAGGGAATGGTTACTAATGATGAGCTTGAACTTTTGCACCTGCTGAGTGCTTTCAGTTTTGCAAAAAAAAAATTCTGCAATTTCGCAGGATTCGCAGGGCGCGAATTTGCACCAGATCGAATTCGGAAGCCGCGAATTCGTGCGAATATGCAATTAGTTTTTTTGCAGCGTGTTAGTTCGCATGGGTTTTTGCGTTTTCGCAAGCCGCTGGTAGCGCAACGACGCGAAGTTACCCTAGCGGTCGTACATAAGCGCGGCCATCTTGTTTGCGTGACGTATTTCCATTTCCAGGCGCTATGTGTAATCTCGCAAAGTGTGCTGCTCGCTAGTACAAGTTCGCGTGTGATCGCGGGGGAAATCTCGTGCGAACTTACCCACGCGGTCGTGAACGGGCGCGACCATCTTGTTTTTCATTCATTGCTATGGTTCTGGGCATGCTTTCTGTATCCTCTCTCATTCTCTGCCATCCTTTCCTTGTTTGAAATTTTTTTTGTTCTATTTTACTTATTATCTATTCCTTTATTATTCTAGCTCTATATTTTTGTGTTTTCTGCTACTTTTGGTTAATTTTGGAAGTGTCCCGCACCCCGTGCCCGGCTCCCGTGCGGGCGTTTGAGGGGGAGCTAGTTATTCCACGGGAGATCTTTAGCGTGGAGGAGGTGGCCGCACTAGTGTTCTATGTACAGCGCCGCCTCCCCAGGACCATCATGGCAGGCGGCAAGATCACATGCGGCTACGGGCTCCGGGAGCGCCGGAAGCGGTGGGAGATGGTGTGCCAGGCCATGTATTCTCACTCTCGGGTCTGGCGCACCTACAACCAGGCCACCCACCATTGGACCGGGAATGCGACCTGCTCGACCTGCTCGGCATCGAGATCCTCCGGCTTGGTGAGTAGTAGTAGGTATTTCATCACTACTCTGTTTTCTCCTGCTCTGTGTGTTATTATATTGCTAATTTTTGTTTTTTACCAAGAGCAATAATGCTGCCAATTACATTGTAGGTAAATTATATTTCAAAATCTTCTGTGCATTTCAGGTGCACTGCTCTCCTTCTCAGTAGCGTTGCTACTATGCTTATTTGTTTGCGATTTTGTGTTCATTTCATTGGCCTAAGAAATTATGTATTAGTGTAGTTTACAGAACTGAGTAATGCTAGACACTAAAGGGCAGATTTGCAATTACCGGCGCATCCCTGCAAAGTAGCAGGGATGCGCTAGTAATTGAGCGCCACGCCACCACCACCCATGGTGCACCGTATACACAATGCGGCGCACCATGGGCCCAAAACATCACCGAAGCGTTACGCATCTGTGCCGTAAAGGCGGCGCATTGCTGGAGTTGCGTCGCAAAGATGGCGCAGCTCCAGCAATGCTCTGGGGTGCCCTATCGCCCCAATGCTGCGTCAAGCCGTACGTCTGCTTCAAGCAGGCACAGGGTTTGAGTGACGCATCATTGCCTAAAAGTGACTGATTGAAATCTTGTAGATTTCCCTCAGCCACTTTTAGGATGTGTTCCTGCGCAGGAACGCCCTCCCTAGCGCCAGAAAGCCCCCTGATGGCGCAGAGCTTTACAAGGTGATGCATCTCCCATATGCGTCACGTTGTTAATATACGCCACACCATGGCGCCTCTTTTGTTCTGCTGCTGCGTCACAAAAGTCACGCAACAACAGAGCAAAAGAGCCGCAAGGGGCTTGTAAATCTGCCCTACAGACTCAAGTCCAGTCCTTTCTTTGAACACCTGGCAATAAGAAGAAATAGTGGTGGTGGATTGATAGTTTGAGTATTTTAATGACTGGTTAATGTAGTAGGAAACTTTTTAGTGTTGTCACTGATCTGAAATCACGATGGAGTTTGTCTGCCACTTCGCGTGCTGCGGACTGCTGCCTGCCAGTCCTAGGCTAACCTTTTAGTAGTTTTTTTAGTGAGTTACATAACTTTCCAAGTCGACGGTCCGCAAATCAAGGAATACTAATATCGTAGTAGACCACATGAGATAGGTCAATATATCCCGTGGAATAGTTGTCTATTTGCTATTTCGCCAAAATATTTTGTTATTGTTCTTTTGAAATGTTTCATTTGGTTGGAAACAATCATCCATGTTTTCAGGTCTTTCTTTCTTTCATGTTGTACATCAGCTCCCCCCAGGGGCACGAGGACAGAGGAGGAGGGGGTATCAGCTACTGCTGCTGTGCAAGGCCAGGATCGGTCAGCCGAGGGCGCCTTTGCTGGCCCCGGTAAGCTTTCATTTTATTATAGAGTACCTATTTTTTCCTAGCGTTCCTCATTCAATTTTTTCTAAATCGTCTTTGATATTCTTGTAGACTGTATATAAATTCTTATCCTGCCTCTACTATGACTGCCTGTGGTATTACTAGATTATTCTTATTAGTCTGTCTGTGTAGCTAACTAAGATTGCACATTTGGCAAAAGGTGTTAAACGAAACTCCCATTCTAGTCAGCAATAGCTCTATGCACTGAGTGCAGTCCTCTGGGATTGTCCATAATGTCTTTTCAAGTCCCCTAAATGTTTATGCTTTGACAATTACCTACAATAAAATGTGAATGACCACCAAGAAAGAATAAGATACTACTTTACTTTTGGTTTGCATAGGAGGACAATCCATACTACTACTGTTGCAGGGACAAATCTGCACAAACATAACTATGGACACTAAATAGTGCATTGTTTATCAATTATAATAGGCTCAGGTAGACTTTCCACATACCTCAGTGATATCAGACTTTGAAGAACCCCCAATCTCCTTACTGACTAGATAGTGTGGCAGAGTCATTTAGCTCCCAAATTCATCGGTGATTGATCCCCAATAATGATTATCCAACGCAGGACAAGAGCACGGAGTCAGAGTCCAGAAGTGACAGAGGCACGGACTCATGCCTGCAAATTGCAAAACCTTTTGCTCAGTCACTCTTGACCAAAAACCACAGAGTCTATTTAAGTTTTAAAGCTTTATTAAAAGTAAAAACATTTATTAAAATCAAGCTTGTCATAAAACATAAACGGTTGATAAAAAATGGAAAAGTGCTTAGTGATTTATTTCACACATTTATTGTAGGCGAGCCGAGCCCTCACCTGGTTTGAACTTTAATTTTTCTTTTTGGTGCTGAATCGTTGGTCACTACGTCCTAGTGATGATGATCTGATCTTGCTCTTGTTCTTAGAAGTGAAGCTTCTGTCTGTTATGAGAAAAATGGTGCGTGTTAAAAAGCAAGCATTCATCAGTTGTGCCAAAAAGTGCAGCAAGACAACACTCTTCCCTGGAAAAAGGGAGATTTTTACTTTAGAGTAGACAGTCACAAATTATTAGATTGGTTTCTGTATTCACATTTCTTCATTCCTAGACAAAATACTAGTGAGTGGTGTATGTCTATGACATCTAACATTCTTAAATGTACTTTGTAGGTGGAACATCTGGTGCCAGGGCCAGCACGGAGGTGGAGGAGGACACTTCTGGGGAGAAGGCGGTGCAAGTGCCGGAGGAAACTGCTGTGTGGGTTGCCACGGTATTGGCAGGCAGTGGTAAGCTCTTATATTCCTTACTTATTGAGATTGCAGACTGCAGAGGGTGCTCTCTGCACGGGTGTATTATATATGTTGTACAGTTAAGTTACTATACTGTTAAGCAGACTTTCAAATTTAGAACAAAGTTTTTATCAACCAGGTAGTAGCCTCCTCTAAATTAACTTCAACTCAGCTGTGATTTTTTTTTTGAGAATCCAAATCAGATCTGAGATGAACTTGATGGATGGGATGAACGAAAAGCGAAAGGAGGGTATAAGTAAGTGTGGAAGGATGAGCAAGTTAAAAGTAATGATGACTGACAAAGAAGAATGATACGTGTTTGATTGGTGCCCGAGGTGGCTGGGAAGGAATATGATGCATGGCTGGGTGAAGGATGAAGCAAGGATGGGTGGAAGGAGAACAGCCTGGGTTGGTGAAACAGAAACTATATGTGTGCGCAATATATGCTTTGGTTGAAATTCAAATGCAAGTCAAGCACGGATGTATGGCTTGCGGTTTCCCAAATAAAATGAAAAGGTTGTTTTCCCGTGAGAAAACGTAAGGTTTGTCCAGATGAGAGACATGAAGAAGAATGATTGACATATAGTTTGAATGGATGAATGCCTGGATCATGGTACTATATGACTCTTAGATAGCATATGTGTATCTAGAGAGAGTAGACGGTCACTGGATGAACTAAGTGTTACTTTATAGAGCATGTAACACCGCCCATGCACGTCCGTCCCAGTGTAGGAAAGGCAAGGAAAAGAAGTTGTAATTTTGTCTGAATACTACCATGAATAGTAGCAGTAGTTTGTATTGCAAGCACAGCATATATCCGGCTATTACGATGGTCACTCACTACCTCTGTTAATAAGTTTAGTAGAACTCAGTCATTCATGTGTGGATGTATCACTGTTCACTCAATAAAAAGCAAAGCACCTAAAGTCATCCCATATGTAAGCAAATACATACCATGTGCAGTGATAGATAATCAGATTATTTATCTTCTTCATTTTCCTTTTCTAGTATTCATTGGCACTGTAGGGTGGCATTTAAAGTTAAGTTAATTAAGCAGTAGCCCTTGTAACAGAGTATTCTCAGTGCCACCTGTAATAGAAAAGTAAGAGCATCACCACCTGCATGTACTGGACTGGTACAGTAACGAAAGTCTGTCTCACTCACCATGGCGGGCGTCTGTTTTTCTCGGGTGCAAGTTGACTGCGCTTGCATTATGCCGGCTTGCAGAAGTTAACGTACCAATTTTGGTAAACAAGAGAGAAGACGAAGAAGAATAAGACTGGTGTACTGTCATAGTCGACTCTAATGGAGTGAGTCTATAGTGCTCGTAGAATTCATTCCTTAAACTCCCACTAATGTTAGAGCAAGGATGAAGAAGTAGGAGGGTTAGATAGATACTGGCCACAATAGTTATGTACTGCACTTGCAAGTTGCTAGTTCAACTGTGACACAACTTTCTGCTGAATCATTTTGTGTTAATCTTAAAGAGCATTGGTTACAGACTATGTCTTTCTTTCTTCATATAGATGCTCCTTCCAAACCAACACAGAAGGAGCTGGCTAAAAGGGCCCGGCAATGGAGGGTGGAGGCGACTGTTGCCGAATATCGGAGGCTGGTGGCCCAGGAGGAGGGGACACGGAGTCGACCACAACATCTACTGGGACAGCTGCATCCTCCTCTGCGCTCCCTGGGTCAGCCAGTCAGCGCAGTAGATCTCCAGCGGTACGGAGCCGGGGTGCCGCAGCCACCCGCCACCGCCAAGCAGCAATCAAATCAGCTGCCCCCCACAGCAGTACCAAAAAAAGTTTGCACCACCTTTCACTCAGGGTGTCCTACCTCGAGCAGGAGATGTTGAATACCAAAACCCTGCTCGAGACTCTCCGCAAGGAGCATGACGACCTGGCCCGAAAAGTGAACAGCAGCCAGCAGTAGGAGGAGACTGTCCCTTTCCCCTTTTTTAAAGACTTCTGGGGGTGGGAATTGGGAGTTGGGTTTTTGGACTTTTCACGGACATTCGTTGGGGTTAGGGATGGGGGGTGGGTTGGGTCTTGTGGGAGATTATTTATGTTAGGGATATCAATATAATTTAAACTTTATCTTAGCATACATGTTTTTTACTGCTTTTGAGGCTGGTGGGTGGGGGTTTAACAGTAAGTTTGTTTTCCTGAAACGTAAGTGGCATCTTGATTCAAGTTGTGTAAGTAATTACTAATTGCCCAAATGTATTCAACACTAAGTGCCTCTCACAGAGTAAGTGAATTCAATAGTACTAGTACTACCGTCAGTCTCTCGTCTCTCCAAATACTCCATTATACTACCTCCCCCCAAGCGCTTATCTTACCTGTAATGTGTGTTTGGAAATAGGGCTAGGCACAGGGCTGGCTGCACGGGAAATGGCGATTAAGGTTGGCAATCCTGGGCGGATGAAATGTCATCATTGCGGTGGTACTAGTGGTGTTACACAGTGGCAGTTGCAGCATATGAAAAAAAAGAAAATGAAACCTTGTTTGCCCTTACCGTAGCATTAGAACGGTACGATAGAGAATATAGCAGGTGACAGTACACTAGAACAGTGCCACAATGTAGACTAACAAATGGTGAAGTATTGAAAGTATAACTAGTACTTGCGTTGAATTTCTTTGACATTGGCTACTACTACAAGAAATAGTACTGAAGGTGAAGGACACAGCAGCGTAATAATTTGCCACGTCTAGGAGGAGGATGTTCTTGATGACCAATCAAGTTGATGGCGCACATGAAAATCTGCTTTCATTTGCCAATAGTGACTCTGTGTCAAGCTGAGTAAGAATATATCCTCGGATTCCTTCACCAGCCTGTTGCTATGACCTTATCCTCCCCACCAAGTGTGTGGAATTATTGCTGTCATTTAGTCACACATCAATCAAAATCACACAGCCCGGGGGAAAAAGGTTAGAGTTTGGAAAATGGATGGGAATGGGGGTTTTTGGGAAAGTTTTGTTGAGAGAAGAAAAAAAAAGCACAGCATGGACAAACAATAATTCAAGATAAACAAATCTTTGGGTACAAAGCTATCCATAAATCGTTTAAGTGACATAAAGGAAGGGCATGCACTACTGCATGTATGGTTACTGAAAAGTAAGTAGTACTTCGACAACCATGAATGAAAGAATGCGACAGTACAGGGCTGCAGTAATAATTATGCGTTTTCGCTTGCCTATCTCTGCACTCAGAGAAACACTTTGTACATTAAATTAGGTTTGAAAAATAGCAGAAGTAAAACCTATACAATGGCTGTAGGGATGAATTTAGAAGCAGAGATCAAAGAAATGCAAAGTCACACTCCTAGAAGTTCACAGCAATAACATTACTTAAAAGATAATTAGAAAAGAACGGATACTGTATCTATATGTTGTTGTAGTTGTCCTGTTAAATTTGGTAAGTTGCATGCATCCAATCATTCCTCTTATTAGCAGGACTCCTCCATTCCATCTGACGCTACGTCCATCAATGTTGGTGACCAGAAGACACCCTGTCCACTGCCTGCCTAGCGGATGCTGAATTGCAGCTCGCTAATGTGAAGCCTGACTTCATCCTTTTTTTCCCATTGCACAGGCTGAAACCCGGCCTGTAATTATTGATGGAAAAACAGGAAGTGATATTAGAACACCACTGACAAATAAATATAAGGTATGTACGCTGTGTAGTGCAAAAAGTCACACTTTGAGTTTCCTAATAGACAGTACAATATTTTTGAAAGTGCGTACTTAGTCTGAGTCTCCTTTTGAAGGATAAATAAGTATGGGCGAATTAATTTAGAGGATCTTTCCCCTCAAGCTAGGTGTATTGTAAACTGTACAGAGCTCCCAGACCCCAAAGCCCGCCAACAAAAACCTGGAAGCCCCCCAAACAGCACCTCAAAGACAGGCAAGTGAGCAAAAACTCAAAAACATTTTCACCATGGATTCGGTCAAAAACACTTGATTCCGATATTAGACCTTCCGAGCTATGCCCCCAGACGCCTGCAGCCACCCGCAAAAAAGCAGCACAGCCCCAAACAGGCAAAAAGCAACAATGGGCCTACCTTCAATTCAGTCCAAATACACTGTGCAGCTAGGCCTAACTCCCCTTTTCCACCATGGATTTCCTGAAAAACAAATGCAATCAACATTTGACTGTGCCAGCAGAGCTCCCAGGCCCCAAAACCCACCCACAAAAACCTGGAAGCCCCCAAAACAGCACCCCAAAGACAGGCAAGTGAGCAAAAACTCAAAAAAAATTTCACCATGGATTTGGTCAAAAACACTTGATTCCGATATTAGACCTTCCGAGCTATGCCCCTAGACCCCTGCAGCCACCCGCAAAAAAGCAGAACACCCCCAAACAGGCAAAACGCAAAAATGGGCCTACCTTCAATTCAGTCCAAATACGCTGTGCAGCTAGGCCCTAACTCCCCTTTTCCAACATGGATTTCCTGAAAAACAAATGCAGTCAACATTAGACTGTGCCAGCAGTGCTCCCAGACCCCAAACCCACCCACAAAAACCTGGAAGCCCCCCAAACAGCACCCCAAAGACAGGCAAGTGAGCAAAAACGCAAACACTTTTTCACCATGGATTTGATCCAAAACACTTGATTCCGATATTAGACCTCCCGAGCTATGCCCGCAGACCCCTGCAGCCACCCACAATAAAGCAGAAAACCCCCAAACAGGCAAAAAGCAAAAATGGGCCTACCTTCAATTCAGTCCAAATACGCTGTGCAGCTAGGCCCTAACTCCCCTTTCCCACCATGGATTTCCTGAAAAACAAATGCAATCAACATTACACTGTTCCAGCAGTGCTCCCAGACCCCAAAATCCACCCACAAAAACCTGGAAGCCCCCCAAACAGCACCCCAAAGACAGGCAAATGAGCAAAAATGCAAAAACTTTTTCACAATGTATTTGGTCCAAAATACTTGATTCCGATATTAGACCTTCCGAGCTATGCCCCCAGACCCCTGCAGCCACCCGCAAAAAAGCAGAACACCCCCAAACAGGCAAAAAGCAAAAATGGGCCTACCTTCAAATCAGTCCAAATACGCTGTGCAGCTAGGCCCTAACTCCCCTTTTCCACCATGGATTTCCTGAAAAACAAATGCAATCAACATTAGACTGTGCCATCAGTGCTCCCAGACCCCAAAACCTACCCCCAACAACCTAAAAGCCCCCAAACAGCACCCCAAAGACAGGCAAGTGATCCAAAGCGCAAAACCTTTTTCTGCTCAGATTTTCTCCAAAACCACTTTTATCCGGTATTAGACCTTCACAGCAATGCCCCAGACCCGTCAACTCACCCGAAAAGAAGTAGAACACCCCCACAAGTGCAGCGTCTTTCTTCATTGGGCGTAATCCAGTCATCTGCTTTGAGGGAAATAGGAGTCTGGAGGAGGAGGATAGCGGAGCATGTTCTTGTGAACTTGTGAACCTGAGGAATGCAGACAGCGGCACCTTCAAATCAATAAGCAAATAAGTGAAGACATTTCTGCTGATGGGCTTTTTTTGTGTTTAGGTGATTAAAGTTTTTTTATATAGATTTTGCAAAACAAAGAAAGACAGACACACAGGAATAAAAGTGAATAAGGACAAAAAAGAAAGTTAGTGATTCATTGACTCATTTTCAGGGCTCGGTGTCAGGGAAGAAGAGCTCGTCCTCAAACTCTGCGAATTCAGACGGGAGTAGGTCAGTTAACAGAGAAGAACTTCCCTCATCTAAGTTGGTGTCTTCCTGCGTGCATTCTCGTATTTTATAATCTGGTGGTATGAGGTGCTGATTCATCTTGATCATTGTTAACCTCTCCACATTTTTGGGCGTTATAATGCCACCAGCAGCACTGAAAGCACATTCAGAAGACACGCTTGCGAGTGGGCAAGACAAGTAATTTATAGCCAGGTTGGTGATCTCTGGCCACACATCTCTTTTCCCATGCCAATACGCCAATGTGTCATCATGAACATAGACCTCTGTTGAGTCATTCAGATAGTCCTGCACCATTGACTCAAGGTTCTCCAGGGTTCCTCCACTTTGCTTACATTTTTCTGGGACCTTTTGAGAAGCAAACCCAAGCTGAGTTAGCCAATCCTCTTCTTCACACGATGTTACTGTTGTTTCTGGTGCAGATGATACGGTTGCTGGTGTCGTTAATGGCTGAGAGGGAAAATCACTCACTTCTGCCACAGCCACAGATGCAAAAGTGGATTTTTTTTACTCCGGATGGCCTGCTGATGCTGATGTACTGCCTTTTCCTTCAATTTCCTGCAGTTCACTTTCAAACCGACTGGCTGACACAGCTAGCCAATGTCTGTACTTTGTAACATCTGCATCATCAAAAGGAAAGAATACTCTGCCTGCCACTGCCTTTTTGTACCGTGGATCCAGAATAGTAGAAGAAATGTAATGCTGTTCTGTGTGGATCTTTTGAAGACGTTCATCGCAAATTAGGCGCTGTAATAACTTCTCCGCCAACTCAAATGCTTCTTGCTTTCCATCTTTTTGGAACTTAGAAGACACCGCCTTCAGTTGGTGCTCTAGCATGCGCAACAATGGGATAGCTTTTCCCAAATTACAGTCCTCCCTGCTGACTGCACGCGTGAAGACTTCAAAAGGACAAAGCATGTCTGTCAGGCTTTTAACTATCTCCCATTCCTCCACCTGTATCCTCAGGTCTATCATAGGTGTACCCAGTTTAAAGAAATACTGATCAACTACAGCATACTGCTCATACAGACGCTCAAGCATGTAGAAGGTTGAGTTCCAACGTGTTACCACCTCCTGATTGAGTGCTTTCACTGGCACTTTACGTTCATGTTGCAGGCACCTCAGATGCTTCCGGGCCTTAAAAGAATGGGTGAAATGTGTGCACATTCTTCGGCAGGTGGTCAGTAACTCGCACACTGGACTTTCTTCTCTCAAGAATTTTTTAACAACCAGGTTTATACAGTGCGCCAAACACAGCACTCTGAAATAGTTACCCTTATCCATTGCCTTAACTACATTGGCGCCATTATCCGTTGAAACATAACCAATCATGCATTTTCTTAGGGACAGCCATTGAAAGACCTTTATGTTAAACTCATGCAAAATGTTTTCTCCTGTATGATTTTTCTCCACGGCAAACATGGCTAGTGTTGCATGTTTCCGAGCAGCTTTATAAACTTTGTCCATGTCAACACCTGCGGTTACCTTTGCTTTAACCCCTGAAAAAGAGACCCAGTGTGCAGTGATGCACATGTAATCAACGGCTTGGCAACTGGTCCACATGTATGTTGTCAGATGTATAGTGTGAACAGCACTCTTCTGCAAAGCTGCCCCAATCACCTCCAGCACATCTTCATGTAGTGCTGGAACCGCAACTCCGGCAAAATAGAACCAGCTAGGAACCTTCCATTTAGGGCAGAGCGTTGCCACCAATTCAAGAAAACCCACCCCTTCCACAAAAGAAAAAGGGAGAAGGTACAGCGCTAGCATTTTAGCCAGCTTAGTGTTATACAGACGCGCCGTTGGGTGGTTGCGTTCAAATGGCGCATCTGAAAACAACATGCTTCTAATGGTGGGCTGGACCAATTTACTGGATGACGATGACTTCTTCGACCCAGTTACGCTCGGTGATGATGAACTTTTTTGCATTGGTGTCTCACTCTCTCCCACACTCTTAGTGTGGCTCATATATCTTGCAGGGGGTGTGCTGCTGACAGGGGTACTGGGTGTAAGTGAAGAAATGTTTGACGCTTCTTCCTCCTCGTCATCATCAGATGAAACATCAATGGATACAATTTGTTGACTTGCAATTTGGGCTGCCTTGTATCTCCTTTAGGTGCGCATGCCATTTGACAGTGTGCTGTTGCTCAAGATGACCTCTCTGGCCTCCGGTACCATAGTTGGTACCAAGCTTACCACGACTAACTCGAACCTTACAAATGGTACAAATGGCTATGTTTTCCCTTGTTGTGCTAACACTAAAGAAGTCCCAAACTGCGGACTTCAAATGTCGTGGGGGGCGGAGGAGGTAATACTGGGAATGCTAATGCCAGATGAAGTAGAGGATGTGTGTTGCCGAAATTTACTACGTTGTGCACTTACAGTACCACTAATTGAGGAAATGGAGGTCGAGGTGGATGGAGGTCCCTTCTGGGCAGAAAATATGGAAGCGGTAGGTGGTGGTGGATTAGTTAACTGCATTGGTGGTGGTCCCATTGCCATGTCACCAACATCATGCTCAGCAGCATTTTGGCATAGGGTAAAAATGTCTGTTTGCTGCATGCCCGCTGAGGCTGGAGTGACGTGTATGATGACTGTGTCGTCGTCGTGAGAGTTTTCATCAACAGGAGTATACGCCACTTCTTGTTCAGCGTCATCATCACACTCCATAACGATGAGACATACGGGGACCTTCCTTTTATGCTTAGCTACCTTTGTCAGATCATGGTGTGCCTCACTCTCAGACGGCCGTGGTGGTTCCCAATTTTCATCCATATCATCAGAAGGAAGGGGGCTTGAAGAAGATGTAGACACCATCCTTGATATTTTCCTTGCTAGGGATCTGGAAGACAATGAATGATCAGGAGGAGTGGCTTCCTCAAATGATACCTCGGCTTGAATGTCGATTTCCTGATGTGACCCTACTTCGGGAGGAACAACTATTGTGGGCACTTGTGCCACTCTATGCACCTCTGCTTACGCTTCTCCTTGCGCCGCCTCTCCTTCCACATGTACTTGGGCTTGTACTTGCACATGTGGTTGTTTTTGTGGCTGGCTGTGGTTGTTGAACACTCGTCAGATGAGTTACAACAACCTGTGTTGATTGAAGGATGCTGCTACTTTCTTGCGATGAGCCAACATCACTGGTGATTGAACAACTATACTGGCTGCCTCTGCAGCACTCAAGGGCTTGGACCTAAGTTGGCGTGGTGGTGGGGGCACTGAGCCCAATGGAGCGAAGGTGCTGCTCCCAGCTTGGTCCCCAGCAGACCCCGCTGCTGCTGCAGGCATACTTTTTTTCCCCAAAAAATGCGGCGGTCGGCACAACAGTCTCCTTGGTAGGTGGCACCACTTGCTTCTCCTGCTCCTTACTGGCAACTTTCTTGCTAGAGGAGCTACGGGCAACTTTTTTTGGGGCCATCTTCTTCAGATGTCAGAACAGCAGGCCGCAGTTGCACAAGTTGCAGAGTTGTCTGTGGCCACACGTGACGTTGTGCTGCATACACCGCAGCAGGACTTGTTCCTGGCACTGATGAGGAACGATGAGGCTGATGATTCATCTTTCTGCACCTAAAAGCAAACGAAGCCAGAGGAACATCAGTTAAATAAATGTTGCATATGTAGCGCTTTAATTAATAGTTTGCAAGTAAGCATTTTATTATAAAATGGAAAAACCAATAAAATGCACCACTGACAGAGTACCCCTTGGAATAATGGATAAAAGCACACTGCCTGGCTTCAAAATGGCCCCTAGACCCCCACCCACATGGCCAGGCCCTGCCTGGACCAGGCCTCAACATGGCCCCCACCGACATGGCCATGCCCCATCAACACACCAAAAAATTCAAAAACACACAAAAATCACCACAATCCAATGCCAGCCATGCCCTCCATGATGTTTACAAAGAGACCCCACAGAAAGACTCAGTCCATGCACCACTGAGTACCCATGGGCAAAAGGCCCCAACAACAGCCACAAAATCGCAAAACACACAAAAAACACCACAGTCCAATGCCATCCATGCCCTCAATCATGTTCAAATTCAAAACACCCCACAGAAAGACTAGGCCCATGCACCACTGAGTACCCCTGAGCATAATGGATGAAAGCATGGCAGACTGGGTGCAGGCCTATGGCACAACAAAGCACACTGCCTGGCATCAAAATGGCCCCTAGACCCCCACCAAATGGCCAGGTCCTGCCTGTACCAGTCCTCAAAATGGCCCCCACCCACATGGCCATGCCCCATCAACACCCCAAAAAATCGAAAAACACACATTAATCACCACAATCCAATGACATCCATGCCCACAATCGTGTTCAAATTCTAGACACTCCACAGAAAGACTAGGCCCATGCACCACTGAGTAACCCTGGGCATAATGGAGGAAAGCAAGGCACGTTGGATGCATGCCTATGGCACAAAGCACACTGCCTGGCTTCAAAATGGCCCCTTGACCCCCATCACATAGCCAGGCCCTGCCTGTACCAGTCCTCAAAATGGCCCCCACCCACATGGCCGTGCCCCATCAACACCCCCAAAAATCAAAAAACACACAAAAATCACAACAATCCAATGCCATCCATGCCCTCCATGATGTTTACATTAAAGTGACCCCACAGAACGACTCAGTCCATGCACCACTGAGTACCCCTGGGCAAAAGGGCCCAACAATAGCGAAAAAATCAAAAAACACACAAAAATCACCACAATCCAATGTCATCCATGCCCTCCATGACGTTTACATTAAAGAGACCCCACAGAAAGGCTCAGTCCATGCACCACTGAGTACCCCTGGGCAAAAGGCCGCAACAACAGCCAACAAATTTAAAAACACACAAAAATCACCACAATCCAATGCCATCCATGCCCTTCATGATGTTTACATTAAAGAGACCCCACAGAAAGATTCAGTCCATGCAGCACTGAGTACCCCCGGGCAAAAGGCCCCAACAACAGCCCAAAAATCGAAAAACACACAAAAATCACCACAATCCAATGCCATACATGCCCTCCATGACGTTTACATTAAAGAGACCCCACAGAAAGGCTCAGTCCATGCACCACTGAGTACCCCTGGGCAAAAGGCCCCAACAACCTCCAAAAAATCAAAAAACACACACAAATCACCACAATCCAATGCCATCCATGCCCTCAATCATGTTCAAATTCAAGACACCCCACAGAAAGACTCGGTCCATGCACCACTGAGTACCCCTGGGCATAATGGATGAAAGCATGGCAGACTGGGTGTAGGCCTATGGCACAACAAAGCACACTGCCTGGCTTCAAAATGGCCCCTAGACCCCCACCCACATGGCCAGGCCCTGCCTAGACCAGGCCTCAAAATGGCCCCCACATACATGGACAGGCCCCAACACCACCCCCAAAACTAAAAAAAATACACATAAAAATCACCACAATCCAATGCCATCCAAGCCCTCAATCATGTTCAAATTCAAGACACCACACAGAAAGGCTAGGCCCATGCACCATTGAGTACCCCTGGGCATAATGGATGAAAGCATGGTAGACTGGGTGCAGGCCTATGGCACAACAAAGCACACTGTCTGGCTTCAAAATGGCCCCTAGACCCCCACCACATGGCCAGTCCCTGCCTGTACCAGTCCTCAAAATGACCCCCACCCACATGGCCATGCCCCATGAACACCCCAAAAAATCGAAAAACACTCAAAAATCACCACAATCCAATGCCATCCATGCCCTCCATTATATTTACTTTAAAGTGACCTCACTGAAAGACTCGGCCCATGCACTACTGAGTACCCCTGGGCAAAAGGCCCCAACAACAGCCAAAAAATTGAAAAACACACAAAAATCCCCACAATCCAATGCCATCCATGCCCTCAATCATGTTCAAATTCAAGAGACCCCACAGAAAGACTAGGCCCAAGCACCACTGTGTACCCCTGGGCATAATTGATGAAAGCATGGCAGACTGGGTGCAGGCCTATGGCACAACAAAGCACACTGCCTGGCTTCAAAATGGCCCATAGACCCCCACCACATGGCCAGGCCCTGCCTGTACCAGTCCTCAAAACGGCCCCCACCCACATGGCCATGCCCCATCAACACTCCAAAAAATCGAAAAACACAAAAATCACCACAATCCAATGCCATTCATGCCCTCCATGATGTTTACAATAAAGAGACCCCACAGAACGACTCAGTCCATGCACCACTGAGTACCCCTGGGCAAAAGGCCCCAACTGCCAAAAAAATCGAAAAACACACACAAATCACCACAATCCAATGCCATCCATGCCCTCCATGGTGTTTACAATAAGGAGACCCCGCAGAAAGGCTCAGTCCATGCACCACTGAGTACCCCTGGGCAAAAGGCCGCAACAACAGCCAACAAATTTAAAAACACACAAAAATCACCACAATCCAATGCCATCCATGCCCTTCATGATGTTTACATTAAAGAGACCCCACAGAAAGATTCAGTCCATGCAGCACTGAGTACCCCCGGGCAAAAGGCCCCAACAACAGCCCAAAAATCGAAAAACACACAAAAATCACCACAATCCAATGCCATACATGCCCTCCATGACGTTTACATTAAAGAGACCCCACAGAAAGGCTCAGTCCATGCACCACTGAGTACCCCTGGGCAAAAGGCCCCAACAACCTCCAAAAAATCAAAAAACACACACAAATCACCACAATCCAATGCCATCCATGCCCTCAATCATGTTCAAATTCAAGACACCCCACAGAAAGACTCGGTCCATGCACCACTGAGTACCCCTGGGCATAATGGATGAAAGCATGGCAGACTGGGTGTAGGCCTATGGCACAACAAAGCACACTGCCTGGCTTCAAAATGGCCCCTAGACCCCCACCCACATGGCCAGGCCCTGCCTAGACCAGGCCTCAAAATGGCCCCCACATACATGGACAGGCCCCAACACCACCCCCAAAACTAAAATAAATACACATAAAAATCACCACAATCCAATGCCATCCATGCCCTCAATCATGTTCAAATTCAAGACACCACACAGAAAGGCTAGGCCCATGCACCATTGAGTACCCCTGGGCATAATGGATGAAAGCATGGTAGACTGGGTGCAGGCCTATGGCACAACAAAGCACACTGTCTGGCTTCAAAATGGCCCCTAGACCCCCACCACATGGCCAGTCCCTGCCTGTACCAGTCCTCAAAATGACCCCCACCCACATGGCCATGCCCCATGAACACCCCAAAAAATCGAAAAACACTCAAAAATCACCACAATCCAATGCCATCCATGCCCTCCATTATATTTACTTTAAAGTGACCCCACTGAAAGACTCGGTCCATGCACTACTGAGTACCCCTGGGCAAAAGGCCCCAACAACAGCCAAAAAATTGAAAAACACACAAAAATCCCCACAATCCAATGCCATCCATGCCCTCAATCATGTTCAAATTCAAGAGACCCCACAGAAAGACTAGGCCCAAGCACCACTGTGTACCCCTGGGCATAATTGATGAAAGCATGGCAGACTGGGTGCAGGCCTATGGCACAACAAAGCACACTGCCTGGCTTCAAAATGGCCCATAGACCCCCACCACATGGCCAGGCCCTGCCTGTACCAGTCCTCAAAACGGCCCCCACCCACATGGCCATGCCCCATCAACACTCCAAAAAATCGAAAAACACAAAAATCACCACAATCCAATGCCATTCATGCCCTCCATGATGTTTACAATAAAGAGACCCCACAGAACGACTCAGTCCATGCACCACTGAGTACCCCTGGGCAAAAGGCCCCAACTGCCAAAAAAATCGAAAAACACACACAAATCACCACAATCCAATGCCATCCATGCCCTCCATGGTGTTTACAATAAGGAGACCCCGCAGAAAGGCTCAGTCCATGCACCACTGAGTACCCCTGGGCAAAAGGCCTCAACAACAGCCAAAAAATTGAAAAACACACAAAAATCACCACAATCCAATGCCTTCTATGCCCTCCATGATGTTTACATTAAAGAGACCCCACAAAAAGACTCAGTCCATGCACTAATGAGTACCCCTGGGCAAAAGGCCCCAACAACAGCCAAAAAATCGAAAAACACACAAAAATCACCACAATCCAATGCCATCCATGCCCTCAATCATGTTCAAATGCAGGACACCCCACAGAAAGACTAGGCCCATGCACGCTCCCTTCTTAAGGAGACCCTGCCTGCCACTGGGGAGTGACCACTGCGCCTCTGGCCTGGTCGCCCCCTCGCTCCTCACCTCTCCTGCCCCAGAGCCTCCTGCTGCCTGAGAATCTTCGCCGCTGAGAGCCTGCACCGACGCCGATAGCAGCGCCCCAGCCGCCGCTGGACCACCCGCTCTGCCTGCTCCTGTTTTCCCACCGCTTCCTGCCTGCGGCCCCGCCCCCACGCCAGACGATTGGTCAAGACGATCCCGCCTCCCAGCTGACCCGCCCTCCCGGCTCCCTTCTTATGACGCCCCCCCAGCGACCGCGCAGCGGACGCGCGCAGCGGGAGCACCAATTTAGCGCCGAAAGTGCGCCAAAGGTAAGCCCGTCTGCGCCCGTCCGCGCCTGGACCGCGCCCAGTGCCAGGACCCCTGGCCCCCGCAGACCCCAGCCCACCCGCCGGACGTATGACGCCGCCACCCTCAACGCACTCAACGCCGGCCGATTCCCGGGCTGCTACCGAGCCACCCTGAGACGCACCCACGGACCCTTCTGCTGCAACTCCTGCAAGTTCACCTGCGCCCGGGCCTGCACTACTCCAGCACCAACCAAGACCAAGACGAGCAACAGCAGCAGCCACCTGAAATGCATCCTGCTCAACACCCGCTCCATCCACAGGCACGCCATCGAGATCTGGACCCTGCTCGACACCACAGCCCCAGACGTCGCCTTCCTCACAGAAACCTGGATGAACGCCTCTTCAGCGCACGACATCGCCATCGCCATCCCAGACGGCTACAAGATCATACGAAGGGACCGCATCAACCACACCGGAGGAGGCATCGCCATCATCCACAGGAACACCATCTGCATCACGACCAACACCGACGACACCCTCGCACCCGCGAGCACCTGCACTTCCAGGTCCACATCAACCCCAAGACCACCCTCAGAGGCACCCTCATCTACAGACCCCCGGGACCACGCACACAATTCAGCGAAGACATCGCCGACTTCATCAACCCGCATGCCCTCTGCTCCGCTGACTACATCCTCCTCGGGGACCTCAACTTCCACCTGGAGAACAACAACGACCGCAACACCACCACCCTGCAGGACAACCTCGCAAACCTGGGACTCAAGCAGCTGGTCACCACCCCCACCCACTACGCCGGACACACACTCGACCCCGTCTTCTCATCCAGCAAGGACATCGCCTTCAGCCACGCCACCGGACTCCACTGGACGGACCACAGCTGCGTCCACTTCAGCTTCAGAAGGACCACGATCCACCACCACCAGCAACAGGTTGCACGCAGAAGCTGGAACAAGATCACAGCCGACCAGCTTGCGACCTCCCTGAGCATGAACCCTCCCACCAGCACAATGAACCCAAGCCAGGCGGCCACCAACCTCACGAAGTGGATCAGCGACTGCGCAGATGACCTCGCCCCACTGAGGACCCCGCCTAGCAGACCCAGCAGCAAGAAAGCCCCATGGTTCACCGACGAACTCAAGAGCTCCAAGAAGAACTGCCGAGCCCTCGAGAGAACCTGGCGCAGAGACCCAACTCCGGACAACATGGCTGCCCTCAAGCCCGCCATCCGAAAGCACCACCAACTCATCCACGCCACCAAGAAAACCGCATTCAAGGAACGACTGGACAATAACACACACAACAGCAAGGAACTCTTCAACATCGTCAAAGAGCTCTCCAACCACAACGCCGGAAACAACGACATCACCCCTTCGCAAGACCTCTGCAACTCCCTCACCTCCTACTTCCACAACAAGATCGCGGACATACACAATAGCTTCAGCACTCAACCGACGCACGCCACGACCGAACCACCGCCCCCCACCACCACCCTCAGCGCCTGGACTCCGATTAGCACCGAAGACACCGTCCGCACGATGAACTCCATCCACTCCGGATCGCCGACCGACCCCTGCCCCCACCACGTCTTCAACAAGGCTGACGCTGTCATCGCACCCCACCTGCAGGACATCATTAACACCTCCTTCGACACCGCTACCTTCCCGGAGAGCTGGAAACACGCCGAACTCAGCGCCCTACTCAAGAAGCCATCAGCCGACCCCACCGACCTCAAGAACTACCGTCCCATCTCGCTGCTCCCGTTTCCCGCAAAAGTCATCGAGAAGACCATCAACAAGCAGCTGGCCGCCTTCCTCGAGACGAACGGATCCCTCGGCCCCTCGCAGTCTGGCTTCCGGGACAACCACAGCACCGAGACCGCCCTGATCGCAGCCACCGATGACATCCGAGCCCTGCTCGACAACGGAGAAACAGCGGCCCTCATCCTCCTAGACCTCTCCGCGGCCTTCGACACTGTCTGCCACCGTACCATAGTACAACGCCTCAGCAACGTCGGAGTCCAGGAGAAGGCACTGGAGTGGATCATCTCCTTCCTCGCCGGAAGGACACAGAGAGTCCGCCTCCCTCCGTTCAGATCTGAAGCCACCGAAGTCATCTGCGGCGATCCTCAAGGCTCCTCGCTCAGTCCAACCCTCTTCAACGTCTACATGAGCCCCCTCGCAGACATCGCATGCCAGCACAACCTCAACATCATCTCCTACGCTGACGACACCCAGCTGATCCTCTCCCTCACCAACGACCCCGCCACCGCCAGAACCAACCTTCACGAAGGGATGAAAGAGGTAGCCAAATGGATGAAGAACAGCCGCCTGAAACTGAACTCGGACAAGACAGAAGTCCTCATCCTGGGATCCTCACCCTCCACCTGGGACGACTCCTGGTGGCCCCCCCCCCTAGGCAGCGCACCCAAACCAACAGACCAAGCACGCAACCTGGGCTTCATCCTGGACTCCTCCCTCTCCATGACCAGACAAGTCAACGCCGTCTCCTCGTCGTGCTTCAACATCCTGCGCATGCTACGTAAGATCTTCCGGTGGATCCCCACCGACACCAGGAAGACGGTCACCCAGGCCCTCGTCACCAGCCATCTGGACTACGGCAACTCCCTCCACGCCGGAACCACCGCCAAACTCCAGAAGAGACTCCAGCGGATCCAAAACGCCTCTGCACGACTCATCCTCGACATCCCCCGTCGCAGCCACATCTCCGGACACCTGAGAGACCTGCACTGGCTCCCGGTCAACAAGAGAATCACCTTCCGACTCCTCACCCACGCACACAAAGCCCTACACAACCAAGGCCCAGGATACCTCAACAGCCGCCTCAACTTCTATGCTCCCAAACGCCAGCTTCGATCGACCGGCCACGCCCTCGCCGACGTCCCCCGCATCCGAAGAGCCACCACAGGGGGACGGTCCTTCTCCTACCTCACCGCCAAGACATGGAACTCCCTACCGACCCACCTCCGCCTGACCCAGGACCACCTCGCCTTCAGGAAGCAACTCAAGACCTGGCTGTTCGAGCAGTAGCGGACCCCCCTCCCCTAGCGCCTTGAGACCCTCTGGGTGCGCTTTATAAATGCTTTGATTGATTGATTGATTGATGCACCATTGAGCACCCATGGGTATAATGGATGAAAGCATGGCAGACTGGGTGCAGGGCTATGGCACAATAAAGCACACTGCCTGGCTTCAAAATGGCCCCTAGACCCCTACCCACATGGCCAGGCCCTGCCTGGACCAGGCCTCAAAATGGCCTCCACCCACATAGACAGGCCCCAACACCACCCCCAAAACTAAACAAAACACATAAAAATCACCACAATCCAATGCCATCCATGCCCTCAATCATGTTCAAATTCAAGACACCACACAGAAAGGCTAGGCCCATGCATCATTGAGTACCCCCGGGCATAATGGATGAAAGCCTGGTAGACTGGGTGCAGGCCTATTGCACAACAAGGCACACTGTCTGGCTTCAAAATGGCCCCTAGACCCCCACCACATGGCCAGGCCCTGCCTGTACCAGTCCTCAAAATGGCCTCCACCCACATGGCCATGCCCCATGAACACCCCAAAAAATCGAAAAACACTCAAAAATCACCACAATCCAATGCCTTCCTTGCCCTCCATGATGTTTACAATAAAGAGACCCCACAGAACGACTCAGTCCATGCACCACTGAGTACCCCTGGGCAAAAGGCCCCAACAGCCAAAAAATCAAAAAACACACAAAAATCACCACAATCCAATGCCTTCCTTGCCCTCCATGATGTTTACATTAAAGAGACCCTCACAGAAAGACTCAGTCCATGCACCAATGAGTACCCCTGGGCAAAAGGCCCCAACAACAGCCAAAAAATCGAAAAACACACAAAAATCACCACAATCCAATGCCTTCCATGCCCTCCATGATGTTTACATTAAAGAGACCCCACATGAAGACTCAGTCCATGCACCAATGAGTACCCCTGGGAACAAAGGCCCCAACAACAGCCAAAAAATCGAAAAATACACAAAAATCACCACAATCCAATCCCTTCCATGCCCTCCATGATGTTTACATTAAAGAGACCCCACAGAAAGACTCAGTCCATGCACCAATGAGTACCCCTGGGCAAAAGGCCCCAACAACAGCCAAAAAATTGAAAAAGACACAAAAATCACCACAATCCAATGCCATCCATGCCCTCAATCATGTTCAAATACAAGACACCACACAGAAATGCTAGGCCCATGCACCGCTGAGTACCCCTGGGCATAATGGATGAAAGCATGGCAGACTGGGTGCAGACCTATGGCACAACAAAGCACACTGCCTGGCTTCAAAATGGCCCCTAGACCCCCACCACATGGCCAGGCCCTGCCAGTACCAGTCCTCAAAATGGCCCCCACCCACATGGCCATGCCCCATCAAAACCCCCAAAAATCGAAAAACACACAAAAATCACCACAATCCAATGCCATCCATGCCCTCCATAATGTTTATATTAAAGAGACCCCACAGAAAGACTCAGGTCATGCACCACTGAGTACCCCTGGGCAAAAGGCCTCAACAACAGCCAAAAAATCGAAAAACACACAGAAATCACCACAATCCAATGCCATCCATGCCCTAAATCATGTTGAAATTCAACAAAACAGTTGTATCATGCACCCATAACTAACCCTGGTCCTACTGGATACTCTGGCTACCCACAATATATTTTATTTAATGTTCTGAAAAAGTTCCAAAATTGTAGTTGCAGCAACTGTAATGCCCCAAACAAACTTACTTGTGAAATTTCTAATCCAAAAGTGATCCAAAGAAAGTCAAAAAGGCCTCAAATCCAAATATCCAGCTGCATCCACAAAAAGTAATCCTTCCAGGTCAAGACCCAAATCAAAGTGATCAGGACATGAACAAAGCACTGGGAGGAGCCTGCTGGATAGGAAGAAGAACTTGGAGACTGTGAGGCACTTCCTTCCTCCCCCCACCCCCAAAATGGACTCCTTGCAAAAAAAGTGCAGGCAAATGTCAACCTGAGGAGTTATTCTGATAAAAATCATCATTTTTCGAAGGTTTATGCTACCTGCTGGTGGATTTCTTGTGCAGAATTGCAAATTTTGCAATTTCGCAGACGCGAGATTGTTGCTGCCCGCCGCATCTACGTGTTCGCAATTGTTTACTCCCGCGATGCGTGATCACGCGCCTTTATGACGTACTCGCGTTGACAAACTCTCGCTGTGCAAGGTGGCAAGCCGCGATGACGTAAACAAACTCCCGCGGGATACCGCAGCAAGATCCAAAATGGTGCAGCACACGCCAAACATGGAGAAAAACAACTCTGCAAACGCTGAATGACGGTAAGTGAACTCCGCGCGCCGCAATATTGTATCACCAAGCAAAAAAATCCACTGCGTGCGAATTTGCGAATTTTCGGCAAATTCGTGAGAATTCGCGGATTGCAAATTTGCTGAAAATCCGCAAATTCCACGAGCGGAACGGATTTTACGCCCATACTTAATCAATAGTTTTTTATAAAATGTGACAAAGTGTTGTAAAATTTAAGTTGGTTGGTCAATTATAGTGTTATTAGGGCCTCTTAAATTTTTAATTAAAGTATTAGCTCAATCATCAGCTATTTTGTAAGCTAATAGCTTTCCAACTTTATCTCCGCTCTCATACTGTGTCACTTGAAATGTATGTAATTTTATACTACTCTTATCCCAGAAAGTAGTTTTTAGGGCAGACTTCAACCGTCCTAATTGTAATTCCAATTCTATTGTATTCGTGGCCTGTCGACCCAGAGCCTCTGCCAGTAGTAATTCAACCGAGAGTATATTATTAACCATGGCTTTGTCTTTTTTACGGCGTTCAGAGTTTTGGTGATACAGAAATTGTTGGGTAATGCTCCGAATACTTGCTTTGCAAGAGTCCCATACCATAAGGCATGTCGTAGGATTAAGATTAAGCTTGATAAAGTCTACAATATGTAACTTAAGTTGTGAGATAAATGATGTATTGGTAAATAAATGCCAAAAGTTAGTAATATGGGATTATGATCGGAGTTGATTCCTGGGCAGAGTTCAATAGTACTAATGCTCATTACCCTGTCCGAAGCCCAAACCATATCAATACGTGAACAGAGCCTATGAGGGGCAGAGTAATATGTGTAGCCGGCTATAGTAGGAAAAATGGATCGCCAGACATCTTTAATATTGTGAATACGCCCTAACTCTAGTATGGCTGCCCTGGTTCTCCGCATTCGATAAAGGGCATTTCTCCTCATAGTGTCTATCTTGTAGTCCATTATGCAGTTGAAATCACCCATTATAATTAATTTGCCTACCCACTGCAGCAGTTCTACATTCAACTCATCAAAAATATAGGCATCATCAAAATTGGATCCATAAACTACACAAAAAAAATCTAATTTTTTCAATCAATATTTGAACAATAGCCCACCTCCCTTTCTTATCGCATTTGCTCTTTCCAACTTCAACCTTAAACGTTTGTCTTTTAGAATAGCAACCCCCCTTATTGATGAATTAAATGTCGAGCAAATTATTACCTCATACCTCATACCCAAAGTGACCCAAAATGTTTTTATCTGCATAGGCAACATGTGTCTCGGATAAAAAAACAAAATTGGGCGTATACAATTCTATTTCTTCCCGAACAAAACGTATTTTCTTCTTACTATTCAAACCAGCAACGTTCCAGGCTAGACATTTTATTCGAAGGATTTAAGATAAAAAAAAGATTGCATGTGACCTGTCAATCCTATCAATCTGTAATATTATAATACCTAGTGCCTTTCTCTCCAGCTGCTCTGGTTTTTCATTTTCCTGTCAAACAAACCCCCCTCCACTGACCCTCCCCCACTTCATCCCCATCCCTCCTGCCCCCTCCCTCCTCCGACGAGAGGGCACCCCCCCAAATACAGCTTTCTGCCGCTGTAGTGGCAGCTACCCCAAGAAGCAGCCTGTGGCTTTACCCACTCCCTGCCAAACCAGAAAGAAAAAACAAAGTTTTACTTCGAATAGTATCTCTCTCAGTTATGAGAATGAGGCTAATAAATCCTCAGCTTCCCTTACATCTGTGAAGAAATGAGTATGTCCTCCCTTAATAACTTTTAGCCTAGCCGGTTCCTGCAAGTATGCTTGTCCCCCTAGGGCCTTACATGGATCAATTAACTTGCGTAATTGCCATCTTCTGTCCATTGTGGCCTTACTAAGATCCGACTTAACGAAAAAGGACAGTTCTCCTACCGTATCTGGTAGATTGGGCCTTGCTTTTAAGGAAACGGCCTGCCTTAACAGATGATTCCCGAAGTGAATTAGGAATGGGCGAGGGAATTTATTTTGTTTATTTCTCTGGGTTATTGGTAACCTATGGACTCTCTGCAACTGAGAGTCCCAATCCCAATCTGAAAGATCTGTAAAGGCCTTCTGCAATAACCCTACCATAAATGCCCTCGGGTCCCCCCTCATCCCCTTCCAGAATACCAAAAAGCCTAAGATTGGACCGCCTTTGGCGGTTTTCAAGATCCTCAACTTTTAGCTGCAATGCTAAGAGCTTGTCATCATGTTGGCTAACCACAGTGCTTATTCCTGCAGCTCCTTCCTCTATCTTAACCACACGCTGTTGTAGATCCCTAATTTCCTGCGACATCCCACCCATCTTTATATCAATATCCTGTAGGGAGTTCTGCAATTATCCTCTCTTAATTTTAAGAAATGTTCCTGCGCCTCCTTCCGATTGCTAGCCAAAGTCTGTAAGATGGTATCAAATGGTGAGTTTGTGTTTCCCATCTCTTCCTCCAAAGTTCTACTGATGCTAGTATTGTTAGTATTGTCCGCTCCTTCTAGTAAGGTTAGTGGGCTTGTACTAGCAGAAGAGGTGATATGTTCCACATCCTTCAACACCGTTGGGCTATTAGGGAGAATTTTCTTAGTAGTTAGTTCCATCAGAATGACAGCATTTTCTGGGGCCTCTGAAGCTCTCAAAATGTTAGACAAGTTGTTAGATGTTACAGTCTTTTGCAATGCTGTGGTTTTCAAATCCAGTACGGGCTGCTTAAAAGTATCCTTTACTGTAGAAACGTCCTCAAGAGGTGTTGCAGAGACTGGAGTAATATCTTGTTCAGACGAGCTTACCCCAGAGAGCCGCAGTGTCATGCTCTTTACCAACCCTTTGGCTTGAATCCACTTCATAAGGGGACTTTTTTCGACAAGAAGCGATTTCTTTACTGCTGGCAGTAGGATCGGTACGGATGTATTCTGTAGACCCAGTACTTTCCCTTTTTTTTGGTCTTCGTTTTATTCTTAGATTTAGGTTTAGCCTTGTTTCTCCTGCCAGCAAGGTGTTCAGTATTGTCTGATATAGGGGCAGTTTCACTCAACTCCTCGTATTCTTCATTCAAAACTTAGCCCTCTGTATCTCCATTCTCATCCACTTACGAGTTTTTCTTGGGGGGGGGTTGGTTTCAGATAAATCTGGGGAGTCTACAATAGTCTCTGCGACAGGGGAAAGAGCTTCCGTTAGGGAGGTAGAAGCAACCTTCCCCGGGTCATTAGCTTCTACTCCGGTTATTTCCCCGTCTACAATTCCCAATGGGGCTGCTCCCCCCTAAACAAACGGAGACGTGACTATGGCCCCATCACCCTTGTTAGCACCATTCACAGGACCCATGTTAATAGGATTCTTGGTTACTTCTTCAGAGGAAATGTCCACAGACCCAAGAACCGGTATAACCAAAACGGGGGGGTCGAAGTACTTGTTTGCTCGGCGCCAGTGGAGTTACAGTAGTATTAACTATTTCTTTAGTTGTGGTAGAGGCAGCAGTAGAGGCAGCAGCAGCAGTTGTTTTAGCAGCTTTAGGCATTTGTGTCACAGCAATTGATTTAAAAATGCTCGACTTCAAAGTCGTGTCTGCAACCCCTGACGCCTCACCTTCCTCTAAGGCATTAATTTTGTTAGCCCTAGTGTCCCTCCGGTAAATTTTAGGGGCCATTTGTGAGCACTTACTTGGCGGAGGCTCCACGCTCACCTGCACTCCATTAGACCGTACCTCCAACCACCGTCTCGGATCTTGACCAGACCAGCCGCGTGTAGTCCCTCCAGCAAGCCACTGGATCAGGCGCCGTAAGACCAAGAGATATGTCTGGAGCAACCGCTGCATGTGTCCGAGAATGCCCCTATCTTTACTTCGTTAGGAAGTCACAAGAGCAAAAGCCAGGCAACAGGGGATATATGTAACAGCCGCTGCCTATGCCCATAAGAACCTCGATTCCGATTCCTCTTTTCAATCCGTATCTGATTTTCTATCTCACCAGTCCATCCTCCCGGTATGTCAGCAAGCTCGCTGGGTAAGTTCCAAGGCTTCCATGCTTTAACTTGTTTAGATATTTGTTTAACGTTTAACGTTTCCCCTGGGTGTATCTGAAATTCAGCTTTCAATTGCTTTCAATCCGCATCTGGTTTTCTATCTCGCCAGCCTGTTTCCCCTCCGTCCGTCCGACCTTACAATATGTCAGCAAGCTCGCTTGAGAAGTACAAACAGATGGTACTTGGTAGTTTGGATAAGTTCCTCTACATTTCCGTAGCCTCTTCAAGTACGATATTCCGTGACCATTACATGCCGGGTTAGCAAGGAGTAGGGAGCTGCTCACAGCTGCGACTGCACGGCGGCGTCCTCAGTCTGCCATGTTGCTCAAGATCAATGTTTGAAGACTTTGCATTTTTCCAAACATAGATTTTTATCTAACCAGCAGAACAATAAAAATGCAGATCAACCTTTAGCAGGGGCACTGATCTGAAGTCATCGTTTAGGAAAAATACATGTTTAGCTCATTAAAAACAGGTCAGTGAGTTATAAGCTTAGTCCCCAAATAGATATAATTTTCCTTAAAGAACATTTAGAGAGAATTATAGATATTTTTTTTCCTATAATCTCAACATTGCTTTATTAATGAGCTAGCTTTAACCTTCTCAACTCTGAAACTAGAAAGGGTAAAGTTGTTTTTCAATATTCATTTATTGTTTTCTCCACTGTATTATTATAGGTAGAACATTTAGCTGGTTATAGTGTTCCCAACAAATACAATAGATTCTTTCGCATATTTTATGCAGATGCAGGTTAACTATACTACAGTGGATATCACTAACATGATTACTCAACATGTTGTTCTGTTTGGATGCAAATGCAGTTATTGAACATGTAATACATTGTGACTGAATTCTAGCTTGAAGTTGTACACACCTAATTGTGACTGCGTTTTTTATTGCAAATCCCAATTTGAAGCCAATTTCATGGACGGTTCTTCATTGTTATGTGGCACACATTATGCAAAACAACCCATAGCATATGCAGGTGAACAGGTTTCTGCCCAGTTAAAACTGCCCATTTGTTTTACTTTCGGATCCCAGATTTTGGATCTCTGCTGTAAGAATGTCTCCTTCATGTTACCCCATCACTCTAAGCTCCTGATAAAATGATTCTTAAAAGTAACTGCCATCAGCAACCTTTTAAAATAACGTCTACTATTGCTTTCCTAGGTTAAGCTGATCTGCTTGCATTAATTGTGAACATGTGTTCACACGTTACTTGAGTAAAACATACCTTAAAAAAAACAAGAGACAAGAGGAGTTTAACAAAACAGGAACATTTTGTTTAATTAAACAGGGCAGCTGGGAGAACAGTTACAGGCGCAGGGTTTGAGGACTGTCTCAATTTACATTCAGTTGGCATTCTTCTAAAATACAGTTTTCATCAGGTTGTAGAGTTTTCTGGTGAGCCTTATAAGGTGAGAAATGTTGGTTGCTGCCGTAAAGTCAAAAATTGATGGTGAAACGGGTATCAGTGGGTAACATGTCTAGATGCTTGGCATGGGGAGCATGTGATCACTCTGTGTGCTGTGTTCTGATTGGCAATATATTCCTTACTCATGTGGTATCTGACTTCATGCTTTTTTTGGGAGTGTGCATACCCCTCTGGGCATGTGTGCATTATTGGGACCAATCTCCCTGGACCAATGTGGTGTTGCTGCACCTATGTGTGAGATTGATTTAGGATTTCCTGTTTGCACATTTTTCTGCCGGCTATAGGCCACTCCACCTGTGACTAATAAATCAGTAACCATGGGCCCGTGTCTCAGAGCTTGCCCAACTATATATTTGCGAGTAATGGTTGATGTGGAGTTCACGACAGGCAATTTCATACATATGTCTGTGATTTTGTTCTCATAAATGAATGTATTGTTTCCCATATTCACACATTAATTTTCCATATTAACATTTCCCCCTCTAGTTGAATATTCAACTACCATTCCTAATGTATGCATTTGTACCATTTCTTTCTTATGATCCTGCTGTTCCCCTTGCTTTTGTTTGACTAGGACAACCTACTCAGTAACTTGCATTCTATCTAATTTGAGGACAGAGTTTTTACAGCAGGTGATCCCCAAGTGTCCCACCTACAAGTCAATAGAAGCAAAATGATAACTGCCAACAATGATTTATACAATCTGGATAACCATTGTGGGAGCCTGGAGAACCAATTTGAAAACCACTCCTGCTCAGGGGCACCTCCCTATTCACCCATGTCTCTTTGTAAATTGTGCAATGCTTGGGTTGCAAGTGTCAGAGTTCTGTTCTCTATATCATTCTCTGGGATAAAGGTGCAGCGGGCCGCACCGATCTTGGCACACACCCCTCCCTCCATGGCAGTCATTTCATCCAGTACATATCAGTGCTGTCTCATCGCGAGACTGATTGTTCACAGGTTTTCCTTGATCAAATCAAGGCTGATCATTTTAAGTGTCTCCCATTAGGGGATTTGAAGCCAGCTAGCCTTAGCTTTCGTCTGCAAGGAAAAGAAGAGTAGACATCCTACTGCCGATACTTGTGCATCTGTGAACTGTGTGAATTTTTCGGGAATGTCTTTTAACTGAGCTCCGCAAAATAGTCTGTAATTCTTTTTCCATAGGTTTGATACAGCAAAGTTCTCCTTTACTTCAACGGATGTGGTCAGATAGTTATTGTCCATGAAAACCAGGGTCAGGGTGTGCATGATTACTAGGGAACAGAGTCCACGCTATACAGAGACAAGCTGAGTATAGGTAAACTCAATGCATTCCCAGTAGCAATATATCATAGTGGAGGTGCCCCATTGCTTGCTTATCTGGAATGTGCAGTATCAGGCCACAGTTAGCATTTGTGTCCATCGGATGCATTCCTTTACCATTGAAACGTAAGGAATACAGTGTAAGCTTCCAAAAAAATAATCAGGGGTTGCCCTCTGACTTCTAACCAAGTGTATCCACCTATTTAGGTGTCCCATTTTTCTGACATGGGCTGGATATGCTCTCATTCACCCCTCCCCCATGTGAATCATTCTCCTTTTTGTCCTCGAGCTAGACGGCCCTACACAGGAACTGCATGTCAGGAGACCACTTGTTGTTAAGAAAGACCACCCCAGAGAAGCTAAGGGCCATTGTTGGTCCGCAGATGGACGCAGAAGCATATATATTCATGCATTGAATTGGGGGCTTTGCTACCTCTAAGAATCTCTTCTGTAGAATGTCTCAGGGGCAATCAGTGTCTTCACCTATGGTGCCCTTTCTATACATCCTGTCTAGCTAGGTTCATAAATCGCTCGGGTCAGTGAAGAGGCATAACACTATTGGGTGTGTGTTGTATCGGGTCAGGTTTGCTACTACCCTGTGAAGATTAATCCTGTTGGGCTGAGTCTTGACCCTTATCCTGTGCAATTAAAGGTAGATAAGGATTTGTTAGCTTTTCTGGGGGCTACTTCTTGAGACAAGTAAAGCCTATCTGCACCTACTGCATGTGAGATCAGCAAAAATAAATAACATAACCTGGGTGAGGCTTGGGAGCTGACTGAAGTCATGTGTTATTACCAAGTGTTATGTAGGAGGGTGCTATGTAGTGCATGTGGAATGCTAGTGTTGTGATTAGTGAAAATGTAGGTGACATACAAGAGACTCCTATGCAGTCATTGTAATTTTGCATTTGTGAGTCTCTTTTGGCCCGGCAGTTTCTCAAAGGTAAACAAGTGTGGGATTACCCATAGTAGACAGAGAGTACATATACACTAAAATGTACATAACTTTTGTTATGATAGGATCGTTTGCGGTGGAATTCTTTTCATAGCCATCTGTTCACTTTGGGTGGCTATGTTTCTTTTGCCCAATTGGAAAATGTTCTCTAGGCTTAGTTCATGGATTTCATCATCATCAACTATACAATTGAATGGAGCCCCCACTCTGGTGTTAAGCAGGCTGATGGTTATTCCTCCTTCCATTGGCATAAGTGAGGAAATGATCTTTTTCTCTTTCTTGCTTAGTAAAAGTCAATGACGCATCACATTGGTGCACTCTTGTTGACTTCTCTGTTACCTGGATTTGAAAAAAACTCTGTTGATGCCTAACTTAGAAACATTCTATATGTTCTGTAATTAATGTTTTTTTGAGTCCTTGTATTTTTACCCTAAGGGGTGTGATCTCCACACTCTAGTCGAGTTCTAGTGAAGCACCGGAATGTGACACTGTTGGGCATTGTTCGACCTGGCCCTTTTGGCAGGTTCACCCCAAAACTTTTAGCTTTTGCCTAGCCTGTTTCTGTAACCTGATGTTAGTGATTTTAGGTCTCTGCGCACTTTTTCCATGTGGTCCAGTGTAAAGTGTGTGCGCTCTCTGAGTGCATGTGTGAGATTGACCTGTCCCCCCATAGGAATGCATGCGGAATATGTGTGACCATGGTAGTTCCTGATGTGTTGGGAGAGCAGGGTCGAGTTTGGTATGTGAAAACTCGTGAGATTGAGTGTTGCGCAAGGATGTGTGCAGCCTCAATGTGCCTAGTGTGGAAGTGCCACTTCTAGAAGTTGGTGTGCCTGTTCAGTGAATGTGCTGGCTTGTGATTGGCTGGAGCTGGCTGGTGTGTCTGGCTCCTGGAGTCAAGATGGGTCTGCCCCGGTGGTGAATGGGGAGATCTGCATGTTGATGGCAGGGAGGGGCTGTGCCTGGGACCTGAATAGGGCTGGGCTTTCCCTCCACAATGCTGGCTCTGCCCCCTGTGGTGTGTCTGATGTCCCTGACCCACCCTGTAAATAGGCAGAGGGGCTGAGCAAAACAAAGTGCTCAGGAACCAGTTTCATCTGGTTCGCCCCTTGCCTCTACCTCTGGAGACAAAGTATTTCTGTGTATAAAAAGAGGCTGTGACCTCATATAAAATGTTCTTGTTTCCTGACTTGAATCTACCAGGGGTGTACTGCTGCTGGGGCCCAGGGGAAGGCTTGCCTCCCTGGGCCCTGTCCAGCCCCTGGATTACTGGAGGACTTCTTCCTGTGGACCCTTCTGTAGGGGTCATCTATGGGGCCTTTTATTTGTGCTGTCTCTGCCCCCAGCGCCTTGAGAGCGCTTTATTCTGTTTTTCTTGGCAGAGCGCTGTCATTTTCCCTCCGAGGGAAGCGCTCCTGCCCTTCGTATGCCCCAGAGTGCGCAGGTGCCCTTTTGTTTTAATTTAAAATTCCATACGGGTGCCACCCCGTTTATTTAATTATTTAAGCGGGTGCCCACCCTGCGGGTTATTCCTCCGACCGAGGAAGCCTACCCCTCATCTAAATGCCCGGATTGCCGCTGCGGCCCGCAGCCCACCTGGTTGTCGGCGGGGCTGCAGGACGGAAGCCGAAGTGCAGCCGAGTCCCGAGAAAGCTGTGCTGACTCTGCCCGGGAAGCGGAGAGGAAACCAACAGCCGGTCGAGAGATGTCCTCTCGTGGCCTGGGGCTCCAGTGAATTATGGAGAGCCCTGGGGCCGCCAACAGGGAGAGGAGTGTTGCAGCAGGAGTGCCCACAGCCAGAGAGAAGAGACAGAGCCGCCGTCAGCCCCCCCGGAAACTCCGGTGAGTGGAGCTCTGTGAGAGACTATCTATGGTCCTAGTTGTTGCGAGGGGGGAGGCAGTATTCAAGCGGCCCCATTTGGCATCGGGTCGCTCCACCGTTTTCGCCATGATTTGCCTTAGAGCCGCTAAGGCTCCAACGATGGCCCATGTTTGTCTAAAAGTCCCTGTGAGGGTCTTGGGAGGGCATGAGTACTTTGAGAGCTCCGTGTGACTCCAGCAGTTGGGCATATTTTGATCCAGAGCCCGATGGCTCCCAGGGGGGCATTAGTTATTTACTGAGCCCCGTGTGGCTCCAACAGTGGCCTAATATGTGCTAGAGCCTAGATGGCTCCCTGGGGCAAATCAGTTGTTTCAGAGCCAGAGGGCTCCAACACGGTGCACACGTTCTTCCAGGGCCTAGAGGGCTCCAAAAGTGCGCTACATATATTTCCAGAGCCAGATGGCACAGTTTGGCGCAGTCTTTGTCCTGAGGGGTTAGTGAGAGCCACAGTTGCAGTTTTGAGTTTCCAGCTGCCCAGCAAGTAGTGGGCAGCTGCACCGTTTAGGGTCTTTCTTTCAGGGGACCTGTACTTGGTGAACTTAGGAGTGAGTCGCACTCCCTTCGCCCCAACCTTGGCCTTCCACAGCTGTGCAGCACTTAGTGCCAGCTGTAGTGTTTAGGCCCTGTTCTTGTTCCCAGCTGGCCAGCAAGTAGTGAGCAGCTGCAACGTTTAGGCTTATCAGATGGCGCACCTGTGACTGGCGCTGCATTGGCAGTGCGCCCTGACATTCTGGACACAGGGCATTTGAGCCCCTTTGTGAGATGGCCGGTTGGCCAGGGGGGCTGGTTTGTGGATAGGGCGCAAAGCCCTAAAATGTGATTGATGTGCTAGAGTGATGTGGTGCTAGGCAATATAATGCATTTAGTATGTTTTGCGACCCTGTGTTTTATACCTCTAAACTGTGGTTTGTGATTATGAGGTTATGTAGCATATTATGGTTTATGCTAGTGAGATGATATTTCACTCTGTGTTTTATGCCCCTAAATTTCGAGTTATTCTTAGGAGGCAGGGTCTAATTTGTTTAGACTAGAGAGAGATTGCATATTGTGTTTATGCTGGTGAGGTTTGCGCAGAATGTAATTCACGCCTGAGGTGACTGAACATAATGTAGTTTATGTTACAGGTTGAAATGGAGTACAAAGATTACCAGTAGTTACTGGTTGTAGGTTTATGATCTCGGTTCTTGTACCAATTTCTGCTAAGTGTTAATCCTGACAGTGGCGAAACAAAACAGGAGTTCCCCTGCATGTAGTTTGCACTGTACCTCATAAACCTAAAGTTCACTTAACTTAATGTACTTCTCACAATCACTTTAAATGAAATTATCATAACACACAAAACCTCAGTCCAAACTTTTTGAAATTTTTATCATTTCATATTTTCTTTTTTTCACATAACATTAATGTGTTCAATATTCACATATCAATGTGTAATATATTCTGTTCCATGATGCCAATTTATAACATAACTGTATTGAATAATAAGTTATGGCTGTTTCATATTTCACATATATCACATTTTCAATTGAAACATATGTTGAGAGTGGCCAATGCATTTCGGAACGCACCGGTTCCTATTTTCAGGGGAAGAATGCTAATAGGTCTTGCTGGAAACTCCAAACGTGTACCTATGCCACTGTCTTACAGCTGCTGTCCAATCGTATCTACAATGGAAGTGAACCTGTTGGTGGCAAATTCAAAATCTGCTTTGAGCTGTGCCGTATTCACAAACTTATCTTCACTGTACTGGCATCAAAGCATCAGTGTCCTCAACAAAACTCACACACCTTGTTGTTAACCCGATGTCTATAAGACACCTCTTACGGGTCTCTCTCAAGTTTGCGTTGTTCAGTCCACGTGGCCCTGTTCTGTGTAAATAATCCCTTGTAATATTGCCCGTGCCCGTTGGCACAATGTATATTGCGTGATTGCTATCTGATGTGTTTTGAGAATACAAAAGTTATTTTTATATAACCTTGTGTGGAGTTCCTTTTGTAGTGTGCTTGGGATGTTGTTGCTGTGTGCGTGCGCAAATGCTTCACACATTGCCTCCGGGATAAGCCTGCCTGCTCGTGCCAAGCTACCAAGGGGGTGAGCAGGGGTTATCTTGGCGTGTGACTCCCTTGCCCTGACTAGAATGGTGGTTTCTGTCTGGCTTTGGCGCAAGCCTTAGCCACTCTCATACAACAATGGCCTGCTCCTGAGCAGCTCAACGGCTAAAAAAGGAAGAATTTACTCTTGTGGTAGAGGGAGTATCTAACTTCTATCCACAGTATTACACACCGTTGTAATTTTCAGTCTGGCAATGTTGCCAAGACGTGTGTATGTATATCAGTATCACCACCACGCTACATATATGTCCTCCCTTCCATACGTGAAAAAAAGGGGGAGGGGAGGTTGACAGTGCCTCACGGAAGCAACACCAAGGAGAGGATTGTATCAGACTGGTACTCGCCTGATTCCTCACTTCTCATCATCGGCTACTGTCAACCTTAAAGAAATGGGAGAAAAACAAACATAAAGAAAGTGCATATAGGTCAAACAACCGTGAGGTGTTGTGAGTGCTGAGGACCCAGTGTGATATTTCCGTGCCCAATTAAGTGAAAAAACAAACAAATACCACTATAAAAAGAGTAAGACTAACTGGCAACTCATGACTTTATTCTGTGCTGTTAGCTCACTCTGATTAAAAGTCAACCGACATGTTTCATCACTTTGTCTTACAGTGATTTCTTCAGGGTTTGTTGGTGGGTCAGCGTTTAGCATGCACCTTTCAAAGTCTTCCCTTATTGTACCTATAGCGGGTGGTGGGACACAACAGACAAACACACACAAATGTTAAAAAGTCTCAGCGGGCAGCACCGAGCCCGGTGCTCACTGGCACATGACAAATTTCTGCTATATAGATTTACCAGGTGGCCTTCTGTGATGAGCCTACCCGGCCCCCGTGGAAGACTGCGTCACGTGTATCGTTCCCTGTCTGTACTGGGACGCTTTGAACCGCCAAACGGTCGGTATCTGTGGCAAAAGACGAAGGCGAGCAAGTTTAGTTGTAGTGCCTATTAAATTGCGGGCGGGCGGACGTGATTCGATCCGGACCCTCTTTCCCTTTAGTTACAGCCCCTGCTCCCTCTGTCCTTTAACAGCCTGGTTACAAAACTCCTTACCGCATACGCGTGCAGGTGTGGTCTCGGCTCACCCCTCGTGTGTTGTAGCGGTGCCGGCCGGCTGTTTACAAAGCCCGTTTCCGGGTCACGTGGACCAGCGTGACGTGCTACGTCACGTTAAACAGCGGGCGCCATCTTTGAACGGGAAAGTATCTCGAAGGGTGTGCTATTGTCGCCCCTGTGGGATACACTCGGCTTGATGTACCTAGTTAGATACTTTAGCGGAAACCAGCCCCAGCGACTCGTGGAATGAAAAACTTCTTTCCATTATTTAAATTGTGAAGCAAATTAGTAAAATCCTAATGGTGTTGTTCACCTCTCTGCATGACATACCGCCACGTTAATACAGCGATTGCCATCTTCGAGTGGGACACTCATATCCATAAGGTCCCTGTCATTATGAAAAGGTACAGTGGAATATGACACGATAATATTATAGGGATCCCACAGCAAGGGCTTTTGTGATTACTTGACATATGGGTACATGCTCCTATTGTCACCATACCACAAGTATTTATTATGCAGTAAAGATTGATTTAACCGCAGGTGGTGTGAGAATTCTACATAGGGTCCCCTGTTGTACCAGTTTGGTTGAGAGTTTAGCTGTCTTTAGGGTGCTGAGATGTTCCTGAATTCTCACCTTGATTTTTCTGGTGGTAAGCCCTATATAGTGCAATCCACATGGACAGGTTAGTCTGTATATCACGTTACACGTGTTACAGTTACTGAAGCTGTTTAGGTGCCATGTGCTTCCATTCGTCCTAGTGATGGAGTTTGTTTTCATAGTTAGAGGACAGATGGTACATTCTCCGCACGGGTAGTGGCCAGACGGAAGATTAGAGTGGGGCAGATTAACTTGTGGTCTTGTATGGACCAGCCGGTCCTTCAAACTGGAAGATCGCTTGAAGGCGAACCTGGGTGGTGGCATTCGCATAGAGTTGGTGCTAAGGATATGCCAGTGTTTTCTCACTATTTGGCGGATTTTGGTGGAGTGGGGTCCAAAAGTAGTGATCACTGGAATACAGTCTTCGGTTGTCGCTCGAGTAGAGCTTCTCTTGGTGTATTCAGTGCTCGTTTCTTGGCCTGTTTTATCGTTTTGCGGGGGTATGCTCTGGCGATAAGTTTATCAGCCAGTTCTTCAGATTGTTCCATGTAGCTGTTGGTAGTTGTGCAATTTCTCCGGTATCTCATGAATTGTCCCACAGGAAGGTTGTCTCGCAAAGCCCTGGGATGGAATGACTTATAGTGTAACAACGAGTTCTTGTCTGTGGGTTTTTGATGTACAGATGTTGCCAATTTGTTGTCTATGGCACTGATATCCAGGTCCAGATAGGTGGCTTTGTATCGGTCTATATTCCAGGTGAACCTGAGACATCTATCCAGTGTGTTAAGCCATGTTAGAAAACAGTCCAATGTCTCAGGTGTTCCTCTCCAGATGCACAGAATGTCATCTATGTATCTCTTCCAGAGGACAATGTTCCCCTGGAAGAGATTGGTAGCGTGATAGATGTGATTGGCTTCAAATTGGCCGACATAGATACATGCCAGGCTGAGGGCAAAAGTTGCCCCCATTGAAGTCCCTGAGGTCTGCAGAAACAGTTGGTCTTTGTGTGCAAAGAAATTGCGGGTCAAAGCTAATTTGATGCACTGCAGAACTAGCGTCTGTGCTGTGTCATAAAACCATTCTAGCTCCCCCAGGGAGCGGGCTGCTGCCACCAGCGTCGCCTCCTGGGGTATGCTAGTATAGAGTGACTCAATGTCAATCGTCACCAATAGATTTTCCTCAGGATTATATGTGACCGTTTGGAGATGTCTCAGGATGTCTGTGGTGTCTTGCAGGTATGAGGGTTGTGTAATAACACACTCACGCAAGAAGAAATCTCAAGTACAGAATTTATACCTGAGACTATTGACCTTCCAGGCTTACCACCAGAAAAATCAAGGCGAGAATTCAGGAACATCTCAGCACCCTAAAGACAGCTAAACTCTCAACCAAACTGGTACAACATTTCAACAGCTTAAAACACACACCCAGAGAACTCCGCTGGACCGTGTTAGAGAGAGTGCAAGGTGACACACACAATATGAGCAGTAGATTATTAAAGAAAGAGGCACGATGGATCTATGAAGAGTTAACAGCTGACCAAGGCCTCAATGACATTATTGAGTGGAACAAGGTCTCAATGACCTAGAGTACGATCTTGATGAATCTACATATGAACAAACAGCACAACACTGAGACTAGTGGCCCCCCATCTAGTATGAATATTGTAAGGTGTATCACCCATAGGGGACCCTATGTAGAATTCTCACACCACCTGCGGTTAAATTAATCTTTACTGCATAATAAATACTTGTGGTATGGTGACAATAGGAGCATGTACCCGTATGTCAAGTAATCACAAAAGCCCTTGCTGTGGGATCCCTATAATATTATCGTGTCATATTCCACTGTACCTTTTCATAATGACAGGGACCTTATGGATATGAGTGTCCCACTCGAAGATGGCAATCGCTGTATTAACGTGGCGGTATGTCATGCAGAGAGGTGAACAACACCATTAGGATTTTACTAATTTGCTTCACAATTTAAATAATGGAAAGAAGTTTTTCATTCCACGAGTCGCTGGGGCTGGTTTCCGCTAAAGTATCTAACTAGGTACATCAAGCCGAGTGTTTCCCACAGGGGCGACAATAGCGCAACCTTCGAGATACTTTCCCGTTCAAAGATGGCGCCCGCTGTTTAACGTGACGTAGCACGTCACGCTGGTCCACGTGACCCGGAAACGGGCTTTGTAAACAGCCGGCCGGCACCGCTACAACACACGAGGGGTGAGCTGAGACCACACCTGCACGCGTATGAGGTAAGGAGTTTTGTAACCAGGCTGTTAAAGGACAGAGGGAGCAGGGGCTGTAACTAAAGGGAAAGAGGGTCCGGATCGAATCACGTCCGCCCGCAATTTAATAGGCATAAGCTAAGCAAGGTGCACTACAACTAAACTTGCTCGCCTTCGTCTTTTGCCACAGATACCGACCGTTTGGCGGTTCAAAGCGTCCCAGTACAGAGACAGGGAACGATACACGTGACGCAGTCTTCCACGGGGGCCGGGTAGGCTCATCACAGAAGGCCACCTGGTAAATCTATATAGCAGAAATCTGTCATGTGCCAGTGAGCACCGGGCTCGGTGCTGCCCGCTGAGACTTTTTAACATTTGTGTGTGTTTGTCTGTTGTGTCCCACCACCCGCTACAGGTACAATAAGGGAAGACTTTGAAAGGTGCATGCTAAACGCTGACCCACCAACAAACCCTGAAGAAATCACTGTAAGACAAAGTGATGAAACATGTCGGTTGACTTTTAATCAGAGTGAGCTAACAGCACAGAATAAAGTCATGAGTTGCCAGTTAGTCTTACTCTTTTTATAGTGGTATTTTTTTGTTTTTTCACTTAATTGGGCACGGAAATATCACACTGGGTCCTCAGCACTCACAACACCTCACGGTTGTTTGACCTATATACACTTTCTTTATGTTTGTTTTTCCCCCATTTCTTTGAGGTTGACAGTAGCCGATGATGAGAAGTGAGGAATCAGGCGAGTACCAGTCTGATACAATCCTCTCCTTGGTGTTGCTTCCGTGAGGCACTGTCAACCTCCCCTCCCCCTTTTTTTCACGTATGGAAGGGAGGACATATATGTAGCGTGGTGGTGATACTGATATACATACAAACGTCTTGGCAACATTGCCAGACTGAAAATTACAACGGTGTGTAATACTGTGGATAGAAGTTAGATACTCCCTCTACCACAAGAGTAAATTCTTCCTTTTTTAGCCGTTGAGCTGCTCAGGAGCAGGCCATTGTTGTATGAGAGATATTTGAGTGGGGGGCGGCCTGCTTCTGTTTCCCCCTAGGCTCCTGTTTTTGTGAGAGCAAGCCTTAGCCAACCAGAAATCCCAGTTCTAACAGGCACGTGTGGCATCCTTCACTTGCTTATTACATCTCCATGTATGTGTGACTTGCTGATTGTAGAATGTTATTCTTAGAATGTCATGATGTAGTTATGTTGTGATTCCAATTGGGGCCAGTACTGTGTCAGTTACTGCCTGCCTGTGTCTCCTGTGGATGAGATCCTATCTTCTTGAGATATGAATAAAGAAACCTTTTAATCATCCTACATATATGATGTACTTCTTCACAGCACGTTTTAGTGATTTCGAGACATAAGGGTGGTGTGGATGAAGGAACTCTTTTTATAAGTCATTGAGCCCCCCTCATCTCCAAACATGTTGCTTAGAGTGGTGCAAAGATATTTGTGGTGTGGTCTAATGGGCATGGGGACAGATAGCATCATGTTTTAGCAGGGGTACCATGAACATTACCAGTTCTCAGCAAACATTTATTGTGCAATGAGGGGGCACTTTGCTGTTTAGTGCTGCTGGTGTTTGCAAAGTGCCCTGGGATCACGTGTTTGTGTATCTCTCTGTTCCCAGCATGTGGTGCTCTGTGGTTGTATATGAAAAACGAAATAGGGCTGGCTCTAATCAGCAAGGCTGAGCCTATATCATAAACAACAAAACAAAGATGCCAGTGCTGATAAAAGTGAATGAAAAGTGAGGTAAATCCTCCACTAACTGAAAATCAAATTCAGAAAAGGGATTGCTTTTTATTCGCAGCTTTATTATATATTCAATAAATTTTTTATAAAATGCATTTTATAAAAAATTTATTGAATATATAATAAAGCTGCGAATAAAAAGCAATCCCTTTTCTGAATTTGATTTTCAGTTAGTGGAGGATTTACCTCACTTTTCATTCACTTTTATCAGCACTGGCATCTTTGCTCTGTGGTTGTGGCCCTCCCTTGTGTCTTCCAGGTACCAGACTTTGGCACCAGGCTTTGGATGATCTTGCCTCGCCTTGGTATCTGGAATCTAATTTTTGGACTAGCTTTGAGCGGTTTTCTTTAGTGTCAGGCACTTCCCTGAATCTCATGCAATCTGTTGCTTTGCTTGTCATAAAGGCGAGAGGGTCGGGGGCTGCTTTGTGTCCCCTTTACTCATACCCATGCCACCTTGCGGTATCCGAGGTCAGGGCCAACTCCTCTACCCTTTCAGAGCCTTCAGGAGTTGGAGAAATGTTAGTTACTATGCTTGGTATAGAGGTGAACGAACCCAGCCCTTTACATTTGACTGGAGCTAGAGTGGAGATGTGGGATCCCTCTCCCTTGGACAACACCCCATTCCTCTCAGCGTGCAGGTGGACCTGAAGTCCATAGCTTGTGATAGGGGCCTCTACGGTTGTGTGTTGCCTAATACATTTTGGAAGGATATGGCAACGTGACCGGGCTTCTGAACTCAAAAACGGGACATTTCACAAACAAGAAGAAAGCTGGCTAAGCTATTTATTCACCTCGTAACATCAAAAAACATAGAACCCAGTACCTTTGACCAAAAATTGCTACAGCCTGCTGGGTAACAATGAAACAGGACTGCTTCTGCAAATCCGGGACTCCTGGTCACCCTGGTGAAGCCCCCCAAACTGGAGACTTGAACTCCGCATCATGTTGAGACCTTTTCTCGTATTGCCCCCTTGTGTGTGAGCTGTGGAGTCCTTTGGGACACACAGGAATCTTGGTTCCTGCCAGCAAGGATAGCTTCATTGTCAAACTTAAAGGGGGCCTCCACTGTGGGGGAGGCTTCTAGCTCACCTGAGGTGCTGTTGGGACTACACTCCATGAAGGAAACATTGGCTTGTCATATAGTGGCTGAGAATGGGGCCACTTCAAATTAGAAATCAGAATGCGTCACTTTTGACTTTTGTCATGGGACCTGGGTGACTCCTTTTTAAATACTTTCTGGGTGCCACCCCACCCCTCGTTAGATTGCCTTCACACTGGCCAGCCAACCCAACCCTGGAGGATCAGCAGCAGAGTGGGGCCTTAACTCCCGGATATGCCTGAGGTAACCCGGTTATTCCACGCTCTAGTGGGGTTGTCATTAATGTCAAACTTTAGTGAAGATACTAGGTTGACACAGCTAGCTCTCAGTCGCTCTGGATTTCTGGAAGCGAGTAAAAATTTGAATTACCTCTATTGTCTTATTAGTACTGTTCATATTTTGGTGCAGTTTTTTGGGGAAAGAGGGTAAGTGGGTGCTAGTTATTTAACCACTAGCTTTTAAGCTGTTAGGGTAATTGCTAATTATGGTGGGAGTTCATCCTAATGCACATTTTGGCTTTGTAATTTCATGAACATGCTACCTTCCCACACTGTAACCCCACCCTGCCTGGGCTGTGGCTCGGTCCCTATTGTACAGAGTTCTGTCTGTAGTTGCTGTTGCCACGAGTCTGTCCAATTACCTGTTCTCCGCTGCAGTGGTGATGCAGATGGCGGACCTTCCTGAGGCTGACTTTTAGGGTGCATTCTGATCCCCCTGTGCTTGGTGCTGAGGAGGGACATTCATGGGTTCTGTGGTGGTCCATTGATCTCTGCTGCGTTTGATGCTCATGGTATGCCTTTAACCAGCATCTTTCTGCCAGGTGACCTGGCCTATGACAATAGTAGCACTCCCTAGTGTCTGATTGTTGTCAACCTCCTGGACGTCTACTGCCATAGCGGTTTTGAACACTCTGGGGTCTTGCAGTGGTGCCCCTATTGCCACTGGTGCCATTTGCATGGTTGCAACCATTGCTGACCCCTCAAGGGTGCACTTCTTCAATTTATGTTTAGCTAATTTCACGGTGTCTGCTCCTGTTTTTCTCTATCCTTTTCTTGCTTCTTTTTGTGGTAGTGTAGTATATGGGCTTGTATCTCCCACCAGGGTGTGGTGTCTAAACCAACCAATCCCTCCCGCCCACTCTGTATCTTGGTGGGTTACCCATTCTTAAGAAAATTTTAGAAAGTTGTGAATTGTGGGCCTGTATCTGTTCACAGCTCTGCTATCTCTTCGCCCCATTGTTCCCTCATTTTACTCAGAAAATCTGTTATGCTTTCCCCGGCTTCATGGTCTCTGGCAATAATACTCCTATATCTGGGCAGTTAGTGGATATATGCCTCAGGCCTGTCTATATGAGGTGCCTGTAGGAATTTGGTATGGCCCCATCATGCTCATTATCAATTAGTGTAGTTACCATCTAACAATGAGGGTAACTTTGTTCTCAATCGCTCTTTGTCCATCTGGATCCATGGCAAATATATAATTTCTGCCTCATTCCATTGTAGTAATGGGTACATTCTTATGTCGAGTGAAAATGGGTTTCTCCCCAACATAGCATTCCCACCTTTTTTGGCATTCATGCACTTAGGGGGAGTTCCACTTGTGATTTCCACCTCCATGCCGGATGCAATCTTCTGCTATAGTCATGTCCTCTAGCTCAGATGATCCTCTCTTAGGCCAGAGCCAGTCATGTTGATTCCTCTCCTCTGTCTAGTCCACTAACAGGTCACAAAACAGGTATGCAAAACTCTTGCCTTCCTTTTTTACCACTATCTCCCTGGGATAAGTCTAACCTTGCTGTGCACCCATGTGGAGCGGTGCACATCCTTGTTGCTGCTTCCATGGTGTGCCCACAAAGACGCCATCATATTTTTCCTGTTTCTCAAGTCGGTTAGTACAAGGCTGCCTTGGTCTTTTCTTTCATGGTCAGCCTCTCTACTTTGTCAAGCAATCAATAAGGCTCTGTTCCCTTCTTGAAGCCTCTCATTTAATTCTGCCTCCAATTCTTTCCTGCTCTGTGCCCTTACTCATTCCCGCTTCCTTTAAATGAAGTGAGTACTGGCCTGTCTTCTTGCTGTACTTCCTGGTTGCATGCTCTCTCTCTAGCCTCAGCTCATGCCTCTCTTCCTTGCCCATCTGGGTTGTTTCCTTGGCTCAGAGCTGCGCACTGCTCCTTTTGACCTGGCTTTGCTTTCACACCCAATTTCTGTTGTCTCCTCAGCTACCTGGGCAAATCCTCTAGCCTCACCCTTGTCATCGGTTCTTGGGGGACTGGAGCTAGCTGCCTCCCTCCACTTGCTGTATAGCTATCAAGAACCACCACAAACCTCCCTGTTACTCGAGTATGTTCACCTGAGTAGGAGGGCATATCGTTCTTGATGTTGAGGTCCTATAAATTAGACAATGTGAGATGGGGGGGTTGAGATTTTGAGGTCTTTTTCAAAGAGCAAGCTTGGGCCTAACTGTCCTTCCTTCGATGGGGGGCTCAATAGTTTCTAAAACTAGCTGTTGTGAGCAACTCCATTTCTGCATATGGAAACAATAATTGGTAGCATGGAATCAATGTGGCTGGTGGGTAATGTGTCAATATGTCTGGGATGGGGGTGCATGATCATTGCTTGTGCTATGTTCTGATTGGCTACAAGTTTCAAAATCATGTAGCTTCTGACTTCATGGTGTTTTTGGAGCGTGCATACCCCCGCCGACCATGTGTGATTTATTGAGGTAATTCTCTCTTGACCATTGTAATGTAGCTGAGCCTATCTGTAGGATTGATCTAGGGTTTCCTGTTTGTACGGTTATCTGCTAGCTATGCTCCATTCTCACCCGTGACCTATAAATTAGTTACTTTGTGCCTGGGTCTCGGAGTTTGTCTGACTATTTTCAAGGTGGGGTTGATGTGGAGTTCACGACGGGTGATTTCGTTAATGGGGATGTGATTTAGTTTTCATAAAGGAATGTATAATTTTCCATATTCATACTATCGTTTTCCGTATTAACACATGTGCGCATAACTATGCATGATGTGCGGGTAGTACCGTTTTCTTACTCATTATTGTAGATGTCTGCAAGTAGCACTGTTGCAGATCAGACTACATTAAATGAGATATAGCAATGAGAAAAAGAGCCTCTTTTTGCAAGGTCACCCCCAACTATTGCTGACTGGTATTGTGTGTTTTTGAAGTCTGAACACAGGGACAAGAATTGTCCAGACAAAAATGTATGTGCTCCTATCTATAAAACATGGTAAAATGTGCCACTCTCCAATTTCAATAAAGTTTGGGAAAGTCTTCTATTCTGAGCCTGTCACCTCCAGCCAAATCTGGTTTCTTCCCTCCAATACTTCAAAGGAACCCCTGGGGGGACTGATGCTAGAGTTCTGCCTGCTTTGTCTTTATCTATTGTATGACCTTTCTGCCAGTGTTTGTTAGAGAGAGGGAGCTAATTATCTTATGAGATGTTCTCTATACCTTTCACTATTTCAGGGATTTCTGAATCTCTCAGAAAGCCTGTTGTTCAGCTGAAGGCTTTAACCTGCCAATTTACCAGAACATACATAATTTGATCCAATAGATTAGTTCAAAACCTTGATCTCATTATGCTTCCTCAGGGAAATTATTCCAATTTTAAAATACAAAAATGCACATATATGGGCCAAACTTGAAATTGTATATGACTTTGGGGCCATGGAAAATACAGCAACATAAAGCTACTTCTATAATTTTCAATTTTCTGCCAATCAAATCATGCATATTAGGCACCTTTTAACCAAAGTTTAAAAAGAGTTAAAACTGTACAAAACGTTATCAAAAAATGAAAGGGACACTTCTTTTTGACTTTTCAATTAAAATGCAAGGTCTCAGCTGGAGTGTAAGAAAAAGTGAATTACAAATTGACGTCGATGGGAGTCCACCACAAGTAATTTGTCTACAAAGTTGTTGAGGTAAAACATATTTTTTTTTAATTTCATTCGATAACTTTATTTCGATCACAACGGGCCATAAAAGTGCAGATAAAATACATACATGCCACACGATAAAAGGATTAAATAACATATGTACAATAC